>NC_060235.2:26390606-27869631 GCF_021155775.2 Neodiprion pinetum
GTTTGGCATTTAAATACGTCCATTGTTCGGCAACAAAGAACAACAAGCTTGAAGCGAAAATTTGTATCGCAAAAAAGAGAATGAGAAAGGAATATATAAGAGGGGGGTAGAAGAAAGGAAACAAAAAATATAAAAAAAAAAAACCTATGTCGGTGATAAAAATTATTGTACAATGCTTGTGTAAAGCGTTAGTTTAGTGTATGTAATATGATGCAAATGCAGAAGAAGCTGAAATAAAAAAGGGAAGAAAAAAAAATGAATGATCGATTTGAAGAAGCAAAAAATATAAAAATGATGAAACGATAATTTCAAGAAACGTAAAAAAAAAAAAAACAACAACATTCTCGTGTCGCATTTCTGTATAAATTTGAATAAAACTTGGTATAGATAACGGCTAATCTCGCACTGATCTTCACCACTATATGTATATGTGTATAAGTATTATAACGTACCCGTATATCGCTGATACGAAAATATTCGTACGTGCATGTTTTTTTATATGGTGTTTTCAAGAATTTTCGAGAATCTGGTAAAATGTTGTTTGTGTAACTTGACACTGAACGATGAAGAGTAACGGGTCATTTGACGGAGACACATATTATACGCGGATGCCTACGAGCTCTGAAGTAGTCGCGTTTGTACCGCACGCTGCCGGCCTACGTAATAACGTTATCTCAGACCGAAAATTTCAAAATCACGAAATTTATAATACTGCTGTGCGAGCATGTGCCGCCGGAGTTACGGAATTATATTTCAGAGCGTGTGCGGTGCTAAATTAGGAAATCCTACTACTGTTGCGCGTGTATATTATGCACTTATATGTACTCGCGAATCGCATTGAATACTCGAATACGTATGTTTATTTATTTTTATTTATTTATTTTTTTTTTTTTTGAACAAAACATGGAAGGAAAAAATATTTCCACTCAATCACGGAGACAACGGGATTTTGATATATTTACATATGTACTCGAAGAGTTTCGTTACACTCAATCGGGCTATAAGCCAAGATTTGAGTTGAGCTTGCCGAATGAAGGAATTACAGATTCGTATTTATACTGAAATTAGACCCAATTGTTCAGGAAACAAAAAAATAGGCCGAAAATTAATACTTTTGATAATCTTATCACGAAATAAATTCGCTGAAAGACTTTTTTCTTCATCATGTTGGCATCGCCCAATAATTACTCGGCTACGGCAGAAAAGACGAGCTGATTCGTTAATGGCTATGTAGAAAATAGTATTCTGATTAAAATGAGTTGTCGTAGAGTGAGATCGAAAGAGTTTATTACATTTTTAACACTTTGAAGACAATTGATAGGAAGCTTCGATATTTATAAGGCTTTCGTTTATAATTTCAATACTTTATACTTATTTGTTTCCAAAGAAAATTTCGTACCTTACGAACATCACATTTTGACGAATACTCCGGTGAGAAGAAATTATACGCCAAACTAGAATAAAGTGCGGTTCGTTGGTAATTGTAGAAAATATTCGGAAATCGCAAGAAGATTGTCCAAAAGCGTGGACTATTTTGGAAAGTCGTTGAAAATCGTAGTATTTTGCATAGAAGATTGCAAATGTCTACAAAAAATGATTACCCTACAAAAAATGATCTCCCCTACAGCATTTTTTCCAGCTCTGACTCGATGAAAAACATTTTTTGGAGTTTTATTCTCATGTTTCACTTATCTCATATTTTGTCCAAGCTTCGCCTGAAACAAATGTCATTCGCAACACGTGTAGTATTAATTATATCGGTACCTAATCCTCGTTTAATTTGCCGAAGAAGAGCGACGGATGTTTCATTCGGTGATTTTTTATTGCAAGCAACATTGTCGCGAAACTTGGCCAAACCCCCTATTGAATATGCATCAATCGAATGAATAATTTAACCCATTCACTTTTTCTTCGTATAGTTCTGCCTTTTTTAAATATGTACATACGCAGTCCATTCCATGTTAACTCGACCAGGTCCTGATCCTCACATTTGTTCCGATGCTTTTTTATTTTTTTTTTAGTGTAGTCGGACCTCAAAAACACCTGAACTAATTTCATGACATTTTTATGACAAATCCTCTATGGTCAATGACTGTTGAAGATCGTGAAAGAACGACCATATTGTTAAATCTCAATGAAAAGAAATACCAAAGAAGCTGGATTTTTTTTCGATATTTTTAGCACAAGACCCGTACAAACACACACCTACCAGGTGTCTAAACATCTAGAACATTTTTATTCGTCCAAAGCGTTATTGATAAACAAAACATCGATTTCCCATAGTAATTATTCAAATTAAATCTCATATGTTTTCCGGTTACAGCAAAGTCCTTTATGCGATACATGAAAGATGATGCAAGTAATATTCTTTGGACCACCTAGATATACGAGTTCATTATTATTATTGAATAAGTGTGGAAAATTAAGATTCCGTTACATTGTGAATATTTTCAAAGAAATTTTGTTCCTCAGACGAACAGAAAAACGTCAACGAGTAAAATAAAGGTCAAGTGTTCGTTTATTTTTTACGTCACTTTACGTTAATAATTATGTACAAACAACTTGTTAATCAAAGTAAGATAAAGTGTCTCTGGGTTTCGAAAAAAGAAACCTGCGTCTTACAAAGAAAGAAAATTTACTTACACCTTTTTAAAGAGCATGTATAGAAATGCTGGTTTTGTTTGCGAAATCTTCATTTCTAAAAAATTGTAGTATTCGTTGCAAAATTTGGCAATACGTAGTACGATCGTATTTGGTCATGTATTTATTTTAACTAACCGCCACGTCAAGCGTCAAGAAATTCGAAATGGTATTACGAAAAACAAACTGATTTAAATAAAAGGAGAAAAAGAAAACGAGTATTAAAAAAAAACAACACACCGAGAAAAGGAGATTATATCTCGCTCCGGATTCTGACCGAATCTTCCTGTCTCTTTTCCTCTGTCAATTTCACACATATCTATATCTTTCCGTACCTCACCAGTCGATATAAGCCAATCACCTCTTATTATATGTACCCGGAAAAGAGATCTTGCACGTCATTCAGCCTGCTGGCTACTCCGTACTACATTACATCTACGATATTCTTTCGGCCAATACTGCAGACTGCCTGATTTTTACACAAGAGGCTGCAAGAACCGCGGCACGTATATCAGAAGGATGGGCATCTCGGTATAAACCTTCTCTAACGGTCCGAGTTTTACTCTTGCGAAGAGAAAAAAAGAAAAAGAAACTAAAACGTCAAGTAAAAGAAGAAGAAGAAGAAGAAGAAGTAGAAGTAGAAGGAATAAAAAAACTATTAGACCCGTTATGATGGACGGTGCTCGTTCCATCAGCCGAGGATGCTGCTAAAGTACGTCACGAGGCTCGTTCGCCCGTGCAGCGTGGTGAATAATAACCTATTGTACATATTTGAGCGGAGTTAAATCGAAGAAAAAGAAAAAAAGAAAAATGATTTTTCAAAACGAAAAGAACCGCACAATCAGGAATGAAAAACGAAACGAAAAACTGCGTCGTATAAGAATAAGAAAGCAAAAAATTGGGTGGGTAGATGGTGGAAAAAAATAATGACTAGACGCCTTGCGAAAGGCGCCTAGCTGTGGCATTCGATCGCGTCTGCCGTTTGATCGACTGATTTATACTCGACCGTCATGCCTGCAGACCAAGAACGCAAGCGATACGGTTATACTAGGAGTTTTCAGTGAAACTTGTTGCTCACAACTTGCGGATAAGCAGGCGAAACTGCGTTGGCAAGAACTTAATTGGCGGGTGATACGCGTTCCGTCAGCCAAATGGGGATAACTTTTCGGAAGTCGTCACCTTTTCGGCACCTCGAATGCAGCTTCGGTTGCCTATCTGCAAATGCTGAGCAGCAAGTTTCACAGAAAACTCTTTGCATTTACGTTGTAAATTTTCAATTTCGTTGCTGCATGAAATCGACGATCAGTCGTTCGGCTCTGCAACGAACAAGCGAATTTCCAGGTTCATCTTTTAAAATCACTTGTATGTTCGAAGAGCGTCGGCTCCCACTTACAATCGGACGTGGATGTTGTAAATAGCTTGTGTGGATGTGGAGATTTTTGTGCGGCGATTAACACGTTTTTGTCGTTGATTTTTTTTCTCGCATTTTGTTAAACTCGCATAAATTCTAGAAAGTATGTCATACGGTAAATTTTACAGGAAATTGCAAATTTTGCCTCAATTTAACTGTGTCGACGAAAAAGCGTACCTTTTCTCTCTAGCCCGGGAAAATTATCAACACATCTGATCTGATGTTTAACAATAGATAATTTATAGATCCATTTAGATCCATGATATTTCGAATTAAAAAACTAGAAAACCGTTCAAAGCAAGGAAATGGGATTTAAATGTCAGAATTATTGCTCGACTGTAAAAATTTTTTTTTGATTCCGGTCACTTCTCTACTTTGGGTTGTATGGTTAGCAAAGAACTTCATAATTCACTGTCGTACTGATCGTAAGATTTGACAAATCGTTGTGCTATTTTGAAATGGTTTGAGGGCAATTAGCGATGAAAGGATGATCTTAATTTTGAACCAATTTTGGCAGGTGAAATTAAAAGAAACCCGAGTCGACGTATCATTAAAATGTCGACAAATCATTGATTACTAACATTTGCGAAAGAAGGAGATAAAAAAATGTATTTTTCTTCTGCAAAATTAATGTTACTTCTCAGTGATTCATTTTATCAATAGGTGCTATATTTGTTAAAAGTGTATTTACATTGAAAGAACTATATAAATCATAAATATTTCGTGTACTGAGTGAAATGCTTCGAAATTGATGGTATTATTTGATAAAAAAAATGATCTTCGGTTTTGATAAAATCGCAAATTATGGTTATTGAATACAGATTTTTCGAGATCCTCTCGGTTCGTGAAATATTATTTAAAATATACTCCGAATTAGGCGACCCTCAACCTTGTGACAATATTCGAGTACAGGTTTTACCAGACATACACAATTCGATCAACAAATTTTTTTATTATGGGCCGGTTAACGATGGGAGAAATTTTCCATATATTATACAGACTTGGCACCCTGCTCGCCTGTGAGGCATTTCGAAGTTCAAGGTCAGCAGGTATCCACCCAGACTGAAATAATCTTCCCGGGCGGGATGTACGTATAGAAGCGAATTCGCGAGGGTATGCAAGCCGGTTCTCGGGACGAATTACCGAGCAATCAATCCTCGGCTACGACTTAATCGAAGCCTCCCTGCACTGCACATTCTCATAGAGACGGGCCCAAACGAGCGGCCATTTAATTTCATAAGGGATCCCGTTATCAGCAGATGCGTACGTACCGTTGGCGCCTTCAGCATCCTCGCCGAGGTCCGATTTAATCGATCTTTCACTAGCTCTTCTATTTTCAACCGCGTAACGTGTCTGCAGTTATTTACGGTTCGCATTTACGAACTAGGTGCGGTAGGATAGGTATGTTAACGCGTTTTTTTTATACACCAAAATTGTAGACTACATGTGTACGCAGGTGCGTTTATTACGGCGCTAAACCCATCTACATGACGCGGATGAGAAAAAAATTAATCGATCATATCCAAGATGCAACAACAGATAAACACCGCTTCTAGTATATTTTTATCTTTTTTTACATCGTCATTTCTCTGAGCGTTCAATTCTGTAGATACGATCTGAGAACACGGACGATAAAAATGGAGCATTCATTCGTCTCAATATATTTCCTGTTCATTTATCCATGTAATCTGATTCATCGATCGTAATGAGATATCTTATGCGGTGTTATCGATTGGTCAACCTTGAAGAAGAAAATCCTTAGAAACAACATCTTCTTGGGTGCTAATTGAGGATTGTTAGATATACGGAGGCGAGTTAGTTTTGACCTGAAGAAAAAATACACTAGATACAACGGCGTTGTAATTGTATATTCGAAGTGCCCAATTTTTCAAATTAAAAAGATCGACGACATTAACGAAGATTCAAATCTTCCGATGAATGAATAAGGTCTCATCGAGTTCCCACGATTATTAACAAAATTTTGTTACGACGACGGCTTGCTTGCACAGTTGCATCACATCGAGAGAGTGAAGAATATTTCGATTCACCGCGGTTCATCGTTGCCGAACAAAACTTCGTGAGTGACTGCAAGTGCTGTGTGTAAATCGGTAGTTTCTCAGATGCATGTTGACTTTTGTAGTACTCATGTACTTGAAAAATCCATGACGAACAACTGTCACTTGTTGAGTCGTCTTTGAATCTTCATTATTCCATACTTGCTAGTCAACCAGCCGAAAAACCAGTACCCGCTTACTCTTTAAACATTCGCCGGAGTGTAGTCACAAACAGAGTTGAAATGAAATGGAGATCTTAGCACATCCCGTGGAATACAAGGCGTGTGTTCTTTGCTCAAACGAACATGTCAGCTGCGGATTACACTTGCAATTCTAGTTGTTAAATTTTTATATTTGTTAGCTACGAAGATCTCTAATGAAAAATGCAAAAATAAAAAATACTCTTAAAGAAAGGCTCAAATATCGATGCTCCCTTTCTTTTAGTGAAAATTATTTTGAATCAAATTTTATTTCACTCGAAAAATTGTTTAGGAGAAAAATTAGCGTTGCAAGAGTTTTTTCGCGGATTTGATTCCTCATATCCTTCGATAAACCATTTCTCGTCGGTTGAACGTAGGGTTCTGAAAACAAAAACTGATGCGAGTAGTTATCATCAATCATCCATATTTTCGACAAATAACCTGGTAAAAAAAAACAAATGTTTTTTTCAAACATCTCACATTCATACGAAAAGAAACGGCAAAGAATATGAGGCATCGAAAGAAAGAATTCGGCCGTCGCGTCGTTGGGTGAAAATCCTTGCAACACGAATTTTGGCATCCAAACATTTTTTGACGTGATACGAACTTTGACTGAGAAACAATCCAATTTTGAATCATGCTAATTTTCCCCAAATAATCTCCACCAGGCCCCTAATGTGCATCTCGATAAGCACGCTGCGTGCCAGCTTCGCGAAGAGTGATTCTTCCCAGCCACCGCGTATAGATCAGCATGGTTTATAGCACGAGGAACATACGTGTAGCTATCGGGATACGATGGAGAAGGGGTTCTATCGCGTTAGCAGCACTACGTGCTGGGCCTAGGCAAGGCCCGTAAGACGGCGGAGATGGTCTCCTGGCGAAGGAAGTCGCAGGGCCCCGCGTGTTTAACTTTAGCTTACACGCACACACGGATAGACAAACACATCGGCGAGGCTTCCCGCTAGTTTTTATGCAAGTTGCACAAGAGAGTTCAATAGCCATTGGAGAACATCACCTTTTTACGGGATAACCGTAGACGGGATAAAGGCCCTTTTAAGACGATGCCAAAGACGCGTGCAGCTCTTGCTCTCGAGAGCTATCGGCTTCCCCGGCTAGAACCGCACGCAGCCTACGTAATTATATTCTCTCTATAGCACCGCGATAAAACGAGGCGCGGAGCTTAAACAAAGGCGGAATCGTGACGGAACGGACGATCGATTTCCATCAATCGGGTTTAATGAGATTCCGGCCCTTGGAGGAGGGGCATTGAAGAATTTGTAGAAAAAAAAAAACGATAAATCAGATGCTACTTCCAATTCGAGATAACATTTTTTTTTAAATAAACTCTACACTGGGAAAAAATTCATTTACTACAGCGGTTACCAGGATTTTGGTATTATTATAATAATATCGTTTAAATATTGCCGCAATTTAAAAAAAATTTGGTACCAATATAAACTATTTATACTTCGATTACAGTTCTTAGTATTGGTTATTGAAACATTAAATCTGTTTATTCAGATTAGTACGGTTTTTCAGTTAAATAAGGACTTAATACCAATCCGTTATTCCACCAATATCAAACTATTGCAATAGTTATAGAGAATTATTAAGGAGAATAGTAGTTTTTTTGATTATTGTTAGAAAATTCAATTTTATTTTGTACCCAGAACAATATTTTTAGTTCTGGTTAAAAATGAATCAAGTACTGTACAGTAATTCGTAAGTCGGAATTTTTTTCCGCATAGCGGATCATTCAGGGTAAAAAATGTGTTTTCATTAAAAGGCGGATATTTTTATTTAAAATAGGTTTTCTTGTCATAAATATGACTGAAGCATTTGAGATTAAAAATATCTTTTAAAGACTAGGTAATTAGATGTGTTTTTGAATTTACCGTATTTTTTACAGCGTGAACTCAGGTAGCTGATTTTTCAGACCAGAATTTGATCGAAAATCATTCTCGATGCAGATGTGAAATGAAAACAATATGACAGCCGAAAGATAACCGTAAGTCACCAAAAGTCAACTTAAGTAATCAAAAACGACGAGAAATTGCCGAAAAATTTCACTTCAACTGATTAATAGAGAAACACGAATCTACTTATCGCACTGAATGAATTTACATTTAATCGTCACGTACAGCGTTGAACTTATATGAACAATAAGCAAATACCAGAAACAGGCAACGAACGGCTAAAAATTCAGGTCAATTTCAGTTTTTATCCGGAATTGGTTAAGATTATATTCAACTTGATGTTACAAATTTTTGGCACGGAAAGTATTATTTTGTGAGATTTTTTTTTCCATTTAAGACACAGTTGTATAAAAATAGTTCTATACATGTAAATATATTGCGAACGATTTTACAAAATTTCTTGAAATTGTCAAAATGATGTCTTGTTCTGCCAATTTTCGACTGATGATTATAAATTATTGCTAAAAAATCGAGTCACCTGATTTTACCGAAGAAATTGAAAAATTCTTCATTTTGTCGAAGATAATATATTACAGTCGCGATGCGATTCGAGTTTCGCTCTAAATGTATTCCAATTCCACTTCTGACGGGCTAAATCGGTTCCTGGGAGAAAACATCCTCAGAACTTGACTGCGCGACGGAAAATGGTATTTCAGAAACGTTGCTTCGTATGAAAAAAGAAAAAAGAAAAAAAAAATCGAAGTGATAACTTGTGATAATAACTTGTGGTTAGTCGTGCTATAAAAATGTTAATGTCGACTGTAAAATATTCAGAAGAATAGCGCGACGGGACAATTTATGTTGGCCACATATTTAGCCTAGTGGAATCCGAGTTAATTTTCTTATTCTCTTTGTCTTTCTACTTTTTGTTTTCCACTAATAATATACTTTTTGAATTCCTTACTCGGAAGGACGCGAAGTATGGCTGCAACTTTTTAGACATGTGTTTTTTTTTCAGAATTCACCGTTTTGCGATCCGTCACGATTTGTGAGAATTTTAATCGACACTCAGATATATATCATTGCAGCGCTGGCTGTTTTGTTCAGGAATTAAGTATACATGATACGACCAGCGAGGAAGGGAAACAACTTCTCTCTGTGTTTTCTGCGCCGTATGATAATTATTCGGCTCAATGCAGGGGAACGTTGGCTATTTTAATCCTTTCCATGTGTGCACAGGTATGCCTGTGTTCCATACAGCGTACAATCCCTGTTTCGCCCCTCTCTCGTCGTTAGCAGACTCGCGCTAAACGTCCCCTTCCGCAATTCTCCAGGAATTTCTATGAATTCCCCCCCTGCGGTGTATCCGTTTTGCGTATTTGTTTTATCGAGACGAAGTATGACCGAGGCGTTTAGATCGGGCTTGCATACGTATACACGGACAGCGTGGTTGGTAGTGGTTTTTTTCTTCATCCTTTTCATCGGTCACAAAACCATTCCGACCGACGAGATATTCTCCTTTTATGGGAAAGATGGTAAGAAAATTTCTTATTTAAATAACGGGTGTTAACCGCGTGACTTTTGGCAGAAGTGGTTATGTATACCTATCCGTACACGCCCCGTCATCATCACGGAGCTGATCCGCATTCAAAATCAAACTCGAAGGCTTAAATAACGGGCGAAAAACAAAGCGATCAACACGTGCTCGATTCGATATTATCGACGCCGGTCTCGGCGCAAAGTTGAGAATAAGAACGGAGGTGAGCCCGTGAAATTGTGAGGAGAATCGGAGGGGAAAAAAGATGTTTCATTATCCCGAGGTACAACCTGTACGTGAAAGGCCCTGTATCCACAAGAGCTATTGTACACCCCGTTGACCAGTGTCCATCTCCGCCCGGCTGGTCCCCGGGGACGAGCATGGCAACATGAGGCCCACAGGTGGGGAGATCCTCCGGTCATCGCTCCTGCCCCTCTGCAGGTTAATGTATATAAAGCCCAGAGATCTGTAATCTTGCGGCCAGATCGTTAAGAATGCTGAAGAAGATTGTTCTCGTATTCGCGGCCTTAGCTTTGGCTAAGGCCCAAATTCCCAACGTGGGATGGTGCCCCGATTACCTTCCTATGGCTGGCTTTGACTTGTCCAAGGTGAGTCTTTCCCTACAATATTCCTCCGTCTTATTTTTACCCAACGCTGAACAATGCCGGCTTATTGGCCAAGAACCGAAACGTTTTAGCAATTTTATCGCGAGATAATCGTACGTTGAACATATTTTACCACATTGTTATAATCCCAAACTGCGAAAACCTGTTTAAAAATACGAAAATAATAGATACCGGTATTGTAGGTAAGAGCTTATTGTTAGATGTCGATGCTTCGTTTTGAAACACCTCAAAATGATTGAAGGTTTAGTGGATTCGTTCGATTTTACTCTCCGACGATTTTCAAACACTTTATCTTCGTTGTTCCGGCATCGCCGAATATTCAATTTTACAAGATCGTACCGATGTTGATTGTGATCAACAACTGGCAATATTAAATAGACTAACGAAGTGAAAAAAGAATTTTTTAGTATAGTTTTCTGAATATAATTAACTATCGTGAAATGAAATTGAACGAATCAACGAGATTTTCGAACCAATTATTTGAAGCGATTTGAATCGATGCATCGGTATCAATTTTCCCTACTCTTCAGAGATTATTGTACCTTACGAATTTAATAATTTTACAAATACTCACTATACGACTATCTCGTAATGAAACAAAGTAAATAAGTATCGATTTTTGTCGAACCAACCCCTCAATTTTTGCATCAATGATTTTTAATCCTTCCAGCTAAGGTTGCTCGACAATAATTTTAAACACACTCCATCGCGAGGACTATTCAGAATCTTTTTCATAAGTCAGTACAATACGAATTGAGTGATGTAAAACAATAAGGGGACTTCATTTTTATTCGTTGGCAATAAAAACCTGATAGTAACTGCAGTATATAAGTGAATGATTTGCCATTCCTTGGTAATTAGCTCGGTTAATGCGATGATCTCATGTTATTCGATCCAGTTAGTTTCATTTGAATTTGTCAGAGTCTTTGATCAGTTTAGAAAGAATCTTCTAAATTATGAACTCAAAAACTTTTATTCTGAAAACAACTTGGCAAAAAATATCAACTCTCACCCAAGATGCTCGATAATCTTGGAACCGATCACAATTTTTCCGAAATAATTCTATCGTATAAAGAATTATCTATTCAAATTATTTTCTCCGTTTACATAATTGATGCTTTTCACATAAATAAGTGGATTTCTTTCAGTAGTTGGTCCTGATTTCTACGTAACTGTCCTGTTTTGCTGATAATCAATGTATACGAAAACAAGTTATGCACTAAAACATAAAGTTTTTGAAAGAATAATGAACCTATCAGTGAAAATTACTCTACGTATACTTGATTCTATGAGATCACAGAAACTTGGAGAAGAATTATCGCTGCATGTAATATTCAAATTAATGCGGTTTCTTAACCAGAAGCGGCGGATGTTTGAAGCTGCTTGCGTCACGTTTGTATTAAATATGCAACATTTGAAATTGAATTAATTCGAATCAGTCCTCTTCAAGATTTAATACGTAAAATTCTGACGAACCGGTCTAAGAATTCTAGGACCAAATATACGCGATCAACGAACCGTGTTCGTAAGTTGAAAACAGTTTTGTCGGAGCGTCACTATTGAACACCCGTCAAGGCGGATGTGAATAAAGACGCACTGCTTTGCTTTGGTGCAAGAAATTTAAAAGAAAAAATAACAAATAAAAGTACCAGAGTTAAAGTTAAAAAATAAATCATTGACTATTGACTCTCCTTAAATGTTACCTTTTTATTTTAGTTCTTGGGTGTTTGGTACGAAGCCGAAAGGTACTTTCAACTGAGCGAACTTGTCTCGCGATGTGTCGTTTCAAACTACACCCGAGGATTCGACGGAAAAGTGCGCGTCAGCAACGAGGTTATCAATCGACTGTAAGTGGATTTTAATATTCAGTTTGTGACCGTTAATTCCAATTTCTAACTCGTCTGAACGGCCGTAGGACTGGAATCAAGCGCGTCGTGGAGGGCGAGTTAAAACCCTCGCCAACAAAGGCTGAGGAAGGACGACTCCAGGTCAAATACCCGACCATACCCTTGGCGCCCGAGATGCAATACTCGATACTGGACACCGACTACCGTAATTATGCCGTCCTCTGGAGCTGCTCCAGCCTCGGACTCGCCCACACTCAGAGCGCTTGGCTGATGACCCGACAACGTATCCCAACTACGGAGGTTTTGCAGATGGTAATTTGAAACAGTAATAAGCACAATGTAGGTTTTAGTTTCACGCCGTGCTTGATGAAGTGCAGATATAGTTCGAACTTTTTGGGGAGGTTCATCACCGGTGAAACACGTTTGCTCTTATAATTCGGTCAGCTTTAAAGAAAAATTTGATTTAAGCGTACACGAAGATATTTCCGCAATCAAGGAGTCAACGTTCTTTATTGCGGAAAATCCATTTGACCAATGGGCTGGGGAGATTTTTTTTTTAATTTCAAACGATGGATATGATGGAATCAATGCAAAAAATTTTCAAATTTCGGATCTAGTATTAAAGTTATGAAATTTTTTAAATATCACGTGTATTCTTATGGGAGAACAGCGGCTTTGACTGTGTCACAATAAGATTTCAGTTAGATTTGCTCGAAAACGCACTTTCCTAAGTTTCACGAAACTTTAACGTCAACTTCTTTCCATTAGAACTAAACTCAGCGGTATTTAAATTTTTCATCGAAATTTTGGCATCATCTTCGGCAAAGGTGTTCAGTATCTTCAAAGAAATTTAGACGATGCAGGATTTGACGACGTTGACAGTAAATAAACCAAATCACGTGTACAAAATAAAAATTCGTAAAATAGAAAGTAATATTCGTATTGAATCGAAAATCCGAAATTTTTACGACTTTGTCCGCACCGTAAATTTGACTGTCTAGGCCTACGGCGCTTTGGACAAAAACGGAATCTCGAAGAGGTTCTTCGTGAAGACAGACCAGGCTCAGTGTGCCTACGACCCGGCGCCCACTCCAGCAGTTGAAACTCCGGCTCCAGCCGCTGCTGCAGTTCCAGTCGCAGCCCCAGACGCAGCTCCGATTCCAGTCGTGGCTCCAGCTCCAGCCCCGATCAAAGAGGAAACCGTAGTACCGGAAGCCGGGCTCGAAAAAGCGGTGCACTTAAGGTCGAGCGGAATTCTGCAAGAAGCTGAGCCAGCGAAGGAGATCCCGAAGGAAGAAATCGCTGTCGAGTCGAGTCCAGCCGCGGAGAAACCGGCGGAAGAAGTGCGAGTCGCCGGTGTGGAACCGGCTAAAGAAGCATCGGCCAAACCTATCGCACCGGAAACGGTGCCCGAGGTCATCTTGAAGGTCGCTGAGAACGCGAAGCCGGCCGCAGAGCCGCAACCCGAAGCAGCTCCGATCGCCGAGGAGTCGAAGGTTCACGAAGTCGTCGTGAGTGCCGAGCCGGAAAAGAAGAAGCTCGACGTCGCTGCCGAACCGCAAACGGAACCGGTGCTGAAGGCCGCGGAACCGGTTGTGGCCCAGCCGGCGAAAACCGCGGTCAAACCGGAAGAACCAGCCGCGTTTGAGGAACCGAAGGAAAAACCAGCGGTGACGGTCCCTGTTCTCAAGTCAGCTGAACCAATTCCGGAAGCCGCGCCGGTCACGCAGGAAAAGATAGAAACCCCGGCCGCCGCCGTTCCGCTACCGGAAGCTGCGGCCTTGCCGGCAAAATCGGCCTTGGCCGAACCCGCGAAGGAGGAAAAGCTCGCCGAGGTTCCGGTGGCCGCACCGGAAGCTATTGAAAAGTCCGTGCCGCTTCGGGAGGCCGTAAAGACCGAGTTACCAGCTGCGGAACCGGCGGTGCCGGAAACTCCGATTGCGGTTCCGATTCCGGTGAAGAACCTAGCGGTCGCTTCTGAGGAACCGAAGCCGCAGGTCGTGGCCGAGCCGGCAAAGATCGCGGAACCGAAGCCTTGAAATTGACGCAGCTCGATACCGAATAAATCACCGAATCTGGTACACCGCAAGACTTTAGGCTCATCCCGAAAGGCTGACGATAATTCCGCGCGGCTCGTAGCGGCCGATTTTTACTCTGGACCAGTTCGGAGTTTGAGTCCGGCCAGTCTCGCCGCACAAGTGCCAAATAATTTATTTTCATAAGTTAGGTTTGTATTTATCCAACGATGCAAAAATTCCGTACGTATATTATGTGAAAGATTTGATGGTTAGAGCAAAACAAAAAAAAAAGAAGAAGAAACCAACATAATAATAATAAAAAATTGTAAGTTCATAATGGAAAGATGATTCAAAAATAAAAAAAAAGAATAAAGTGTTACGTAAAATTTTACCTCGAAAATGTTGTTGAAAAAGGTCTACTGGGAGCAGACAACAGTAAATTATTCCATGCCTACATTCCATCCGATGGGTACCCGTATACCTATATATTCGCTTGGAAAAACATTAATCTACGTTTACAGTTACTGCAGTGAATTGAGAGTTTTGAACAATACGTTTTCCTTATTTACATAAGTATGTTATACATTAAAGCGTTTCGCAAATAAAATAATTTGCGACTTTCCGCCGTGGCAACCCCTAAAATATTTGTTTAGGTTGAAAAAAAGATTCTGTAAAAAAATGAGAGTTCTACGTTACGAGGAAGATTGCGCTTACTTGATTTTTCACTTTTTTTATCATATTTTCGAAGTTGTAGAGAATAATGTTGAACGAAAAAATTTTGCTCGTTACTTATATTAATCAAAATGTCAACTTACGTCGTAAAGAAGACCTACACTGATAATATTAAATCTTCGGGTGAAGTTTGACAAGTGTATTTGATGAATTTTTTTTTTATTTAATCTCGCAGAATAGTTATAATTTAATATGAATCGTGATCTTTGGATTAGATATAAATTTCGACAAGGGAATAACAATTGGAATGCTAAATAGCCGTTTCTTCGTAACTTCAAAAGAATGTGAGTGAGATTTTGAGCTTTTTAACGTAAATTTCTGCAACATTTTCGGTTGCAGGCTCGAGGAAAATTTATATCACATCACGCCCCAGCACGTTTCAACATCTTACTTGGAAATTATCGATCACGAAACGAAAATAAAATGTATGTATTATGTAACTATCGGAAAATATTTTTGTACATTCTAGTTCTTTCGCAATTCTTTCTTTTAATCCCGGATGTAAAAAGAATCAATGGTAATAATCGTTGGTCGTGAAAATAACGTACGGCAAGCAGAATTAGTCTCAATAACGGATAAACTGTATAACATGGCCGTATTTCAGTCCTTCAGAATTAGGAACTTTCGGATTTTATTTTAGTTTTATTACCTGCAACGTTGAAATTATCTTGTTTGCGAACAAACGTACATCACGACGGATGTCACGCAGTCGTTTCGACCGAAACTGCATTACTGATTTTCTTTTCCTTTTTGCCTTCCGTGACCGATTTGAAACTTACCGATAATTTTTATTGAAAAATTGACACGATTTCTTGTTGTTTGTGTTTTTGCGCGGTTCCGTTCGATTGAAAATGCTTAGATACTTTGAAGACGGAAAACGTACCTCGACAGATTTTTCTATCACAGTTATCGTCCTGGCAGTTAGTCGTCAAGCCATTTTCCAAATGCATGCCAGGCAAAGTTCTGTTACTTTTCTCGTAATCAAATGTCACAGCACCTGACGCATTATCTCACACTCTGTGCGAAATGTCACATATTGCAATCCTCGGACCGTCCTGATTACCCTACGTGTAGTGTTTCCCGTATCCTTGAAAAACACATTCTCAGGTTCGTGATCGTAAAAGCAGCGCAGTTTACGATTCTCGTGATGTCTTGTGTACTGATAAGAGCGCAATTTTTTATTGTTTTTATTGTTGTTATATATTTATATGCTGCAGATGTGCTATATATAAGGTGAAGAAGAGGAGAATTTGGTCAGTCCGAAACTTGTCAGTCATGCCAATCCCCTGCGGCTTTGCTTGTATTTTGAATTTGATTTTGAGATTTCCTGGAGATCTGCGTCTGATTTTTGCCCAAACTTCGAAAATAATTTGGAATCATTCCTGAAAATGCAGTGGTTTGCGTTACCGTTGCATTTCGTGAGCGGCTCGTTGGCTCAGCTGACAGGTTGGGGTGACTGTCCTACGGTGACCAGTATGACAGATTTTGTGCCGGCTTCGGTAAGTCAAATTTAAAAAAATTCAACACAAATGAAAATGTAATAAAATTCCGTGGGGATTTTCGGGGTGAGCATATAAATGCCGTTTCAAATAAATGTTCTTCTTAAACGGTGTCGGTGGAAAACGTATTCTCAGTGTGATTTCTTTCAAACAATTTTTTAACAGTCGATCGAATTTTAATAAACATACTAACGACGGCAATCACAATGAGCACTGAAATTGTTATTCTTTCTCAGTATATGGGACTTTGGTACGAGTCCTACAGAACCGTCTCTATCTTTGAAGCAGGCGACGTATGTGTCACTGCGACTTATACGCTGAACGATAACGGCACAGTCACAGTCGAGAACAGTGCAACATCAGTTCTGTAAGTGCCGTCTAAAAATACAAATATGACACGTTGGCAGATATTTTTTGAAGTACGAGAACTCGGAAAAAAAAGATGCAACCATTTTTCGAAATCACAATTTGAATATCGCTTATACCAGTAGCATATAACCGTAACCTCAAAGCGAGGGTGAATCTGGTTTAAGTGTTTGCCTACGCGAGATTCTCATTGATTTTACAAACTTTATCGACTACTCGAGCACAATAGCAAAGATTGTCATTTCCCACGGTTTGAAACGATTTCGTCACTCTGAAAGGAAGGGAAACTGTGAAGTACGATTCGCTCACTTCGTACGCACTTTGACCTTTGAGCCTTGATGATTTTTCGAATCAATCGTGCAACGTTCATCACCGACCATAGGACATAAGTTTATCACCACGAACAGATGTAAAATCTGATTTCAAACAAGATTCTTGCAATTGGTTTTCACGCGACTCTCTTCGGCAGCTCTGCTTTCTTCATCCCAATTTTCGATCTCTGTATTGCCACTCTTTTCTACTTTCGCGAAAAATACTCAAAACGACAATGATGTAATGAAAATATTTCTTTACAGCCTGGGAAGTTCTTCAATCACAGGTCTAGCCACGATCGTGGGTGATTCGGATAATGGCATACTGTCCGTCAAATTTTCGTCACTACCGTTCGTCGCGTCATACCAAGTCCTCGACACCGACTACACAAATTGGGCCTCTGTGTTCAGCTGTACGAAGTTTGGACTTTTCAAGTAAGCACTGATCTTTCATCATTGTATAGTTATTTTTCATATACCTTCGTATGAATGGTCAAAATTTATTCCTATGAGACTGCAGGTTAATTTCGATTAAATATGGAGGTGAATATATAGTCAAAACTAACGTGAAGTAAGCCGAAACAAAATGTTGCTTGCATATAACGTCATTTATAATGAGCCGTTGTTGATTCCTTTTTCTTCCCAGCCTCCAATTCTATTGGGTTTTGACTCGGGCACAAAGCCCCTTAGCATCAATATTGGATGAAGCTTTTGCAGTTTATACGACCAACGGTTTGAAGACGAAGTATTTGGCTCAAACGAATCAAACGGGTTGTTAGAATTAGTAATCACGATGATTATCGCAAAACAACTTCATCAAAATACTATTTACTATGTCTAATCCAGAGTGTAACTGTTACTCTTAAGGTGTGTTACTTTTCTTAATAATTAGCACAAGTGATCTTACTACACATGTAGCGATTTCGGTGAATAATATAAAATGAATAGACCGTTTTCGTCTCTTGAGCACCCGATGTAAGAATGTGTGTAGCTGAATGTTCACATGTTGGACTCTTAATGATATGCACATCCGCATATCATTTATTAGACGGCTTTGGCCGTCTTGCGTGGCTTCCCATCGGAAGCGTAAAAGTCCAACATGTAAACATTCAGCTACACACATTCTTACATCGGGTGCTCAAGAGACGAAAACGTTCTATTCACAAATACCAAGCACAAGAAAACAAACTTGAACTCATTGGTGAAGAGAGAAGTTAACGACAACAGAGTCAAGCATCTCTAGACGTCAGGTTCGATTCCTGGCTCCGTCGTTAATTTTTCGAAATCACCAGTTTTTCGAATTTATATCTCCCGATAATACAAAATCATTGGGGTTGTTGTACATGCGGTCTTGAATTTCATTTCTACTCATACCAGCTCGTCATAGAAGTTTGGAAACTTACTGATCAGTGAAAAGAGCTATTTATGTGTCATAATTTTGAAGATTCAAAGATTGTGAAAATTGTTAGTTAGTCGACAGACGAACGGCTAAATGGTTCGAATTTTACAAAAAAGCTGTAAATAGAAACGATATCCAACGCAAGACTCCCAAATACAGGATGGCCAGTTCTATAAGACTAACTTTCACAAAGTTTCAACGTGTACAAAATTAGTAGTAAATATTTCAAAAAATTGAATATGAGTACATTCGCTTATTTATTGTACACAGACTCACCAGTTGTTAGAATAGACCTTTTCGAAATAATCGAATCCTTATGTCTGGTGAAACTACGCGTCAACTTGCAAAGAAGATTTCCGAAATTACTGTTTCGCAAATATTGAGAGTAAGAAGTACCTTGTTTGGAGAGATAGCGCTATATGTGGATCATTGACGTAGGATCCGTGAGTCAGTGATGACAGCCAGGAGTGAGTAAAGCGGGATGATGATGACAGATAGTTGATTAACGAACGAAAGATATGCTTCACTAACACACACGATAGGAACCGTATCGCTAGAGATCCGAACGACAACTGGGTCCGGGGAAGATAGGAAATGCACATACACAATACACAGACAGGATTTCAAAACAGTGGATAATTGTACATAAGATACAGAGCTGATTTGTTTTGAGTCGCGACACGGGCAGGTAAACATCGCACGCGAGTGTGAGTACGCATGTGAGGGTGGTTTCAGATAGTGAGTGAAATGAGAACGTGATCGGTGCGAAATACTTTCGTTCAAACTTACGCGTCGCTACTTTGCCGAAACATGCCCGATTTATTTATTCGCGTATTGCAGCTCAATTTTTCATTACTTTTATTCAAAAAATCTGCATAAATATTTGTAATTCAAAATTCAGTGCAAACATTCGAGTTCTCTGATTTATGAGTTATCATCTTCGCTTCCAAAGATGTAACCACGAGAGAATAACGTGTGCGTCAAATTGTAAAACCAGAATGTTTTAGAATTAAAAAATCTGGGTTCTTTAAACTAATATTCAAGTCTTACTTTTCATCCCCTATTGTGATGCAGGAAAAGTGTTGGTTCCGGTGCGAAATAACGATTTCCAATTTCGATAAATCCTATAGTCTACACACCATTAGTATTCAAAAAACAGGTTTTCAGAAAAATTTCGGTTTGTCTGTCCCGATAAACTCCCACGATAATTCCGGAACCGGTTTGATGAGAAAATCTGCAATTCATACGAGATCACATTTAAATTATAGGCATTCAAAATTGCTATGTGCCGGTTTTTTTTCTGACCGCATGATTCTACCAAAGAATGCATAAAACTCGAAGGGCTCCGACACAGATCATGCAATGTTCATAAAAAATGTTCCAAAAACTGCTGTAAATGACATGAAATAATGCGATGGGATACAATTTCATAAAAAGTAAAGGAACCGTTACATGAAAAAAAAGACGTATCAACGACAAAGATTCTGTCTTCGAAAAGTAAATCTGTTTTAAGTATTACCTCCTCAGTGTTTTCGTCGATTATAAATAACGTGCTGTCGAGATTGTGACGATCACTACGAACTTGCATCTTTCTTTCTTATGGCTTATTTTAACTATGCATACCTAATATCACTGAGAGCAGAGAACTCTTAATCGGTAATTTGTGGCCACTATAACGATATCCTTATATATACTGTGTTGGATTTTGAACACTCCCTATACCTACGTTACAAATCACTGATTCGTCGACAACTGTTTGCATGTGACGATTTTCACAGCTCAAAGTTTGACAAGATTACTAATTTGTCTTATAAGTCAATTAATCTATTGTAAAACGATAAACATAAATTACGTCATTTCGATTTTTATTAGCGAAACACTAATTTTAGTAATGTTTCTTCTGAAAAGTTATCAGTGATTTTGAACGTTCAACGAAGATGTGTTGTCAAATAATTTGCGCTGGAATAGCACACTATTCATTCAAACGCGACTGAGTGAGTCGGTAGCCATAAAAAGATCGACTGAGGATCTAGCCTTCCAATCTGTTTTACCCACTGAACAATTTACGAATTTAGTCCGCAAAGGAATAAGTCCCTGCCCAGCCGACTATGGAAAAGGAAATTGATCTACAAACGTGGTCAGTGTCTACGAATGGAAAATCGTTAACTCGCCGTACCAACCGAGGCGAAAAGATTTCAAAGCTGTGCCGATAACACAAGTAAAGATTCACATCAACAAATGAGCAGTGGCTGAATTGGATGAGAATCTAGGGCTTGCAGAAAACGGATAAAATAAAGTGTGTATCATCTTGGTATATATTCTGTCTATATCGAAAAATTCATTATGGACATTTTGTTGACTTTGACTACCGTAAAATTTCATTTTTAACTAATAAGGAGCTCAAACGTTTAATCTTTACCGTATAGAGGATGTTATTGCGATCAATTCAATAACTTTACTTATTGCCATCGTGCCAAAAGCAATTTATATACTTTGTGTATGCCTATGATTGAATATTGTATTCATATATTCGTTTATTATTCAACTTTTTCGATCGAGGCTGATCAGGATCGAAACCTCAGGTTCATACAAGACTAAGCAATACAAAATGTAGCTTTCGTTGCCCATTCTCTGGCGTTAAGCGGTAAGTTTCACAGAGAACTCTCGGTATCTCGAGAACGATTTGATCGATTTTGGATCTGATGTTTTTGAATAGTTTATTTTTTTCTTCGAACCAGGTTGGGTAGATCAATTTCTCTTTTCTCTCTTAATGCTGGCTGGTCAAAATTGAAGCTCGATGTTTCGGTCAACTACCCGCCATTCTTTACGCCGCGAAAAACATTTTTAATTATGAGAAAATATTTGGGATCAAGATCAAAGGGACACACTGTCCAAAGATATTATCCCCGCAATTGAAGTAAATCGGTCGAGCTTCTCGCGCGATGTAGTGTTCACCACAAACCGTGTCACCAGAACGCATCGATGACGTTAGCTGGAATAACAACTTTTTGTGTTTGTGAATTGCCATGCGGAGATTTGTAAATATACCAGATATAATCCAATTTAGCAAATAAGAAAAATCAATTTAAATGAACAGTTATTGAAATGGAAATTCTCAAAATTTAATAGTTTGTATTAGGCAAATAGAGAACATTTTTAAGCACGTCCAAAAATACTTCAAAATTTTAGGCGCTGGATAACGACTTAAATAGTTAAGATGACTAATATTTTGTTTTACCTGGGATTGTAATTCCGAAATCTTCAACAATGGATTAGTTTACAGCTATCTTCCATTTCATACTCAAACTTTTTTCTTATTCAATTATGATCTTTTTGTTGATGAAATACTTAAAGATACATTAAAAGTACAATCTGGTTAAAAAAATATTCACCCACAGGCAGTCAAGTTCCTTATTTTATAAAAAATAAAAATAACCATGGGTTGAAAATAGTAAAATAACGCTTTGACCGTGCGAAATTGAAAAATTCGACTTCAGCGGTTTGCATATAATTTTTCCCTGCGCGGCTGCGGAGAGACCTGATTCAATGAAATTAGTCGAACGTTGAGCTTTGCCTATTGAGATAATAATTCAATTGTGTACTCCCATTAAAGTTATTGTAATATTTAAGAGATGTTGCATTATGTACCGTTCAAATTCGATTTACACATCTTTATAGGAAATATGACGAGCTTTTTTACAATTAATCAACTGAACAGAACGTTTTTCTTTTGCCAGCAAAGATGTTCCAAAACTGTTATGTTTTTATTTATTTATTTTTTTTCTTTAAAGTGAGTAGTTTTTTCAAGAGAGGATAAATGGATTTTGAAACGCGAATATTAAATAACCCCTACCGTCAATTCTCGCTCTTCTCTCTATGCCATATAAATTTACTAGAATTCACGGTGATGTGGTATTTCGCATATCACGTAACATATATTAGTGCAGTAACATCTTAATCAAACACACTCTATAACGTGTACCATAAAATGCAAATACGCCATGTGAATTTACCTTCTTAAAACATTACACAAACGTGCAAATTTGCACTTTTTTTTTTTGACAGCTGTATCCTGCTGTTTGATAGTACATAAATTTGAGAACAACAGTCACACAGTTGGACGAAGCGTTTCATCCGGGATTAACCGCGATTTTACACAGATATATCCATGAAGGTGGTTCAGCGTAATACCCGTATTTAAAATCTTGCAGAATCATGAATATAGCCGGTATTGTTTGACCTTTTAAAACGCCGCAATTATCTCACGTTTACTTTTACACACGTTTTCGTATCGTCACCTTGGCAGGAGATGTTCGTTCTCACTTTAGAAAATATCTATGATCTTATCGTTCAAGGCAATCATCTTCTTTTCATTTCCTTCTTTCGTTTCCTCTGAACACCGCGTTATCTGGGTTGAAGAATCCAAAGGTCAACAAAGCGTTTCAGTACAACTTGTAGGCAAAAACATGAGAAGTTTGAATTTCTTCGTTGCGTTTTTGATAGTTTAAATCCTGCGATAAATTCATCCTTTGATGAATTTATAACCGATGTCAGTTTGAATTAAAATAAAATGTACCGACAAATACTATTTCTTAATTAATTTTCCAAAACCCTCAGTTTCGCTCACCCAGCCGCTGTTTAACACAAATGAAACAGACCGCAATAAAAAGTTATTTCTAATCCATTTAATCAGATGTCACATTCGTGCTATTGTTTGCTAATCGTGATCTACTCTACAAACAAATAATGAACTTCAACCTTTCGCTAAAGGTATGCGTAGAGAAACATCACGAACCGCATGAAATTGTCCACAATTTTCCTAAGGCAATCTATTCATACTATTCTTGCTAATTTTCCTATCGAAAACAAAACGAATTAACTTAATATTAAGATAGTATAAATTCAATCGTTAAAGTTCGCTTACTATTGCGAAAATCGAAATCTCAAATTCTAGATCAGCTTGTCTGAAAGTCATCGAAAGTTGTTTAAGGTCGCTTGTATTTCACATTAAAACTGTGATCGTGGTGTTCGTCCTTTGATTTTGCAATTCGAAATAATTATTTGAACGATCATATAGCTCGATATTTATACCGATGCATGTTCAATCTCTAGCCATCTAACTCCCGAATTAATCTCGATACTCCTATACTAAAAACTTCTTACAAAAAAAAAAATGAATGTTTCTTACATTTTCACAGATACGGTATAAAGTTTGCAAAAAAAAAAAATACCTACAATAACTGAAAAGGCAGATCTACACCACGATCCAACACCGGAAATTAGTATCTGTCCATGACTCATCCCCGAGGTCCAAAACGCAGAGCGGCAGGACGTTTGTCAAGCATACCAATGACGTGCAGTCACCGTAAATAGTGATCGAGGAACCGAAGAAAACGTAAAAGGAAAAAAAAATGAGGAGAGACAAGAAGAATGTCAAACCCGTCCAAAACGCGTGTTACAAGCAATTCCGCAGACGGGGTAAGTGGCGAAACGCGATGCGGAAAACTGTCAACGACCGAGTAAAAATTTGAAAACTAACAAGGAGAACGTGACGTAATTCGAGAGCCGGGTTACACACAGTGGGATAACAGAACCGCGGACGTGATCTGAAAAAGTGGCAAAAATTTGGTTACCTTGTTTGTTTTTTTCTTTTTTCATTTTTTTTTCTCTTTCTTCCTCTCCTTGCACACTTTATCACAACCCCGCGTTCCGAGAGAGACGGAATGGCTACTGTACGCCGGGTGTCATTGGTCGAATGTGGATTTGTGTCGAGAAGGGTTCCTTGAACCGCGGCGTCCCGTTACTGACCCACTATCGGACCCAGTGCGCCGAGAAAGACGCGTCTCCGACACAACAAATAAGTGTCGACCGCGTTACTGGTCACATGCTCGGCCCGCGGTCACTGTCAGACGACCCACGGCTCGCGGAGGAAGTCCATCTCTTGGCCATTCTCGCTCTACCCCAGCGTCCGGTGCCATTTACCTGTTCACGCCTAAGCGTGTATCATTAGTCATTAGAGATACGAGTCTGGAACGGTGAGTTTAACGCATATTCAAACACATATTTCACCTTCTCGTTAATTGAATACGTTGACGAGAGATCGTCCTTTGGGAATACCCTTCTTTCCGGTTATATCGTACGTACAGTTGTTTTTTTTTTTTTTTTTCGACGTGTTCTGATTTTTATCAAACGACAAGAACATTTTTTTTTTAAATCCAATCTGCACTCCGTATTTGGGCTCATTCACCAAATTTCTACCAGATTTTTAGGATCGAATTGTGTATAGTTTACGGAATGTCTGTTTTTTTACACAAAAAAATGAATATAAACAACGCATTGTTTTCGCCTTCCCATTTATGGGAGTGATTGAGTAAAAATATTGAAGTACCTACGTTTTTTTTTGTAGTTTCTACAGATGTACCTTGAAATGAATTTCATACTACACAGAAGAGATGAAACTTTTTGACACAAAAAAAAAAAAAAATCAGGTCATATTTTTGTTTCCGAGGGCAGAGGGTGTTGAAAATCTTAAGAAAATAATCGTTCAATTCGGCAAAGCGATAAGATTTGTCAACCGCGTGTTTCTTATTATTGGTAATGCCTGAAAATTGAAAGACTTTCATACCTTATAATTTACACTGTAACGTATCCGAATCTCAGCCATATCGAATTTCTTACTACGAACAAAAAGCTGGCTAGATAGCCAAGAAGCAACATATTACAGTAATATTTTTATATTTATATTTATATTTTATATCTGGTACAAAAAAATTCTGTAGAGATGCAGAAGCATCTGTACATAGAACCAGAAGTACATCTAGTATAGAAAATGAACATTATGAAAATACAAAAAAAATTATTACTTGTTGTCTATACTGCTTAACAAAGTGATAGGAACCAAAATTACACATAAAAGTACATAGTTATTAAAGTAAGGACTAGTAATTTGAGGAAATAATCCAACATTTCAGTTTCTTCCTCAAGGTTTTTTGCTTACACTCTAATGACTTTAGGCAGTTAGGTAATAGATTATAATACTTGATTGCGACAGAGTATGCATTTTTAGTGCTAATTGTCTTATGAATCTTAGGTAGAGTTAGGAGATTAGATCTCGTTTTCATCTGTAATTGACTATTAAATAGTAGATTTTTGCATTCATTATAATAATACATTATTGCACTAACAATAAAGGATTCGTTAATATTAAGGGGAGCAGAGACATCTTTGCACGACACTAGGAAATTTATTAATCTTTTTTGTATATTAAGTAACGGTTTTACAGCATTGTTGTACGCACCTCCCCACGCTATTAATCCATAATTAATTATACTCTCAAATAATCCATGATATATAGTTTTTAATATTACAGGCTTTAGACTTTTGCTTAGTTTAAAGAACAGAAAAGAGAAATACCTTATTTTTTTAGTTTGTTCATTTACATGTATATTCCATTTCTTATTTGAATCAAAGAAGATCCCCAGGTATTTACAATTTTCAACTCTACTGAGCTCTCTGCCGTTTATGTATAGATGATAGTTTTTGGGTACACTGTCACTATAGCTTCCAAAGGTGATATAAGTTGTCTTATCAATGTTCAAGGAAAGTTGATTAACTTTTAACCAAATGTCCAGTTTATTTAACCAGTTATTTAGAGTTACGTTCAGTTCAGTCCAATTTCTATCTGAACATAATACGGCAGTGTCATCCGCGTATGCTACAAGAGCATTTGGAGGTAAAACATCAAAAATATCATCTATGTACATGATAAACAACAGGGGACCCAGTATCGTACCTTGAGGGACACCAACTTTCACCATCTTAGTTTCACTTGTGCAGTTATTAATCTTAACACATTGTTCTCTATTAGTTAAATAATTCGTTAATAATTGATGAGGAATACCTCTTATTCCACGTCTCCATAGTTTATCTAATAGTATCTTGTGGTTAACAGTGTCAAATGCCTTTGCAAGATCTAGGAAAACAAGTACAGTTGGCAGGTTAATCCTGGCCAACAATTATTTCTGTGTATATTCGGAGACTTTTACGCAAAACAACTCGAGTTATTTCTTACTCGTATATGCGTCATGCATTCTTCCGTAGTTATTCTTTTTCACTCTTTTAGTCTTCAAATTGGTTTAAATATTCTTTTCCGGGAAAAAAGATTACTTCTATATCTTTCTCGCTGATAAGCGGAATATGTTTGAATCGCATTCAATGAATTGGGATTCAAATATGCATAGAAATTTAGAAACTTGTAGAATTGCTAAGGAACATTATTCAATTGAGAGTGAAAACGGAGCGATGTATCCAATGAAACCAAAGTGCTTAATCTCAGCCACTCGCTTCACAATTAACCGTAAGTTATTCCAGAAGTCCAAGGTGAAAAAAATTTGATTTCTTATAGTTACAAGAAAATTCTAATAAAACGGGTGTATTGTTATAATAATGGTTTGAATATTGTTGGAATTACAAAAAAATGTACTTTTTAGTGTAATTATTACTGCAGAATTTCAAAATTGACCTCATTAAGAACCGGTCTAATAATTAAATTAAAAAGTTGCATGCAGCAAATTTTCTTGTACGTCCAACAATATATAAACGGTCATTGTGCAAACGATGAGAATTTTAGTCGAATTTTCTCGCAAGCGTAACGAATGAAATCTTTATCATTGCCAGTGCACGTAACTGAAACTGTATTGCCAAATCCGAAGTTCTGAATGTAACGCATTCTATCATTGCATTTACGATAGAAGCCCACATGAGCAGGAGTAAAGTTGCGAAATTTTTTCACAGAGCTATCGCCGAGAAATGATATCGACGATGTTGTATTTATCTAGCAAAAATACATTTGTACACATACATTATGTTGCTCTACCTTGAACACTTAACATCCTTATGTAATCACTTTTTCACTCAACAAGTATATATACTAGTTGAAAAAGCATCGCGAGTCAGTCCAACGTTTGCCTTGTCCGACGTCACATCGAACCTTTAACTCAGAATTCGCGTCTACTTCAGAAAAGTGAGTCTTCAACGGGTTTTTACACTTTTATACCATAATTGGAGGTTCAAATTAGGCTTAGATTTTTGCGTCACGTGGATAGATTGTATCGGTATTTATTATTGAGCCGAATGGCAAACGACCAGTAAATGGAAGAACCTTGGTACAGTAACTGGAGAGTTTATTCGTAAATAAAACTTCTGGCCAAGGCTGGAAGTTCAGAAAACATGAGCTAATGACCATTTTTGAAACACTAATCTTCTGGTCGATATACTCGTATCAATGCCCCCAAACTTCGATTGCGTAAGACTTTCGCTCATCTACCATTTGACCCGAGGAGAAAAATTTCTGTCCATCTCTCGTGTAGAAAGGAAATGTGATCAATAACCGTCAGCCTTTGAACCTTGCCAGACGTTTCAGAATGCTTGAAACTCTCGATAGAAGTCCGTTGATGAGCGACGTTCAAGAATGTGATTTGATTTCCAGATAAAAAATGCTGTGGATTACCCTGGTCTTATTCTTTGTTGGTGGTTCCTTGGCGCAGGTTCCATTTCTGGGTGTCTGTCCAGCCGTTGAGACTGTACCGGAATTCGATGCTGCGAGGGTAAGATGTTCTGAAAATTTCAAGTACCGACTTGTGATTGCCACTGTAGTTTGATGGTGCGAGTTTGAGGCGAGCAAATCTGTAAATACATGCGTTATTATACACTCCACACGGTGCGGCACTTGGCTTTTAGAAAGTTGTACTGAATTCACAACCAAGCATCGCATTACCGAATGACCGCATATTGTATGTTTACTGTTAAATTCCGTATCGATACAGCGTTCCAACCGCCTGACGTGTAAGTTCCGCTTGCGGAATGTTATGCGAAATTTTCCCAAGAACTTGACGGAGGCTGAGAGGTAAATCCTGGGCATCGTTATAATATTTATGACGCTGTGCGTTTCTTTGATTATGAACGGCGCACTTACAATGTGCAATTTGGCGTGGAAGTGCATGCCTTGAATAATTGTTCACTGCCTTAGGGGGTTCAGGTTTCCAGATGAAATGACGATGTACTGTTGAACTTGACAGGTTTAATCGCTGTACGGGAATCAGGTAATGAAAAACAGGCATAATACGCAACGGTGAAGGCATCAGCGTAATTCTATGAAGTGTTATAATAGTTCTACTCTTCCAATCCACTAACGAATGTGTGGCCATTATAACCCCAGGGGCCACCGTTGGTTCTGCATTCAAAGGAACCCTAGGTTCTTTCTAACATGAACCAAACGAACCTCGAATATATTTCATTGAAAATAATATTTGATGAACTCGCAATGACGATGCGAACAATAAACAGTGCGATGGTAGGATAAATAAACTTCTTTCCTGTTTCAGTACATGGGAAAATGGTACGAAGCCGAAAAGTACTTCGCCCTGTTTCAATTCGGTGGTAAGTGCGTGACAGCGAACTACGCACTCAGTGAAAATGGATCCGTCAAGATCCGGAATAGTCAGATATCATCCATGTGAGTATCGTGCTCGTGTAAATATACCAACCTATGTGGGAGAAAGTGTTTTTAGATTGTTAACGTATGAAATTTTCTACATTATGCATGTTTGAGAAAACACTCATCATTAGCCTTTTGCGTTGTTTCAAGTGATAGGTTTCTAAAAACGCTCGTGCGTTCTTATAGTTTGATTATACTGCTGACAAATTTCAAATTTCTATCAGATTTTCTTTTTCACGTTGCATCTTTGTTTTAGAATGAATCAGAATTCAAAGCATTACTGCACTTTACACGTAAGGCGTAATTCTTACTTTGATAATTACAACTTCTCTATTTAATTCTACGATTTGGAATATTAATTATAAGTTGGTGTTTTAGCAAATCGTGTTAATAAAACATCCAGTAATTCTTGCAGCAAATAAAGGCATGCATCTCAGTATTCAATCCCTCCGTTACGTGGCAGTATTTAAAGTTTATTTTTGCAATAACACTTATTTTGTGGAATGCAACAAAAATTACAGATTTCTACTTCATCATGAAATTTCCATTTATTACCAATGTTGCCCTTGATTTCCAATGATTTCCGATCGTTGTAGGCGACTTTCAGCAATTTCCAGATTGGATAAGATCACAGGAATTTTCACAACCATTCCCTGGAAACCACCTAGAATGCTGGGAAATCATTGGAAATCAAGGAAAATTCCTTGGTACACTAGAAATTAACGAAGACAAATGATGAGATATAAATCAGTGGAATGATAATGAATTGAAACCGATTGGCGTTTACCATCAAAACTTACAACAATTTCCATGATTTCCAACACTTGCTTCACAGTTTCTTCGTCGCTGTCAACTTCATGGCTTCAACTGATCGGCGTTGATTTCCAACAATTTCAGTCATGTCGATTGATTTCACTTTATTTTAAAAAATATTTCAGTTACTCGAATTCCTTTGATTTACAATTTAATTTCCAAGTATTAAATCTATGGCATCTTCGAGTAAATGACCCGAATCGACTTATTCTTATCCAGAACCGGAGTTGCCTCCAGTCTCGACGGTATAGGCCGACTCATCGGCAGGTCAGATGACGCAAAATTGACAATCACATTTCCTTCGCTTCCGGTTGGAATAGACGCGCCATATTGGATCCTCGACACCGACTACGACAATTGGGCTGTCGTATGGAGTTGCACGAATTTCGGTGTCTTCAGGTAATTATCGCTCGATAAATTCCCTTTAATCAACTTAAATTATTTGAACGAATGTCTTCAATTTGCAAAGAAAATCATTTTTTCAATCCTTGATAGAACATGCTCTGTGCTAATCTCGGTTTTGTTTCCTACAGCGTCCGCTATTCTTGGATTTTAACGAGGGAGCGAAACCCGTCAGTCGCGGTTTTGGAAGAGGCGTATCGAGCGATCGACAGGAACAAGATAAGCAGAGCGTATTTCCTCAGAACGGATCAAAAGAATTGTCCAGCGATGTATTAGTCGCGATAGATCGTAATCACGCATTCCCGCGGACATCATCACTCGTCATTTGCGTAGATTAAAGTGTGATAAGTCTCATTTTCGATATAGAAGGAAGCGACAAATTTATTTATTAACTGCCACCCTGTTTTGGTGTAAGAAATTAATCCATAAAGTTTATAAATAATGTAAATTGATCTCAAGTGACCAAAATATTCGCATTTCGTATCACTTCCGCTAGGAATTTCTTCGATCGTAATCATCTGTACAATATATAATACATACGTTCATATAAAACGACAATTTACCGCGGTGTATTTATTATTAGAATGATAATCAAATAAATGTAAACACCTTATGGGTTCTTATTGTAGATTTTCACCTCACTAACGAACCGAACAAACTGCCTCAGAGTTCACTAAAAATTATCAGAAATTAGTACTCGGCTGAGGAAATTTCCTAATAAAAAATAAGAACTTGAAATATTTCGTCCAGATAACCGTGTTCAAACTTTATGCGACGCGGACGGTTCATAAACTTATCGAATTGAATTTTACCGTCTTTTACCGGTTCTGACAACCTGTTTCAACTCACCATCGCAACGTGTGAGATTATCAGATTTTATCAATCGTTGTACATCAGTTTTGTACTGAAAATTTACTTCATAAGAAATAACTCCATATTAGGCTGACTCATTTTATACTTATATTGTAAGATGTTTTTTCGTCGTCCGCCTGAAAACTCGGTGCAAAATTTAGCAAAAAAAAGAAAACGTTCTTGCAAGGAAAGAAGTTGATATCAAAATGGTTTTATTACCTTTATCTTAACGGCAATAATCCAAGTTTTGAAGGATTTCTCAACGAACTCACAATAAGAATTTTAAGCATATCAATTAAAGAAGAAACTGAACATCCTGGTTACGTTTTGTACTTTGGAAGATATTTTATTTAATGAATTTGAAAACAAAGTTTTATCGTAGTATGTAATATTATACAAGTGAATATCTTAAAAACTTATATGCTTGAATTGCATTTATCACGCCGTTCTGGCGATAAAGTTAGTATGAAAATTACATCGAACTGCATGCAAATATTGAAATTGGTTTGTGCAGCACAGCCACCGAGGATTGGCCGTGGGTCTCGAAAGTGAATCGCCGATGAGGTTGTACATTGTCTAATGTAATTCACGATAATAAACCAAAACAGCAAACAGAAGAACTTGTAAGAACTGCGATGTTGAGATTGACCGGTTGTAATGCAGCCCTCCGCATGACGATGTGCCGTGTGAAGTTGACACTGATGTATTATACGTTGATACGAAACCTAGACCGATGTAAGTAGTAGAAGTGTTCAACTGGGAGTCGTGCTTCGATTCTGCCGCGATGTTTGCTGAAAGAATTGTTTAAGATTAGTTAAAGAATTTTTTTTTTATAGTACATTTTACGTAATACATATTGGGTTATTTGAGAATTGGTGTTAATGGAAATAATAACGAATATACACAACGAAATATTTAATGTTACGCTGAAAGTCATTAACTATATTCAATTGCGTGACGAAAAACCGAAGAAATCCGCTTACAGATAGGAAATTTGCACAACGACGCTTGCGTGAATAAATCGCGAAATTTACCTGCGATAGAGAAGTTTCACGTGAGAAAAATGCCTACTTGTCACATGTGTATAAAGTAGAGTATTTGAAGACAATTCTGTTGTATTTTTTCATTTCCGTTAGAAACGGAATTATAATTGCAATGCCGTTTAAAAGTGATTGAATTTCACAGTTTTTGATGCGTTGTACAGAATTACTGTGGCATAGGTGACGTCACACAGTACATTTTTCGAACCTTGTGTATCATGGCTTCAACTTGTTGTTTCGAATCAAAGGTTAGATAATTAGTGGCTAAAATATTTTTTCCGAAACTGCAAGAGTATGAAATAGCAAATTCCATGAAAGCTTTTCATAGTCTTGGAATTGCAGGAGTTTTGCAAATCAAAGATTGCCTGAATGCTAGGTCAGAAGAATGTGCTGGCTGTATGAATTTTTTGAATGAAATATTCCTTACCAAACATCGCGAAGATTACGAGGAGCGTAATTAAGTATGAGCTGAATCTGATTGTGAGTTTCATCGTGTTAAGTTATCAGCGAAATCACTCCAGTAGTTCTCCTTAAGTGTCACCCAGCCGAGGTGTTGTTCGACGTGAATTGCGATATGAACTGACAAACGCTTCGTCGATTTAGCAAGTTTCGTTTCATCCGGTGTTTTATCGGCGTGTGGTTTTCCTCCTCTGTTATCAGCATTCGTCATGTTACATAAATGAAAGCTTGGGAACACTATGCATAGCAGACTGTTAAAAATATTCTGATGTGGTCTTACATGGAATACGATTTGCCGACAGTTTAACGCTACTGCAATGGTGCCCTTGCAACACTGTCTGGTTCTGACAAATCTCCTAAAGACTCATACTTTGGCTGAAGATTTATAAACACCCACAGTTCTGGGTTATTTTTCTTTACAGTTTGCCAGGTCCGGCCAGGCTTGGGGATATTGACAGTTTCACGTATTATCAACCAAGTGCAAAACGATGACAACATATCGTTTTCATTGTGCAAAGTAAGAGAAAAATGAGAAAATCCCGTACAAGAAATATGTACGCCGAAATTATACAGCAGAACGTGTATCATATATACTTACCCGAATATATCAAGTTTTATAGGTGACATCAATTTATTTTAAGTTTGTTGTAAAATTAACTTTGAGCTGCGAATATTTCGGACAAATTTCGAACTACTTCACTTTTAGTTCCAACCGTTTCAAGAATGTGCCCGTGAAGAATTTTTTTTTTTTTTCTCAGCTAAGCACTCTCAACATTGTGTATTGAAAAAGTTCAATGTTTCAAGTTTTGATACCCGAAATATTCTAAAGCGCTTTTCTCTTTGCTAATAGCACGTTGAAGATATGTCGAAGGTTGGAACTATTTCATGAGTTTTTCTCAAAATTTGGAAGCAGTAATTGGGTTTTAATTGGAAAAAATGACGCAAGTTTTTGATCAAATATAAAAATAAATAATGAAAATGAATCTATCATTAGGTTCGTTGCAAATTAACTGGAACAAAGAATAAAAGTCTTGTGGATTTATCTTAATTTTTGATAAGCTCTCAATATTGTGTTGTAGTAATACAACCTTTTGGGAAGGAGACGAAAACTAGATAAAAAAAAAAATTGTTTTACCTTCTGCGCAATATTGATGTAGGTATGAAACCATATTTTTCTTTCTAATTTGCGAAGTTTTAAATGTTCCGGATTGCATAAATAACATTATTGAAAAATCAATGGTTGTTTTTCAATGATTAATTATCAAGGGGAATAATCCGATGGCTTTCAAATCATTAAATCCCGTTACTAACGCATGGGTTAATTAGACAATGGCATCCTCCGGGCAGTGGGGAATTAAGAAGGATTCGCACCTGGGGCGGACGAATTAAATCCCTCTCACCTCCTCCCGAAATCCCATTTGTATTTACAGCCAATTGTAGGAAAAAGGAAAATCAAATTACAGTGTATTTCAGTCACACGTACTTGCGTGCTTTGAAAACTATTAAATGTCGCAGTAATATGTATATTAATTATATCACAACGACGAAATGAAAATATTATTCCTCTACGAAATTATTAATAAATTCAGTAAGTCGATAACAGAGAATTTATATGCAATAGAGGGTGAGGTCAGAGTATTACGGAATTCGACCATTTATTGACCAAGCACATCGAGTAATTTCATAACATATGATATATAGGTAGGTTAGTGAAAAGAAAATGTGTCACATTCCGGAGATTTATCTCGAACAGAACTCAACGAATAAATATTTGCCCATGGATGTGGGGATACGCCATACGTTTGAAAAAAATAGTTAATCGGGTTCCTAACTGCTTTCGCGATATTTCAACTGCCAGCGACAAATATGACAGTGGCGCCACGTACGCGACTCGGCCAGAAATGTAAAGGAAGGCAGCTTTGCATCGCTTATCGTTAGTGCTCGCTGGTCCGCGGCCAGCGCAGCGGGAGCACGTAGTTGTACGATCGTACTGTTTTAATTAAATAAACTATTGCCTTAATTATATAAAGTATTGCCTACTTAACAACCTTCAATGAGTTCTATTTATTCGATAAATTATTCTTACCCATTGTAAGTTTTTTTTTTTTGTTTCACCAGTTCAATATTACGAGTTTCAAAATTTGGAGAAAGTCAAGCAATTGAAAAAAAATGATTTCATGAATTTATTTAAGGAATGTAAGATTCAATTTTCAGCCCCCTCAATGACAAGCCTTAGCTTCCTGTCACCCGGGGCGGATTTTTTTGGGTTTCTCTAACTTACGAATCTTCACTTACGATTCTGAAGAAGATGCGTGACTTTTTAATCGTTTTTCAAGTACGGGGCAAAGAAAGGGGGTTGACGTAACGTAACCCCAGCCCCCCCCCCCGGACACTGGAAACGTGAAAAATCTCGATTTTGATATATTCACCGACGTCAGTTTTTGGTTACGAATCGTCACTAACGATTTATCAACCAAACGAAACCGAATTGAAAGAAAATCTTGTTCTTCAAATTTCGAAACAGTTTTTGAAATTTTATTCAGCTATGGAGATTTTTTTATTTCGTTTTCTCTTTGTTTGCGAATCCTTAACCCACGATTCTAAATAAATTGCATGATTTTTTAATCACTCTCCGAGTACGCGCGGGTCTGGCATAACGAAACGCCAGTAAAAATTGGTAACCAAAAATATAACGTTAGTAAATATTCTAAAACCAAGATTTTTAAGATTTCTGCGGGCGGGGGGGGGGGGGCTAGCGTAACGTAACGCATATATATATATATATATATATAACATATACCGGGTTATTTCCTTGATGCGCCCCACAGGGATGCCTAATTATAGGCAATTCAGGGTACACGTACACTAAGCAGAGCTTTCAGGTGGCTTTCAGTTTGTTGGTCGGCCGGTCTGATGTCGCCCCGGCGCGGCGAAACTCGAAACTGTTCAGAGTGTACGTTTATCCTGAATCGCCCATAATTAACAAAAGGGTATAATTTTTTTTCAAATCCCTGATTTTGCACAAAAGTTTCATCGATTTTAAAAATGTCCATCTTCGTGTTGAGAATATTTCCTCACTTCATAAGGTCGTTACACTTTTACAAAATGGCGGAAAGATTTAGAAAAATTAGAGATATTATTTTCGACCGAAATAAAGCAAAAAATCAGAATCGCAAGGAGTCAGGCCGATGACCCGTTGGTTTGACGTGGGATGCCCCATATGTACAATAAGTATAAACATTCAATCGAAGCTAATACAAAAAAAAGATCTCTGGAATTTTTGTGCCGATTTAATTACACTCCAAGTTTCATCCCACTTTAAAAGTTGCAGAAAACACTTCAAAATGTCTGCTTTTTCACGCGACAAAAATTAAAACAACTTCGATCAACGTTTTTCTCATAAAAGCTACGGCCTAAGGGCTTTAAGATTTTTAGATATTCTGCCATATCAAAATTTTAACCCTATAAAAGGCTGGACAAAAGTTGTACTGGATCGGTCCATACGCATCCGAATGACGAAACTCCGCGTGAGTCTTAAAAATGGAGATCATTTCGGAAACGGTGATGTTGATCCAAAGACAAAAGTGATAATTGCGTTTGCCTATTACCGAGTGTATTATTCATGCGTCGTAGCGTGCATGCGGCCAGGAGTACTTGGCAGTGATCACGTCTTCTTGTTTGACCTGAGCAAATCATTCCTTCCGTCACGTGAGTTCATACATGCGAAGGCGAGTAGCTTGCAGAGGTAAAATGTAAAATAACGACAAGAACAACAGTTTCTAATCTTCGTTGGTGTAAAAACGCGCATTATTTGTTCCTTGAGGCTTGTCACGTTACCGCAGGAACCAGTCGCGAGCTCTCCGTCGTTTCTTTTTACAACCTGTATTCAACGCAATACTTCCGATGACCGCAGGAATGTCGTACAAAAATCGGCACAAGAAAATCCAAGCCTTGCTTGACTGTAAAGGACTCTTCTCTCATTCTGGCACCATCCTTGGTCGAAGAGCAATCTGTACCACTTCAGCGGTTCGATTGAAAAATCATGGATTGAAAATTATTACGAAATCAAAGAAAAACTAACAATAAGTGCGGGACTGAAGAATGAATGCTGGTTTACTGATTCTTCTAACGATAAAAGTCGATATTGAAGGATGCTATTTTTTTTAAATTCGTGTATAGAATTATCGAAGTAGTTTCGATTAAATCATGGTAATTATACGTGACTGAAAACAAGTTTTTCATGCTTTGTAATATCATTAGAAAGTTGAAAAACTGGTTGAAATTCTGTTGTATTTAGTAGATATTATTTTCAGCAAATTTGAATAACAGGAGCTACGAGAGCAATGTGAGGCAAGGTTTTGTAATTGAAACGTTCAAAGTGATTAAGCTCTGGTGTTTTAAATTTTAATGTCTTGGGCTTATTTTATCGATCATATAAATCCCCAGCAGTGGTCTGAAGAATTTTTTAAGAATAGATGTATCTAAACTGAATAAAAATGAATTCCTGTAAGCAGTGTAAAGAATCGGATCAAAAGCTTCAAGATTCAATTATTCCTAACGCTCCAATTGCAAGATCTTAATTCAATTTAATAATAAGAAGGCATCCTCTTTGCTTGCGTTATTCAAATTTGCTGAGATTCATTCTCAAAACTGAACGATAGTTACCAAATTCGAAAATTGACGCAATTCTGCGTTCTACTCAGAAATAATTTCGTTTGTTCATACAAAATTGGCCCTTCTTTTTGAATTCGAGCAAAATGGACTCAAATTTTGAAAAAAAAAATGTGTGAAGACAAACGTACGCCTTAAAAAATCGCATTGGAATGACGGTTCGAGATTGCTCTATTCCTCCATTTCCAACCGTTCTCCGAAGAACCTAATTAACCAGCTACCCGAATTCCCACGAAAAAAACAAATCTCCGTTAGCAGAGATAACCGTGACTTAATACACACCCTCCAACGAGAGCTCGGCGTGGCTGATTCGAGGACGTGATCAGGATAGGGCGAGGGACCGGGGTCAAGGGTTCACTTCCATCAACCCTAAAGTGATTCGAGGCTGGGTCGGGAAACAGGACCGCGTAAATACGCCCCGTACGGTAGTAGAGATCGTAATCTCAAGTCTCTTACGATTAAGCGAACTGCAGCTCTGCATCGGGACACTTGTGTGCCTTCGAATATAAGCGCGGGGGACGCACTAAATACTACGTAATTGATACAGGACTCCTAAAAGCCTTCCATCAAAGAGTTGCGGACCCTTTGCGCTACGCGGTAAGTTCCCGTTACAACAAGCGGCGGACGTTTAACTGGACGAATGAATGTTTTCTTCCGTACTCGAAAATTCTGACGTATATAATTCACTAATGAATTACGACGAGAATCCAGAACTCGGCATAACTTTAACGAGGTATTCTGCACTTCGGCGCATGGAAGTGGAGTGCCAATTTAAATATTGTTTGGTTTTATGGCTACTTAGAAGTTAAACCAGCCTCTTGGTAAATTTGTGATTATAGGGATGCCGGGATAGGAAATTAGCGGTAATAGCGGAGTTTGCAGTTGACCGATTTTGTATACTCTTTATTTTGTAACGAAAATAACAATCACTCGAAATGATCGCAACTCGTAAATCGCTATACTGATCGTGGGAAAACTATCATTTGTTACAATATTCAGAAAATTGTGAAAGGTAAAAGCGGAACAATCGTTATGATAAGGTTTCAATATTATTATAGTTGAAAGAAAATGTAGAACGAATGATTATTTCGAGTTTTTACAAGTTTCCAATGCCACATTTTCTGATTACTGCAACATTAAGCCTGAGGGGTTTCATATACCTGGGACGGCTAAAACTAGGGTTATGCTTGAGAATTTCTTTCGTATACAAAACTGAATTTTATTGAACAACCATTACATATCTTTTAAAGTATGACATTTTGTCCATGTTGTGTGAAAATTTGGTTGAAAAATTTTCAACGGTAAAAAAGGTACGGTTATTTTCCTGGAATGTGTTTTTGTTGTTAACTTTTGCGGTACCAGGTGTGCTTCCGCCATTTTTTACCTGATAAAATCAAATGTCTCAAAGTAAATAGATAAAACTAGTACTTATCGAACCGGAATTGAAAAATGTATAAAAAGTCCAAAACATACAAAACTTAAAAAATAGGAACTTAGATCATAAGATCCAAAGTATTAATTTCTCAATATACGAATTTACACTTTAAAATCCTGCGAAACAGCTTTTCGCATATTTTTGATTATTTGCACGAGAACTCGAAACAACGCTTAAATTTACTCGAACAATCCTGTCGAAATCCAACAATCAAATAAAATTTCAACAATCAATCCATGTCCGCTAAAAATCGTAGCGTGAGAACGGCTTATATGCAGAAAATGGCGCATGCAGAACAACCAATAAAATCTCTGCGAACGGCAAACGAAGTTAAACCGAACAAACACTGGAATCGACTGTCGCTCTGCAGGCGTCGGCTGGATATAATTCGAAAATCCAAATTAAACATCAGTTTTGCCCCGGGGGAGATGGCGTTAAAAATGCATGGATATATATAACGTAGCAGCGACGCAGGCGCACGCGACCGCAATTGAATCAAGTCGCCCTTCGTCGGCGAAGCGACAATGCGAGGAAATTGAAGAAGTAAAACGTGCCGCGTGTGAACCCTGATCCAACACTGATCACCCGCGATTTCTGCAACTGTCACGTGACACGTGTCGTCTCTGTAAATAGACAGACACCGTCGCATTATATCGTGTCTCGACCTCGTGCCTCATCAGCACCGTATTGTGTCCTTCTGTCGAGGCAAAAAAAAGGGGAAGAAAGGAGGAAAGGGAAGGACGGAAGGGCGGAAGACACCGGAAAATAGAGAAGGAGGGGAAAAACACCCCGGGATTCAAATTCGCATTCATCCCACCAACTTACGCGCCGCGTGAATCACCGTCCGAATAATCATAATTCAGGACCCGAATTCGATTTTTTCGCGTTCTCGTCAGATTTTTTGGCCCACTTGGGTAATTTTTTTTTTTCATAACAAGGCGTATCGTCAGCTCGAAAATGTTTCGAAACAAAAACACAACTAATTTTGAACAACGATTTGTATTTTTGAACTATAAAGTTGATAAAGTTGAATGTGATTTGAAATGGACCCGTGACCTGAAGAGAAAATTATTGAGTGTTGAATTTGAACTGTAAAAACATAATTATTCAGCCAAACATCGACCCTTTGAATTAATTTTAGTATTTTAAATTTTCAAATTGAGTTAGTTCATTACGAGATGTGGATATCTCTCTAAAAGTATAAGCATAGAAAATACTGGACTTTGAAACAAAAGCTTTTGCTACTTATGGTTCATTTCAAATCACTTCAAGATTGTTAAAAGCTTGGTGAATTCGTAGATTTTAGTCTACGATCGATGGCTCATTTTATCCCGAAGACTATTTTCCGTTAAGTCACGGAGACAGCTTTATTTTTCGGTAATCAATTTAATATTGTAATTTGTTGATCATAATCAATATTTGCGCAATATTGTAAAATTAATTCTTCAACGGTGACAACATGATAAGGAGAAGAATGTACCAGTAAATGCTCCTGAAAATAGTATTCTGAATAAAATGAGAATCAATTTATTAGATTTTGAACAATTGCAAAGTAATTTCAAACGATGTATCGATATTTAAGCTTTTTTGCGTGATTCTAAGTTTACGTTGTTTTGAAATTGAAACTTGCAAATATAATAATTCAATAAGAACTCAATGTAGGATTATCTCTTAATATAATTAATACAAAGTATGGATTTTTGTCCAACTAGCCAGCCTTTTTAAGGAGATTTGATCCCCCCGAAATGTATTTGCTCAGGTAATTCTATCGAATCACACATCACGAGCTAATTCGAATATAACCGGGTTATATTAAGTAATGATTTTATACCACTAATAAAGAATTCTGATAAATGTTCGTTGCATGTTTTTTAGAACATGTTTTATTTTATTGACCGTTGCAGCGTTGGTAACGAATCGTTCTTATACTCTGACGATGAGTTCATGCGGTTAGTTTAACTTCAACTATTATAGGATCTACCAGCTCTCCGAATAGAGAGTCTAAAATCTTAAACTACGAAGTTTATACGTAGATTATTATCGGAAGAAGACAAATGTAACAACAGAGTCGCGTAAGGAACAAGAAAAAGTTTGAGATACGTCCTGGATCGAGTTTCTGATTTCTTTTAGGAAGTTTTTTTTTTTCTTCATTCGTAACAAATTATAACGTACGGGTTGACATTATAGGTACCCATATCTATACTCTCAACACGGTATGCATTTTTTTTTTAAATTCTTTTCAACTTTTCTTTTACTTTTCATCCATCTTTCGGTGAAGCGAAGAGTGCAGTAAATTGATGTGGTTATAATTTACGAGGGCTTGCCGGGTAGTCATTGAATTTTAAAGCCACGATAAATTAACGCGATAATCACAGACGGCTGATGTTGAAAAGATAACACTACATGTAGAGCTGTCGGATTTTATAAACGGTGGAATAATTAAGTCATGTAGTATATTTAGTACTTGCGCCGTTTGCTGTGTCTTTTTTCAAACCTTTACGTACGAATGCAGACTCATGAGCGATGCAGCATGGCGTTCGACACTTTCCATCTATACAGCTGTATTGATTGTAAAAGTATTTTTTTTTATTTTGTGTTTTTTATTAATCATTTATAATGTTAAATTGCTCTTTGGAATATTAATTTTCATGGAATATTCTGCAAGTTGTTGAATAAAAAAATTTTAGAAATCAACATTTTGTTACTTGAATCAGAATATTACATTGGAAAAAATTGAAATTGTTGAGTAAAATTGTTTGTCTTCGATTTTCATGTTTTTAGGATCATCCGACTTCTTTTCGCCAGATCGCAAAACACTCGGAGTATCTCATAAAACAAGACATTACGAGTAAGATCTATTAAACTGATGGTTGTTTCTTTTTGTTTGCTTCAATTGCATTTTTGCAACAGACTAGTATCTCGATTCTTAGTATATAAATCTTAACAGTATACATATCAGCCGTATTTTCAACTATAACATTTCTTCACCATTTCCGTAAAATAATGGTATAACAAAAACGGAAGCCAAAAATAAAGGCAATTTCAATCAAAAATTGGTTCTAAATTAAGCCAAATAAATTGCCATGAAGTAAGAAAACTTTCTCTCGTCTATCGAAGTCACACAGAAGGTGAAAGAAAAAAAGATAAAGAAAAAAAAAAAACATTCAAGCAGCTTATCACACGAGAAAAAAACTGTCGCTTCACAAGGGTTCAATTTATAACCTTTCCACAATTTACGATTGCGTTATAAGTGTAAGCGGCTAGACGATCAGTGCTAATAAATTTAAAACAAATGATAACAGGCGTACATATATACATATAGACACACGTGTACAATTGTACATATGTACGTACATCTCAGTTATTAAACTGGCTCGTTTCTCGACGTACGGCGTTTCGTTATTCGGGCCTCTCGGCTGTAGACGGATATTTTGGGGCCGTTTTAAGGGGAGCGGACACTGGGCCTAATAACAGGGTGCCGAGAGCTAAACAAACATACACGCCCACGGCTGCGTCTCTCGTCAAAGGAATAAAACTAAAATGAGGAGAAAAAAGAAACGAAAAAGTTTGAGAGAGAAGCTGAAGAGGGGGGATGAAAAAATAACGGTACATGTTTCGATGATCCGCCAGAGGCGTACAGGTAGCTTTGGTGAACGAAGAGGAAGACGATGAACAAGAAACAATTTAGAAAAAATATTCTACCCAAGATTTATCTAAGAGATAGATTTTCAACGTTACACCGCGTCTGGCGCCGCTTCATCCCGAGCTGAAGTCGAGTGTTCCATCACTTAAGTGTCTGCAGCCCGCGGAGCTGCTTGGGCTTGAAGTTTATTCGTTACTCGCCGATAACTGAGAGCCCCGAGAATTTTTCGAGTCCTAGAGATTGCTCGAATGGCATTAGCCTCGATGTATTACCACTGAGAAACCTGTAAATACTTAAAATCCGTAAAATAGTAACGCGCCGAAAGTTTTTTGGTTTCATTGCTCGGTGAAAGGCCAAATTTCACGGATGGAAATCGACGAGAGGAAAGGATATTGCATTCATTTTTCTCGTTTCGATCGAATTCTTGATGATTAAATTTATTTTAGACCGATTAGGATGAACGCGTTGCACGGAACTACTTCGATTATGATTTAAAGTTACATGCTTACGGTGAAATCGTTTTGTCGGAGTAATTCTGTTTAGCGAATTTTTTTCACCACTGAGCATTACCATCTTCCGACTTATTTATTCGCCATAAAAAAGAGTTTAAATTACCGAATACTAAAAGCGATTAATTATTCTTTTTCCCTCATTAATAATATTGCAATAAATCGAGTCGAAATTGAATTGCGAACCGTCAATATATTTCGAATATTTCACAAATTGTGGATGTTATTCTCCGTTTTGGTTGAATCCAAACTAAAATACCTGTAAGTTTTTTCTTCATCGTGTAGGTAGGTACTTGCTAATTTTAAATAGTGAATAAATAACGAAGAGATAATCGAGGTTGATAACTATCGTAATTCTATTGAGCTTTTTTATTCCGCTTTCACTTGAAAAACTTTATGCAAGCGCACAGCAAAAAAGAAATCCTGAAAGAACCTTAAAAGCTGGCTTGGGGAGATCAATTATTTTAAAAATTGTTACTACTCAACCATATTGCATAATACAGAGATGATCCTGTAAGCATTTTGTAAATCATCGAGTGCTCCAAAAAAATGAAATGAGAACTTTCAGCCACTTAAAACTATTAAAGATGAATTTTTATATAAACTTGAAATTCGAACTTAATGATCTACGAATTTCACTCAATAGGCTCTTTAACGCTGAGTATAATTCTCCGCAATGTGCTTCCAGAATTATGTCCATGTCATCGATTAGTGCGGCTGATTGATATCAATTTTAAAAAATTCCATTCAACTTCCCCCATGTAATTTAAACGGTGAACCTTTAAATTCCGAGATTGTCCCTTAAACACTGGGTTCGGGAAATATATTCGGTGAAAATCAGCGTCAAGTTTATTCGACGATGAGGTAAATGCGTCGATGCTGCAGTGAAAAGTCGTCGGCAGTCACCCGATTGAAAGCAATAACATGCCGGGGAACGGCCCCCGTCTTACATCAGTCAAAACATACGTGACTTTAGCTTGGCGAGACCTTTACTACCTTGTAACGTTGAGTCAACGCTCCGCAAGCACTCCGGCTTGGACGTTGCAGACACACAATACCTAAATACCGACGTGATTAGATCCTCTTGCACTCAGCTTGATACCGATACGCTTGCGATTGTGGATTGAGGTGGGCATTTTACTCTGACGACAATCGGATGTGCTGCTTCGGTCTTTGATAAGTATGAAATTGTACTCTGAAGTTACTTTTTCATCAACGTGAAAAACGATTCTTCGGTGGAGGATTATCAGCCTTAAGTTATTTTAACCGGAGGTTAACTAGATTCTGGTAATCCGGTGTACCTCATGCGTGAAACTTTTGAGATTACGTACGTCGGTTGGAGGATTTTGAGGAACCGTTAAAATCGCCAGTACCGTGTGAAATCTCCAGGGGTTACGGAAATTTTTTTGAAATAATGGAGAATTTTTTGATACTATAGTGAAATCCACCGGAACATCACAAGACCTATTAAAATTTTTTGATGTATTGAAAAAACTCTTGAAAATCGAAATATTTTAGAAGTCTAGCAAAACTTTGTGTAAATTCGTCAAATTCTTTGAAAACAAGCTTTAATTTGTTGTGAATCTCTGAGATCAGGTTAATTTATTTGCAATCGACGGAAGCTTAAAAATTTAAATGACTGAATCCCATACATTTTTTAATAAGCTGCCAATACTTGTTGAAGTTCATTTAAATTTTTAACAGTGCTCATCAACACTCTTAACCCTCTAAGAACTAACGAATTTTTCAATAAAACTATTACGCGATCTTTCGAAATTTCGACACTTCAAATACGTCAAAGTTTAGAAAATCCTTTTAAATCTTGGAACCGTCTGTACGTTCTAATTAGAAGTTGATCATTGTGTAGCCTCCAAATTTGGAAACCCTTTTAGTCAAGCATGTACAAAGTAGTTTACTATATGTTTTCTAACGATCTCAAACACGCGTTCGATGTGTGAAAAGCATGCAAACACATCGATGAGTGTGCCTATGTATATAAGACGTAAAGAATTTCTCACTTCGAATTCTGAAAATTGACTTGAAGGTTCGAGACTGAAAAAAATGTCGTACATGAATATTGTCAGAATATTTTCGTAAAATGAGTATCGTTATTATACAATAAAGATTTTTTTATTGTAATACAGCACATACCAGACTTTCTGGCTTCGGTTACAAAGCTTATTAGAAGAATTTTTCTCTCAAGGTGTACAATTTCACGGCGGTACTCGACGAAAAGTTTCTCATACCTATGAACATGATTTTTTGAAAAACGATCATCCACGACACTTGATATCGACTTGGATCGAAAGATCTTTATACGTACTCTGCGTCACGGCTTCCCTTGAAACATGGCACAATATTCCGATTCGTCTGTACCCTGTTTGTATCACGGCGATAGGTTTTCGGTGCGTGGCCTTTCCAAATCGCGCAGTTAAAATTCCGAGAGTCGTAGGTGAGCGTAGTCGCAGGTGATAAATTCACGCTCTATACGATGTCTATAAAACCATGGACCGCCTGATAGATCGAGCGTGGAGGCACGGATAGAGGGAGATTCCTCCATGCGACTCGTGTCGTGTACGCAGACTCGTAACGCTGGAAAGAGGCAGCGCATCGTAGAAGGTTTTGAGTAAAAAGATGCGAGATAGATGACGAGGCGAGCGAGTCTGGTTTGTGGGCACAGCGCTGCCTGCAGCCCACAATTATGATAATGGGTACCGTCGTCTTGTTAGCCCAACATGCTCTCTTCTCTCCCTCTCTCCCCCCCCACTCCGCTGCTTCGTTCGATAACTATATGTATACACACACTCTCGCTGTTTTTTTCCACTCCCTCTTTTTTTCTATTTATCCCAGTTGTCGGCGGGTATCCTCTCGTCCTTTTTCCTCCGCCTTGAATCGCATCCAGGGTCACGCAGGTTCAACCAAAGCGGGGTGAGCCAACAATACGAGAACCCGCCGAGCGGGCGTATGGTACCATATGAATACATGTATCCCCCGTAGGAATATGTCTATATGCACACGTCTCTCGCGTGTATGTCAACAACAAGTAGCACCGACGGGGTTGCATACTATTTGGGGAAAAGTTGTGTGCATAACACACACTGGACGCTCGCCGTATCCCGGCATCTCTTGCGTTTCGTGATCTTCGGGGTTTCTTTGCCGAATTACAGATGAGAGCTTCTCGTTAGTATTTCTTTTAATCTATATTCAAGCTTCCTTCGCGTCTGCCGCGCTGTTCTGTGATTCGCCGGTGCCGAATGTCGTCACGCTGGTGGCACACCTCGCGGTCATTTGCAGCATCAAATTCAACGGTTTATTTGACATTCGGTCGCTCACCTTGACAACGTGCGGAAGAATTAAGTTGGCTGTGCTAAAATTTGTGATTGGTCTAGGTAAAATAGATCCACTAAAAGAATTTGCATGCGTGGCTAGTCTCACGATTTGTTCTTTCGAATGTCTTCGAAAAATAAAAGTTCAAAAAGAACTACTTTTTTATGAATTTTTTTTTTTTAACCTACGTGCCTTACTAGCGGGAGGGGGAGGGGGGAGGGTCATTCAAAAGTGATCGAAATTAAGCTGCGTAGTTTATGGACAGCACCTAATGTACAAATAACATTCCGGAAGTGTTTGATATTATATTAGGATCCCTGTGTAACGCATCATGTTTTATTTGAAGGATTTAATGGCTGATTATGTTTGTGAATATACTTGATGCCGAAGCAAGTATAAAGTGTCTTTGGAACGAATTTTTGTCTCGCCGTAAGCATCGCTGTACACGTTTATCTCGATTTAAAAGGCAAGACGTTGAGTGGCTGGTGCAGGAAAACTTCTTAAGCAATGTAATATATATATATCTATATAGTATAATATGCCTCATGATCATACTTAAAGTTTACCCGTCATTTAAGTTGTTAAAGTGCCGTAAATTTCTCTCAGAAAAATTATAAGAAAACTTAGACCGATGGTTTGAAAGCTTCGCAAGGTTTTGAAGAAAACAAATGAAAGATGAGAGAATAAATTTGAGAAATGCACAAATATAGGATATATCCAATGTTCGGAATACTCTATTTCTCATCAATTGCAGTGCTGAGATTTCCGAAAAGATGAAACGTTTGATGAATTAATTTCCAACTAAAATTATTTGCTGCACCGTACAATAGTAGTTGTTTCTTATTTCTACACGTATATTGAGGTGACGTTCGTTTCAACCTGACGGAATATCATTCAGCTGAAGAGAGTGAAAATTCCTTCAACTAGTTCCTATGGATTAAAAGGGCAAACTGAACCATTGAGGCCCGGGTCAAGCATAAAAGAAGATGAAACTGCAAGCTCATCAGAAAACTGTAAGTCTCGATAGAGAGATAGCGTTCTCATTTGTCGTTTCCGGAAATTTGCGGAATGGGTGAGTAATTCCGCAGGGGCGTCGCGTCGCGTCGCGTCGGGGTGTCTCAGCGATAATTACAGACGCTGCAATCAAGGCGGATTGTCACCTTGTAAAGAGACGCGATAACGGCGCAGGCTACCTTCACAAAAACTTTGGTGGGCTCTGCGGCTGCTGTAGATCCTCGGTGCGCCAAAGACGGAAGAAGCGCCGCGGCCGCGGCTCGATCTCGCGTTAAATCCGCCGCGGTAGGTGCGGCTCGGTTAAACTCCGCGGCAGTAGCCGTAGATATACCGCTGTTTGCCCAGATTAGGCCCGACAAAGGAGCTCGTTCTTACGCGCGCCGCCATGTTAACTCAGTCTTGATTTAACCGAAGCGGCTCTCTGCATTTGCTCGAGATTAAGAAAAGCCTCCTATCTCTGGGGCCTTGTTTATGTTACCCTCTGAAAAAATTCAAAACGTCACGCGGCGCGGCTCGTAATCTTCGAAGGGGCGCGGGGAAAGCTCGCAAGTCTCGTATCGTCGCCACGGTATGAAAGAAACGAGCCTCTCTCTTTCCCTGCTGTTTTAAATGTCAAGGGGGTATATATACGAGTATGCGGATGAAAAGGTGGATGAATTTTGGGAATTTATATCTTCACGGCCAATCCTTCGGGCTTCGTTTTATTCGGAAGTATTCTGTAGAGCAAGCTTCGTTTGCCTATTTTTGTAGTACAACAAATTAATCTGAAACATTGTTATTGACAATAGCGTCAACTATTTCTCTTGGTCGGATATTTTGCGATGCCCGTAATACCGCGAAATGACTGAACGGAATAAATTAAACGTAAAGATAGTATTCTTGGATATTTCATCTTCTACGGCATCAGTTTGGAGCTAAGCTTGGATTTTTCGGACAAAGCTTGCAAGTTTCTTTTATATTCGACATAAAAATGTAACAATTTAAAAAAGGAATCGTGAGAGAGAGGATAGAACGACCAGGAATACTGTCTCCTGATTCAAAGTAAATCAACTAAGCCGTTTTTGAGATACCACGGACATTATACGAGATTAAAAGTCAGAACGGACAAGGCACACAGTTTTTTTTTCACGATTACTGTCATACAGTCTGCAATTATGTTTCCTATAACAAATATTCAAGAAGTTGGCGAAAAAAATGGATTAGCGGCAAAAAATTCGCTAATGCATACCTCGTTGAAGCTGCTAAACGCACCTCGTGCATATGGATGTACGAAAGTAAAAACTGCCTTTGCATTCGATAGGCGTAGCTGTTGGGGAACGGAGTAAAGGGATGGTGGCTGTTAGGCGTCCGGGTGGTCTGTGAAATCAGCACGAGGCGAGGGGGGAAGAGGGTGAAAATCTTTTATTTTTCAAATAGGCTGTACCCATGCCGTCTGATCTGACGAAGAGATATATGGGTAAAGGGAACAAAGACGCGAGATGAAATTATAAGTTATAAGTATGGAGTCGACGAGTCGTCGTCCTCGTCGTTCCGTATTTTCAGCACGACCTTAACAGTTTTCAATTAGCTGCAAATTTGCGAAACAAGTTTCAGACCGGGCGATTACTTCGCAGTCCTTAACTTATCCTCTCCAAGAGAAGAGATCTCGTCGTGCAGTTTCCCCTCCGGCTCACTCACGATGTGCACCGAAGTAGGTATACGGTGCAACGGTGCGCTGATCACGCCGTCAGGTAATTTCTTCCTTGATGAAAAAAAGGGATCAAGAAATGATAAAGCAGGCCTCCGTCCGCCCGACGGAACGTGACGTCGAAAATGGACGAGGCGCAAAGGGGGAGGGGGGGTACATCTTGGACGGTCTAAAATCATACCTATTTTTAGGAGTTTTTTTTTTTAAAGCAAATGAAACCACTTAGAGCAATTTGAGTAGAATGGCTTTATTATTTATAGTTTGAAGAATATTTTAGATTTTTTTTCATTGAAATTAATAACAAAATGGCGGCATGCGTAACTTCTCGGGTGCTAACTTCTCACCTGGACGGCAGCCTTCTTGATCGGGCACGAATTACCAGACGTAGGCAATGGTATTACACCATCCACGCGGCTGCAGTGGAGCAATGAAAACGAGAGCCCCGAGGGCTGAAAGTTACGGTATCACGGATTACATTTTTGACTCCTCAGCTGCAGTAGCAGGGGCTCGATGATCTCCTCTATCACGTATCTGTTGCACAAAGCCATAACAGCCCAAGACCCTTCGGTGCACCGCGAGATTATCAATCCACTTGAGAAGACGTCACCTTGCCTCTCCGATTCGCAACGGCTGATACATTTCATTTCATGCCATTCACTGCCTGTCGACCTGCTGTTCGGACAAGTGAGAAGAAGAACTTGAGAGGATACGTATAGGTGTGTGATACCGTGAAATTGGATGACTGTCTTTGACGGACTGGAGTGTTGTACTCGGGAGAATTTTTCTGATAACGTACTTACCGCGCGGCTTTTCGCTCATATAATAATAATACTATCGAATGGTAGGTCCTTGTAAAGGAAACGTGCTTTACGTTAGGTATATTATAATTGCGTCTATGTAATCGTCTGCGTTAAAAATATTCCATGAACGTGTCTTTGTCCGAAGAGTTATGCAATTTGAGCGTTTAGTGAAGAAATTTAACTGCGTGTAACGTAACTTCATCTGGAACAATCGAATTACGAGTTAAAACTAGAGGATCTTGGAGGATGGAATGGGAAAACACTAATTGTTAGTTACTTTGACTATTCAAGCTTGTTTAACAATTGGAATATAATCCCATTCTAATTCAGCTTTATCGCATCGTATATCAGAGCAATAAATTTTCTACTACCTGTAATTATTCGTGAGAAAATTTTTTTGTAATGTAACGATCATAATTTAAAGGGTATCGATTTTGCTGGTGTAACAACCCGCGTTTACAAATGACCAAATTTAAGCCCATTTTGGGGGATTGCTGGAAGATCTTGATGCACCGCCATGCTGCAAGGTTGTTTTTAGTAATGACCACCAACGTTCCATCGTTCATTACTTATGCGACGGTCTCTCCGCATGCATCGTATACTTAAGTGTAACGCTCGGCGCATCGACATAATCGCATCCCTGGCCACACAGACTGGCACATAAATATATCAAACGAGGATCTTGGCACGGTAATCGACGATCACAAGAATCGTACGAAGAAAGAATGAATCGAGGACGATCCCCGGATTGATCGGAAACGCCTTTGGAGTAGTCGTCGGCTTGTTGGGATGTGGATGCGATGCTGGAAGTGAATCGAAGTGAAGTGGGATGCACTCTGTCCGAAGTTCGTAGGAGAAGGACTGTGGTTTGTTACCAATCGGACGCGCCAAGCCGGCTCTAAATGGGAATCCAATTTTATGGACTTCATTTTTTTGGCCGTTGATCAGTAACGCCGATTCGCCACAGCTGGCGATACCACTGCGACAAGTGTTGAAACTATCTTCCCTTATCCTATTCTCTGATCCGTCGCAAACGGACTCTCGGGCGAGAGAGGAGTTAGAGCGAGACCGAGAAGTTGTTACTCCACTATTGTCGGCAAGAAAATCTCATTTTATCCTTACAATGAAACTACTGCAGTCTCCTCGCTGGCGAGCCTTCCGTGGATGAATGAATGAATGTTTCCTTCAATAACGCGAATCAAGTTGTACGTATACAGATGCGTGTTCCACACGCGTTAATAGGACTTGGCACTCAGAAGTTGGATATAATTTGTCCTTTACAGCTCGATGTTATGTCCAGTCTTACAACATTCGATGAAAATTATATCCACGCTTTGTATTAATTGTTTCAACTCTCTGAAGTGATTTTAAGATACATTGTATTAAAAATACCACACTTTCTATCAATACAATGCACTCATGGATCACTGTACCAACAGTAACGTTGCACATGTGCGTACAGTGGGTCAGAGGCGTTTCCTATCATCGGAGAATGGATAACCCTTTGAACCCAGTGCATGTTTTCTTCAAGATGTTTTATTCCTATCTTTTTTTTTCCTTTTCAATGGACGACGCCGCGGAGGAAAGAAGAGTATAAGGTTCAAGCACACGTATGTCTACGCCAACGCATTGCTTACTTTCGGTTGTCGAGCTCGTATAATGACTCACATACTTGGATATAATATGCATACGAGGATGAAAAATAGAGGAGTTCAGCTAGAAGAAACGCTTGCGTTGTATGGCACAAGGCATTTAAAGATTCCTAGGCTATCCCCAAGTCGGAACCCGAAGGAGAAACATCAAAATTTAACGTGATCCGAATTTTAGATCTCCGTGCTGTTCCAACAGAATAGAAAATATCAGGCATCGTGATTTATGCCCTAAACTTGAATAAGAATCCTTAATACGGAAATGTGAGGTACTAATGTAAAGCGAACGAAATTACAGTTGGAGAAAAATTTACTAACTGGGCATACAGTAGCCTACGCTACGTTTGTGAATAGTTTCGTTCGTTCGGTTCGATGTAAATTCAAGTGTTTTTCATGCTATGTTTCTACTGCTGTTTACAAAAATAGTCATATTTAAGTAAACTGTTGGGACAGTGGCTAACTGTAAATTGGGCCTCAACAATTGTGCCTTGTTTTCGGTAAGATACTTGTTACGCTCAAAAAACGTATGAATGAATATCACTAAGTTCTCAACTTTTTTGAAGTCACCGACCATATGACGTGCTATCATTTGAATTGCAAAAGATAGCTTCAAGCAACTGGTAGAAAATAAGTCGTGTATGTCAAGACCTAAATCACAAGCAATAACTTCCAACGTGACACCGCCGTTCGTATACATTTGAAATTTTATTTCGCCTCTACGGTTATTCCAACTACTGGCAACTTGTCAAGCGCTATTGGACGCCAAATAAAACGATGGTAAAATTCGGCCGAGATTATGATTTAGCATCAAATATTTTACAGAACTCGCCATAGAGTATAAAGCGAAATAATGCTATCTACCGTTTCGAGCACACGCTCAATTGTCCGTCTTTATACGATTATAATCGGATAGTGAAACTTTACATGAGACGTTTAAAGGAGTGTTCTGGTCGATTTCTAAGTGTCGTAGGCCTTTTTTGCGTTTAAGATACACGGACGTTGATATTTGGTGATACATACGACAATGTTGCAATCGACCAGGGCACCCCCTTAAAAAGGTACCAAATATGAAACACGTATCTATTTTTAAATCGGTTGAATCCTTGTTCCAATTTATTTCCTCCCCCCAAGGAAACTCAATACCATCAGTTAAAGGCGATTGGCAGGTTAACGTTAAAGCGAACTAAAAGATTTTGAATGAAAAAATCGTCGACTACCATGACTCGTATTTTATTTTGATTATACAACTTTTGCAATGAAAATTTCTTAGCGTCTTTTACCCTTGATATGATAATTCATTAATCCCCTTCAATCATGATATTTAACTTTAATAAAACCAAAATTTCTTGGATATAAGGATATACGCGTTTAATTTTGGGAACCCTTCACCCGCCTACAAAAGCCTTAATCGATTTCAAGATGGACACTCGAGTACTTTGAAAAAAAAAAATTTTTGAGCTACAAAACATAATTTTGTATTTTACAAGCAATCAAATTTGATTGATATTGTAATATCCTGCTGTGCTCGCTCCAATATTTCATTTGTGCTTGATTATTTTCGATTTTTCTGTTACGTGCGCTTTCGAAATTTTTTTATTCAAGGACCGAAGGATGGACCCCCTCGTGAGAATTATTTTTTCAACGATGGCAAGGGCGGCGACGCGACGTTTCTAGGGACGAGAAATTGCTCCGAAGTAAGCACGAACAGACCGTAAGAGCAGAGCTTTGCTGACTTACGGCGAATGCACCATGGCACAGCGGGTGCTGCCGGGTCGTTCGGGTCTCTTCGGCCGCGTTCGGGCGTCGTCGTCATCAGCGGCGAAACGCGAGGCCAGCGTGAGCGGGCGAAGCCGATGGCTGAGCAGACAACTGGTTGTGAGTAGTAGAGTCGGAGCATCGCGATCGTTCGCGTCGTCGAATATAAAGCGTCGAACAGCATTCGATCTTTGAGAGAAAAACGCGGGTTCCAAAAGACACCGAAACCGGGGAAATTCGCGACGACGAATTCACCGAGGGTAGTAAAAAGCCCCGCGAGCATTCTCGTCGGCCAATATTCACTATTATCGACGAATTTCTACATCGCTCCGAGCTGTCAAACGCTCGGTTTATTTTCGGAGCTATTCTCGGCGGCTGCATTCGAGACACTCTTCATTCCCGATCGGAAAACTCGTGCAAATTTCATGTCAACACCCAACGAGCGAAAGGGGGATAGAGAGAGCTTGCGGCTGTTACGAGTGCGGGAATAACGCGCGAAATTTGAATCGCCGAACGGAAACGGTTCTGTTTTTGTTTTCGTTGTTGTTGGTCTTGTGCTTCACTCTGGACTCTGAAATTTCTTCCGCCATCCGAACGTGACAATTGACAAGTGTGTTTTAACCGCTTAATAATATGTAATGATTCCCTCGTCAACCCGGGTCGACTCCAGGGTTTTTTTCGGTTTTTAAAACTGTCCGATTTCGAGATGGTTTCCACGCTCTTCAAACTTGCAATTTGCTTCCTGATCCTTCGCCAAGGCGCGGGCAACTTCAACTTGTTCCTGAGCCAGGCAGAGGTTCGAAAACTAATGGGTAAGCCGATTTACTATTACTCTGGACGATCTGATTCTAATCTAGTTTAAACGCAAGTAAAAAAAGTTGTCATGAAATGAAAGCCATTCAAAATTGTTTCACACGTTCGTTCCATCGCGAATTCGTCTGCTTTACACAGCGAAATCAAATCTGATGATTTGTTTACTGCTTTTGGAGCTAATTTTACGGATAAAATTGAACTCGTAATGCCTAGTATCAAAAAAATCTTGAGGAACTATTCACTGGCTAGTTTGACATAGTCTTGAGTTTTGAAGTCCAAGACTCAAGACTTTGTCAGACTCTCGTAAGCCCAAGTAAACCACAGTACCAATCAAACTGGGCATTGAAAATGAAATTTTCTTCCCTTTGATCTGACACAGATCGATCAGTTTCGTTTTTATTTTTTTTTTTCTACCGGGATCTGAATTTCTAACTCACAAAACGAAAGGACGATAAAAGATAAACTTATGGTTTGTTCTGCCACACATAAGCGAGTACATAGATGAATCAAGTCTGCAAGTTCTTTTACACAACCGGTGGAAAGTTAAATAAAAAATGATTACCGAACCACCAAACATCCGTGAATATCTGGTAAAAAGACGAAATAGAAACGATTCTATCTGAATCGTGATGCGACGAAAAGTATCCGTCAGGTACACGCAGCCACGCCTTTAACAATGCCAATATCAGCAAAAAATAAAAGGATCCGAAAAGGCGTGCGATTCACCTGATGCTTGAGAAAAGAAAGAAGGAAGAGAAGGAGTTGACTTTAGTCGGACACACGGTGTTATTAGCCGGCCACAAGCCGTGCGGCGAGAACTACTGCCTACCTACATAAGTTATTTACCAGTTATCTCATCACTCGTCGTCTGTTTCAACTCACGTACACGCTGCACTCGAACTCTCAAGTGCATAGTTTAAATTCTATCAAATAAATCTCACGGCGCGACGGATTATCTTACTTTTAACGAATCACGCGACGTGAAAGCGAGCCACGCGTTAAATCTCATCGCAGACGGCTCGCTTCAAGCGATACGGAAATCTTTGTCGATTTTTGGAGAATCGGTCTTCTTACCCTGAGCATCGATTCACAGAATCGAACGAACGATAAAAATTAATCGGTTTTCAGAACCAAATTCACGTATTCGCATTACTGCCGATCGCTTGTTTCGGCAGTCATCATTTACCCACCGAGCGGGATAAGCAGAGACGTGAAATAAAACAATTGCGGAAATCCCGGCGTTGCTTCGCCTAATCTTTGCAATTCGCATCCGGTATCATCCGGGAAGATTTCCTACCGTAACATCCGCCTGACTCTGCGGTGATCGCACATTTGCGTTTATTGCGGCTCAGTGGGCAGCCTGCGAAATTTTGTTCGCTCTGTTGAACGTTTCACGCAGGAAAGCTTCTCAAAGACGAGGGTATGGACGGAATGAATTTTCAGAGGGAGCGTGGTCAGTCTCGGCGAAAATTATTATACCTTCAGCACTCTTGTTTGCGTAAACAGAGTGGATACGTTATTATAGATGAATCGGCCGTACCGTCTGAACAAAAAGTTGCGAGGAAAAACGGAAAAACATCCCTGCCGTACGTGTACTAATGGATCTGATTTTAAGGTAGGGGGGATTTAGGAAAAGGTTTGATAATTGAAACGTTCAATATGATTAAACTCTGGTGTCTTTGGGCCGATTCCAATGTTTTTGCAATCGTTCTACTAACTGAGCCCTGAAAATCTTCGAAATTTTTCTGAAAAAACATTTTCAAAAATCCTGCATTAAAGTAAGATTATAAAGTTACAAAGCGCCAATGTGATCGTTATCCGTTAAAAAAACACGAGATTTCAATTATTTAGAACGTTCGAATCGTAAGATCTTTTTTCCAGTGTTACATACATCAGGAACGTTAATTGTTTCGCTCGCATTCACGTATCGTCAGCGAAAATAGCATCGCTGAAGATTTTCCAAACGATTTTTGTCTCATTCGATATTCGAAATTTGTGTGAAAAGCGCGATCGGGGATGACTTACGCCACATCCAATATTATACATACCTTATACTATAACCGGAATATTTACGATCCATTATTCTCGACTCACCCCGCCAGCTCATTGTCAGCCAGGCGACGTATGTGCCGAGCTCTGCAGTGTAGGTACCCACACACCGGGGCTGTAATAAAATATTATAACGAGGGCCTTGTTAAACCGTGGAGGCGTGGGGCGCAACAGGACCGGTCCTAGTTTGTTTAGACACCGAATAATCGACAGTCACTTTTTCGTCCTTTATTTCTTTTCCCTTCGTTTCTCTCGCCCTCTCTTTCTATTTCTCGTCGCCTTTCTTCCCGCTCTCACTCTCTCTCTCTCTCTCTCTCTCTCTTCATTTTCTGTTTATTTTCCCGCTCCGTGGCTTCTCCTCCTCCTCCTTCTTCTTCTTCTTCTTCTTCTTCTTCTTCTTCTTCTTCTTCTTCTTCTTCTTCTTCTTCTTCTTCTTCTTCTTCTTCCTATTCCCAATCGTCGTTTCTCTTTTTACGGTGGGCCTTACGGAAAGGGGGCCAGAGGCCCTTCGGATCCTTACTCCCCGATGTATATATATGCAGACGATGGGTTGGTATATACCTACTTCTTTCTGACCGCTGCCCATATGGACTCCCAGACTCTGGTTCAAGGAAAACTGGGTTTCTCATTTCGAACCCGAACTTGCTACTAGGGTTCCCGAATGGGCGTTCTCTGGGGTAACTGATCGTGATGAATTAACACGAGTATTATGCAGCCGTGCTGTTTCGTGAATATGCAACAGAACCGCGATTGAAAAGAAAGAAAAATCTCATTTCGAAAAGTGTTATGAATTTTGGATTATTTTTTCGTTGTTGCTGCTGGTCAGGAAAATATATCCTCACGAGGATATATTTTCTTTTTACTTGTGACATTTCTTTTTATTACTCGACCAGTCTTAAAATCCTAATCAATTATTTTCAAATAAATTATGAAAAATCCTAGAGGGAATGTAAACGAGACGTAAAAGAGACAAAATTTCGATCAAACCTGAATGCAGATTAATGCAGTACAGCCATACCCGCGTCAGCAGTTGCGATACAACGTGGGCGACCTACCGTACCTACTATGTGTAGTATAAATTAATATTCTATAGCCGTGTAGGACAAGGTACATAGTTGTAATCGGCGCTACTTTATATTAATCAACGCTACGACGTCGACGGCTGTTATATACGCATTGTACGCGTGTGGTTGGTAATTCAGTTGCACCAGCACGCGCTTGACAAAGTTACACAATTACGTACAATACATACCGAGAATAGACATCACGTATAATAGATGTGATATGCCTATGCGCACGAACCACATCACCCTAAGAGCTATTACCGTTGGATGTATCGTTGCATTAATAATCACGTAAACCAGAGTAATTATACAACGCACGCTTTCCGCTTTAATTTTATCCCACTTAGTTAACAATATCGGTTGAGTGTGTTACGCAACGTGTAACGCACATTCATAAGCTTAAAGTTTAACTCTGGAAATAGCACCACCGTATTGATTGCTCGTTCCCTTGATTATAACGTTGCAAAATATACCGTCAAGTTGTCGGCTTAAAAAATATGCGCCTAATAATAATAATAATAGTAGTAATATTTCAACACCACGTTAGATAGACCAAATTTTTCTCTCGCTTTCATCAAATATCTAGTGTGACCAAGGATAGCGAATTTTTACACGGTTTTGGTAAACGTTGATCGTATATTTCTATAATGATTTGCCCAAAAAATGAAAGTTTGAACACTTGGAATTGTTAGGATATTTTTGTTACGAATTGTGTGGCTAGGCGAAGGTTCGTTTTTATAAAGTTCGTTATTATTGGTGGAAAAATAGTGTCGTAAGAGACAGGAGCTAACGAAAGAATAGATGATTGGAATTTTGTTCCGAACTAATGAAAATATTAATATGTTAATCCAGTAGTCGATGTGTTTGCAGTAACGTGCAATTTTTTTTCTTCGCGATATCATAAACGAATTTATTCGTTAGAATAAATAAATGACGAAACGATGAAATTTCATTTCACAATATCGACTTGGTTTTTTGACAAGCAAATAAATTACTCGACTCAAGATTCACATGAATAAATATTTTTATGTCCAAACCACTTTTTTACGATCCTTATTATTTAAGGATCGGTTTTTACCTTCATCTGCATAACAGTTTATCTGAATTTCCAAGAACTCGTGCAAATTCATCTCGAGATTCCTTGTATAATAAATGTCAAACCAAAGTATGGCATACGATCCCGCATACCTGACAGCGTGACCCACGGCGGCAAGAAGAATCGATAAAATTAGTGCTGCAGCCTATGAGAATCGAGGTAGCGGGGTATAAACAGGTCCCAAAAATCTGACCGTTATCTAACAACACCGGGATTCTGTGATCAGGGCGGCACCTCAGGGTCGTATATGGCATCCTATTTAGATAAGAGAGTCTGAAATTTGTCTCGAAATAAGGCTTGCTTGCCTGCCTCTGGTGACCCACTCGAACGGAACTAATCTTTGGCATGCGCCCCTTATAACCGCAAGTTTTAAACCCTGCCCGCCGGAATCAGGCGCCTTTTAGTCCAGCCCACGCTGTTAAATACTGTTGAGCTTAAAAGGAAATTGATTTTTCGAATACCTCTGGTCTCTGAAAGAGTCATCCGGTATCCTAAAAGACTTTCGACGTTCCACTTTAACTTGTTTGCGATTTTATAATTCGCTTTTGTGGTGAATTTTTGACTGAACTAAAGCAAAGACTACAATTTTCTCGAATAGAAACGAATAGATTTCATACAAATTAGCGATTTGATCACAAACTTAAGGTATTGATTGAAACGCAGCGGCGTTGCAATCTGCACGTCAACTACGGTACACACGTGCGTACATCGAGCCGGCTTGTAACAGGATTATTCACATGCATTGCGTGTATAATATCTATATCATCATTGGCAACTGAAATCTGAGGTTCAATCTCACCTGGCTCGTCATCACGCACGTCTGACGAGGATTGCCTGCAGCAAGAAGTAATATCATAGGTTGCAATTTTTCGTAAATAGCTTAATCCAGGGTAAACTGCCACTCCTTATTGTATGTGAAAGAGCGTCCATTACCTTGAAACTTTCTTCTGAATTGACTCGTGATAGTAGAATTGGCTATTTCAAAAATTAGTGTCTATCACGCCGGTGAAATTATATATTCATTAACCCAAACCACAATCGACGTGAGTTTTTCATAATAAAAACAACAATTTTTTGGTCTACTATGTTCAAATCAGCAACTATACACATGACGTGTCGTTCGTGTTAGGATATTTCACCGCTGATTACAGGATCGTGAGATTGTGTCCATATTTCAGAACGATGACGTTTTCGTCAAATCCAACTGAACGACCTCTTAGTGATCGAAAATTGAGAGATAGTACGAGGCAATTACAGCTCGGGAGAAGCTTCGAAAATAATTCCGTACAGTCGAGTATAACCGGTGAAATCAATCACCTTGGGGTGACATAAATCATTCGTCAGCCAACATCGATCCTCACCATACGCCGAATATTCTTATAGATATCTGATGGATCGACGTTACGCGTCGAGGGAACCGTAGGCGGGAAAAAAACGCTGGGGTATAAAATAATAACCATCCGAGATTAGAATCCCGTTTAATTTGGCCACGTCAAATCACTGGAAGTTGAACAGGAATCAACTGTCACGGGGCAGTGTCAAAACACTAAAACACACCGAAGCGAGGGGCTGGTTGGCTTGCTGGCTGGACGCTGCGATCCCGCAACGCTGGACCCAAAAGCCTGGCTTAGCGTTGTGCGTCGGGCTTTCGGATCCTACCTAGTTAGGGTCTGACAGGCCCATCTTGATGTTACCAGCGGAGTGGGGGAGACCTCAAAGGGCCCGCTGGGACCCCGTGAAAACGTTTATGTACGCTCATAGGCGCCGAGAGAACAAATTTCGACGAAAAATATCGTCCGGATTCGAGATTCGTATTCGCAGCGTTTCTTTACTTTATCATTAAATCAGCTTTCAGAGACTCGCGATTAAGTTTAAAAGCTTAACGATATCTAATTGTTCAAATCCAGCCAATTGGTTAATGATTGGAATTATTTTCAGATTTATTATACTCATCATGAAAAAAAGTTTGAAGATTGAGAACTTTGGCATTTCTTCAGATTTAATTAAAAAATTTCTAAACCTGCGTGTAACGAATGAATTCTCGAAAATCGTAGTTTTTCACTGTCGCAGTCAAGACTGATTGTAAGTATACAAGTATGAGTATGTGACCACTTTTTCTTATGTAAGTAGAAATTTTCAATTTGAATTAATTATTGGTACATTGTGTTCTCAAAATTATTATTTGACTCACTTTTTATCGCAATCGTAAAAAGACTTTTCGACGAATATTTTTCGTATGCCATAAATACGAAGCTGTCAAAAGAAACGTAATCACCTTAGCCTGGTCAGGTAATATATGAGAAATTTCAGAAATTTATTTGGAGGATTAGTCAACTGGAAATAAAATTGAGGCCATAAGAGATTAATTACGCTCTCAGTTCAAAAGGATATCTTGCTGGCTCCTTCAATAATTTACTACTAAGTAAGTTTAGTAATAAAGTTTTATGATCTCAGCGTTTCTGAGTAAAATAATTATACCTACACACTTTCGAGAACAGTCGGCCATAGAGATCCACCACGTCAAAGCACACAATTCACTACAAAACGTCATCTAAATAATTCTGTGGTGAATTTCGTGCGTTTAAAATATTTCAGTGACTTTTCCAAATGAAAAAGTCGCCATTCTTGTATTGTCGAGAAAATTTTCTCAGCGATAGTTCCATTCGTTTCTAATTAACCCCTTACCGTCTACAAACCCACATTATAAGTGCCAACTGTCCAACTATTTGTGTAAATGTAAAATCTTTGTTTTATCTCGATCATAATTCATGCAATAATGGGTTAAATAGTTCACTGTTCCCGGCAAATACCTTGAAAACTCGTCGCTATTACGACTGTTCAATCAGTTGTCATAAAAACGTTGAAAAAGAAAAAAAAAAAACAAATCACCAAGTCTGAAACGAGATTTCCATAGGGAAGAGAGCGACTCGTACAAAGCATCGGCGTTGGATTAACTCCAATCCATCACCGCGTAAGACTTATTGTCAGTTTGCAGTATAATTGAGAATGAGGCCTGACGATGTTCGCCGTTTTGCGTACCCACGTCTCGCAGGCAATAAGAAACGACCGCAGTCGAGGGACGTCGAGATGTCGGACGGCATGAGAGGAACGAGCAGCGACGCCTCTGGTTCCATCAATCTCCGAGCTCCTCGTTAAGACGGTCGCGTTATGCGCGATGCAGGATGAGCTTCAGAAATATGCGTGTGTCAGTCCTACGTGTCCTGATTATATCCTTCTCCCTTTCCCTTCCCGCTCTGCGTTGAAATAAGAAAAAGAACAACGAAGACGACACGCGAAGGACCTTCGCTCAATGATCAGGAATATTGGACATTTACATGCTCGGGGTCGACCCGGCGATGGACCCCCGTCGATTCCTCATCTCGAACGAACCACGGATTATTATTGTACATATTATATACGCCTATGTACCTATAACCTCACCGCGATTTATGTGCCTACTTGTGTATTTCGAATGCCGGTTATGCTTCTTCTCCTTCATCTTCTTCGCGTAGATCATATATACAAGATACTACACCTGTAAAACCGATCGTTATCCGCTGACAAATAATATGTTCGTTTTTAGGACACGAGTTCTTTTTTCCAACGAAATAGTTTTATTACGGCGACAATGGTTATTTGTTTTTTCTTCTCCACTGGAGTATATATTTTTTTTTTTTTCTCAAGTTTTCATATTGCGTTAAAAGTCAGGGTGGCCACAGTTCGTCTGAAAAACCTTAGCGAACGTCAGGGATTTCTTTTGGTTTAGACAAATTCTGTAAATTAAGATTTTTAATGCGACGCGGTATTTCAATTTTTCAACGATTGTAGTGTTAATTTAGATTAACTCTTCACGATTTTAATACTCGCTCACTCGATTGTTATAACATACATCTGTATAGAAGATGTAAAAGATGATAACAATAACAACGCGAATATTTTATAGGTACGTGCTTTAGATTTAAGATTTATTCTCTCGTGTATTAATGAACTGGACGTTTTTGAATATAGAGAAAATATTGCAAAACGCGATATGTCAAAGCAAGTAGTTGAGAAAACGACTCAATTTTGAATCAATTTAAGGACAAAACTAAAGTGTGTGAGTTTTAATTGAAACAAGGCGGAAAGTTTTGAAAAATCGGTGCCTAAAATTTCGACACAAAATTTAATATTTTAAAAAAGAGAAAAAAACAAAAACGGTGAAACAAAAGTCAATTTATGGAATTTCCCACAATTAAAAATTGACGGAAATGATGAATGATATCTATTCTAAAAAGTTACTCTGTACAGGAAACATTTTAAAAAGCATCCTGCACTGAGTGTTTTTCCTTTTATTTCGCGGCACATTAATCTGTAAAGATTTGTCAGGGAAAATTATCACCGAAGAAATTACGCAGAGTAGTTGGAAAACAGGTTTCACGATAAACAAATACATCCCTACACAAACATTGGATGCCCTTCCTCTATAAGCTTCTCCGGGAATTGAATTGGTAAAAAGTAAGTGCGGAACGGACGCGGACTCTGTTGCATTGGCGCAAATGCTCAGGGGATATTCGCCAGAGACTGTTTCAGCCCTCTCGGTCGTATATCTAGTTCTTGAGTACTGGGTACCTGGTCGAGTGTCTTTGAAATCCCTCGGGGCATCGGGGGAGCTCAGAGTCAATTCCATTACACGGCGATTCAAACGAAATAATTTCACACCCCTCTGTCACCCCATTTTCGAAAGTTTAAAAAGAAGGGCGTTTCGCGTTGCGACCCTAACTCAATTCGTTTCGAACCCGTCACGATAAAGCTACTTCGCTGTCAAAGTCAGCCAGTGAAACCGGAAATTACGCGTCTTCGCAGACAATAATTCACGGTTGATGTATAGCCCAAGTCTTCCACTTGCAGTTGGTCATTCGTCTCTTTTTGTACGGCTAGCAAATTTGTTTGATTCAACTTGAGCCACTTGACATTCTGCAATTCTTTGTACATCTGCGATGTGATATGTGTATTAGCACGGTAAAAGAGAGACCATTGACTACATTCAGTCACAAATGGAACAGTTATGGACATCGAATTGTTATCAGCGAAGGAACTTGAATGACTGAAGTATTGTTTGACATCACGAGGAGTCAATAGAGATAATGGCAATCACTGAAAATCATTGCGGGTTAGTTGAAATCGGATGATAACGACGAACAAGTCTCGTAGCAAGCTTTGGACGTCAGTGGAAATCACGTGATAAGTTATCGAAATCAATGTCAATTAACTGAAATTATTCCTTCGACTTCGAAGTGAAAAGCCTTTCGGTAATAACTATTTTTAAAATAAAAATTTATCTGTAATCCCTTTTAAATTAGAGCAGCAATCAACTTGAAATATATATATATATATAGGTAGCTATATATTTCTTACTATAGATGTTAAATAAAATTATAACAAATAAAACGTGACTATTACGTATAAGACCCGTATATATTTTTTCAATTTGTCAATCTCGGTTCTTTCTCTCTCTTTGTCTCGTTATGTTTCTTACTTCTCTCCAAACATTATTCTTCGTTCTCAGACCTCGCAAGCTTGCGAGGCAATCTCTTGAAAAGCATAATTTTTGATCCGTAGCAAGAACGTTCGAACACGTCCCATTCAACTCTAGTGTGCCATTATGTACACTTTCTTTGTACGTAAAAAGTATTATAAACGGGATAGAAAATATGTGATAGGTACCCCAACGTGACGTGCAGGTTCAAAATCGCCCCGAGACCGTAAGTTAAAGTAAAGCGTGTTTGAGTGACAGGATCTTAACGAGCATCTCCGGCTTCTCCCGCAAAGATGAGTCGTAACTTTTTACTGTTATATGCATTACACCGCGGCGGCGCGCCAGTTGAATATATTTATATTTTAATTGATATTTCATTTCATTCCACAACGGACCGAAATCTATTTTACATGTTCAATTTCGAAGAACGATTTTTTTCTTTTTTCCTCTTCACTTATGAAATTTTCTCTATCACGCTGTTGTTATCATTATTATTGCAAGTCGCAACTGCTTTTAGATGTTGAATTCTGTTGTGTCTATTTGTACATACCTATACGCACACGCCTGTATATGTATAAGTATACATTGCACGTATACCAAAGTCGGAGGATCATAAGGGAGCAGCTAACGAGACTGTGAAGTGGAGTTGGGTTGCGGGGCAGGGGGGGAGGGGGGTGATTTTTCCATTACCGGCAAGGCGGACAAACCCTTATGCTAGGTGACTCGACAAGAAGCTCTGATGGTTTCGAATACACGAACGTATCGTGTATAAGTGTGTGCGTGCGTGTACATTGTACACACATATATACTCGTATATATTTTTGTTGAAAGAAACAGCTTTTGACAAATCAGCGTTTAAGTGGTTCGTATGTTGCAGCCGCGGCGGCTAGCTCCGCTTTCCTGTTATACTTCTTCTTTTTTTCAGTTTCACACACGTGTGTATATATATGTATATTACCTCAGGCATTTTAAATCAAAACCGGTAAATGGGTTATTATTTGTTATTGTTATTATACAGGTACGTTTGGTTCTTGCAGCGTATTAAGATATCGTTGGCATGCTTTTATTCATTATCTGATTCTATCAAGATGCGTAGTTGATTCTGTAATAAACATTATATAGATTAGCTGCGACTGGAATAATTAAGATTTTCTTTTACGAATCTTATGAAATTTTTATCTCGATATTGAGAATTATGGGTAAGACGTATAACCTATAAACCATGTTTTATACAAGCGATTTTCATTCTCTTTTCATCAAAATAAATTATTCACACTGCTTTAGTTGCCCAATGAATTACATTTATCGGAATTTCTAATCAGCTCCAAAATATATGTTATAATATTCATGAGAACGTTTGCTGATGATTTAGAAAACTTTAATTATCACAAGGCTAAACTGGCAATATTAACGCGATGAAATATTGGAAAATAAATTACTATCTTGCAATTCAACAATGACTTTGAAGAACCTTAGTATTCAAAATATGAGTTTATGTTAAGATTTATTACAATCTGTTGAATTTCAGAGAATTCCAAAATTGCGAAAGAAAGATTTTTCATAAAAATGCGTCGTTACAATTCAACGTTGTTGATTAACTTGAGCGTCTTGAATCATTCCCTCTGTCGGGCCGGGTTTCTGTCTCGACTATTATCTGATGAAAATTCACAGGCAACGAGCGAATGAGTAAGTTTGATAATGTGTCCGAAGTATTTTCATTAATGTAAAATATGCATTTTTGTATTTATGCTAAATTTGGTGAAAATTGTCGCACGCAGTAAAAAATTTGTGTGAACTCTCGGAACCTGAAGCACACGTTTTAGTCCCCATACAAACTGTTCTCACATTTTTTGTCACACGTACAATAACAACTATAAAAAGAAGGGTGAAAACCTACAAATATTGAAATTAAAAAAATTCAAGCCGAAGGTGATCCTTATCGCGCATGTATGTATATGTATATATGTATGCACGAGACCTCTGGGCGGCTTTGCGTCCTCGACGGAAAAGGAGCAACATTGGAAAGCTGTTTAAAATTTTGCCGTTTGAAAAAAAGAAGGGGAAAAAAGTATACGCGGATATCTCGTCCGGGGATCGGGCCAACGGGGGGCCAACAGCCCTGCCTGGTGCAGTTATATGGACCCTGTCTGCCAGTCTGCCTTTTTAGTGTGAGCCTCATCCCCCTGGAGAGGCGGCCGCCTTGTCCTGCAGGCAAAGTGATAAATGGTACGCGACAATCCCTGTACACTCCTCGGGGAGTCGGTCGGTAAGGGAAGATATATCTATCCGAGGATCTCGAGGGCGTTTCAAGTGTGCGTACATTCGTGTACGAATGTATTATACAACGAAACCTCCACCGATCTCCAGCCAGGTCTCCGAATAGTCACCGTCACGTCTGCAGGGTAGGTCAGTGTTTCCGTCCCTTTTCGTGATAATGATTACGGCCAAAGTCGAGAGGGGACTCGGAGTTTATGCCCTACGACAGGGGTAGAAACATGATGAATAAAAATGGATTATTCCGCTGGATCTTGACTCGCCTGTCAGAATTTTCTTGAATAATGGAGAGGCTACGGTTCACTTATTCGTAAATTTTCTCTTGTTGTTCGTTTACCGCTCAACCATGCCGCATCTTTCTCCCTAGAACCCACGTCGGGAGAAAAAAGAGCATTCTGTAAGCGTCAACTGTTTTGCGACGTTGGAACCCCGAACCCAGGCACTTGACTGAAATTATACCGAATCATCGTATCTTGGAAGAAATTCTAGAATCACGGAATTGTTTTGCCGTACGGAATTAACTAGCAGGGTCTTAAACTTACTAGGGAATCGTATAAGAATGAATCGTATGAGAATGTTGAATTTTCATTTCATGAATTTGAAAACAGAGAAGATTGGCGGATAAATAGCCAATGATGTGATCGTTTAAAAAGTTTAAAATTTCAACTGGATTTTCGATCTTTGGCTAATCAACGTAAACGTGAGGTGAAATTATGGTATCCCTTGAAAATATGTTGTATTTATTTCAGTGAGTTTTCGAACTAATATGAACATTCTTAAATAAAAAAATGTCACGTCTGCCGCAGGTGCTTATCACAATAACTAAATTCCGAGGCATGATCGAGCAACTTTTTTTTCCAGGTATAAGGATAGCAGTCTTGAATACATAATAGGGTGAAAATTGAAATCCCCGTTTGCACAATCGGCACAGAATTGAGCCTCGTTAATACGGGTATTCCTAACTTTGGGTCAACTTTTGTTGGACATGTATTTGTTACTATATTGTTGCAAAATGGTAAAATGCACAGTGAAAAATATAGACACGCACTTCCTGCTGCGGTTTTCGGAGCGGCCATATGCTCGGCATTGTTCGCTAATGTCTCAATCACGCTTCCATCTGTCACACGAAGCCGTGGAACAATGCGCGGTATTATTTCTGGGATCAATCGGCTCCCCTGTGCCAAGTGCCAAGTGCCAAGTGCCACCTGCACGCACTTAAATGCTGGTTGAATTCTCTGCTGGAATAATAATGAGGAACAGTTGATTAGCGTTCCTTCTGTTATCATTATTCTTATTACTTTTTCCTCTTTTGGTGGGGCGAAGAATTTGTCCTATTTACTTTGGGAGCTGCAGGCTCCCTGAAACTACTCGTGTGAACAAATAACAGAGATGTGAACGAGGCTGGTACTTGAGTTTGCGTGGACCTACCGCATGCACTGCGTACACTCTTCAGAACTCGGGTGCATGACGTACTCAAAATTTATTTTCTCACAGTCTTCATCCGAAATACCAGTGTCATGTGGATAAATAACGGATGGCGTGTGGTTGCTGCATTAGGAACAGAAGTGTTTGTCCGAACTTTCTGATCTTTCGAAGTAAACCACGTCTTTCAACTCACGGACTGATTTTTCTAATTGGAATACTTTGTATCATACTTCGTTAAGAATTCGTTACATTTTCCTACCACACGAACGTCGCGTATCTGATACGTTCGCAAAAATACCGCAACTACTCTCGAGTGGTCAAGAATTTGAACATGTAACGCGATCGTGGATTGGATTGATTTTTTTGGAACTTAGCTGATATACCGATACCCTTGCTGATAGATCGCCGGGTCCTACAGGACGAGTTTATGTGCACAGAGAGTAAGAGGGTAAAAAGTAGTCGAGGGACTCTTGACGATGTCGTGGAAATTAGAATTGGGACCCTCGTTGGCGTTGAAGGAATCACGAGGGTCGGGGTGAGGAAAGAACGGGTGAGAACGTAATTTTTTTCTCGCCTTTTTTTTCACTATCGCCGAGTTTTACGGCTATGAAATTTCTGAAAACTTAGGGTAACCGGATATATCGGAGGGTTTTGGAGTGCGGCTGCCGCAGGCCGTGTCTCCCGTTTCTTATAATCCTTAAAGACAATTCTCGTAAAGCAAGAAGCCCAGCTAGTGCTTGATTATTCTCGTAACTTTATACAGCAAGGTCTCAAGGTGAGTTACGACCGGTGTCACTTAACTTACGCCTTCCTGGACTGCAGGCTGTTTCCTCGTCCTCAAGCTCTCCTATACTCGTTCAGGACCTTTGGGTGTATACAGACTTATGCGTTATTCAAAAGACCGACCTGCTTCCACCCTATTCCCTGAATTACACCCTTATCCTTCGAGCCGCCCTAGGATCTACCGGAAAATATGCTAAGCACCGGCCTGACGGCTACGTTATCTTGTAAATACGACACGCCACGGATTCGAAGATCCTGCAGAGTCCAAATCGTCTTGTAATACCATGCTTTTCCGATTAGTGCTGTGTGGGCGGGAACAAAAGTTGGGATGAAGTAATTCCGTCCTCTAAATTAAAGTCCTATTTCCTTGTTGCAAACAAGTCGCTTGATTCATTTATTTTCCAAGTGGTCTGTTATTATTGAAGAGTAGGTACCGATGTGAGAAACAACTATTTTATTCTACCTTCATACGTTACTGACGTACGAAAGTTACATGCAGTAATGAAAAAAATTTGAAATTTTACATTTTACGCATATCTACTACTTGAGTTCAGCGTTCACCAATAAAAGTAGCGAAGCCAAAACCGCTTTAGAAATTTCATGACAGGTTTTGAAACCATTTTGGAATTTCGGAAATAATTCGTTACACGTCTTTTGAAGTAATTTGAAAGCCTGTATTGAAATTGAGAAATCTGTAGTTCGTCGAGTTTGCATTCCTGCGGATTTCGATTCAAATAATAATCTTAATTAAGAAAAAACGTGATACTTGTGAATGAATATTTTCAAAAGGTATAGTCTTATAAACCCTTGCATCCAAAGGTGAAGGCTGAATCGAGCTGCTTGTTGTAACGACACCGAAGCGAGCAAAGCCGCGGTCAGAATCTTGCTGGCAAGTTTCGATTTTGTAACCGTGCCATGGGTGGGCATCGGTCGTGATCTCTGATCTTCTCGATTACATCTCGAAGATCGGTTCGAGTCAGATTTCGTCCCACGTCGACGAAGCTGACAACCGTTCTGCGCGAATTTGAAAAGGGACCTTCCGAGAGACGAGAATTCAAAAAGAGGCAAAAGCGACACCGAAAAATGAAATTACAGTCATCCTTTGTGCGCGGGCGTTGGTTCGTGGGGATCCGATATACCGTACTCTGCAACCGGTGCGTTTCTCTCTCTTTCTCGTTCTTCCTTTTTTTCTCTCTCACACTCGGTCCCTTGAACGGCAGTTCCTTATTCGTCCTCCTGCACACCGAAGGACCGAACAGGGCTGAAAGGGAGGTAGGAGGCGCAGGGTTCGTGTTCGAAGGTGCCGGGTTTCTGGGCCTATTCACACCGATCCCCGAGAGACTGGGCCCCGGGTCTTTATTGTAGACGAAATTTCTCTCTTTGCCCGGCTTCGCCTCGGCTCGTCAAACGAGTGAAAAGAGTATTTTGACAGCGGGGGACACGGCTGCCTGCAAAATTCTCCCGGCCGTTTCACGCCTCGCAAAAACCAAAAAAAAAAAAAGAAAAAAAAAGAAAGGACAGAAATTCTCCCTCTTTGGTCGATTGTGCCAAGTACTTGCAGCAAGAGCCTCGGTGGCGCTTCGAGACGACAGGTGTTTATTGATTATAAACTTAATTGCTCCCCGCCACTCGTTATCCTCGTTTTAATTGCACGCCGTCGACTCGTTCCTCTTAAGTTGCGACGCTTGAACACTGTGTGCAACGCTTTCGGTAAATACCGGGCACCGTTGTTCCTCCTGCTATGAAATGCTTGTTAAAATATATCTCAACACTGTATTTATTTATTGTCTTTTGGTTATTTTCATAGGCCGTAAGATCGTTCGGCCGAAAGTGCGCTTCGGGCCTCCATTCGAAAAAATTGTCCCCTTTGTACTCGAAACTGCAGCAGCTGCTTTTGTCGGCCGAGAATAACTCGTTTCACGGCGTATTTTTGTATTTCATATTAGGATGTTTCGTTCCTCGATATTCGCGAGAAATGAATTTTTACCGATTTCGGGGTGAAGTTGTTCCATGTATTCAAACCTTTCTTAATTCTGATTATGAAACGGAGATATAAAATTTATATTCATTCGTATACTTCGACATTATTGAAAACATTTTAACTACGCTCTTCCCATGCGACAATATCATATTTCAATATTATTATCACCTGGAATCGATTATTTCCTGTCATTCATTTCATGCATTAATGAAAATCACTCGTCAATGTGTCAGGGGTTATTGGCAATCATCTTGGAAATTGGAAAAAGTTCGAGAACGCAGAATGCAAAAATTTTTCAAAAACCCGAATCAAGCTCTGTGCAACGAGTGTCGTTCTATATATTTTCAATTTGCAGAATGAAAGCTGACGAAACAATGAATCAGCCATACAATTAAATAAAAGTTATCAATTAGACCAAACCACGTATTAAGTGAAAATGTACGAAATCATTTGAAACTCGCTGCATCGCTTTTAGTTCTAAAATGCGAGCCTTTAAATCATGCAGCAAGCTATTGAAAATTCCACGACATCTGAAGCTGTGATTTATGTTGACACGCGCTCGTGCCTGAAATTGCAATAAATTGAAAAGCCTGCTCATTTATCCAAAGGGTTTGAAGTTCATCTACCCGTGCATGCGAGTATACCAGCTACGCATGTACCCCAGGTACAACGTATATTTAATATATGTATACACGCGAGTGTACGTAACGTGTATTTACCTGCACGGACAGTGTTCGAACCTGGTAACCGCAGTAATTCAATTTAACGGCATCGTTAATAATTTTGCGTTTACCTTCACTTTGTACATCGTTTGCGTCGAGGTTTGCCGTAGATTCACCGTAGCCTGCGGATAGCAGTTTCTGCTGTTCCTGCAAAAAGCTGGGCAACCTCCGGCAGACGGACTAAAAGAGAAATTATTTCATGTGCAAACCGGGATTCGAGAAGAGTGGGACTGTCGTTTTTTCACTGTTTTGTGTTTTATGTTATGCTGATAACTGATAACTCTTCGGTATGTCGTGTTTTTACGCCTGCAGATACACGGCGCTGCAGGTCTCGGGTGAACGTTGTTGCGGAGAATTTTAAGATCGGACAGTGCTCGATTCTGTTGAAGGAACTATGAAATATCTGGATGTATCAAAGAATAGTTCAGCCTTCGAAATGTCAGAATATTCTAGCTACGGGCAGGGAAAGTTTTCTAAAGAAGTATACCTGCGACAATGGTGAATATGGCTAATCTCGTTGTCGTGAATGGAAGTAAATAGAAATATGCCAAGTAACAAAATTCCTCGCTACGTTTTGCAACTTATGGTCAATTCTTGCTTTGAAATAGCCATGGGAGAATTTATACTTTGATTGCGGGAATACAGCGAATTTAAAATAACGTTTTTCTCTCTCTGTAGTTACCCTGCATATTCATCGAAAATCCGTATGTTGGACATTTCCTGAAAGGTCACAGAATTTTGTGCAATAATGTCGATGATTTTCGCGAAGCTACCGACCTTACAAGAGTTCAGATTCCAAAGTAATTTCAGAAAATAAGTCTTCAGCCACTTTATAGATATATGTAGTAGGTATATACCATTTACTTCAATACTATTTACAAAAAAAGTATGCCAATTCAAAATTGCGACGGACGTTGAAAGATGAAAAACGTCAAAGAATTTAGATCCATTCAATATTTAGAGTTTATAATCCATTCAAATACGAATCTGTTGAAAAAATGTATTTTTCAACAGATTTGAAAGCAAAAATTTATCCAGCCGAATGACATTTCACTGCACAGTGAATGAATCGGATGAAATTTCTTTCTTCTCAACAAACTTGAAAGAATAATTTTCCCGAGTTTAACTGCGCGTTCTGCGATTTGTTTGAAAATGACTTACTTATAACGCGCCGCTCGAAAAAAATCGGCAATTGCGCGGAAAATAATTGCCTCTATGTGCAGGGTGGTCAGCATCTCGGTAACTACCATGGCCTGCAATCATCGCCAGACTCGTTGGCACTGATCCCACGCAGCCGGCCGGTTTAACTCACTGCAAGAAGGAGTCGATACGCATGCAGCTCGGTACACAGTCCTGCTTTTTATGCTCTGTGGTAATTTCTCCCCAGAAGGACCTCGGCATTATTATACCGTCGTCGGTACTTGTATTTGAGGCAAAGTTACATTGTGCCGTGTGTAGAAAAGCAGGGTGCGAGAGGTGGATAGGCGCGAGTATCGAGTCGTCACGACATGAAAACAGCCACGCACTTGCTCCATCACGGAGAGCGGTGGTGAGCTACATGCCTGTGCAGAACTCGCTGCCGCAGGCTTTGGAAAATGGCAGCTTTCACCCCCACCTTCCTAAATGCTACCCTTGTCGAGGTCTAGCACTTCTGAAGGGTCGTACTTTTCATTTGCAGTCAGGGGAGCTCTGGAAATTCAGACATCAAAGGCCTGTGGCGGAACTCGCTTTTCAACTCCGTACCACATTCTATATATATATATATATACACACACTCTGCTATCTTACCTCGGGGGCTCGCGAAACTCAGGAAATATATTTCTGGGCTATTTTCTCGCTCAAGTAAAATCTATGATATACCGTATAGCGAATTGGTTGCGAAGTCGTTACGTGTTGATGGGTCATTGAAACCTGGTTAGCATAAATGGGCGGACTTCAGGGTAATAATCTGTTATTTCGTTAATGGAATACAGTGTTGGTGACTGTTGTGCCGAGGCTTCAACTCAGTTTAATTCTTGACATCGAGTCGTTGACTTTAGTGTATAACAAGATATTTTTTCTCTGCACAACTAAATCAATGAAATCTGGACATTTCAAAAATCCCTAAACTTCAGGCATCAAGCTCTATAGTCTTGTGTGGCGTCAAAGAATGTTTCAACTCCTCAACCGAAAATACTGTCATAACTCAGCCGCACAGAATAAGTACTTTTTGTCAAATTTGTTCCTTCGACGAAGGTGAATGGAGCAACATTAAAACCGTTGCAAAACCCGCGAATCAAAAGTGATAAATCCACATCACAGATCGTGGACGCTACGAATGTCGATTCTGGAATTATGCTTTGAAAAGTAATCGTAGGATTAAGATTCAATTTTTCGTGGCCACCCCGTATAGAGAAAGATTTAAGGAAGTTCGGGCCGGAGTCGGGATCCGGTAACGAATGGCGATGATAACCGAGTCGAACCGCTGCACGAGTAGTCGAGGGTAACCTGCGAGCCGGTAACGAGACACGAAGAGGAAATTTTCAAGTGACTTGAATGCACGCGGTTGTGTACGTTGTTTGCTGCTGCATACCTGGTACAAGGCATAAGCCATGCGGGGGCGCCGATGTGTGGAATAAGTGTGCATACCGACTTATGCAGACATTCGCCTCGAGGTCGACCCACCGTGTCGCACGAATTCCTTTTGTTTCACCGCAGCAGATCGGCCTTTACCGGTTTTCTGCATCAGATATCGCACCCACGACCCAACCTGTGCCCTCAGCCCTCCTTCCTTTTATTCCTTCTCTTTCTCCTCCGGTGCTGCCGACTCCTGGGTTTCACTCGCGCACTTCGTTTTCTCTCCGGGCCCAACTCGCGTCCGGGTCCATGCAGGAATTGGTTTACCCGTGCTGGCATCGGCTAGTCGGAAGTTAAGATTCGTTAGTTTTTGCCCCGTCAAGCAAATCTACACTACTATGTAATAGAAATAAACATGAACGAATTCGCGTAACAAGAGTTAAGACATCAACAATTTGAAAAAAGATTTCATAATCATCACGTTCCAAACGATTAAACTAGTGCTTTTAATCTGATTTTTATGTTTTGGATTTATTTCGTTCATCGTGAAGATCTCGAGAGATCGTCTGAAAAAAAAAAATTCACCCATAGTCCTCTCCAGAGTGGATAAAAATAGATTTGTGTAAGTACGGCACAACAGTTTTCAGCTAAGTTTTGACGATCTCGTGATGGACCAAAATAAGCCCAGAAACATTAGACTCGGATCAAAAAAACCAGAGTTTAATCATTTTGAATGATCTAATTATGAAACGTCCGCTTCAATCCTTGCTCAATCCAGCTCAATCCAGCTCAATCCTGTGCTTCGAATTTGCTCAGATTTATTTTTATCTCATACTTGCTAAGGTTTTCATTTCATTCGTGTATACCATCGTTCGTGGGAATATCGTTGCTGGAGATTTCTTGACGCGCCTTTTCCTCTACCCAACGATAAGTCTTTTTTTTTTATTCACAGTGAATCCCATTCACCCGTCAACCTTTTGAAACTAAAAATTGCTAGCTTTGGAACGTTTCTTCTATTCTAAGCTGGTAACTCCGAAATTTTCCACGTTTACTATAGAATATATTTACGTATTCCTTTATAATTATTACATAATCTTCACTAGAACTATAGATACGTAAACATACGTATCCCGTGGTTGGCACACACCCAGTCAGCACAGTCCAATCACTCGTGACCAAAGGTTTCTTGGAAATCCCCCTTAATCTTGTGAATCAGATTCGCGTGACACCGCATAAGAGGGGGATTGATCAATATCTCCTAGTCATGGGATGCATGCTGTTGAATGGCGGACGAGAGCATTCGTCAAATTGGAAACCTCGGTCCGTCAGTCGTGTGCATTCTCGTAAGAAACGTCGAGGAATGCACGCGACATGCAGGCGTTCCGGTGCGAGCGGAGCAACACCTGCCCAGCATGTGTGCCGGTGGTAGAACTCGGAGGTTTCACGGTTAGGGGAGTCTGAGGCCGGCGGCGCGAGAACCGGGGTGGAGTTGTTATTTATTTTCCCTGTCAGGACCTATTGACAGCCTCCCTAAATCAGGAAGAGGATATCCTTGTTACTCGAAGCAGAAAAACCCCGGCTCCTCTGATTCTTTCCATTCGGTGTCGACTCAAGTTCAGTTCCCAACAATGCCACTGCGTCTTACAATCGGGGTATAACAATAATTACTCGACATCGCGAGGGAGGCAGCTGAACAAAATTAGCTCTAATGGGACCGTATTGAGTTCGATCCTCCGGCACATTGAAGTATTGGACGTATAATTTATTGCGAATTGGTTTGACCTCGATAGTCCCTGATTTTGTGTGCCCAAAGTCCAATAACTCACGGTCCCTTTGTTTCTTTCATCTCTGGAATGGCATAGCGGTCGAGGTAATCAGAACCGGGGTCTATAAAATATCGAATGTCGAATATATATCGGATATCAAATATCGCTTGTACATTGCGTCAGGCTGAACCCGCAAACAAGCGAGCAAATCAATAGACTGTAATTCTGTAAATTGTTGAACAGACTTTGAAGTGCCTTTCACTATAATGATCGATTGCACGAAATTCACTCTATGCAGTCTGACGTGAAAGACCGAGATGCCGCCTTCATTTCCACGAGTGCACAAAAATAACGTACCAAGAATTTTGATTCGCACCAGGATATCGTGCTTGCAACTTGTACGCCGGTTTTTAATCGACTGTTCTAAAATAAACTTACCGCAAACTCGTCGTTAACTGAGATTGTGTGATTCCAAGACATGAACTGCAACACTTCAAGTGAATTCATAGTCACACTTGTTACTTCAAGTGAATATGAATAATTTCTACGGATTCTATCTAACTTCTAGTATGATCAAAACCTCGAGTCGCATCACTTTCAGCCGTTCGTAGTGCCCGCCAACAAAAAAAAAAAAAACTAACCAACGTGGTTAATTTCGGTATCCTGAAGACTTCTCGTTTTCTACTTTGTTACATGATGTAAGGAAACAAGGTGAAACAATGCGCATACACTTTAGTTGAACCAATCAGAAAACATATCCAAGGTGACGTCATGTAGGCTCGATATTTTGTCCTTTAGTGTTTACATTATCATTTTTACAACTTTTGACTGCACAAACTGGCAATTTTCAGCAAACAGAATGTATGGAAATAAATAAGTAACCTCAAGTAACCTATTTACGTGATTTCTGTGACGTCACCTTGGATATGCGCAGACTGAGCGAAAATCGGTCTTCAGTTCCGGCACACCTTATTTCCTTACATCATGCTTTGTTAATTGAAAAAACGTCGCTGTAAGATCACCGCCAGATTTAAACGTGATCCTGAACTCCGTACCTGGAAGAAATGGCCAAGGGGTGAGGACTGGTCCCTAACGACGTCCGGCTCCGTTGCTGCGAGCCCTCGGGTCACCATGGGATATGCCAATTTCGTGTATCTCAGATTTACCCTGGAGAGGACTTCGCTTCTCCTCGAGGTCCCTGGCGTGTAATCGAGGGGCAAGATCTCCGGGGACCTTTCGGGCGACGGACCAACCTTCGGGTATAGTGCGCTTTTATTTTCTGACTCATCCTGCTGGCCATTCGTTCCTTCGTTCGTTCGTTATCGGATACACGATGCCCGTAGTGCAGTGCATCGCAGTCCAGCAGCCTACTTGTCGGATCCCTTCTCTCCGGCGATGGGTTCTCGATAAACGCCCGACGACTCCCTCGCGACATATCAAACAAACCAACTATGCTGCCCCTGGCAATAATGTACTCACTGGCCCACCGACGCCCCCCTATGCTGCTTTCAAACAGTCACCACACCAACCTCTGACGTCTCATCTCGTGTTACGTGACGTCATCTAATATGTTTAGACGCATAAACGAATGGTGCATTTTAGAAATACGACGGACCTAGTTTCGTTTGATTTTCTGAGATGCATTAGATTTGAATCTGCTCTGATTAAAGCCAAAAGAATATAGAAAATTGAAAGATCCGTTGGTGATTGGTAATCGTGGTTTTTTTTTGCCCTTCGGTCGTCGTACTTTTATCTCTTTAGTTAATTACTGCGGCAAATTGAAATGATCCCATGGTCGCATTCGGCGCCAATAACACTTGTCGTAAAATATGATTACGTATCTTTATAGACCTATAATACGAATTTGTTCTCCATAAAATAATAGTGCCTACTTTGACGAAAACACAGATTTGTCTTAGGAAATTCCTGAGGGAATCACTTTATGAGTGAACGTCTACAAATGGGGAAAACAGCAGCAATAATCCGAGGAACTAGAGTTGATCAAACTATTCAAAACAATCACTGACACAATATAATCGTTCAAAGTGTCTGAAACTCATTTTAGCTAATTAATCATAAGCAGGCGCTAGATTTATACAAGTAAGGAATTGACTAGTTGTTAAGGAAATTGTTATATTGCTGTTATTCGTTTCGTAGCCATCTACGCCCGTGAACAAAAAGTCGCGTGTGAGGATCATTTGTGTACCTATTCTACGGAATTAGTCTCGAAAAATGTTATTCGTACGGTAAATGCTTCTTCTTTTCTCAAGTGTTCGAGGCCGTAAAAATTTTAACGAAATCGTACAGATCTATTGCTACAATGATAAATACGCTTGGATCACGAGTTCCAGGAAGCTGATTTACTGTTTGAAAAATAGTGCAGTTCTTTAGAAAATTCTTACCCCCTGACATACTTGTGAACATTGGACTTGACCATAACTATTCATAAAAAATTCCATCTTGTTCCAGGGCTTCAGGCCGAGCTTTACTACGTTCGCAGCGGTGTAATCAACGAGTATGCAATGACGTTCGTGGTCCCGGTACCGGCGCAGGTTCACAAGCTGCACTTTACATGGGAAAGTCTAGCAGGTAGACCGGTAAGTCGTTTGAAAACAATTGCACCGTACCTTCTAGCAAAATATGAACTGATATTCTTTGTGGGCAGGTAAATGCACGTGTATGTACGGCTTGTCCCGGCCGTAACCATTCCGGGTAAAATGTATATATTTCAGCTCGTAAAGTGCAGCCGCGGTTGTGTACCCTTCGGTAATCATCCAAGCTGGCAAAACACTTCCAAGATTCGCCGTATGGTTACACGAGCGTATATAATTCCGACTCTCCGCTCCTTGCATCATTCGCGAGCCAGCAGACCGCGTGTATCCACTCTTATCGTTAACCCAGCCATCGAAGCGTGCGCGCAACTCTGCAACCCATTTCGTCCGCCCGTTCCGCAACCTGGTGAAGATGCTTACTGATGCGCGCTGCTTCCCAATGACGCAAAACGAATCGTATAAGAGTATCACGGAAAACCCGCTACTGTAGCAATCCGGAATCTGTTGATTGCGATGAGCTTGTGGAAAAGACGAAAGTGTGTTTTTCCCCCAAAGAATCACAGTATTGCTTCCGATGATCTCGGGAAATGATCGATGCACCTAGGTTCTTGGGATAGGAGAAGGAAGATCGAACGTAAGGAGATTAGCTGCAAGGTCTGTCCCCCTAATGCCCCTGATAACTCGTATTTACTTTGAACCGGGAAACTTGAAGTTCATTGGGAACTCAGCTGTTGGACAACCTGAAAACGACCATAAGTAACTTTCTTGGAAAACTATGCACTGCGCTTATCCTCCGGAATAGTGAGGGGCGGGAGTCTTCGCTGAAGAATTACAGCTCTCAAGGAATGGCAGACTGTACGGGCCCCGAAATTCACGGCATGTGGCGTACCTCGCGGTGTTGGATTGACTCGTTCAGGAGGAGTTTAAAGAAATCCACAACCACCCGGGAGGGGACAAAGTATAGCCACGGCTTGAGCCTCCTTCGGGTTGACACGGAAGAGTGACGAGCTGCTCGAAGACATCTGTCAGACGTCTTGACTTAACGCACGCGGTCGGTGTCCCAAATAGCTTTAAAAGGCCCGAACACGCGATCCTCGGCTGGTTGACCAGTGGTATTGGTACCTGCGATACGCGCACACGGCGCACGATGCGAACACAGTCACTTTGACCGGAACTTGAATTATTTCGAACTGCAGAGCACGATGAGCGGTCGATTCGTCGCCAATTTTGCCAACAGCATTTAACGCTTGAGTTCCTCGCAGCTGAGCACCGATCTGTGCAACCGGATGTCCTTCTCTTTTTGTTTTCTTCACAAATCGTTCTAGACTATTGTGATCAGCGCGTACTCGTCGAGTTTATATATACGTATATACCTATAGAAGCGGAAATTGACCCGCTGGGACGGAGAAAAATAGAGGGCTGCAAGGATATTGCATTTGTATTGTATCAACATGAAAAATGAAGATGATTAAATTGGAAATTATCTCATCTCAAATTTCGATTGGTTTCCGAAGTCACATCATGCGTGTTCTCCTCATGAATTACTCACTCGATACTAAACTTAAAACTGTAATGTCTTTCGTTGTGGTGCGATTTTAGTTTCAACAAAACGCAGACGGATGATTTTCGGATTCCTTTGCACGAACAGCGGTTCAGAATAGACAAATTCTGGTTCGCGGTATTGTCTTATTTAACACTAGAACTACCAGACCAGTCAAAATGACTCGTTTTACATGTTCACTTTAAAATCCCTACTTTGTGTCAAATTTTTTCAAATAAAAATTCAAATAAAGAAGAAATTCTGACGGCTGATCTGTATAAATTATATACGTTTTCAATTACTGTCAACCATTTTGATTCCAGCTACCTTATGCAATGTCGGTGAACATCAGCAACCCGTCGGCATTAACCAGTTCCTTGAACGTCTCTCAAGTTGGTGAAATTCCAATAGGCGGAGTGCAAACTTGGGCCTTGTCTCTAAACTGTGGGCCATACGACGCTGAGGTTGATCTTGCGCTTCGCATCGACGTTTCGCGGTCTCGTTATAACACAACGAGCGTAGTTCTTCGCCGGAAGAAAATATGCCTGAAGGATAACGGGTATCCCGGGCCGGAAGAAGTCCTCGTTGCTGCCCCCGGGTCCAGTTCCAGTGGCCAGATATTTTACGCCTCCATAGGCTGCGCTTGCGCCTTCGTTGCGGCCATATGTGTTCTCGTCGTCGCGTACTATGTGAGGGACAAGAAGACCCGAAGACATAGAGATCCTCTGCAGTAAGTAATCCTGAGAAACCTAAGGATGTCGGAGAATTTTGTATCAGGAGAAAATTATTAAATTTCCGTTTCTAACATGGGAAAATCAAATTTTGCATTCTTTATGGGGAACGATTGTAATTTTCATGCTAGAAATTTTACGTTCTCGAAACACTTTTCCTTAACTCGTTCATCCATTCGTTCTGGTAAACGAAGTTCGAAAAATTTTTTCGGTGGAATATTATGGGCCACTTTGGCAGTGTTTGGATAGGAGTGAAAATGGTTGGAACTTTTCGACCGATGATAAAGTAAACCGGCTTTTCATCTTTCGCCTCCAGAGAGTCACGGGGCCTCAGCTCTGCCTGCAGCGTAGAAAGGGGCGCGGGTGTTGGTCCAGCTCAGACCTTCTTACCTCCGGAAACACCCCCGCCTTTGTCGGCTGCTTCAACCTCCAGTTACAGGAGATTGGACGACAGACCCAGCCGAGAACTGCACGAAAGGATCCAGGAGATAACCGTTCAAAGGTTTGTTAATGGTTTATGCGTAAGCTGTTGTGACGGGGTTCTCAAAGGTTCAGAAAATCTGGAAAATGTAGGGACATTTGTCTCAATATCCGGAATTCACAATAGTTTTTTTTCTCTGCCGAATCTTATTCCGGCCTGTCACGATTCGTAAGTTACTGGATATTTCGATGTAATATCATTTTCTGAGCTGGCAATGTGATTGTAAAATTCACTCATTGTTAGGGTTCTAATTTCATGAATACTACTTTTATCACCGAAGTCCGAGTGCTTGACCACTTGCCACTTTGTATATATACGTCAGATTTCAAGCTTGTACGATTTCGTAAGATATCACACGGTTTCAAATACTTTATGGAATTTCGAAGTATTTTATAGAACTACAAAGATATTAGAGATTTCAAATGATTTCAGAAGATTTTATGGAATTTCAAATGATTTCAAGAGGTTTCCAATAACTTCGCGTGATCTCATGAGTAATGTACACCGAGTTCCAAACGCGGTCAACCCCTCGCCAAAGTCCAAAGTATTTGTATTCTATCTCCAGAGCTCAATGTTACGTATCTTTCTTTAGAATATTTACGACAATGTCATGCACACATAGTTCCAACTCAGGGCGAAAAGTGCTTTCTCAACATGCGGACGTGAGTTAAGGACGATTTTTCACGTCACTGTAGAACCGCGTCGACGTAAAAGGTACAACGATCAACAGCTCGATGCCTGAAATAAACTCTGTGCAGAGCTTCGGAACGCAATAGGTTGATCTATAGTCTTTACACGGAGTGAGGACGACGTGCACGTTGGTCTAATTTAGTCCGTTTCGAAAATAAAGGGCTGCTTGATCGATGTCGATGATCCTCACTACGTGGAACAACTATTCGACCATCGACGCGTCCCCTGGTATGATTTATTCAATCAGTATTCCTTCCCATCTCAAGGTGCAGAGTTCGCCTACTGAGCATCGAACTTGAGGGCACTTTTGGTCGAGTATACAGGGGCAGCTATCACGAGGAAGGCGCTCAGGCGCCGAGGGACGTTCTCGTCAAAACTGCCGCCGAACACGCCTCTCAATCACAGGTGAATATCGAGTTCCAAAAATAAATAAAACGTAAGAAAGAATAGTAATGTGCCAAAGTTTGGGAGATCAAAATGAATCACCGTTCAAAATGAAGATAAAAAAATTTGCCTCAAATATAGAAGCGATCAAAACTATCTTGATTTACTAGCAGTGGCGAAGAAAATACCGAAAGAAAGATCGTCAACAGGGTCTCGAAATATTTGCAAATGTTTGTTCTTCTTTAATTTTTCAGAATTACCAGAAAAATGAAGGTAACATTAGGTACTTCTTTCAGGGTTATCCGTGAACTTGACTTCCTTCTCTCCTCAAAACTTTTCAAATCGAATCCGATTTAGCCGGATTGACTTAAATCCGCTTTAAACGACAAAATACCGTTGCTCTTTGACAGGTCGCTTTGTTGCTTCGCGAGGGTTTGGCTTTATACGGACTCAGTCATTCGGCACTGCTCCCAGTCTTGGGTGTCTCCATTGAAGACAGAGGCGCGCCGTTCCTCTTGTATCCGCACACCGGCTACAGGAACATGAAGAGGTTTTTGGTCAGATGCAAATTGAGCAGCGAAGGCCCCCCCAGAGCTCTTACTACTCAGGGTGTTGTAGAGATGGCTCTACAGGCTGCCAAAGGTGCTCAGTACCTCCACAAGAAACGCCTCGTGCACAGAGACTTGGCCGCGAGAAACTGCGTGTGAGTATTTTCAATTTCTAACTATTTATGCGACGCCTTTGTTTTACGTCTATAGTTGAAACGCGTTTGTTGCGTATCTTTATCGTCTCACAAACCGATCAGCTTGTTCAATTAAGGATGCAAGTCGAAAACCCATATTTACTATTAATTTTGTTACGAAATAGTCGTAACTTAAGTATTTATCTTATTATTATACGCGTAAGTTACGAAGAGATATCTTTTAAAAGTGGATAAATGTAGAATACTGGAATCACACAGAGATTTTCTTTTTTCTTCGGGTGTCAATTCAATATTGCTATTTGTTGTTCATTATCAGTTTCGGTGCAATGTAGTAAAATTATATATTTCATGATGCCAACGTGATGGAGAAAAAGTGTCTGACTGTTAATGACTTTGTAGAAAAAGTCTTCTGAATAGAATGAGTCATCGTGGAGTGAAATCAAACTAATCATACCACATATTTATTCATTTTTAAGTAAAATTATTTGATTAAATTTAAAACGAAACGTTGGTATCTCCAATTGTATCATCAAGCGCGAGGTTCGGCAAAAGTTTTTAAAAAATTTTTTATTTTTATTTCGCTCATCGGAAGTATAAACGCCTTAAAATTTATCATGATCCATTTTTCGAAATTTCAGAGTGGACGACGACTTGAGAGTCCAGATAACGGACAACGCTTTGGCCAGAGATTTGTTTCCTCAGGATTACCATTGCCTGGGTGACAATGAAAACCGTCCGATCAAATGGCTAGCCATAGAAAGTCTGACAAACAAAACATTTACAACTGCTTCAGACGTGGTAAGATTTAAAAAGTCATAGTTCTAGTTAATGGAAATCACACCAAATCTGGTTACCAACTTATGACAAAAGATTATATTTTTTCCCAAACCCTTTAAAAACTCGTCATTTCATGTCGGCCCGCTTCCGAATTGGCCTGAAACGCGCTACTTTCAGCCTACTTTGCATGCACGAAATGACGCGTTTCAAAAGGGGCGGACAGAAAGTATTTTGTACACCACGGGCGGAATGTGAAAAATCGCCTCCTAGCCGCCCTTGATACACGATATACCATTTCTTTTCCCTGAAAGTTCCACTCCATGTGGGATAACGCGTATATTTATTTCAGTGGGCCTTTGGCGTTCTTCTATGGGAGTTGACCACCCTGGCACAACAGCCGTACGTCGAAGTCGATCCCTTCGAAATGGCCGCGTACCTGAGGGACGGATACAGATTGGCGCAGCCGATAAATTGTCCGGATGAGCTTTTCGCCGTGATGGCATACTGCTGGGCGATGTCCGCTGACGAGAGGCCGACTTTCAGCCAGCTAATTGTGTGCCTGCAGGATTTTCACACGCAACTGACGAGATACGTCTGAGTTGACAACGAAGGGGGAAATAGGAGAGTTGAAAAACGCAGAAGAATAAAACGAAAACAATAATCAATAACAAATGTACAAATTTAGTTTGATTCCGAGAAATCTCAACACGTATTGCTGTATGATCTATATATCTGTAAATATTTTTTTTCGACTAGTGTCTGTTGTAATTTTATAACGAATAACTAATTGCCGGGTCTACTTTAAGGGGCGAAGAAGTCCAGATCTGATTATCAGCTTGCCGGGCGTCAATTGACCCTGAAACTCAGGGTTAAATCGAAGAATGTCTAAGTTATCGAGAAAACGTCCAAGAATGTGTCGGTAAAATCGAAAGTCGTGAATAAACGATAGACGATAGATGTCACGATTAAAGTCGGGTGTGTAGAGTTCCAGTTTTGTGTTGTCTTTCTGTACATACGAACCACAGTGAAGTTCAGTTTTAAATCGAAAGTGACAATGATTCGCGGTTGTTATACTTAATTTAGAATTGTAACATAACTAAACGAGATTAAAGAGACTAAACAAGTATACAGTATGCTCATATTCTTCCAAAATTTTCCGCGAACTATTATACTTGAAGGGAAATACTAACAATAAAAGACGGTATTCCTAAAGAAAGGAATTTGAGACGGATTGGAACATTGACTTTCAAGTTTCAGTTGACGCTCTGGTCTCGATGCGATCAGAGAGAAAACAATTCTTCGTTGATTGTAACTATCGCTACGCTTACGTGCGCAGAATTGTATGCAACTGACTATTAAATTCCGTATCGATCATTATTTGACAACACGTTGAAAGTCCAAGGCCACGATTTTCACGCGATGAGAAAAGATAAGTTATGTTACAGGGGGAAAAAAATTAGCAAAAGATTGACTGCGATCAAGTTACTAAAGCAAATTCGGTGCCCGTGAATTATAAGCATACCTATGATATACGTATACGTAATTAAATTAAGGAAAAGAAAGAAAAGATTTTTGCTGTTGGCAATTCATCACTGCCAATATTTTGCAAATTTATTTTATTATTCCTGAAATTTGAAGAGAGTAGATAATAAAAGAAAATATACAGTTAAGACTAGATTACAGATGTGTATATGAGAATTTTGTATACCGCTTTGCTCGTGAAAAAAAAAAATGAAAAAAAACTATGAACGTTCGATGTGCCAATTTTTGTATTTTTGTATATATTTATTATAACCTAAATACCTTTGTAAATAGATAAATACATACTATAACTTTACATGTACTAAACAACATAACTACACGATGATTACAATAAACGTGTCATTGTCTCTGTAACCCGCGTCATTCTTCTGTTTGGTTTTATTTAGTTAACCTGAATAATTATTCGCATAAGTTAATAAGATTTTCTTACAATATTCTAGTAATAACTACTGAAAAATAACTCACGCACTTGAAGATAAAATAGCTCGAAAAAAGGACGTTCACGAAGGAATCATTCGTCAAGCTATGAAATATGTCTTGTCTGAGCTCCCAACCCTGTAATTCATATCTAGTGGGCGGGTTGGGTAACGAAATTAATGGTGTTTCGGTGACGTCTTGTTTAAAATGACAAATGACAAACGTTCTTTGAAATCGGATATCAAACGAAATTTATTCTCAAAAGGATCGTGACATCTGCAGCCGAGTTAAAAATGAGAAGGGACCTGGCACATGCTTCATTTTCTCGTTTTCTTTTTTTCGGTACCTTTTCTATTTCCTTAGACGTGATGCCGCATGGTGCTTCAATGTGGTGATCATTTGAAAATTAATTCCTGGTTTGATATGCGTTACAATTGCGAACTTGAAATTAATTGTTACGAATTTTCAGGTGAAAACCAAAAGGAGGAAATTCATACGCCACAAACTGCGGGTGAAAAATGAGAAAAGGTTAGTAAAAAATGAGTCGTAGTCTTGCTGCACACTTTGTTGTTCTCAATAAATCAAATCACCTTGAAGCACCTATGTAGGAATTCTTAAATTTTAATATTGAATTAGAAGCAACGTGTATTATTGTATACTCGATCAAACTTTTGTTAGCAAATGTCAGTTTTGCACAATTTTCGTAAATAAGAGAATCCATTCAATAATAATATTCCGAAGAACCTAAGTTTTGGTTTTGAGAAAGTCCTGGGAAAGTTCAAAAGCACTGTGTGTCGATTGATTGAACACGTTTTTATGACGTTGCGGTAAAACCCTTGAACAGTTTCAGGCAATTTTCGCAGCTCAGAAATATGATAATTTATTAAATCATAAATTTGCGGATATCCCATGATGAAATTCATAAAAACTTTTCATTTTTAGGCAACTGATCTCCGAAAGGCCACTACTCATAGAAATAAGAGGGAGCTTTCGAAGCATGAATTAAATCACCTAACGCACAACACGTTGATTTTCAAAGAATGCGATAAACGCGTCGGTGGTTCCCATGTTTAGAAATCGTACAGTGAGCAATTACGGCTTGTGATGTGTTTACTTCTGCATGAAACGGCCATCGATCTATGGACATATTCGAGCCGTCATTACCAGCTGTCATTTTGCCAATGCTTATGGCATCGATTAGTCACGGAACATTAGCCACAGTTCTTTATCAACTAGGCCCCTCTGCAATTCATAGGCCTTGGGAACGACCCGGCCAACAGGAAGTTCGAACGTGTGAAAAACCTACACCGCTGTTCCACTGTCAGATATATGTATAACAGTTAGTTAGGATACTTTTTAGGGAATTTCACGTATCTCTTTGAAAACACCATTGAGGATATATGTATGCCGCGTCGATAAAGTCAAATAATTTAATTGAAAAGGCTAGTTCTTGATTGTCTTTTATATCAGTTTGCTAAAACAGAAACATCGGTGGTCTAATTTTTATTAATTGATATACATTAATATTAATCTTTATACATAAAGAACTGCCAGACAATATATTTTTGTTTACATTTTTCGTCTTGTAAATATGCGAAGGAATGAAAAATAAATCGTGATCAATTCTCTGTGTAAAGAAGTAGACATTTTGTTTATATCCCTGGAATATTTATTCCGAGGAAGAACAAAGGTTTAATTAGAAAATGCGATAAGATTTTTAAATGTTTTCCTCGTAAACGGTACAAAACATGAAGGTTTAAACATTGGAGGATATTCCGATATCAATGTACACTGCACATATCCAAGTTGTAGCCGGATCGAAATTTCGACCTATTTCAAAAAGCTGATCGAAGGTTGCTGGATCAGCCCAAATTTCGTAAACACGAGAAACCTTTTTAGACCTATCAACACCTGCAGTGAACGGCTGAACTGACATTCAAGTGACTGTCAAATTGAGAATATCAATCGATTGACATTGAAACGAAACAACGCATGATGTAAGAAGCAGATAGACACACGCGTGTCGCTTCTTGGAACAAATCACGGGGACTCAGCCCCAAGCGGGTCAATTATATGGGACCCAGAACGTGGCCGTTGGCATGAGGTACGAAGTACAATGTACAAAGCTGCATATAACGATGAGATGGAAGAGGAGCGGTCATCGAACGCGGCTATCGGAACGTGACTCCAATTTGTGGCCGAGGTTCTGCGGTCATTTTATCTCCAAAAAATAAACATAATCCATATCCGCAGGCGGCGACCGATGCGATACACTTCAATGTGTATTATAATATGAGTAAGTACAGGTGATGCCCAAGGTGAATGTTGATTTTCACTTCTACCATTGACTTAAGTATCTCGTTGATATTTTTTGCCCGAAAATAGCCGTCGTATACTTCAGACTGTACGTAAAGTCTAACGCGAGTCTCACGAATGTTTAACAATATTCCCACGAACTTGTACCCGTTTACTCTAAGAAATTGATTTTACGTATCGTAGCCTTTGGACTCTGGCAGTAAAAAGTTCAGGTACTCCGAGCAAATTTGTCCATTAACTGACATAGAGATCTCGGATGCGGATCACTTCAGTCGATTTTATACATTATGTTGCGATATGAAGTTGTAAACTTGATTAAACGCGAGAGGAGAGGTTCTATAAAGAAACGTTGCACACGTTGTATAGATGCGTGAACCGCGAACAGAAAATAAACTTTACTTAAGTGCGGGGTGGGGTAGGGTGGGGTAGGGTCCTGGGGATGGTAAGAGGTGTAGGAGGTGATTGGAGGTAGTAGGGGATGTTAGGAGGTGTTCGGAAGTGGTTGGACAGGGTAGGAGGTGTTTGGAGGTGGATGAAGGGGGTAGGAGGTGTTTGGTGGTGGTCGAGGAGGATGAAGGTGGTCGGAGGTGGAAGGAGGTAGTTGGGGTGGTTCGAAAACTCTGGTTTCGAACTTCAATACTGTGTATGATATAACATTATGTATAATGATTTTAGTTTTCACATTTCAGACAAGAAATACGCACTTTATCTTTCCTGCCGATCCCAGACTCAAGCTACACTAGGTGGGGAATCAAAATCACAAACGGATAGGTAGAATGTTTCAGCTTCAGTTTATTTAATATGCCTTAACACGAGGACAATCGTTTGTACGTTAATGTACAGCACTCTCCAAAGATGTGAAATAATATTCAAGTCAAGGTCGCAAGGGAATGCTAAAAAATCATTGAATATCAAAGAAGAAATCTGACTATCATGCAAGGAAAAAGGAGTACATTGAACATTACGTCCATCTGGAAATGAAGAATGTTGTATGAGTAGTTGGCATAGTGGTCTGTAAGTATTGCTGAAGTGCGGTGTTGATTTCAACTTCTCAACGTCAAAAGCAATGAAGCTGAACAGCAGATTTGTATCTAGGTAGAAACGGATTACGATGTCAGTTAACTACTCCATTTCCAAGAAATAAAGGATACCGTGATTTTATTTGAGACCATAATATTGTTGGAAAAAATTATCACGATTATGTATACGATTGGTCATTTTTGAACAATTCTGAGTGAAATAGAGTAAGTTCATCTATTGTAAGTCGGATCGAAACTACACAGAGGGAAATCGAGTTGGAATAGTTACAAACATCTGCAAGAACGAGCTGCCACAAAAGTTGCGCAACATGCACGCGCTATGTACATAAATTGTGTATGTATATGTAATACATATAGGTAGCTAGGCAATTTACTTCGCGTATTGCTGTAATTGCAGGTCTTGACTTCGGAAGGTGACTGTCTAACCATACGTTCCACCAGTAAAAGGAGAAAAAGAAGAAGATAGAGAGGTGAAAAAAATGTTGGCATGTGTACGTCGCGACGTATCTCAGGCGTGATAAATCCGAACGATTTCGCGTGTCGTGTTTGTCGGGAATTGTTGTACTCAACAGATTCTCACGAAAAATAATACGTTAACCGTTTACAGCCTGTATAATCTCGGCTCCCTGACTCACGCATGCACGGCATAAATAATCTTCTTTTTCCTCGTACTTTTGTATATAGGAATATAATACACGCCACGATATACGGAGAAAATCAGAAGGTTCATGCAATTTGAAATCCCGTTTTTCTTTTATCGGGCTTCAGACGTCAATATTCTCCGGAACCTAATCTCGCGAGCGAGTTGCGTAAATATTTGAACTTACGAAATTTTTAATGAATTTCAATAAGCTTTAAGCTGTCCTATACGCAACGCGTGACGTTGTATGGAACCGACAATTCGACCCCCGTTGTTTGTTGGAAACTTTAGTTGGATCCTCGGAGGGTTACCGCTCACCGAAAACGACAGTGTTTTGTACTCAGCATAGGAAAAGTTTTTATGGAGCTGCCAATTTCATTTCAATACAACCACAAGCTACTGCAGGGTGTAGAATTCTGCTTCGCACCCTCCTCGTGTCAATAGAGAGGCTCAAAAGCCTGTTCGTTTCAATCTTCGAAAGTAGGGGACGACTTTATTGCCGCCAAAGAATTCTAAAGCCGCCGAAACGATTAATCCAGAGGGTGCATAACTCCATATCATTTTCAGTTTTAATCTTATTTTACATTATTTTCTAAATTCTCTTCTGCCAAGGGATAGGCGAAAATGCATCTTATCTTCCGACTCACGTTTACTTCGAAACATAAATGAAGTTAAAATATTACTAACCGTTTAATCGTGAGTGGAGCAAATTTCTTGTAATTTATGGCACAAAAATCGTTTGCAATCATTATAATGGAATATAATATGCAATAGGTATTTCTCTGTTCCTTGGCAGTGCTCATTTTTACAAAACAAGTGTGGATATGTAGCGTAGGAAAAAAGAATTTCTTGAAACAAGTGTGGTATTGCATTCAATCTTTGTAATAAAATCGTGGTATATGACTCACAGTATATGGTAAGAAATTTCATGTCTAGAAAAAGCCTGCAATTTTATATCCAAACCCGTTAATCGTATCAGTGAAAATAGCATTGAGAATACTCGATGAAGATATCTTCAACAGTTCTGCAAAATGCTGTTTGCCTTTTTAGTTATTTTATTTCATTAAAATATTTTTTGTCCTTTAGTTTATTATTTTTAGTAAATTTTAGGGTCTTTGAAAGAAAGTGAGAAGATCTAATTCAATACTTATCGTACCTTATTCGATTGGAATTCTCTCCCATGAGAGTACAAGCAGTAATTTAAAAGTTTTATAATTTGAACACCAGTTCCCTACAATTTGTAGAAATTTTCTTGGCGTTTTATGATACTCACATTACTTGCTGAAGTATCGTCTAGAATTCCATTACCACTTTCATGGTAATCGGTTTTTTTTCTGCATCATCCGCTAGTTGAATTAGTTTCCTTGACTGAGAAATGTTGACTGCTTAGTTGGAGACATCTTCTGACGTGTTTCAATCGAGTTTTTCTGGCGAAGCGGCTGATTATGAAAACAACGGTACTCCATAGTTCATAAAACTCATGGATTCGCGAAGCTGTAACGATACGTAAAAAAAAATTGATCCATTGCTCGCAGCGTATTCGGGCTGCGCCCAATCGATTTCTCTCGCATACTTACGTCGGAATGGTGCCAAAAAGAATTTATTCCAGCACTTTTCAAAATCGCCAAATTTTTTGCCAAAAACACAAAGCGGTTAGCCTTAGTTTTTCACCATTTTTGGGGTCGAAAATTTTTGATCTCAGATTCGATCTGAATGACCCTTTTCTGACTAATCAAACCCCCAGGAACTCAGAAAACGCAGCAAAAAGAGCGTAGGACCAACAGGAAAAAAACGACGACGAAGAAATCACCAGCTGAAAAATGTGAAAAACACGGGTTCTGATTTTTTGCATGTAACTCTTGATCCATTGCTCGCAGCGTATTAGGACTGCGCCCAATCGATTTCTCTCGCAAAATTACGTCGGCTTAGTATATGTAAGAATTTATTCCGGCACTTTTCAAAATTGCGAAAACTTTCGCCAAAAATGCAAAGGGGTTAGCCTTACTTTTTCTTCATTTTTGGAGCCGAAAATTTTTGGTCTCAGATTCGATCCAAATGACCCTGTCCTGACTGATTGGTCCCCCAGGAACTCAGAGAACGCAGCGAAAAGAGCGTGGGATCAACAGGAGGGAAATGACGAAGGAAAAAGCACCTGCTGAAAAATGTCGAAAACTCAGGTTCTGGTTTTTTGGCTGTAACTTTTTATCTGCTGCTCGCAGTGTATCGGGACTGCGCTTAATCGATTTGTCTCACAAAATTGCGTCCGAATAGTGCCAGAAAAAATTTATTCCAGCACTTTTAAAATATTAATCTTCACGTAATATTTTTGATGTGTTCTGATACTGAAAATATTTATTGCTATTCCAGGTACAACCCGAGGTGGTTATCGGTGGTTGTTCGAGGTGGTTGGCGATTGTTGGAGGTGGTCGGAGGTGGACGAGGAGGAGGACGAACTGAACTGAGTCTCAAAGCCCTGTTGACATAAAAGCAGCTATTCGATAGAAATTATAGTTTGTAGTTTACACAGCCCATTGCATGATATTTCATTATAAGTACATATGTTTCAATGCATTTAGGAATAATTTATCAAATATACAGAGGTCATGTGCAAATAATAAATGAATTCGACCGCAGTTTGATGTATTTATTAGAGCTTTAACAATAAATTTAGGCTTTGTTACTTCTTTTATTTTATTATGGATAATCAAAAACATTTCCGACTAATCGTGCTGTGGAAGCATGGGGATTGAACCAAAGGTAGCAAAAGATTAGAGACAGTGTATGTAGAGTACGGGTATTTTTCTAATAATGCAAATAGAATAGAATACCACGCCTTGCGAATTAGCTTTCCAGTCAGAGATGAATGATGAATTTTAAGGACTGCATTATCGTTGTTGAATACTCTACGCCTCATGGGAAACGAAAATCTGTAACGATAAAATTGATGCACCGGATCATCGTCGACTTTAACTTTTGAAATGTCCTACCATTTTCGAACACCTCCTACCTCCCCCTGCCACCTCCGACCATCAATGGCCACTTTCGACCACCCCCTATCACCTTCTGCCAGCGCCGACCACCTCCTAACATTTCCGAACACCTCCAACCATCCTATTTAGCTATATTACCAGATTAGCTATGATATGAAAAGAGAAGAATTATTCATTTCGAAATGGGATTCTATTCGACGCGCGCTCGATGTATTCCATAACATTAGTATTCATAATTATTCCAACAACTTTTCATTTGCTCTCTCGATCTTGAATTTTCATAGGCATAGAATCGAAACGTTGTTTTAGCTGGTCGCAAGTGAAGTATCTGCGTTGGGTAGAGGAGCAGAATTGTTTTTCGAAAAGTATTCGGATGGAAAAAAATTCAGAGTAACTGTAATACATCACGGATGCGCTAATTTTGAACGAGATGAAATGAATGCTTCGTATATGAGACGGTATTTAACGCTGCGTAGTGATTTGAAGACCTAGAAAGGTGACAGGGAGAGAAAGAACGACGCTTCTTAACACTTCGAGTGTATTTTAACACACATTTGAAAGATACGTGCGAAATTTTTCATCATCCAACTGTCGCAGAACGGCAGCGTTATTAGCCGACCCGTTCACTGAAGAATATATCTTGGGTCAACGGCTGACCATCGAAGGGCCTGGCCGCTTGAGTCTGGAATCGGCAGGAGAGATGAAGTGTGTATTTCTTGTATGAAACGTGAAAACTAAAAGCATCATACATCATATCATATCATCATACCTCATACATCATACATCATACATCATCATACATAGTATCAAAGTTCGAAACCATAGTTTGGATGTCGGACGTTCAGAAAGTGACGTCACCAATTCAAAATCAGCTAGCCGAATTCCTCAGTCTGGGAACAACCGCGTAGTAGAGCGGACGGATGAGAGGCGCGCTCCGCAAATTTCGAGTACCGGGTTCTCAACCTCCCGGATCTCGCGCTTCGGGTCCGCTACGCGGTGAAACTCGACTTCCAGGATAAGCGCTCCGTGGTTCCTGGTTCATGTTTACAATAAATTATTTCAATTCGTTTTTCGCGCAACCCCAAATTCGGTAGCTGTCAGTCCGCTAATAAAATTTCTCGACTTCCAGGATAAGCGCTCCGTGGTTCCTGGTTCATGTTTACAATAAATTATTTCAATTCGTTTTTCGCGCAACCCCAAATTCGGTAGCTGTCAGTCCGCTGATAAAATTTCTCGACTTCCAGGATAAGCGCTCCGTGGTTCCTGGTTCATGTTTACAATAAATTATTTCAATTCGTTTTTCGCGCAAGCCCAAATTCGGTGGCTGTCAGTCCGCTAATAAAATTTCTCGACTTCCAGGATAAGCGCTCCGTGGTTCCTGGTTCATGTTTACAATAAATTATTTCAATTCGTTTTTCGCGCAACCCCAAATTCGGTAGCTGTCAGTCCGCTAATAAAATTTCTCGACTTCCAGGATAAGCGCTCCGTGGTTCCTGGTTCATGTTTACAATAAATTATTTCAATTCGTTTTTCGCGCAACCCCAAATTCGGTAGCTGTCAGTCCGCTAATAAAATTTCTCGACTTCCAGGATAAGCGCTCCGTGGTTCCTGGTTCATGTTTACAATAAATTATTTCAATTTGTTTTTCGCGCAACCCTAAATTCGGTAGCTGTCAGTACGCTAATAAAATTTTTATAACTTTATCGTCTTCTCATAATCTTTCTGGTAGATTATATCCATAAAAAAATTATATTAAACCTTACACATTATTTTTGAATTGTTCTCATGCTGAAAATATTTATTACTATTCAAGGTATAACCTGAGGTGGTTGAAGGTGGTCGGAGGTGGACGAGGATTTGTGCTGGGTGAGTAAAACACTTTTATAATTATAATATTTGATGGCAATTGTAATTATATTTCATCTGAAATATTACAAACTTGTCACATTTACAATAAATTATTTCAATTCATTTTTTGTGCAAGCACATATTCAGTAGCTATGAATAATCTTATACAATTTATTATATTATTAATTAATTGATTAATTACATTAATCCTTACACAATATTTTTGATGTGTTCCTATACTTGAAGTATTCATTACTATTTCAGGTATTACCCGAGGTAGTCGGAGGTGGACGAGGAGGAGGACGAGGTGGACGAGGAGGAGGCGGAATGGGTCGTGGGAGAGGACCTCTCCTCTCCTCAGAGGAGTGGAGGGGGAGGGGCTGGGAAGGGGGAGAGGTGGGCGGGGAGGGGAAAGGGTCGGGAAGGGAAGGGAAGGGAAGGGAAGGGAAGGGAAGGGGAGGGTGGCGGGGTGGGGGCGGGAGGGGGGAGGGCGGCGGGGAAGGGGGAGGGAAGGTGAGCGGGGGGGAGGGGGAAGGAGGGGGGAGGGGGGGAGGGGGGGGGGAGAGGGCGCGGGGGGGGGGGGTGTACTGCTCTATTAACTATAACGGGCTCGCATCGACATCCGTCCCCCACTCTCTCCCTCCCTCCCTCCCGCCCTCCCTCCCTCCCTCCCTCCCGCCCTTCCCCCTCCCTCCCGCCCTTCCCCCTCCCGCCCCCACCGCCCTCCCCCCTCCCGCCCCCACCCCGCTACCCGCCCCTCCCGTTCCCTCCCCGCCACCCGCCCCGTTCCTTCCCTTCCCTTCCCTTCCGTTCCCGTCCCTTTCCCCTCCCCGCCCGCCTTGCCCACTTCCCTGCCCCTCCCCCTCCCCTCCTCTGAGGAGAGGAGAGGTCCTCTCCCACGACCCACCCCGCCTCCTCCTCGTCCACCTCGTCCTCCTCCTCGTCCACCTGGTCCTCCTCCTCGTCCACCTCCGACCACCTCGGGTAATACCTGAAATAGTAATGAATACTTTAAGTATAGGAACACATCAAAAATATTGTGTAAGGATTAATGTAATTGATCAATTAATTAATAATATAATAAATTGTATAAGATTATTCATAGCTACTGAATATGTGCCTGCACGAAAAATGAATTGAAATAATTTATTGTAAACGTGACAAGTTTGTAATATTTCAGATGAAATATAATTACAATTGCGATCAAATATTATAAAAGTGTTTTACTCACCCAGCACAAATCCTCGTCCAACTCCGACCACCTTCAACCACCTCAGGTTATACCTTGAATAGTAATAAATATTTTCAGCATGAGAACAATTCAAAAATAATGTGTAAGGTTAAATATAATTTTTTTATCGATATAATCTACCAGAAAGATTATGAGAAGACGATAAAGTTATAAAAATTTTATTAGCGTACTGACAGCTACCGAATTTGGGGTTGCGCGAAAAACGAATTGAAATAATTTATTGTAAACATGAACCAGGAACCACGGAGCGCTTATCCTGGAAGTCGGGAAATTTTATTAGCGGACTGACAGCTACCGAATTTGGGGTTGCGCGAAAAACGAATTGAAATAATTTATTGTAAACATGAACCAGGAACCACGGAGCGCTTATCCTGGAAGTCGAGAAATTTTATTAGCGGACTGACAGCCACCGAATTTGGGCTTGCGCGAAAAACGAATTGAAATAATTTATTGTAAACATGAACCAGGAACCACGGAGCGCTTATCCTGGAAGTCGAGAAATTTTATTAGCGGACTGACAGCTACCGAATTTGGGGTTGCGCGAAAAACGAATTGAAATAATTTATTGTAAACATGAACCAGGAACCACGGAGCGCTTATCCTGGAAGTCGAGAAATTTTATTAGCGGACTGACAGCTACCGAATTTGGGGTTGCGCGAAAAACGAATTGAAATAATTTATTGTAAACATGAACCAGGAACCACGGAGCGCTTATCCTGGAAGTCGAGAAATTTTATTAGCGGACTGACAGCTACCGAATTTGGGGTTGCGCGAAAAACGAATTGAAATAATTTATTGTAAACATGAACCAGGAACCACGGAGCGCTTATCCTGGAAGTCGAGAAATTTTATTAGCGGACTGACAGCTACCGAATTTGGGGTTGCGCGAAAAACGAATTGAAATAATTTATTGTAAACATGAACCAGGAACCACGGAGCGCTTATCCTGGAAGTCGAGAAATTTTATTAGCGGACTGACAGCTACCGAATTTGGGGTTGCGCGAAAAACGAATTGAAATAATTTATTGTAAACATGAACCAGGAACCACGGAGCGCTTATCCTGGAAGTCGAGAAATTTTATTAGCGGACTGACAGCCACCGAATTTGGGCTTGCGCGAAAAACGAATTGAAATAATTTATTGTAAACATGAACCAGGAACCACGGAGCGCTTATCCTGGAAGTCGAGAAATTTTATCAGCGGACTGACAGCTACCGAATTTGGGGTTGCGCGAAAAACGAATTGAAATAATTTATTGTAAACATGAACCAGGAACCACGGAGCGCTTATCCTGGAAGTCGAGAAATTTTATTAGCGGACTGACAGCTACCGAATTTGGGGTTGCGCGAAAAACGAATTGAAATAATTTATTGTAAACATGAACCAGGAACCACGGAGCGCTTATCCTGGAAGTCGAGAAATTTTATTAGCGGACTGACAGCTACCGAATTTGGGGTTGCGCGAAAAACGAATTGAAATAATTTATTGTAAACATGAACCAGGAACCACGGAGCGCTTATCCTGGAAGTCGAGAAATTTTATTAGCGGACTGACAGCTACCGAATTTGGGGTTGCGCGAAAAACGAATTGAAATAATTTATTGTAAACATGAACCAGGAACCACGGAGCGCTTATCCTGGAAGTCGAGAAATTTTATTAGCGGACTGACAGCCACCGAATTTGGGCTTGCGCGAAAAACGAATTGAAATAATTTATTGTAAACATGAACCAGGAACCACGGAGCGCTTATCCTGGAAGTCGAGAAATTTTATCAGCGGACTGACAGCTACCGAATTTGGGGTTGCGCGAAAAACGAATTGAAATAATTTATTGTAAACATGAACCAGGAACCACGGAGCGCTTATCCTGGAAGTCGAGAAATTTTATTAGCGGACTGACAGCTACCGAATTTGGGGTTGCGCGAAAAACGAATTGAAATAATTTATTGTAAACATGAACCAGGAACCACGGAGCGCTTATCCTGGAAGTCGAGTTTCACCGCGTAGCGGACCCGAAGCGCGAGATCCGGGAGGTTGAGAACCCGGTACTCGAAATTTGCGGAGCGCGCCTCTCATCCGTCCGCTCTACTACGCGGTTGTTCCCAGACTGAGGAATTCGGCTAGCTGATTTTGAATTGGTGACGTCACTTTCTGAACGTCCGACATCCAAACTATGGTTTCGAACTTTGATACTATGTATGATGATGTATGATGTATGATGTATGAGGTATGATGATATGATATGATGTATGATGCTTTTAGTTTTCACGTTTCATACAAGAAATACACACTTCATCTCTCCTGCCGATTCCAGACTCAAGCGGCCAGGCCCTTCGATGGTCAGCCGTTGACCCAAGATATATTCTTCAGTGAACGGGTCGGCTAATAACGCTGCCGTTCTGCGACAGTTGGATGATGAAAAATTTCGCACGTATCTTTCAAATGTGTGTTAAAATACACTCGAAGTGTTAAGAAGCGTCGTTCTTTCTCTCCCTGTCACCTTTCTAGGTCTTCAAATCACTACGCAGCGTTAAATACCGTCTCATATACGAAGCATTCATTTCATCTCGTTCAAAATTAGCGCATCCGTGATGTATTACAGTTACTCTGAATTTTTTTCCATCCGAATACTTTTCGAAAAACAATTCTGCTCCTCTACCCAACGCAGATACTTCACTTGCGACCAGCTAAAACAACGTTTCGATTCTATGCCTATGAAAATTCAAGATCGAGAGAGCAAATGAAAAGTTGTTGGAATAATTATGAATACTAATGTTATGGAATACATCGAGCGCGCGTCGAATAGAATCCCATTTCGAAATGAATAATTCTTCTCTTTTCATATCATAGCTAATCTGGTAATATAGCTAAATAGGATGGTTGGAGGTGTTCGGAAATGTTAGGAGGTGGTCGGCGCTGGCAGAAGGTGATAGGGGGTGGTCGAAAGTGGCCATTGATGGTCGGAGGTGGCAGGGGGAGGTAGGAGGTGTTCGAAAATGGTAGGACATTTCAAAAGTTAAAGTCGACGATGATCCGGTGCATCAATTTTATCGTTACAGATTTTCGTTTCCCATGAGGCGTAGAGTATTCAACAACGATAATGCAGTCCTTAAAATTCATCATTCATCTCTGACTGGAAAGCTAATTCGCAAGGCGTGGTATTCTATTCTATTTGCATTATTAGAAAAATACCCGTACTCTACATACACTGTCTCTAATCTTTTGCTACCTTTGGTTCAATCCCCATGCTTCCACAGCACGATTAGTCGGAAATGTTTTTGATTATCCATAATAAAATAAAAGAAGTAACAAAGCCTAAATTTATTGTTAAAGCTCTAATAAATACATCAAACTGCGGTCGAATTCATTTATTATTTGCACATGACCTCTGTATATTTGATAAATTATTCCTAAATGCATTGAAACATATGTACTTATAATGAAATATCATGCAATGGGCTGTGTAAACTACAAACTATAATTTCTATCGAATAGCTGCTTTTATGTCAACAGGGCTTTGAGACTCAGTTCAGTTCGTCCTCCTCCTCGTCCACCTCCGACCACCTCCAACAATCGCCAACCACCTCGAACAACCACCGATAACCACCTCGGGTTGTACCTGGAATAGCAATAAATATTTTCAGTATCAGAACACATCAAAAATATTACGTGAAGATTAATATTTTAAAAGTGCTGGAATAAATTTTTTCTGGCACTATTCGGACGCAATTTTGTGAGACAAATCGATTAAGCGCAGTCCCGATACACTGCGAGCAGCAGATAAAAAGTTACAGCCAAAAAACCAGAACCTGAGTTTTCGACATTTTTCAGCAGGTGCTTTTTCCTTCGTCATTTCCCTCCTGTTGATCCCACGCTCTTTTCGCTGCGTTCTCTGAGTTCCTGGGGGACCAATCAGTCAGGACAGGGTCATTTGGATCGAATCTGAGACCAAAAATTTTCGGCTCCAAAAATGAAGAAAAAGTAAGGCTAACCCCTTTGCATTTTTGGCGAAAGTTTTCGCAATTTTGAAAAGTGCCGGAATAAATTCTTACATATACTAAGCCGACGTAATTTTGCGAGAGAAATCGATTGGGCGCAGTCCTAATACGCTGCGAGCAATGGATCAAGAGTTACATGCAAAAAATCAGAACCCGTGTTTTTCACATTTTTCAGCTGGTGATTTCTTCGTCGTCGTTTTTTTCCTGTTGGTCCTACGCTCTTTTTGCTGCGTTTTCTGAGTTCCTGGGGGTTTGATTAGTCAGAAAAGGGTCATTCAGATCGAATCTGAGATCAAAAATTTTCGACCCCAAAAATGGTGAAAAACTAAGGCTAACCGCTTTGTGTTTTTGGCAAAAAATTTGGCGATTTTGAAAAGTGCTGGAATAAATTCTTTTTGGCACCATTCCGACGTAAGTATGCGAGAGAAATCGATTGGGCGCAGCCCGAATACGCTGCGAGCAATGGATCAATTTTTTTTTACGTATCGTTACAGCTTCGCGAATCCATGAGTTTTATGAACTATGGAGTACCGTTGTTTTCATAATCAGCCGCTTCGCCAGAAAAACTCGATTGAAACACGTCAGAAGATGTCTCCAACTAAGCAGTCAACATTTCTCAGTCAAGGAAACTAATTCAACTAGCGGATGATGCAGAAAAAAAACCGATTACCATGAAAGTGGTAATGGAATTCTAGACGATACTTCAGCAAGTAATGTGAGTATCATAAAACGCCAAGAAAATTTCTACAAATTGTAGGGAACTGGTGTTCAAATTATAAAACTTTTAAATTACTGCTTGTACTCTCATGGGAGAGAATTCCAATCGAATAAGGTACGATAAGTATTGAATTAGATCTTCTCACTTTCTTTCAAAGACCCTAAAATTTACTAAAAATAATAAACTAAAGGACAAAAAATATTTTAATGAAATAAAATAACTAAAAAGGCAAACAGCATTTTGCAGAACTGTTGAAGATATCTTCATCGAGTATTCTCAATGCTATTTTCACTGATACGATTAACGGGTTTGGATATAAAATTGCAGGCTTTTTCTAGACATGAAATTTCTTACCATATACTGTGAGTCATATACCACGATTTTATTACAAAGATTGAATGCAATACCACACTTGTTTCAAGAAATTCTTTTTTCCTACGCTACATATCCACACTTGTTTTGTAAAAATGAGCACTGCCAAGGAACAGAGAAATACCTATTGCATATTATATTCCATTATAATGATTGCAAACGATTTTTGTGCCATAAATTACAAGAAATTTGCTCCACTCACGATTAAACGGTTAGTAATATTTTAACTTCATTTATGTTTCGAAGTAAACGTGAGTCGGAAGATAAGATGCATTTTCGCCTATCCCTTGGCAGAAGAGAATTTAGAAAATAATGTAAAATAAGATTAAAACTGAAAATGATATGGAGTTATGCACCCTCTGGATTAATCGTTTCGGCGGCTTTAGAATTCTTTGGCGGCAATAAAGTCGTCCCCTACTTTCGAAGATTGAAACGAACAGGCTTTTGAGCCTCTCTATTGACACGAGGAGGGTGCGAAGCAGAATTCTACACCCTGCAGTAGCTTGTGGTTGTATTGAAATGAAATTGGCAGCTCCATAAAGATTATGAGAAGATTGTAAAGTTATAGAAATTTTATTAGCACACTGACAGCTACCGAATTTGGGGTTGCGCGAAGAAGGAATTGAAATAATTTATTGTAAACATGAACCAGGAACCACGGAGCGCTTATCCTGGAAGTCGAGTTTCACCGCGTAGCGGACCCGAAGCGCAGGATCCGGGAGGTTGAGAACCCGGTACTCGAAATTTGCGGAGCGCGCCTCTCATCCGTCCGCTCTACTGCGCGGTTGTTTCCAGACTGAGGAATTCGGCTAGCTGATTTTGAATTGGTGCCGTCACTTTCTGAACGTCCGACATCCAAACTATGGTTTCGAACTTTGATACTATGTATGATGATGTATGATGTACGATGTATGATGTACGATGTATGAGGTATGATGATATGATATGATGTATAATGATTTTAGCTTTCACATTTCATACAAGAAATACACACTTTATCTCTCCTGCCGATTCCAGACTCAGAAAAAGCACCTGCTGAAAAATGTCGAAAGCACCGGTTTTCGTTTTTCGGCTGTGACTTATGATGCGTTGATCGCAGCGTATTGGGACTGCGCCCAATCGATTTCTCTCGCAAAATTACGTCGGCTTAGTATATGTAACAATTTATTCCAGCACTTTTCAAAATTGCGAAAATTTTCGCCAAAAATGCAAAGGGGTTAGCCTTATTTCGTCTTTATTTTCAGAGCCGATGTTTCTTTTTGTCTCAACAAAAGAAAAAACTGATATAGACGGACATAGAGATAGTCAACGCATCCTCGAAGGACATAAATAAAGGTCATAAGATATAACGGTACGGCATGAATAATCAACAAATCAAATGTACCAAACCACGTCATTGAAATAGTGAAACGGTTTATAGTTTGGAATGGGAAATGTGAGAGATATATGTATAAATTCTGTGATTGGTTAGTTAAAGTTGTACGGTATTTTCGGAGGTTAACTAATGTAGGGAGCCTGAAGACGAGGCTACTAGACGGCGGAACATGCATAAGGTGTACTGTTCATATTTTTATCGCAACCGCAGATCTGCGGAGGCCATCGCAATTTACTTGAGATTATTATTACATCCTAAGACAATTATCCCTCCTTTGTGCCGCAGCTCGTTCTTCGCCTTGTTCCGTTGTTCACCTTCAAATGATTCTTATAGTCTAGATCTGGAATCCACAATTCCAGTCGGTTTTAGTACGTCCCTTGACTCTGCGAAGCTAGGCAGCATGGCTCCCAGTTCGCGGATCGTTTCCCTGCTAATTACCTGCAGCCTTACCGTTTTCGTAACTTATCCGGCCCGCGGGGCTGAAATATCGTCGAAAATTGACCTCGACGAGGAGCTGACCACACCGCCGTCCACCTTAAGCACCTCCGTGCTGAAGGCGTACGTCGACATCAATCAGGGCGGAGGACTCGGCCCTAAACCCCAACGAATCTCTTCGAAACAGCCGCCACGTGGATTCAGACAACCCGCAGGGAGGCCGGCCAATAACCATGAGGACGATGACGACGAGAACGAGTTCGTCAGCATCGATGATCTGTTCGAGGGAAACAGGCAGCAGATTCATCAGAACCCTTTGACCGGTTCACCTGCCGCCAACCGTCAGGTAAGAGGACTGAAGAGACTCGCTGATTGGGCGGAATCGGCTATGAATACGTTTGAATTAGCTATTACTACTCCATGGGATTATCTAATTCAATGTTTTAGCAGTTCTGGGTTAGTTGCCATCCATGAATTCATTGGGATATCTATTCAGTAATCAAAATTGTCGGCATTGTTTTTCGCCGCTCGACTGGATTTTGAAGAGGTTTAGCTCCCACAAGTTTAGCTTTCACAGAGTTATGCAATTGTTCCCCGTGCGATTTATAGTTAGTCGAATAAGGAAAAATAAAATCAAGAAACTTAAACTTAATGTTTATTCGTCGTAATAAAATCTATTTAACTTTCCAATGACAGTTCAAAGATAAGCCGAAAGATAAGCTGTCTACCTCAAGCCTAACAGGTTTCCATGCCAATTTTAATAATCGATTCATTTAACATGGAAAAATTTTAGTTCTATTCGTAAAATATTCAATGTTTTTCAAATTCATGCATAACTCCTTGGAGACGATTCTTCAAGTTTTCCGAAACCTCTGTAACAAAATATCGTTATCATCACTAGAACACACTAGGGAATTGTGTTTAAATTATTTAGAGCCGATTTGGGGGATTAATGTTAAAAAATTCGTCCGAGCCCTAAATAAAGACCACCCTATTATATATGTATACATTAAATGTGTTTTCATGTAACTTTTCTTAACATTGTTGAATTTCCTGATGAATTTACATTGAAATGAAAATAAGAATTGATGGTATTGATGAACAAAAATGGAAAATGAAAAAGGGCATACCTACGTTGTTATACTTGTATCGCTAACTTCAAGAACTGTTAGACTAGAGAAATACATCTCGTGACTAAGGTTGACCAATTTCGTGCAGGGATTTTACGGAACTGAGTCTGGAGTTAGGCCAACGATTATAAACAACATTCACGTAACAATAAACGCCAACGACTCCGGGCCCGGAGTGAACGGCTGCAAAAATGGCGTCTGTGACGTCAGGGTATCCTCGAAACCCGACGCCGAGGGAAACGTGATAACAAATGTTCACCTGAGCGTCGTCACCAAGTTGAATAAGACGCCGGTGCAGGTTACCGATGTTCCTGTGATTGAAGGAACGGCGGGATTACCAAGTCCCGATTTCGATCAGCTCCCGGCTTTTCACTTTGTCGATCAAAATGTTCGGCACACTGGCTCCTTCTTCGACAACAACATTCCTCAGGTAATGATACCTAATTTCGCAACAATGTATCTGCTTTCTGGAATGAGATTACTTCGTGCTAATGTGTATTAAAAATTCGGTTTTCGAATGATTTATACACCTCTACTTCAGAGAAACGAATTGATTCAACGTCAATCCATTGAATAATTACACGTGACAATTTCATATTTATTCATCAGAAGTATAATATTTTTTTTCGAGTAAAAGACAAACATTATGATTCACAAAATAAAAATATTTTAATCTAATTTCTTTCGTGAAATTTCGATGTGCGAATAAGATGTTAAAATTACGAAACATTATTTTTCCTGTTCTCTTCAACTTTTGACGTTAATTAACAATTTCTTCTGGTCAGTTTGTTGTTAGCTCAATATTCAACTCAGTTTTGTTTGTTTATCAGCGTTCTCACCGATGATACATTGGTTGCCGTTCATTTTTTCTTTATAAATTTTAATTCATTTGTCGATGAACTGTTTGAAAAAAATTCCGCTATCACGGATCACGTTGATGAATCTTTATATTTATATGACTGTAGATTCCTTTACTGAAAATAATTAGAGATTTGAGGAATCGAAAGCTGAGACAAACGATGAACTTTACATCTAATTTAATTCGATCATCGAGTAATTTGTATGAAAAACGTTTATTTGTTAATTCGCATGACAGACCATTAGCAAATTGATAATAATCAATAAATTGAAGTGAGTTTCGCCCAGAAAACTCGTAACGTCGGCTAATTCCTATATACATTTTCTACTATATACCATATACTATCTATTATGTGTCTCTACCATATTTGTCAAGTTAGTTTACACTGCTGTCATTGCGCGTCAAAAGTCAAGGCTAGTTTCAAACCGCTGAAAAAATAAATCGAATGACTGATCGCACCAATTAATTACAGGTGCAGATCAGAATAATTTATTAAGCATCTCAGCTTCGAACGCGTGAGACGGAAGGCCCTTTTACATCTCAAGCATAAATATTCAGTTTCACTACGAATTATCAAAGTGCTGATGTAGCGCTTGAACGACAATTACTGTTTTTGAACAATCCTACAACGTTCTGAAATAACGACTTATTATTATGCGGTGTAACGTTAATAGCACACCTGCCTGTGTAATTTAAATTCATTTCCATATACGTTAATTTTAATTAAATTCAATTCAGATAATCACGTGAAACTGTGCCAGCTGTACAATACAGAATAACGGATTGCTGAACTTTTTCTCACTTATAGATTCCAATTCACAGACAGGACGTTGACTCCTGGTATCACCAGCCGCAACCCCTTTTTCAGAGAGCTAGACCCGTTTGGTATTACGGGAGAAATTTGGACCGAGGTTTCAAAGAGTCTCGCGGATCTTGGCAAGGCCCTCGTGGGTGGACGGAGACCGGAAATTGGGGAATTATTGACGATAAAATCGAACCACCCCTCAGCAAAACGAAACTCAGCAACGAACGAGATTGACGGAGACTTTCCCAAGTGATCAGAAGTGTCTATTTTACGCATTTCATTAAACGACTTACTCATTCTTCATTTTATTCATTCTTGACGTAGGTGTAATACCTGCATGGTAGTAATAACGGTAATCAATAAGACATGATATTAAATAAAAACCTGATTGACTTACCAAATCTTCAAACCGAACCATATTCCACTCCCGGTCCTGCGTACCTGACTTATTGTTATTCTTTGGCTGATGAATTTGGAAGTGAGATTTCATATTCACGGAATTCAAATCATTGATGACGCAAAATTTTCGTCTGGTTTTGGATTAGTTATGGAAGAGCTGGGACACAAATAATGTATTCGATTCTATAATATGCAGAATATTAAAGCGATTATTTCGTGTTTGTGTTATTGATCTGAGTGGTCAGCAGTGGCACTGTTTGACACTTCCGATGCTTCATTTTCCGCAGTTCTTATTCCGAATCAAATGGTAACTCGATAATCGATCATATTTCCTCAAATGCACGAATTCGGTGAGTGATATCCAACTGAACCCAATCTTTATTCAAAATAAAACGATCCGAGATCGACCAATGAACTTGTTCTAATTTTAAGTGATTCTCATACACGTTCTTCGTCCGATGCCATCACGACGCCTGGCCGAGCATATTGGCGTACGTGAAATTGCATTGGGCAATAGCAAATCACTAGCTACCACTCTGACGCATCTTATACTGCGTGCATTATGTATACCAAATAACGAATTCACAAATCGCTCACATGTATAGTGATGAAGAACAGTAATGAAATGGATGAACGCATATTCTGTGAAAACAGCTGGAACATGAAGTGATAGGAACAAAATCGACGGAAGAAACTTCCGATTTTATGTTTCAGGCAAAGACACTTGTTAATCAGACTTATAAATGATTGTATTACATGGGAAAGTATAAAAATTCTCGTTAGAATAAGAAAACTCATAACAATATGTTCATCGTACAGAATTCTTCATATGAAAGTCGCGGCACTCGGCACAAGAAGACAATCATGAATTTACGATTTCGACGTTTCCATCTTCGAACATTGGATGCTAATTTCCATATTTCTTAATAATAAATTGAATAATATGCATACGCACAACAGATTACGACCTAATTCTACATGCTGAGGTACATAAATCTGATCTGTTTCATCGTTAGAATTTCACGCTGCTCAATTTTGCTTACAATGTAGGATTAATGCATTATAAAGAACCATATTAAATGGTTCATCGGTGCGGAAACATTGGACGGAAATTCGAACAATTTAACAGTAAACAAGATTTCAGGACGTTAGTGAGAACGGAATTATTGATCGTGCGAAACGCGCAGATGACTTCAATGAATAATACTAGGATAAACTGACGTAATATTGACATCGACGTATCCGCATTCGGTCAAATTATTCTTCGACCCTCTCGATAGTCACCTTTCCGTTATCATTTATTTCTTTGACATTTATTTTACGACTGTAGGGCTTGCCATCGGGACCAATTCCCGATATCGATTTGGAATTGGAGAAGGTTGAGTAACTGTTGCTGTTTTTTGACCCGGAGGCTGTTTGAGAGAATTTGGATTTGGCGCCGGGTGAATCCTAACGAAAAATAGAAAACTTTCTTAATTACATAATTTCGCTTCACACATAGCGTCGACCAACAAGTCTTCCTCTCCCGTTCAGAAAAGTGAAGAAAGTGACTTCCCGATCAAGCTGTTTCGATTAGCATCTTATACCGTTCAAAAGCTCACCGAATTGATTCCTGGACTTTCACTGGTGCTATCCTGGACAGTATTACCAGCAGAACTTAGGTGATTGAAATTGGATCCATAGACATTGGGGAAAACGTTGTTAATTCCAGATCCAAAATTGTTTGGAAAGTTGACATAAGCCGGAACTCCATATCGCATGCGATTATTCTGATTGAAGGACCTATTGATACAAAACAATACTGTTTTAGATACTGGTAGAACTTTCATCTGGGGGTGTACTTTTGTTTAATGTCACGTTAAGTTAATAAATTCCGAGTGTCATCAGAATATCGTCACTTCCTATGGATTCTTTAATACTCGGCTTGGGTATACCCAAGCATAAAAGTAGGAATCCCCCCCTCCCCCATCAATGCCTTTCCGTGGGTCCAAGAATGAAGTAAGAGTGCATCTGCACAGTTTCGTTCCTTGATATGTTTCAACAAATTCCGTCCGTGGAAAGTGTTAGTTGATTGGGACTTCCCAACTCTACTGGTTTATACCTAGTTGCTAGTTCATTTACCGTTTCAAATGAGAGTATGAAAGAGACATAATGCCGATGAAACCACAGCCAAGAATAATAAATATATCAAAGTGGAAGGCTATTACAGAGAATGATTGGATTCAATATCATCTTTGTGAGGTTTGACCCCTTTTACATGTTTTCTAATTTGATTCGGTTAGTTATATTATATGAGAAGTTATTGTTGAAGTTTGGCGAATCTTCGAAATTCGAAACTCGTCTTATCACGTTCGAAAAGTTGTGGCAGGCAGCTAAGTATGCTGATTCATAAAACACCGAAGAAAAATAAACACGAAGTGAAAGTTTAAACAACGCAATGCGTGCTATTGAATAAGAAGGTCAAGCCGGTAAGTCATCGTCACTTCTGAGTATGATTACCCGAAATCGCAGTATCTTTCTACTACGTAGAATAAATCATGGTTAAAACGCATAGTCGTGCACGTAATCAAAGCACTAGTAGATCCGCATGAGACAATGAAAACACAAAGTAAGCTGTTTTGTCGTTACATCAATATGTGACCATATTCGTGACTAAAAATAAGAGTGACGATATGCCTGGTTTGTTTCTACAGGTGCTGAAATTAAGGCGCAGGTTGAGTAACGCCAACTTATTTGCAGAAGAATTTGTGTCTAATGTAGTAGAGGTACTCACAAAATGATACCGAAGGAACAGGAAATACGAATATGAACCGTAATCCAAAAAAATGTTCATCGCTAGTTAGATACAGATCTTCTTGCAATAAACGCGTATTAGGTTTATTTGTAGGAAAAGTAAAATTTGTTTCATATTACGGTTGAAAGGGGCCCTTGGATCGAGCGCCGAATGCCTCCTGCTGCTCTTTGAGAGGATTGTCATTCTGCCGGAAAAAATCTCAAAAGTTAAAGCCGTCCGATGGAAAATCAGTGATTTCGTACCGATTGACTTAATAAAGAAAAGCAGGAATGTCCACCTGAAAATCCTCCGTTGACGCGGTACCGAAGATCGATTTTCCAGTGGAATCGATGTAGGAGTAGCTAACCACTCCAGGATTTTCAGAGTCAGTGTGTACTTTGTAAGACCAGGAGGATCCCGGGTTTCTAGAGGACGATGCACTGCTTGACGAACTATATGTTGACTTGCTGTCCCTGGTTAAACTCATCCCTGAGCTGCTGTATTCTTCCTGCGAGGATACTATGAATATTGAAAAAAAAAATTGAAGAAAATTTACAAAATTCATTGCAGTATTGAATGTATAATATTTGTCGAAGATACTACAATCGAGTAAAAAACATGGATTAGAAGGCTGTCGACAGTAGTAGGAATAACAGAGAAGCAGACTGATTCAACTTATCGTTAGTCAAAGTGTTACTTTTTTCTTATCTTTCAGTGCGATAAATTCAACCAGCGGGACATTCAGTTAGATTTCACTCCTTATGAAAATTTGGGATTTTGTTATACACAATTATGATATTTCTGCATCCTTTTCGCAATTAGATTTTAGATTAAATTTGTAATTTTGTTGTACCACGTAAGAGTACCTTCCCTGATTTATAAAAAAAAAAAAAAAAATCAGACTTCCGTTCTAGATTTTCTAGCTGGCAAAGGTTGAAAATTGTTCAAATCCAACAATTTTCAATTATTGTGGGGTTGAAAAGTTGCATCAGCGAAAACTACGCGAGCATTCGATTGGAACTTAGTTCATCTTTCTGGAATAAGGAATTTGAAATTTTTCAAATCATCTTTCGGTCGCCAAATATTAATTTGAAAGACTAAAATCGATAGTTCGACAACTTGAACAATTGTTACTTTTTTATTTTACGAACTTCTTTAAAGGAAGATAAAAATTTCAACGGCTTATTCAAGACAATACCTTAAATGGTTTGAAAGTTATACGTCGTTTGGAGAGGGAAAACGTGTTCCATATTTTCAATCGGCTTTTCGACTGGCAAGTGGATTCAATTTCGAATCATAAAAATTATGATTTTTACTCTCTAACAAATCTATTACTACTAAACCATTGCAGATATCATCTCGAATAACCGCTAAAATACCATTATTAGGCAGTTGTTTAGTCTGTTTGACTTGTAACCATCATCGTAACTAAAACAATTATTCGGTCTCTCCTTGTTTCACATTTGAATTAAATTATGTATGTGGTACTTAATAACGCATGAACGATTAAAACTTTACTTCCAATTTTTTTACAACTTGACAAATCAACGATACAGCATTTTAAAAAGGTATGCAATCGCATGCCATTACAAAAAATTCGGCAAATCATGTCTTTCAGCCGACCATAGAATGGTTGTAGATTATGAACATAAAAATCATAAATGCCCATGCTGGTGCATCAAATCTACTGCAACGTCGGACCATGGAAGATAACATTCAAAATCACGACTGTGTCATTGTTCAGATAAAAACTGCAACAAGGAGAAAAAAAAACGGAGATAGATTTGCGTATTCAACACATTACTAACTTATTCCAACGAAACCTAATCAATTAGTGCGTGGTTATCGGGATTCAATGAAGCTGACACATCTAATTTTTCGCTATTTCATACTTCCAAATTCCATTAGTTTCTTCGTTATCCAAAGATCAGTAAAAATCATGCAAATTGAGCCGCTAATAGTCGCGAAGTATGTCGCAACAAGATGCTGGAGAAGGTTTTATCATATCATGTGGAAGTATCGACGGAAATGGAAGATGACGTTATCAGAGACAGAAGATGCTCCGTGATCCCTTATTTTACCAATTTGTTGTTTCTTACAAATTTGCTGAGACTCGAGAGACATCGGCATCGTTATAAGCGTACATGGCACGTGTTAAACAAAGTAGGAGCAATTCAAAATGGTATTAAAAAATTAGACGCACCTTTTGCTCCGGCGGACTGCAAAAGGATATTTACCATCACTAGAAGGCAACAAAGCGCGCAAGTCCACTTGACGCTCATTTTAGCCAGAAAACTTGTTGTGTTAAAAAGGATAGAAAAACTTTGATGGTTTTCTTCGTTAACTTGTACAGTATGACTACACCTTGTTGATATTGCGAACTGGTATGCTCTTATCACACTCTAAACGTTGATGGTAATAACTGGGGGAAGCAGCCACTCATCAGGTTATATAGGATCAGTAGCTTCTGTTTACACTTCAGGTCTGTAGCAGCACGTTTGGCTTAACGAGGTTCAATACTTTGCAAGCATTGTCAAAATTCTCAATCAAATGATTTGAGAACACTCAAAACCACGAAAAGACTGTCGCCATTTGCGTTTTACTGACAGTCACCGGAAGATTTTTCTCAATAATAGAGTAATGCCAAGAACCTTTACCGTCACTGATTTCGAATCCGATGTCAAAATTTCAGAATTCAACACGATCGATCCAAAATAGCGGATCACCCTCATTGAAAAATCGGTTCGACTTCCATGATAATTCTTACGTTAGGCTTTGAGGAGTCGCTGATCCAGATTCCAAAATCGAAATCCGGAAATTCGAAATGGAGGACCCAAACTGGCAGACATTCTTTGTCAATATTGGCTGGAATTCCATGAAAATTAGTATTCTGGGGGTTTCTGGACAGCAGATCAGTCACTCATAAATGGCATATTGTTATTTATAAATGAAGAAAAAGTATATACATACCCAGATCACCTTCCATTGCTTCCTTAGATTGTTTTTGAAGAAATCCAAAACACGCTTGTCTTGTTTCGGCCGTTCCTAATCGTTTATGGAAGGAAAAATATTTCATTTAGGTACAAGGACTGAAGCCACAGAATTGGTAGCCAAACTCATTCACTCATTCTACAAATAATGTTTTAGATCTACGACGATGAAGTTCAGAGAATTAGACTACAGCTACGGGATGGGAAATGGTAGATACCACAAAATCACCTTCCATCTTTGGGATTCGAATTAAAAATTGTGAATTAACAACTCCGATTCTCGAGTTACACATTTTTATATGAAATTCAAAGGGACTTTAACAAAGTCAGGCCTCCATTTTCAGCGTTTAGGTTTGAATTTTAGGTTTGAAATCAGCAACCCTCAAAACTCTGTGGTAGAAATTTGTTGCAATTTGAAGCTGCTTCGCGAGCAAATGTTTGGTTATTGCTATGGCATAAGTGTAAAGAGCTTACAATATAAGAGTAAAAAAAACTAACCCTATTTAACAATAATATATTTCGTTTTGTCATTGTTCAGCTCTGCAAACATATTATGCATAATTACATATCTTTCTTGATATTCATTGTCAGTCACTTCGCACGGATTGAGCATAAGATTACATGCATCGAAAATGTAATCTACTGGTAATATTTGAGACATCGCCTTAAATTATTGTATTCCTTTACTAGGGCAAAAGACCGAAACGAAAATATCATTTTTTGTGCCAAATAATACAATTTACGTAGAATAGGATTCAAACCCTTTATAACTTCCTTCATCAAGGAACAGCTTCTATCTTTATCGTTCCTAAAATATCCTCAGTCACGCGAGTAGATCCTCATCCCGAAATTATTTATCATGCTTTATTGGAGAAAAATTATCCACTGAAATGTAATTACTAACTATTTTCCAAAACCGCGACCACTGCGAAGAGGTAACCTGTGGTCAACCATGCTCAGATATGTCCTTTAAAAGTGAAAAAACTTATTCTGAAATTGCAAACCAGTTGACGGTCAAGAAATCATTTTTTTCTGAAACAAATGTTCTTTGCTTGTATCAGAATCAGTTACTAGTGACTTATTCCAATGAAACACACGGCATAATGGAATCATTACAAGTACAGTACGTTTTGGACATTAATATAAACATGCCCTCCGAGATATATAAAAATATGTACGCACTTAAAAAAGCCGGAAAAGACCATATTGCAAAGTTTCAAGCACGTGTGTGACATTTGGTTTTCTAAAATATTATGCATACTCGTGGAAACCTGAAACGCTGGACATGAACCAGGCTACACCTGTTTAAACTAAGCAACCACTTCTCAGAAGCAGCTCTGACGGTCGTCGCGTTTTTACATGATAAATAGTTGAACAGCTGGTTTTTTCTTACTAGAAAAAAAAAAGAAATTAAGCTTATCAAAGTAGCTCGCTCCAAGGTGACATGAGGAGTGCAAATGCTTTGCTTATTATTATCAATGTACGTACCTAACGATAAGATGTAGATTTGAAACCGTAGCTACAGTGAAAAAGCTGAACTGATAGTCGATGGTACATTTGATGGTAGCAGCTGAGGCTGCGTAAAAACCGTATGACACTATCCGGTGGTGGTCAAGTGGGCACTATGTAAATTTGGAGATTGTATCTACTCTACATATAGACTACAGACTCGTGTCAGTTGTACGTAATTCTTTTAAGGTACATAGCAGAAATGGAACATAGAGCTTTGATACACGGTTCATTGGTGAACATTAATAAACGGCCAGTCATACTTTGGTATAAGGGAAATTGATTGACATTAAACTGGACAGAAGATTTTACGTCTGCAAATAAAAGATATAATATTAGTATAGAAATATATGTGAAAAATCGTGTATTATTTTGGCTTCCTTTTGACAAAGTTCTTCTTTCAGAATTTCCACGCTGTGTGAAACCATTCATCTTATTATAATGCTGTCCACTTTAACTTTTTAATTACTAGCAACGGCAAGTAGCGTAACTCGATGTAGACCGTAATATTTTGATGTATTTGATATTCGTTACTAGTTATACGACTAGATTATTAGTTGAGTTTGACGTTGAATATAGATTGGTGATACGAGAGCCATGATAATACAGAGACAAGTTGGCTGGTCATAAAAAAAATTCTACCCGGGTGATGTGGCTGGTTGAGAACAAAAATCTCTTATGAAAATTCTAGGGGCACAATCAGTATTTCACAAATTATAAAATCCAATTACAATTGGTAATTGAGTAATTCTGGTATGAAACTGCAAGTCGTATCGAAGACCATCAGCAAATTGGTGATAACAAGCTAATTCAGGTGAATTTTTGTCAGAAGGCTTCAATTATGTCCACATTCTGAGAAATTACCTTTCGGAGAAAATGCGAATTGTAACGTGACTAATTAAGAATATACATTATGCACGTTTAGTACATGTATTTACGTCGAATGTTATTTTAGCTAACACTGGTCTCTTTAGTACGTTCTAAACTCGCAGCCATTCTTAATCAGCTGGATAAATAAACTGAATCATTAACGACACCAAAGAATTACACGTGCATTTTATAACGATTTATCGACTGTCTCGATTCTAAACATATCAGATGAAAACACCTTCTAATTCTCAAATATAAATAATTAACTCTATCATGAATATTATCAACGTGCTGATATTATAGCGTAGTGTTAATTGTACACAATGGACTCACTGTATAATCTGATTTCATTCCCGTACAACTTGATTTCAATTAAATTCAATTCCAGTAATTACGTCACACCGTAGCAGTCGTACACGCAGAATAATGGATTACTGAGCTTTTTCGCGTGTGCAGATACCAATTTTCAGACATGACGTGGACTTCTGGTATATTACCAGCAACACCAAACATCTTTCAAGACAACTGTTCGGTATTACGCAACGAATTTTAATCGAGGTTTCAAATATTCAATACTTCAATAGATCTTCTTCCATGTTGAATGAGTCACGAACAAACGCGACAGAATCAATATTTCCGACTCTATGTGTAGGATATAAAAGATATTACTATCTGGTATAATGCTAATCTGTGGAGCTAGATTACCCGACAGTAGCGAATGCTTCATCCTCTGCAGCCGTTCTTATTCCGGATCGAAGTAGGTAAGTGACATTAGAATGTACCTAGTCTCTGTCCTCGCCACTCAATTCATATCGAAATGGCTAATTCATTGGTGTCAAATTTGAATAGAATCGACTGAAGATTTGAATATGAGAAATAAAGGGTACTGTAACGATTCTGAAGTGAACAGAAATTATATACGTGTAACGAATGTTACCCTCATCTTATTGCAACCCATTACTGAAAATCATCTAACGCAAAACGAGAAACGATCGAGAACGAAATGATCCACGATCGACTAGCGGACTCGTTACAATTGAAACATACCTGCTTTTGTCTGATTCAATTACGATGTCTTACGATCAAGAAACACAGCGTGTGTCACGTTAATAATTAGTGAATCACTAGTTATTTTTTCAGCTCTCGTTACACTACTCGCATATTGAGCAACACACAAAGAGCGCACATGTATACAGAGGTAAATTGTGCGGGGGAAAGTTGAGCCTCAGAAAAGACGGTCATGAATGCACGATGCGATGAATGTGGGGAGAAGGCCTTGGAGTGCCCCGTAAGAAATTACTGCGTTCCTCCGTATACGCCTGTTATAATATCCATTGTGCATACAATGCCGCGAAACAAAAACCGTCGGCAGTATCGTGTTTCCAAGTTGGACAATGACAAGCACACGAAAATTTTATATACGATTCTTTTTCCATGTATTTTTATTTTTTAGTCTATATATTTATTACACACGAAGAGCTCGTTGCAACATTTGTTTCCAGTAAATTCAGCTATACGCATACGCGCAACAATTGATACGAATTAATTCTACCTTCTTAAGTAATTATTATATCTGCTTTACTTGCTAATGATTTAACGTCACTCTATTTCGCTCGTTGTATCGCGTTGCATGAGATTGAAAAGTATGGGTGAAAACTTAACCCATGCAACAGTGAACGCGATTTCACGACGTGGGTATAATTGCCGAGAATAGATTTAGATTACGAATCAGGAGTGATCGAAATAAATAATCATACGTAAGTAACGATATTAAAAATAATAAAAATTTCATCAATATACCCCGGTGACATTTTTCTTCTTATGCGGACACCTATCGGTGTTTCGAAAGAACTGTGAGAACAGAATTTCCTAACTTGCCAGATAAAATTCAAGCCAGTCGAGATAACTTGAGTGAAATTTCACTAGGGTATAAGTAACATTATTCTCATATCATTGATATCCTGGCCAATATGCACGGGTATAAAAATTTACCAACATTGAATATCACATTTCGTAACAATTGACCATTAGGCGTATCTAATTATTCGATACTCATGATATGTACTACGTTAAACTGTCGTATAATATTAGGCTCGACGTGTAATGTGCTCTTTCCAAATCATTCTTCCAGCTTCTTGCGCGTTACTTTTCCGTTATCATTTACCATGGTCTCCGTTGATTTGTGACTGTAGCTCTTACCATCAGGACCGACTCCCGAGGATGACGACGAGCTTGAGGAGGTTGAACGGTAGTTACCTCCCGATGTAGCAGGTGCCGTTTCATAGTAGGTCGTTTCACCGGAGTCCTGTTAAGCAGTTGAAAATTTCGTGCTTCAACTTCACTCGACACAGAAAGTTGATCGCCCACTTTTCTCTTACAGAAAAGTAAGGAATGGGACGTATTGATTCGCGGAAATGTCTAAGCACGACTGTCCGATTGCACCTTTGTAAGAATATAATATGCCATGATTAAAATCTCACCGAGCCTATCACACCATATTGTGAGGATCCATCTGAGCCGACACTGGCCGAGGAAGCGGCATAATCACTGTTGGCATTGGGACCGTGGCTCATGCCATTGCGGACGACATCATTATTAGCGAAGGGAAAATTGTTCGAGAAGAAATTTGGTACTCCTCCATATCCCCCGAAATTATTCATACCGTAGAACCTGTTAATAGTGTAACAGAAAAAACGCTTTGTTGAAAATAAGGGGAGTACTTTCGTCAATGTGTATTCGGGGTTAATTTCACTTTATTATGCTAGTCCATTGACCCTGTCACAAGGACACCGTAACCTCTGATTATTCTGAACCCGTTGATAATTGGGCGCATCGTGCTGCCGCCTTGTATGACCTGCACCTCCTCTAGATTCTTCCATAGTCAACTTGGGCCTGGATACTCTAGCGTACAGGTAGACCCTTGGCCAGGGCTGGACCCGCTCGGAAAGGGCCGTCATGAATGCCTGTTCGCGGATCCAAGAGTATCCGTTACGCTTATCCCGGCTTCGAACGGGAGCGTAATAGAGAAAAAAAAGTACCGAAGAACCACCACCGAGAGAAGTTTTTACAGGAAAGTGAAAAGCTCCTCGATAAAATGGCGGGATGAAAGGTTGCCCCAAATGGGTTTAGCCTCTTTTTTACTTATTTCATTCGATATTTATTTGTTTCAACAACGAAAAATTCTTCCTGATATTTTATCAATCTTACGAAGCCTCGCTGCGATTAGGTCAAGTGATATTTAGAGGGGCTGAACCTCGTCGAAAGCGTATTGGTCATACAGTCACGTCTGTAATGCGTCGATGAAAAATAAACACATAACGAAAACTTCCAAAGCATGTCGTTCACGTCGTATCTGCTTCAAAGCGTGCGATGAAACAGGGTCTGCTTTCGCCCTACCGACGTATGATTAATCAGGAAATATCTTATAACCGTTTTAACCAAACTCCTCGTAAAGCTGATATCTACTCGCATGCACAAAGCGAAGGTAACAGTCACGATGCTCATTAGTTGAGAAGCAAATGACTGTATCTTATGTGTAAAATAAATAAACAATGGTCGAGTCGCCCAGTCTGTGGAGTAGATAGAAACACCAATAAACCACATATAGTTGTCAAAATGTAAGAATATAAGCCGTTGTGTAGTTACAATAATGTATAGCTGGTTTCATGCAAGCTAGAAATGCGTGTGGTGTCTGTAAATGTATAAACAAGTCGTTCAAAAAATGTATACTTGTTCACGGGACAACGGCCGTCTAATTACAGAGGCCACCGTCACCGTAGTATTCACGAAACGATAATGGAGGAACATAAAGTAAAATTCTTAAGCATAATTGAAGGGAACGTTTATTTGAGTGCAGCGTACATTTATCATTAGCAACATGCAAGCGTAATTCCTATAATACACATGCAATAAATTTGAGAGTAAAATTTGTTTCAACTTACGTCGGCAAGGAACTCTGGATCTGAGCTTGAATAGTCGCCTGTTGAGCTTGAATGCTTTTGATATAGTCCTGAACGAAAGCTTGCAAGTTAAAGCCGTACGCAAGATTAGAAAATAAAGACTGATAAAGTGGAAAAGCACCAACGTTGGTTTGAAAGTTTTCAGCTGGAGCGCGACCGGTAATTTTTTTCCCAGTCGAATCTGTGTACGTGTATATAACCTGTCCTGGATTATCGGGATCAGATGTTGTCGAGTAAGCGAAGGATCCTCCTGAAGGGTTACCGGAAGTGCTGGTAGATACAACCGCTGCACCGTCTCCGCTGGTTACGGTTTGGGTTGTTCCCTGACCGGTTCCTGTAGAAATTACGGAAATTGAGCAGTGCTCATGAAGTTCGACAGCATCGTAGACGAAAAAATTCATTGATGGTACTGCAGGCGAGTGTAAAACTACATTTGAGCTGATCCATCAACTTTCGGCCGGCCCTAAGGGTCAAAATTTGGACTGGCAGCCATTTGGATATGTTAAAGTGTAAACTAAGATACGAGAATCATTCAATTTTTAGGCATTCAATTATTATCGTTTACGAGAAAAGCATTGATTAGTTATGTCGCGTCTTTGTCGTTAAACCTTGGTCATCGAATGTTCAGCACTTAGTGTCAAAGACAAAAAATATGACCTCGTGTTTTTTATGTAAAAAAAATCTGATCTCGTATTTTTTGGCAGTTCCTTAGGATTCATCTCGATTTTTTCACGTAAGGAACACCAAGAATTCTAAAATGTGATGAAATTGATCCATATGTTTTTCATAAAGGATACGGACTTGAAGAAACAAAAATTGAACAATTGTCATATCTCAGTGTTTGCAACATATCCAAATTGAAGTCAGTTTGATATTTTCACCGTAAAAGGCTGGTCGAAAGTTGATAGACCGGCTCATCCGTTACCCAGGGGAAAAGTGCTCGGTGTCACGATATATTGCAAAACATTTGCGTCGAAGCATAACGTACTAAAAAATCGAAACGACTATGAATAAAAGCACATGCGTAAAAGCGTTAAAATAAAAATGACGGATTAAAACTTTATCAGCAACTCTTTGAATAATTTCCCGTAAATAGCGAGAATGAATTGAAAAACAGACCAACTCAACTTATTGTTAGTCAACGTGTCGATCTTCTATCTTGCCATTGTTCAATATTCAATTGATCCAAAAAATGGGAAAAGCTTCCCAGAAATTTATCTCCGTAATCTCAAATCGGAGATATTATTTCGCCGACCATCAATCTATGCGAAACTGCAATCTATCAACTTCGTATGACTTTGATTACCTGAATTGCTTGTAGAACTACTGCTGTAAGCGAATGCCCGTTTTTTCCTGACTATGGAAGCGGCTCCCGAGTCGAACTCGTTGAGGCTTCGCCGTTCTCTAACTGGCAAGAGAAAAAATTTACAACATAATGAAAATTTCACTCGATCACAAAGATACGCATTTACTCAACTGAATTTTGTTTACACGCAAGACAGTCTCTTATGGTAACCTGTATCAAGGTTATACCGCACGTCTCGCGTGAACGTCATATAACTTATGGATACAGATATGTGTGTCAATAACGGTTTTCCACAATATAACGCAGCTGAATAAACCATTCGCGAAATGGCACAATGTTGATATTTTTAAATTTATCATGTGACAGTAAACATGTTTATGTACGTGTTTTGCTTTTCCTTATTCACCGACAGCGGAGAAAGAGGCTTTAGAAAATTTTTGTTCGTGCCATGTTACAAGTAGATGAAAAATTATACAGCAAAACGGTGATTAGATCATAGATCTCACGTGTAACGAGCCCTTTTTTCGAGATCTTTGCTGTTTCAGGGTCTACACATCACTCTGGCTAAGCTGGAGAGTTTATAATATGAACTCAATATATGTCGCAACTTTTTTTTACAATTAATTTAATATCTATGTATACTAATTGTGGGCACTTCACGAACTCTTAGCTCTCATCGTCACTGCAACAACATGATACCTACAGCGCGTGTCTAATGGCATAAGGTCGTAGTGACCAAAAATACAATTTGGTAGCAAGAGGGGGTGGAGTTTTATTTTTTTTTCTCTAATATTTGCTCTGAACATGATCGAAACGGATAATTCTATTGAAATCAAGATTTTGAAAATATAAAGGCAAACGGTCGTATGTTAGGCAGATGCAACCTTTTTCCATTAATAAGTATACATGAAAACAAAGGTAACCGCCATTTTATTTTTTTTCGACTGCTCTGAAAGCAATTGGAACGCATAGATTAATCGAAATCTGCGATAATTCAAAAATCTTAGAAAAAAATTATCGACGATAAACCTAAATGATCGTAACCGCAAATTTTTTCTTTCCCCAATCAAAAGGCGTTGGTGGCAAACGCCTTAAAGACTACTGCAATACATAAAAAATTGAAGCTAACAAAGTTTTTTATGGTGAGGATGTCGATCTTATAAACGAAAATTATTCAAATCGTTAATTATCGAAATTATAAGGATAACAATAATAACTTTGGGTGGTTATGCCCTTATACAATTAGTGTAGTAGATAATTTTTTCATTTCTAATCAGGAGCAAAGAGTCGCATTCACTAGCATATACGACCTTTTGCTTTTAGTTGATAAATTTATACTTGAGGTCAACAAAAGTGGAAACAATTATTCTCGGTAGATGCGATCTTATGGATATAGTTGATAAAGGTTTTTACAGCTGAGTCAGTAGTAAAAGGTTGTATCAACAAGTACGTACGACCTTTTTCTCTTAGGTTTACTGGTATTAAACTTCAACGTTTCTCACCATATTTTCATGTTTTAAGCGTAGATACTTTCAAGAAAAAAATACACGCGCTTGTGTATTTTTCAACAGCAAAACGTCGTAAGATGGCGCTTACAACCTCACACCATTAGACAGGCGATATATTGTTTTCGAATTTATTCATATGCGTGACACTTTCACGAACACTAACTAATAGTTTTCCACGAATTCAGGTTAATTTCGATAAAACTGCGATTTCATGTTTCCTACGAGTACGAATGTGTGTCACTGTAAGCAATTAGCGGTATTATGACTTTCCATCGACTCAAGAACGATTAGATTAGAATTGAGAAGATCGTGACGACCCATGCATGCTGGCGCAGTAAACCTGCTGCACTATCAAACCGTAAAAGCGATACGTGGCATCAAAGAAAAACTAGTAAGTATATGTAAAATATGAAACCAATATATGTTTCACGGATAATCGTAATGTATTTATTAATATATATATATCTTCATTGCCATATATCACCCATTCAATGCAAACACTAACTGGTCAATAAACGAACCACGTATTTCGCAAGTTTATTCGATATATCTACGCACAGCGATTTGTTGGTCAATACATGCCCATTACTTAGGTTTACTCTGTGGGAAATAAATAGGTACATACATTGACAATATATTGGGTGTTTGTGGTGGAATTGCATGGTGATCTCATAGCGTCTTGTTATGTGTAAAATGTTCAATCTAACAATGACAACTGAGTATTAAATTTCTTGCGAAAATGAAAGGAATAAAATCAAATTCACGAATTGAAAGATAAAGCGTGCGTGGGTTAAGGTGCATCGCAAACTTGTTCTAAAAATATCTGTATCGCGCATCGATGGGTTAACGCGATGTTATCGGGTTCAAGGTAGCGTATCCATGTTGGTAAAACACGACATTGCACAACGAGACGCATCGTGCATTTTTACGTCGAAAAAGTGGCATCTAAATGTGTGGGAATTCTTCGTCGCCGGCTCGACTCACTTCCGTTACATGTTTATGTTCGACCTGACGACCGACTGATTGGATCAGCGATTCCGCAAAAACTATCGCAACAAGACTCGGGAGAAAAATTCTCCAATCAGTGTAGTACCCAAAAGCATAGATGAAAACGGAAGCCGACGTTATCGGAAAACCATAATTATCGGTGGTTCCGGGTTTTACTGACGTGTTGTCTCTTTTATACTCGTTAAAGTATGAGATAAGTGAATTCCTCGGTTGGACAGCCGACGCCGGGTCGTTACCTCAGCGTCTACACGATTGCGAGTGAAAAACAAATTTGGTATCACCGAATTCCGACGGAGCAAATTAAGAAGACTTTGAAAAGAACTAGGTAAGGTATCGAAAGACATCGACTCACTTATTGTTTCGGGTTTCGAAGGGGTCGCCTCGATGGCAATATTTGCTATCGCCAGGAGGAGAAAAAGGGCGCAAATCCACTTGACACCCATTTCTTTAATGAAAACTCGTCGAGCTGAGAAAAGAGTGAAACTTTGCCGGGTTCCTTATCCAACTTTTACGATATTATGCTACTTTAATACGAATGTTAACCGGTCTGGTCTTGTTACACTCTGGACGCTAATGCGAATGACTGCGGGGACTGGCCGCCCATCAACTTATATAGCACCGGTAACCTCTGTCTGCGCTTCAGTTCTGCAGACGTTCGTTCGACGTAACAAGCAACAACACTTTGCCGGAGCTCTCAATTGCACGATTCAAAGAGTCCAGGTGAAGCACACTGCCCGAGATTGCCGCACTGATATGGTTTCTGCAGCAGCATCATCTCGTATTTCAGAATTTTCAAACTAGTTAACACGGAAATATTGCATCGAGATTATGCTGATTTCCTCCCACATGTTATCGCAGAACAATTTTTCATATATTGATCTTTGCTGTGAAAATCCTTATCAGATAATTCACTTAATCTAACGTGAAGGGCTATTATAGTTCCGAGCATTGTGCTGTCAGCTTTTGTCAAGCTCAAAATATTGTGAACGAATATTTTGTATGAATAATATGTACCTAAATCAGAGGGTTGAAATACATGGTTAAAAGTTGTCCGAAACTTATATCTATTACATAATGTATTCCGTTTCAATGAAACTCCTGAAATTCGTTCAAATCCCGAATTAGTACGAAACTTTTTATCCGAGCATCGAATTTCCATGTCGAGTTCCTGTGTTGAGAGAAACAGTATTAATCTTTCGGCTGTATAATTCGACAGAATGATGTAACAATTTTTGTTTCTCAGTTTTCTCATTAATCAGTAATCTCGATAGAACGTCTGTAGTCGCCTCGTTCATGATTCTTCGTATTCGAAAAATCCGAAGCGTTGCAATTAAAATGCGATCAAGTTAACTTCCAAAGATCAATGCGCCTTAATTAATGTAAAGAATAATTACTTTTGCGACTATATTTTTTCAAATACATTCGCGAGTGAGCGGAATTGATCAAATTCTAATGTTGTTTGCTAGAAAAAGAAGCTCTTCTAGCTCTTCTCGAAGAGCAACTGTACATGCAACTTGTAAACTATGTCCTTAGCTTGCATGGAAAATCATGAAAGTAAGAAACGGATTCAAAACCGGCTTTCATATACCGATTTGCAAAAATTATTTCGCGGACTGGCTCAATTTCACCTCGACTCCGATTATTTACGTTTAAGGATATGTATATACGTATGGGATGTACAGTCAGTTTGAAAAATGTATTGGAAGAAAAACATTATGGAACGAGGGTGTAGACAGTGCCACTTGAGTCAATCTAGTTACAGCCAACTAAAGAAATTCATTGGATAGAATTAAAGGTTTTCAATCACTAAATTTTGAAGTGTAACCACCTCATTGTTTCAACTATATCATAGAAATTACGTTACTCTACTATTTTTCTTTTATTATATTTTAGTTCATTTTATTCGTAATTAAATTTACCGACGTTAATTTTTCCGAACGTTGATAACAAGCTGTTTACATCTTGGAAATTCAATGGTTAAAAAATAATGACCCGAATAACAGATACTTTGTTAATCACATTTACTTTAATTTCTTTCAGGCGCATCTTATCAAACTTTGTTATGTTTCTTTTTCGACATATTGGTGACCAGAGTGTACTCCCCGTACATCCTTAAATTAATCGTTATACCCATCGTTTATTTTCATCCCGACCCCTGCGTCACAAGTATTGCGACTCGAGACTGCAGCTGCGGCGTAAATCCGACAATTAGACACAAATACTTTTGTTAATTTTCCACATCGCAATAAGTCTATACAAAACAGGCTGGAATAATCGTGAGCATATCGCAGTTTCAGGGGTCAGTTCTTGGCCTCGCGGGGCATGATTCTCTTTGCATTGACCGTGATCTGTGAATTTATGGATCTGGTACATGCTAACTTGCGATCCTATATTGTGCTACGGTATACGTAAAATAATAATAATTTCTTGCTCGCCGATCAAACGTGTAACAAATTGAATCCGACGTTCACAATCGCTGTCTGAATCATCCGTAAAATTATTAATGCGAAGAAAAAAAAATACGAAGCGGAACATCGTGGTTCCCATTTTTCAATTTCTCCTCCCGAAGGGCAAGTCTACGTGTCAGGGTCATCGTGAACAGAGACCGATGATCATAGTCGACGACCCGCAGAGATAGAAACTATTTAAAGCCGGCAATAGTTGGTGTCAACAACGACGCATGGCTGTCACGTGCCGTGGCAATCGATCCAAGATCATGGCCAAGGCCGTTTTCTGTGAACTGCTAGATCTCGGTTTGTGAAAGATTTGCACAATTTCGTGGAAACCGATGAACATGATTAAAACGTCGATCCCTCTCGATGGAAGAAGTCCCAGAGTATGCGGTATGCGAACTTTGTATTATCATACATCCACATGCTCATGTGTAATGTCAGCCTTAACGGCGCCGGATAATTAAGTTCTACAGTGACTCGTAAAACGAGTATTTAACTCTTCGAAATCGTGATCGCGTTGTGATACGCATAGATATCCGGCGTTTCTTTGGCGTTGTGTAAAACGAAAATTTGAATGGTACACGGCTTACTTCATCTGGATGGATACTGGCCTTGGCCTTTTTTATTGTAAGCAGCATCCTTGCGCATCGGGTTCAACCAACATCCTGGTTGATTGGTGGGAAATTAGCTGCGCATGCTTCTCACTGACAGACCGAGATTTAATAAGATGTAATTCCCGATTCACTGTTAAATAGCTGGAGGCAAAGAAACAACAACAATCCTCGCAAATTATTGTTTGATTTTATAATTTGCAGCTACACTGAAATACTTGCAATGCCCGATCAATTCACGGTACAGGTAATCGATTCGTATACCATGATCTAGCAGCAAACGTGATAATTGGATGCAATAAAGAAGGAGATTGCCGTTTTTTTCCTCGCCTGTGGGTTGAACTTTGACTTGCTTATTTTTCCATCCTTATAACTTTGTTGGAAAAAACAAGTGAGTTCCAACCATGTTTTTACGCCCCAAAATATTTTTACAAATATCTACTCTAATCTAATATACATAAGCATGCAATAGTTGAGTAGTGATGATGCTGTGATTTGAAATTTCCATAGCGTCATTTAGATTCTTGAAATTATCGAATCACGGATGATAAAATTAAATAAGAATTTAAATGCTTTTATGCGAACGTGAATAATATCGTACACATAATGTTTTGATCTACGCATAAAGATTCAGATATAATTCCAACTGAACACAACATCAATGGTATAATGTTTAAAATTGGACATTATACATCCGCGCTGAAAATGCATGAAAAATATGAAATACCAAACAAGTGCTGAATGACATCAGAAGTTGTGCCAGAGACCCAAAACGGCAGCAGTTATCGGTAATCTCGATAAAAAAAAACCTGCTATCTCTACGCCTTTCAAATCACGATAATTAGTAGTTAGACTAGTTATTAATATGTTGTGTCGCATATAAGTGGAATGTAACTAACACTCGACATTACATGCCCCAATCCGTCAGTCTTTTGACAGTTTGATTGTGTTGAAATTTTGCGAATTACCGTTAAATTTACCGTTCATTATACGCATAATGCAAGATAATTGACACCAATGCGATGCGAAAAAACAAGTTCTAAAACACGTGATAATTCCACGAGAAAAACTTCGACATTCATACATATTACATCGTGAATAAGCCGATGCGGGTCACATTTCTAGGATTAAATGAGATTTGAGAGACGCATTACGTCGGGGCCTCTGGAATCCAAAACTTTCTAAAAGATGAATGATCCTCCATTGATGTTACAGCTTCCAGCAAATATTGGCGCAGGTCGTTAGCCCGAGTAATGAAAACGTCACAGACCCAACAATATTACGCCATAAGGAAAAACAATTTCAAGTTGCGGTTACTGTACAGTTTTTAATCGTTTTTATTTTTCACCATAGGCAAAAAATGTAGTCATGGATACGAAATAAAAATGAGCTTTGTGGCTCTAATTAAAAAATCTGGTACATACTACTATTCTTTTTGATCATGGTCACTCGTACTGTACTTATTTTCTTCTACAACCGTTATGCTAATTTGATTATCGTGCAACAATAAGTTAACTATCTGAAAAAATGTAACTAATCAAGCAGCCATATTTAATGCTTCAATAATTAAATATTGTAAGATTACCAACTGTAATTACCGTAAACAATTACTTGTGGCAAATTTTTGTCCACATATAACGGAGAGTCTCTGCCTGCGAAGTGGCGTATAATAAAAAAGGTAAAAACAAGCCACGTAAGCAGCTGCGAATGGCCGTAATACGATATTATCGGATGGATTGTATTGTCTTCAACTGATCATCCGCGTGACGCAAGCTCGGAAATTCCCGAGGAGAATGTCAGACAAAACTCGCTTACCTTCCGACCGAAGATTATACTTCATGTTTAATTCTCGAGAACCTCACCGCCGACGGTCTTAAATCCTTCTCACCTACAACTTTTCTTCTACGGGGTCAGCCAGTCCAGCTGTAACAAATCACGCCTCGTTAAATCCCGTCACGATAATCTGCAATGGGCTATTTGCACATGAATTTTAAACACTACCGAAACCCCTGACTTTTGGAATTACATCGACAATTTCTTTCAGGCCATCCAGTGGTTCCGAGTTCCAGTTTCCAGCAGTGTGATGGTCGAACCATTCCCCCGATTGTCCAAAACATGTTCCATCAGTACTCAAGGGTGAAGTTTAGCGGTAGACGCCAAGTCTTTGTAAAATAATTTCAATTTCAATTTCAATTTTTGTTCAATTTGAGGCAATAAATTTCCAATACAAATCCTCCCGGCATATAGGATCGTCAGTTCAAGTTAAATAGGTATCTCACAGCACGTGCCTTTTCCCATTCAAATAACGTATAGAACAATATGCTTAGTCCAGTTTCTTGACGAGATTTTTGCAAGATAATCGTGAATAGGATTAGTATGGATATAATAGTGTAAATAATTGAATCAATTTCGAATATCATGCAAGCTTGGGTTACGTAAGAACAACCAGAAAATAAGTATTATATTAGATAAATCAAGTCTTTTTGGAACTCTTGTTCAAAGTGGTGGACTAAATCCGGCCTTCCAAGGTCCACGAAAACAAAAACCTCGTTATTTATATTAAAATGAATACAGTCCATATGTCAGATAGGACTACAGGATTATTGTTAAGAATTCCGCGGAAATTCTGGAATGAATATGTTATTCCACGTGCTATTTGAATGGGAAAAAGTTACATGTTTTTAGTTGGGCAAAAACTAACTTTTAAGCCAAGATTCGTCAAAATCAAGAGAAAAAATTGCCTCCAATCTAAAACAGTTTGATAACGATTGGCCGTAACTCTGTTATGAAATTATTGATATATTTCAATAAACCAACGACAAAAGGTCTCTCTCTCCATTACACATGAAAAAAAAAGGAAACGTTTACTCAAGAGATGACAGACGACTTGAACATTCTCGAAGATTTGAGGGTTCGACAGTTTATGCATGAAAGAAGATAATATTATTATAGGATCGGATGGATGTTACATGTCGGAGGGTCACCAACCCCGACGATTTACCAGCTAAGGAATCCAGATATTCTATTATGAGCTTGGATTCGGGTCTAGCCTGTTATTTATCTTCTTTTTATCCTGAGGTAGGGCTGGCTTCTGGACGCAAGGAGACCTCTCAGGGCTGCTAACAAAAATATAGGCAACGCCTAACGGCAGTAGACTTAATCTCGTAGAGATAGTTTGAGATAGACCCTCGCTATCTTAATGGTCAACTTAAATACCTGTGGGACTCGAAAGGTATATAAACCGGATCCTTAAACGACGGTCCCTTAGTGTGGTTTGGTCAGTCGAAAAAAATCAGGTGCTCCTGAGTGTAAAATGAATTTTAAAATCATTCTCTTTCTCGCGGCAATCGTCGTCGTCAGTTACGCTGAGGTTGAAGGTATAAATTTCACACCTTGTCTAAGATTTTTTTTTCGACATAGTTATTCTGCGCGTATTTAGTTTCTCACGCTTCGTCGGATTGTCAAGTACATAATTTTACCGAAAAAACCATTTCATTACAATTATATAATGATAATTACCGAAAAACCGTTATTGTAACAAGATAAAGCTGTTGGAGAAAAAAAAATTACAAGAAACTGCTCAGTTATATGGATCAAGTCTGTATTCACTGCAGCTGTAGTCATTGCTATTAGATTCCTATTCAAGTTATATACTTTTTTAGATAAAGTACGTTCGCAATTTCCGAGGGAAATTCTCGAGGATATCATTGCCTGAAACCATTTTATTCAGACAGTCGACAACAACAATTTTACAAATGATTTTTTTATTGCGAACATAAGCTTCATCAATTGAATATTTTTTACTTATTGCAACTCAGTTATTGATCTTGAAAAAATTCTGACAATATCGAACTAAAATATAAATATTCAGTGAACAGAATCATTCGTCGACTGGAAAATCGTGAATTCAAGTCCAGGATAATCACATAACACGAATGACAGTGATATTTGTCAGGTAGTATGGCGTGTAACTGATAAATTTGAATTATCTGAATAAACTTTCATTATTGGTATACAAAGAGACATCAGCTAGGGAAAAACGGTAAGTCGAGGACGGGCGTGTTGTTACAAATGAGAATGTATGAATGTCAATCGTGACGTGACAGATTATTAAGTTGGGCAACAACGGCATAAGAATAATGTTTACAAAGTGAGTAAAATATAGATTATGTTTTCAATGACTCATTTCTCTCGCATTTCCATCGCACGGAAATTACGACTCAGGTTATACGGTGTATTGTTCGTGTTCTGAGAAAATGATTGGTTTGAATGTATGTTTTATATTATCTCCTTATATGTCATCATGTACGAAAAATGTATTTCAAGTGAAAAAATAACAGCTATACGATCAAATGTTACAAGTCTTGCAACAAAATCGAATAAAGATAAGCCATCTGAATCGAGAATCTCTATCATTGATGGTATCCCGAAATATTGTCTTATTTATGGTGGAAAAAATTTGAATTGGTAAATTATTGATTGATTTGACAGTAAAATAAATTATGTCTCCAAATCTTGTTAAATATGACGATGGAAGATTTCTTTTTCACTACACTCAACTCAAACAGGGTCATCAGTGAATCTGTAAATAAACAGTTTTTCATTCTCCACGATCCGTTCCATCGAAACTTCTAGGCAGTCTTTAGTCATGAATAAAGTCTGCGAAAAATGAAATAAAACATGTAAATTTCTCGGGCCTGTAACTTATCAGTCGCAGTCAATCATCCGAGAAGAAATTTACCTAGCACAAATACAAAGAAGGCGTATACTATTAATATGCAATGAAGCGTCCATCTTTTCGAATCTTCATGGTTATTTCCCCGAGACCTGGCTGTCCAGCTTGAACAGGTGTAGTTTGATTGACCTCCGGTGTTAACGGAGTCTGGCAGTCCGCGAATATGCATAAATTCTAAATGTGTGGTATGCACGTTTTAAAAACGGCAAACCCTTTTCACGATTCTGAAATGTGAAAATATTTTTGCATTTGACAACGTGTAGCATGTTTATAAGAATGTCTGCTAGTATAATACAATGATAACGATTGCAGTACGTCGGTTATTTCAAAAGGTGTAAAAATAGTCGGCAGTTCCATTCGTTGAAATAAGTGTGTATATGTATAATCACAGAAGCCAGAGAAAGCAGAGACGTACAAACAGAGAAGCTAGATTACATCGCAAGTCCCGATGCTGCACTTTATAGAAAACTATCCGGCTTTCCCATGAGGAGAAAAAGGTACTGGTTTCCCTCCGTGTACGATGAAGAAGAAGTCGCGAAGCCTTCGGATACCGATAAGAAGCTCGAGGCCATCATAAAATCGCTAGAGGAACTCATCAAGCAGTTGCAAGTGAAAAATTCTGGTGAGACGCTAAGCGACCAAATTCCTTGTGACAGCCAGGAAAATTAACTAACCGTCATCGCGCGCGTAGCAAATCATTATCGGCTTCCGAGGGCATTAACCAAAGTGAAACTAACAGAGCATCCGTCAAACTAATCACTCTGGGATCGGACGACGTTGGAAAATTTTACAGCTCGTCTGATTCCATCACAGTAACTCTCGCTCTCTCTCCCTCCCTTACTATTATAGAAAATCGCGATCAAGTTGCTTATACACTTTTTGCCCAGTACTGTGACTAACCATATTTCATTCATTCGTCCATTCATTCAAGCTCTCTCTCTCTTTCCCTCCCTCTCTCTGTCTCGCTTTAACAATTTCCACATTTCTGAATAATATGGCTTCCACTTTAAGGTGGTATATCGTACAAGTAGGTGACTAGTAAGGTGAATGAATTTTCGTAAATTATACTCCGACAACCAATTATAAAGTTCAACTGGGATTTGCTTTATTCAAAAGTACGTAGATCGAGCTTCATTAACGTGCTTTTTCATCAGAATCAATTATCACTAGGCACTGCTGTCCGGTAACATTCCAACTGATATACGAATATTGTGAATCTCGCAGCTCCTCAAAATGCTCAGCCTTACGTCTATTACCCAGTTCCTACGCGTCCAGGAACCGGGCCTTCTTCAGGACCAACTGCTCATTCTGCTCCAGTGACTCCTGCGCCTTCGAGGGCGTTCACACCTCCCGAAGTCTCGTCAATTCCCGAGTCTACGGTTCACACCATCAAGGTGGAGGTCGTGCCGTGCGCGAAATGTTTTCCTCAAGAGGAGCCGAGCAAGAAGAACCCGGAGGCAGAGTCAGAAAAGCGCGTGACACCCGCCAAACCGTCAAAGTCGGACAGGGACGCCGAAACGCCTGTATTGAACGAAGAGAAACCGGCAAATTCAAAGGAAGGTTCGAAAGATGATAGAGACACTCCGAAAGAGCCGCAGCCAATGAAATTACCCGAGTTTCCTGACGAGAAGGACTCGAAAGATTCGGATGTCACCGCTGATACAAGCGTATGAATGCCCGGGGTCTAACTTCGGTCTAGTTTCACCTGATTTACAAAAGAGCAAAGCAGATCTAGGAATTAGTAAAATAAAATTCTATAAATACAATTGCTAGGCCAAACATCCGATTTTTTATCTTTGCGACTATAATTGATTTCGTTTCAACTCTTTATTTTTCTTCGAAATCTCGAAATCTCGATTTCCTGTTACCGAGGATTAATTACCTGTGTATTTATTCATAGAAATTTCATATTCTTCTGTAAGAAACCTCAATGCAATAATATATTAATATTTTATAACCGGTTAGGTTTATACAATGAGGGATCTTGTGACGTTTGATTTTGTGATTTTAAACAACGACAGATTTCATAAATTTATAAATTTATATAAAGAATGTTAGCAAAGCATTTGCCCTTGAACTTTTCTGGTGTGTGAAATAACTAATTATATTAACGTTGAGGAGAGGATAAACTATTTACTGAGACCATTTCTGACAAGATCATATAAAGTTATACGCATTATAAGACTGATTTAGTTTAGAACATACAATTAGACTAGAACAAAATAACAGATTGATTGTATCCCTATACTGTATTGATAAGGATAAAATAGTGATGAAAAAAATATATAATTATTAATCTTCGGAAACGACTTACCAAAATTGACAATGCGAATTTAAAAATATTTATTGTAGTTCGATATCCATCAGCTGTTCAAATTCGATAAATATTAGTGGAATGCAGTGTTGAGGTGATGAGATTTTAATTAAGAACAATTTCGCGTTAAGGTGACACGTCATTAAATCTGTGAATTTTTTCGAATGACTCTTTTAACGATTAATAAAGGTTCTTGTAACAAATATTTTCTGCCTATGTATTTGGATCAGAATTGTATTCGATACATTTCTAAATATTCGTTGAAATAACGTCGAAAATAAGTGCCCCTCAAAAACGTGTTGCGTTAGAGATTTTTATTTTTTGTAAAACTTTGAGGTGATTCCAAGACTAAAAGTGACTATACCCCTTATTGAGACCGCGATATTTTCTGCTGCCTCATGATTGAGATGTGTTTCGAAGTCTCCACAGGTGATGCTTCTTGATTGCTACCACACGGTATGAAAGTGTGTCAACATTTTGTCATGTGTAAACGCTTCACTCTGAAATATGCAACATCTCGTTCCAGGTATTTCCAGGAGTAATAACGAAACACCAAGCTGTATCGGAGTAACCAATCGTACAAGCTAGTTCGTATATAATACGTTCTAGGATTATGTTTACTAGTTCCGAATAATTGTTACTTAACTCCGAGTATAGCCTCAGCCCCGCCACACAAATGCACGAGTGACAATGCTTTAATGATTCGGTAATCCCCAAGGTCCGAGACTACGTGTGTAGACGTGATTTTAGGTCCGTCCGTTTGGTTTCTTAAAATCTCTTAAATGGAGAGATTTTTATGATGCAAAAACCGTCGTGGCATGGAGCATGAGATACGCGTTCAGTAAACTTGATTTCAGCCAGGTTCTTTGAATTTTTTTTCTGAACAGACCGATCGAGCGGTTGCATTTCTTCCTTCCAACATGACTACGTGATTGTGCGGCAATAACGACGCTGCTGTTACACAGTATGCGACGCTTATAGAATCTCAATCAGTGATCTAAGGTCGTTTATACTTGTTAAAAAAGGGCAGTCGTCCAACTGGACGCAGTAGAATCGATTCAACCATGGCGATGCGCGTTTCGATCGTGTTTTTGAGTGCCTCGATCTTATGTTTCGCCGGGACATTGGCAGGTAATAAATGTACCATCCACGCTCTACTTTCCTCAAATCTTCGAATAACTCTTCACTCGGACTTTATACACCGACCTAAATCAACGTGCGTTGAAGTTACACTTTTACCGCTTCCAGATGATCGGATATTCTTCAACGCTGAGGATGAACGCCGGTGGAACACGCCGCCGGAACTCATACCAGAATCGGTTGGAAAATCTAAAGTGACACCGGCAGATCCCCAAGGAAGATTCCTGCCATTTTCTGCATCCTTTTCCCTAAGTGCAGGCGAGAATAATGCTCACTCACTGAACGTTGGGGCGAATGACGGAGGAGTCAGTCTGTCACAAAGTGCAAGTCAGGCTGACAGCTTTGGCTCTTTCGGCGGTAAAGGGTACGTCCATTCTTTTATTTCAGCTGAATACTCTGAAACAGATTCAGGGTCGATAGGGAAGATAATTAGGTCATGAATTCAAATCGATCTTCGCCATCTGAAAAGAATTTGTTAACTGCTCAGAAATCTTATCGAGTATTTGAACCCGTTGCTCTCTTAATTATTACAGTCATTGGAATGATCAGTGGTACTTCCCACGCTTTCGGTATTAGCATAAAAAAAACCGCCATTATTCAAACGTGAAATATCTGTACGTGAGTTTTTAGTAGAGAAAGTTGAGAAATTATTGATCAAAGTGTGTAAAAAATGAGTTGTGTACCAGAAAGAAATTCTGTTCACCATTGCAGATTATAAGAGTTTGATATCAAAGCAGCAATTGCTTTAGTCATCCGCATAAGTTATGCCGCCTGACATGCTCACCCGAATTTACGTGACTGAACTGTAAAAGAGATCTCGGGTGTGAAAATCAAATTGTGTCACGAATAAATACCTTTCATTGTATTATATTACATTATACACTGAAATTCAGTAAAACATCAGTGAAAAGTCACCGAATCGTCACTGTATATGCACAGATTTTTTTCCCAGTCGTATACTTGTAACTGGGAATCAGTGAACTTGAATGATTCAAATTAGGAGAATACTTCGATCATCCGGTAAAACAAAAACAAGTAATGTGATTTCCGTGAAGTTGTTAACAAACTGCTTTACGTAATTGAAATTCGGTTTAAAAAAAAATTTCAAAAATCGCAATTTTCAAGGAACTTCTTTTAATTAAATTCAACTTGATTAACTCGAGTTACACTTTTTAAACCGTTTCTTTCCCGGCGTTTCAGAGTAAGTACCATGCATCATTAATCTCGGTTTCGAGACTCGTAGCCAAAATGATTTCCCCGGTAAAATTAAGCCGAAATTTGTCTCACTATCTCAGACCCGGGTTATCAGCCAGTCAATCTTCGTCCTTTTCCGCGGGTCTAACGGGGATCTCAGCGTCGGACTCGAACGCGTTCAACCTGAACCACCCAATCTTCGGAGGAACCTCGCAAGCCAACAGCAATTCGTTCAGTCTGGGCGAGGCGACTGCAACATCGCACGGCGGCGCGAACAACGGTCACGCGACATCCGGTGCGCAGTCCAACGTGGGCGGGGTGTCTTCGGGAGCGACTTCCGGCGCCGGTGGTGGACACTCCTCGGCCAGCGGCGAGGCCTCGGCCTTCGAATACCAAGGTCACCGTCAGGGTCGCCCGATTTGGACGAACTTTGGACCGAACACGGAACCGAACCGGAACAACGGCTGCGCGGGATATCGTCACAGGGGCAACTTCCGGTCCGGGAACTACTTCGACCCGAGCAGAGGCTGCGGAGGCGGAAACAGCGTCGACGCCGCGAATCGCCAACCCTCCACCCAGATATCAGCAGCCTCGGCCAGCTCCGGCGCCTCCTCAACCGGAAACGGATTCTCCTTTGGCCAGTCCGTATCGCAGAGCAATTCGGGGCCCAACGGACCCTCCGCTTCGACTAGCCACAAGGTTCAGACGTCCGGAAACGCCCAGGGCTTCTCTCAGGGGTCCGCCGCCGCGGTGGGCCAGACGAACGGACAAACCGACGCGAGCTTCGGCTCTGGGACCCTCGTCGCGAGCTCCCAGGGGACCGGAAACTCCTTCGGGAGCGCCGTTTCGGCGAACAGAGGGCAGCACTCGGTGGGACAAGTCGACTCGCACACTCGCGGAGACGGGACGGTTCAGGGAACTGCCAATGCTGGATCCGTCAGCTTCGTCAGGTTCCCTGAGGAGTCTGGTCAGAATATCCCCCGCGAGTTTGTCAGGAGTCGGCCTGCTTCACGCTCCGAAGATCAACGCAGACGCAAGACGAACAGGAACAGACATCCGGTTGACACCATCATCACAGAGATTACAGACTCCGTTGCGGATCTCTTTGATATCTGATCGAAGTGATCAAAGCGCAACGAATGAGCCGTGGTGACTTCGTTTTATCTAGTTATCGCAAACAATGTCTCGTGAAAAAAGAGTATGAATGTTTTTAGCCAATTTCACGTAGGCGCATACGGTTAGATTCTTAAGAATGTGTAATTAATTAATCGGTCCAAAGTGTTGACAAGACTTCGAAGAAATTCGAAATCGTATCAACAGGTATTTGTATCGTCTTATTCAGTGACTTAAAACGTGACTAATTTTTTCACAATTACTCTATGATGTGTCGAAAGAAAATTTGAACAAAAAATAATCACTTTTTGTCATATTCTTAGCACTAACTACCAAATTTTGTGGAATTATCGAGTCTATTCAGACCCTGACAGTGGACGCGTTTTGCACACAGGTTTTTTCCTACATTAGTTTGCTTGTTGAAAACAATCCTGTGAACGTGTAGCAAGATAAAGTTCTTTCAACCAATTACGCGGAATTATTTACTCCTTTCCTCCATAATTACTCTGGAATAACTTATTTTTAATTGAGGATACGATCGTACTGTCTTATGCAGTCTGTTGTTCTCGCTACGAGCAAAAATCCGACCGGAATCGTTAATGCTCTTCATGCAAAACGTGTCTTCTATTTATGGTCGTGAGTTCATTATTATGTTAAAAGCTTGACACCCCTCGTCGATCTTCCAACGAATATGCACTGAGGCAGTTAGTCAGCCAAAAACCGATAGGTACGTTTTGTTAATTTTATAACGAAACGATCACATGTTGGATATTTATCAGATTATTATATTTATTCTTAGGTTACGAATCTAGCATATTCTTTTGATTTTACTCTGCCATGACTCATTTTATTGAAGAAAATTGTTCTTTACCCATTCACTGAGACTTTTTTTCCTCGTAGTCGAATAAATGGAAACGTTGAATTGAACACCGAATATGAAGAAATCTGTCTGAATGATTTTGTGAAAAATATAGTTTTCTGAATAAAATGTACTATCATAGAGTGAAATCGAACAAATCTACTAAATTTTTAACCATTTTCAAACAATTTTAATATCAAAATTTAATCAATATTCAACGTACCACCATCTCGTAATCAAACTGCTAAAAAAAATCATTTTCCGGACGACCAATGTACGATTAGCCAAGACGTATAGAGGTCGCCGGAGAAATCCTCAAAGTGGGTGAAGGTTTCGAACTTCAAGGTAAAGGTCAATGTCCCGAGAAGTTAAAGATTCGGTAGCGGCATCTACAGTTTCTTGGCCGATGGCAAGGCGAAAACGATGGCTACTGTCTTCGGTAACTTATCGACATTGGCGACTACGCTAATCTCTACGACTAACAATAAGGCGACGGTAAATGTCAGATGTAACCGTCACTTGGAACGAAAGAATATCTCAGACGATTCGAAGTTACCGAAAGAACCGATGGAGAAAAAAATAAAAATTTCAATCTCGTGAGAAGTTAAAGATATTCGAACGTTGCAGAAATATCCCACGAATACTCAAATCATTGTTTTATTCGAGTTTTGTTGGTTGTATTGTTCACCCGTTTATTAGCGCGCCTTAAATATTTTATAACTCCGTATCACACACTTGAAAACATTCCGGGACACGTTTTGACTATTGTATTTCAAGGAAAATTAGTTATCTTTTGCAAAATGGAGTATTGAGTATTAAAACAAAATTCATAAAACAACAAAATACCGGTAAATCGATCATTCTACTGAAACAAATCATAACTCATTTAATTTTCAACATTTTGAGCTGAAATTCGACCGAGTAACTATCAAGACACAGGTATTTAAGAAAGAAAAAAAAATACGGAGATACTGTGTGACAAAAAAAGGTATTTATTTGGGTGAGTGTATTTTTGACAAAAGAATGAATTCACGATTTTTACGATATTTCATTATTTATCATGGATCAAATCGTATTAGGTGCCATTTTGTTTCTATTACCCCAGCGTCACCGTAAAAACGTACTAATTGTTGTACTGGGTAAGAAAATTAACTTCACTAAACAGTGCCCAGCCTTACCTTAGAGAAAAAACTTATCGTATCTAATTATTTGCATCCAGTTCATGTGTACTATACTTAATATTTGCGTTCGAGTTTTTCTCAGAATACTCCGTGGTCAATTATACAAAGATATTGCGATGAAGTTGTACAACAATTACTCCATGACTCGGGGATTCACAATCAAACTAAATTGGCTCTACCAGTGAGTCATAGGTAATTCACGATTTTAATTGCAGAAGAGAATTAAAAAGGTCTGTAACTGCCATTTTCTTTTTTTTTTTCAAATTAAATTTTGTTTCAGAAAACATTGCCTTTGCCACTTACATACTTTCCAGACAGAAATTGAAGGAAACAAATGTTACAGTCTTTTTTCTCTCTCTCAATCAGTGTGGCAAATAAACGATAATATTTGCAAGCAGCATAGAAATAATATAAATAAAAAAACAACAACACAACGAATGGTCATCACTATTCGCAGACATGTCTCACGTCGACGACGCGAAATGAAGTTTCGTTTTGCTTTCAGCCAATCATTAGCATTTTTAGTACGTTTATAGTGGTAACAGTCTCATCATCTGCGCGTATTATACTAATTTGCTTGGATTTCGTGGTATCTGAAATGTCTCGCACAGTTGATAAACCCTACGGATGAACAGTGATGCCGCTAAGCTTTCATCCCATATGCTGTTTTTACCAGTTTCCCTGCCGATTGAGATCTCTCGAGCATTCCGACTTCGTAGTTAGTTCGAAAGGCGGGTTCTCAGACACCAGAGTGTACATATAATTGCAAACAGCATAACCATACAAAGCGTATCTTCTTCGAATGTTCTCTACTACCATAACGTTTAACATTGACCGTGGAGTCGGGAATCTCGTTGCTTATTATAAGTGCGGCTACTTAATCCACAGGGAAGAGTTGAATTACTGTACTGAAATTATCATCTTGGAATGTTAATTGCAGTGTTTTGTGCCAAGCCTTTTACAGTAGACCTTATCCTACGACTGTCTGTTCTAAGATTTACAGCAACACTGCACGAAGGTACAGAAAGTCCTACGAAGCTGAAAACCTTTCTGCGTAGCGCGTTATTTGATATCGTCCACGATCCAGCTGAGCACTTTTAATGCCGATGCCATTGAATTGAATCAACCGATTACTGAAATCGAATCGATGATGCATGTTCGCGAGAAGACGCTTCGCCTCTTGACTTTATTACCTTTCCTTTAATTGATTTCAGCGATTCTCCTGTTTCTGATTCCGATCTTTCAGGCTACCACTGCAGTCTGCGTCATCCAGGTATACGCATATTGATTGTACATAATGATCTATACCGCGGCTTTTTAATCGGCATTAATAACCGACGATTGGAACTGGCATACTACTTGTGTGGGACTGCGATTGAAATGGAGTAACTACGCGCTTACATCCAAGGAATCCGCCGAAGAATTGCTATTAATTATGAGAATCTTCCGTACCAAATTGCCCAATCGTACGTTTGAATTTGAATTAAAAATTAATATCGATGTCTGGAAATAAATATCAGATTTCACACACGAACGGTAATTGCTGCTCGGTTCCTTGCCAAATGTGAGGATAGTTGAAGATTGAAATAACTATTATTCCCGTCTGGTAAATTTGCCGGCATCACAACCTTGAGGTCGCAGCGCCGATTAATTAACCGAGACTTTGCCTGTGCCTCGGGCACGAGTAAGTTTCTCGAGACAAAAAATCCAAATGGATAATATGATCATCTGTTAGCCTGCCTCTTAAAAGAAATGATCATGTTTACGAATCCTGCACCTTCATATCCAAAGCAGAATTTCAAGAATTCAATTTGTCGTTTCACATTGTCAATTGATATTTCAAGATTAACTTGAGGCGTTGTGAAGAGCTGACGACAGGTCAAATAGTTATTTTAACTAGCTACTTTGCTTTGAATATGTTACAATCGATGGCTCATCTATTCTTATACAACGCATAGAGAACATGATTATAATATGGTAGATTAAAGGTTACGCGTCACTAAAATCCCACAGTAAACAAGAAGATGAATTCAGCTATGACGATTGGTGGAATTTATAAAGATGATTTTCATAGAAATACAAATCAATATAAATATATTGAAAACGAAATTAATTAACGAAAATTAAAAATTAACGAATTAATGGAATAAAATTGAAGTTTGCTATGAATAGCAAATTCTCAAACATTTTTTGCACAGACCATTTATCCGGAATTCGATGGTAACCTGAATAACTTGATGCGAGTATCAATTTCTTACAAATTCAAAAGTGAAACCAAGATCATTTCGCATTCGAGAAAAAAAAGTTGACAATCCAATGAGATAAATGTATTGTAAGTACCTAGTTTCTGCGTATGATGTAACCCGATATTCTACACAGTCGTATGAATACCCAGTACGCTGGTGAGATTTTATTGCTTAAGTGACCAACAAATCGTCGAACGCGAATGAATAATTCTTATGATTACCACCATAAGCTTTTAGTTGCATTAACTCAAAGCTTTTCTTAATGATACTTTGTAATTATATAGATATGAGTGTCTGATTTCTATAGAATCTTATACGGAGACCTTCGAATGTTAGAAGCTGACAAAACACATTCAGAAATCGACAACGTCTGAGTTTCAATCCAGTATATAACGCGAAAACTATGAATCATACGAAGAACAAGCTGGGAATTGAGAAAATTTACTTTCGAATGGATTTCTAAATCATAATATACAAAACAATATAAAAGTCCCTGGAAGTTTATAAAAAATCAAAAATATCTTAGTTTTTCGGGCTTCCCAAAAACTCTGATAGTATAGAAAACCTGAAGTTATGAATACTATGCGGTATAAGTTTTAAAAAAAAATCAAACAACAGTAATTTTTCAGCATAAACAGAATTTTGAATTATTTACTTTATTATCTCTGAGTTCGCAAAGTGCTCTTTGTGAGCTGAAAAATTATATTTTCTTTTCAGAAAAAAATGCAGCAAATAATGTATAACTTGCGAACTAAATTCAGCCCCATATTAGAATTCATGCACAATGTTCTACAATAACGAAGGAGAATCTCAAGAAATTTCATCGAAATAAATGAGTGTTTCCGAAAAACCTAAAAAACAAAGATATTTTTGATTTTTTTCATCTTCAGAGACATAATATTTTTCAGATTATGACCTCAAAACTCACTTGAAATTTTTTCGTTCCCAACTCTTTTGTATAATGTACAGTTTTTGAGTTTCGCTGACTTGAACTCGGACGGTGACGATTCTGGAATGTAAATATTAGGTCAACTATTATTGTCTGAACGCATTCAAGTTCAAATTCACAAAACATCACACTCACCTGTATTAATTAGTGAAGAAATTTCATACAATTTGAACCAGCTCTGATTGTAACACAGTAAGGATTTTGGTCAATTTGGTTACACGTGGAATATTCCACGTAAATCCGGATGGATGCAGTACGCAAAACTTACGTAATCCACAGAAGAAAACTGTTCAAGATTTATAGGAAGTTAAAAATTTTTTTCTAAAGCCCCGGGAGTTTCCAGAGGAATCATAAACCGTAACCGATTATTTACGGTGTGAGGTTGTGTAAAACTGGAATTTGAAATAGGTGGGGTCAAGGTTCTCTTCTTGACTCACACAACGAAACTTAACCGTCTAAGTTGGCTCTTTTTTAGTTTGAGATTGGTAGATATAATAATGAAACAGCATGGATGATCACCACACAAGGCTGCGTTTGGTTATTCCCTAGAACTGTAAAAATTCCTAATTACTAGGCACTGAGCCGGCATCGTAAGCGGTTGAACAATAAACAGATATCCGATACAGACACGTTAGGAACAGAAGATTACGTAACTATAATGGATTATTAGTGTGCAGAACAGTAGCTATAAAAGCTGCAACATCAAAGGATCCATCGTAGTTTATCTCTGGTTTCCATATACAACAGAGTTCAGAATGTGGAAACTTCGAGTATTGGGTCTACTGGTGCTGGGATGCTGTGGCGTCGTCTTTGTTTCCAGTGAATCAGTTCAAACGGAAGGTAATTTTGAGTAATCCTAATTCATCAAGTCAGTTCAGGTTCAGTTATACAAGTCAATTTTAACGATCTCAGAAATTTTTTGTGTACTGTAAAACCGGTAACTCAGCTTGCTGTGTAACATCTAACAAGTGATCATCTTGAAATCGGTGTTTTCCCTGACCCAGTCAGTGCATCGATCTCGTTTGTTGGATAAAGTGGAATTTCACTGCTTGCAGGGCATACTATTAACTTTTCATATTTACAATCGGTAATTATTCATCCGATTCAGTTTTAACGAATTCACTTTGCTGTAATCGGTAGATCCATTATTGAACTAGCAGAGTCTGCAACCACGATTCCATTGCAACTCATGTATGATGTAGGACAGTGATACGGTTAATGATGTACAGTTGGAGTCTTGAACTTTAATCGAAGGTAATTATAGGTGCTACTTTGACATGCGACGACACATTTTTCGGCATAAAGCTTCGAAAGCCGTTAAAGATCCTGCCTACAAGTCCTATGGGTCACAGTTCCGTAAACGCGAAATTGACGTGCTCCGATAACAAGAAGCACTTGAGCAACAGCCTCTGTAACAGGATGTGTGACATAAATTTAGATTCGTTTATAATTTGAGTTGAGTGATGCGTGGGTGAAGACTTGAACAATTGTGGAAGATAGCACATCATACTAGCTATTGCTCGTCAAGTTGTTAACGTTTCGCTTCTTATTATTATTTTTTTTATCAAAGGTGCGACTGCTGCGAATGATGGCGATATGGTAACACTGTCCACCGAACTCAAGCCCCCGCCACTTCCGGCTGCAGGTGAACACCGCGGAATTGCTTACCTGGTCAATCTCTTCGCTGTCAGAAACAAAACTACTGACACCTCCGAGGAAAATGGTGAAAATACCCTGGTCGATAACAGCCCGGAAATCATCGGTATGTTTAACGATTGATCTATCTGATACACCTACTAACAGAACTTTTTTGTCACGACGGACAGATACTTTGAAACACAACACTTTGAATTTTTAATGCGTGTACATGGAAATCATTCTGCAGATGGTAGGACCGTTTGGAACGCTAAGCCGTCTAAGATTTTACTGAAAGTTGTAATAAAATTAAAATAAAACATGACTTAACATTCTTGCATTAAAGTTGAATATTGTTTTAAATTGTTTAATTGCTGAAGGTTTACTTATATTGCATATAAAAAATCTTGAAAATTAGCAGTACATTGAACTCGTTTTTCCGAAGATTCTCAAAATTCGATTTATTAAAAGTATTCAATCAGAATGCTACAGAAAAAAAAAGTGCCATGAAACTGGGTTTGATCAAATTTTAAATTTTAGATACGTTTGATCTATAACTGACTAATATATTCGAAATGTTGGACTGGATCAACAATTACGTCCGACCATATATCAATCCCAAAATCTTTGATCGTCTTTCCAATAATTTTTTGGAATTTAACCGGGATCATTCATTACTACGTAAAAATAAAAACAGCTTTGAATATCCCGAGTAAAAAATAACCCATCACTGTAATATGTTTAGCAATGCATAAAATATGTAAATGAAACCTTTATTTCAGGACCCTTAGCTTCTGTACTTCTTGTTGTTGACGAAGAAGATGATGAAAAAGTCACTTCAGAAGACCTAGCCGGGAATTTGGGAGGCGACTATGCTACGGTTAAAAGTTCCAATTCAAACGAAGCGCCGAAGGGGACCGAAGTCCGCGATGTCGTAGGAGATAAACCCAAAAAGACGAAGAAGATCCGTAGCAAGAGAACACTATACAAAAAATACGGCGGATACGGTGGCTACCCTAGCGGAGGTGGTGGCGAATATGGTGGCTACCCTAGCGGCGGTGGTGGCGGATATGGTGGCTACCCCACTGGTTCTTATGGTGGTGAGTGGTGCCCTTGACCTCGAGCATTTTTATCTGGAAGAAAAAAAACAATCAATCTATGAGATCGGAATATTTTCCAGGTGTACTTGCTTCGCCACTATCTTGATTTTCACACCTTTCGCAATCAGTGTCAATTGATCGTAACCTTTCGGGCATTCAACCTCACCATAATTCTCCAAATCCAGTCCGACATTTACTTCTTCTTCTTCCGCGTTCTCAACTAATACTGAGGGAAAATCGTGAAACCAAGCAGCCCAAGTTTCTGATTGCGCATGCGCGAGCTTTGTTGTCTGCGTTATGACTACCAAGAGTCACAATAACAACCCAATTTCGATTTATCACTTGACGCGTGAGAGTTTGACATTCCACGAGTAAGTTGGCTTCCCTGCCAAATTGGAGGACAAAATGTTATAAGTTATTAGAAAATATTATTAATAATTATAAAGTAGAGTTCAATTACTTTCCTCAGTTGGTCATTCAGCCTGCTAAAAAGTTTCGCCGTTTTTTTCGCGGTAAGTCACCTCTTGTTTGTCTCAAACTCAATTTCTCTTCACTTTCCCGCAAGCGCAGGTTCCATTCAGAGCGAGAATAGACCGGAGTGGATATCAAAGTTACTTTAAATCAATCTAGACATTGCTACCTTATTTTCAGGAGGGGGTGGATATGGTGCTGTTGGAATCCCCGTATTTGTTGTGCCTATCGGCGTGTATGGCGGCGGCGGCGGCGGAGGTCGGGGCAAAGGACACCACGGAGGTGGGGGCGGAGGTGGAAACTATGGAGGTGGTGGATATTACCCAGTAGGAGGCGGAAGGTGAGTCCTATCTCAATAGTTTCATCAGACCAACTCTGCGCGAACGGATTTCATGGGAACGATGATAGCGAAACTAAATTCTGTGAAAAAAAAACAAAAAACTCTTCAGGAGTTGAAAACATCGTCAAAGCCGAATAATGTCTAATAATTGTTGGCGGACAAGCTCAGATTGGCGGAAGAAGGGGGGGGGGGGGGGCGAGTAAAGAAACCCGGTGAAATTTACAACGTCAAAATCGGAATTCTTGTATAATGGACCACTTCTTTCTAGTAATTTTTCACCTCCGCTCTGGAGGAAGTTGAACGCGGTACCTATTCTCGACGATTACAGAGTGGCTCGCGTTATTGCTCGAATGCATTCCCGTACAATGCACATATGCTTATAGCATTTTTTAATGGCATAACGTTGTAACTGTTACGAAGCAATGCTTCTGCGAACTTCAACAAGTATATTTTGTACGTAGACATTGTTTTCGGTACGCCGTTTCAATTCGACATATTTAAACTATTTGTAGATCAAAAACTTTCCGAGCATGCTAAAATGTATTGAATTTGTCATCTACTGCCTGAAATTTAGAATGAGAAAATTTATAATTTCGTAATATGTCTGAGTATTCGAATAGGTAATTATATCTGACAATTATTGTTCAAATTTATCTCAGTGTTTGTAAGTATCAGACATGTCTGTGTTAAAATTTTTTAGGAAATGACCTTTTCCATACAGGATGTCCAAAATTAGTTGGAAAAATATTAAACGGAATCTGTACACTATACGATTCCAAGTGTATACTTACTGCTTAAAGATCTAAATGAAACATACAGAAAAAGATGAATTCATCAAAATACAATGCGTAAAATACATAGTTTTTAGTTAGAAAATTCATCAAGTAAAATCACAACCACATCTCCTATGAGTCGAGCGATTCCCCAAAAAATTCTGCGCACAGTGTGGCACAGAGAAATTTGAAATACTGGAAAACAAAAATGATCTTACGCGAGTGCGTGTGTCGTGAAGGTATTAAATACCGTGAAAGAGAGTAAAACGACTTGTGTTATTTCAGGGGTGGTGGCTCTCAAGCCTCGGCACAAGCTTCAGCTCAGTCGTCTAGCTGGTCGTATTAGCCGAAAGGCAATTTCGAGTTCACCGTGCCTTTGTGCGTGACGGAGAATTACCGGTAAGCTTTAATTGAAGTCAAATGACTGCCGCGTGCTCGACTGGCTCGCTTATAAGTTCTATGCAATCGTAATTCGTGGCAGAAATTAACAAATTATTTCGTATTTTCAGCTTCAAGTCGAGACAGGAAGTGCAGAAATAACGATGAACACGATTGATCGTTCAATATTTATTAGTGCTCAAAACAATTAAAAAAACATAAATAATAAAGCAAGAATTTTGATTGTAAACGAGCTCTTTTTTACCTGGTAAAACCGCTGCGAGGACTTCGCAAAGTTTTTGCAACAGATGACATTTTGTCCTGGATACGTTCCTTGGGAGTCATCGCTCCTGTGTAATGAACTCGTTTGGATTCCACTCCTTCCTCATTTTATACGTATACATGTATACACTTTATACGTATATATACACAATCTCGAGAAGAATCTTGTGCATGTGTGTATAATCACTAGAGCCGGAGCAACTAGTCAAAATATTTCCTTTTCGCTGGGCTGGCGTTGAAACTATAGATTCACTGATCTTCTCAGCCAATTAGCAGGCGCCTATTCAATTACCTAAAATATAATTTCAAAGGTCTCACAACCGCGGACTTGGAATCTCACGCACTGATCTAGGGTATGTTCCGATATGCACTGCGAGCACTGCACAGTGCTCTCACTGTAGAAAAATTCGTTCCGATATGGACTGCAGTATACGGCCGCAGTACCCTAGGGAAATATATGACGTCATGAATAACCACCATATTTCTACTGCGAACACTGGAGGTTTCGAGGTAAGGTACTCGCAGTGCTTTGATCACGTGATTAGTCAAATTCAATAGACAATTGATATTAATATCAATTTTTTTAATTTAACAATATTCCAACAATAGTTCTCCTCATTGATTATCAAACTATAATAATACACTCATTTATAAGCTGCGTATAACTGACTATAAAGGAACGATTTCCCAGTATACTAAATTCACGTTACACCGTACAGTGGTCGCAGTGTATATCGGAACATACCCCTAATATTGGAGAATCAATAAATCATTATTTTATTCGCTCTTTTGTTTTGATTGCTCGGTATTTCTATTAACGAGTGTTAGATTCATGTCGAACAGACAATAAAGCACGAGCGATTGCCTTGTATAAACCGAATTTATGCGAGAAGAAATTATCTTAGCTTCTCGATGGAGGTTTCTCTCGACTGAAATGTTTTGATGCAAACCTAATTCCGTTACTTTCATCGGAAATTCAAGTGTTTTGTATTGCCAAAAGGCATATTGTTATACTTACTCACTTTATCGAAATGCTAACTTGTTCCTAGCCAAGCCTTTGAAACTCTTTGCCATGTACGATTTCCAATCTTACTCGATCTGTTGGCATTTTGCTAATCCAAATACGATTGAACCGTGACTCGATGAAAATGTAACAGACTGATTCTATCCACCTGTACCGTTCGACATATTGACCGGTCTGAAATCTCACGCTTACCGTAAACATTATCCTCGCGAGAGTCGTGACTGGATGGAAATCAAAATGGAAATGCAAAAAAATATAAATATATCAAAAACAAAATGATATGTAGATTCTTAGAACAGAGCCGCGTCGAACTAATGGCAGAAAAACAAAATCTGTTATAAGCAACCTCTTAAGCGTTTTTTGCATTGGCATTATAATTTTATTTCATTATAAATCATTTTTCATTCACCTGGAGGTCACCAGGTAATCTGAATAACCTCATCCAATTTACGATTTCATACGATTGAAAAAATGAATACAAGGTGATTTCGCATTCCAGAAAAAAAGATTTAAGTTCTCGGCAAGACAAATGTTTCCGCATATTTTGGTGTATCGCGATATTCTTACCGGTTGTGTGAGTACCAAGTTCGCTGGTGAGATTTTATCACTTGAGACATAATTGGCAAAACATCCTGATTTTATGATGACGAAAATTTCATCGTACACGGAGAAATACGATAGGCTGCGAAATAAACAATTTTTATTATTACCAACAAAAATTATTAGGTGCATTACCTCAGAGCTTTTTTTAATGATACCTTGAAATCATAATATATATGAGTCTGTAATTTTTATAGACTTTTATTCAAAAGCCTCCGGATGCTAGCAGCCGACAGAACACATTTTGAAATCGGTATTGTCTGACAATCGATATACTACCTGTATAACTCTGAAACTATGAATTATACAAAGTAAAAGTGGGGAGTAAGACAGTTTCAGAGTATGGTGAATTTTTAAGTCTTAACATACAAAACAATATGGCAAACCCCGGAAATTTGGAGGAAATCAAAAATACTTCGATTTTTTAGGTTTCTCGAAAACTCTGATAGTGTAGAAAGACTAAGGTATGAATTCATTGCTGCAGTAATTTCTTATAAAATCCAAGTAATGGTAATTTTTCAGCATAAGTAGAAAATTTACGGTTTTCGAGAAACCCGAAAAACAGGTACGTTGGATTTTTTATCACTTTTCACCACGTGGAGTCCGGATAAATGTGGCGCCAAAATTTTACTTTAGTAAAAGAAAAAATCTGTTCAAAATTTCTGGGATATTAAATATTTTATAAAATCCCTAGGAGTTTGCAGAGAATTCGTAAACAACAACTGAAAATTTACGGCATGAGATCATGCAAAACTCGAATCCGAAATAAGTGGGATCAAGGTTATTTCCTTGTCTCACATAAAGAAACTTTATCGTCTACTTTGACTCTTTTTACAGTTCAGGAGTGTTCGATATGATTATGGGATAGCATTATGATCACCAGACAAGGTTGCATTCAGTTATTCCCTAGACTTGTAAGAAGTTTTAATTACTATGCACTGAGGCGAGATCGAGAGCGGCTAAAAAGTAAACAGATATCCGATACACACGCGTTGGGAGTAGAACATTGCGTAACTACCATGAATTATTAGCGGGAAGAACGGTAACTATATAAAAGCTGCAACGTCAAATGATCCATCGTAGTGCATCTCTGGTTTCCATCTATAACAGATTTCAAAATGTGGATACATCAAGTACTGCGTATCATTTTGCTGGGGTGCTGTGGCTTCGTCTTCGTCTCTGGCGGATCAGTTCAAACGGAAGGTAAACTTTGAATAATCCCAATTCATAAGGGTCCGGTTAACGTCAAGTCATTTTCCACTTCATCTTAAATTTTCTCCACTACTGTAAATCCCGCATCTTTGCTCATTGGGTAACAGCTAACAAGTTATCGTCTTTAGATCGGTGTTTTCCCTGATCCAATGAGTGCGTAGATCTCATTCATTGTGTATATCGAAATTTCGCTGCTTACAGGACATAGCGACTTTTCACATTTACAATCAATGATTATTAATGCGAATCGTGTTCAAGCAGTGTACTGCAAGTTAGAAATCATTTTCTAATTCACTTAACTTTAATCAGTAGATCCATTAATCGACTAGCACAGTCTGCGACTGCGATACTTGTGATTAATGAGAGACGCGGGACAGTGATCGGATAAATGACGTACAGTCGAAGTCTTGAACTTTAATTGGAGGTTATTGTGGATGCCATTTTGCCATGCAGACATATTCTTCGATAAAAGGCATTAAAAGCCGTTGGTCATCATACTTACAAGTCCTAGGGTATAGTTACGTGAAATCAAAATTTTCATGCTCCGAAAACAAGCAGCACTTGAGCATCAGCTTCTGTAACAGGATATGTCAAATAAATTGATATTCATTGATAATTTAAGTTCAGTGATGCGTGTGCGAAACTTGAACATATGTGGAGGAAAGCACATCATACAAGCTATTGCTCGTCAATTTGTCTACGTTTCGTTCCTTATTATTATTGTTTTCATCTAAGGTACAACTGTTGCGAATGATGATGATGTGGTAACACTGTCCACCGAACTCAAGCCCCCGCCACTTCCGTCTGCGGGTGAACACCGCGGAATCGCTTACCTGGTCAATCGGTTCGGTGCCAGAAACAAAACTACTGACATCTCCGAGGAAAATGGTAAAAATATCCAGGTCGATAACGGCCCGGAAATCATCGGTATGTTTAACGATTGTTCTATCTGATACACTTACTCACAGAATTTTCGTGGCGATGGACAGATACTTTGCAGTTTTATTGCGTGTGCATGGAAGTAACCCTAAAAACTGCCGGACTGCTTAGAAAGCTAAACTGTCTTAGATTCTACTGAAAATTATGATGAAACTACGTAACACATGACGTGACTCTCTGACATTCGAATTGAATTGAATTTTAAATCATTTACTAAGTGAACGTTTACTTATATTACATATACAGAATCCTCGAAATCGGCGGTACGTCGACCTAGTTTTTCTAAAGAGTCTGAAGATTTGATTTACAAAAATTATTCAATCAAAGCTCTAGTGAAAAAAAACTACCATAAAACTGGATTCAATTCGATTTCAGAATTTTGACCGTCACTGCAATATGGCTTGCAATACATACGATATATGAATGAAACTTTCAATTACAGGACCCACAGCTTCTGTAATTCTTGTTGACCAAGAAGAAAACAAAAAAATTACTTCAGACGACTTGACCGGGAATTTAGGAGAAGACTATGCTACGGCTCAAAGTACCGATTCGAAGAAAACGCCGAAAGAAATCGGTGTCGAGACGATTGTCTCTGAAAACCGTGATGTCGCAGTAGGTAAACTCAAAATGCTGAGGAAGATTCGCAGCAAGAGAACTCCATCCAGAAAATGCTACTCCTGCGGAGGCGGAGGTGGTGGCGGATATGGTGGCTACCCAAATCGTTCTTATGGTAGTAAGTAGTGCCCTTCACCTCAAGCATTTTTATCTGGAAGATGGAAAATAATCAATCTATGAGATCGGAATATTTTCCGGGTGCACTTGCTTCGCCACTATCTTGATTTTCACACCTTCGCAATCAGTGTCAATTGATCGTAACCTTTCGGGCATTCAACCTCACCATAATTCTCCAAATCCAGTCCGACATCTACTTCTTCTTCTTCCGCGTTCTCAACTAATACTGAGGGAAAATCGTGAAACCAAGCAGCCCAAGTTTCTGATTGCGCATGCGCGAGCTTTGTTGTCTGCGTTATGACTACCAAGAGTCACAATAACAACCCAATTTCGATTTATCACTTGACGCGTGAAAGTTTGACATTCCACGAGTAAGTTGGCTTCCCTGCCAAATTGGAGGACAAAATGTTATAAGTTATTAGAAGATATTATTAATAATTATAAAGTAAAGTTCAATTACTTTCCTCAGCTGGTCATTCAGCCTGCTAAAAAGTTTCGCCGTTTTTTTCGCGGTAAGTCACCTCTTGTTTGCCTCAAACTCAATTTCTCTTCACTTTCCCGCAAGCGCAGGTTCCATTCAGAGCGAGAATAGACCGGAGTGGATATCAAAGTTACTTTAAATCAATCTAGACATTGCTATCTTATTTTCAGGAGGGGGTGGATATGGTGCTGTTGGAATCCCCGTATTTGTTGTGCCTGTCGGCGTGTATGGCGGCGGCGGCGGCGGAGGTTGGGGCAAAGGACACCACGGAGGTGGGGGCGGAGGTGGAAACTATGGAGGTGGTGGATATTACCCAGTAGGAGGCGGATGGTGAGTCCTATCTTTATAGTTTCATCAGACCAACTCTGCGTGAACGGATTTCATGGGAACGATGGTAGCGAAACTAAATTCTGTGAAAAAAAAACAAAAAACTCTTCAGGAGTTGAAAACATCGTCAAAGCCGAATAATGTCTAATAATTGTTGGCGGACAAGCTCAGATTGGCGGAAGAAGGGGGGGGGGGGGGGGCGAGTAAAGAAACCCGGTGAAATTTACAACGTCAAAATCGGAATTCTTGTATAATGGACCACTTCTTTCTAGTAATTTTTCACCTCCGCTCTGGAGGAAGTTGAACGCGGTACCTATTCTCGACGATTACAGAGTGGCTCGCGTTATTGCTCGAATGCATTCCCGTACAATGCACATATGCTTATAGCATTTTTTAATGGCATAACGTTGTAACTGTTACGAAGCAATGCTTCTGCGAACTTCAACAAGTATATTTTGTACGTAGACATTGTTTTCGGTACGCCGTTTCAATTCGACATATTTAAACTATTTGTAGATCAAAAACTTTCCGAGCATGCTAAAATGTATTGAATTTGTCATCTACTGCCTGAAATTTAGAATGAGAAAATTTATAATTTCGTAATATGTCTGAGTATTCGAATAGGTAATTATATCTGACAATTATTGTTCAAATTTATCTCAGTGTTTGTAAGTATCAGACACGTCTGTGTTAAATTTTTTTAGGAAATGACCTTTTCCATACAGGATGTCCAAAATTAGTTGGAAAAATATTAAATGTAATCTGTAGACTATACGATTTCAAGTGTATACTTACTGCTTCAAGATCTAAATGAAACATACAGAAAGAAGATGAATTTGTCAAAATACAATCCGTAAGATACACAGTTTTTAGTTAGAAAATTCATCAAGAAAAATCACAACCACATCTCCTATGAGTCGAGCGATTCCCCAAAAAATTCTGCGCACAGTGTGGCACAGAGAAATTTGAAATACTGGAAAACAAAAATGATCTTACGCGAGTGCGTGTGTCGTGAAGGTATTAAATACCGTGAAAGAGAGTAAAACGACTTGTGTTATTTCAGGGGTGGTGGCTCTCAAGCCTCGGCACAAGCTTCAGCTCAGTCGTCTAGCTGGTCGTATTAGCCGAAAGGCAAATTCGAGTTCACCGTGCCTTTTTGCGTCACGAAGAATTACCGGTAAGCTTTAATTGAAGTCAAATGACTGCCGAGTGCTCGACTGGCTCGCTTATAAGTTCTATGCAATCGTAATTCGTGGCAGAAATTAACAAATTATTTCGTATTTTCAGCTTCAAGTCGAGACAGGAAGTGCAGAAATAACGATGAACACGATTGATCGTTCAATATTTATTAGTGCTCAAGACAATTAAAAAAACGTAAATAATAAAGCAAGAATTTTTATTGTAAACGAGCTCTTTTTTACCTGGTAAAACCGCTGCGAGGACTTCGCAAAGTTTTTGCAACAGATGACATTTTGTCCTGGATACGTTCCTTGGGAGTCATCGCTCCTGTGTAATGAACTCGTTTGGATTCCACTCCTTCCTCATTTTATACGTATACATATATACACCTTATACGTATATATACACAATCTCGAGAAGAATCTTGCGCATGTGTGTATAATCACTAGAGCCGGAGCAACTAGTCAAAATATTTCCTTTTCGTTGGGCTGGCGTTGAAATTATAGATTCACTGATCTTCTCAGCCAATTAGCAGGCGCCTATTCAATTACTTAAAATTTAATTTCAAAGGTCTCACAACCGGGGACTTGGAATCTTTCCGTAAACACTGATCTGATATCAAGAGATTCAATAAATCATTATTTCGTTTACTCTTTTGATTTTATCAATCGTTATTGCCATTCACGGGTGTTAGATCCGTGTTGATCAGAACATAAAGTGTAACCGATTATAGCCATCCTGTGTATTTTGTAATTGAGCCTTTATGACCTGCTATAAAATGTTAGACTCGTTTTGCTATCTGAGACTGTAATAAAATCCTACCGATGAGCAATTCATGCGAGACGAAATTTTACTGACGTTTAGACGGAGCTTTCTCACGAACGAAATCCTTTGTAGCAAACCTGATTCCGCTACTTTCGTCGAAATTTCAGATTTCTTGAACTGCTCAACGTCAAGTTGTTATACTTACTCACTTAATAGAAATGCAAGCCAACTTTTCCGAACCTTTGAAACTCTTTCTGTATACGATTTCCAAGCTTACTAATCGAACTGTTGAGGTTTTGCTAATCCCTAAGTGCGGTTGAACCGTGACTCGATAAAAATGTAACAGACTAATTCTATCCACCTGTACCGTTCGACAATTTGACGGGTCTGAAATCTCACGTTCACCGTAAGCACTATCCTCACGGGGATCGTGACTGGGTGGAAATCGATCATCGCTTCTTTGGCATTGTGTTCGACGACTTCACCGAGATGACTCATTGCCGCAGACTGCCACTTCGATAAATTATAATGGTCAACTTATTCAGTTTAGACTGCTCGAAAAATGAGCAGTTTAGGAGAGGAGTACTCTCGTTCTTCGCATCACGGAATCCGGACGCCAAGTTTAATAAGAAGCGTGAAAACGAGAAAGGAGTAGGTATAGATATGGAAGCAAATATTCTCTTATATGATAATTTAGTATGAGTCAAAACTTGTTCTGTCTGAAAATTAACCAAAGACCTGTCCAAAAATACACACAGTTCACAGTTATTGCTGTTAGAATGTTTTCACCTAATTCGCCATTCTGTTAGAATGTACCACAAATTTTAAACTTACACACAACTGTGAATAACTTTCCAAAACAAGCGGCAATGTCCCGACACGAGCAGCCAGATTAATTTCTGCGACTATCTCGGTGCTTGATTCAACCTCGATTAACGCCAGAAGATTATTCAAATCGCGTGCACGCTGATACGTACCAGCCGCTGAAGAAGAAACTTGTTCGATGTCCGAAATGTTGTGGGATCTTTGGTAAAACCTTAGCTTTAACACATAATCGATAAGATCATAAATTCAGCAGCTGTAAGCCGAATCTGATGATTATATTTTTACAATATATTATCTCTCGGTGAATTTGATTTCTATTTCCGCAAAGCAAACTGCTGCCGAGATTTCAGATCAAGAGAGCTTATAAAGATTGATTTGGAACAATCAACTATTACCTACCTCTCAGGTGTTATATTGCAGATCTTGGTTATCGATTTCTCCAAATCCTATCTATCGATGGTTGTGACTGAATTACGCCTGGCTCCCTGAATGCGACTTGAGAAGTGGTCAATAAATGAAGAATATTCGGTGAAAGCCATGCATAAATGTCTATTTATTGTGTGGTGTAGAAACTAAATGTACTATTTCTATATTCACTTAGCGGTTATACAGGGAAATAAAAACATGTTAGACCACACGAAGTGTTCTGCACAGTTTGATACATAGGCTGAACAATACACGCATAAACTTGGACCGCCAAATTCTTAGCCTACGCCTAATTTTAGAAAAATTACAAAACTCACAGTTGTTAGCGATTATATGACATTAATGGCATGTGAAGTAACGTACTGACGTACAACGATACTTGGCTCTTAGCCCGATTCAGTTATGATTAATACGTATATCGGCCAGAATCTTACATTACTTGGATTATAGGTATTGTATTAGCAACTTTCTCATACATTTTTCAGAGCTCAAATAGTTGTCGTTATTGAAAAACAAAATGAAACTGCTGTGTTGGAGAGGAACTAGTGGGCCTGTTCCGAATTCTTACCCAGGAATGTCAAGATCTGGATCTTGGAAATTTTAGATGAAGATCGTCGTAATGCGTTTAAAACATAGCAATACAAAATTAGCGGTCCCTATATGTATATGGGCTTTCTCTTATAAGGTATATTCTCCTTCCTACGAGTACGCACATTGTAGATATCAAAGCGTTCAACCAAACAGATTGGTAGTAAAACCCGGAGATCTCACGATGTTGGGTAGCACAATTGTGCCAGGATTCTTGATGTTGCCAATCTGACTGGTCGCAAAACGTCCTACTCCGTGATCAACGGGGCCAGTTACTAAAATGTTAACTCCGCTTCCGTATTTCTCATTCAAACTTTGTCCTAAGTTTCCTCCATAGTTGACGTACCGGGTTTGGGACCCCGATGGATTCATTATGGAAGTAGAAACAATGGAGCCTGTATTTTGAGTGACAGAACTCAAAAGCGGATTAACATGTAGATTCACTTGTTGCTGGCCTGTGATTCCCGAGAAACGGCTGCCTCCCGTGCTTTTTGAACCCACTACCGAAGTTGACCATGTCGATTGCAGCTTATCACCAGGGAGAGGATTTCCAGAAAAACCTGCAATTTCAAAAGCCGCTTAATTCTATTTCTTGAGCTCAAGTAGGTCATTCATATTTTAGAACGATGTGACACCTTAGACTTCATAATTTGGTTCCCAAAATCGAGTAATATTGTAGGTATATGATTTTATAGCTTTTGCTACATTGATCATTATTGGAAAATGTCCGATTTTTCAAAACAATTCGTGTTATCAAAATATTTTGTAACTGATTGATGGCTAAAGATGGGTACAAAGTGTCAAATTGAGAAAGCTGTTACTTGAAACTGAAAAGCTGCTGTTGCGAGACGCTGATTTACTGGAGCCAGTGCCAGAGCTGCTACTCTGCTGAAACTTTGCTTCGAATGTGCCAAATTCCGTATTGGGCCGCTGTTGGCCTTGGACGTTGCTCGAGGATTTAGATATTTCCATGCCCGATTGAAAGTTTTTGATAACTTGACTCTGTAACGAAAGTTATCTGAGTTAGGCTTATGAAACACTTAGTAATACAAGAACGAAACGTGAAAAAGTGTCATTTGATCCAGGGTAAGTTAGTAGTAATTGGCGATTATATGCGGAAAAGTCATTTCAAAATGAAATGTATTTTCGAATATGGCTCTGTGCGTTTTTTCGCCAAAAGAGTATATTATAATTACGGCAGATAGTCATTTAGAAATGGACATAAGTCGCACAGATAATCACGTCAATGACATTACACAGAAATTGTGTTCGTTGACAATTGCTGTCAGATTCCTTTCAACTTCTAGTACAAGAAATTAAATATAGCTTTTCGAAAAAAACCGATGCTACAACATCGTTCATCTTGACATATTTGCATTCGTTGAAACCAAGAAATGTACAGATGCGAAGTACTCATAATTTCTAAAATAACCGATTTTCAGGACATAGTTGATCTGTGATGATTCTATTGTTACGGACAAGTTAAAAAAACAATAAAAAATGAATCTTCAATTGAAAATAAGAAACATCCGGTAACAGTACCCATAAAAGTATTATTGAAAATAGAATGGCTCGTACCACATCAGCAATATTGCCACCGATGCTCACGGCCTCAGACGCTCCATTATTCTTAATCACATTCGCATCATGTGCATAAGAGTTTACAGCAGTGGCAGAATTCAGATTCACTTCGGAATGAGAATTTGCGTCACCAGAATTGGTATTCAAATTGATGTTCGTTCCAGCATCATCGTTCACTTTAGCAGTGTTTGTATTCATGTTGACATTCGTCTCGGAATAAGAGCCCGAGTCACCAGTATTCGTGTTCAAATTGATGTTCGTTCCAGCATCAACGTTCACTTCGGCGATGTTTGTATTCGCATTGACATTCGTCTCGGAATAAGAGCCAGAGTTATCAGTATTCGTGTTCAAATTTATGTTCGTTCCAGCATTAACGTTCACTTCGGCAGTGTTTGTATTCATGTTGACATTCGTCTCGGAATAAGAGCCAGAGTTATCAGTATTCGTGTTCAAATTGATGTTCGTTCCAGCATCAACGTTCACTTCGGCGATGTTTGTATTCGCATTGACATTCGTCTCGGAATAAGAGCCAGAGTTATCAGTATTCGTGTTCAAATTTATGTTCGTTCCAGCATTAACATTCACTTCGGCGATATTTGTATTCGCATTGTCATTCGTTTCGGAATAAAAGCCCGAGTCATAAGTATTTGTGTTCGTTCCAGCATTAACGTTCACTTCGGCGGTGTTTGTATTCGTATTGTCATTCGTTTCGGAATAAAAGCCCGAGTCATAAGTATTGGTGTTCGTTCCAGCATTAAGGTTCACTTCGGCGGTGTTTGTATTCGCATTGTCATTCGTTTCGGAATAAAAGCCCGAGTCATAAGTATTTGTGTTCGTTCCAGCATTAACGTTCACTTCGGCGGTGTTTGTATTCGCATTGTCATTCGTTTCGGAATAAAAGCCCGAGTCATAAGTATTTGTGTTCGTTCCAGCATTAACGTTCACTTCGGCGGTGTTTGTATTCGCATTGTCATTCGTTTCGGAATAAAAGCCCGAGTCATAAGTATTCGTGTTCAAATTTATGTTCGTTCCAGCATTAACGTTCACTTCGGCAGTGTTTGTATTCATGTTGACATTCGTCTCGGAATAAGAGCCAGAGTTATCAGTATTCGTGTTCAAATTGATGTTCGTTCCAGCATTAACGTTCACTTCGGCGGTGTTTGTATTCGTGTTGTCATTCGTTTCGGAATAAAAGCCCGAGTCATAAGTATTGGTGTTCGTTCCAGCATTAACGTTCACTTCGGCGGTGTTTGTATTCGCATTGTCATTCGTTTCGGAATAAAAGCCCGAGTCATAAGTATTTGTGTTCGTTCCAGCATTAACGTTCACTTCGGCGGTGTTTGTATTCGCATTGTCATTCGTTTCGGAATAAAAGCCCGAGTCATAAGTATTTGTGTTCGTTCCAGCATTAACGTTCACTTCGGCGGTGTTTGTATTCGTGTTGTCATTCGTTTCGGAATAAAAGCCCGAGTCATAAGTATTGGTGTTCGTTCCAGCATTAACGTTCACTTCGGCGGTGTTTGTATTCGCATTGTCATTCGTTTCGGAATAAAAGCCCGAGTCATAAGTATTTGTGTTCGTTCCAGCATTAAGGTTCACTTCGGCGGTGTTTGTATTCGTGTTGTCATTCGTTTCGGAATAAAAGCCCGAGTCATAAGTATTGGTGTTCGTTCCAGCATTAACGTTCACTTCGGCGGTGTTTGTATTCGCATTGACATTCGTCTCGGAATAAGAGCCAGAGTTATCAGTATTCGTGTTCAAATTTATGTTCGTTCCAGCATTAACGTTCACTTCGGCAGTGTTTGTATTCATGTTGACATTCGTCTCGGAATAAGAGCCAGAGTTATCAGTATTCGTGTTCAAATTGATGTTCGTTCCAGCATTAACGTTCACTTCGGCAGTGTTTGTATTCATGTTGACATTCGTCTCGGAATAAGAGCCAGAGTTATCAGTATTCGTGTTCAAATTGATGTTCGTTCCAGCGTTAACGTTCACTTCGGCAGTGTTCGTGTTGACAGCTCCAGAAGATCCGGATGAGAAATGACGTGGAGAATTGAGAAACGGGTTTCCAGCGTATCCTGCAAGTTTAGTGATCTCTAGACTAACCACCCCAATGATAACTAATTTTTGAAAATTGAAGCGAAATGTGTAAAATGCGAGAGCAGTATTGAAGCTCCCTGAAAACGAATGCTTACCACCTTGTCAACCAATTGAAGTATATTCATGCAGACGTAACGCAGATGCGTGGACATACACACATGTTTAAAAATCGCCCGAAGATCTTATTTCAATGGCAGTGATAATATGGGTGATAGGAAATGCGGCAGGTCACGAGATTTCAAATATTTTATTTGTCACATGTTTGAAACGGCTTGGTCAATTTTGGTTTCGTTGCAACTGGGTTTATCCAAGTATGAAAATATTTATATAATACTGTTATTTGTTAAATAGTGTATTGTTTACAACAAGAAAGCAAAGTCACTGCACCACCTTTGTGTCACATGTTGTAAATTAATATACATGAACACAAGGCTGAAATCTGCAGTTAATATTAGTATTGAGGCAATGAATCTTAATGATAGGTTCTCCAACCAGTTAGTAGAGTTAAGCATTAGAATGGAAAGTCACGGTTGTATAAATTGTTATTAAAATTTGACGAGCTACTGCTTTTAGATTCGGAACCGCCGAAGCTTCCGCTTGAGCTAGTTTCAAAGAAGGATGAAGAACTCTGGTGTCCTCCGGCTTGACCAATGTTGGCTACATCGAGGGAAGAAGCTCCATCGAATTGGGTCTGTTCGCCTATCACAGCCGTGTCGAGATTACTATAGCCAGTGTTTGTTCCCACAAAATCTAACTTATCGGCTTCGGCGTGTTCGAATTGCTGGTTTGCAGCGTTCGCATAAGATCCGCTGTTCTGGCTCCCCTGAAAAAATTGGCTTCCAACTTGACCCTGCAACGATATGTTTTCAGTTGAAGTGCTATGCAGTGAACAAAACTTTCGATACAATATCAGCAATGAAGTGTTGAGATATGTAATGTCGTCGACAATTTTCTCTGAAAAATAAAATAACTCGAATGTTTGTCTGATATGATCATTATCCAAAATATGCATGTCGTATACGATACTAGCCCCCTTAATTACGAATGTATACAAAAACAGAATTGTTCATACCGCATTGGCAACGGCTCCAGCGGCATTGACAGATCCAGATCCTTGATTGTTGCCTGATCCTGTAATGCCGAGATCATTGTCAGCTCTGACAATGTGTACTACGGGTCCGCTTTGGGCGTAGTAACTTATCTTTCCACCCAAGTTGTCAGCTCCGTTATTTTGATTCAATCCCTGATTTTGGTTTTGTCCAGCATTCGCGAGAGCTCCAGAACCTTGAATAACGGAAACTCCCTGCTGAATACCGGCGTTCGAAAATTGCTGAGCGTTCAAGTTCTGTTGGTTTTGAAGCAGGCTGCTACTTTGCCCGATGGATTGCGCGTTCACGTTCAGGTTCGTATTTGCTTCCGAGAATCCCGTATTGAAATTGGTATTTGCATTAGTCAAGCCGATCTGTCCGGCGGAAGATTCAACATTTCCGAAACGGCCTTGCGAGTTGGCGTTCAAGTTCTCATTGCCATAAAACTTTGCTATATTGGACTGGGAATTTGCGCCTCCCTGTCCGACGGAAAATATGTTTGTGAGTCCTTGGCCTACGGCAATCGCCGGTTGCAACACTACCGGCAACAAACCAGAGGAGAACCTAGACGAAGACGAAGAGGATTGCGACGACGCCGAGGAAGAAGAGGAGGATGTATGAGACGACGAGGACGAAGACTCCACGTTACCACCTAAAAATGGTTGTTACTGTAATTTTAAAATTCTGGCACGACTGCGGCAGCAGGAGAAACTAATCGTGAACAAAAATTCTAATGATATAAATAAACTAGAATGGGCAGCTATTTCTGAAGCATAAATTACTCTACACGAATGTATTAATCAAGTATTCTACAACCAAGATTGAAGAGACGATATGCAGCCGCATTTCATACCGAAATCTGAATGAAATGTAACACTGATTTTCAGCAAAATGTGTCGGATGAATAATGGGGCTAACATAAACAATCACTTTGGCACTTGGACAACGGTTAGATAGAAGCCGTGGATTATTTGAAGACGTAGTGAAACGTCATTGCAGTATCCGAAAAAAAACTTTACACTCAAGCGTATTTGTAGTTTTGTGTATAGCAGTTCGGTGTCGGGTGAAAATTACAAATTGAACCGGAATACCATCCGCCTACCTGGGAATGGGAATCCAAAGAACGGCACGTTCGGTACCGGTGCAGGGTTGGCTAGTCCGACCACCGAAAATAATATGATTGACCACACCAACATCTTGTAATGAAAACTTGAAGAGAACTGCACGATATTGGGTGCTATCCATTATATATCCACCATCTTGATGGAGTAATCGGTAGGGATATGGAAAATTGGTACCCATCGGCTAGTCATTAAAAGACAATTCGAAAATTTTTATATGGAACTTGATAATGAGTTCCAAAATTTGCTAAGCTGTCTGATCAACACTGTGACACTAAGCGTAATAAGTTCCGTCTTCGAATCCGTATTCAATCCTTGGGTGACTAAGATCCTCCACTTCTTTACGCCAGGATGTCCCATTTTTCACGTGAATCATGAGTTAACAAATCGTAGTAAATATTCAGGAATTTTTCCAAGAACGTATTTTAAATTCGGTTAAATATCTAACTATACATTATACTCTTGAAACATTACTGTCATTGCAATTTATACGAAACATAGTTCTCGAGATATGAACGAAGAACTTCATGTGTCGCAGGTAAGACCAGCTAGTAACATACAGTATAACTTTACTGGGTGTAATTAAAGAATAACCACACACTACTGGAAGATGGCGTACTACAATTAGGTACAAGTATTTGGAGAGCATCAAAATAGATTAAAATCATCATAATTACGGTGAGCTGCATGAAAAATGGAGGCCACGGCATCTTTTCGAAATCTGATATACATCTTTTAAGGTAAGCCGTTAAAAGAGAACCACAATAAAGCCTCAGGCGTGTCAAATTGAAATATTTAGGAATACACATTTGTTGGTGCTGTAACGTAACATGATGAAATATGTGTCGTTTTTTAGGAAAGTTTCCGAATATCACATTTACAGCGTCCATCGACGTAGATAATTGAATCAAACGTAGGCATACGAATCAGGAATATTTTGTTCATGACTGAATTGCATTTGTTACTGTCGCAGAATATTGCAACAGATATCTACTTATATCTTGGGCCATTCATAGGTTTCACGTAGAGGTCAGTCTTCCAAGAACATATTAAACGTTTCGTAATGACGTGGTATCGCTTATTTACTTTCACCTTTAATTGGCTATATAGGTAGAAAGTCGATGATCTGCGAATACGTAGAATCCTTGAATCAAAATTCATTAAGTATTCGGTTTTGAATCAGTGTGAACCGACGCGTCGTCAAGCTTTTTTGATCGTTGTAGACATCGAAATCAAACATTTTTATATAATCGGTCAGTAAGTGGTTTTTGATTTGAGGTTTATCAACAATTTTCATAAGTCCTAAGTGTAACATCAATCTTTATACGGTCGCGTTTCGAGGCATCGGAGCCCAAAATTCTATTCTAATAGTCAATTCAATAAATCTACTCGGTGTAAGACTTTCAATTTTTCTTTCAACTTCAAATTTCAGCAAGTCCTGTGACCAGTCCATTCATAATTGACGGGCAGGGACTCGTTGCGATATCTATTTTACCGTCATAGGCTACTCGGCGTCAGTACGATTCCTGATTGAGTTGATATAAATACGTTGCACATACCCACCAAGAGGCGAATGATGTACAGCGTGCATACTACGCCTCGAAACCGGGAGGGGCGTTCCACATCACTGTACAATTACAGCCGGCTTGTGCAGTGCTCCAGGGTTAAGCTAACGGTATACCATCATCGATTCTTTATTTTCCACGACTTCCTCTTGGAACGAATCGCATACTCCGAAATAAGCCGTCTCACGCATGACTGGGTCCTGTTCCCATGATACGTCTTAAACAAACAAACGAAAAACATTCTACACCCGTCTCGTTCGTTTCCCTTTATCCCGCTCTCATCGGTTCAACTCCCAGACTGTCATTGGCTGCGGATTCAAATTGCGCATAACGTTCTGCTCCTGCGGACACCTTCCTCAGACCAAGAGACGGTAGTCCGTGAACTGTTTCATGACACTGTCCAACAAGAATGGATTGTGTTTATTCAGCAACAAAATCATTTCGTCATATTGGTTTTTCTCTAAGGATTCCATGCTGATGAGCTGGCGCAAAACACTTTTTTTTTTTATGTTTTGAAAATGAAATGAAACATTTTATACCATAATTTTCCAAACTGATCGTGAGGCACCTTTTAAAGTTACCAAGCGTTACGAGGTATCAAAATTTTATACGCAATTTTCATTTTTATGGTATCCTCGAAAGCAGGACTCGCTTTGGATTCGAATCTGTTTACAGAATCCACCCATAATCAGTACTGTCATACTGTTTTTTTTTTTTTTTTTTTTTTTTTTTGAGATGGTTATAAAAGGTTTTTTCTTTTCACTCTACTTATTATATCCAATGGGATAGGAACTCTCCGTGATCACTTGCGTATTCAGCGACGAAAAAATTCTTTGCAAAACATTGGCTCGCAATTGTGATGAAAAATCGTAGTGAGACGGTGTAATCGCGGACTAGTTCATCACTTCGCATAGTCCACGTACACCCGGAGGCATAATAATGGTCCGTGAACCCGGCCCAGCAGCCCGGGAAGGACAATGGACCGAATCCGTGGGGAGATGACGCAACGGCAATCTCCTCGTGGTGTCTTCGCGTCGGTAATCATGCAGGGTATTCCGCCAACAGCGCACGTGGTCCTTCATCAAGCAGACCAGGGAGCGAGTTGGGATCAGTTTTTTTATTCCTCATGCACGGGCGGCTCTGGTTCGCTCAGTTTTTCCAGAGGTTCGCTTACGACCGTCAGCTAAGGTCAATGCTCGGAAAATATCAAGTCGGGTTGGAAGGTAAATTGCAAGTATACAGCACTCGCAATTACGAGGACAAATCATTGTTCGACGTGCACTTGGTTGACAGTTTATGAGGATAACTGGTATGAGCTGATCGAAGGGTTAATCTCTGTTAACTAATAATAGCGTACGTTGATTGCCATTACAAAGATGATAAGTTGATTAAAGCGAGGTTACGGGGATTGCAAAATCCAAATTTTGCGCTTGAAAAACATCAGTGATACCGTTCAATTGTGGGACTAATCCTAAATAATGATCGGAGGTAAATATTAAATTTGTTATAACTCCTCGAGCATTTGAAAAAAAAGGTGGAACTTCTCGAAGGTTTCGTGGAATCTGATTAAAAAATAATTTTTTACACAAATTTAACAAAAAAAATTAGAGGTTGCAGCTATCACCTAAAAATGTTTCAATGAAATGAAAAATGGTGATTGCTGAAATTGGTCTTTTTACCATTTTTACCACTTAATTACTATAATTATACTGTTGTTCAGTTACTACAGTCATTACTCTGATGAAATAACACGTATATTCATTTCTACAAATACTTATGATAAGTTTCACGTACAATTAGTTGTTTCTCAAAACTTATAAAGAAAACCTAACGTTTGTAGGACACAGAAAGCAATACGACTTAACATTACATTAGTCAAAGAACTTATAAGAAATAAATTGACACTAAAAAAGCCTCTCTACATCGGATTACATAACTAAACACATCCATCGTTGACAAAATGTCCTAAATATGTGAAATAAATAAGAGAAATTTATGGTGTAAGAAAGGAGAAAGGATCTCAATTTAAACCATTAGAGTGAAAACTACTTTGATATTATTACTTCTTAACTTTCGGCGTAAAAACTTACGACTATAATACTCACTTGTACTGTTTTGTCTCCCAGAGATGATCATTTGTCCAATCAGTTTTCTCGGTAGCACAACTTGAAAAGCAGTATCTTTATACCATAACTTTCCCTTATGGTGGTACGGTGATTGTCAATTGACCGCTGAATGCTTCAGGTCTGTGAGATGAGTTGGCAGGTAATTATTGCAAGTCCCAAATAATATGCAACTTCTCACAAACTATTATTCTATTACTATACTATTTGATAGAAGTTTCGCCAAAAAACGTCTCGAGTGTTAGCAATATCAAATGTGATTACTCAGTTCATTAAATACTACAATCCAATGATTTTTGATATAATTATTTTAAAAAATTGGTCATCAGATTCAACATGATGAAGGCTGTGTCAGGTAATTCCGAATGATTGATCATGGAAACTTGATAACCGTACCGTGTAAGGAATTTATTCGAGTCTAGATTCATGCGTAATAATGGAAAATACGACGCTGCATGTTTTTAACACATATAAATTCACAGCGTTTTACAGTCAGTTCTTGCACCAACGGCGTTATGTGCCGTTAGATAAGACTAATATTAAAGCGAGAGACAGTTATTCCTTAGAATAAAGAACAATATGAGGTTGAAGTTTGTTACGTGCACGCTACACTGACCGTACGAAACTATGTGTAAAATTCAGCGGCTGCATAAGATTTTACGATCTGATTAAGAACGACTTCGGTAATTAAATAAAATTATTTCAAAACACTGGATCACGCTATTGGCAAATTAGTATGAACTTTATACTAACCCGCAGTGCACGCGAATGTTTCAGGCAACTTACACGAGCTTGCGGCCTTATGGAAAGTAATATTCCTTTTTCTGTTATTCATTATTACATTCCTGGGCTACGGTGTTTTCCCTAAAAATGTAATAAAAGAGCCTAAAATTATACACTAAAGTTTCGACATGCATGTTTTGACTCAAATTGTTCAAAAACGGTGAAAAATCTATTAGATTCGTTCATCGACCATGAAGACACAATCCTAACTTCGTTATACTATATGAGCAATCTCATTTCGTACCTAAGTTCTCTCTTCGTTGTTTCACAAGCAGAATGGACTTGGTGTAAAACATTATAATCAACACCCTAGTCATTCTAGTGGATAATAAATGTTATTCAATCGGACGCGTGAGTGCACCTAACGAATTTTTCAACGGTTATTGCAAATCCTGGAAATATAGGTACGAAAAAGAAAATAACTGTGTACCGAGCGTTAAGCATTTTGGGTCGTATTCCTCAGTCTGAGATATTTAAGACCAAGATCTAGTGGTTGTACAGCATGATATTTTTTTTGTTCACATTTCGTTACGCATTAACGTCAGAAACTTCAAGCTCGTAATTACACAGATCACAAGTAATTACAAAGATTACAGGGATTACAAAAGATTACAAAAATTGCACATAATACGAGAAGATCACCAAGATTAGAGGGAATCAGAAGAATTGTAAGTCGTTACAAAGATTACCAGGATTTCACGGATTACACAGATATCATGAAAAATCCAAAGAAATCACAAAAGTTTAGAAAGAAGTAAAATGGATTCCAAAGCTTTCAAGGACTGTATGAAACTACAGTAGTTTTTGCTTTACGAAAAAAAATTTGAAGTTTGCATTTTTCCCATTTATATTACTCGTAAAACAAAAACTGCCAAACCAATCACGATTATCCTATCTCACGCGATAGGTACAGGTATAATAAGGATTTTTCTACTTAGGTTATATTCAATATTTCGTCTCCAAAAAATTTGCAATTTTGTTTAAATGTCAATAAATATAATGTGAAAATTACGATAAATTTTATTTCGGTGGTTTGTGTTTAAAAAAATACCCAAAAAACCTTCAAAGAAACAGCCTTCACACTAGACGACTCCATTAATGTTCAGGGGTCTCAAAAATTGATTACGTTTTATTGGTCACATACTGATGATAGTTATAGATGTGAAAATGAAGCAGATACGGATTTTCAGTTAATTAATACCATTGTTGTAACATTCAAGTTCACCTTCGTACAGTTCATCTATTGAATGAAATTCTTCGGTAGAAGAAATTACAGCGTAAAACGAATTTGTAATTGCTCGATTTGTCGAATTGAATTTACAATTCGGATCTTACCGTTTCTAAGAGACAAACTGACTTATTCGTTATCCCGGTACCGCGGTATGGCCCTATTTCTATCTGGGCCGCGACAAATTGCCAATGAAACTCCGTACAATTGAATCGTAAGAGTCGCGTTATGTAGCCTGGAGTGAGGCTTGGAGCTATTCACGAACTAGACGAGCTCGGAAAGAGGACTTTGCAACGGGTTTCTTTGAATCAAAACATCGACTATATACAGAACAAACGTAATCGAATTTGAAAAGAAACATCGTGTTCTTGCAAAACCATCATATTTTACATTTATGACGTGAACCCTTCTCGGACATAAATAACAAGTAGACAACATCATCGTTCAACGCTGTGAATAAATTGAAGATAGTAGGTATTATTTACAACCATCGGTTTAAAAAATGAAACATGATAGGCATTCTTGTTGCTCCAAAGTTTGCTCACGACTCGAGTATCTACTCGACATTTTCATCGAGTCAAGCTACGTTGGTATTAATTACTGATTGGATCTCACAATTAGTTTCGATAACCTTCGTGCTTGCATGGTCTGGTTCACCATTCAACTCTCAGGCTTCAGTCGATCGATAATAATCACACTTCAGACGATAACACAGCTGTGGCATACCTGACGTAAAATGAATAGCCATCGAATAATAGTCAGCTGCAGATGGCAACGACCTCGAGGGAAAGGTGATACGGCCTATCAGTCAATCACTTGAGACTATCAACCGTACATATAAACTCAAGGTCAACAGAGAAAATGTTCACGCAGTATGTCTCAGAAGTGAACAAATAGCTGACTATTCCCTTATCACTTTCAAATCATGATATACTTAAGCTACAAAGATCTTCATACAAATAAAAAAAAAAAGAAATAATGTAATAATCAACAAAAGTTTTTAACTTCGATTTGCATCGAAATTGTTAAAACCTATGATGATCGTGATCGAAAAATTGACTGAAAAACTTATTCTATGACGTTAGCATCATTAAATATTGAATTTTACACATTAAACAAATATTGATCATGATCAACAATTTGAAATATTGAATTGACTCGTGAAAAAAAAGATCAATCGTTTCGGTGACTTTGTAAAAATTACTAGTCTTCTGAAAGTGAAATCGAACGCATTTACCGAAGTTAGATTTTCTTACGAAGTAATTGGAATGAAACAACGATATCTAAGCTTCCGTTTATAATTACAGAGATCTTCGCAGCTTAAAAATATAACGATTCATACCAAATTCTCAATTTTATACCCCGTGATAAAAATACTGGAAAGTATCGTTTTATCAACTTCTCGAAGATGATAAAGGTATGGAATAGATCGGTTTGCCCACGGAAATACATACTCGTATACCCAAATCAGATGTGTATCGTCGAAGTCAGGCGATGACTTGAGAACGGCAGGCAAAAACATCTGGTTAAATGGTGATGCGGTGTAAAATCGAAAGTGACGCAATATTCGCGAGCCTCCAAGCTGGTTAGTTAATGGTTAATCCGACAACGTGTGTGTAGGTGAATCTGGCAGCGAGTGTGAACGACGTACTTGGCGAATGGGTGACGCGCGACCGACGATCCTGACCCACGACCCAGGATATGTAGCCTTCGAACAACATTATACGCGCTAACCAACGAGCCTCGTTAGACGGACAAAGTTAATTCGATTGACCGGCGATAATCTGGGAATAAAATTCCAGCCACAGGCTTGCAGCCGGATCGTTACGGCGAGCTTATTTATACACGAACAAAAATCCCGAGAAGGACCGTAAAGTTCGGAGAAATTTGGACAACGGATAGGCGTCTCATCCGCTTAGTTGTCTCGACGCTGGAGCCTAGATTCGACGTTATTTTGGCGGACCTGGATTTATTGCAGCTTTTGACGTCACTGTGCCAAAACCCGCAGACCGCGGCATGCCCATAACTCAAACCTGCCGCTGTTATAGGTCGAAACGATACAGTTGAAGCTCGTGGTAATTTACGATGCTGTAAACTCGACGTTTAACAAAGTAATTATTAATCGTGATGCCTGTTGCCCGCGGGCGTGACGATTACAGATCATAGTCGATACTGAATTACGAGTTACGAACGATCGTGGTCAGCGTGTGATAATCGTCAGAAAAATGAAACATGAACTTGAAACTGAGGATTAGTTAAGAGTTCTAAGTCCACGTAGTTTAATACAGTAAGAGCCAGGTGACTCAACGGCTTCGTGAATGTATTTACAGGGCATATAATTTACAGAGATTTTTTATTCGATGTAGAGAAAAGTACATGATTACAGTTAGCGGGTAATAGTTAATTATTACCACAAATCTATAATTTTAGCGAGTGCTTGTCCAGCCTGCTTGGCTCTTTCGATTACCGATTTACGTTATTTAGCCCCATTAAATTGTGGGTACGCATGTACCTACCATTTTATTAATATTTGTCATGATTGTCACAGAGAGCATGTAAAATATTTTCGTACAGAACTAACGATCTGTTTTATTACAAGCTTAACGTATTCGACTTACAATCTCAGATGATCATTGTGAGGAATTCGCTGGACGATTTCTCGACAGATGGAAAAAAAAATGATCATTCAAACCTTAACATCGTTATAACATTTTAAATTTGAGGTAAAAATAGTTTCATCTCAAGGCATTTTGGACTCTGAACTCATTTATTCATATCAAACCATTTCAAGTAATATCCAGGGCTGGATATAGTATCAAGAAGTCGTATGCCTTGGGTCGATCAATTTCAGTAAACCGTTATAAAAATGAGAAAATTGTTTGTTCCTTTTTGTAACGTGTAAGTCGTGTTGGAAAAGGCCTCAAGCGTTATATCTCGATCTGGACCGACTTGCCACTCTATTTACGTATTATAAAAATCGGATTGAAGCATCAACATAACGGTCTGTTCCCGTCGTTGCCTCCCTTTCGATGTTCCAAGGGATCGTGATTCGACTCATCGAGAACAGAGTGACTAAGAATAAAATAAATCTCGAAGCAAGTCGAGCGAGTGAGTTGTAGATAAAATTTTTACAAGTTACTAAAAAAACAAAAAAAAAAAAACAAACAAACAGAACTCGACCATAAGAATATGAACGAAGTATTTAAATTCCGCGAGGAATGCCAGCTGTGAGAAGATTCCCTGTCAGGAGTGAGATGTATAATCACCCCGTATCAACTATAGAATTACCTCGAGGGATTGAGAACCGAGTATGGCGGTTAAACTCGTATTATCATTAGTCTGGAGCGACGCGGAGATCTGTTGAATGGGGAAAAAAATTCCCTGGGGAGTGGCTTTCATCGCGCAGAGCGGGTAGCTGATCCCCCTTTCCTATCAAACTGCAAATGGGCATGTATTTATGTCTCTGAAATTGATTACGTTCGTTAAATGTCACGGGATACGATTTGCATATAATTTATGTCTACAACCTTGAGTAAGCTCTCCCTGCCGCTCGAGGGCGATTCGACTCTTCGCGCTAATAATTATACATGTAATTGCATAAAGTTTTCCGAAGCTTGTAGGCCTCGAGGTTTCAGACCGCAGCATCTACCGGCGACATAACATTGGTCAAGTGGGATTTCATTTTTGAACACCTTGAAAGTGAGGAGAATCGTCATTGTACTTAAGAAACTTTGTTATTTTCACCGGTAGAACAATATTTTAAATCTTAATGAGCGATAATTCTGACTAACGATAAATTTAACCTTACGCAGTCAAAGATCGTTTCCACAGACTGTAACGTAGGATAAAAATTTTTTAACCGTCAGACAGGTTTATTTTTGAGAAAATTTACACAAGATCATCCATCTTCGGTCAGTTGAAAGTGTAAGTGTACGTATCATCGCAGGAATCGTGCGGCCATTTAACGCGCTGAAGATGTTTATCCATCTGTCTGTTTATCCATCCTTTAGCATTACTCACTGGAGTAGGTACTACATGGTCTATTATTAACGCATCAACGTTACTCATTAATATCATTCGATCATACCTATAACAAGGAAGACGGGGCTGATTAATCCTTGAACGACGTAACTATATTCAAATTTACCGATTAATGTGTAATTGCATGAACCCGGATTGATGACGAATTCCTCCCAAACGATTCTGAAATTAAATTAGCTGAGGCTGACTGCAGTGTGCTTGGTAAAAAGAATGTCCTAGATTGAAATAAAAAAAAGTAGACAAATGTGTAACGGTTATAACCTCTGCTTGTTGCCTGTCCAAGTCTCTAAAGAACGCGAAAACGTTCTACGTTTCAGACAATTCGGAGATCACATGGATGCATTGGGGTTTTATTTTTGAATTTAACAAACTTCTTTGTTATTCGTAGTGTAAGGTAAAACTAGCATTTGTTATGTTTGAATTGATAACGTGGAATATTAGGTACCTTATAGAGTTTTTTAAGAATCCATGACTTGACGATTTGTAACCAAAGGTAATCATCAAACAAACACGATTATATATTAATATGACAACAAATGCAATATTTCGTATCTTAAAAATTGCGAATCGTGCGGATTTTTTAAAAACATTCTTATTTTTGAACTAATATTTATATCAAAGTCGTGTTAAATAAGACCTATGCAAAAGAACGTGAAATACTTTTTTCGACTATCGTCATTTCGGGACTAAGATTTTTTAATACATCAATAACGGACACGCAGTCTTAGTATTCCGACAAGTTACAGGTACATTTCGAGAACGGTTTTAAAGAGAAATTTTTACAAAACTGCTTGGCATAATAAAAAACGCAAGCTAACATCCCTGCCATTTGCGGTACGGAATTAAAAAAGGAACCGCTTATTCCTATGGTACGAATAGCTCAACATCTCGTACCAATCTGAACAAAAGTTCACTCGCGTCATCGAATTTAATTTTGAATTTTGATTTCGATATTCGTGTCACCCTGTAACGAAAATAGGCTTGTATGATCAAATTTCTTTATTACTTTAATTGCTTACAGCTAACTGCTGTCAACAGGTGTAACTAATTTCTTTGCTTTCCGCAGGGCATCGAGCCTTTGTTATTATAATATGCCTACGAATTGTTCGAGCAACTACTGCGAGTGGATTTACGAATTTGACCTTTAACCCCTGACCTGATCCGTCTGGCCTTCCTCGTATTTTTCATCCTTCCTAGGAGCTCGATTGTAACTCGACGACGACCGTACACCAGTAGATCTTGGACCAGGAAGATGAGGCTCAAGGTTGCAAGATCTCGCTTTGTGACTCGCTTCTGCAACAGGTTGGACCTGTCTCCACCGGCTTTCGACCATACCGAGAGTCTCGGCCAACACCGCGTAACAAGTTACGGCTCTGCATTTCTGTAGTTCCACTCACACTGTTATACCTGGATCTATTATATCCGAGGAAGAGAAAAAGATTCGGACAATATTTTTCACGCATCGCGATATTGCGGACTTTCGTGATTAAAACATGCCGATGATGCGTGCGTGCTGATTGCTAGTCGAGCTGCCACGTTTCCATCCCGGCAATTCATCCGGCTCGCGTGATACACCGAGTGCCCCTATTTTTATCTCTTTTTTTATTTATTTCTCATTTTTCTCTCTTCTTCTTTTAGTTTCTAGTCATGTTTCTCCTCATTCTCTGATATTAACGGGATGGAATCCTGGGAGGGCCTAGCAGTTCGCACTGTAGGGAGGAGAGGGGCGTACATATATATTAGAGAGCCCCCTGGGCGGGGGGCCCAGTACCGTTCAAAGATGCGAGCCGTTGGGATGCTGCGGTCGGGGTTCATTCTCGTCTTCCTTATCATTACCTACGCCAGTGAGTACCGGATATTACTTGACCACGTCGTACGCACGTACCTAGAAAAATATATGCATCTTTATCTTATCAACGATCGAAATGATCATGCATACTCGAATCGCACAATTTACTATCATCAAAATTATATATCAAAGTGAACCCGTACAAGTGATTCATTGCTTACGGATTTTCGTAAAAACTTGGTGGAATTGTGAAGTGAAATTTTTATCCAAGACACACCTCGAACGAATGTTGCGGTGTACTCGGGATTAGAGAAACAAGACCTTTGTCTTTCAACAGAATACGACTCATGCTAACTTACGAATATGCACATATTCTTGAGTTAGACAGTGTGACCAATGTCCTTGCGTTAAAACCACCTTTTTCAATTAGAAGTAGTTTTTACGCGAAAAGCCATCTCACGGTTCAATTCCGCTTTCTCGAGTTTTAATCAAATTTTAAGATTATCATTGACGAAGGTTTTATGCAGTATTTATTAAATTTGGACATAAATTACGAGGTTGAAGTTACAGTAATGCTAGTACAAAGTATGAAGTAGGTTTGTGTAATACAACGTTACAAGGTTCGACCTGACCAAAAATTGAAATTCATATTTATTGCGGTAGAATCGTCGAATCTGTAGAGTTTCAGTTGAATCCAAATCGATTTGAGAAAAAAATATTGCTAGTTCACACGATTCCGTGAGAATCTTTTCCTCTGGTTCTCTTTGTGCAAACTATACATATACACATAAAAAGAACACTACTTGCGTCGATAAAAAGTAGTGATAGTTGTTTGACAAGTTTTGTGAGAAATAAAAGGTTGATAAACATTATAATGACGTTCTTTTTTAAATTTTGCATACAGACACCCTGCCTCTGCAATACTTGCCGTCAATTCCTGGGTACGTTCCGGTCTACATCCGAAACGGCGATGAACCCTTGGAGGATATTAACCTCGCGCTCGCCGAGGCCTTCGCTGAGCACTCATCTTCTAAGGTACCTGTAACGCTTACACGCATATATGGTTCCATGTGTTTAATTATTGCATTCGAGAAATGCAGCTAGAACTGCCTAGGCTGAAGGTCCGCGAGGATGCATAATGAGAAGTGACTACAGAGGGCATGAAGGGGTTTCTTGTATGCCTATAATTCTTGAAACCCTTCCGATATACGTACATTCGCTAAGTTTTTCCACCCTTGTTTATACGTTATATCCTGAACAGAACCTGAAGGAATCTCCGATCACGTTGGACGCTCTGCAGCCGGTTGACTACGAGCAGGTTTCGAACGGTGTGGACAAGGTCGAAAAAAGCACACCGGGCGCATTTGAGCTCAACGAATTAGGCGCTGAGCAGAAAAACGACGATGCGAACGCCGAGGTCTTGAGCCTCGACGAGCCGGCGCCAACGGCGGTGCAACGCCGGGAGACGAACCGATCGGACGGTGAGAAAAAATCCGAGGCGGTCACGCTGGAGGTGAACAGGTCCAGAATACCGCAGCTTCTCACTGCCCAGGAACACGAGGATGAACAGACCTCCGAGGCGAAAAAAGTGCCGCCGATTTCCCTCTCCGAGGAAAGCGCAAATGAGGTAGATAGTCAAAGACACTTTTTAAATGGATTCCTGCATGAACCGAATTGAATGTTACGAGAAAAAAAAAATGGATAAGGAGACTCGATGTGATGCTCGAACGGTCGTACAATTGTGGCTTAAAAGGTGGATGAATTTTTTGAGAATTTGTATTTCAACAAAAAATTATTCAATTCCATCGGCGTTGATTTTATTCGAAAATACGTGGATCATACAGACCCTGTACGACTATCCCTTCAATGACCAAAACAATTTCTATAACTAATCGCGTAGTTACGGGCAACAATGATCCATTTCCTTCTTCTTTTATTTTTTTTTTTTGTTTTACGCCAAGCCAACACGTAATATAACCGTGCCCAACTTATAAACTTCGTGATAATAGACTCGAAAACTTGAAAGTAAAGACGTTCCTAGAAACACAAAACGTGTATCACGACTGTGATAATTGCATTGTACATGCAACAGAAATAAAATTCGCATAGATATGCGAGAAAGTAGATGACAACAGTAACCGTACTGAGGTATCCGTATATCGTGCTTTAAACATACTTTTAGCCACAGAGATGCATGAACTTGTAAGGCTATAGTTTTAGATTACAACTTTAGAAAACTATTTTTTTTAACATTCATGATAAAAAGACGACTTATACTTCTTGAAACGGTCTAAGAATAAATACGGTGATTATAGGATGAATATTGACGAACATGACGACTTTGCAGGAATTCAAAGAAAAGTACACAAACGATGGATGCTCGACGTACGGTTATGTTCAACAGCGATATTGAATCAACCAGAATTGCAGAGAATTCATTACAGCCCGAAACTACAAGTACAAGTAGTGTCTACACACAAGAAACAAATTGAATTTAGTAAAAATGGCGATGAAACATGGCGAAAGAATTGTTTCCCTGATTCAAAAAATGCAGACTCGCTCAATACCGGTCCGAATCAGCGATATGATCACTACTTTGTTGAGACAAATAAGATTAGTTTAAGTTAATAAAATATTTCTGTTGCCATGTTTACACACCATGTTTTGTAAATTGAAGAAAAATTTTCTCTGTGTGTACCAGTTCGAGGCTTGTTTTGTTTTTGGAATAATGCGTGTCAATTTTCCAAAATGGCCTCCATAATTAAGCTCATAAAACAATGGAACCGATATCTTTTTTTTTTCAGTTGAACAGCGTCCCAGCCAAGGAAACGGAGGACTCGGACAAGCTCGGTTCTGAAGAGAAGTCGGATCAAATCAAGCCGACCGACGCTGCCGATTTGAATCCGAACTACCCGGAGCTGCCGGCGGAAATACCGCAGCAACACAACAGTCAGGATTTTGGAACACCGGCTGAGGGTCATCCGGAAGTCAACTCGCCGATGATCATCATGGGGGAAATCAATACCGCAGAATCAGTGAGCGAGCATTCTTCAAGCTTGTCAAACGGAAACAAAGATAACTTTGAGAGCAGCGGCATGGCGTCTGATGATTCCGCGGCCAACGTATCCGAGTGAATGATGCTGGTTAAGTTAACGTAACGTAACGTAACCCAGTGTTAAGCTGTAGCAAAGAATGCAAGGAAGAGCCAAATTGCCTATTGCCAAAATGAAGCTTCGTTGATTAACTTTATGCGTGACGGTGTAGCTGATTATAAAACGCTGCGAAGTCAGCTGGGAGAGAATCCGATTAATTGAAATTGGTCAATAATTGCGAGTAGCGAATTGTTAATGTTACACGTTTCGTACGAAAGAAAACGCAGAAAAGAAAAACACGTTTAAATTGAATGCTACATTTTTATTTCTAAGACGGACTTTTATAAAAAAAATTATTAAAAAAAAAAACAAAACCAAAAAAATTATTAAATAATATTTATAAAACTATCAACCATTTTCTACAAGTAATTATTGTGTACTGCCTACAAACGCACGTTTTATAGTTTCGTCGATTCAACAATGATGTTATTCTCGAAAACAAATCACACGTAGTCTTCGAATCGTTGAAAAAAAACATCATTCCTGATTTTGTTATTGTAGAACTCATCAAGTACGGTTTGAGCCAGGTTTGCATTAGCAGTTAGGAAGAATTCTAAACAACCTTGCACGTGACGTCATCGATAAATTGTAATAATCAACTTAGCAACTGTGTGTAAAAATCACGGTAGAAACTACGTTTCAATAATTCAACATGCGCGCAGTGCCAGACCTCTGCCATATACTTACTCATCATTCATTACTCTTCTCCATTTACTATTCTAGTTAGGGTAATCATTTTGAACTATAAGAGGACATAAGAAATTGTACAAAATCACGAACAAATAGTGTCAAGGGTAACCGAGTTACAGATATAGATGTAGTTTTTCTACATCCAAATTTAGGTATGTGTAACAGTTCAACGGACAGTATCGTGTCGCTTTATTCAGATCTTTCGGTATTGTATGCAGGAATAGTTTCTATCGGTATTTAACTGCAATCATTACTCATACTTGAAAAATGTATAAAAATCGTGGGCGTGATGGCTAATTTCGGAATGTCGTCGGGCATTAAGAATGACGTCAAACGCGGCATGATCATTGTCACGACACACGTGTAAGTGGCGATGATCGGATCGCAAATTATTCACGTCTATAAACTTTTATTTCTTACTTATTTGATGTGTTTACTTTCATTGCTCATACGATACATTACACTATCAGTCAATTTTCAACACAGTATTAAAATAAAGGTAAAAATATTTTTCCTTCGCCACATAATGCGTAAGATGTCACACATTTTATGGTCTCAAATTAACATCCGGGGTCTGGTGTCTCTTATCGTATGAATCGCGTGAGTAAATACCGGAAACCGACATCTACACATCGACGCAAAGACAACAAGCGAGAATAATTTGTCGTTGTACGTAAGTCGAATGTAATTTGGCCGGGTAATAACGACACGCCAAATGTGTCAACCGGTACCGGAGTTCCCCGGATTCATTAATCACCTTACGATATCTAAAACACCTTGACGAGTAAACGAAAAAAGTTCCTCTGGGTTTTCCTAGCTCTTTCTAATCCCGTAAAACTGTTCGCCCAGTCGCTGCGTCAAGGTAACTGGAATGACATTAGCGACAGAGTTTCCAGTACCGTTTGTGTCACCGTGTGCCAGGAGCCGGTGAAAGGTCGTCTCGTCGACGTCGACCTCGAGGTGGTTCCTGTAGTCCTGAGCGAATCTCTCGCTGGAGATGACGAACCGGCGGGATTGGAGGCTGCAGATGTACGCCGGAACGTTCTTACCAACCGCCGGAATGAAGATATCCTCGATCGGGTGGCACTGGAACTTCCTCGGTTTGAACTCGGCACGCCGAAACTCTACCGGCGAATCGGCAATCGGCGATGGTTCACGGAAGTTAGTCCCCGCTTCCGGTGGCGCCATTTTTTCTGGGACCAAAGACCGAACCATTTCGGGACTCGAAAATCGAAGGTTGGCGAGCTTCGACAGAGCGGCGATGGCGCTTTCCTCGAGCTCTCTGGATGTCCGTCTGTGATCAGCGGGCATCGAAGCTTTTTCGGCCGGCGGCGCAAAGCTTGGCGGAAATTCCAGGGTCCTTGAGGCTGCGGGTGGAAGCAGGAGGCCGAGCGAAATTACCGTTCTTACAATCGCAACGACAGCCGGGACGTTGTAAGTCATCTCGATTCGCTTGGCTGCGCACGTGAGAGCAGTCGCGATATGACCGCACATTCAGGGCGGGAGTCAACGATCCGGAAACTAATTAACCGCGGACGTGCGTACACCGTGTTTTGACAGGTTGCGCGTAAATTGACTCGTAACACCGCGACCAACAGCCTTATGTGACGTGACGAATCTCAGGGAAGACTCGGAGACACTAAAGCTGCTGGGCCGTTTCATCCGGGGAAAGTTGATCCACGATCGTGCGTTTAGGAACTTGCCTAGGCACCAAGGCGCGATACTCGTATCATCTACTAGCGTGCACCGTGATCGCGATATCTGTGCATATATGCGCTTCTTATCTCATGTTTGGCTTGCACGTGGCCGCGGCGAGAATCCTCGTATTTCAAGCCTGGTGCGACACACGTCACTAGATACGCCGTATTATAAGCTAAGGAATCGGATGAATAACTACACTGTCGTATGAGATTCAATGCTCGGCGACTTTTTCATGGCGATCTTGATATTTTACTGAAACATTTACTGGGTTTTGGGCTCAAATTCAGAAATAAATTGATTTTCGGATTGACTTTTTCACCAATCTCGTGTAAGTTCGAATTATTAAAAGGAAAATTATGAACGGTGTAACCACGTTACGGAACGCTAGAATTTCGAATCTGTGGTATGAATCATCTGGAGGAGAACCAAACTGAAGAATGATAAAATTGTTGAAAATTTTCTAAGGCCCTACCTGAATAAATGCTTCGTGCAAGGTTTTCTTACTTCCTTACAATCGTTTGAAAGTTTCAACACTCGGCAATTCGAACCAGTAAGGATATTGATGCGTTGAAATATTTTCAATTTGTCCGGTATTATGACCGTTTCAATCGATGAGATGCCACATAGTCGTCAACCTGAATTCCAACCATTTGGAGTTTTGACTCACATCCACGTTTCCTGTTTTTGATTTCTCTTATTTAGCAGTTTAGTGCACGAGCGTGCCTTTGAAATGGGCTTTTCCAGATCGTTTAAAATAACCCAAACCATAGTTAGGTCTAAAAAAAATACCCGAGACGTCTATAAGGTGTATTCTGTTATAATTCGTTAGAATCGATTAGGATGACTAATTGACGTTGGTATCGTTTCAAACAATCTTTTTTCACCACATCTATTATAATTGCATTTATAAAGTCATAATTGAAAATCATAAAAAATTTAAGACTGTGGAATCGCGGGAGATGAGTATACAATAGCGATCCGTGAATTTTTTTATATAAAGCAGTAGCGGAACTTCTTGCGCTTCGCAACCCATAATCGAACGGAGTCTCTTCAAAAATACTTAAACTTGCAATATTCCAAAGCTGCATACATATTTTGTAATATCTTGGTGAAAATTTGGCATGAAATACGGAGATATAGCGTCAAATTGGAACACTATCGAATACTTTAAAATCAGTTGGATGTTTCCCCGCTATATTATATCTTCGTGTAATTAACCTTTCGCCTAGTAAATTCGCAGAACAGTCAACGAACAAGCTAAGAAGTAGATCGCCACGATAGAAATCTTCTTTGTCAAGTAATGGCAGTAATATGGCAGTAACATACTCTGCCGATATTGTGGGTTAGCTCAGAAGCAAACTGTTAACACATGAACGCAATTTGTAATTATTTACGCTGCTTCAATTCGTCGGTACTTATTTCACTTGGTTTCTACGTCGAAACAGTTACAAGATTGACTGAAACATGATTTTATGAAATATTATTATGGTATCTAGTTGACGATAGTACATTGATTGTTTCTTTCCAACAGGTAGAATGGAATAATACATAACATTTTTGTGCAGTATGTCAGCCGTATTAGGGCACTACAGATCGCGTAATATTTTGCCGTAATCGTTTATATCGGTAAGTTACCATTTAATTTTTGTGACAGGTGAATCCACATACGGCTGGCTCTTTACTAGAATGTTTGCTCAACGTTAAGCGCCACGCTAGAATTTTGACATTTAAAGAAAATTTAAGTTGCGCAAATAAAAAACAGTAGTTATAAAATTCTACGTTTTTTATTAAATATTTTTTTATTCGTAATTTAAATGCTATTCGTTTATCTATATACCTAACTTTAACATGCGTCAAGCAATGGTTCATTCACCACGAGCTCTTGAAATAGACCTGCAATTTACTTAAAGTGTATTCATGCTTTGCGTTAAAGACTATAAATATGCTCCTGCCACAGTGAGTCGAAAAGATAAGCTTCAAGAGATCCTATGGTATATTTACAGAGTAGAGAATTTTGTACAGAATTTATGAGTATACCCAAAGATTCTTAGTTATCAACCTAGATATAGATTTTCGATTCAATAGTAGTTCTACAGAAACACTGTGCTTTTTACTCTCGATGTGCAGAGTTTACAGCTTTTAAGACAAATTGATCACTGTACGTATGAATATATCGCTCGTGCCCAATAATGTAAAAAACGGAAGTGTAAATACTTGAATATATTAAGAAACAATGGGCTTCAAAGTCTGTGTGGCAAGGTAAAGTGTAATAAATTTAAGGTTACAAACATTTTTCTGATACAAATTTTCACATTGAAAATATAAAATCTGAAACGTAATAGTTCTAAAATTAGAACTTCACCATTTAATCCATCAAAATAAGTGAAATGTTATTTTGAAAATATTGTATTATAAAATATTGTGGATAAATAAATTTTTGTTGGCAATTCAGACTGTTACAGTTTTTGATAGCAGATATTCAGCTTGGTATGTTTGGATTATTTTCTGTAAAGGCAACGTGGCTTACTAAATTTCTTTCATAAAATATTTTGCTAAACATGGACAGTTATTGAAAATGTTACCCATGAATATTCTCCTGGGAATCGATGAAAGTATTTCTATGTGATAACTTAATGTTAAAATCAAACTTGCATTATTCACCGATTGAATCTGTTACTGTACTTTCGTGGTTTGGCATTGGAGCAACATCTTCTTGACTTCCTATCACTTCTCTTTCCAAAGCGATTTTTTTCGCCTCCTCGGCCTTGATTCTGGCAAGTCTTTTCTGAATTGCTAATTGCCTGTTCCTCTCCATTCTTTCTTTCATTTCATCGGTAATGTCTGGGTGGGATGTTGCGATAGCTTTTCCAACTGCTGCATTAGAATTGCTCGAAACAATGGAGGCATGGGGTCGTTGAGGGGTAACGGAGTGACGTTGCTTCTCAAGCTCCTCAGCAATCAGGGCGTCGAACTCATCGATGGGTGCGGAGTCTTGAACGGGCTCATCCTCCTCCTCCATTACGTCGTTCAACGCGACTTCCTCATCCGTCAACATTCCAAGTCTTATTTTTGTCAGATGTGTTTTAACTGCCTTTTTGTTCCCCAAAACTTCAACCTTGCCTAGAAAGTCATCGAACTCGTATTTTGGAAATATTCTGTGCGCCCAATATTCTAATTTGTTCATCATCCGATCGAGGTCTTTCTTCTCGCAGCCTTTTCCCTCAAATTTAAAGTTCTCGAAGTGTTTCTCGATCATGTGAACCCCTTTTGGCCCCTTCAGTCGCTCAGCATCCAATTTTGGCTGAGGGTTTCGCACGATACGTTTCTGGCCCGAGGTTGATGGATCGATCCTCCTTTGTCCTGAACCATCAGGATTGTCCGAGTCATTTCCGTTTTCTGGCAAGTTCGAATTATCCTCGATCGCTTCATCCGACGCGTACCCACCTGTGTTTGACCCGATTTCATCGTCAACATCATTCGGAAGCAAACTGTCTTCAGGATCAGATAATTCGGCCACGGACATCTTAAAATCGGAAAATCCAATTTCAGGTTGATAGCAACAGAGAATTCTTTGTTGTCTGACCGAAGCACTCGAAGTCGTTATTGGGAACTTGGTGATCGTTGAATCGAAATGTCAACCAAGGACTCAACTACCGCTTTCCCGCCAATCATTCGGTCAAGGTGTGTGAAAATGGCGGATAGAGCGGCTGTAACGAAAAGTTGGGCGATCATGGGGATAACCTCAAAATGAAAGGTATATACAGTAATGTTATTAGTAAGAGTATACGGAAACGATTTAGAGTACGGATTGTCTATTAGAACTCATTTTCTCGAAGGCTCGAAACATCAACATTTTTTTCCTGATTTTCTATTTGAGAGCTGAATTCTCCCGACGAATTGTTCATCCTTTCGAGAAATGATGTCAGCAACTTTTTATTCAACTGATCGGTTTGCGTTAATTCACGTGTAACTTGTTCGTGGTAATCGTTCGCCGTTTGTTCCACTTCTTGACATGTAACACTTTCTTTCAGGCTCGTTTCAGGCTTTCCCGGCATTTTTATTCGGATAATATACACGACCGATAACAGATATACCCGCACAGTACGAAGTACTAAAATAACACGAAACTGATAAGCTAATTGAATCTATAACACTATGAGAAAAAATTGAATTAGGAATGAGAAACATTCAGCGTGGTTTCTGTCGACCTCTAGTAGTGGCTACATTCACTGTGTACTACATACACTGATATATATCAGTGGTACTACACCTCAGTGCGCTTGCGACTTCAAAACTGGACAAATTCATCTGCTGCCAACTTCAAACCAAAGGCAGTACGCGTCCAGCGTCGTGGGTGGCCGTGGGATATTCACACCAGAGCACGTAGTACCGACGCAAAAATAAAAAGTTTTGAACCCCGTGTAAGATCGAAGACAAGCATTTGATCGTGAGATTCGTTTTAACTCTAGCAATGGTTTTTCGATAAAAATGATACATGCCAAGTGCAGTTTGCTTGAGTTTAAAAATCACTTGACCAATTTACAATGGCTAATAGCAATGTTGAACGTGGGATTATTGTCAAGATATGCGTTGAAAATTTTGTGTAAGTTTGTATACAGACCTATTTATTTGCTACATATTATGGAAAATTCTGACAAAGTTGTTACTTTCTCATTTCATCAATGTTAACCTCATCATGTAGATCCTCGAGATAAGAGATGAATAATCTTCATCTTACCATTATTATTGCTATGGTTGTAACTCCCACTGCAGATATTTACTGATACAACAGTGTTGACCACATAAATTTATGGATTTCAGGACCTACGATCATGCGATAATAAAGCCAGGCCGAAATCTAAACGTTATCATTGGTCCCAATGGTACAGGTAAGTCTACAATTGTGTGCGCCATAGTCCTGGGCTTGGGAGGGAAACCAAAAGTTATTGGAAGAGCGTTACATGTGGGAGAGTATGTAAAATCTGGTCGACAGAAAGGGAAAATAGAAATCGAGTTGAAAAACCCAGGGAAAAAAAATCATACTGTCACCAGAACGATAACGTCGGATGGACATACGCAATGGATGCTCAATGGAAAACATGTAAGCCTGAAAGAGGTGGAACAATTGACCAAGAGCCTCAACATTCAAGTTGACAATCTGTGTCAGTTTTTGCCACAAGATAAAGTTCAAGATTTTTCTAAAATGAATCCCCAAGAGCTGCTCGAAAACACAGAACGATCTGTGGGAGACCCTATACTGCTTGAATATCACACTAAGCTGAAAGAGCATCGAAAGCGACACATTGATCTGCAGGAACAACTGATTAACAAAGGTAACTTGCTTGAACGACAGACACAAAAGTACGATAGATTGAAGGAGATTGTTGGCGGTATTAAAGAACGAACTGCTATCAAGACAAAGATCTTAAACCTGAAACAAAAAAAAGCTTGGCTCCAGTACGATCAAGGTCGTCAGCAATTAATGGAAGTAAGTTACTAAATATATCTGACAACGAGACTGCAAACAATTCACTATCATAACTTGCAATTTTCACATGTTATGTACACAATTATTTGAGATGAATGGCGCTTTTAAGAATATATAGTTGTGTTTAAATTTAGATAGTTGCACATTGATTGAATAATCAACAAATGGTAATATTGAATTGACTACTGAAAAACAAGAAACTTTGTTCCAGTAATTCTGTAGAAAATAGTCTTTTCAATAAAACGAGTCTGTAGAATGAAATGAAAGAAATCTATTAGATTTTTAACCATGTGACATGCAACAAGCTTTCATTTATAAATTCAGTGTTTTTTATCATTATATTTTTAAGAATGTCTTCGTAACTCATGATTGTAATAATTTGATAAATACTTAATGTATACGTGAAATCTCTACATGAAATTCATAAAAAGTAGATTTTTAGCCAACCTACCTCCTTGAACCGAGTATTTGGTAGCTGTGGTAGGGTGTATCAGAGAACCAAGAGTCATATGGGATCTTCTAAATAATCTTGAAAAGTTGAAAAATATACATCGATTTCTTGAAACTATCGAAACGGTTTCAAAACTTCTAGTTCCTTTTTATAAACTATTTTATTTGTTCTAAAAATTTACTGAACTATTACTTTGTGCTACTGCTCTTACAGATATTAAATCAGTTTTTTTTTTTATCGTATTCACAAAAAAGGGGTATAATAACTACAAGCGTATATGAGACCATAACATAAAGAATAAACATAAAATTAAACGAAGACAATCACCCATGGGCAAATTTTTGTAACGAAACTGACAGCCCTGAGGTTGCCGCCCCAGAAAATTTGGTAATTGTCTGCAATTACTGATGGGAATTGCTGAATTCTTACATGACTTGGGACAAGGTTTTCAGTAACTTTTTAACTTCATACTTTTATGATTTTTGGACCCCACTTGAAAAACTAGTGGAAACGAGATTAACAGTAAATTACATTTCCGTGGTTCAAATCAAAAGGTTATAGCGTTACAAGTTTACTACAATTCAAGACACAATGCATAAAAATATATTACAAAATAATTCGGAAGCAATAATGAGGTGTAAAAAACAAAATTTAGAGACTTCGAAGCTGCGTTTCATCATTTCTTTGAATTAAATTACTGTTTTTCCAAGTATTTAGAAAACTTATCTCATATCATATCTGATTTAGATTTTACGAAATTATTTATTTGCAGGGAACGAAATATTTAATTTATCTGTATATCCAATCCAACAGTGAATCTACATTGTCTGGATCTTGATTCTTATAGGCAAAGCAAGAGTGGGATGCAGCTTCCAAAGAACAAGAAAAATTAAGAGAAGCTATGAAACCAATTGATAAAGATGTGACCAAGATAACGTCTCGTTATAGTGATGCTGAGCGTGCAGTTAATTCACAAGTAAGTACTCTTTAAAAAATTGCCGTCTTGAGTTCCTTTGAAACATTGAGGCTGATAAGATTTTGGTGAGAAGATTGGTATTCTACAAACATGCAGGGGATTTTGATCTATCATCAAAAAATAAAACTCCTAAGTAAATCGTGCTCTAAAGGAACTTAATTATTGCAAGTTTCAATAATTTTGTATGTTAACTAATTCGATTGATATCTTACAGGAAATTTAGATAATGAATATTTACCTTAACATTTAAGCTTTTCTCAATTTGCCCAAAGTGCTTTATTTATTTTGCTGTAAGCAACGGGTGGCTCAGTCTTCCCTTTCATGTCGTTACAACAGTATAGAGTTCGTTTGTTTCAGAGTAAGCAATTGGTGACTAAAGCTCGCAACTTGAGGAATATGGTTGATCAACTTTTGTCATACGAAGAAAAAATTCAGGAAAGAGACAAATCACTTGCAGCTCAAATACATGCAGAAGTAACTCGCGATCAGGAGATTGCCAATGCACAACAGATGAAAAGCAAGCTTGAAAATGATCTCGAACTTATTACCAATGAGTTTGGAGATGGTAAGAAATAATGCAAAGCAAATTTTTATTATATGTTGGCAATAAATTTGCGTTACAATAAAATTATCTATTGTGGTATATGATTCTCGTTTCAGAGAAATCCCTGGTGGAAAAACAACAAGATATATTACATCGTATCGAAAATCACAGAGCTTTCATAAACAAGTTTGCAAGTCACGTACATAGATTCAAACAAGAGGAGGATCAGATCAGGTCACAAATACGAGGTAGGCATTAGCAGAAATCCTATAATCCTATAAAAACAGATATTAAAGCATCGCAAAGGCTAGCAATTCTCGAATTTTGACCTGGTACAATTAAAACTCGAGGTTTTCCTCGCACATTAAGCCATCTTCCTCTAAAATTTATGTATTTTTAACAGCTTCTTGAATTGCGTTACTTTCCCACTTTGAATTATGTGGAAATACTAAATTTAGATAAATACTGGTCAAGAGTTGCTATACCGAAACTTGTCAGTCGTGTTTTTTGAACAACCAAAACGTATAGCTTTTCTGTTCATCTCGTTTGGTCTTTATAGCTGGGCAGAAACTTTCCTCTATATTTACATAGCCTATCCATCAGAAAATTCATAATATTCCAGGAAATGTTAACGGTACTTTAAATTTTCTTTCAATTCTTACTTGCAGATTTGAAAGTAATGAATCTAAGTCGTTGAATTTCAGTAAAATATCTCACTCGTTTACGTTTTAATGAAAAAATGATATTCACAATGGATTCCAGTCCTTGAGGGAGAGCTGCAGTCTGTCAAAGATGTGGAGAGGCAACGTTTAGCGTTGTTGAGGCAGAGGAGTCAGGATGCATACAAGGCTGTCGTATGGTTGAGAGAGAACACTGACAAATTCTCTCGCATAATTCACGAACCAATGTTAATCAAAATTAACGTCAAAAGTGCAAAATATTCAAAGTATTTCGAGAATATTATTTCAAATCGTGATTTATGCGCATTTGTTTGTGAGAACAAACAAGACATGAATTTGCTGATGCAGTTTTTGAGAGATCAGGAAAAACTCCAAATCAATTGTGTTCATTCAGATCCTGACAAAATAATCAACATGAATCCTAATATACCTATCGAGAATATTGCACAATATGGCTTTGAGTACTACTTGAGCTCACTTGTCGACGCCCCTCAGACTATTCTCAACTATTTGGTAATGAACTATCGAATACACAACATACCAGTGGGGAATGACAGTGTTGAAAATAACGCTCAAGACGTTCCTTGGGCAATAAATTGCTTTTATAGTCGTATGTATTATTAGTAAAATTATTTACCGAATATAGTTATTCTACACTTATACCACTGGATTCCTAGTAAAAATGTTACAAAAAGTTGGTATCATTAGTAATACTTCTCACTTTAATTACCTTTCAATATTAGTTACCAAAATCATTTTTATCAAAGTAATCGTGTTGTGCATTTAGCATGCATTCTAATTTCGTAGAAACAGTAATAAACCTGTGTAGTTTATCTTGAAGATTTACCTAGTAATACCTACAGTTTGTACAAAATAAGTCTTGGACTTTTGGATGCAGCTTCAAATAACGGTAATGAAAGAATAGTGATAATTGTACTTATTTTCCTTACATACTTTGAAGACTGTTGTTTGTTTATGCATCAATAATTTTTGTCTTACATTTTCACAAGGAATCCAACGTCACAAAGGGATACAGACGTTTCGGATCACCTCATATGTGTTCATTAATACAATTTTTCTCTACAACTTGCAGGAAATAAATCATACTTTGTATCTCAGTCTAAATACACCCGCGAAAAATCCACCAAAATGTCAACCGTTGCAGGCAATGGTTCTCTTTCTGTAATCCTGGATACCGATAAGCTGAATGACATCCAACAACGGTAAAAATTTGAATGGTTGCGCACTTATTATTGCACGAAAATGATATTCTAATCTTTATTTTAGATTGAGATTACTTGTGGATCGTAAGACAGCAGTAGCACAAAAAGTTGTAGCAATTGAAAAGAAACTTGAGGACGCTGAGAAAGAAATGGTAGAACTTAGGGCAGAAAGAGGACAGTGTCAGCATCACATTGAACAAATGAAGACAGTCAGATCCAGAATCGCGATGACAACACAACGAATCGATTTGCTACAGGCGCAGAGAACGAGTATCGAAGAAATCAAGGAAACGTGTAAGAGAGAAATTCAGGTAAGTGTGGATGTCTTGTATTGGTTAAACAAGATTGCATTCCCCCAAATTTTATTAGAGTTTTCGAAACATACGCGAATCAGTGTTTGTCAACTTTAGTATACATTACTTAATTACACATATCTACAAAATTGTAATATAGCCATAACTCATTACTCTCCTATTTTATAATCGTATATGCCTTTGAATGTAATTACGATGATAATTCTAGGCTGTCGTAAAAGCGCAAGTCAAAGTTTATAAGAAATATAATGAAGCTTTGGAGGAATACATAGAGACCAGTAAAAACGGTGCTCATTCTAAGTTGGAGATGAAACTATTGCAACGCACGCTAGTTGCCAAAACAAATGAATATCGTGAGATGAAAGAAAGATGCGCTGCAGCTGAACGAACTGTTCGTAAATGTGAAATGGAATTACAGCCCTTGAGAACCGAAGCAAGCAGATTGCGAGAAGCTGCTAAGGTTATGACAAATGGTCTTGAACCCCAAAATAAAGATTTTGCCAAATTGAACAAAGCTTTTTCAAAATTGCCTAACAATATTGAAGATATTAATGATGAATTAAAAGTATCTCAAGCAAAAGTCTTCTGTTTGGGTAACAATGCAGATGGAGACAATGTGAGTGTGAAATCATTTAAGCGGGTTATAAGAGTAGACAGCTGAAGAGGTGGATGAATTTTGAAAATTTACATCTTGAAAACACATTTTTCAATTCATTGGCGTTTGTTTTATCCAAAGTATATAGATCAGGCTTCAGTAAAAGTGACGTCAACCATATATTTTGTCCTACCCGCGATATCTCAGAAACTGCTTGACCGATATACTTTAAATTTCGAAACGGTATTCTCGGATAATTTAGCCTCTTAGCCGTGGCCGCACTTTTTTTTATCAATTAAAAGAAAAAGAATACATTTTTACCTAAAAAATTGGAAAAAATTTGCGACGTGGCAAAGAGGATAAACTATCCAAGAATACTGTCTTTAAATTCGAAGTGAATCGAGTGTGCCCTTTTTGAGATAACGTGGGCACCCCAAAACATGACACCGAGTGAATTGGTCAATGTTATTTCCAATAACAATGTTTTCGGTTGATTCATTATAAGAAAAAAATCTAAGTAAAGCTTCATCTACATTCGTTCTAATAAAACAAACCCCAATGGAATTGAATAGTTGTTTGTTGAGCTATAATCTCCAGAAATTCCTCAGCTTTTTCAACCTGCTACTCGTATTTACTTCGTTAGCGACGAAGTAGTATGCAATTCGTTGGTAAATTGATTAATTTATGTTTCTAAAACTTACTTTGACATTGCGTAACAGGTTCTTCAAGAGTTTGAAAAAGTAAAAGTTGACGTTGAAGAGTTGAAACAATATATAGAAGCAAAGACTGCTGAAGTTCACAACATTAATCAAGAGATGGAAAATATTCGCAAGAAATGGATACCGCCGTTGCAACAATTAGTTGAGGATATAGATAAAAACTTTAGTTCATATCTAGCCAGCCTGAATTGTGCCGGAGAAGTATCTATAACTCATGGAGAAAATATTGTGAGTAATTTTTGTCCAATCCTACAAACTCCTCCTTGCTGACTTATCGATTTTCCTTATAATTCAAGTTGGCCAAAATAAGAAAATCAAGCGTGCTACATTCATAGAACCTTTGTACAAGTTGATACATTTCCTGTTTTCTCATTGTCCTGAAGCCTTTAGTTGGGAAATTGTTGAGGTCTGGCACCTTTATGAAATTGAAATTTGATTCCTGTAATTGTTAGAAACAATTTTTTGAATAATGCTCTGACATAGATGGATTTTGAAGAATACGGACTAAAGATTCGGGTAAAATTTCGTGATACTGATGAACTTCAAGAATTAACGCGAACGCATCAAAGTGGAGGGGAAAGAGCAGTAACTACCGCGATATACATGATCGCCTTACAAGAATTGTCGACAGTTCCATTCCGTTGTGTCGATGAAATCAATCAGGTGGGACTTATTATTAGCTTTTGGTGTTGTGCTGTTCATAAATCTTACTACATATCACTAAGTTAGTGATTGGTTATCATAATGAATTCCGAAAAGATAAGTAAAAATTGATTGATCTTAGATTCTTCGTGTTTGGCATTTCAAACATGTGATTCAATTAGTTATTACAGTTTTTCACGCTCTTAAATTCAACGTTCTCACGAACATGTTATTTTAATATTTATTTTCAGGGTATGGACGCAATCAACGAGCGTCGAATCTTTGAACTGATTGTTAATATCACAGGCAAATCTAATGGATCTCAGTACTTCTTGCTCACGCCAAAGGTACGTTAATCCAACTATCATGGCAATTAATTTATTCAAACTTCATTTCATTGCAATTCAGATGTCATTCTCAATGATTTACGAAAATTAGTTTGGAGTATAAATTGTTTTACTCTCAATTTTTTGCTAACCAGTGTTACTCATTTCTCTGCAATATCTTGACAACTTTTATAATCTACAGTAATTCCAAACATTACAAACATCGAGAAAGTAACATGAATTTTGAATAAATTAATCAGCATGAATCACAAATGAATAAATCTGGAATATTGTTTCAAGCAAGTTTCTAATTCCGATCGGAATATCTTGTCTAACAAGTGTATTTCATCGTTATTATTTTAGCTGCTGCCTGCATTATTATATACAGAAACTGTAACCGTTCACTGTGTGTTCAACGGTCCGTTTGTAACCTCAGCCAAGGAGTTCGATATGAACGAATATTGCCAAGAACTCGCGTACCAAAATAGCGAAGAGCAGCAATGACAAAACGTTAATAACTTTTGCACAGATTTATATATATATATATATATAAATATAATTATATATATACATATATATATAAATGTGTGTGAATAAGAAAAACTGTGTTCGGAATATATTATATGTTCGTGTAATGTATTGTTTTGTACACAGCCATTTCTCGTTGATGCTTCATTTCTAAAAATAAGTTTTAAATATCAGTACCTTTAAGTTTTTACTCACTGATAATTTTACACTCTTTTCAAACAAAGTTAAAAAACTTATGTTTCCCAATAAGGCTTGCTTAATCGTCGGTCTCAACACAATGAAGCTTCGAAGTATTTGCATATCCTTACAACTGATTAACCAAAACCGTCTCCCACTTACCAATATATTTACAAAAGTATAAGATAAAAATAATCCAACCAGCTTATTGATTACCTGCGTTTAGAGAAATGATAGTGGAATATTTCTGGTTTGTATTCGCCTCAAATCGAATTTATGCAGTATCGTGTTAGAAAATAATATTAAAAAAAAAAAAGCAAAATTATAATAGACTCAAGTTTGGAAATGCAACAAAACGATTGAATGTAGGAGACAACATAAATTTTAATAATAAATTATACCAAAAAACCATCACGTCGATGTAACTTACCTTCATGAGATATAGCGGTAAAAGACAGAATTAAGTTTTATTTCATTTGATCTAACAGGTTCAATCGGGATGTGTAGGTGTGATCACAGACGCAATGGCCATACACATGCGTTTTAATTTCAATAATGTTTATTTTTCTATTCAGCACATTATTTTGTTAAAACAGATGCTTTTCTTCTAGCAACTTGTCCTGTTGGTTGGAACTGTTTATTCGATGACGTCTTCTGAAATTGAAAATTAAACTTCTATCGCCGAGCAATAGTTTGGAAATGAACCACATACGGAATCGTAAGATTGGTAAGACGCAGTATTATTTGTACAGTCGATTCAACAGTTGAATGACAGTATATCTAAAAACCAAAACTTGACGAGTTCTAAGTCTTAACCTGAATTAAGGTCAGTTTTTGAATTCGTGAAAAGCGTTTGCTGAATACTTGTAGTAATTGTTGCAAGTTGGAATTGAATTCTGTCATGTTTGAACAGGGATTACTTATTAAATAAGCAATTTTCAAAAAACCTTTAACACGTGTAACTCACCTATGGACGAATCTATTTTATTTCTACTATTACGGGACTGTAGCTTTCCGTGAGCTGACTTTTCGTCTTCTTTTCGGAAAGGCAAATCCGATTCAGAATTCGCGATAGGTTTGCAACACGTTGCAATTCCCTGAAATCCGAAATCAGTTTTCATTTTTTAACGAGTATCAAAAGTTTGTACGCGATCGTTCTCGACGAGTGTCGGTCAGAAGAATTTAAAAGATTTGGTCCATAGTTAATTCGAAAATGAATTGATCGAAGCTTTTCAAAAATTTAAAGTGAAAATTAGTTCGACAATTGAACAAAAAACTTATACGGTGTTGAGATTATAGTGTAGACCGCAATTTTTAAATTATCCATCGTACCTTGATTGTGGTGCAATTACATGCTCTGAATATACTCACCTGTACTAAATCCATGCGAGAATCTAAGCTGAATTGTTTTCCTGACATCAGAATGCCCCGAATGCGACGTCGCATAGCTGAAACAGTGAAAGAATCTTAGAAAACTGGTGTGATTGAAATACGGGAAAAAGGAGCCGAGGGTAAAAAAATCCCCAGGATATTCCTTCACTATGCTTGTTGACGTATATTCGTTTAATTCATCGACCATTGATAGCCATAATTGAGTTCTTTGTGAGAATTAATTGCCTGAAGGATTTTTCCATATTACCCGGGCTGTCCATGGCTTCAGATGGATTACGTCCGAAAGTTTTCATGCATTCGTTGAAAACGTCGGCTGTGTCGTATATAGCCGCGAAGCTGCCGTTGACAATTTTTGGAGACATAGGTGAATTGGCCAACAGAAGGCTCGATCCAAAATTTTCATTCTTCTGACGTGTTTCTGGAAATTACAATTTATGTACAGGTGTCTTCTTATTATGACACGGAGAAATGTCGAGTACGCGGATTAAAATTCCAATTCTTATAGTTACTACAAAATTCTAGTAGAGTAGAAAACGATTTTCATTACAATAGCAGTTTGAGTATTGTTAGAATCACAGAAAAATGTGCCACAAGAAACTAGTTAGCGTGAACGTAGTTGTCAAAACTAAAATTTCTTGTCTGTCCGCGTTTAATTTGCTTGCTTATTTTACTACATTCTTACGGTTAAATAAGGCGTTCACATCAATTTATCGTTGCACTAAAATCAAACTGTCGCATTAGTTAGGAAAAACTACATCCCGAAGGCCCATAATCAAAAAGAATAAAAATGCGTACCAGATTTTCTTTTCACAGCTAGAAAACCCGTATTCATTTCGTACCCATAACTATATTTTTCCTTCACGGTAAAAAATAAAATAGTTGAGGACAGTATTGTACAGTAACCAAAACTAGAAATTTCTCTCTCTGCAACGTTCACTATTTTTACACAGTATATTGGTGATAGTTTTGTTCACATACGGATGATCAAGTGTAGTTAATTTTGCAAAAGAAATAAATCTGTTATTTTCGTGATAGTTAAATAACGTCTAACTATTCTGAATAATATATCGTCAGGTTGGTAATAGGCGTAAATTTCCCGGATGTCCTAGTATTAAATCTTGTAACGTCTACCGATTGTTTGATCGTAATCCAATATTCAACGGTGCGCACTTGGATATTCCTCACGCAGTGAATTCATAACGAAAAATCTTGTTGCTATCGATTTATGTGGATGAAATTGAGTATTTCGATCATACCGTATGTGGGGTATGCCACGTCAAATCGAACGGTCGGTTTACCCGACCCATTTTAATCTGATTACCCCTTCGCACGATCAAACTACATATTGAAAAAATGAACTTTGAATGTTCTTAGATTTCTTCACAACTCAGCCAATAAATTAATTTCAACAATGTTTTGGTTTTTCGCGCCTACGTAGCTTAAAAGCTGGACAACATATGAAAAAAGTTCCTCCACAAAAATTTTAGGTTTTCTTGTGAACATCTCGGGAGTATTTTTTCGGATTTTTCATGAACCCCGTTCAGTGTAGTTTTGATACAAAATGCGTGCAAATTATTCGTAACTGAAAAGTTTCCTAATAAAATGAGTTATAATTTATACACGGCATGCCTTCTTCAATGCGAAAGGTGGTCTGAAAACTTCATAGTGGGTGATGCAGTGGTTCGGAAGATATATCAACAAATATTCATACACTTGCGAGAATTCGGTTCAAATTTCGCGACTCGGCAAGCAATTGCTCACTCTGCGCGTGGCATTGCTGCGCATCCGAGCGCGATCTTCAATTGTTGCGCGTCTTGTTTATAATCTCGATTGTCGACTTTTTCTCGAGGAGCATACTTCGGTCTATCATTTATCCCGATTCCTGACACGATATGTGAGTTCAGTACCGCAGCACAATATCTTTGAAGCATACTCATCCAAGGTAAGAATTCAAATATTTGTTGCGTATCGTAATACCGAGTGTAGAACTTTCACCATTCGTAACGCGACATTATAGTACGTATGGATGAGACATTTCACAATGCCATGTAAACTGTTACTTGTAACTTTTGAACTACTTTTCCGCCCACTACGAAAACTTATAGACAATCTTTGGTATTGAAAAAGATATGCAGTGTGAAAATTTCAGCCAATTCGATTAGGGTATTATTTTGTTATAGAAGATTTTCGAAGTATTTTCAACAAAACTATACTTTAACGGGGCACGAAAAATCGCACAAACTTATTTTTAGAAATTTCATATAAAGATGGCGAACTTTTTCCATGTATCATGTGAATTTCAAGCTATGTTAGCTTGAGAAAATGAGAAATCGTCAGAAGCTGATTTTTTGACTAGCTGTGGTAAGAAAATGCCTGGTCAGGAAAATTTGAAAAAATTCAGATTTGATGCTTTCAATACGAATTTCAAGCGAGTAAATTGGCGAAAACATCAAAAGTGGTCAGGGAAAAAATCTCGTTTATTCGTTCGATTTGACGTTGAATCCCCCATATACACTTCAACAATGTGTTTATTTCAAGGGACCGATCTACTTAGTGAAAAAATACGTTGATCCCTTAAAAAAATCACTTTCAATGCGAAAAAAGCTGTTCTTTTTCTACATTTCGTTAAACTAAGTAAAAATTTGATAATTTCGGACTCATCTTTGCCTCAGGTTGCACGAAAAAATTAGGAAAAATATTGCGTTGAAGTAAATACCTTTTTCTTTCGAGTTCCCGAGGACAAAATGTAAAATCAAATCAAAAACTCTGAACCTCCCCGTGTATGGTCAAAAACAACGAAAATATCACGCGCGATCCTCATGATTTCATTTGGCCAATTATCAGCGATAAGGTGTCGATACGCGCCTATTATGTACGGTTAGAACAGGAACTGAAACGTTTTTACCTTTTTTATCAAATATATATTTTTATTGTTTTAAACTGAGAAAATAATACATATGTAATTGTGTGAATTGTGAATTAACGAAACGAGTTACCTGCTAGGGATACTTTTACTCTTGCCGGTGATCCGTTCATCGTTCCCAGTATTTCAGAGGCTGTGCCTCGAATTTCTGTCCAGTCTTTCAGGATATCATCCCCGGTGGTTCTGAAACACGTCAAGTGTTTTATTTTTTCCTAATTCGAGCAATGATATTTTATCATGCAAGATGTGGAGAAAAATGAACAGTTACTTCTGAGTAATAGAAAACATGCCCACTTGTCAAGTTAAAGACCGACGGTCCTTGAATTCAACGGCGTTTACCAAATTTGTTGTAACGACGACACTCTAATGTTGAAAAAATCAGATATTGAAATTTTAAAATAGTTCAGATAGTTGTTCTTTATCCGCAAATGTGTCCACGAACTCGCGTACGAGTACGTTTTCCAAGCTTTCAGCTGCTTTGCACTTTTAAAGAAAGTCTTATAAACCACAGAAACAGTTTTATACCAAAATTTACTCACGCACAAATAATACCAAAATGACAGACATAGGTTTTGTGAATTTGAAATCCCCGAATTGTTGTTCCTTTGTACGTACATATTCTTGTTCGTACCCTTGAATTCGTTTTCAGAATTTCATGAAATAGACCTGAACATCGGATTCGGTAACCCGAAAAGGTACGGCAAGAAATATGTGAAAAATGCAAGTAAATTTGGATTTTTGCCTATGTTAAGTTGAAGGAAAGAGTAAAGTCATCGCAAATCGTTCTAACGCTGAACTACCTGCGCTTTCTTCGTGTCGATATAATTCTTGACGAATAGTCGACACAAAACGCGCCGTTCAACTTGTGTACACACCTTGTTGACGTCACGGTAAATCTTATCACATATTTTCCATGAAGAGCGGCAGGGACGCAGTGTACTCGCCCTCTCGAGTTCATTCTCTTCAGCAAACGTTCGGTCAGCGAATTGTCGCCCCGTAGACGAAACACAACCATTCCAAGATGTCTCGGAGCTGGAATCTCGAAGCGAGCGTCGCCCAGCACCAGAGCTTCAAATTTCTGAGCTAATCTGACGCCCTGTAGTAACCCAATTTTTGTATTTTTACAAATGATCGATCGTTCATTTATCACTAGATCTTACTTCAAGATCAATGCTAGAAAATTTTTGGGGGTATGGATATTATAAAAGTAAGCGGCCGAAAAAGTGGATAAATTTTGGAAAATTATCCCTCAACAATCAATTATTCAATTCCATTCAGGTGCCTTTTATTCAAGGATGTGAGGATCGAGCTTCGTTCAAATATTGTTTTTATTACAATCAGTCTATAGAAAGCTTTATTATTGACCATAACGCCGACTATTTTGCGGTTCACTAAAATGGTCCAACCGATTCACATCGAATTCGGAAACAATATTTTTGGATTGTTTATCCTCTTTGTCACGACGTCGCTTTTCTTAATTATCATAATTTTTTTGTTAATTATTACGATTTGTGGCAAAGAAGATAAACTATCCAAGAATACTGTCTTCAAATTTGAAGTAAATCGGTGGAGCCATTTTCGAGACATCATCGTTGATATTATTATTAGTAATAAATCTTTGTATTAGTTAATCCCAATAAAAAAAGTATGTAAAGAAAGCTCGGTCTACAGACTTTTGAATAAAGCAAACAGTAATTAAATTCATTTATTCGCTGTCGAGGTATAAATTTTTAAAATCCATTTCTCCAACCCTTTACAAGTATCCACCCCATTAAGAAAATCTTGTGGTCATTTGGCAGAAATACTCGTTGTAAGAATAATCGACTTGTGATCTTTACACAGACTTGCCTCTCGTATATGCTTCTGTAATCCAGTGATTCCAAAATTTCGTAATACAAACCAAAGTTTGAGGGCGCGGAACCTTTTCGACAGTGGAATTTGCCAGTGCTGAAATGATAAACGACTTGTTTTTAACTGATTAATTCGACGCACGGGCATTTAAAATGATCTTAAAAGTTCACTGAAACAGACTTAACGTTAATCAAATCGGCATGAAAAGGAAGCATCGAAGAAATCGGGTTTGCCTAAATCCGCGCTCTTTGATATTAAAATAGTGAGTATTTACTCAAAGTTGTGTCGTGAAAATCTTATAGTCAATTTATCGTTCGATTTGTTCGAACTTGGTGTATTAATTTTCAGTTCTTTTGGGTGTAATAATTTCAATTAATGACTCACCATATAGTCGATAGCCAGACCTGAAATATATTTCCGAATTTTGACAAAATCACCGTGAAAAATATTTAGGTTTTTTTCTAATTACGCAGTCGAATACTGAATGATTAGCAATGAAATATCACTCCAATTTCACCGGCATCGTGCGAAATAAATTATTCGTTCTTGTTGAGAATATTTCGCAAATTTTTTTACGTAACTCTGCAAAATATTTTTACGGATGCAAACTAAAATTGGGTTCTAGTTTTATTTTTGGACGCCTTTATAACAGAATTTTACAAGTTTACACATTTTACAAGGATTTTTCCGAAGCTTCAGCGGTTCAAGAAACGAGCAAAGTTTAGAATACGATTCACCAGTTACTTTTGTAGGTTAGAGGAAGTATAATTTTATTGACTCCATTGAAATTTGACCACGGTGAACAATTTTACTGGATAGAAATGAACCCTATTTGCATTAGGTGAGATTAATTATTATGAAATAAACGTGACAATCCGGTCCTGATCTTGATTACAGCGCGATAGATGTATTTAAATTTGTATAGCATGTCTTAGCGAAGTGTAAAATGAAACAATGTAGGTTTTCACAAGGAAATAGATTTTCAACAAATTCCGGAAATATTAATCTGGAATCTTTTAAACTTCTCTATAAAATTTTGACAGAGAAATTATATATTATATATATATATATATATTATATATATATATATGAGTATGTTTAGTAGTTCTGAGTCACTCAGAATTACTAAAAATAATATTTTGCACCTAGATTTGTGGATTTTACGAACAAAATTTGGTCAGTAAAAGTGCTCAAATTTTTATTCTCATTTGTATCTGCGGTGAAAAAATTGTTAATAAATATTAGTTACCTGAATTTTCGTGTTTCAAATACAATGGTTCCACGTTGAATGTCCGATGCAAGGCTTGGCTACTTCTCACCCTAATGACACAAGCAAACGGTCCATTTTCCATGTATGTAATTTTATCACCAACTTCATAGTTTCTTCAGTTATTTCTTCGCGTCAGATGCGAGAGGAGGGTGAAAAAACGGGTTATTCGCAAACTTGGGCCAAGACTTACCACATCGCGGTGCAATCGAAGTGCACCATTAGCCATTTACTCGGATTGAAGGCGAAGGAGTCGGCGTATTCGATTCCTTGGAGCCAAGAACGAAATTCCGGGCAAACAAAGGCGCTTCCTGCATAGGCAGCGTCTATATGTAACCAAAGCGCGTGTTTAGCACCTAAAAAGGGAAAAAGGTCAGACCCTCGGTGCTGCGACAAACTATTGTAATAGAAATCCTAGGTTGAATACCCCCTCTTTTCATCTCCCGACTTACAGATTGGACCAATTTCTTTCAAACTGTCAAAGGAACACGCTCCAGTCGTGCCCAAGGTTGCGCAAACCTGAAATAAAAATATGCATTCCCTGTAGTCACCGTACATCCATTCTATTCGTTAAAACGTGTGTTTCTAATTTTTTAATGATTCGAAAATGGAATGCCAAATTTTGGTTATCGCTTCAAAGTGTTACGATCGTAGTAGACACATCATCTGATCTGCCGAATATTTGCGCACAGTTTTGCGTTGAAACTGCAGTTCGTGATGTTTTTGTCAGAAATCAATACGACGTCAATGATTTGAGAGTAAATTAGTTTCATACGTAACTCGGCTAATTTGCCATAACAACGCATAGGTATGTTGTTTTTCTACAGCTGATCGGAGAAGTTCCTTCAGCAGAAGAGAACTGATATAATTTATTGAGGCGAAAGTCTTGTAAAAATAATGAGTTTGCGGTTGAACCTTAGGTACATATAACAACTCCCACCAGCTTAGGTATCAACCCACAAAAGTCCCTCGGGGACCAACTATCTGTAAAGGATGCAACAGCCGGGGGAATAATACCAGAGTGCTCACAGCACAACAGAAATAACAATAAGACGCTATTAATTGGGCCAGAGGATCGGGGCGCGAGGCGAGAGTAAGAAGATTGCTTCTCCGTCACCGGTTACGCATCGACATCGCTCAGCTTGCTGCAGGATAAATGAGGAAAAACACTTCTCCGGATTTAGTATTTGATACATACATACATACATATATATATATATATAGAAATAAAGAAATTGAGTGCAGGAAAACTTGTAGCCGGAATTGGCAAGAATTTCACAAACCGCGTCTATTTTCAAATCATTTCTTCAGTCGATGATCACTGTTTCAGATTGGGGAAATATATATATATGTATATATATATATATATATATATATATGTATATATTTTTTTTTTCTGGAACAAGGTCCAGACTTTAGTATTTGTAGAACTCAAAATCCTCATTACTTACGAAAAATGGTACGAGCCCCGCTTTGCGATCGCGTTCCAGGGCGTCGGCTAATTTGTCTCCTCTCATACTGAGGTTCTCGTCGGATTCAACGTAACGCATTTGGACCAATCCGATGAGTGCCGCTTTTTCGACGCTTGAGTGTGCCTGGTTTGAAAAAACAGAACAATGAAGGAACGAGATGAGTTCATTGACTATCAATAATGCCTCGTCGCATTGACGCGTGTTGCACAAATCATCGTTTTTGGAAGCTCTTAAAATCAGCATTTTTCGGTCGAAAAAAATGATCGGAAAAAAAATGATACACCAATGCGTAAATTTTTTTAAAATTTAGGGAACTTGCGTTGTAGTTATGAATATTTCAAAATACCGCGTGCGTTCTTATGGGGGATTAGCTTTTTCGACCGAGTTTTGAATTGGATTCACTCTCAAACGAACTCCTGAAAATTCACGGAACTGTAACATCAATTTTGTCGCATTGAAACTAATGATCGAGAGTTTTTTTTTTTTGTTTTTTTTTTCGGAAATTTCGACATACTCTTGAGCGAAGATCTTTCTGAACTTCCATCTCACCTGATCAGAACAATATCCGACGAGTCTAGCATTTATGTTGGTAGCTGACTCTTCCGGATGTATCTTCTGATTGTCTTTGATCGCTCTGGTCCTCGCTGCCAATAAACAAACCAGGGTTGCCTCACTGGCCGTAGTTTGAATCACACCGCCGCCAGATCGCCCCGGAGAATGGAGAAATTCTTCAGGCAACGCGATCATCTTTCCCAGCCAATTCATCACGATCATTTCGAGCTCGGTGCAAGCTGGACTCGAAGCCTGTGGGTACACGTTAAGGTTGTTATTCTTCTATAGCTGGATCATCAGATGGATTCAACCAATATACAGAAATCAAAGATTTTCGCATTTTTCATGAGAATTGGATTTGTTCATCGAGTTTGGTTCGCTGTTTTCAATTTACACTTTCGAATTTCGCAATTTTAAGATCCAACGAAGAAAGAAAATTAGGAACAATCGTCACGCTACATTACATTACAAAGTTCATTGTTAACTATCCGGTCAGCGAAAAAAAAGATCGAAAACAATTATAAGCAAGAAGTAATTTGAATCTGGCCGATTCCATTTTTCGAGCGCAAAATTACAATTAACAAAAATAGGTCTGCTGACCGATTACGAAGTGATTTTCATTAATTTCCCAACATTCTAATTGGTTTCCACTGATTTCCAGTAAATTTTTGCCATTCTGTCCATATCGAAAGTGATCGTGAATCTGTTACAATACTAATATCGAAAATCAAAGAGAATCACTCCGCAAGCCTGTAAATAGAAGAAAATCACACGATGAGGTAGAAATAACTCGAAATCAATGTCGACGAATCGATGCCATTCATCCGATATCCAAGCGAACATCACTAGGTTTCTTCGTGAAATTCGGATTGGCGGACATGAAAACGGGTCTATTTTAAGTTTTAATCTTTTTTCCTTCACCGAGTATAACAACAAACAATCGATTTACCAACTATAGTACATGCATTATTTAATTAACACATAACGTCAACGATCGAGATTAAAAGAGGGCTGAATCTCACCCAAGTGAATCCCAAACAGTTTATAGCGTCAGCCAGCATGTCGGCGAGCAGACTTGCGGGCGAATTAAGGGCGGGAAAATAAGCATGCATGTGCGGACTTTGCCAGTGTGTGATGCCCGGCATGATGCAGGTCTCCACGTCGCCAATTATGTCCTCGAAGGGTTCACCTTCGACGGGAGCCGAGGCAGGCAACATGTTGCGAAGGTATCCGGGAGACACGGCGGGATAGACTCGTCGAGATCGTACGGTCTGAAGGTAGTCGGCGATGTAGTCGACCATTTCCTTGCCTTCGAGAAACAAACGCTGCGTCGTTACCTTGTCAAACTCATCGGCATCGGATCGTGGTTTAATCCTATCCATCGTCAGGCCCACGTTTCGTTATAATCGATCAATATCAATGATGAGTAATTAGGGGATTCGAAAAAGTTATCGAAGAGTCAACTACGTCACGGAAACTGATTGTCACAGAACGCAAATATCAATTTGAACTTTAAATCAGTTGCCTGTACGTAAGGCTGAAGGCGCGTCGAAAGTCGGATTTAACTTCGTTGGGTATTGTTCTCTTCCGAAGTCATGTCTTTTCATTTTTCGCTGAGTCATGTGCGAAATAACGATACAATTTTCTTAAATTTCCCTAAAAGTCTACTAAATTGACGACATTGTTCTACATTAAAAAAATTGATTAATTATGTAAAATATGGCTTACGGTGTTCAATGAGTACCTAAACATTGACCATGGATTTATCGGAAGCTCGAGAGTTTTTGTTACTTGAGATAAAAATCGATATTTGCAACCTACGTAATAATAATCAGTTCTCGCAACGTACCGGTTCCCTTGAATTCTGGGGGGATGATTGTGCTGCGGGTTGAAAAAACAAAGTCAAGATTTTCCAATCACCTTGCACAAAGAATTGAATTGAAAGAAAACAAAAAGGCCGAAATAGATTGAGATAACATCTTTCACCGTCTACGGTAGTTGTTAATCACTTCCCAATCAAAGGAGAAACTGCAATTACTTTTTAAACGTCACACTGTGTTTTTCTATCGAACAATTTCAATCGACTTGCACTCGAGTGGTCAAGCTATTGTTCTGCACCGAATCGGTTTTCACTCGAGGTGGTGGAATAATTCATGCGCCAGTAAAAATGTCGCGTATCGTATTAGGTAGTTCGAAGTCCGTTATACTAGTTAGTACTAACTCGAGACAAAAACAAAAAAGCAATGTTTGTGAAAACTCTTAAATTGGCTGAAGGAAAACTTTACCCAGACCCGCGTATTCGTGCGAAAAAATTTTTGACGTTGCACGAGAATGTTTTCCATAAACCGATAAAGAAACATTTTCGACTACAGTTGCGTGAAAGTATCTTTATTTCGCATACAATCGTCTCGAACTCCGCAACAATTTGCGGCACTTAAAACGGACGGACGTTCCTCCGATAGTAGCGAAACATCAGCTGTGTTTCGTAAGCCCAGCAATACCATTCCCATAAACCGTGCATGGCCTATTCCGTGAGTTTCTGCGTCGTTTCTGAATCGTCGTCCCTCCAGTTTCATCGGCTCCTGTTCTATGTATATGAGCGATAAGTCGTGTCTCTGATTTGACTTTATTGGCAAAGCATCGATACAGCTGAGACCATTTTTACTCTTTTAACCCTGTATTAAACTATTTCACTGGGATTTCTTTTACCGAGGTACAGGGTAATAGCGCCTTGATTTTCTTTATTGGCTTACAGTGCCATCCCTAAATCCTAAGGATTTCCAGGAGTTCCGTCTATCGCCAACATTTATCCTTCGTCCCCGAATGAATGATCGGTGTAAATATATACATATGTATGTATATATCTAGTTACGCAAACGGCCGTTCGTGAATTACTCGTTAAGAGTAGGTTTTTGAGATTTTGAATTTGAATTTATTTCACGTCATCGTTTCCTTTCGAACTTTATGCATTTCATATCTAGCCATCACGTAATCGATATAACAATAATAATAATATACGAAGCCTTATTATTAAAACCTATTCAATGAATCTAAGTTGAGAAAAACATATTGCAGAAGTGAATAAAATATATTTTATCAATAAAATGTAACGTTATAAGAGCGAGTAAAATAGCGTTCTTTAAGCAAACCAATTTAGTTTACTTGATTCTATCGCATGCATTAGTATAATTATATGAAAGGAATAATTTGCATTGCGTTTGAATTGAATTTTTTTCGGATCAATTTAATAACAAGAAGGTTACACAATTGGCGATTCAAGTTTCTTAAATCGATTTCAATATTTTCTCTGTGCGAGTACATTTTATTTCAATCGAACAAGTTAGAATTAGTCGATGCGGGAACTTTTGATCACTTGCGTGACCTATTAGTCACTAAGCTGTTGCTACAAAATTTCGATTCAATCGAAATAAAACAATTCTATTTCCGCAATATGAGACGAGAGGAAATCGAAGCTACGGAGCGCAAAAGGAGAAAGAAAACAACAGTGTTAGAAGGTTGAGAAACTCACCGTGTCTGCGGTAATCGTCCAGATCCATCCTGGCTGCAACACAAATATCAACGGTGTCTTGATATTTATAAAAATTTTGCAATTGAAGTTTCAGAGACGTTGAACAGATTTCAATATTCAGATGTGGATAATCATAGGACCCAGATTTCGAAGCAGCGGTCGCACCGTTTTACACGCATTAGTCGAGATGATCGAGGGTATAAATCGAAAAATTTTCAAACGGCTCCGGCTCGTGGCAAACCTGCGCTTCCAGGTAGCGGACGAAAGATTCTGCGACCTGGGCAGCCGGCGTCGAAGCGAATGCCGTCAGCCAAGAACTTATCGCGGTATAAGTTATCAGGGGGAGGAGACCGATGCGAAAGGCGGTTGTAAGGATTCTCATCGACCGACAGTCATTATTCGTTCGAGCTTATTAGGCTAGTGTCACATGCCCTAGAACTGAATATTTTTCCCACCACCGATCACCCTTCATCAGTCTCCTCGAATACTCTGCAATTCGCGATTTCGGCGAGAGGGAATCGATTCTCCAAAATGTTTTTGCGCGGAAACAAGAATCTTTATTTTTTATTTAAAATTGTCAGTGTTAAAATTGACCAATAGTGGCCGGTGTGAGCTACTGTAGAAGAATTTTTGCGAGCAATTCAGAGCTTTAACGTCAGATAGTTATATTGGTGACAGGTAGTATTATATTGACCCTTAAAACATTGACAAATGAATTTTGTTTTTTTTTTCCTTTGCTCTTTTGTTATTCATGCAACTCAAAAACTGTATCTCCGTGAAGATCTAAGATTGGATCAGTTTTAAGTTAAGAAAAGCCCTGTCGATTGAGAAGAAAATTATTCAAATTCGATCGTTCGTTGTTCAGATATCGTTGGACAAAAAATTCATCACACGCACCCCAGACGCCTATCAAAAAATGGTCGGAGGTGATTTTTTGGTCGTTGAAACAGCGAGATTTAGTGAAAACTCAACTTTTCGTTTCTAGCTTTCGGGGTGATACAGTCGCCTTTCTGCATTCTTCTCGGGGAATCATGTGTGTGGTTTGGAATATGGCCTAACTTAATCTAGTCTTTGAGTGCCGTAAATCACTCAAATGCAATTTCCAGACGAATAATTCTGAAATTATTGAAGTAATTTGAATTATTTTCCCATAGGAACGAATCTTGCAGAAACAAGTTTTGCGGAAACGGTTATCGCCCACACAATCATTAATTCACACTCTTTGTAAAGTACAAAAAGTTAACGAATAATAATAAATTAGAATGAAGAATATTTCATTCCAGTTTTGTGTATAAACATGAGTGATCGGTATCCAATCTTAAAATGTTTATTACCAATTGAATATCAAAAATCGCCGATGTATTTTCGGCTGGAATGGTGTCCACGATTGTGTTGACAACCGACTATGCTTCACGATGACGTATCATTCAATTTCATTTTTATACCGTGACTCATTTTGTTCAGAACACTATTTTCTGCAAAGTTACTGACACAGTTATTCTTTCAGTAGCCGATTAAATATTGTGATTTGCTTATTATCGTCAGTATCAATGCATTGATTTAAAATCAAATATTTAACGATGTTAACAGAATAATGTCAAAGGCTAATATTGATTTATAATTATTTTGAGTTAACAATCGTACGTAAGAATTGAGCGGTGGTCAAAAATTTAGTTAAATAACCTAACGTAATTCAAATTCGCTCCCATCGTTGATTACCGGAAATATACATTGAAAGTTGGAAATCGGTACGATTTGACCTCAACTATCGTGTGTGCTAAGTGATAACGGTTGAGTTTCTTTATCTTATAGCTCAATTCGACTTTGCATTATTAAAGTAATTTCAATGAATCTTGAAAAGCTGCCATTTGCTTAAACCACAATTTTTTGCATCCGTGAAGTTGGTAAATTTACTTATGATGTTTTTTTTTTGTATCATCTTTTATGAAGGGATATTAGATTTTATTATTTTTCCCGTTTGTTTCAACCCAATAGATGTTCTAATGCCACAAATCAAACTTCGCAAGTTTCATTGAAACCTTAAATTCTGACGCGTCGACCTTTGATAAATTGAGTTATTCGCTTTGATGATAGTTCAGAACTTAAATCGCATTAAATCATTGTACTTCGCTTGTACAACCTGTACAGTTGTATTCAGCATCGGATAAAAATATGCTATTTTTCTGAAAGTAAATTATTTTCATCGGTTAAACAGCTAGACTTCGATTTCTCGACGCTGCGGGTGCAACGCGGTCGTATAATTGAAATTCACAAAGTGAAGTATTATCAGCCGCAGGGGTGGAAAAATCCGAGGAATTGCGCTTGGCCATGAAAATGAATTTAACCTCGTCAGCGCTACTTTCAGGTTTCTCGATGCGCGAACAAATGGGCATGGACATCTCCCGACGAAGTCTTACAACCGTTGATACACCTAGTACATTAAGTTATATCTGCCCTCACCATCCTCCGTCAGAATCACGTCTCCGTCACAATGCATCAACTACGTTATAAATCATCATCTAAAAACGCGACGCATAGCTTTTTAGAAACTGTTGAATTTTATCCTTACAATATTCTTACAACTAATTAAGTTTTCACACGCGTTTCTAATAATTTTGAATACTTATACGAGCTAATGTGAATTTTTTTCCATCACAATTTTGTGCGTAAATTATAATTATTTCACATGTACAACGTATAAAGAATAGGAGAAAATTAGCTTTATCATATGGTTTGACAAAAATATGCACGTGACCATACAGTTTTTACAAATATTACAGAAGAAAAAAATTCAGAGCATTTTAACCAAATCCGGCACCATATAAATTATATCCATGTATGTTTTTTGTTTTTTTGCACTCTTCTACATATGAGCACTTTCTAGAATTTTCGAACAGGAAATATACATACAGATTTTGAGAAGTCTAGGTGAAGTGATTTTTTTTTTTTTTCTCTCTATTCGCGAACTTCCATTAAGACGTATACGGTAGAATAGTCCGCTAATAATGACGTCACAATTTTGCGAATCATAAGGTCACATGCCAGGGTTTTGAACGTCGAATAAAATCCGGTTGTCCAAAGCTGACGATTATTTCCAAAGCCATTGTGACTCTGACGATAAACAAGTCGGGACAGCGGGACGGATAGTTGGTAACTTCATTTACTAAACAGAGAATCCCACTAACCGGTAGGGGTCACTGCTCCGCAGGCGTGCTTATACCCATCATTTCGTTGACTTTGAGTTTAACTTCATCCGTTTTTTGCGATATCGAAAAACGGTGCTGCCTCGCGATGAAATCTTTTACAAATCGCAGTCGCGTCGATCTAGCGAATTATCCGAATTTTAATATTTTCAGGCTGCAATTTTACGATTTAATTTTACGAATAATGTAACTGATACTGCGGATAATTGTAACAACATTTTATTCGATGACTCCTGATTGAATTGTTAACGGTTTCAATTATTTGCCGATAAAGGAAGCCATCGTCAACTATAAGCAATCCGTGGAGCGGAAAGTCTTACACATAAGCCAAGCACAAGGTCAGCTGCGTTTTCACTAAGCTATTCAGCTGGAAATAACCGCAAGTAATTTCACTAAAATAAATATTTTTTGAAGGGATCATCTGCAGTTGGACGATGTTGGACGATGAAACCATTGACAATGACGCAAATAACGTTTTAGATGTAATAAAAAGCCGCCTGAGTCCATTTGTAGCCAAATGCACTCAACCAACTCACTTTATCAGATGAAATAGTACGACTGTGGATTAACTGTTTCCGCATATTGCAGAAATATATTGTCTTCTGCTGGGACAAGGTTTTTCCGATCTAGAAATCCTCTTGAACTATGAAATTTTTAGCTCAGATCTTAGCGGTGCATGATTCCATGTGACTCTATGCTACTTAAATAACGTGTAAAAAGAACACTCGTTCCAGTTTATTTGCCGAATTTCCTAGATTGATCGTTTTGTACAGTTTAAGCATTAGACTTGCTCCATTTTAATATAAATGATCACATATTTGTTTTCGAAGATTTTCGAAGCATGTCAGAAGGCTTGAGTCCCCCCGGACACAGATTTTTTTTAAAACTAACTAATCTTCATGTTTCAGAAAAAAAATATGGTCCTAATTTTAATTATTCTACTGTGAATATTGACAAAATTTTTGTAGAAGATTACAGTAGGAAATGGAAAAAATGTAATACTTAACTAGCTCTAAAAATTTTCTGCCAACTTTCCTGCGGATTTTATGCATTCGTATTATTTTTGAACTTGGCACTTTAACAGAGAATGAAAAAAATTATTCAAAAATCTGCAAAATTTGAAAGAAAATCGGTATTTAAGTAGCAAGGATAATGTTAGGCAATTAGTTCCGCTGCGGGGAATCCTTCGTTATCGAAACATAATGTAATATTCGATTATAAAACTCATTCCGTGCGATTTGTCCAGCAACGGTCGCGTCGTTCCGATTCAAGGCTTTCATTCGCCTCGACAAAATTCGCACAATGGAAAGCCTGCAGGAGTCATAATTTGAACACGAGAAGGATAGGAAGTGAAGTTGACTAACAATTTTATTGATATTTCGGATCTAATCATGTATGAACAATCTTACAGTTTGTCGTAGAAATAAGATTTCTACAGCGGATTTGTAAAGAAAAATTCAGGCATGGTATATACTGTTCGAATTCGCATAAAAATGACTTTTGATTCGTTTATCACGTTCAGAACTTACTTACGTACGAATCGAAGGCCGAATAACATGATTGGCCATAAACTCAGAAAGTTTTTTCGACCCTCATTGACATTTCTACGATAGGTAACATACTTGGCAATTTTGCGTCCTCCACATTTGAAAGCTGCATTTTTTCTTCGTGCCTATAGATACAGATTTCAATAGAAGTAAATCAAACAAACAAAACTAATTTACGTAATGATTATTTTTTGCTCGATAAGGACGTTTCATTTTGTTTCAGATTTCACGTAATATTCATGGACGGCGCTTGCATTGTTAACATAACAGAAAAAAATCATTTTTTACATCTGAAATCGGCGTTAAGGAAATTCACAAACTATTAATCTGGTCCGTTTAAAAGTTTGTAAAAAAAAAAAACAATTTTTTTTTAATTGAATTTTTTCGTGACCCTTATTAGATTCATATACATGAAAAACGAAATGTGACATCGAAACGTCTGGATAAAAAAGGTCCAAAGAATCACAAAAAGCACTCTCAAGTATTAGAAAAATCATACAAGCGATGACAGTCAAAGAGAAAGAAAAAAAAAAAAACTCGCCCTTAGGATTTTCACACTGCAGGTTCCAAGTTCACAGAACAAAAAAATATTAATATCCAATTCGAATTTCCAACTACAAATTCAGAATCGTGATTGACGATTAAAAAGTCCTTGGATACCACATTACATGAAACCATTACGATTTTTTTTTTATTTTGAACCACTATAATGGATCTATCGTTACAAATTTTGGAATTCTGACTGAATTTATTACCGGCGACCCAAAAAACCTGCGCATACTAATTTCCACCAAAATCCGAATATTTTTTTACTTTTTTTCCATTATATTGGATTCGCCATTTTAGATTTTCCAAATTTGACCTTCATGGAACTAACTTTCATTCGAATCCGTTCATTCATTCTCAAGATATCACCATTTTTATTTGATTTCCTGTAAATTCGTTCTTTAAATCATTGAAAACGTACCGAATCGATCAAAGCCAAAATCTAATCAGTTCTAAATTTAGACCTAAATCATTGAAATCCGGTAACTCGTCGAGATATCGTCGGTCAAAAATATTGATCACATACGTACATCTAAAAATAATTGGAGGGGAAAACGTGAAGATCTATTGAAAACTCAACTTCTCATTTTCACGGTGATTTACAATAAGTTCCTTTTATTTCTGAAAACAGAGAAACGGGAAGTTAGAGAGTAACGCGTGCTAGATTCTCTGGTTACACCTACAAACTTATTTTTATCTGACACGCAGTACTTTATTCTTCGGTTACGTTAAAAAAATGAAAATAGTTCAGAACTGTACAGTAACCACACCTGAAAATTTCCTTCACTTTAAGTTCACGGATAATCTCTTAATAGTTGATCGTTTCATGTACACATAACTCTCATTGATCTAATAGTTATTCTCTTAGATGAAACATATGATTATACCCGTAGAATGCAACGATCACACGCCACGCGTCCTGTGGCGACAAATTTCCAAATGCCGTTGAAAAGGGGAAAAAGCAAGTCACTTTACAGTCATTTCTACTTCCATTTTCCTCCATTTTCTTACCCTCGAGTCGATAGAACGGCGAAAGAAGAAACGGGAAATTAGAAAAGTCGGAGTCGGAAGGGGTAAGATAGTCGAGCCGCTAACAATATCGACAGACTGATTTGGCGCTGGTTTGTATATCTCATGGTTATCTTAGCTTGGGATTTCGTTGAATCAGGCCAACGCAAATCTATTACGAACTGCGTGTAATACTTTCTATAGCGATGTTTAAAAGCACATCTCATCAATAAAAATCAAGTTTAGGTGTCTCGTAATGTTTTTTCTTCGGAAAATTAATCTGTTAAATGTTGGCAGAATCACGTGAATAAAATAGTGACATGCTTGTAGTTTATCAGTGTTTGATTTTCAATTCGCACGTCATGAAATGCTGTTGAATTGAATCACTCGTTGTCAGTAGTCAATGTCGGGGAGCATTTTAAACGCTTGGTTGATTGGCTATTAGGGATTTTGCAATAATCGAACCAAATTCGTATCAACAAACTGTAAAAGAGTAGACAATTTGCTTCTGATACTTACTTTGCAGTAAAATACAATCTTTCAGAAATTAACGCTTCGTTCTTTTTGCTTCAAGACGCTTAAAATGCATTCGCCAGTATTTCGATCTACCAGAATCACCAACGACGAAGCTTGGGCACGAAAGGATTTTTATAAATTCTTCGAGTTTCGATCTTTCAAATTGACAAACGGAATCAAGTGACGTTTTTGAATAAACAAATTTGTAATAAAATTTGACTTCGTGAAATTATGCGAAGCTGATTGTCTGCGTGTTTTTTCTTGTCACTAAAACATTAGTGCAATGATCTCAGGAGAATACGTAGTGATACTTTTTACAGTTAGAGACTGAGAATTTTCATAAATAGCCGTAGAGATGAAATTCGGGACTTACAACTAGTTCTATTTGCGACAGGAAATTAACAAAATTACGAACCTTGTTGATGGTTCACTTTTGGCTCTTCAATAAGTTCGGTATCTGCGAAGAAACCTGAATGCTCGATTTTCTGATTAACTACAAACACCAGTTTTGTCGGAAAATTTTACGCTGGCCGATGTGGCTGTATGAGCATCGCTCAACAAGTGTCCCCTTTTATATAGCCAAGAGGATCTAGGAACAGGCGCACGCGTCTCTGCGCTTACGCAGAAAGAGAAGACGAATCTTTGGTTCACCTATGTCGGGAGACGTAGATGGTATTCCAGGGAACCTCGTCCTACATCAATTGAGCTTAAAATATTGTCTGAATTTCATCGCAATTTAACCCTAATCCCACCTCAAGGTTCGAATCGGTATAAATTACTTATAGGTACAAAAACCCCGAGATTTTTAGTTTTTCATTCGGCAAAGTTTTTTCTTCTTTTCATTCGCATTTCTTATTTTACCTAATCAATCAGCCACGCATTCTTTTTCTTGAAATGATCTTCAAGCTGTATCATATATTTTGACAAACACGAAGATGTGCGCGGCTGTATAATTAGCTGCGATATAAAATTATTCATCCGTGAATAATTGTCCATGAAATAAATACATATCATCAAAGTGAGTTATACTACCCATGGGGGGGGGGGAGCGGAGCATAAAGTCTCAGCTGTTCTTTTAATTACGAGATGTTTAAGATTTGCGCTCGACGGTCTCTTTAAAACAGATTTGTGTCGTTTGTTGGAATTTGCACTGATGGCAGCTATTTCGAGAGCGTTAGAAACGGATTGTCAAAATTGCTAAAAATATTTAGTTTTAAAATAACTACTGGGGCCTTCCACTCCAATTCAGCAAACGGTAGACCATGACATTTTTTACCTGCACCGAGAATTTTTTCTACGTTAGTACGACTACTGAAAAACTTGTAGGAATTTTTTCAATTTTTTTGAATCACGTCCTTACCCTGTGGTTTTTTTGAACCCATATCAAAAACATCCAAATTGATTTTTATGAATCGAGATGGTCCCACTCTGAATCTTGCGTGAAAATGTTTCTTTTCGGAAATCAAAAGTTTCTTTTCTTATTTTATAAAAATTCTTATAATCTTTTCACGGGTCGTACTGACGTAGAAAAAATCCTTGGTGAAATTAAAAAATGTCATGGTCAACCGTTTACTCAAATGGCGTGGAAAGCTCCTGCCATTTTTGATACTTGCCAAGCGTTAGAAACCTGTTTTGGCATTTATTTTTTTTATCCCTTTACAAGAATCTTGCCCTGCTATCGCATTCGGCAAACCAAAACTTTCAAACGAATGATCAATGAGAATTTTTGGTAGCTTATTCGTACCGTAAATACCTAAATTTATCCTAGTAATTGTCTGTATTGAAATGGGAAAAATATAAAATTATCAATAGATTTTGTAGCGACAATTGGTAAAACCTCGTTGACTTTGTATAATAAGTATCGTGCGTTGCTACATGATTGTCGTGTATCATAATTAGCAGAATTTAAAAAATGACGGTCATCCAATAATTGACTTATCTACATTTTTATACGCGAGCCTTTTTCGTTCTCTAAGGAACCTGTTTTTTTCTCTTCCAAATCTTATGAAGATTATAATTCGTTCGATTTTGTCGAAAAATGTGAACTTGTCCCAATTTCATACTAATCAAGGAATTTTTTTTTTTTGAAACAATTGTAGCATCATCGGTAGATGTATAAGGGGGGTCTGGGTAATTTTGTTCACTTAGCCCTGATGTCAGCTCCCCGATTCCAACATCAGCCTCGATTCCTGCCTTACCCACAATTCGGTCATACGCTTATCTGATACTTGCTCTCCGATAAGAATACTCTTACCGATAGACAATTTATTAATTTATACATTTATTTATTAAATAATTCATTTATCGTTTTTTTCTTTCCAATAACAGACTCGCTAATAGGAGGTTGAATCCATCTGAAATCATGCAGGCCGGCGGAGGTCATTTTCCATAATTCCTCGTAACTGAAGTATAATTTCCGAAAAATAACTGCCAATCTGACAATATTGGAGTTTTTCTCAAAATTCTTGTTTTGGAATACGTAAAATCTCACACTCCGTCAGATCAGATATCAAAATCCAAAAAATTAACAAATTTGCAAAAATTATAGTGATTTGAAAATCAATAAACAGTCGTTTTCCTGAAAAAGCACAGTTTCGATTTTTCTGAAATTTTAGCATATTTTGATAGGGAGTATACACTATATATCCTATGAATGGCAATATCGATTTATTATTATTTTTTGAGATATCGACTTTCTTAGATGAGTAGTATTAGGAATAAGAAGGCTTCCTCCACTGAATACAATTCAATTATTCATTTCCCTGCAGATGAAAATTCCTGCGAAAAATATATAATATTAGTTTTTGAATTTCGTATCAGCTTTTTTCAATGGATTCGTTAATGCGGATCGCATGTGAAATTTACTTTTCATCCCAAACATTTTTGCGCAAATACGAGAGGCCTACGTTTAATTGCTGCAATTATTTTATGTTGTCATTTTTTCCGATTCTTCAAAATGAAACATTGGCTTTCATTCTCTTCTTTGTGTTTTGACAATCAAGTTAAAATGATTGTGGGTAAGGCAGGAATCGAGGCTGATGTCGGAGTCGGGGAACTGACGTCAGTGTCGAGTGAACAAAATTACCCAAAACCTTCCTTAAATATCTACTGTCATCTTTGTCAAAGGTGTGTCAAAACCTCCTCAAATTAGTAGTTTGCTGCCGATGAGCAGACTTGCAAATTGCTCGATCTTTCCAGCCTTGAAAAAATCCAAATTTCTCATGAAAATTTTTTCTATTTCAGCGACACAGCCATGCGGTTATCTCTCGCAACTCGGGTCTCTGTCATCATCCCATTTCTGGCCTGGCAACTGTTGTTCGAGCCGCAGAGCGATGCAGGTAACGCAAAATTTCTCTGCTACATATTTGTTGGCGCTAGGTAATCCTACCGACAGGTCGCGTCGTGCCGAACAAATCGACTCTCTAATGCCGACGCGACTTGGAATAGCAACAGATGGCTTTTCCGATGGCCGTACAGACTGCCTCGATGAATTTTCCTTGCAAATAAAAAAAAGTTCCCGCTCGGAAAAGCCGTGGGAAATTTTTTGAAACGCAAAGTGTGATCATGAATATTTGTCAAACTTTGGTTTCTTCGATTGAATTTTTTCTTAGAACTCGGTAGGATTTTCCAATAACTATTACCTATGCAATTTACGAATTAATTAAATTTTTTTAAACAGATGATTCGATTTTCGTATTCATATTTCGTATTCGAAAGTTTTCTTCCTTGTTAGAATTAATGTTCATGATTTTTCGGGTACCAAGAATCATGCTGAACAAAATCACGGGAAAGTTTTTTTAAAAATTGAGAAATTAATCAAATCATTGAGTTCAATTGGTCAATTTATACGAGCAGAATGTACGCCGAATGGAAGCGTCAACAATACCATATTCGTTCCTGAATAAATTTGAAAGTAGATTTAACTTCTTTTCGCATAAATATACCGCAAAGTTTTAACAGCGTAGTACGGTACAGTATATAAATTTATATACACGTACGTACAGTATACGATACGAATATAAGCGCACAAACACAACGATATTTGACGAAATTTTTATAATTACAATTCTCTCTGCGATGTATTCCGCATGTATGGGCTACGTGTACAAAATTCAATTTTTGTTTTTCACCCCCGTATCGAAAATAACAAGTTCTATAGAATATTCATTTCGACTAAATCGACGAAATGATTCAACTGAGGATTTCGCCGTTTTGTCATATATTGTTTACTACAATCATCGCAACTTGACACCTAGTTATCGGTAGAGTGCTACTACTCTATCGTTAGCTTAAAAATACGATAGTTTTATCAAATAATCAACGGACACCAATCTGTTAGTACAAATAATATAAAACATAGCGAATCGTTTTGCGATACGTCATCTGATGGTAAAAAATCAAACTAATACAACCAGATAATGGAACAGGTATACCAGTGATTACGTTCAATTAATTTATGCGACATGAGTAATTTGAAACCTCAAAGATTACGATTTTCCTCGATCGGAATTAAAAACTTGGGTTATGTTTTAATAAAATGGCGCCGAAAAGCCGGCTCTGACGTGATGAGGACATTTACGATACGTCATAGTCTTCGCACACATCACGCTGGCAGATCAACCGCACCGTGCAATAACGTGAATACGGTAAAAAATAAAAAGAAGAACCGAGCGAAGCCAATTTTCACTCGCGCAGCGTCGATTAGTTCGTACATCCGAATACGGTTACGCATAAACGTAACGCATTTAAGCGGCGAGTCTGCGACGCGTATGCAAATTATTAATCGAGCTTGCACGCGAGTATCGTCGTCACACAGGCATCGCTCTACACGCTCCATGGGCTTGCCGGCGTATCGACGTATGCGCAATATCGCATCTATCGACGTAGGTAACATAACGTAACGTAACGCAACGCGTATATGTGAGTAAGTGTGTTACGCCACGAAGCTTATTGCACGCAGCCAAGTTAAGGCATCGCTGTCGGTGATGGTAAAAGGTCCGCATGGAGGGGGATATACCGCTAGCTGGCAGTGTTACATCGACCCTCAACCACCGGTTCGTTTTACCGTTGTAGCCCGGCGTACGATGAGCTATAGTTCATTCAACTATATACTCGGCGTCGAAGCGTGGCCGAAGAGGTTCTTGACTCCTGAAGGACAGCCTTGCCGGCTCGACTCGTTACTCGCCGGTCCAGCTGATGATTATTTGATATGGTGCTCACGATGAACGATGATGCGCGACTCATGATTATTTCATATGGCCCACGCGCCCACGCGATCCGCTGGACGTTTGCAACGATCCCGTCTAATGTGCCCAAGCCGTACACGTAGAGTACGTAAAGTAGTCGATTCCAATCGCATTGCCGCGGGTGATCGCGTTTCCTCAAAATTTGATTCAGCGGAAAGAAATCACGTAGCGCGGTATACGGTATACGGTACAGGGTAAAAGGTGCTATGTCTCATTTTTATACCGCGATACGTTACACAAGACTCACGTGAACGCTACTTTGTTTGTGTGTGTGTGATGAGTAAGTGGGTAGTAGAATGGGTCTAGGTGTAAATGTTCGTACGCGCGAGATACAATTTTGCGAACCGTCGAGTGTGAGTAATTAACTCTTACGTGACACACCGGGGTCAAAATGACCCCGCGGAAATTTCACCGTAAATTCTATGTGAAAAGTATTTAAAACAGTCAACCACCTGGGTTGATACGTACGGATCAGTAAATCCCGAGATCTGGAAGAGTTGACAATACTGATACAAAAAACACATGAACGACACACGTATGAGTAACAGCTGGAATTTCGGTATGAGAGAATGAGAAAGTAAAAAATACGTGCGGTTTACAGAGGGCGTGAATGTGAGCTTTCGGGTGTTTTGAGTACGTGTAGAGAATAAAGAAGGCGGTAGAAATTTGGACATGACGAAGTGAAGACACGTTCGGAGGAATTTGAATCTGGACGTGTTATTCAGAAGGTACCGTTCGAAGTATCTTCAGTAATGAATGAAACAATATTCTTACGGTATAACAGGAATGAGTCTGTACAATTTCGAATAAAGAAGACCCGGGTAACAATAATTCGAGAAAGGATTTTCTAGTAAAAACGTTCGAAATGATTAAACTCGCGATCAGTGTTTTTGGACTTATTTTCCTCGCTCACAAGAAAAACATCGGGAAAATTTTATATCGCGGTATAGTTATAAAGCGCCTTTACAATTCTTGACAACCATTTGTTGCACCGTACGTGCACAAACCCATCTTGCAAAGTTTCTGGCAAACTTTATAGCTTTTTATGGCGAAAAAGATAAGCCCAAAACCATTTAAATCGGATGAAAAACACCACAGTTCAGTCATGTCGAACTTTCTGATTATAAAACTTATTTTCAAATTGTTAATATCCTAGGTTGAACTATGTTCTATTGTTCAACTTTGATTAGATGCAGTCAGATGTTGTTTTTCTCATTCTTACCATCGCTGACACAAATGCCATTTTGTCAAGCTTAAAATAATTTTTTTTTTTTTCTTTCCTAACGTTTCATTGACCTTTCATCCTTAAGAAAAGGACTTTTTGAAAAAAGAACGCCGCAATAATCTTATGGGAATTGGGTTTCAGTGAAATCGTCTGGATTTTTTGTGTTTTAGATCTTGGCATTCTAAAAAATAGCTTTGATTTTTCGATGGAAAATTGGACATTAGAGTTTATAAAAAAACGTCACTGCATTTCAAATAAATTGACGGAGTTTTTATTTGAAACAGTGTGACGTTTTTTATTTAGCATGTTGAAACTTTATTTGTGGCGTGATTAAATCTCACGAGTGGATCGTTGTTTAACTTACTTGTTGCTGACATATTTTTGCAAATTATAGATAAAACTAATCGAAACGCGTCGGTGATCCGTTCGGACAAACGGCTGCAGTATCCCGGAAGTGTGAATAAGACACTGATCGTTGTCAAAAATCCATTTCTAGTAGATTCGTACGATTTCACTTTGATACAAGAGCTTATTTCATTCAGAAAACTATTTTCAACAAATTTAACGAATCAATTTTTTTTTAATACCTTCGCATCGTTGAATATTTGATTTTACTATTTTTCACCCATGTCGATTATGATCAACAAATAGTGACAACATATTCTAGTTGACTGCTCGAAAAAAGAAAATTTGTTGCAGCAACTTTGCAGAAAATAATCTCCTGAATACAATGAGCTGTCGCAGTGTAAAGTGGAACGAATATATTAGATTTTTAACAATTTCGACGCGATTTGAAATAAAATAACGATACATTCAAACTTTTGTTTGTAACTTTAGTATTTTGTATTTTTACATTTTTTTAAAGATCTTCGCAGCCTACGAATATAATAATTTGATGAATACTTGATGTACGACTACCTCGTAACGATATTGTTAGTTAAAAAGTGTCGATTTTCGGCCAACCAATTTCCTTGAGTCATCGTCAACTGAAGGTGAAAGACCCAATGATCGTTTCCTCGATATACACTGGTATTATTATATTCCTATTGTTCAAAGTCATGGACACTCTGCGTGCGGAGCAGGGATACCAATCAGGAAGCAAATAGCTTATCGAGTTATCGCCGTTCGCGCCACGCGGCCTGCAGACTGCAGAGTTGTGTAAAAAGTCTGCATTTCCAATCACGGACGATCGCTGCAGGCGTTAAGGGCGTGCCACCATATTGCATTTTCGACACCCGAACCGTTACGCATATTACGCGAATACAAATACAGATGATCGAGTTGTCTGATACACGCCTTGCAATTACCAAGCCTGGGATGTTGCGTGCACTGTAGGGTGGTTGTTTTTTCAACATTTTCTTTTTCCTTCTTACGCGCCCTTAGAAGAATTAGTTTTTAGACTCAAACGAAGCCTCGTGAAACCGGAACTTGGTAGCAAAATTCTAAAAGGTGACTCGACCGGTTTGACTTTCTGAAACACTCTAACCAAAACATTTAAAAGAAAAAAAAAAAAAAAAAAAACACCCTATATTACTGGTTGCAAGAGGAAGTGGTGAGCCTTACCAGATTCAATGCCCGATTGCGCATGCGCGAGCACGAGCAAAGCGATTACAATTATAATTGAAAACCAGGAAATGTAATCGATTACTCTTTGTAGTTGATGAGGAGGTGATCAGATTGCCTTATGATTCTGAGGAAAATATTTTACTGGTATCGCAGAAGATTTTCACAGTGATGAATGAGGCACTGCAGTGAAAATGTGAGAAGGGCTTGAGTTGATTAGAATAAATTATTGTAAATTATTCAATGTTTGAACGGCAATCCGAGCTTGCATGATGACGAATGCCTTAAGGGGCACACCTAGTGTGACAGCCTAAAAAAAAGGCGATTTTTGGGAATTAAAAAAAAAACTACTCTATCAATTATTTAAAAATTTTAAGGGTATATTTATACATCCAATCAGAGAGCTTAACGGTCTCAGCCTCACGTGTCATTTTCGTGCACAAGGCATGACAATAAGTTTTATTACTTGAATGTTACAAAAGCTTATTTTACCCAATTAGCAAACATTTGCTCTGCCGTGAATTAGAATTGATTACATCTGGGTATATAAATATAAATTCAACGTATCTTGACAGGTTTTTAATATTGTTCCCATAATTTTATTGACTAATTACATTTCCATCTCTTTAATAATTTTGCAAGATCCGTTACGGGTGAGACATGAGACGCCGTCGACTGTATGTTAAAACTCATGTTAAATAAGAGAAGAGTTCGTAGTTTTGCAATCGAATAGTCACAGTCTTGACATGAGTGAAGAAATTACTGCAATCGGAATTCGAGGTTCATCCTCTTGAGAATTCGAAGAATGTTCGAAACGTTTTCGGACCAACCGCAACCTTCCAGCCGGATTCGCAATTTCGCTCAACGCAGCTCTACATCCGATTGTTCGGCAAAGTTTGCAAAACTCAAGCTCCGTAAGTTGGCCGTGGAATAGTCTCAGTAACGGTTTTTATTCGCGCAACACAGCGAATCGCAATTTCAATCTAACGATGTTAATTAGCAACGCAATCAACTAATTACTCACAATTATTTTCATATCTTACCCCGTCTAGTTTTATTTGCTGTACGAAACTGCTAATTATGTGCCTAGCAACGCGACGTGCGCGTTTTTAATATCTACTTCAATATCGTTATCATGTCCAGTAAGAATCAACTTCTTGTAGTATTTCGCTTCCGTATTTGCGCGTGTGGGTGCCTGTATGTATTTTTTTTTTCTCATTCGCTTTAATATTTTGGTTCATTCTCGCTCTAGCCCAACGAACCGTTTACCGGTTTCCTTCGTGTTCCAACCGGCAAAACGGTTATCCACACACAACCGATAAATTCGGATTGGATGACTGCGATATAAGCCAAATTCGAACAATACTAACAAGTTACATCAATTTAGGGCTATTTCATATAAATCAGGAACAATAGGTTCGTGAAATTTCCCAAACTCGCTTAAGTCGAAACTTAATCGATATATCGAGTGTGATGTATAATCACTTGCGCTAAACTAGTAATTGAGTTTGTTTGATTAAAATTTGAAGTATTTGAAGTAAGTCAAAGCGGTTGATGCTTTTTAATCAATTTTCAACTAAACAGAATTTTCTTTAAATTTGGATTCCTGATCCCTGATTTTCGATGTTATATCATAACCTGTACAGCCGTATACCAAACACTTTTAATACCCGACACCTGGAGACGCAGGTTTTTTTTTTAATCCTTTTTTTCAGCATACGCGTGTGTCGAGTCTTGATTCGGTATTCCGTAAGCCAGTACCTGTAATCAAAACTATTGCTCACAGACCGTTACCCGAAAGGCCTAAAATACTAGACATAAATTCAATGAGATCGATTATATGGTGCGTGAAAGGATTCGCGTATTTTCTGCGCGATTAGTGCGACGGCGGAACGACCAACATCGTCGAATCTTTTCAATAGCCAACCATATAACAGTTATAATGCGACTTGCTGGAGGAGCGGTATAATAATATTCATAGATCAATGTACGGATTACGTAGGTACATTCAACCCTGCAATCATGTATTAGGCAATACGTATACGGCAAACATTATATGCAAATTTTTTCCTCTGAATATATAGTGCGAAGGAATCGTTGTTGGGCAATTTTTTTTTTCCTTAGAGACTTATTCCAAATATTTCGCTGGAATATCAACTTGAATGGATGCGAGTTTTTTTTTTTTTTTTTTCATTCGGAGCAAAAAAGATCGCGAATCCATGAATCTGAATTTTATACTTTTACGACTCAACATATTCTTCACCCCTAAATTGCTTCTACATTATTAAAAAGTAACCGAAAAGTGATATTTGAAGATAATTCTTACTGAGCTAACCTTTATTAAAGTATAGGAATACTTTTTTATCGTTCCATATCAATGAGTAGTGGATGATAAAAGAGATTTCAGTCCCAAGAAATTCTCATGTATACTAAATTAGCACAAGAAATTCAGTGTTTTTGATCGAAACGTGTTAGTACAATGAGTACGGGAGTAATAAAAATAAGTGAAATATTGATTTCGCTAACAATTAGGTACTTTATGTTCGTCGAAAATTGTGATATTCCGGTTATTGTTAGGATCGCATCTAAATACCCAAGACTACATTTTCAAAACAAAATCATTACAGTAAATATTATAGAAATTCGTAAATCGATCAATCTATTGCCTTCTAATGTAAAATTGTGTCTTCGGAAAGAAAAAATATCATAATCGAAACAAGAATCACATAAATCAGAAGATAGGTACGTAAGAAATTCATTGGCTCCGATAAGAAAGAATTGACGAAAGTAATAATTCAACGATGAAATCTGACAAACCGTAACTTGGATCGCAAAAGTAGCTAATATCGAAGCCTGGTGCTTATTAGAATCTGCTTCGAATATACCAACATTTTGTAAGTCGACCGGCGCTAACATGTATTCAAAAATCACATGTAACCGTAAATGTCCGAGCCTCAGAAAATTTTGCAAACGAAATCTTAACCCGAGATGCTATACGAAGTGATTCAACCAAATCCTGGTATTCAGTGTTTTGAAAGTTACTATGATAACACAAAGAGTCTGATTTTCATTAATTTACACCCAGAATGATTAAACACATAAGAATCTTTCGATAACGGATCGTCGTTGAAGTACAACGTAACAGCGTTTATAAATTTACTCTCGATTCGTGAAGCCACTTCGTGCCTGAAACTCTCCGGCTGCAGGTGAATCCTGGATAACGGATATTCCGTATGATACATACGCGCGAGCACGTATGTGCATATAAACAAAGGACGGTGAATCGCGAGTGTATGTACAAGGTATGCCACACCATGTACACAGCGTTTCAAAATCCAAGTAACCATCAGGCGGCAGAAGCTGGTGCCCCGGGTAGGGGGAGGACAAGGGGGCGGGGGGGAGTTACAGGAGGAAGGAACACCGAGGAGGGGAGACGTCGGACACCTGTGGCTCTTGGATAGCCGCACTCTCAGAGTCACTCAGCGACCACCACCACCGCACCTCCGAACCACTCACTCAATTATTTTGTTATACCGAACCTTGGATATTAAAAACATACATACATACATAAATATACACGTTTTCGTATCACGCTCATAAAACAAAAAAATAAAAAAAAATTAAAAAAAAAAAAAAAACGACATTACAACATCACCCGGTCTCGAAAGATTCCCCTGCAACCGTCCTTGTTTCTCGTTTTTTTTTTTTTTTTTAATTTTTATTTTCCTATTTCTTCTTTACTCTTTAACCCCTTCGTCGTTATCGTTGTTATTATTATTAATACTATTATTGTTATCATTATTATTATTATTATTATTATTATTATTACCGTTGTTGTTATTGTTAATATTATTTTTGTTGTTGTCGTTATTATTATTATTATTATTATTATTATTATTATTACAATCGTCGTTGTTATTGTTATTATCTCGTTGTAACGTTTCTTTTTTTTCTTTCCTCCTCAAATTTTACTCCTTTTTATCCGACCAGAGAAAAAGGGGGGAAAATAAAAGGACAAGATATAAATATATTTGAAAAAAAAAAAAAAAAACAATAAAGAAAAGAATTTCAATCGGAAGGATTTTCACAAAAACACGCATGTGCGAAAGAAAATTTACACACGTACACGTACACACTGATATAGAAGAAGACGGTAAACGAGACGAGATTCGGGAATGTTAGATGTTACGGTGAGAAGAAGATATCATAGTCGTACCGCTCGTATACCTTCTTTGATTGGTTAAGAGGGAGTGGTGTACCCCACACTTCGACGACCTGCGGCGAACCGGCAACGAAATCGGCCACGCGGAAGACGCCGGTGATTCCGAGAACTGTACTCAACGGGTATCATCCGTACACGCTGATCCGCGGAATTGCAGTTGTTTCCTACCGACTCTCGGCGTGCTCTTCGTTAATCGGTCGTTTTGTGTTACGATCCGCAACCGTTGATACCGGTGCGTAAACTTATGTTCACCGTCTGATAAAGCGATCCGGCAACAACCTTAATAATAATATATTTAAAATCTGAACGTGTTGTCGCAGTAAATCTGACTGGCTGATGAAGCGCGGGACATCTTTGAGGGAACTTGTGAGACGAGAGAAGGATAAAAAGAATTAAATACAGTTTCAATTTGTTCGCGTGTTGAATTCAGTTGTATATTGAAACATTTATTCGGTGATACTGCGCGATGTTATTCAATTTATTTCAATGTATCGATGTTTGTTGAAAATTGTGACAAAGAATTTAATCCGAATTCATAGATTGCTATATCGTTGATCGATGACCGGTGAAGTAATAATTTTCAATTTAAATACTTGAACTAAACGAGAGAAGTGTATTGAAAACGAGATATCGGTGGTAACGTTAACAATAATTATTATTACTCTAACGACGGTAATAAGATTGATTAAACTCGAGGGGGAAAAAAAAAACAAAAGCACTCCATCAAAATGCGTCGGAAACATATTTTTGCTATTGTTAATATTATACGTAACTGACTCGAAACGGTGGAGTTCGTTACCAACGTGCTATATACTAATTACAGTATCGATTGGTGACGACAACTTATCAGTGAAGTGTGCATATTGTATATTTGTAAAAGGTTGCCAAGTGAGGGAAGGATACCCTTAAACATTTTCGGATAACAGGATATGCGATTCAGACAACATGCCTAGCACAATCAGAGGTCAGTGACTGCATAAATAATTTATCAATTCGTTTTTAGGAAAAGTAAACTAGACTCGTCGAGCGTACGATTTGTGAACATCGGGGTTCGGGTAACGGTTCTTAGTAATTTCCGTAAGATAAAAATATTGCAAAGAAAACAGTGAGTACGACGGTGATAATTTTGTTCGGGACAATTATTGCTCATCGTCGGTGTACCAAAGCGAAATTCTTTGTATAAAGCGGAAAGTGTCGGGCCGTTTGACCCGACAGGTGTCAACCGAATAGTCCGTACCTAAATGTACACTGCGGTGTTATGGAAACAGTTGTCATTCGTACAAAAGGCATTGTATGCGGTACTCCAAGTACCCGCAATGAAAATTGCTTTTTCCTCGCAAAATTCTGTGCCAACTATGACCACCCGTAATAAAATTCATTCCGAATTACCTTGTCCACCGTACTTACCCAAAGCACCTCGACACCTGCCGGGTTAATTATGGTGAATTTTAGGGTCAATGCCTTTGTCAGTTGAGGGGAAGCTTACAATAGAAAAGAGGGACTAATCTGCCAGAAATACAATCAAAGAGGACGGTAGCGAAATCGATGGAAAGCATCCGACTTCGTTTCTCGAACCACTTTGATTTGTAATTTAAAAATCACTCTAAATCGGACACAAAAGTAGGGAATTTGTGTGAAATTACAGCTATCCGGCTATCGAGTAAAAAATGTTGAAAAAAGTCGTTTCGAGTAAAGCGAGTCCATGTTTAACCGATCAGAGTAAATAATTCGAATTTCAAAGCTCAATGCAAAGATGAACCTGGTAACGCCAAGGTGTGCAATCTGCATCGTCAGCCATTCAAAGGTTGTCATAAAAGTCGAGGGGGCGAAACCGCGACCGCAACTTAACTCGCTTCCCTCGAACTTGGCGCAGTTTCCCAACAAACCGGGTAACTGTACAACATAATCGATTTCGCATCTCGAAGAAACCTCGTTCCGCGTCCATTTCACAATGGCAACGAGCGTGACAAAAATGTGAGGATTTTATCCAAGTTAAGAATTTAACACCGGTGGTAACAGTACCTACCTCTTCTTAGCCTTGCGGTCGCGGAGGCAAGTTAAGGTCACAAGCGGTCAGTAACACACTGGCATGGCATTGCCTGTAGTGCACGGTGTAGTAAGGAAACGGCGTGTAGTAGGCACTCGTGTAAAACCCCCCTCGTACCGCGTGCACGTGTGTCGTAGGTTCAACGCGGATTGCCTACACGCTGCACGTGTGTGGAGGCAGGCATTACCGCACATATGATCGGTGCACACGCGCAACGGCGTGTATACGCGTGTAATACCTGCGTATAAATACGCGTTACCGTTAGAAGAGGCGTTCCTCCTTCATCCTCGTGTGACGCTCCTTCGTCGTCGATTCTCAATCCCGAATTCTCGATCTACCGCATCGCGAGGAAATTCCGGTTTCACAATTAAGTATGCACGGTAGGTGTATGCGTATAATAATCGGGCTTCGGTCGACCGACGATTCGATCCATTTTCAACGGATAGTTCGCGTAAATCTCGAAGCAGCTGATCGTGGGATGTCAGTGGTAATTGTGCAACGTGCGATCCGAACGTAACACCGATTATGGATACGAATGATATTGGCATTGGTCGAGACGACGCGATCGTTGCGTTTACAACTTTAGGGATTCCTGAAATTCGTCGGTTTACCATGAATTTTAAATACTGCTTTCCGCGCCACACTTGAAACTTCTGGAAGACAATATCGTGGTCGTAATTTTTTCATCACTACAATAAAACGATGTAAAACTACTGATTGCACGATTTCAAAAATATAAATTTATAATGTTGATTGTTTTTTTTTTTTTCTAAATTTATTCAGCAAAAAATTTTCCCCCGCGGAATATCGGATATAATAACAACATTAGTATGTAAGAAGATGTTGTAAACACGTTGTGAGCGGCTAAATGTATTATTTGCGTGTATAAATAAATAACCGTATAACGCATATAACGGCACTGTCATGCTGGATTTTAAAATTCCTCTGTATAAAAGCTGTTACTGCGGCTTACGCACAGCGACGACGGAAACGTAAACGACATTTATTTTACCTGCTAAGAAATTGATTTTGCCGCAGGTCGATAGGCGCTACATCGGACAAATCTTTCTCTTTATTATTGCATCAATTTTACTCACCTTCTGCAAGCAAGGAAAATTCTCTAATATAAAAATAAGGAAACCTTTGCCTTGATTCGACTATTTTATGTGGTATTACTCGTTGGCTGTGGATGTGAATATTTTAATCGACAAAACTGAAATTGTTTCGATCAAATCATTTTTAGTGTATAAACGTTCGTTATAAGGTAAAAGGTCCGAATATTTTTCAATTCATCAATCAGACGGGTTCATGTATTTATCGGTACTTATTCGGTAGGTTTTGAAATTTATTTTCTTGTGTTCGCTGTGCGTGAAAAATCGGCTCATAAACGTGATTTATCATTCTTGAAAATTCAAGATTCATCAAGTCCGTCGATAAAAATTGAGGAAGTTTATTGCGACATAAAAACTGTGGTACCTTATACATAGCGGTAAAAAATAATTAATGAAAGATTGGCTGATCCGATACTACATGTACCTCCATTTATATTGATCGAATAATCGAACGTCTTTTTTGACTAAGATTCGTGAAAAATATGTATATGGGGACGTAAAATGTCGATTAGCATAACTCTCCAACTTTTTCACATGATATACGGAACTTAAATACACGTCAGATCTTCGCAAAGAATCTGTCAACCTGCACGCATGTACATGCAATAACGTTTATTACATCACATGTACGTATATAGATAGGCAGAGCGAATATCCAACGGGCGAATGGTCTGTCGACTGATACAATGTAATTTTCATGCGCTAAAATCCGAAGGCAATCGTTCGCGAGGATGACCAACCATCGCGAACGTAACCTCAAAAATTTTGACAGTCGTCGCTGGTAATTGTGTTCAACACCGACAACTGTAAAAATTTTAGAGGTTACATACATCGCGGCGAACTGTAATATGAATTTATGACGGTTGGTCACCCTGACAAATAACGGCTCTCGAATTATACCAAATGCGTATTACATTGTAGCAGATGACCGACCGTTTGGCCGTTAGATAATCACTCCGTAGATGTATATATATATGCGGATATATTTAGGCAAGTGCGCTAAATTATCGACGTAACCGCGCGTAAGCAGCAATGATTTAATACGCGCAAAATAATCGCCCGACCTGGCCCAACTTTTCTCCCAGACTCGAGAACAACTGTATTATAATAATAATATGATTAAAAAGTGATCGCGGGTCGACGAGCCGTGCAGGCCGTATAAATAATCCGTATTTACAGTTCCGCCGCATATATGTTATATCTATGTAAATTTAACTCAGGTCAGTAACGAATAAGAAGTAGAAGCTTTACATTCCCGGCAGGCAACTTCGCTCCGTTAATCTGCATTCGCCGATATTCTCAGCTCTGACGCAATATTTCGACTCCGTCGAAAATTGGTTCTTTTTCTTTTGCTCGACATACCTACGACCACAAATTTCTTCTCGTATTTGCGATTCGGCTGAGATATTAAAACTCGATTTGTATTATAGAACTCATAAATATTGTTGTAAAATCATCTTGAAAGAAGCTAATTTTTTGAATAACGTTGTGCAATATAGCGAAATTAAACGAATGAATTAACTTTGTCCGACAGATGCAACTCGGAATGTCTGTGAACGGGTTCGTAAGTGATTTTTATTGGGTTCTCTTATAACAGAGAAATACGGTAAAACACGACGCGGAAATTTCGCAGATAAGGAGAAAGTACAGTGCAAGGTTCGTAAAATTTTCAGAGCATATGAAGGCCAGGATGACTCGACAAGAAAAAAACTAGAAAAAATTTTCGCCACGCGTATTCTATAATTCTTCCCAAGTTGGCATCTCATCAGGAAAACCATAAATTTAATGGTTGGAAATGAAATTGTTAATCGAAAGAACTTGAATTATCGAAATCAATGAAAAAACTGAAATAATTAAGAATCATTCCGCATCACTGAAAATCACACAAAAGCATGGAAAAAATCGCGTAGCAAGTGTCGGATATCATAAAAATCGTTGCAAATTTTGCAGTAAACATCGAACGGTTTCACTTCGATAACATTCTATCGACTTCCATCACACCACGTGCCTTAGTTAAATTCCAACGACTTGTTGCAAAATCAGGTGTATAAATATTGGAAGTGACTAAACATCGCTCGAAATGAACCGCAACGGGTCAGGATCAGGATTTGATTTCCAAGCGAATGACCCCTTGGGGATTACGCCGACGACGCGAGCGTGTCAGGTGGCATAGACCTTGTTTGCGCGAAATCGATTGCAAAGGCGCGTATGAATGTTGTAACAATCGGCGGTCCTCGCACACCATCGCATGGTCCGAAGTTACGGGAGGTGCTCGGTAAGAAAGTCAACATGGTTCGGCTTGGCCCTGCCCGCCGTTGGATGGACGGACAAACCGAACGGGCGGCGGTTTCGGGAGTCGAACTCACAACACTGGCTACACGGGACCTGGTTCAACCACGAACGAACAAAGGCCAAGGGGTCAACGACCCCGAACATGCGTTAGACTTGGAGCCAAACCCACGGGCTAGGAAACCCGTAGGCATATATAACCAGTGTCGTTTCCTATCTTGCGGGCCCGGTCTAACAGCTGTTACGAAGACCAGGCTAGAAACAACTTTTCTTTGCATCCGGACTGCGATCGGCTTCGTGCATCGATGATTGTTAACAACGCAAGTTGCACTGTTTTTGCCTGCCGTCGGATTTAGTTGGCTCGACGTGATTCGTACGGCGATTCAACGCATCCTTTGGAATGTCCTTGTGCACTTGGATAAAAGTAGGAGAATGCTTTCCAATTTTGGGGAACGAGTTTAAATATCATTATTTTTTTCAAACTGATTTTAATTCGTCGACCGTTGGCTGTTGGTGATACTCGGGTGGAAACGAAAGTGACTATTTTTTGGTGAGACGATTTTGTCAGTAGGATTTATGACTCTCCAGAAAAGAATCTACTCCACCTAAGCGTATTCATAATTCGTAAATCATGTCCGTGTTCGTTTTGAGAAAAGAATTTTACAGACTGACTTCCTGTGTAATGACTTGATCGATTTGAATGAAATTTTAGAATTAGCGAATGACCGCTTGTTGGGTGAAGATGCCTCATGAAATACTTTAAAACACTACAGCAGTTGCGATTTCCGAACGGCTTTGCGTCGATCAAATCTTTAAAATATAACGCGTGCTAAATGCTCCTAAAATTATATCGATCCAGGTTTTTTCTGTCATTTTTAAAGGTGATACGAAGTTGTAAACATATCGAAGATGCGCGACTGTTCGAATCATCTCACGAACCGGACGTGCCCTTTACTTTTTTTCACGGTGCGTGTTTGTATCAAAATTTATTTCGGCACTGTTTTATTTCACACATAAAGTGGATTACGAATTCTCACGTAAAAATTTTTATAGCTCCTCGATGATCCTGATTCATGAGCGTGAAACCGTTTTGCGATAATTTTGCCAATTAAATCAGATACGTGTATACGACGAATCTATAATCGTACCATAGCTTTAACTTGATGTCGATAATTTTTACCGGCCACTTTACACTTCTGGTGCTTGGGAGAAAAATTCTGTAGCTATAATATGTGGTGGGTACGTATTTAATTTGCTGAATTTGCTAACGTTGCGTGATTTTGCCCGGATGGTTATTATACAGTACAAAGTACATAAAAATACATTTATGCGTTCATTAAAAAAGGCTGTACAACGAACATGTAACAGTATCTAAAATTCAATTAACTACCTCGAATAACTGCACTATTATCCATGCACAGCACACTTCGAAATATGCCTAATGATTATTAGATTCAACGGTTCGAAACCGCGATGCATTATTCAGTATAAGGAGAAATTCACTCTCTTCAATAATAATCGCTGGTCAAACAATTGATACTTTTTATTTTTATTTTCGCTCTAAATAATCAAAAACAAAAGAAAAAAAAACAGACATTAGATCTGAAAGACTTGTCAGTATTAGTGTCAAAGAACTAAAACTTGATGAGAAATGGAATTTTACTCATTTCGCAATGATCGTTTGGTAAATAAACGATGATAATTAATACCACATACACTTGTGGAATGTTAAAAGAAGAAGAAAAATATTCGAATTGTATTTGCGGACAGCTGAGTACAGAAATCTCTCACGTTAATTCACGAGCTTTTAACGCCGCGCGGTAAAAATCCTCGCCTGTATCATTCGTATAATAGTCTCCGTGATCGAATAAGCCTAAAACAACTCAACCTAACCTAGCCTAACCTAACTTCAAACGACATTTACAGATCGGCTTGCATGGCACTTGCCAAATCATAGGTATGATTTGCGGTTCGTTAACCCCGAAGGATCGTGGCGACGTCGATGTTATCGTCGAGTTAACGACTCGCGTGGAGGGCGTATATATACGTATTACGTATAGCCGTGTCTGGAACGCGGCGCGACGTCTACGTGAGATTTGTCAGACACATATGCGCAAGACTTGCTTCACTGATCATTGATCCCTCTTTTCGTCTTTGGATGACGCAACGAGAATCAGTTTTTGGAGATATGTACTCATGTTTACGATTTTTTTCTGCTCGTACCATTCCTCATTTTATCACTTTCCAGACTTCCCACTGAATGCGAAACCGTGCATTAAATATTCTTGCCGCGATACTCTTCGGTCTGAAACTACGCTCGGTAATCAACGAACACTGAAAACGAATTTACGGCCGAAATGAAACGCGAAGTGTGCATCGTTGTTGGACATCTTGATTCCCTCTCGCTCCGTCAAATATTTTCAGTTCAATTGTTTCCATGAGTTGACCGCCATTTGTGTATAAATTACAATATTCGTCCATCAATCATTTCTGCATCGTGGCTCAGGTCAAATATTGTACCGTTTCATTCTCGTTGAGGCGTATTTTCAATACCTAACCTATATTGCTGATTGCCGTACTGTGCATAATTACAGTGATTCGTTAGAAAAATTTTCTACAGCTCGTTTCGCTTATATTTAGAGGTTTAAATGGGAAAACAATTCTGAATAATACTTCACTGCTAATTTGAATAATGCTATATGACGTTCGTGCCTTGGCGTGGTCAATGTGCGGTACAAAGTAGTATTTTTTTTTAGCCTTTGCGAAGTACCCACGTCACGTAACAGAAATGAAGAAATATTTTGTTGCTGTCTAAAAAATTGCAGTTTGCACGTCAGATTTCGAGTCCTTTAATCAGGCGATACGCAGTCGAGACAACGATTTGTTTCAAAAGCTGTGATGATAGGATAAAAATAAGAGCGCCGTTTAAACGCGGCCGTTTAGCGCAAGGAGATTCGATCCATAGCCGCCGATCGATATCTGTAGATCGAACCAAAATCTGACAGACGATTAAAGCGAGACTCGTTTTCGAAGCGTTGAAAGAATTAAGACTGGAATAAAAATGAAACGAAAAAGAAGAAGAAAAAAAAAAAAAAACGAAACGAAAGTTGCGCATGTTCTGAAATTGTATTAGCAACGGTAAGACGGAACAGGTATATTATATATTACCGGCGTGGGCGTCGGTCGGCCTCGCGACGAGAGAGAAAAGAAATTTGGTCTCCTGTTGCTGCTGCAGGCGCGGGTTGAAAATTCCTTAATCACGATTCACCCGGTATAGCCGAGGTCAACGGCCTCCCCCAACGTAAAAGAAGGATCCAACTTGGCGTGACCAATGCCGCTGGCTCAAGTTACGTAATCGTCAACGACCTAAGGATCCGATAGGTCCTTACGCCGAAGTCCTACTCGCACGGACCTTCCGCATATCCACACTCTATAACCTAAAATTCTCGTTACGTTAACATACCCTTGTACATTTCGTCTTATACGAATTCGGTTATACGTTGCGTTATTAAACTCCGGGCATCGTGCGCACATGGACAGAGACGTCGCACGCAACATCGATTCACACGTATCGAGTATTCAAATAAGTAGGCACACGGCTACCGCGACCTGATGTTGTACCTACTCGAGGGCGAGCTGCCCGATCGGCGTGTAAGAACTAACGAGGAGAGTACCTATCAGGCCTCTGGATAATGAATTCTGCTCAGACTTCTTAAGAACGGTTCGTTTCCTTGGTCGGAAATATGTCGAGGAGGCTGGTCCACCCAAAATCAGATAGTTGTGCGGTTAGAATTTATTCAATTGGCGTAGTCGCAAGTTACATAAAGATCTATTTTATAAGGGTGATGGGCAAAAAGTACAATAGCTGTGGAATGGGTGGGTTGCGATATTGGATTTTTCACAACTGCAAAAGTCTCATTTGAAGAATTCAACGGTGTAGATGGTTGAAGTGCAATTATAGAAAAGTCCAAATGTGGAAAGGTTAAAGTGTTAAAAACCAAACTTTGGAATCGTTGAAACGAATGTAGAAATGTAGAAAAACATTTTCATCATTTGGAAATTTTCTCCATTGAACTTCAGCTTCTTTCAACATTCGATATCGTAACCTATCTATTATATGGCTATTATACTTTGTGACTCCAATCCTTTGGAAGTATAAAAGTAGAAAATACTGGAATTATAAACGACAGCCGAGATATCGACGCTTTATGTTGAATCACTTCAAAATGTTCAAAAATCTAAAGGTTTTCTTCAACTTTACTGTACAGTAGCTCACAATCAGTTTATTCAGAATAATATTTTCCACAAATTCGCTTGAACGATTTTTCCATCATGATGCCATAGTTAAATATTTAATTTTACAGCAATGCACCCATGCCGATTATACTCAACAAATGGCAATATTAAATCTATCGCTGAAAAAAAAAACATCTGTTTGGATGAATTTGTAGAAAGTAGTCGTCTGAACATCAGACGAATCCATAAATAGATGTTCCACCAATTTCTAAGCTATATTTAATCTTTTCTTTGAAATTCCCTTATTCTCTATTTCTATATATTCGATGAGACCTCCGTAGTTTACGAATACAATCATTACATAAATACTCAATCTAGGACTATCTCGCGATGAAATTAATGAAAAGCATCGATTTTTGGCCAACCAACTTCTTTAACGGCAACCAGCAGCAGCAGCAGCAGTTGGAGTCGAGGGCGACGACGATGGAGATGTGGCGTGAGATATTATACGGGGGGTGGAGGAAGGTGGAAGCGGCTACTGACCTCTGGCCGTGCGTATCGGAAGCCGAAATATTAGGGTCTCGAAACATTTTCCTCCTTTTTTTTTTCTACTTCTTCTTCTCGCCCGTTAACGAAGATCGATTCGCCCGTCGACCCCTCATTTTTCCATATTACTCCGCAACTTATACCGACCAACACGATCGTGTTTTACACGCCTCCTGACGCGTCGAATATTCCGCCGATATAAAGCCAGTCGGAAATTGTGCAGTCGTGTATTGCGTGGGTGGTGGGGAAACCGATTTTACTTTCTCAAACTGCGTTGACTGATTACCGATACACATGTATGCTGCAGTGCAATGAGCTAGGTTGAAAATTGAAAGTATCAGCAAGCGCGTCTGAATTCATAGGATGACGGATCCTTTGACTTGAACGTTTCTTTTTATTACACATATAAACTTTAAGAAGACGTGAAAATACGTTCGTGTTTGAAAATGTATTCTTCTCTACAAGCACCACAGCCCCGGATCGAATTATTTGCCCTGGTTTCGCATTTCCTCTCGAGTTCCAGTAACTGCATCAATTATTCAGCAGTAAAATTCTACCTCAAAGATTTCAACTGCAGGGTCGTTTATATTTGGCGAACAGTGATCAAAGTTTACTCGAAGCGAAGACGAACTTTTTTGTTTTTATTGCTCGCTTCGCCGCGGAAGTGTGAAAATTATATTCACAGATGCAAAATTAAATCGAATTGTGCACGTGATTTAGTTACTGTCTAATCAACTGTTCGTTCCTTCAAGCCGTGAATACATTTCCGTAAATACGGTAATATTTTCATCTACTTACGGATTCTGGATAGGTCAGGTTAGGTTAATAAATCTGCCGGTGAAGGAAAAGTATTACTGGAAATATATGCACGTTGAGTTATCATCACTATTGTTTCCTGCATTACACCTCTATCCGTACTTGTTTGAAGACAGATAACAACCATACACGACGCAGTATACAGTTACTGTTCAAATAAGTATTCGTTGCTTCAATACGTGAACAAATTTCGGTAAATATGGAAGTATTATCATCTTCTGTAGGATTAGGGGTAGGTATAAGGTTAGGTTAGGTTGGTAAGACTGCACCGTAGAGAATATTCATTGCGATGGCTAAGGAATTTCTACGGATAAATCCTTTCACTGCAGAGCCATCCTCGGTGTTACTTCCTTATTATACGTGTACCTATACGTAGAGCTATTCGAAAACGTATAACAACTATGTATGTTCAAGTCGGGACGTAAAACACGAGGATCGGTAGCTCCGTACTTTCCTTAATGACGATTTTCCGTCATAAACTATTGTATAATGAATATAATAAAATTATTGTGAGTCCTGATTTATCGTTCAGAGGTGAAATACGCCTTGTACGTCTCGACTTAACGAAGAGACCACCGGTCGTTATCGGCTCTCTAAACACTTCCAGAAACAGGAAATGTTGCCTTACGATTTATCACCTCTATTCAAATGAGCCTCACCTAGTTTCACCTCACCAATTCGAAAAAGTATGCGTGTAATAGATTATTAGCTATACACCTATATCCGTTGCCGCTGCGTCGATGCGTCCTGCTGAACTCCGTGCCGGGGATTCGAATTTTAGGAATTTGGGTCAAGGTCTACGAGGTCCAGGGTCCCCGCCTTCGAGTTGGTGAAGGTCTAACCGCTCCGATCATCTCCTAGTCTCTCGTCTCTCTACGCTTCTCGCTGCGCCTTCTCTGAAACCTCAACCTTCATTTTCTACGGTTATTACCCTCGAAGGTTTCTTCGTCTCTGCGTTATACCATAACTTTTCAACGTGTCGTCGGGGAAAGAGAAAAACATGGAAGAAAATAAAAATCCGAACGACGTAATCAAGCGAACATAATTATTGCGACCGTACATCTGCTGATTTACGAAACATCGCGAAAGTCGCTCAGAATTAATTTTTGTGGTTCACTAAGAGGGTCGCAATTTATAAACTGTCACAGAGTTGCTGAGAAGTTCTCTACACGAATTTCACCAAAATTGGTCGAATAATCTTTACCAGGGAGTTGAAAACACATGAAATTCGAAATGCCCCAAATGCCTAAAAACATGAAAAGCTGCTCTCATAAATAGGGCAGATTTTTATCAATTAAACAATTTTTTCTCACACGATAAGGCCGTGTTGGTTATTTGTCGATAAGGCCTGTTAATTATTCCACACCGAAGTTGCAATTTTAAAAGTATGATTCGTAGATCCATGCAATGGGTATAAGCCGGCGTAATTAATTACAATTACCTGGTTACTTATCGCATATTACGTGAATCGATTCATCTAATTATTATATACAGACACCATAAAATTGATCGACAAACGTACCGTGTGCACTGTCAGATTTGGATGATTCACTCACATCTAATCTACCTGTGCAAACGGACTATCCCTACGCTTAAGTACTTACACCTTTGTTTGCTAGAGGTCCTTGTCGCACTAACGACATGGTTTGAAATTCTTTGAAAAATACTTCAGACAACCGCGACGGCGAATGATTTTTTTCAGGATTCAAGTGTACAACGTACATTCCAAGTAAGTGTTACCGAGTACCCGAAACAATCGTATTTAACTTTCAAACTGTTTCCCTTATCTCTTCGTTAATATAAATTAACGTAATGTGTAATACGATGAAAGCATAACAGATTGCAAAAAGTTTTCTATGCCCTAAAATCTGTGACTTTTACTTGAAGTAATTGGCTGACTGCCTGTGTTTTTCCAATTTTTTTTTTTTTTTTTACAAATAATACAGAGATAGCTCCATCGATTTTGTTCAAAATTCAATCAGCTCTGACAAGTTAAATGACGCCAGACCAATGGACACAAACTTATGTAAATTGGTCCAAAAGTTGAGCGTCTCAATTTTTTAAACACCATTCCAGACTTCGTAAACCCAACTTCAAATTTCGAGGGAGTTAAATAAAAAAAAATAAAAAACAAATAAAATGTAAATTCCTTGCGGAACAAAAACGATAATTGTCATACTTTAATTTATACATGCCTGCTTTTCACTTGAAACGATGATGTCATTGAAAATTTAACAGCTTGCAGGGGAGGATCTTTGTTCATGCAAATTGCTGCTCGCATCTATTATTTCTCTATCGTTGTCATTATAAAGGCGGTGCATTACGTATGAGCGGATAGATACTCGGTGTATAATAGTTACCCTCGCGTAGAGGAATACAATGTACGGTTACAGCTGCCAAGTTACGTCTAGGCCCATTCTATACACATGACTATCGTGTATGTATATATACGAGATATATATATATATATATATATATATAGATATATCTACACATGCGTAAACTTCTATTCGTTGAGATGGACTAGAATACGTGAGACGGCAAGCTAACGCGAGACTTACCGATTGTTCTCTGCAGTTGCGACCTGGGTCAAAGTGAGTATGAGCTCTTTTAAATGACACGTATCTACACACACTGGAGTACAGCAACGTTGCTTGCTTTTTTCATCTCATACGATTCAGAACTAGGTTCGTGAATACGCCCTCACGGAAAACTTCGTTTGTGCCGGTGTCATGACTCGATGGATTCGATTGGTGCCTATTCGACTGGAAAATCATGTGTCGAAACATGCATCCGTCGTAACGATACGTCAAATTTTTTACTTCACTTTGATTTATAAAGTACAATACACAATATCGATTATATGATCCTCGTGCAAGCCTCAATTTCGTTATTACCGTTATTGTCGTTATTCGACTAGGATCCATTTTCCATAATGAGAAACGTTTCGTGACTACGTTTAAAAAAACCCTGCAACTTGAAATTGGGGTATAATAATAACCCGTCATCAATTACCTATATTTTAGTACACCAACTGTAATATTCAAATCAACTTACCGTAATAATAATGATCGCTATAATCGGCGCTGTTCAATTAAAACTGTATTTTGTGATGCAATTTTTTATAACCTCCGGTCTATTGGTATTTATAATATTTCTCTTGATAGGAAACGATATTCTCTAGATAGCTGTAACTTCATACTCCAAGTCATGCTGTAGAACGTAAGTCCGTTAGTTCGGGAATACGAGTCAATCAATGAAATGACGACATAATTTGACTTGACCGTAGAGCGTGAAATTTTTGTTGATTTATTAATATTTCTTTGACATAATTTGATCTCTCGTATAGCATGTTTAAGACGTGATAGGCATGTTGTATTCGAGTAATTACATACACCTGGATTGAATATTTCTCTATCTGTATCTATATATACTATAGGTGCATAAAATAGGCACGTATAAATATTTACCCATGGAATCGTTAAAATACCGTTCGAAATTGACCGGTTTCTTGAAAAGTGAACGTAGCTGACAATGAGTATAATAAACCGTCATTGCACTCTGAGAAGTGGGGTGGATACAGATTTCGACATGTCGCGATTACCGAGTATATCAAACAAGCTTAAACATGCAGATCATCAAAAAAATTACAGCAATTTTTGATACGCGTGGACATACTTTGAAATGGGTGACGTCACAGAGTATCTTCTTTCAATTTGCTCAAATGACAAAACAAAGCGAACGCGCAGATTATTTTTCCTTCAAGTGCTGAAATATGATGTAAAAAAAGACTTTGCGATACTTTCTTGTATCTGATAGCTCATAAAAAACACTTATAAGCAACGTCGCAGGACATGACATCGCGAATCGCTCGGTTCTGCTGCATCACATCGAGTTATTCGCTGACTGAGGAGTACCTAAGCGACATTACAACTAACGAGAATTACAAGATAAGCGAGTCAGCACGTAAATCGGCATTCGGTGCGGTTTATGCGGTGACAGTGTCATCGGTTTTATAGACACACGTATGCTCGCTTATATCGACGGCTACGTCGTATCTCGGAATTTGGTTTAAGAACAAGTTCTGAGATACCAAGTTTTTGAATCAGAGTCTGTTAAGATACCTACTACGTCTGTTAATCAAATTCTCATACGATATGCGACGTTTCTCAACCAGATTCTGCAAAAATACGACGCATATTTATATTCAACTTTGAAATACGCCGATTTTTAATCTAATTCTGGAATACGATATTTATAAATCGAAACTCTGAAATATGACGGTTTTTAATCAGATTCCAGGATACGACGTTTTCTAATCGTCTTCGTCAGAGATACTAAGTTTCCGAATCGAATCCTGAAATTCCAAGTTTTCAAAAAGAATTCTGAAATGCAACGTTTTTGAATCAGAATCTTCAGAGATGCAAAAGTCTTTCGTACAAATTCTAAGATACGACGTTGTCGAACCAATTATTGAATTACGACGCTGCTAAGCCAAATTCTGAGATGCAACGTCGTTGAACCAAATTCTGAAACACGGCGTCTTCCAACAAAATTTCAAGACACGCTGTTGTTCCGCTCTGTCGTCGGTACAGCCTCTCCGAAAGAGGATCAGCGGCTCTCGCGAATCGCGTAAAGTAAGCATCGCGACGGCGCGTCTCGCCCGGAGGTCGGTAATGAGTCACGGATAGCTACCCATCGGCTAGCTAGCTCATAGTTGCCGTAGGTACGCGCACGCTCCCAGTCATTGAACTTGCCAACTTCGCGTTACACGCGCGCACACAAACGCACGCGCACAGTTTCGCTTCTCAGCTGATTCCGACTCCCCTCGGTCTGCTCTCTCGCTTGCTCGCGTTACATGGTACCGCTCATTGAAGTCACGCTCAAGTTAAAGGTCAGTTTATGAGATCACGGAGGCAAGGAGAACGCCGCGTGCGCTCGCCGCTCGTTATCACTGTCATGCATATACGCGGATTTCGCATCGCGATTAACCGGAACGAACTCTTTGTGCACGTTTCCTTCCTTTTTTTTGGTTTTTTTTTTTTTTTGTTTCTTTTATCTTGAACACAGATTTTGTTCACGTAACTATTCTAACGCGTTTGCAAACTTTTTTGAAAATCTGTTTTTAGCGATACGAAGTAGAGGTAGAACTGTAAGGTTAATCGATGAAAGTAGAGTTAATTCATTGTTCGAAAAAGCAATTAACCGAAAGGGTCTGTTAACCGTTTCATCGAACGAACGATGAATTGGAAGCGCTCGTTGAGCCATTCATCGGAATAACGATCGATCGGAAATACCGATTAATCGATCAACTGGAAAGACGACTCGTCAAACTTTCGATGCATCGATTAATCGAGCATTCCTTGGCAAACCTGTATTTTCCACTTCTATTCTCCAGAAAAATTGCGAACAATTGTGACGGACAAATTTTGAAAATGGAACGCATGAATAATACAAACTACCTACTTGATTTTCCGTCAATTTTCGATGTCTCAGAATTTTTTTGAATGATTGTAAACAATTGGCTCCCGTCAAGCTCACTTCCATAAAACTCCCATATCATTCCATCTTTTGGAACGAAAAACACGAAACTGTTTGAAATTCATCCGGAGATGATATTTTCTGAAAAATCGTATGAAATTTGAGATTTTGCTTGAGTAATATTTTGCCACCAGTACAAAGATCGATGTTAACCTCCACGCGTCAAATTTCACATTTAGTAATTCCTATCAAGTGAGCCGTTTTCTTTCGCGCTGCTTGCGGTTTTGGGAATTGCTTTCAAGTAGTTTTTTGCTTAATCGAGAATTGGTTTTCCATCAGATTTTTTTTTTGGCTATCTGATTATTCCGCCTCGCCACGTGACCTGGCGCAGGTGTTACACTCAACGCAATTCTACGCGCACGTACGAATCCGCGTAAACGTAACGCGTTTAGAGCGACGTGCGTCTCCGAGCCGCGTGACATTCGTTTTATTTCTAACTCGCGTACGTCTAACCGTCGCATAAATTTAGCTTAATAGATACGCGTGTCTAGATTAAAATTACCTAGGTTAGGTATACGTCCTATCTACGTACCATATTTTACGTACCTATGTATCGGGGTCCTGATGCCAGGCCCCACGAAATTGCCACCTACCTATTCATTCCGTCACGCGCGCATCAAGAATTTCGTACGCTTTAAGACTCACGATTATATTACGTCGTCTACTTTGCATAGAAGTTTCGGGACGATTTTTTATTTTTCATTCTATTCGTTTTTTTTTTTTTATTTCGTCGCTTACCAGAATAAATATTTTCGCTTATCTTCAGTCACGTCACTACCATCCTTAGGAGTTATAACGGGTCAAACTTTAAGCTTTATTTTTTCCACTCAATCAATGGATAATTCAAATCGATATGTACCTACGGTTTATTTAAATAGTTTACGCTGACTGTAGATGCTGAAACATGTCGAACGTTAAATGTAGAAAATCTATGTACGATTACTCAGTAAATGGTGATTTCGCTAAATTTCAAAATAAAACATTGTGATTCCTATTTTTTTTTCTCGAGTATTTACCAAAATATTTACAATCGGTAGCAGAAACCCGATTTTACAATGATAAATTAAACACTCACTGACTACGCTGAAACCTGTCGAGTTACAGTTGCTGCAATATGAGAATCTTTTTATTTTGTATTTTGAGGTGGACGTGCACAAAGTATAGAATAACGACGTGGTTTAGAATGTCTTTCAACGTTTTAAAGATTTTTAGTACATCTTGTGAGATGTATGTATAGTAAGATTAACTTCAGTTATGACTAACCTAAATTAATTTACAACTAATTTATTATCATCACCTGGTACATTGATCTGCGGTATAATTAAACAATTTCAGTACGATGAACAACCGGATGTTAGAATAAATTCGTCCTCTGCACTTATCAACTCGTTCGGTTTCAGTTAATCAGTATTACTGAGGAAGGTAGGGGAAAACGATTTATCAATATTTTCTCCTTGCCCATCGGGAATCAGGCGCTCGTCCAAGCCAAAGAAGTACTTCAAATTCGTTATAAGTTATCAACCATTCAGCACTGCTTGGTGTGTCAAATTTGGCACGTTGATTAAACAGCTATTTTTTAATCATATATTCATCGATTTCAATGGAAAGCTTCTCAAAAAATTTGATGGGCTATTCAGGCACTGCGGAGAAAGTTTCGTAACTAGAAATATATTAAAAAATTCATTCATTCAGGTGTAAAACTCAAAAAACCGAACTCTTTAAAACTGCCCGTTTGGAGTTGAGAAGTTTTTTTTTCTTGAACTGACGTGGGTGTCAGATTGAATGGAAATTGAAACAGGAAAATTTTTTCTTTTACTAAAAGTGTAGTTCCTCTCTCTCTCTCTCTCTCTCTCTGTCTCTCGTAAATTCAATCTGTCGTTTTAGGAATATTTCGCCGGTCGGTTGGTTGCTCTGAGATATTCGACGGGCGGTGTAAGGTCGATGACCGCAGGTGTTGCCTTGGTTGCCCTTCTCACTCACCTACCTGAGCGAGCGCTGTCTTTGTGCGCTTTGAATATACCAAATATATACCAACACCAAGATCGCCGGCCTGTCTTTTATCTTTGTCCGCTGAAAGAGTAGCAAAGGTATTTTTACCCACCGCACGTCATAAAACCTCCTCGCCAAGTGTATAGCGCCAAATTAGACCGCGACGGCGATCTTGCACGCATCTATATAATACACTATCGGATTCTTCATTTTATATCGGCTACATTGGCTCGTTAAGCATTATCGTTTTCCAATTATTCCATTTACCGAAAACGAGATGAGGGGTTGAATAATCGTCCTTATCGATTCCCCCGAAGGCCCAAGAAACGCCCTGGTCTGTTATATTTTGATCTTGGCAGAATTACATTCTAATGACATGCGCGTTGCTTCGATAATTTTAATCAACTCCCAGATCGTTCGAACAATTCAGAATCACGGACATCACTGTCCGAATAATTGTTTGGTTAAAATCATCAGTTAATTGTGTTCGAGTTAATCCTAAGTTGTATTTCGAATCTTGAGAGAGTGAAGAACATGTGTTTCTTTTATTTTGGACATTCGTTCCAAACTTGATGAATTGTTTCAACTGCGAATGATCGTGCCGTGCAAGTGTGTAAAGCCGATGATCAGTGATGTGAAATGCATTTGAAAAAGTCCGAGACTTGGTCGATGTCAACGAAGATACCGGAAAGTTTCAATGATTTAAGAAACGTTTCCCTTCGTTGTCGGAGTTCGCTAATACGGCTCGATTCCAGAAGATCGGAGAAAAGAAATCTGGGATTCGTACCTACTCGTCACGGTTTCCGCGCAATGAGGCAGGCAACGGACCCGTAATGAATCCATCGCTCTGACCGCGCCGATGATCTTCGATCATTGTAATCCGAGGATCGAAAGCACGACGTTGTTTTAGTTGGAATAGTTTTGTGTAGCACTCGCGGGAAGTCGCCTCGGCGGTACAACGACCCCGGTAACCAAGATCGGTGCCGGGACCACCTGGTCAAACCACCTTCATAGTCCTACGATCCTACGTGTATGAATATACGTACCCGATCCTGCACGAGTCCCTTCGCAGTCCCACATATGATGCCGATGGTCCGTACTTCCATACTTATACCCAGAATTCCGAATACCGATGGGCCGTCGCAGGGTCTTCGTAATTCTGTTCCTGCCACTCGAACCACCCACAAAGAGCAATAAAAAAGTGAACAGGGCAAGACCGAGTCTTTGTCTGTCTCGGAGCGGAAGCGAACGATGATTTCTTGACGATGCATCGCGTAGAGCTTAAAAAAAAAATTCAACACTTAAAATCTGTTCTTCCATAACGTTATGTACCTACACCGCGGAAAAGGTTTCATCTTACGGTTCTACACATTTTATAGTTTGGTTTAGTGTTTCATAGAATTATCGCGAGAGGTCTCACAACGAGGTTTATCGGAACAAAAAATTTACTGCCGGGCACCGAGTAAGGTTGGAAAAAATTTTCTCATCATCCAAGTGCCAAACGTGCGATGTTTACCAACGCGATTGAGCTCCTAAACTCGGTAGGCATGTAAGACACCGAGAATGTTCGGAACAGTTGCCAGTAATTTTTCGTGAACAGGTTGGCAATTGCGTTGGAAGGATCTCTAATGCTAATTAATCTATGAGTAATTTTCTAACCGCTCACGAACTATCATATTTTATGACATTTACTTAAAAGATCTTCTCGTTATGCTTCAACGATGTACGATCACATTCCGCTCGTTACCGCAAGTGAGCAGGCTGAATATTTCTTTTTTCGGATCCTTGTTTAAAAATCGGTCGTTTTTTCGAAGATTGAACGGGTAATCTTGCCGAAGCACTTTTCCCGCTCAAGTTTAACAACTTCCTTATGGGATATTCGTCAGTTTATATACATTTCATATTTGGTGGGGACCGTCGCTTCGCTGCTTGACTGGTTGACTGGTTCGCTGGTTCAACGGGAGTTCCCAGGAAGGGTCGTGATGGTCCACGTGCTTACAGCACAGAGATCATTGACCCATCTCCATCCGCAGTCCGAATCGGAGAGGAGGCGGTGTTTTTCTTTTACCGCGTCGTCCGCGAATCTTTTTTGCTTCTACATACACGTTTCGTACCCTGCGTGCGGCGTACATCCTGAAAAATTTCATTTATCGTACTTGCTAGAAAATTCGGATAAAACGGGTACGTCGTTACGCTGCACAAAACCGTAATCGTAAGGAATAGTAAAACGTACTAGATTTTCTGGTTACGGCTGCAAAATCAACTTTCTTTCTTCACTGATATAAATGTGAATCATTTTTGGCTCTTTGACCCGACAACGAGACACCGAGCACATCGAACAAAGTAACCAAAACTAGGAATTTCTCTCGGTGTGCCTATGCATCATGCCCGAGGTATTTTTCAGTCACCGGACAATCCGCCTCGCCGCGTCTCGTAATGGCAGTGTGGAATACTCACGGATAAAGGTACGCATACCGGCACCATTGCTGCACGTACGCACGTGGCGAGGCATGTATTTGATATACCAGATTAACGGGTGTACGATCAGACGTAGATTGCAGCATGCAGTTCTCCGGTTCGAAGTTAGTTCCTGTAACATAAAACCTGTCCGCGCCTATTTACCGTTCAAAATCAGAGTGTATATACACAGTACGTACTCGAACGTACATTGTGCGTGTATATACGTCTATAGCGTGTAAAGATAAGCCACGGTGCAAGGTATGTACGCCCCGGGTAGTTATATTTAAAATGGGATTGTCACGTCTACGCCCATCTATTTTTCCAGCCGGCGCGAGTCTCGTCGCGCACGAATTCACGCCCGCGAGTCTTATGCTGGATATTTAAAGAAGCTCCATCGTGTGTTTGCGTTTACACGTTTATGCGTCAAATTCGCTTTTACTGGATATAATCGATCTGCTGGAACCGATCTCCCGGCAAGATAAAATAAAATACACCTTTAACCACTTCGCTGATTCTAAAGCGTAGAAAAACACTCACGGACGAAAGCGTAAAACGAATAAAACAAATACGCCTGCATGGAATGAGCAATGTTACCTTAACAGAGCTGCTGTTAATGGTTTGAGATCGTTGTTTTATGCATTCTTAACGGGAACTGTTCGTCGAACCAATAATAATTAATTTACGCTGTTCGTAGAGTGACATATTTTTTTATTTACGCAGCAGGAAACAGTTTTTTTCCTTTAATACTTGAAACTGCACAAATTTTTTTATGGTATCATCACGGTTATAGTGCTATGCGATTTTCCAAAAAAAAAAAAAAGCTGTACGTTTTTAGAAAAAACCGGCGTACAAGTAAGTCGAAAATCTGTCAAGTGTTTCTTTTTTCTGCGAATAAAAATATCAGACTGATTTGGTCTCTCTCTTGCCGAAAAGATACAATCTTTTGTCGCATTTGTCGTTTACACCTCGATTATAGTAAGTTCAGTCTGATTTAGAGTAAAATATTAAAAATACCTCTTTTTTCCTTCGTGCACTTTCAAACGATTGATATGAGTCCGTTTCCCAAATATGTTACTATACAATCAACTCGTGCTTTCCGTTTACGTCTTGTTGACACTGTTTATTAAAAAACAAAATTTGCGTTACATCAGAACTCCGTGAGAGTTGTAGGCCAAAGGTTCATTCACACCTGATTTCAGAATTCAGCGGAAGGTGGGTCGCCCCGTAATATGGATAGAGTGTAAGGAAATTCTGCACGTGAAGTCGAAGCAACTAGATCGCACGATTATTGTTGGTGGTGAAATTGTTAGAGAAGAAGGGACTCGGTGTCGTACCTCGATCTCTAAGCACGTTATACCTGCTTAGAAGAGAATAAGAGTTATCGCGTCCGTAGTCTGAGAGAAGGCTTGAAGATCGACGGTAACGGTTTTACGGTCCCACTAGCTGCAGGGATAACGGGCTTGTCCGATTAGAATTCAGCCACCCGCTGCTGGACCGCCGCTGGCGCTTTGATCTTGCGATAGCCGGTGAGGTAGAGCCAGGCTCACCTCCGTAAGTGAAGGGCGCATAGCCGGTGACTCGACAAATCATTACTTACACGTATAAAGATATCTATTCTCTCTCATTTGAATGAACAAGAAATTCAGCAACGGGTAGTCCCTCTGCCATTAACAAATAGATGTAATCCTATTACAGCCGGGCATGGGAGAAAAAAAAAAATTCATTACAGTGCAGAAATGATTCTGACTATCCAATGCTGGCGCCAGTAGCGTCTGTCAAGACAATCCGTCCGATAGTCTTTCCTAATTGGAAATGAATACTCGTGTCGGTGTAATTGCACAATGAACACTTTATTTTTATTGAACCTAGGAAGAGCCCTGTTCGATTTCGACGTGACGTATGCATCTCCGAATGTTTAAGTCCACGTATCGAAAACGTGGGAAAGGGCTTTACAGCGTAATTATATATGCAATTCTAGACAAAAGGGCTCCGATTCATTTTCATTAGATGCAAAAGTGAGGAAATGGCGTGAAGCGACCAGGGCAACGTCTTAAGATGAGATCATTTGCTGACGGGCTTGACTTTGATTCTTATTCTAAGTCAAATTAGGGAATCCAAAGTTTTTTTTCTTCCTTACGGTTCTTCTGTATCTTGTTTCCTCGAATCTTTTTGAAATGCAGCTTGCAATGATGGTCCGTGTACATTGGAAATGAATATTGATCTCCGTGATTGCACAACAAACCTTTTTTCCAATTCAACTGAAGATGAAAATGACTTGTCAATGTGCTTAATCCTTCCAAACTAAAATAGAAGAGGTATAGAATCTTATTGCTTCGTGATGCACTCTCATTATCTCGTTTCTTTAACTATTTTTTAAAACCCAGCATTACAGAACCATGAATAGAAACCGCAGTGTCAGTGGAACGATTTAGCGCTACTTAAGTTTTGTTTGATCGAGTTGTAACGATTTCAGCCTTCTGCAACGTGACTCTGGATGTCATCAGGCTTCAGTTTTTACCTCACTTCCTCGAAAAATGAATCTTCGCTGTAAGAAAAATGGAATACGAAAATTTATAAACTATAGTTATCAGATGACAATTATCTAACACAATCTGTTACTGGATTTCCAAATTGTCGACAAAAATTGTTGTATAATAGTCCAATTTTGATCAATTCTAACACCAACATTTTTTCTGCAATGTTTCACGGAGTAAACTGAGAGAGCCACAAAATCTGTAAAATTTCGAATTTAGCTACTTCTGAAACTGAATACGAAAACGCACGACAATTAATAAAGGACATTTAGATATACATTGTTATGAAAGTCAACGAACTCTCCCTTTCCTCGGGTCGTTTTTTCCACCACTCAGCAAAGTTTGATCGCTCTCGTGTGGAATGGCTGAGTTGCCAGTGAGTTCTTATCTGATCGGTGTAGTCATACACACTACACTGTGTGTGTGTGACGCGTATGCACGCCTCTATTAATACTCACCGAACCATTTTACTCTCAATTCCCAAACAAACGGTCCGCTGTGACGCTGATGTAATATTGTATGTACCTCGGTTTGTCACCGCGCTATCTACGAATTCTAATCTAATGACATTCAAACTTCTATGTATACCCAACGTGGCCGAAACAACAGTTGTCCCGAAGCTGTACGTACAAGCCGTTCGAATCGGAGCATTTCGCAGCTCATAGGTCTAATTATAATATCCGTCGTACTATCGCACTTACTCATTAATTTGTGATGTTTTTAACTTCGCACGGTTTCTTTGATGGTCGAATATTTCTTAAGCAATTCTCTAATTTTAGGCACTAGCATAAGACTTTGGTCCAAAAACACTATTTCCAACAGTTTTTTTTTTTACGCGAGTATTATTGTCAATAAAAAAAAAACATACATGCTTTTGAAAACTACGTGAATTGAATCTCAAAATCTGTTCGTCCGATTGACCTGAAATTTGGACAGATCCTTGATTGTATAATTTTATACAGAATGGCCGATTAATTTGATCCTAATAGGTCACACTCGAGTAGAATCGCATAACGATTACACGGGGTGAAATTTACCCTAAACGTCATCTTTTCCTTCAAAAAAAAAAATTCTAAAAATATAAAAATAATATCTAGCTATTGTTTAAGGATCGCGAAAAAAGCTTTCTCAGTTTTCCTAACCAAAATTGATTGTTTAAATATTCTAAAACATCGCCAAAGTTAAAGAAAGTGTCAAAAATATTGAACAAAAGATCTTTAGCTCGCGGCCCATTTCCACGACCAAGAGACTCTACAAGGAGTTTAAAAAATGTTTGAGGTGAAAAGTATCCCCGATGACCTATTAGGTTTAAAGAAAAAATTTTAAACTGTGGAAATGGTGAAAAATAAAGTTCACTTTTGAAAGAGAAACGACTTTAATCGTTTCACATTAATAAACGAATAAACATTTTTCTTCCGGTCATTTTATAGAAAATATTATATTCACAGATCTGTCCAAATTTCAAGTCAATTGAACGAATAGAATTTGAGATTCAATCAACGTCGTCTTAATGAACATGGTTTTTTCTACTAACAATAAATCTATTGTCAATTGATATTTTTCAATTAAAAAAAAAACGAAATCCGCCCTTGTCCTTCTAATACCCACACAAAAAATGTTAAAAATCAACGTGTTCTTTGGACCAAATCCTTTTGCTAGTGACTTAATAAAGCTCTAATAAGAAAAGAAGCTATTGAACGAAATGACGTGCGCACTTTTCTGTTTGTACTAGTCTTGCCTCAATACCGGTAACAAGTGAATAACCCTACTTGCTTACGAATGAAGATGAGCGTTTGAATGAGAAAATTGCGTAATTTTGTGAAATGACCTCAGCTTCCTCTCGCACACAAACTTCGGAGATGATTCGGAGGTATTCTTTCTATACGCTTCTAGTTACAGTGCATCACAGACTTTTTCGCTCTTTCTTTTTCATCAGCCTTAGGCACAGGTTGTTGTAAACTGAAGAACGATGAATACATATATTGTATACAGTAATTCGTCAAACGCTAAATTAAACTGCTGCCTCGTGGTCTTGCAGGTCGAAATCTTTGCGGCAGCCTGTCACCACGGGTATGCGATGTGTGATTTTTTATTTTCATCAAACAGTCGTGGATAAAACCCGACACTTGGACGAAAGAAAAGAACGAAAAGAGAATCTTTCTAAGCATTAACCACCTGCGACTACGTAATCTACCACTAAATCACATCTCATGGCAGAATTCTATGCCCGCTATTGGGTTAAAAAAAACCTGTGACCACAGAATATGGATAAGAAAAGTCTTTTTGGTACTGAGGCATACGCGTCATCGACTGCACTTGGCTGACCTGTCGCTGAAGCGACTACTGGCGCACTGATTCGATCTAGTGCGCAAGCTATCCTCGACACCTTAATTTAACGCAATATTATGCAAATCACTATTATATACATTTGATTTTCTTAATATATTTTTTTTTCGTATAGAATGAATGTTGATCAATTGAAAATTGAGTCAAGGAGGTTGGCTGGTGGGCTGAAAATCGAATCTTTATTCATTTTATTACTACGACATGGTACACATATCGAGTATTCGTAAAATTACTCTGTTCGTAAGCTCCAAAGATTTATTTAAAAATGCAAAAAATGAAAAGTTCTGGAATTACAAACAAAATCTCATCGATGCATTGTTTCAGATCGCTTCAAAATTGTTAAAAACATCCTAGATTCATTCGAATTCACTCTTCGATGATTTATTTTATTCTGAAGTTTGTTTTTTCCGACGATGCTGATAAAGATTTTCTTTTTTTCTCCAGTCGATTCTGTGTCGTCATTTATTGATCGTAATCATTTTTGGTGAGATGTCGTAAGATTAAATATTTAACAATAGGTACAAGAGTGATGAAAAAACGTCTTCTAGTGATTTTCAAGGAAATGACTTCTGATTACAAATTTCACCGTAGATTGAAATCCAACTAATCTACTAAATTGTTTCACAATCTAGAAGCGATTTCAAGTAAATTATCGATTTCTCATCTTTTGTTTATAATCCTAGGATTTTCTGTTTTTCAATTCATAAACATATCTTCCTAGCTAGGAATACATAAATTTCACGAATATTCAATGTAAAACTATCTTGTGTAGTAAAATGACCAAAAAATACCGATTTCTGAATAAACAACGTCCTTAAGAATCGAAAAGAATTTTTTTTCTACATAAGGGAAAGTTTTTATTCTTTCTCAGTCAACTTGTCAGCCAGAAATTGAGAAACAGTTGTACGAAATTAGACAAAATACAATCACGAATTTTATATTTAATGTATATAAATTCGATAATTGGGATATGCTTTAGTGTTGAAGTTTCGAGGACGTTGACTCGTCGAAGAAGTTAACTAATTGCGGTGAACCTGGTACGGTTGCAGATTCGTTTTTACGATATTGCGCCATTAAATTGTAGTAACGCCGCGACGAAATCGTGAGCGGTGACAATTGCCGGATGAGTTGGGCAAAAAAATTACCGTTCTACGAGAAAGGCCAAAAAAATTTGGGGGAATCGTAAAATTCGCAGAAAAAGCAAATTGAGTCAACGATTGAAGCGAGGTTTTTCCACGTTCAGACTTGAATGGCGAACCATGAGCAACATGCGCAACGTTTTAATCACGATAGTTCAAACACCTGCAAATTGTCGGCAACGACGAGTGAACCTAATTTTTTTTCACCAATTCTAATGCCAGCACGAAAATATACGTCGGACTTTGATTTTTCATTCAATTTTGAAAGTTTAATCAAAACTTTTCAAACTCTCTTGGAAATGATGTAATTTCTTAGATACTCGATTCATCCACTGAGTGTCAACTAGGCGTGACAGACCAATTATTTTGAAGATTTCGTCATCGTCGATCTGTTACGCTATTACTGATTCGATTTTGACGATTGAAAAATCTTTTTGACATATCCAGTGTGATTTCTGTCAAATTTATTTTTCCGTCCGAGTTAAGATCTGACTTGCGCATAAAAGATAAAATAATTGCAAAAATGTGTTTGCAATAAAGTTAAAAGACGTGCAGCGCAGTGCCCATGAAACGTACAATACCAACGACTAAACTACGGATTCACATCGCAGGGATTCGGCAGGAAATACGTGGTTAAATTTGGCACGCCATCGCGTATGTTTCGGGAAGCTTGTACCTACGCTTTTTTCGGCTGATAATACAGTTGCCAATAATATCAATACGGACTCGTTTTTATCCGCTTTCTTCATACCAACTGCTAGTTCCTTGAACTACTATTTTGAACAATAGCTTCATCGGTTTTTTTTTTTCGAATAACCTGATTACCGAATACCGAAGAGTATCATGTGTTCTGGATCTTGAGTCGTCAAAACGAGCCCAAATTTGGCTCTACTATATGAAACTGTTCTAACTAATGGGTTAATAATGAAAAATCAAATGACAAAAAATGGTGAAAAAATTTCAAGAAACTTCTGTAAGCTTGCTTTGAAGTTGTGAGAACCTCAAAGCAGTTCACGTACCCATTTCCATGGGGAAGGATATTCTCTGTCTACAATCTTGGTAAATTTCGAAATTTATTTATTCGGAGCTTGCCAAAATTCATAAAACTTTAACAGTAATTTCCTATAATAAAAAATGATCATCAAAATATTTTTACGAAATTTGATTATCATCCTTGTTGGGGTATCTTGACCACCTCAAAAAAGAATAAGTACCACTGAAGCTAATAACACTGCACAACATTAAATTTAGCCTTTGTAATTAAATGAATCTTTTTTGTATAATTCGGTACAATAAATTTGATGGCGTCTCATTGATCTTTAGATAGGAACGATGTAATAAAATATTGGAGATATAACAGAATATTTCACTTTTGTACATTTTAATTGGTGAACCGGTGTCTTTAACATCCTGACGTGATACATCATTTCAATTGCAATAGGAGGTAGATTATTTGAACGTGCGAAAAAGTATCGTGAAGAAAGTTTCGCTGTCTTTAGGGCAAGTTGAAAAATAGTTTCCTTTCCGCGGAGTTGTATTTCTTTGTCACGACTCAAACGTAGGAATAATCGATTCTGACCGACTGCTGAAAATAAACAAAATACGCTATTTCCGAATGAATTACGTGCGCACGGGAAATAGCGAATCAAATTGAATCGGTGTATTTTACCACTAGTGAAGAAATGGTTTGTTATTTCTCAACGCGCACGTCATTCATTGAAAGATTTTTAGTAGCCGGCCGAAAGCGGCTAATTTAACATTGTTATTGTAAAAAATATCGTGTGCAACTCGCGGGTAACGGCGCTTCTGAGTTCGTACGATAACTTCGCACTCACTAAATATCGTCACTTTTTCCCACTCGTTGCACAACATAACATTTGAACAAAGTAGCGGAGCTCGGTCGATGGCGCCAAATTTCATCGGCGCGGTAAAAGCGCGAATAGCGAAGCGCCGACGTGCGCATGCGCGTCGGGGGTGGTTTCACGGGAGTTTCGAAGGCTCGGCGGGTTTCCGGGTGGAAGGCAGCGAACCCCGGATCGAAGCAAAGCGGGCTTTCGGCCGCAGGGCGCATGCACGGGAGTCTCGGGACTCGGAAAGCCCGTGTTACCCTCGATTGCTCGATGCACTCGAGGCCTCCCCACCACCCGTCCGTAAAACGATACACCCTCGACGTGACGTCACGACGACAACCCTCGGCGCATCCCTCGGCCGCGCAAGATAATATTCCATCTATAGATACCTACGCGCGGGGAAAGCGCTCGAATCGTTACACACCACATGCTTGTGTTTTGAGCGGCAATATTTGAGAATTTTCCATGGTGTGTATGCATAAATGTGTAGGAGGAGTCGGCGGAAAGAGTGGGTGAATTTTGGGAATTTTTACATCGACATCCAATTTATTTCGTTAGAAAGGATGCAGATTCACCTTGATTCATGGCTTTCTTTATTTATTTTTCATCACAATCAATAGATAGGAAGCATTTTCATTGACAATAGTATCAACCATTTTTCTCGACGGCATGTTTTGCGGTGTTCACGATGTACCAAAAGTGGCGCATACGATTCATTTCGAAGAGTCTAGCTCGATAACCATATCGAAAAAGACCTGGAGGCTTTTTGACACGCAGTTGGAACGAAATATTGTACACCGACATAACGAAATTTCCCCTTTACTTTTTTTTTTCTACAATAGAGTTCCAAATCGTGCCAACGAGGATAAACTATCCTTAAATACTGAACTCAAATTAGACGTGAATTGGTTGAACCGTTTTTGAAAAATTTCAGGCACCTAAAATGTTTCACGTTATTGTCAATAACTATGCTTGTTGTAAATTGATTTGAGTAAAAAAATATATCCCGATCTACATATAATTGAATAAAGTAAACCCAAATTGAATTGAATTGAAGTTGAATTGTGACGAAATTTTTGTAAATTAACATAATTAAAGCCACAAACGATCTGATAATGACAAAATTCAGAAATCAATTCTTGAAATCTAGAAATGAATTAGGAGTTTAGTTACCACCTGAACTGTAAAATGATGATTATTCCAGAAATTTTTCGAGTTTTAATCGTAATCGCGTCTGGTAAAGGCTTAAAGTATACATGGATACATGTATATATATGTTACATGTACAGTGCACACGCAGCGTCTCGGAATGGGATTCACCGTTAGGTGGTTTTAAATATTTAATCGGTATGCGCGGTGCGCGGGTTTGTAATTCATGCCCGGGTAGGTACCAGCTTCAAATTATACTCATCCGACGCGTGTAACATGAACCTGATGAAAAAATTATTCGAAAACTTATTCAAAGTAATAATTATCCCTCTGCAGCTCGCGAGCCGCCTTAAAATCGGTAATATATATATTATATATATATATATGCAAAAATAATCGAGGCGTTACGATCATGCAAATTTTTTTAAATATTCCCCCTAACTGTAATCATCCGTATACCTATATTTCTGAAACAATAAATGTGTATCCACGCGAAAGATACCGAGTATGCGGAAAAGGATTTTCAATTTATCTACTGGTGGAAGAAAATGGTTCCTTCATATTGGGAAAACAAAATCCTGGATTAATTTGGATGAAATAAAAAGATCTCTGTCACGTGGCGCAGGCGAGAAAATCTTATTTATTGCGAACTAGCAGATTTTCTAACAGGTATAGAAGAAAAAAAAATATTTTCTTTCTCGTGTTAAAATGAAAATGGTTCAATTGTCAAAACCGTACAACAGGATTATTTTGGAATCAGGTACCTTCTAGGCTGAAAATAAGAATCCCATACATAGGAAGGATATTTTGATCAGCTAAACTATAGTTTAAACCATGTTCCAGTGTGAAAAACATATTCCCCTAATCCAAAGAAGTCTAATGTATTATACATAAATGCGTGCTCTGTTGAATCGATACACGTGTCGACACGAATGACGCTCAATGCAGGCGACGAAAGTACAAGTAGCGGCGTCAAGTTTGTACTATTTTCTTAATTTCTTCCAAGCACCAACAATGAACTGGAATTCTAGGTTATTTTGCTTCTCTCGTCCCGTCAAATCGTTATAGACGGATTTTAACCAGAAATCTAATTGCCTTTTACATCGATTGTTTTATGAAATAATTTTTATTACAGAATTTGCAATTTATGGGGAATATTCTGTCAGTGGATTCGAATTGGCCGTCAAAGAATTTGTCCGGCGAGGGTTCGCTTTAGTGATAAGAAGTAGTTCGGGTATAATTTTAATCTCTCAAGGCATGAGCAAGTTATTTGCCCGTCAAAAAAAATTGATAGGAAAGTATTGAAAATTGTTTTTCTTGATTGATTTGGCAATGAAAAGTTGCCGTTGATTATTTTACAACGCTTTATAAATTCGTGGACAAAAAATATAGCGTAATTTGAAAAGGGCTGAACCACCGTTGATGATAAAATTTGGCGCAAGTTTCGGAAAAAAATAATTTGCATACATTATTTGTGCGTGTCGGATAAAAAAGTGACAAGGTGCGAAGAGAGAAAAAGAAATGGAATGATAATATCGACGATTTGAAGCCCCTTCGAGCGAGCGGCTTGTGCCGAAGCACCGGCGAGGAGTGAGCTTTCAGATAACGCGGCAAAAATTATCTGCAGGGTAGATGGATAGGATATTGAGTGTAAAATGGCCTCTGCCGGAGCAGGGCGCGCTAGCGGCATCCAGTGGCTGATATCCGAAGCTGGCCGAACGTTTTTTCACAAGTGCACCACCGAATCGAAACACCAGTTTCACCAACCCTCCGAATTCTCGATAATAAAAATTATTATAAACGTCAATATTGCGAGTGAGAGGTTTTGAAAATTATTAAAGAAAAAATTATAAGCGCACACAGCTGTGAGTTGAGTACTAAAGTGGTGGTAGATACCAGAGGAGCGTACTTGACATTCGATTGAATGACTGCGGTTCGCTTCGTTGAAATAATCGTAAATAAGAAGGATGGGTGAGAATTTTTTTGAATCATGGATAAATCGCGTTATCCTGATGCAGTTTAATGAGAGAAAATTACTTCAAGACGCGATGTGCTATCAACGTTGAATCAGTTTCACAGTTTTGTGCGATGTTTTGTGACATTTATTCGGTAAAGACTGTAATTCGTGTTAAATTCATCATATTCGATGAATATCAGTTACTTAATTTTTCTAGATAAAAAAAAAAATAAAATAATATGATAATACAATAATATAAGAAAGCATTTAAATCAATCGCGAATAAATACTGCACACGTACATCGATATAATCGAGCTCGTTGTTAGAAATTTAACGGTCGAGGACAGTGCAAGATACTTAATTGCCATCGAAATGTGAGGGAATATTTCTTCAACAGCACGTGAATATTATACAAATTTATAACGCAGAAGTCTCCGTCATCGACTGAGGTTCGATATAACGTCTTTTCCTTTCTCGATGATTACCTGACGACGAGAGAATAAATTCAAGTTACACGAAGCGGCAATAACGGCAATTAATCGCGTGGCAAAAATGTCTCGGTTGTAATGTTCGAGTCAACGATCAACACCTAGGAATGAATAAACAATGCGCGAGGTGTCGCCGTGATAAATCTGGCCCTAGTAACCTATTGACTTCTTTACGTTTACCCCAACCTGGCCTGGCCTGGCCTAGCTTCACCTCGCGTAGCTGCTCGCTCTTGCAGGTATGTGCGAACTCCGAATCGTCGATGAAAAAACTGGAATTCAACGAGCAAGATGCGCACTGCGCCGTATACTTGTTTCTGTTAATTAACACCTAATTAATGCAAATTGCGAAGTAAAAGAAGAAGAAGAAAAGGAAGACAAGCAGCCGTAACTGAAATAACACTAAATGAGGAATTAATGTGTTGGGAATTTGAGAGACAAGAAGGAAGAGGAAAGAGAGGAAGAAACCATTCGACTGGATCGATTTTAATTAAGACTTAAGGTGTTTCAGCTGCCTACCGCGTTATAATATTCCTGCGGAAGCTGCAGATGGCGATTTTAATTTAAATACGAGTGTAATTGAAAAATCTAATTTACCCTGGCGAATGCTTGAACTTTCGAAGAGAAGACTGAAACTCTAGGACTGAATTCTACCATGAACGACATGGCCTTAAAGTTCAATCCCTATTTAAGTAGCTGTTGAAGGTTATCCACTCAACGAACGGACAAAAAAAAAACTATAGTTTCAAATGCCACGTAGAATAATACACTGTTAAAGCCACCGGAGCAGATATATAGGTGCACATACACACAGCACGTGTTTACGTTGTAGCTGCAATTTGAAATTGAATTTAGTCCGATTAACCATAAACAATATATAACGACATTATAGAAGAGTCGAAGTATCATACGATAAAATAAATGCTAAATTCTTCGTAAAAATAAAATCGTAAATAAATATAGATACAGAAATCGATTGATTGATTAATTAATTGATTAGTTAGTAATAATGACCTCGAAACACTGTAGTTCAATTTTCACTTTTTATCGCTAATTATTAAATATACCGCGTAATTCTAAGAATATAATCTAGAAGAGAAGAATTTCCACCGAATAATTAACTGAATAATAATTTTTGCAATAAAAAGTCAAATCGATTTGACCCAACTTTCAAGTCATTCGCCGTGAGGAGTTGTACGAATTTCAACTAAACACACCGCGTCAAACTTTCAGTGACCAAAATTACGCCATGAGAATTTTCAAGTAATCGAAAAATGGCGAGATTATGTACTGACCGAAAGTAAGGAAGTAAAAAAATATTGAAAATAATCGCGAGTAAACAAAATGGCTGAAGTCGCCGGAAGCCCCGCTTCTGCATCGGCGGCTGAAACTCCTCAACAACCTCGAATTCAGCAGCAGCAGCAGCAGCAGCAGCAAAGTCGACAACAAACCCAGCAAACTCAGCCTACACAACAGACTCAACAGCCCCAGCATCCGACCTCAGACATTAGTAGCTCCCAGCTTACTTCACCGCCGATTACAGGAACAGGTACTTAATTATTACAGGCTATCGAAAAATCAACTACGCGCAGTGCCAATTGACCGAGAGAAATTTACAGTCCTTAACTGTTTTTCACGATTTTACCGTAAACGAAAAATATCGCTTTCGGTACGAAATGATTGGCGAAAATATAACAAAGGAAATTTTTTCTGTTAGTGGTTCAACATTTCTCAAACTGATTTCAAGCTATCGGTCATCGGCGTTTTACGATAGTTACTGCAATGTCGAAATGATTTGCAAATTATTATTATTCAACGGAATGATTGTGGACTCGATTTCAATCCTCGGGGTCTCCGACTCTGGAGACAAAAGCATCTTGTGATGAGAAGGCAAGTTCTGATTTTCGAAGTGTCACACTTTGAAACGAATAATTTTTTTAATCAGCTATTTCTATCGTCAAAGTCATTTTGTTCTTAATTAGCAATTCGCTCATTTCTATCGTACAACAACCATCGGTATTCGACAATTGATAACCTGTTACGATGTATACAGAGACTGGGTCGCCGGTTCGAACGTTGATACTTTTCACTAGTTCGAGAGATCGAGTATTTAAAATGAATATCTACAACGTGACCGCAAAACTGTATTCTTCGCATTTTGCGGTAAGAGCCGATGTCAATTCGAAGTACTCTGTATGACGGTCACTTTCGAGGAACGATAATTTCATCTTCCACATGCTCCTGCAATATTTTCTGCCTACCTGTATACGTCTAGGTAAAGTTTCTTCAATTTACGTAATAGTTATTACCGTTGACGGATAAGAATCAAGTGTAATTAATCCATTTAAATCAAATGAATATCCTAAACATCCTCCGTGCGGTAATTTTATTCTTTAAAAACAATTTTTGTCTTGTCAGATTCATCTCGGTTCTTCGTTTCTGGCATTATTTGAAGTAAGAGTGTATTAATATTGTGTCAGGATAGCACACGAACGTCTAATCGTACTTATCGGTTATAAAAATTTCATTCAAAGCAGTATCGGGGAAACGATGAGGAGTGATCAAGAGATTTTCTATAGCTGGCAATGGGTCAAAAATTTTCACACCAAGTAACAGAAATATCTTTAAATAATTGTAAGTGTAGGTACATACAGAAAAATGGAATACCAAAAACAACTTACTATTGTCTGAACATATTAAAAAGTTTGTCCACTACACATTAACGTACAGTTGAAATATCCGTTTCGTTAGAAAAATTTAGTTTAATTAGTCTGAAATAAAAAACAAAAAATTTAGTGACCCCGGTAGTCCATTTTTCCGCACGTTGTACAAAGAAAGCGTAGAAATTTTCGTGGCAAAAAATAATTTCCCAAGGGACATTGAATGATCAGATAATTTTGCCCGTGGAAAGTCGTTGGAGAGATTGTAAAAATTTAACCAGGTCACATCGATGCGTTACGCAAAGTCTTCGTCCAGACGTTGGTGCGAAAAGTAAGCTAAACGCGGACTGGAATGAAAATTAGTAGCGATTGTTCGAAGAGCTACGTGGGGGCAAGATGCAACTCATAATTTCATCGGCGATGCACGGTTTGTAAACAAGAACATACACACACGAGGAGGTAGGAGAGCTACTCCCGCAAGTGTGGGTTGCCGGCTAGCGGATCTGTCGGTCAAGTAACGGAGTAAAATCGGTCCCGCTAGCGCGCGAAGGCCTGGCGTGACGTGTTGTGCCGATAACCGTTAGTTTAGTTGTATTTACAGCGAGCCACGTGACGACGTCGCGACTCAGGAATCGCCAATCGCGGGATCCTCGCTTAATACATAGGTATACAACGTACATGCACGCGGAGAAGTTTATCGCACGAGGGCGATCGGCGCTGTTATTGTGCCTATGTACGTACCTGCAGCAGCAACCAGCGACGGCGCTAATGATGAGAATTTAAAAGTTTACAAGTTCCGTTGCGAACGGGGAAAGACGATTGGAGAAATGCGCTGTTAGCTCCTAGACGGTTATTCGAGTTTCTTATACTCTCTCCCACCGGGGAAGGATAACAAACGCGATCCCGACGACAAAAGACGTCGGACCTGTGTTGCGCCTTATAATACGTATTGTAGGTACCTCTGCGTAGCCTTCGCGAGGGATTTTACCGTTGAATGAGTCACGCGTGAACTACCCACCTACGTATAGGGGTATAGTAGAATGAAAATCAATGAAACTATAGGCGCTACACCGAGTTGTAATGGCTGTCGCGAGATACGAGAGACGATTTTAATTAATTATCGTTACATTCGGGCGAAAACGGGCGTGAGAATCGATTCCGCACAACGAACTAATCCACCCACTGAGCATATTTCTACCACAACGTACGACGGTTGATTGGGAGGTGAAGATAACTGGTGGTTGAAGTCACCGCGATCACGAATCGTCGAATGAGTCGTAAAACTGAATTCCTGACTATTCTTCTGATAGAACGAACGTGGGATTCTCCTCGTTTTTACGAAATTGACGGCTTTTTAGTCGCTCATTTCGTAGCAGCTCTCAAGGCGAATTCAACGACTCCTTGTTGCTTGGTTTTGAACAATCCAATCGCGAGATATCTCGATTTGAAGTATCTACAACGGTAGTGGAAATCGCACGTCGCTGTGGCGCATGCGCAGACGCGTTTAAACTCGCGCGAATTGTAATCTTGTACCGGCATATATGTCACGATCTATTCATACAAATAAGTCCGGCTAGGGCTCGTTGGATTCGTTCCGAAGTCAGGTATAACACTGACTGTGGAAAGACCTACCGCTCCGTAAAAACGTTAATCTGCTAAATCGGTTTTCGCCACATTATCTCACTCTGACGCGAAGACTGTGCAATATTTTTTATCCTAACAATATCTCAACAAAGTCGCATGTGAATTTCAACTTTTTGTGCAGTGTCTGAGTACCGCATAGAAGCTCGTGTGTACAACGCATCATCTGTCCGTTTATACGGGAAGATGCGTTTCAGGATTGCGGTAAAACCTAACACAAAGTATGTAGTCACGGTACCGCTATTTATTCATGTATGCCTTCTCAGCGGCGTGAATTCGTACGGTGAAATTTACCGTCATTCATGGAACCGTTGAAAGTCGTGTGTGACGAAACACGGGTTCATAAGCTAATACATTCACTTGTAATTCCATCGCGTATGATACAATGATCAAGCTCCCATGGCTCTGTGAACACGAGTGTATGTCTAACTACGCCTTGCACGTGTAGCCGGTATACCCATAGACGAAAAACCTCTGCGTCGATAATGTCATATTATTATACATTTTAAGGCTTCACTCAATACATCTAATGCTCTCAAAAGCTCGAATGACAAGCATCGAGAAACCATTTTTTTCTCTTTACTTGCTCGTAAAATGATAAAGCGTTTTAACGAGCTGTCGTACACATTTCCATCTGCACACTCGGCTTTTAACGATCGTGAGTATAATGAAAAGCATCGCGTAACTTATTTATTTAGTATACACGTGGTATAGCAATCAAAATAGTGTGATTTTCAACCGGGTGCATGGTGTATAATAATAGCGTTCACAATTAGTGGAATTCCCCGGGACCCATCATCGAATTGGATCATTATGGAATAACGATCATTCTCATACCATTCGAACGAATCGCGCATGAAATTAGACTCACGTTTAACCACCGTTTTGCAACTCTCCCTGTCAATTAACGATTCAAAAAAATGTTCAAGTCAGGAAACGAATTCCTGAGTGCGCATCTTGAATCTTATTTTTTCATACTCGAAAATAGCAATGTACAAAATTGATGTACACGCATGTATCGCTGTATAAATTGACATAGATATCACGTTTACGAGCGTGTTACTTATATTTATTTCACCAACTCACGGTTTATGCTTTTGAAGTTGACACTTGCGATTAAGAAGTGTCAGTTCACGATAAGCCGTGCAACGAGAGGCGCTTTATTTTCACAACACTACCGCCGCATTGCCAAGAAATCATAACGATTCGTTAAAAAAGTACACAAAGCAGCGACAGTAAAAACAAAAATCTCATCAGATTTCGGCGTGATGAACAATCGTCGTACCTATAACGATTTAAGAAAAGTTTTCACTCTCTATGTTTAGTAAATGATGTTATTGAGGTCGGTGATAAGAAGTTGCTGCATAGTGAGACTGGATATTGTAAATGAGACTCTATTAAATGATAAAAGGTAGTAAAAAGTAAAAGTCGTAAAGTGAGTACTGTTATTTGAAATCAAATCCACTATCCAAGTGATATTCCAGTCGATTTCAACCCTTGGTATCGGGTCTAACAGATTATATTGTCACGATATTAAGGCTAGTTTGGCTACAGAGTGGCCAAGCGTGTTCTTGGTGTGTGCGATGAAACGAAGCCCCGCTCACTCTCTCGCATACCAACACTGTGGTGCCCTGAAAATCGTGTAAAATTTTGTGTTGCGAATGTGAATCTATACCAAGGTTGTTGTATTTACAAATAGGTTTAAAAAAAAAAACTTCAAATTTTGCTCAATTAATTCAACTACGCGGATTCTCCTTTAGAGTCGAAGCTTGTTTTTTTGTTTTCAGTTTTTGCATTTACAAGTGTGAAGAAATTCATCAACATATAAATTAAAACCGTGAAGTCAATTCAAAACATTTAATTTGAAAATGTGTTCTGATTACAAATCAAAATGAAATCCAATAAATTATCTCGACATTCTCAAGTTTTCCATAAGCAAACTTCAGTATTTGATTTTTTATCCTTTTTTACTACTCGAGCAGAATAACTTTTGTGGGTACCAGTCAAGTCACAGGAAGATGTTAAGTTCTTCGTATTCGGTATACTGTTCGAGTTTGTAGAATAATTGGATACAAGTGAATTAATTGAAACTGTTAACCATTTCAATTGCTAAACACCCCGTACCATTCGATCAATTATTGACCTGCGTCACATTCATGACCTTATTATAGTGACAATATATCACAGCTTGAGTATCGAATAGGTCGCCACTAATTCATTGTTTAAACTAAATCAGCATGTACAGGATTCCAAATGTAGACCGTTTATACATGCTTATACACACCATACAATAGATGACGAAAATGTTCTTTCTCCTCGAGTAAAAAAAAGCACTAACAATAAGAGGTAATATTAATTTTCAAAGAAATAAGAGAGGAATTGTCGCCGAACAATTTTCAGCAAAGAAATTTCAATTTTGTCGTTATCGATAATCTCGAATCTCTATTACGTACGTACGGTTTCAGGGAGCCTGAACCACTGTCGACGGAACTGATATTCGTTCGATCGTTGATAAAATGAGAAAATGACGAGAATAAGAGAGTAAAAGAACCGTGAAACGATAACTCCCCAAAGTTTTGGTAATAACTCCCTACTCGCGTGACATATATATCTCCATCCGTGCATCTCTATCCGTTATTTAGGCCAAGAGGTCGATGTCCGACAGCCTTGCAAGGACGGTCACGATGACGACGAACGGTTGCGTACCAATGTAAACCGGCAGATAACGCTGGTGTGACGAATAAAAAGCGCGGGAAAACTGCATTACCGACGGAGAGAATCTGGCGTGCATACCCGCTTCCACCCCACCGGCAAGAACGGTGCCCCGGCAAAGACGTTTCGCTATGTTACCGACGGCGGAACGGGCGCGAGAACATTCGTATATTTAAAATGGAGGTGGAGCGCCGCCCAGCGCGATTCGCCAACGATTCGTGTTGTTCTGCTAGCCGAACGAGCCCGAGCCCCTCGGCCTGTGTGGGGTAATCGCTTGCGACACACGCTGATGAAGCAACGCTCACTCGGCGGTGTGTCGTAACAAGACATTGACTCGACGTTTACGACGACTACTGAATGAAAATGCTGTTTGCCTCGGAGAAATACACCGTTCTCAGCAGAGATGCGAAATTTGCAAATTGGCACCCAAGGGTGCATCGTGCGTATAGATGTACCGATTTTGGTTACCTTAGTACCAGTTGCAGCCGCATACTCTTTGTGTGCAAACTGAGGTTGTACGGCCACAAATGGTACAGCGGACAAACGCTAATTTTCAAACAATGAAATGTAATCGATGAATCGGAAACTTGTGTTAAAAAAAAAAAAAACTTTGACGAAGCTGGAGTTTGATCGCGAATTGAGTGGAACCGAGGAGATAGAAAGTAAAATTGATCGACACAGGCTATGATAAAAATATCGCAAACGGCGTATCTTGTACTCTAGGGGAGGATCGATCTACCGTACCAATAAATCGGCCGATCTTTCCCGCGCTTATCCCCACCGCGAGGATGCTCTATTACGGGAATTTTCAACGACCATTCGTAAGTAGTACACGGTACCGTTGACTTGCCAGGCAACCACTTTTCCCACCGTCCGTTTGTCTAACTGTAACGGCGTCGTCGCTGAGAAATAGAGACAGAGAGACGGAGAGAGCGAGACGTCGGAGTTTTGGAAGGGATCTCTCGTGACGTCGGCCGAACCGGGAATCGGCGATTATGTAAGGCAATAACTGTTCTTGCCGGTCACGACGCGAGTTGCAAAAACCATTTTGCGCTTTTTTTTTAAATCTTCGTTTCTTTCTTCGACGTCCTTTTCTCGGATGCTCGCAGCGGTTTGCACGTGCAAATTCACGATCCCAGTACATTCATGGGTCAATTTTTTCTCAGTCATGCTTATTCGTTATTATATATATACATATCCGTTCTGTGTACAGGGTACATATAGATTTGACACAGTTCTATGAGAACAATATTTGAACAGCTGGTCTTCGTGTCATGTGCCCACTTCGTACGTGTAGGTGAAGGCACGTATATGGGCTTTTGATTGAAAAATTAATTAAGTGATCGGTGGTGCGGACATTATTACATATTACACGTCATACCTACCCACGCAATTTAAGCTACATTTATTAGTTTTTTTTTTTTTCTTCCACGAATTCATCACGCGGTATATAAGATATAATACAATCATTTCACATACTATACGTGCATGAAATCCCGTACGAGGATGCTGACTTTCGTTCGCTTTATAGTCGCATTTACAACCATTTATAACCGTCTCAATTTGTTCGGATTATTTTCTCAACTACACATGTGATATACTCCCAAGAATTTATGCTGATTCGCATGTCAAATTGGGCAAACGGTATTATCCAGAGTCATTCATATTCCACGCACGTTTTCGTTCGCGGATATTAAAACGACCAGACTTTACCGTATCTCGTTTCGGTATATCCGAACGATCATATCAATTAACCGATCATAACGTAACGTCTAATTGCCGAGCATTTAGTCGTAAGTTGCATAGCTTGGCTCTACAGGATTGAACAACTCCAATTTTTCATCACTTGCATCCAATTCGCGAATATTTTTATAAGAAGAAAAGAAATTATCAGCTGCAAGTTTGGGATTGTTCGAATTCTTGTTTAGATGCTTTCTTCCGTTTCATTACTACATATTTCAAATCTACGAACCGGTGAACGGTGTGTTTCTTCCGCTTTCCGTAAATAATACACCACCGTGCACTGCCATTCGAACAATCGATCGTCGAGTAGACTTCAAGAAGATATCCAACCTGAAAGTTCTACCAGGCTAAATTGATGCTCGCAATGGCTATTTTATACATGGCAGAAATGCAAATTTATCAGAATCAGTAAAGGACTTTTTTTTTTTTTTTTATAATTAATGCATACGTTCCATTCGTCCATATTTGATGCAACGAATGAAATAATCGACACCGTAATCACTGATTCAAATAAAGTGTACAAATAACGTCCGATTTAAATGTATACAAGTTTCAGCTAAGCGTGATCATTCTGTAAATTTCTGTAGATCCTTGGCTATAGACACTTATCGAATACTTGGATTACGTAAAGAAAAAAAAAACTTTCGCCTTTATTACGCAGACTTTAAATAGTATAAAAGGAGTCATTACAGAAGCCGAGTGTTTGCTGAGGTCTGTGCGAGTTGAAAGATGTCTCGAACGTTTCTGTACCTGCGGCTGCATCTGCACCAAGTGGACCTTTTACCTTTGCGTTTAAAATTTTTTGGCACAATATTCCGTTTCTAGAGAAATACGGATCGGTAGACCGGTAAACGAAGGCTTCCTCGAAGGTTTTTCTCCCCTCTATTTTAATGTTTACAATGCGAATCGACGCGACGCTGAGGAGATTGTGCGACTCTGAATGGCTTCGGGCTTCAGCAGTTGAAAGGCACTGTGTAATAAGCGGCTCGTGATTCAAAATCTTTGGCTAATATCGACCCCGCCCCTTTATCGATGAGAACCCGGACTCCAACGCGCCGAGAAAAACAATCACTTACCGCGCGACAGATGAAAAGTGGTACGTGTCATACACGGAATGGCTGGTGCAACGGAGCTCGAGGGTAGAATGGACCACGGATAGAGTGCCCGAGGCCTTTGGTCTTACGGAAAGTGATTCCGACTCTCAGCCGGTGGTGAAAAAACAGCCTGCCTGTTTCGGAGGGATGAATTTCGTCACGGTTCCAAATAAATTGACGCGTGATTGCTTGAGGGACTCGATGGAAAGGCTGCTAATTCCATGCCGTATCAATTATGGGAAATCTCATCATCCAACGGCGAGGGTGAAGCATCGGATCAAACGCGTTGTCACGCGATCCTCACGATTTTCAAAACCGTATATTTTGACGCATCCCCCAAACTGCTTGATTCTTTTTTCTTTTGAAATTGGATCGGAAGCGGAATTGAGTCGATCAGGTTTCGCTAATCAAACCTATGTAGACTTGCTCCTGATGCAGCCTGTTTTCAATTTATTACTTACATTATACGAACAGATAAGTTCGATTCGATTCTTTGAATGTGGTATAGCTACAGCGCAAAAAATTACGTATTATGATACGATTTTTTTGGCACTCTATCCTTCTGTTTTTCAAACTATGGCCTCATGCCACAAGCCGCAGAAACATAGGAAAGAAATTCGTACCTGCAACGCCAGCTGTTTGTTCTACCGTTTCATTGTTTCGTAATTGGGTTTTAGGATGATAGAATCTAGGACTCATTACATGAGCCGATGTTGACTTTTCGTTAATGCATACACTGTAACTGTACGAAATATTTTCACGAACAAAACTTGACCTCGGATTATTCGGGAAAATAATCGAGGAATGAAAATCGCGATTAATTTTAACTTCTATTAAATTTGTTGCAGACATTTTTGTGGCGACTGAATCTATCGCTCGATCTATATTACTTCGCGGCGTAATCCGTAAACTAGCTTTTATTAGTTCTTAAGGGGGTGGGGGGGGGGTTAATTCGGTCAAAAAATGGCACATTTTTATGAATTTTTATTGAATAGACAATTAATATAAATAACGTTATCCCAGTGGGGTATTATCAAGTCACATTTGGAGAATACTCTGTGAAATTTTCGTGAAAAAATATAAAGATTAGAGCCAGTGGCAGCAACTCTTGTCAGACACCTCGGAAAAAAAGCCTTTTGCGGTGGACATCAGAACTCAAGACTGGATCATGTAAAACACAAAAACCAAAGCGATTCTTTTAGTTTACAAGTTTATCTAGGTAACCCTGTCGAGAAATTTTTTTTTTCATTTTTGGATTTGTGGTGGCATTCTAATGTCAAAAACCCGATTTTCCCCCTTCCCCGACCCCCCCCTCTTAAACATTCGCGAGTACAAATCGACCGATGGTTTGTTCCGATTAACGGTCAGGCCGCTGCAACTACTCAACAAAAGTCTATAATAGATCATCTAAAGTTGCTCGTAATTGTGAAAAAAAATGTTTCCGTACCCGAGGCTACATGGCATAAGTATATGACTTGGAAGTCTACGCCGACACAGAACTGTGTCTTGCACCTGTACCTGTACTTTGAATTAAATTTTATGGCTACCTGATGTCATTACCTGTCAAGGCATAGACGTGAAGTATACTGCAGTACGAGTACCAACAGACGTTTATATGCATAGAACGGCGACCGTATATCACATGCGTTTTGGGTAAAAATCAGCTGTAAGAAACCGTCATTGATCGATCATTTTTTAACATGTTATTCTTTCCTTTTTTCACAGGTGAGTCAATTTAATGCCCATTCCCAGTTTCATCGCTGCGAAATACTAATTCCAGCAATCGGTTGCGGAGGTGAGTAATTTGACGACTGTTATCAGCTGTAAAAACTGCGCAGCCGCGTGTCGCTACGTTGTGTATTTATAAGGTTTGAATTGGCCAGCATATTCGAGAGGGTGAAAGGGAAATGGATACCCAAATCGCCTCGCTAAACTGAACCAGAGAGAAAAAATGTTTGCGATAAATTTGGTACTTGGTTTAAATCTTTCTCGAACTCGAGTCGCCATTATTGTTGCGAACGTGGCGAGTTTGCTATTCGAAAAACGACCCTGTTTATGTCTCGGTTCATCAATTTCTTAAGCCAAGAATTGCAATTTTTTTTTTCTTTGTCTCTCCTTTTCTCCAGGATTGCTCACTTCCAGCACTTTCTTAACGCGAAAGTTAGACCTAATCCTCAACTTGTGTCGCGCCGGACATGCGCGTTAAACAGAATCCCTAAACTTCCCGCTTTGACTTTCGATTGTGCCCGGGTATTACGTGTTAATCGTCTAAAACGAGTCGATCAGCGGCTCGGATTGCCCCTTGGCAAGCAAGCATTTGCGGCCTACGTGGCGGGCAGGTAGGTATTCATGTTCGTACTCACACGTGTGTGAGCAAGAAGGAGTCAAGCCATCTGTTAAGCCGGTCCTGCAGATCGTGAGCTTTCTTCGCCCCGGGCATCGAACTGTTTCCGGGCCTCACCGAAGAGAACGTCATTTTTTCTATATACGTCCCATAGAGTCGTGTACATGTTAAAAGATACACCAATACATATGTTCGCCAACTTCCCTCCAACCGGGCACATACAGGGTGTCCAGTCTTAATTTCCCTTGGCGAGTACGATATCGGTACATCCGTTTCCATTACCTCAACAACAGCTCTATTAGATGCTTTCAATTCAGGGCTACACTTTGTTTCCTTCGAGCAAAGTTTAGACATTAGTTTTTTTCCTGCAAATCCCTACCGAGGTAGAAGATTTATAGCTCGAGTCGAAGGGGTGCTTTACAGTACGTGACTATTTCCCATTCGAATAAGATTCAAGAAACGGTGATTTTCCATTCTCTGCATGAAATTTTTCTAAATATCTGTCAGTTCGGTATTAGGTACACAGATATAAAAATGTGGATAGATAAATTATCTTAAAAAAGAATGATTTTTATTTTTTACACCTCGGGGCAACTAGAAACGGAGTGTCAGAAAAATCAGGACTGAAAACGATGTGTTATTATTTACACGAAAATGAAGTCGTTTGACTGTCAGACCATAATTGGAAAATTCCGCGGAGAAACTGGAACGATTACTCGTGCACACGTTCAGTTAAAAACACTATACTTTAGGAAAATTTTTAGTTCGGAAAAATCTAATGCTTACACCGCCTAGTAAGGCCGAAAAAAATATTACCCTGATCTGAAACAGTCCAAGGTTTATACGCCAGCACATTTTTGTCGGTCAAATTCTTTTTCGTTTCCTGTCTATCATCGACATGTGGATCACTTTTATCGGTTCCCATTACCTGCAAGTCAGGCACTACTGTTACAAAATTGCAAATTTATCGAAAACTTCAAAGCAAACATCTCAACCACTCTTGATAGACTTGGCGTATAAAGAGTGAAGAGGTGCAAGCTTATGAAATCCATGTGTTGGATCGGGTGGCCGAACGGTCAACACTAATTATATGAATTTTTTTGGTCCAGCCTAATCCGCTAAGGTTTCTTCGTGCAAAGCCAATGAAACGTTTGAAAAGATACTTCCATACAGACAAGCACTGGTTCCTATTTGAACATATAGGGTTACTACGTAATACGTGTACTGTACGTTTGAGAAATTCCAAGTGAAGAAATAATTTCCAAATATCAGAAAAGCTTAGCGTCAACTGCGGTAAAAGCAAACTCATTTCGTCGAGGCTGCTCTGCGGAAAGTCGGAGCTTTTGATCGCAAACAGAATGAGTTCAACGCGCCACATGGTTGAATAAAAATGGAACACACTGTACATGCGCGTATATCCGTACACACGGTGAATGTTCGCACGTGTACATTGTAAGTACGAGTGAACCGCATAAATGTATTCGCCAAGAAACGAGTTACGCAACTTGCGAAAACTAACTGCGTCGTTCGTTTATTGCGATATTATAGCCAGGCCCCGCGGTTGTTCGCGCAAGGACTATTTCGAAGTTTCACAAAGTGCGTGCGGTGCTTCATCATCAACACACTTGCCATCCACATCCACAAACCCGTGTACAAGCCGGAGAACTACCGGTAAGCGATGTGTGTTTCAAAATTTTGCATCATCTTCAAAAGCGTGCACTCCGCAACGCTCCACGAGTCGAAGGTCGTAGAAAAAAAAAAACTCTTAGTTCCTACTTCAGAATATAAATAACTTTCATTTAGATAAATGAACGCGAAATGGGTAAATGTGCTCGATAAAATTCGCCAAGCTAATGGATGCAATGATCATCGGCCGAAGGAACAGTCGCGTCCATCCTGAACCACTGATTAAAGTTTTGTGAGTTGGTATATCAGGATATCGATCAACAACTGTTAACCACGCATTAACGTTTAAAATATCAGGGATTCGCCGTATCAAAGAGGTTTCCAAACACTCAGGTGGGGGGTGGATCGGCAGGAGCTAACGAGGCAAGATCAACTTCCGCTGAATGCCGGCGTTTTTACAATATTTCACCTTCCGTCGTCGTGACTTGAAGGACTGCCGTTTGCGAAAGGAGTTTTCTACTCGTATGGTTGGTAAACTGCGCCGCGTTCAATTCAATGGTTTCTAGCATTGTTTCGTGATGTAACGCCCCCGCGAAGTGCAAACTTCCGCTTATGAAATCTCACATTCAGCCGGGGAAGTTGGAGCTCGGGAGATTCGAACGTCGCCGCTACAGCTTCTCAACGACGGTCTTCTCGTTGAAACGGTTCCAACTGACGAGCAATTTCACGTGTAATAGGTACGGTTTTTTACGTACAGTCCCTTTTCAATTTCAATCTAATTCCGAAACATCGATCCTCTTTCGTACCGTTTGCGTAACGTCGTCTCGTAAAAACTGACGCAACTCTTCACGGTGGACGATTTTTCGAAAACTTTATTATTAGACAAACGTTTCGCGGGGTCCGAGTTATTTTTTATTCCATTTTCATTAATGGAATACGGACAACCTCTTGGCATTGAAAGATTATTGAAACAAGAGCAAAAGATCGTAGAATTGTGAGATGAGCTGCGAATGCTCTTCAACAAACTGTTATCCAAAATGTGAACACAGTTTTTATTGCAGTATTTACGGTCGTTTCCGTGAAAGTGGACAACTTGTCAAAGCAGAGATTTATATTTTCTTGAATCTTCTCTGAGGAGACAGAATAAACGGGAGGAAAAGTTCACATTTTAAAAAGCAGCCCCATGAATCAAACGGTGATTTGCAAATCTCAGAGGCCAATGGGTCAGAATTTTATCGACGGTATAGCTGCAGACGCTGAAGTCGCATTTATCGCGTCGATCAAGCAGTTCTTACCAAATTTGGTATAGAAGAAACGTTCTCTCGAGATATTATCGCGGCGAGATCCGCCTTGAGATGTTGGATACCTTGTACTAATAGTAAGCGATTTAGAATCAAATAACAAGCCTAATTTAGTTCATCCGTGCCTTCTGACAATGAGAAGATGATCTCATGTTACCGGTGTTTGTCGATAATAATTATCTTAGCTAAATTACCCACATCTTCCATTTTTATATTATTATCTACATAGATCTGTTGTTCATATTTGTTCTTTTTACGGTATAACAATGACTAAACTGCTCACTGTAATTTATTGGCGATGCTATCCGGAATCGAGACTATAACAATATAATGTTGGGGTAATAAGTAATTTAATAAAAACGTATTTCATAAAAAAAAAAATCGCTTATCGCAATCCACTATACCGAAAAAGGATTGTTTGACCCGAACAAATACATTTGGGCGGGTGGTGAAAAAATTATTCTGTTACCTGAACTAAATCTCACTTGATCTCGCCAAATCTTTCGTTCTTTCGTAAAATCTATTCTATTTACTTTTTAGCACCAAGTGCTTCCTCGACTTGGTAAAAACTTACAACAAGTAGTAAGAACCAGGAACAACATCGTATTTTTTACCAATCGCAATGAAATATTTTATTGAACGAACAAAATTAACTTTCTTTATTTCATTACCTTAAGACTCTGCCGTTTCTATCGTTATCCTTATAATTATCTGGACGAAAATGGAGCTGAATGGAAACGATTATCAAGCCGATGAATAAGCGCTCTGTCGTTCAAATCCTAGAAGCACCGAGACTAATCAAAACACACGTAGACGCATTCGTAGATGTTTTGCGCTCCAGGCAGCAGGTCACCTACAATAACAATCGTAACTCGCTGCACAATAAAATAACCATTAGTGACACGTACCGCCCGCACTGCTGTCACTCGTTACGTAGATACCGTGAAATTATTTTGATACGGGATGATCGCTTGCGTCGGTTGTCTCTTGCATCAGCCTGCAAACAGTCGAGTTCGTAGGTGCAGCACTGTTAAAAACGATTTACGTATGGAAATATTTACAGTCTGGTTAAAAAAATTATGACAGAAATTCACGTATTTTTCGCACTGATTTTATGCCGTGTGTTATATTTGTTACGAGTGCATAAATAGTGGTGGAATCGAATCGAATACATATTAGAATATTCGACGGATTTGAATAATCAGAATACATTTAATCATTCTAGTAATTCGAATGTCTAATTCAAATTATTATAATTATTGAATTCAAATCTCAAATTCTCTACTTTTCTCTTATTTTTAAAGCACTAACGATTAGTCAAATGGAAAGGATGACTGTTATAAAAAATCTTGTCAGGAAGTTGAATGTAAGGGGCCATCCATAAATTACGCCACACGTTAATGGGGGGGGGGTATCACCGTAATGTGACATAGTCGGACAAGGGGCAGGGGGGGTCAAAAGCTTTGTAACGTCACATGTTAAAATTTAAAATACTAAAATACGAAATTTATATATAAAGATTATTTGATAAAAATAAGAAAAAAATTAAAATAACTATTTTCTTTTGATTATTTTTAAATAAATGCATAAGTTTGAAAAATTTTTGACATCACATCAGGGGGGAGGGGTTTAAAAGTTCTAAAATTCGTGTGACGTAATTTATGGATGGCCCCTAATTCACGTAAGACTTTGTCAAAATTATACAAAGAAATTAAAAGAATTTATACACGGATGGCGCGAATAGATTGACTAAGATTTCGTTATTGGCTAAGGAGACCAGTTTAATTTTTCGAAAACATCGGATTATTTATTGAATGAGAATTACTGAAATCATTTTAATGTGCAAGTACATCAAACAGCGAAACAAATTTATTTCAACGAAAAGTAGCGAATTTATTTCCAGAAACGTTATTTGACAGCCTTAGAAACCGCTGGTTATTCTCCCACAATGGATCAGTGTAAATTTACTGACTTATCACGTATTTTGTGTCGAGGTCTTGATGTATGGTTAATAAATTTCAGTGAAAATAAATTCAATTCACTGAAGTTTAATTGTAGGGTTCTGATTTAAAGGGTAAATCGAAAATTCCATAGTTATGATTGATTTCTGAAGAACCTAATTTCTTAAAAAATGATCCCAAGTTTTGTGCATTGCTGTCAACTAAATTTCACAACCAACACAAGTGACTCTGTCGTGTAAGATAATTCCCCGTTATAACTTGCCAATTGTACCCAAGATTTTGATATAGTGAAAAAATTTAACGTTTCGTATATTAAAAAAACTGTAATTTTCTCGCACTGTTTATTCAGGTGCGTATATTTTTGATCAAAGTGAGAAGGTTATCGGTGTCGATCATCGTCGAAATCGTCACGGCAGATATTCCAACATCATTGCATGCAATCGGCGATTTATCCTGCGACTTGTCATGCTTTGATTGAAAAATGTACATTTCATTTAATATGCGTGCGTAAACACGCTCTGCTCTCCTCCACGTGTTTGTAGCGATCGTAATGCGTTTCCGTTAATGACTCGCTACTTTTTTTCTTTCTCTCTATGTATACCGCAACGTATATACGAGACGTATATTTTTCTTTTTGCCCAAGTTTCGTTTCCCACGTCAAATATATTAAATAGGTTACGCATAAGTGGGTGTGAGTGCGTATTTAGACAAGCGTGTATATCTTCTTTTTCTTTGGGGTATAGCTGAAGTGTCCGAATAGCGATGATCCGTTGATTTTTGTTCGCTCGGCCTAATATTCACAGTGAAAATTAAAGTGTAATACACTTCGTCAGCAGATCGGCTTCCTCTCGGGATTGAGAAAAACCAATTCAGATTCGTGTGAAATTTTTTGTCGTGAAATATTGGTATAAAAGGTTAGTGAATTTGCGTAATGATACTTTTTGTCAATTCAATGAAACAATCCTTAATTGTCTTAAATGATCGGTCGGCCACATTGAGATTCCCAAATTTAACTCACTTTTTCATCCCCCCTACTCGCGTGTACTCCTTTAGCGAAAAAGTATTGAATTTCGACTCGCCAACTTCCTTCAATCGTTATCTCACGCATGCCAGGAGATAAAAGTCTATCGTCCTGAGGAATAAAAACGTTGGACCAGGAAGTGATGGACTCGGTTATGCAATCGGTGCGGAACAACGCCCTCCGTTAACCTTTGAAACAGAGATCCATGTCCACCTCGACGTCGATATCGTTACGACGAGACGAGAAGAAAGGGGGCGTATTCCGAACGCCCAAACAGCTCCGAGGCTTGTTTGTTTAAACTAAATCATTTCACACTTTTCTGCCCCGCACAATACCACGTGCTCCGTATACCGAATGTTGCGAAGCTCGAGGAGTTACTCGGCGAATAGTAACGCAGGCATCGCTTCGTTTCACCGTAAGTTAAGCGTGAGTTATTGGTTATTACCACCGGTAGTTGGCTGGAAGTTCGTTACGGGTACGTACATACATAAGTATATAATGTCTGTGAGAAAAGTGGAGTACTCGCGTATTAGCACGTGGTCAAATGATGTATGTAAAGAGGGTGGCAGGTGGTAAGTAAGTTGGTAAAACTTCCTCCGTAATGTAGCGTTGCTAATACTCGCAGTTCTGATACGATTTACAACCGATTCAGGTCGACGAAGGAATTATGCTTCTTACAAATTCATTGCTCTTCTGTGACAAAACTATTCCGTGTAAAAAGAAAGAAAGAGAGAAGAAAAAATACTCGGTACATGACGCCACCTCTGCCATGATCTCTACGTAAAACAACGATTTTTCATTTCTATACCACTTGTATCGGTATGATAGATCAGAAAAATTCGCAGCTGGTAGGTATAAAGATTTATTTCGCGTGTCTTCCGAGCTTGCAGATTATCTTCGCGCCTATTGTTCTTCGAGGCGGAGTTGTTGAGCAACGTGCGGTATAAGGATAGGATGGATAGGATGGATAGGTGGGCGCACGGCGTTATACCTGCCGAAAGAATCGATACTATTTCAAGACTTGCACCTACATAGATCCACTGCCAAGAGTAAAGCCAATGGAGCAGCGAATCACGAACGGCGGTAGGTATCGACACACGCGTTTCTTACGAGGCTTCTTAGTTTTCTCCATTTTGTTTTTCGACTACTTCTTCTTCACCTGGTCGTAGGAGACACTTGGTTTAATTTATAAATAAAAGCAACGGTGTTGTAATTATAAATATGGACAATATATCGCCTGCGAGTATTACACGCGTGTGTACGTATAGGTGTAGGTACGTTATACGCGCTAACGTTAAAAGAAGAAAGATAAAAAATGACGAAGGTGGAGAGAAAATGAGTGCCGGTGGTGAAGAGATGGGCGCAGGAGAAGGAAGGAAAGAAGAAGGGTGGAGGGGGGGGGGGGTGGCCTAGATTTCACTTCGTTTGATTAGTTTGGCACGACTCCAGCGCAAATTAATATATTCCCTCTTCTCTTTTACAACACACCCTGCTATATACGTGCATGTACACGTTTGTGGGTGAATGCCTGCCTCGATCAGAGACGATCTTCACCAGGTGAAAAACCGCGGTACGGCCTGCAAGGTTGCTTTTGCTCTTAAGGGATGAATCGAAAGTTGGAGAGTGAGACGAAACCGTTCGAAAAATCTTACGGCAATGTTGTTCGTGCCAGTGACGGTGAGCACGAATGAGACAGGATTCTTACTGTGTGACCGAAATGAATCTGAGAAAATTAGAACAACGTAACCTAATTACTTATCAACAATCTGAACGAAAGGTTTCGTAATGATAACGCTAAAAATAATTGATCTTGGATGCTTTTGAAACTATTATAATATTTTTGGGCCCATCTTGCTCACTTACTGGATTCCGAAAACTTGTTGGAAAAACGTAATGCGAAAATGTAATCCTCGACGAACATTCTTTTTATCGTACTCGCACAAATCTACTTTCATCTTCTATGGAGTTAACGATTTGTAAAACTTTTTTACGTGATCTCTGGAGATTTTTATTGTTATCAAAGTAAGCTCGTAAACATTAAACTCGGATCAATAACATTCTAATTTTACAATCTTTTTTGAAATCACTGATATCTTAACGATATCTGATATCTGTACTCTAAGATTTTCAGTCTTATCTCAGGGTTGACAAAGACGCAGACTCGGCTTATTCGACGCGTGTAGGTAAAGGTATAACGTAATTTGATTATTAGCCGCACGAGATCCGGTTTGAGACGAATGAAAGTTTGATGTTCCGGACCATATTAAGGGGTGACATTTTATTGTATAAGAATCGATTGTCACCAAGTCCAAGCTCTGACCAAGCGCGTGTTAAACATTTCTCGATTGTTCTCTGCCGATCATTGTTCGCAGATACTCGGTACGAGTGTATAAGTCATATACGTATATCCGAAGATATATAGGCAATAGGTACAGCGTTAATTGCAGCAGTGTATAATGATAACAATATGACACAACTGGCGATTGATACGAGGCTTGCAAGATATTGTCGAACAATCTCAACTTTCTATTTTGCTTTATCGTTTATTGGACACACGTGCTGTTGTCTTTTAGCGTTGCTTGTACTTTGTGGCGAAAGTGAAATCTCATCGATAAAGAGATTAGGAAGATAAAGTAAGCGAGAAGAAGAAGAAGAAGCAAAAAGATACGGGATTGCAATCGAAATTCCAGAGAAGATAATTAGAAATCGTTTCTTAACACATTTTCTACTCTTTATTAATTCAATGTAAGAAACGAAAGATTCAACCACTTGCACAAAGTTATCTGTTACTCCATGTTCGTTCGATTTGGCTAAGATCTAAGCTGAATCGTTCAGCTGTTTGCCCACTGCGACGCCATATTGCTAGCCACGATCATACTTCGGGTACCAATAGAAACTAATCAAATATATTTGCTCCCTGACAAGCTTAGCCATGATGCAAATTACGCAAAATTAGAGTATTTTGATAAGAAAGTATAAAGGTTTTCGTTTTTGACGTTTCGATATTAACAGTCTTGATTCAATGGAGCATTATTCATAGCCAGTTTTCACCACGAAATTCCACGTACAGAAGGGTTTTTATCTACTCTGCCTAAATCAAGTCACTCAAAAACGATCATCATACACATTAATGCATGTATGACTGAGTATTTTACTCTCAATGCAGCCGTGATTTCTCGCCGTGAATAGAAAAATCCTGTAAAGTCTTTCAGAGAGAACAGAAGTGGCCCGCACGGCAGGTTTAACCGGCGAGTACAATGTGTATGCGTTTTAAATTCAAGTCACCCGAAATCGCGAACGGCGAGCTGCATCGCTTGTGTAATCCGTGAAAGCGACGCTTAACCACGGGCTCACAATCAGTTGAGCCGCGCGAAGGGGAATTGTATCGACATGACAACCCGCGCAGAGCCAAAGAAACAACGAGCTCGAATAACAGCTCTTGCAGAGAAAACCGGGGGAATGCTTTTTGGATGTGGATATCACCGACGCCCGGCTTTCGAGGTTAACCGTTAATCCGCGACGCTTCTTTCATGAGCGTGTATACGGGTATATATATATATATATATACACGTACCTACTTGATTACCGATATTCATCCACCTGCCGAAATGATTATAAGACGAGAGAAAAAAATTACATCAAATTTAATAAAAGAGGTTTACAAATCTTGAAAGTTTCCTCCTACTTTCTTTTATTTTCGTTTTATTTTTAGATTGATCAATGGATCGAGGAACTTTTTTAAACGAACTAAAACTCAAATTCCATTCGTTCCTAAACAACTCTTCCACGTAAACACTGAGAAATTGAGTACCTATATCTCCTTGTTCATTATTATTTACTTTTTCACTTCATTCGATTGAGTAATATGTTTGGATTGAAAAACGAGATTGAATCTAATAATCTCACTAGGATTAATGCAATGGTTGATCTACTAATTTTTTTTTTTTTTTTTTCTCCTACTTGCGACGCAAGTAAATATCGTTTCGGAAGTATTCGAGTAATTAACAATCTTTCAATCCTCAAGGTATTCACTTGATTCGAATAACAGTTACCCAAATCATGTCATAAAAATATTATAAATAGAGAACGTATTACAATAAGAGGATATTTTGGGGTTTCAAAAGGCTTTAATCATTCGAATAGTTGTTAGACAATATTTACTTATTTTTAGTAGAAAAAAAATGGATCGAACAACGAATGCACTGACCCCAGGGCGAATTTATTATATTTGCAAGTGCATCTTATTCGAACCAGACATATTAGGGAGAACAAATGAATATATTCGCTCACGAGAAAGTAAATTTTTCTCTCAGTGTAACCACAATAATACTGCAATGCTGTAATTCAATTTGCACCCGCAGAAAAAAAAAAAAAAAAAAAAAAAACAGGGTCTGATCTGGATATCTGCTCAGAATTGACGGTTTCGGTATGCAAATATATCTCGTCAAAACAGACAGGATTCCGCATCTTCCAAAGTTGTCTACCTGAAAAACAGAAAGGCAGTTTTTTATCGGAAAAAAAATATATGAATAAATTCATCGCAGGTGACGAATGACCGACATAAATTCAAAAACTAAAATAAGCAAAACATGCTGCTTCTTATAATGAATTTAACGTCGCAATAGAACCGTGGAGCATCGGATTCCGTTGACAGAATTTGAAACGTCTAATGCCGGCGCTGCGCCAATACCGTTACAGTAAGACGTGTGGTAGTATGTGCAATGTATAAAGTGGGAATAATCGATGAGAAGGAACGCGCGCTGGGTGATAGTTGTTTCGTCAAATCATCGCATCGCGGTTGGGTAATATCCAACAGGCAGGGGGAGTCGCGTTATCCATTACATAGAATCGATCGAGACGAAGATAAATGACGCCTTTTGATGAGAAATTATTCTATCGCTACATAAGGTGTCTTGTACGTTGTTTGAATTTGCCCGACGCACGTTAAGTTCAAACACATCAGGGACGAATTATAGGTGCTACTTTGTGCGCCAACTTTGGGCAAAGGTTTTACCGTTTCAGAGATAGTTTTTACTCTCGGTTCGTAAAAAGGGAGCTGCATAACGACGTCGGCAATCATGCTCCAACTCAAACGCGCCACTTTTGGGTAGTAAAATAAAAACAGTATGTATTCCAACAATATTTTATTGCAGCAACAGTCGGTTTTTCTTTTTATTTAACAACAATGTTACATCTATTTATCGTAGAAATACGTGACGCACCTAGCATAGTGCAGTTTTACTCGATGTTACGCAAAAAATATTTTCCAAGAGTCCTTGAAATAAAATTTTTTTAACAGTTCGCGAATAACAAATTCGTAATTGCTGTGGACAATCAATTTTTCTATCTCTATTCCCGAATGTTTTAAAAAGAACCGACTATAAGATTGTAAAATTATTCTTTATTTTCTTTCGTTTAAGGTTTTTTTCGAGATTATAGCTACTTTTATGTAGCCAAATACTTGGATGCAGATTGTTGTGAGATTGCAAACCAAGTGATTCGATTACTCTGCAAATTTTACCGACGGATCACATGAATAAAGTCGATTAATATTGCAATCAGAAAGCAGAATCTTTTATGCAAATGCAGAAATAAAATTGAAATTCCAAGGTAATTTTTTTTGTGAATAGTGTTCAGGCAAATTGTATAAAGACCTCTTTTTTAGACAAACGACGCGAAGTGCCACCCCTGAAATTTATTCCTCGATGTGTGATTTATAAAAGCGTCGGTTTGGTGTTGAAAGAAAAAGAAAAATAATTCTTCTCAAACGTGATTTTATAATCAACGTAAATATGCAATCCACACATGCACCGCTGCAATGCGGCAACTTTCGAGGTTGCTTAATTATACGAAATGGGATATCCGAGGATCATACATGCGTACTTGTGTGTGATGTACAAGTGAAGGTTTCAAAGCCGGGAAAATTGCACACAGATATGTATGCACCAGCTGCGCGTTCTGCACCATGATAAAAATATGTACCGAAGATTACATCTGCTTCGAAAGTTCTCCTCGATACACAGGGTGCATATGATCGGTGCGTAACATAGCTGGTAACTCATATACGGACCATAGCAGGCTTTTTCGTATCAAGGCAACGTTTTTTACATTCGGGCAAAAATAAAAACCTATCCCTAATCTGAATCGGTCGTGTACCTACAGACAGGCGATACGTGCGCGTCGGAAACAGCGAGACGAGCCCATTATTCCAGGATTCACTTGCACACGGGGGAAAGGCTTGCATCCGCCAACTTTCGGGTCATTGACAGTCGAGTCCGGCATACCCGGGTAACGGTAAAAAGCACCGAAAACCATCGGAGGCAACGCCGAATAACGTTTATTTCAACTCGCTCGAGCCCTGTATTCTTGCCCCCCCCACACACAGCCGCCAAACCTGCAGGTATGCCGTTATAATCCTGCTTCGCCTGAATATACACACGCCGTGGAGTCCGAAACGTGCGCGTGTTCCCGCGGGAAGGTGCAGTGCATGCCGCATGCGAGTTCCCGCATTCGCTTTCCCTCCGACTGTCGGTCCGATTGGAATTTCAGCGCACGTATATAAATATTACGCCGATCTCCCCAGGGGATGCGGTTTTTTATTTTATCGACTAAAACATCCGGCGAGGAAGAATTCTTGGGATACGGCGTAATGGAGTTTAATCTGTGATTATTAAGCAAATGATGAGAGCTTTTTGACAAATTATCTGATTGCAGCCAGAGAACGGGCGACCGAAGATACGTTTTGCTTACGTAGCGACGAAAACTTTAGCTGGGATTGTCTGTTTGCTCGCGTCGAACGATGAGAGAATTTAACTAAACAATACAAAGCGCCATAACCTCGTAGCGAGTGAAAATCAGCTGCAAGTATGTTTACTCTGTTTGCCTTAACTTACGCCTTCCTTTAATGCTCACTCAACGGCAGTCGCTTACTTGATGATCTTCCAAAATCTGAAATGATTTATCATCTTTTCACGGCCCTTCGTGAAAATACATACGAATAAAATTCACAGAAGATCTCACGAATCATTTTAGCTCACTGATTAGCAGTGGAATAAAATAAATCCCAACAATTCAATCAGTGTTTCAGCGGACGAAGGATGCAGATTAAAATATGACTGAAAAAAACGTTTATTGACTCAATATTGACAAATGTTGACATGTGATTTTATAAAACTTCTGCTAGAGGGTGGTCACTTCTGAAAACCGTGAAAGATGCAGACATATGTGTATATATTCGTGGTGAAGAGTTACACGTATAATATACGGAACAATATCGATTCGAAAGAAATTCGATAGCTGAAAATAACGAATTTACATTTATTCTGATGTTCCATATCTAAATCCATAAGAACACCGTTAATCGATACATTCGTGGATGTATTTATTTAAAATAATTCTTTCGGCCGTCACGTGTAAACGTCAGATTCCACCAACACGAATCCGCAGGAAGTCTAATATTAAGAAATAACATTCGCCTATACCGACTGCGAGTATCAAATTATAATTGACGTTTCGTTTATCGCTGTTCTCGTAGTATACATGAATAGAAAAATCTGGTTGAACGTCGATTTTGTGATGCAGGTCTGTTACTTACCGAAGTCGTCAGAATGTCAGACGCCTGCATGCATTTTAAAATTTATGGAATCACACTGTTTGTTCTCATGAATTCATCCACGCCCTTTTCCACGCAACTTCGATCAAAATTCAATGTTATCCTCAATTCGAGATCCGAAAATTCGCCTCGCCGCATACACGGATTATTTTTGGCACTTGGAGGAAACTGTACCGAAAAGGGCATAAATTGCATCGCTTATTCCGTCTAAACTAAGCTCGCGTTTACAGAAAAGTTGCGCAGGCTGGTTTCTCGACTTCTGCGAAACGAATACTTAAGACACTGCGTGCGAAGCGAGGGAACGGCCTTGCAACAAGCATCTCGGACCGAGTGGCGTATCTTTTACAGATAGGATGCATGTACGCGTGTAAGCGAACGTGAAAGAGAGATTGGCAAAGCGTGATGAATGAATAATGCCTCCTCGGAAGCCTTAAATGAGCGAGCGAGTACAATGACACAAAATGGCGGTGTATGCGTCGGATACACATATTCTAATTTTACTCAAAGCAAAAATAGTTCCTATCTCTGGTGACGAACAGTCCGCTGCCATGTCTGATTCTCTCATGCCTGCCCACCGAACCACCTGCTTGTCCCACTAAGCACACATAGCTACACGTGCCCGTCGCAAACTCCGAAACTTTCAACTCACCATCGGATCTTTGTTGCGCGTATGCAAGGCTGAATCAATTTTGTATCAACCGTTGAACAAACCGCCCACGTTTCCGCGCCCTGCGAACTAAAAGAAAATTCGCGGATTGCGGTTGGCCAAAAATGGCGAGATAATCGTACGTTGGTGTTGATTGAATTATTATGTTCGCAAGCGACGAGGATATGTTCAAAAATGCAAAAATCGAAAATACTGCAATTATAAGGAAAAAGTTGGGAGGATTTTCAAACGTTTTTTCCTCATTTCTTAACGTCTACGTTCCTCCTCAAGTTTACTTCGACATCGGTGGGACGATTTCACGTTGCTTAAATTATTTCAACCGATCACTTTCTCGACAGTTGACTATGACGAATCTTTTCGACGTACCTTTAACACGAAGAAACAATCTGCGACAGCGACGTGGATGCAACTGAAACTTGAAAATGTGACTCGAGCTTGTACGAAATGTATTTGCTTACGTATATTTGTGACGAATCACAGAGTCCGTGGCGATGGTCGATATTCACGCGATGGAACTCCGATCTGTGTTTCCGCGGACGCCGACACCGCCATATCGGTATTATACGGTTCGCAGTTACGCCGATTACCAGCCGCAGTTAGAATAAGAGCTGAATGTAATTCATTGAAGTGAGATCAGGACGCAATCACCGTCACTTCAAGCTTCGAGCTGAGAGTGGAGAACTAGGCCACGCCTATTCCGTAATTATCATAGATTTATTTCTATCCAGCACGCAGAAAGCATTTTATTGTTCATCCGATTGAAAAATTGCACCAGTACGGTAGAGTGAATGAATTGTGACAGCTAGCGATATTTCGTTATAAATACACTGTTATGCATTTAGGATAATAAGCGTATCTCAACTGCTGTTGATTTTAAGCGCGAAGCCAGCTAATTCTTTCCAATACCGTGATTCCACGCCACGAACGATGAGACGCGTGAGTTGAATCGCTGTTCTCGAACGGTGCTCACAGGCATGCGCATGTGGAATTATTCGATACTAGCTGTACAGAATCCAGAGCTTGCATGTTTCACTGTCTATGACATACAATATGCGTTTCTACTCTAGGTGTAATAACACCGTTTCATAATCACCGGTAATAATCTAATTAGTAAAATACACTTCTTTAAGCACACAGAGCGTGAAATTGCGCTCACTTGTAATATCTGTGCTTACAAGTTATAACGTTACAGGAACTATCCAGCGGGTCCGGGCGTTAAATCGTAGAATATACGCAACTGTGATGACATATACTCGCATACGTGCCGAATAACTATGCACACGTGCATCTCGTAATTAGTTTCACGCTCAACGAAATTGTGTGTTCGAATTGTATTTTTTTTTTTTTTTTGCCATTTTGTTTTTACGCTCGTTATAGCGAGCGCTACGGCGACTGCTTAAATTAAAAAAAAAATGAACTGTTACACTAATGGGCAAATCGCAATTAAAACAAAGCGTACTTACACGACTCATATTTTTGCGCAACATAGGCGTGATAAACAATTATAAAATTAAATGTCAACTTTGTTTCTGCATGTATGTCAATTGCAATTTTGAGTCCAGCATTTATGTGACGCAATTTCGCACGAACACATCAAAATTTTTGCACAATTCGTATCCAAGTTTTGAAACTGGTACAACTAACAACGGATTTATTAATACATTTTTATCATAAAACCTTTCCCATAATTTTTCAGTATAAATTATCGTGTCTTATATATTCCAATTAAGGAGGTCGGTTCGTCTCTTTATTTATTTTAGCAGGAGATGATCGTACATTAATTATTTATCGAATTATTATATTCGTAGACGTAAAAGATCTCGTTAAATTACAAAAACAGATAATAACTTGATTGTAATCAAAAGCTTAAATATTCGTTTCAAATAGTTTCAAAATTTTTAGAAATCTAGTAGGTCAGTTCGATTTCAATTTACGTTGGCGCATTTTACTTGTAACAAATTTACCCTTTTTTCAGTAGTAATTTAAATGTAAACATTTGTTTCAAAGCCTTTATTTACAAATCATATATTTCTTAATTTTATATTCTTAAACCAATTTTCAAAGCTTACGAGTATAAAAATTTGACGAATAGTCAATGTTACGCTATCTCGTAATAAAATTAACAAAAAGTATCGATCTTCGGCGAACCAACCCCCCTAATTTATTTTCACGCTAAATATGAAAATCCTAGAGAGCTTAGACCCTCCGACTTTCTATGGCTGCGTCTTAGTGCTCATAGTGCGAGCAAGAAGTAAACATTTGATCTCCTAAATCCGAACAGTTATTTTCGTGTAACTAAATGCTTTCCGCGAGGTGCTTTGAAACCCGCAAAACTTGTCACGCAATTTCCTTTCAGTGAAAATACTCGGCTTTTGATTAACCGTTAACAACAATAGAACGAACTGTGACGCAAAAAATCTCTACAACAACAACAAAGCTCGATCATTTTGTTTTTTTGTTAACCCTGATTGAATTTGCAGCAGACGTAATACACGGCTCGTGCACTTTGGCATATCTTATCAAATCTTTATTTATTTTTGTATACGCAGAGCTTGCGGTGGTGCAGTTTTTATTTGTTGTTTTTCTTTTGTTTTTTACCAAAGTCTCGAAGCGATACCGCACGCTCCAAGTTATTTTCTAGAAAGGAAGCTGACATTCTGTTATTATTATAGCCATCCCGGCAAGTTGCGTGGATAGATGTTTCATAATATTATAAATATATGCACATATGTATATACACACACACACATATATATGTATAGACGATTAGATCGCTCCGCTTTATTGCAAGCACGCACGCATACATACTGCTACACACTTTTAAACGCTCGAACACACAGCGTATATAACACGACAGGCGAGTGTTAGCTGCTGCACAGATTCCGACAGGGTCAATGCAATTTATCTCATATCAATACGGAATAGGTACAACTATGTCGATAAATAAATATATGCCAGTACAACGATATCGCCGCAATAGCCGTATGACGTCAGACACGATAAATATATACGCTCTACAAGGTGGTCAGGAAACAGGTCTCATGATTTAATCACTTTCGAAAAAAATCTCATCTAAAATCGCACGAAAAATCGCAATTATCGCCGGTACCAAATCTGATGCTTGCGCCGAAAGCTTGAACCGACTGTATTCTACTGGTATCAGAGATTGTTGAAGAATCCTACACGAGTTTATAAATCAGTCAAATTTTCGAAACTAGTTTAAAAATATCTGTAAATATTACAATTTATTTAAATATTGGCAAAAGGAATTATAAACTATATATAGAGAAAGTTGCAGTTCAGAGTATTTATTTCGTCTTTGAACGACATCCAAGCCCGGAAATATAATTTTGACATACTCTTACGTGATACATTTCTGGTCACTCGGAAATTCCACGGTAATAGTTCAAAACCGTAGTGAATAATGAACCCGTCTGAAATTGCGAAATGCCTCATAAACAAATTTTCCGCAACTGTGAACGCCCCGCTTCGATGTCTGGAATAAAGTCTCGATTCCGCGAATACGATACGTTCGTATAAAACGTGGCGCAGTTGAGTGAAAAGAAGTTTATGAAGACGATCGTTTTTTCACGGTGACGAGACCTGACGCGAGATACCGTTGAATCCGGCCCGATTTTTTCCGCACCTTCGGTATCCAAAGAGCAAAAAAGCAGAGCTGGGATCGAAGGCTTTGGTACTACGGTACCGAAGGAAAAAAGCAGAAAAAAGTGTCCCGCTCGTCTCGGTTTCAGCCCGGACACCAATATCCGAATTGCAAGGAGACACCCTGTGCGTCATACTGTAGACACGTGATGTTGTGTAGAAAGTAGAGGCGTAGTAAGTCCCTCGTGCATGTGTGTACACGGCATAACGCTAGAAGTTGCACAACGTGCTGCTGACGAGTTTGAAAGTTGCTTTTTTTGGCGGTAACAGAACTGACGCGTTTTTATACAGGTGTATCGCTCAGAGGTAACCACGGACGAACAGAGATATATGCTCAGGGAACAGCTCAGCTGACCGATCGTACATCGCTGTATGCCAGCGGAACAGAGTCGAATGTCGGATGATTTAGTTGGGGGTCCTGATCTGGTCGGACAAAGAGTATATATGCAAGAGAGGAAGATGGTAGTGTGAGAGTGAGATAATAATGGAGGAATGGAAAACAAGAAGTATATGATTCAGAATCGTATTATTCGCCTGCAACCGCGGAAAAGTTCGTGAAAGATCCTCTTATCCGGTTGGAAAAACTGTTGTTCTCTACGGGGAGGAAACTTTTGTAACCCCTCTTTGGAAGAGGAATAAGAAGAAGAAGAAAAAGAAAGAATTAAGACATCGTTGATCCATAGAAACAAATCGCAAAGCAGACTGCAGCTTCTATGAAATTTGAGAGAAAAAAAATTCAGTTCTTTAACAACTTAGTTCTTCTCAGGGAGTTAGTTTCATACGCAATTTTTCTCGTGCGATGCGCGTACGAAACTAATTTTTAATAAAATTTTCCAAACCTGGACCAATTCTTTTGTAAAAATTGTGACTATAATCTAGGACGTGAAGAAATTAATCACTTCTGCTATTGATGAGGAACTTCTACTAAATTGGATGTAATATATTTCATTAAAGTTTACATTTTCATACCGTTCCAGAATTTGCCGTGGTCAAGATTACTTGGGCTCGAATAAACAACACTCGAGAAGTTGAGCGTTCAAGTTGAAAATGTAGAAAATGAAAATTTGCAATCAGCTGCTACTTAATGCTCATCAATTGGAACACCCTCAATTCTTGAACAGTTTCTAACTTGTTTTAAATTCTTGATAATAGTAGCAAAGATCGCCCGTTCACCCAATCAGATTTCCCCACTGAAATATTCCGCAAGTAGCAGCTGAAGTCAACCTTTGCAACCCTTGACCAATGCCGCATCCAGTTGATCCATCGATTTTGGGTGAACGATAAATTGCTCGTCACATAACTGAAGCCAACAGCTCAGTTCTGTAATTGAAATGGTAATAATTTTCGGATGCACCGATTCAACGAACTTTTGACACATCGATTCTCGTATCTTGAGATTCATCTCGTTACGCGTTACTTCGTTATCTAAAGTTATCGTAGGTCAACAAAAGCGTTGGTGTGAGTTAGACAGAAGTGGGTACCTCATATCAACCCGTCGGATCGAACATCTAGCGCAACTACGCGAAAGCTCCGAAGCTCCTCTTCCTGTGCTGCTGCCAGACCAAATCGTGACGTCGGCAGACGTTCGACCAATGGGAAGAAGTCTTCGAACAACGTCACGCAATTTCACAAATTCCTCGTAGATATCCTCGACTCTCATCGATTGTAGGTACAACTCGATGGCGATAGTTCCGTTTCCGATGCACTTACGCTAATGCCAAGATTATTTTCAACCACTTTTGACTCATTGCTTCCCCGCTTAAGCTGTCACGATAGTAACGATGTCACGACTGGCGGTGAATCTTCTGCATACGGAATAGCTGAGGCTACAACGATTGCTTGCAGGGAACGATTGCGCGTAGAACTTGGTTCTTTGGTCCGTATCTACCGTGCTTCCTTTATCTCTTTCACCTTTTCACTCCACCTTGCTTCACCGAAACGACGAAAATTTTCTGCCCCTCGTTCGACTGGTTTTGGTCAGTCAAAGAAATTTCATTTCGCTTCACTGCGGGTGAACTTGGGGTGCATCTCAAAAGTGGTGAAAAATCGCAGCTCTTCGAGTTCGGCAAGCGTAACGTTTCTTATCTCCGGAAAATATTTTCAGCTACATAATTCACCATTTAATTAAACTCGAGAACACTCATGGCTAACAGTAACTTCTCTGTCAGCAGGAATAAAAATTAATCACCTGTATCCGGGGCTTTTCTGGGCCTATATTTCAATTACTGCGTTAAGTACAACCATAACTGGTCTGCGTGTATATATGTTATATGTATATTATGTTTAAAAGAATACAGGGTACAGGTATGAATGTCCAGTGCATGGTAATAAGTGTACTGTACACGTACCCACGTAGAATATCTATTTCTATTATTTTAAATCGCCACGTAGCGGTAAAGATATGCGTAACAGGTAGTGGTAATATAATAGCAAATGGTCTAATCGCACGATATAATTACCTCGACACACCGGAGAATATATAACGTATAGGGTATGCATATACGTATAATGTGTATACACGTTACACCTGTGAGGCAGTTTATTACGAGCTGCCCACCGCGAACTCGGAAGTGAATAAAGTTTTCGACTGGCAATAAGATAAGCAGCAGCAGCAACATCAGTTTCCTCGTTAAAACAAGTCGGTGCAAATTTCATAAATGAATAATTCCACCGCGATGCGATGCACCCGTATCTCGCATATCTACCCGGCACATAGTCCGATGTACGTTTCCTCTCAACCGTGGATGCAAGAATCTTATGTTTCAATATTTCGCAATTTCGTCTTTGCGTGAAAAGTCTTTTCACATGTTGTGTACAAAGTGCGAAAATCACGAATAATTGGCTCGTAGTTTTTTTGTTTTCTTCAAGTCAACCAAGATTGAAAACAGTTCGTGAGAATTGAAAATTATATGATCATCAACAATGTCTTCTTCAATGAATAAGACAAGAGCGATCTACCATCTAATGCCTTTGGTGACGATCACGGAAACACGTAACAAGTCTCGACGAGCCTTAATGTTCGTTAACGTGAACGTTGTCGTTGTTTTTTTTTTTTTTTTCATCCTCATAAACTCGCAGTACTTTTTTCACACGGCCATAATTGAAGCCCGACGAAAATATCGAACTGCCGCAAGTGTTCTGCAGTTTTGAAAAGCGCAACTTGTCTCATCGAACGGTATATTTTCACGCATCAGGTAACTCTAATCCACCCACCCGCTCCGGGTATTATACATATACCCATTATATATATATATAATAATATCTGGGTGTATGATATTATACGTAGTAGGATACTGACAATGCACAGGAAACTTATACGAGACGTAATTCGAAGTGTTTTTTTTTCTACCTCTGCCTAACCATCTCCTTTCTCCGGGTAAAAACTTTTCTCCGCATTTCACGTTGCAGGTTACATACCTATAAGGCAGAGAGTGAAAAAAAAACGGTATTTGGAGCTCTTTTTTCTAAAAGTAAAAAAATAAAAATAAAAATAGAAATAAAATAAAACCTCCCACATCCTCGGTATAGATTTTTGTGCTCGGCATGAGAGTTGAAAGAGTCTAACGGTACGATATCAAGTGTCTTCATTCGCCGCTATAACCGTCGTCCATTTCACCATTATACGGGTTTCTATATTTCTATAACCGAAAGATCGCCAGGAAGATCGGCGGGTGGAGTCTCGCATTGTTCGACCTCTTTGGATCTGGCCGTACAATGGCGCCATATTGGAGATGCGGACGTTCACGAAACGCGTGTATAATGGTATCAAAAATTCGACACAACTATTATTACTCCGTCTTTCACCCACGACTCGAGTGTAATCTTACCTCATGTTCTATCAGGTACAATGAATCAGTTTCTTGCTATAATTATCTTCCTTCATTTCCCTCTTCACTTTGCTTCTCAGTTCCTGTTTCTCTCGATCTTACGTAACCACTTGTTGTCGTTAAGTCATCATCCTTGAAGGACCGTAGTGCAATACTGCAAATGATCGGCACTCGAATGTAGCGTCTTAAGTTTTTCTGCATGCAACTAACGCTCGTGTATCTTTTGCCTTATGTTTTTCGTCAAACTCCGATACTCAGTTATTTAAAAATACAAATCATAATTCTACATTTGAGTGATCAGAGACAGGATACTTTTGAGAAAACCTCGAAAAAAAATGTGCAAAACAAGTGGTTTGTTCGTTTGTAAATTTTTTTTTTTCTCCAATCACATTCTAATCATACGCGAACGAAACCTTCCAGGTTGGGAATAATTTGTGCAAATACAAAAACACGTTACTGATCGGACTGTAGATTGGTTGCAGGTTGAAAAATTCATTCTGTCACTGTATTTTAGTCGCTTTTCTAGCGGTGCCAAAATTTTTTTTTAATCTATTTGTATTACCTATGTACGCATGGAACGACAATTATAGGTATGACAGTATTGTCGGGAAGAGTTTCTCACTCTTGAGGTGCACGCCTAATACTTCACCTTGCAATTAAGTTCCATTAGGTCAGGTAAGGTGATTATATTTATTTCTCTATTTATTTTATTTATGTATTTTTCTAGCAGAGAAACTGTAATAATTATAATTCAAATTTAATTTCACGTGCCAAAATGATCATCTTAAATGTGAAATAATATAGACGTGACTGCCAGAAGATTATTTTAAAACCAAGCTGAAGTATACTTTGCTTTCAAAGTTTAGAACTCTATTGTATACCCGATTGGAAATCTGCGATTTTTTTGTCTACGAAAAGCAGCAGCCTCTTTGGTTGAAGATAATCTATGACTTAAAGATACTTGATGTTTGAACGATTTTATTTGAAATCGATTCACCACCTGTTGAAATTAATAAAAGATTTCTTTCGAATATAAAAAAAAAAAACCGTCATCTTCGAAAGTAGTAACATTTCTACCAGACTGAAGTACGATACGTTGATAATAAGTTCTACTTTAAGTAGCTGAATAGTAGCGATATCGATATAATAAGATTGATAAAAATTTCGATTTGTCTTTGATCGACATGTTTTCTATTTTTCACTTTCCGACGTAAGAAAAAAGTGGAAAAAAGTTAGTCGCTCTCTAAAAGGTTGTGTGAGCGGTTTCAAATTTAAAACCGAATATTTCTATTCTGGGTATTTGAAACCAAAAAGGATCGTTTTCGCCATCTAGACTCAAGATTTCATTTACTACACGGAGAGAAAAATCTGAGAAAAATTACCCTGCTGTTACTATAATCGTGATGTAAAAGACACCTAATGCAGTTTTTACCGTGCTGCATCAGAAAAATGCGTCGTCAAATTTTAAATTTTGTGCTGCCGAAATACATAGTTTCTAAGCAAGGTAGTAATTTTTTTCATAAAAACCCATAATTTTTGTAACATGCATCAATAAAAACTGCATTAGGTGTCTTTTACATCACGATTAGTAAGAACGGGGTAATTTTTTTCAGATTTTTCTCTCCATGTAAGAACGGTAAGTTTCAAAAAAAATTTTTAATATACACAATATCGTATGATTTTTCAACTGCAGTTATACACTACAAGTGAAAAAATTTCTGGTAAAAACGAAGAATATCACCGTCAATCATTTACTGATTTGAATTTATAAACCTTCGTCAAAAAAACATTCAAATCCGGTACCTCCAAAAATTCCTACTTGCAGAATAAACGGATATCAACCCCCCCCCTCTCCCAAAAAAAAACAACTCATTCCAACCACGTCCGCGGTATTACAAAGAATCGGCGACTCGCGTTTTTAGTCGATTCTGGTAACCACGCGCCAACAATTTCTAATCGACCTGTTACGATGCCATAATTTTCATCCGACGAACGGAAAGCATCGACGCTTAACCGAAACGCCTGACAAAGTACATACCTACGTACACGCACACATACATACATAGGTACAGTTCCGCGTCGGCGGCCGCGACGATGTCGGGATAGATGCGCCGCAAAGGCGGATCATCCTCCGTGCGTCGGGACCAGCGGACCTACCCCAACGTCGTACGCGTTGCACCCCTGCCTCTCCCCGGTCCCCTCGTTCCTCGGCCACCCCCGTCCTCCCGCGGCACATACGCAGCCGCCCCCGCCCCCCCCCACCAAACCCCGCGGACCCCCCCCCATTATTTAGCCGACAGGATCATTTCTCTCTCTCTCGCGCCCTCTCCCTCCCTCTTCCTCCCTCTTCCTCCCTCCCTCCCACCCTCTCGCTCTCTCTTGCGCGCGCGCCACAACTTCCCGCGCTCTTTCACTTCGCGGCTCTCTCGCTCCCTTTCTCTCTCACTCTCTCTCGGTCTATAGTCGCCCGCGGAAAATACTGGTGGGGATGCGAAGTCTGCGCGCATCAGTCAACCAAGAGCCACCGCGGCGCGAACCACTGTCGACGATTCGTTCTTCGAAGGAACGAACGAACGAACTATAAACCCCGGTGTTGGTTCGTTGCGATTACACCTACACCTACACCTACGCCGACACACGTACAAGCATACGTATATAAATATACATATACATATATACATATGTTATATAATACACACATATGTATATATGTGTGTGTGTAAACACATTGGCACGAGCACACGAGTTACGTACGTAAAACAAGGGGTTGAAGAATTTTATTTTTCCCCTACCGCAAAGAGAAATTTACTATAATACGTCGCTAATGAAGTAACAAATTGATAAATTAAATTTTTTTTTTTTTATTTATCCTTCTCTTCTCTCTCTCTCACTCTCTTTCACCCTTTCGTCCTGTCTCTTTTTTAGAATTTTCTAAAATAGAAACAAATTTGTATCAGTCTCGTTTTTCAATTCCATTTTTTTTTTTTTTCCATATTTTTAGTTTTTCCTTATTCTCAAATCGTGACTTGACGAATCTCAGTAGACAGTGCAAGGAACGATGTTGTTTCATTGATTAGCGACGATTCAAGGTGACATGTGACGGTTGAAAAGAAAACAATTGATCGTTCGATAAATTTTGAAAACATACTCCTGCCGTGTTTTCTTCCCTCCCTACCTCCCCCCTCTACTTGCTCTACGCCGAGGTACACATACAACCGAAATGTATTTGAAAACAAGTGAACCACTATCGTGAGAATCGATGCACGTATATAATACATGATATAGAGACCTGCGACTCCCCTGCAGTGTTAAAGAGTGTTCGCAGCGGTATATTTAATAATATTGTATAATAGTAAAAATATACTCAAAGTATCTAACTACAGTGTTTGACAAATTTTTGTCAGTTTCTCTTCGGTTTCTCAATTGAAAGTAACAGTTTTTTCTTTTTTTTTTTTTACTACTTCTGTTTATTGGTTCATTTGTTCCGTATGCAATTGTACAATATGCAGTACAAACTGCAGCTTGTTGTCATTCATAAGTATACGTAACGTTGAATTGTGTGTGTAACCTCGGGCCTGTGTGTGCATGTGTGTGTGTATATTCACATACATTGTGTGACCAATCACAATTGGATCTTATGAATGAGTTTTGAAACGCACAACACACTTTACTCAAGTACGATTTTCATTTATTCTGCAGGATACAGAAATTTTTAATTCTTTGACAAAACGTTGAAAAAAACTGTTGGAATTGGAAAAATTTTGAACAAAGTTATTACACGTTAAAAAGAAAAACACAAGATTTAACGCAAAATCAAAACTTGGTGATGACGATTCAAGAGCTGTGATTTAAAAAAAGTGTTGTGATTTTTACCTAGTTGTGCAACTCAGTTATTGTGGCTAATTGTATACAATAATGTAGTTACATGTAAAGTTGGAGCCGATGTTGAACATTCGGTGAAAAAAATTTCTATCCAGCTGCATAAAAGCAAAAACGAAATTTAAACAAAATTTAAAGAACGGCGCAACGACAACTCGATGAGGACTGAAACGTAAATTGTTAACTGTGACGTGAATTCAGTGAAAGTCTTTGGATTAACAGTGTGCGATAGGTTGGCGATGATTCTTTAGTATTTATTCATTTTTCTTCCCAACACACATACTTACATCTAGCGTAATATCGTCCTATCTCCTCTCCGTCCGCGTTACACGATTTATATCAAGTAATTCACCGCACTAACCTCACGTTGATACAAGCTCACATGTACGGAGTGCATAGAACGATTATGTAGGCAGTCCGTATGACTAAAATGACAGAATCAATTGACATCGACAAATGAGGAAAACACATATTCGGCAAAAATTTTATCCGTTACAACAACGAAAGAAATCAGCGACACTTAGGGAGGGTTAGAGTTTTGAAAAAAAATTAGTTTCCCCGTACTGATTCACAGTCAGAAATTGCAGACGATTAGTGTGAGATTGAAGTTAGTTGAGCTAGTGTAACGATGCAGGTTTGTGGGAAAAATTAATCTTCGCAAGTTATAGGATTGTCTGAAATTCAGTAAACCGTAAAGCAGGACATCATCGCCGTATTTTGAAAACGCAACTTCTTCAATATCATACCAAAGTTGCAAAGTAACGATCTTTTTTCTTATAATTTTCCGTCACGTTCAAGTTACCAACTTCAACTTTGTCGACTGGTTGCTGTGTAAAAACAAAGTTATTTCAATTTTTTCAAAGTTTTAGTTTTACCTTCTTACGACCTTGGCGGTCATTGTCTACGATACGACACGATTAACGGAATCATTCTACGAGTAGGGCAACACCCATCTGAGACCCAGCTTCCGATCCTGACCCTCTTAATCGAGTAGCGCCTATTCGCTTCGAATTATTATTACGGATGTACGGTGTATCGGGTGCGTGCACAGTCATAAAGTGGGAAACAGGGTTGAAAGATACGATCCCGAAGTAAAGGTTTGAAAATCCACTCAAAAAGAGATGATAATAATCGAGTCAAATTTGACGAGAACGGTATCCTCTAAACACTGAGCAGGAATTTAAGAACAAGGAATGATTAAGACAGCGGAAAAGCTCAATTGGCAACCACCTCGGAGAGTTCCATTGCCCTTGATCGATTGACCGATATATCAGTGAATCGCAGGTTCTCTTAGCTTCGTTATAACAAAGACCAAAGAGTCTTTTGGAGTTTCATTGATTTTCAAACGGGAAGCACGCAGTTTTTGAATTTTTTCAAACGATTGCACTGACTTCATGCGATTCTATTTCGAATTCAAGGGATTTGGTTCTTGACTCCGTTTTTCAACGATAAGAGGCCCGTACTTTTCGAATCAAATTGAAACCCGACTAACTAGACGAGGTTGAAGTTGGAATCGTTGACGTAAATGAAGATTCGGCAAGAATCACTGTAAATACGTTTTGCTTTATTACGGTTTAATGATTTTCGGACAATCCGCAATCCCAAGGTTGAAAAATGACTATTTTTCGAAAACGTGCATCGTGACGACAATTTCAACCTCATCTTACCACAGGGACTTTTCCGACTCTACCGTGCTCCCGACGAACCCCAAAACTTGAGTTATTTCGCTGTTCTCACAATCTCGCGATGCCGCAATGCGTTGTCACAGTAACGAGACTCCGACCAGACCGTGGAAACTGCGACATGATTTCTCTGGTACTCGGAGGCAGAAGATTCCCTTCTCGGCGAACGGATAATAGGTGAGGTTGAACAGACGCGACGGCTTGCCATTTCATTGCGAAATAATTTATGTTAAGACAGACACTGTGCGGGATTATTTCGCTATGACGAAGTCAATGTCGGGTATATCATAACGAGGAATTTCCCTAACCACGTGCCACCGAAACACGGTTCCATCCCGACACATGTGAACCGTTATACGTTTAACACTCACCAATTACGTGGAAACTTTAACCAATACCGAAGTGCACTGATAGACTGAAAGAAAAATGTATGGTGAAAATTTTCGTAAACCTTCTTTTAAGGTCACGCAATAAGTCGTTAAAAATGTCTGGGGTACATTAAACGACGAATCAAGGTTCAGGACCTACAAAACTATGCGTGGACAACGTTTTTCTCTCGGTATAAAAAATGGATTTTCATCTGGTTGAATGAGTAGAATACAGTTTCGACTCGGTGTCTGCAGCAGAATTATTTCCGAACCCTGTACAAGAGAAAATTCTTTAAGTGGAAAGTGTTAGACGTGTCTAAAAGTAGATAACACGTGGTCAGCGACTCGTTGGTTTCTTTTCTTTTTTTTGTAAAATTTTACCGTAGACTTTTCAGCTGTATAATCATTGCTCTAAAATCGTGAATATCATGGAAAACAGATTACTGTGCGCAAACTGTATGACAACAAATTGAAACCCTGACGGGCCCCGAGTTTCAAGGAAAAAGAGACTTTGCGTTGAGGTCGTGCCGCGTTATGAATTCGTCTAGAAAAAAACTGTGGGCGAAGGTTGAACACAGGTATTAATCGTTCGCGTTGTTGCAGACATTATTGTTAAAGACATTATTGTACAGATGTATCGACGACGGAAAATTAAGGTCTTAACTTATTACGGTGGTGATCAGTTATGCATGAAAAATACAAGTCTAATTGACTCGAACTCCCAATGATGTCCGTTATACCATTGAATCAATGTCTTCAAGGAAATTTTTGAAATTTATTACAAGGCTTGTGCTTACTGACTAATCTTATTTTTGAATAACTGGTTCAAAGTTTTGACAGCAATCAAAAAGAACGTGTTACGCACTCGTGTCGGAAACGCGGGAACGGATCAGATTCAGAGTCATAATAATCTTCTGAATAAAATGAGTCGTCGTAAAGTAAAATCAAACGAATCTACTAGATGTATAAACGATTTGAATCGATGCTATTGTTTATAATCTCAACATTTTCTTATTCCCTAATTTTGAAAGATATCATCGCAGCTTACGAATTATACATATAACGGTTTGATAAATACTGAACGCATGATTATCTCGTAATACTAACAACTAGAGAAATGAAGTATTCGCAACTACTGTATTTTAATTTCATACGAATCTGATGTAAATTTAATTCGTTAAACTTAAATTTTTACTCGAGCCGGTGTAATTTTTAATTCGCACAAATTCACGTGTCGTCGAGATAGTTTCGCTGCATTTGTCTGAAATAAAAACATTATTCAATCAGGGTAAAGGTGCAGTTTCTGGTCAATCAATGCGCCATCCTTGGCCACTCATGTAAAGCGTTTCAATTGTTTCTAGTAATAGAAATCTATTCAGTTATTCGTCAAATGACAAGAATACTTCCTGCAGTGAATATCAGTGCAGCTTTTGACTACTCGATTGTATGAAAATAAAATTTCATAGCACTCAAAGCCGGCCAAAGATTTACGTAGCATTTGTGGCCAGACATTTTTTATCGCGCGCAACGAATTTGGCCAAAAATGGTACGTACGTCTACCCTAGAATCAGATTTACGAGCTTCACACGCGACTCCATTTTCCAAACAAGCATCAATTTTCGGCCCAGCAGCATCGTCAAGATGTGCATGCTGGTCAAATCTCAAATCTAGGGTTTTCCTAATCGCAATTTACGACCGCGATGCGTCTGACTTCGGTATCCGCGGGACGACGCGAAGCTCGGGCGTCTTTCGAATATAAGCGATGTGGAATTACTCGAGAAGTCTGGTGCACGTCGTATATAATACGTGGGATAGGTAGGTGTAACGTACGGCGTGGCAGCGCCGGGTGTGCGAATTATTTTCGCCACGGGGGCATTGCTTCGTATTTGGGTCGTACACGTTGGTTCTCGTCGCGTCGCCTCGACGATCTGGCAGCCACTGTTCTCTCGGCTTGGCTATCGGCAGCCAGCAATCGTCGATCGCGATTCGGCTTCGCGGCTAACAATAAGAAATCGATCTCTCCGCAGACCCCGGCCCATCTCCAAGGATGAGACGGCGGTTTTCCACGATGAAAATCCAAGGGAAATAAAAGAAATGAGGGGGGGAGGGGGAGGGGGAAATTACCCAGGCGGTTGACAGTCGTTGCTCCACGCGAATCAGGCGCTTACACCGCGTGGGCAGAGCTTAATTGGCCACCGATTTACGCCGTTGCAAACGTGAAACGTTGAATCCGTTTACATACATATTTGGGAAGATAACTTCACTTTGCTGTTTTCGCGCCGCGTTTCGACGATTGAACGAAACTCGAGTTGACGAAACTTTTGAGCGCTTTTGAACTACCCGCTTCTGATTCGAGGTATTTGTGTTCGTTATTCAGTCCACGTAAGGAAATTTTCAAACAAGGAAAGCTATTTTACAATTTTTACAAAACTTTCGACGAGATAAAATTCCAGTACCTATTAGTTTTTTCTTGATTCATCAAAGTTTGTTGAATTTTTCAAACAATTCCAAAGATGCGGTGCAACGATTTTTTCTAAAAATGTCTCGCGTCAATTTCCTCAGCGTTACAAACTTCGACCGCATTTTCATTCGGAAGTTGTTGAGCATTTTTAATTACAAATTTTCATCAATTTCCACCCATTAAATACTTGAAATACTTGATATGTGAAAAAAAAGTTTATCCACGTTTTTCAACACTAGTCCAGCTCTCGGAACGGTTTAGTTTTTACTTCGATCCGAACGTCATGGCCTGCAATACAGCATCTTCCCACGTCGGATTTTACCATACCAAATGTACCGTTGGTATAATTCGATCTAAAATCAATTGGACAAGTCGTACAAGACTGCAGACACGCCCGAATGAGACCAACTACTGAAAATAATTCGAACCAATTTTCACGTAATATCCCGATATAAATAATCAAGGAAATAGAATCGAACCTGTTATTCCATGCGACGTATTTATGCGTGACTTCATCGCGCGCCGTATAACAGACTCAAAAACTGCCTCAAATTGGAAGTTCGAAGCTCGAATAATGTGCAAAACAAACTTCTTATCTATCTCATGCTCATTTTTCATCGATCCATTTGTCGGTCAAGTTTTATCGGTTCGGAAGCCAAATTTTCTCATGTTTTTCGCCGTGTAAAAAGAGAAAAAGACAGAAAGACTATAAATTCGAATGCCGTATATTGCGTACATATATTTGCGACTCGACGACATAATTGCGCGGGCGATTAACGAGCATCGGTATAGATCATGAATACCGTGTAGAATCGTAGCAGTTTTCCGCATTTCCATGCTGCCGCAACGCTGTGCCAGATTACATAGATAGATCTCTTCTACCCTTCGTAAATCATGGATATATAGATGAATATTTGTTTTACTCAACCTACCACGGCTATGTGTACCTCAAATGCAATCACAGTGCATACACGCACAGTTCTTATCCTACAAACAGATTCGTAACGCGTTCACATATAGCTTTGCTTTGACATAAACTGTGTCACTGTCGGAGAAAAGCGCGTCATCCGAGTGCGCGTATTATTTTTAACAATTTTTTTTTTAACCTCCCGCAAAAATTTTCCTTGAAACTTGGTTGAACCAACCTCCAATAATTGAGTTATTATTATGTCGTGTCAAATTTGAAAACACGTCAGGTTTCAAAGAAAGTCTGTTTCGGTGACTTCGTAGAAATTACAATCTTCCGAACGAAATGAGCCATGATAAAGTGAAACCGAACGAATCTACTAGATTTTTAGCTATTTTGAAGCGATCTGAAACGATGCATCGAAATTCAGCTTGTGTTCGTATAATTACAGTATTTTATATTTTCGTATTTTCGAACTTTCCAAGAGATCTTCTTAGCATACGAATGTAATAAATTCATACATACTCAGCGAAGACTTGACGGTTTGGTATCGCTTGAACGTTTTAAGTATCTACTTGACGCTTCATTTTGATCAATGCTTGATTACAGTTTGATTACCAAGTCTGTGAATAGTGATCATCACGTTCTTTACGGGCATGAATCTGTCTTTGAAGAGCTCATCATGGTGTTTCGAAGCAGAAAATCATGTCGTCTCTCGGCACCATGCACGTAATATAACAGTGCTTACGAAGACAGCTACGAGACCGGCCTGCACGATATATTTTCTTAACCATGAATCAAATATCGCAAGCGCTCGCGTGCGAGTTACAAAGTGTTAGTTGAATCACGTATAGGGTGGATATAATTACGTGTAATCATGTGTAATTACGTTCACACATATTCAATGGCGTAAGATATTTGTTGCGCGTTTTCTTCGGGTAATTTCAACCAACGACAAATGAGTATCGTGGATTTTTCATTACGCATCCTCTTGCATTGGGTCAAAACGTCACCGAATTTCAAATCAAGAGGTCTTGACTCCTGCACGTAAGGATGAACGTTCACGCTACAGCTTTAAAATCGAATGCAGGTTTCCAGTTATTAACGTTCTACGCCTTGCAGGCTTCGACTGTTTGTCGCGTCACATGAGAAAACGATATACACGCGTTACACGAATGGAATTTGCAATTATACCGTAACAACGGATCGTAACGTATTTACAGTACTTACATACATAATATTCAACAAATTGCCTCGGGGTACGTAAATCATAAAAGAGAGACGCGTTTCCGTACGGTAATAATATTGTATTCGCCTGAAATTTGCACTTGGCGACTCGTAACGTAAGGAAACGATAATATTTCCGTGGCAAGATAACAATTTTTGACCGTAGGGAATGGCTCTATGGTAAATGCTAAGATTAGAAAAATGTGTGAATTTTTTTAATCCGTTCTAACACACTCGCGAGAGGTAGGTCAGGAGTAGCGGGCAATCATTTTACCAATTATTCGTAAATACCGTTCATAAAGCACCAGGAAGCTAGACGCATGAACGCCAACGTGACTGGGATCATGCGCGTTTCACAGAGCGATTTAGCATCCCAAGCGACGCCATTTGCACCACTGAATAGTTGTGTTTGTCCCTACTGAACTAATCCGCTTCCGGTTTTCGTTTAACGATGAAGTTGAGAACGATGTACGCTCGCGGAAAGCCTCGACTGCTACGAGGAATCAACATGTTTTCGTACGAATTTCATTTTATCAAGAAAATTTGTACGGCGAAATTCTGCTCGTTTTCCGCAAAACACAATGGAAAATACCTTGTATGACCTGTCGTGACAATTAATATCAGCAATCGAGAAAATCGATTGAGTTACAAGTAATTGTTTCTGCAACAAAAATAGAATTGAAAATCAAGTTTGACGGTGTTAGAAATGTTCAATGTTCGAATAGCTTCAAGAATCTAGTAGATTTTATCGAGAAGACTATTTTCCTACGCAAAGTTACTCAAACAGTTTCCCTTTGGTTTCGGTAGGCCATACAATATCGCCATTTATAAATCACAACCGATGTCTGTGCGATATTGTAAACTTGAAACTTCGACGGTGGCGACGTGATAAAAAAACGCGTGACAGTGAATAGGTAGAAAAAAAAACCGAATATTTTCGAATCGAATAATCCGTCGTCGAGAGAAATCAAACGAATCTGATCAATTTCTAACAATTTTGAAGTGATTTCGAATAAAGCATTGATATCAGAGTTTTCCTTCGTAATTGCATTATTTTCAAATTTCGCATATTTTGAGGGATCTTTGTGCCTACTCAAATAGTAATCTAATAAATACTCACTTTACAACTATCTCGTAATAGTGTCAATAACATGTGTCGATTTCTGGCCAACCGACCTCCTGAACTTTCTTTCGTTGAAATTTTTTCTCTCTGCCTCATTTTTCGAAATATCCTAATGGTTCGTCTAAAATAGGACACTCTGTATAGCCCTAGATGAAGGTACATGTACGCGCGTAAAGGTGGATGTGAGCCTCACGTGCGGATGCACTAATAGCAACGTCGCGCGGACGTTAAAGAGGACCTGGAACGGCAGCGAGTCAGTGGGGCACTAGGACCACCACTACGTGTCTCTATTCTGTGTAATCCCACGCTCATATGTGAACGGCACACAGGCATTCCAACACCCGGCACATATCCCCCCTCGCCGTTAGAAAAGTCTCTATTCCACACACCACGGATACATATATTCATGTATGCATATGTACATACAAGTGGCGCAGTGGCGTAGCCGTGGATGTGTAAGGCGAGCAAAGGCGTCGTTAGCCCTGCGAGGAAATTCAGATATTGTATCTAGGAGCCGTTGAAAATGTGTGAAAAACTGCAGTAATCGTAGATTCTTTCGTTTGATTTGTCAAAAAAAAAAAAAAACTTCAACTAGATTTTTCTCAGAACAGAGGAAGTTTGTGAAAGTAACAGGCAGTACACCGTTGAAAAAATTGAAACAAGTTTAACATTTTTCATTGTGCGATGCTCATAACCTATCTCCAGAGATGTTACCTTCCAGTGTGCTTCAATCTGAGCACTCGGAAAAAAGTTTCCAGAGTGAATCATCGGCAAACTTATTCTCTGGCTTTCGCCGGTAAACGTACATAAGTACCTAGTAGTAGATTTCGCGATCCAATTTTGGTGTTTTGGGCTTATTTTGTTCTCCGTAGAGATCGCTTGAAAACAGTTCTACGAATAATCGTTTTCGGAGTGGATAAAAACAGTTTTGTGTAAATGCGATACCAAAGTTGTTCGTTAACGTTAACGTTTACATTTGTGCATATGTTATAACTATACCGTAATATAAAATATCTCGAACGTTGGTCAGAAAATTAATGAGGATCTCGTCAGCGAGTGAAATGAGGCCAAAACTATTAAAATCGAAATTGAAAAACACGAGAATTCAATGAATTCGAGCGTTCTAATCGCGCAACCATTTCTCAAACTGTCAATATTTCAGCATGCGTTACTCGAACTTGCTCAGACGCATTTCTAACAAACATCAGGGATGTTATTTCACTCGTATTCACTTCCATCAGTGCCATTGAAATTTCTTGATATTTTTCAACCACTCCGTGCTCTTCCCGATTCCTTCTTCGATTCGGACGGTGTCGCCGATTTATCCTCGCCTGCATTTACCGCAGGTATAATGCCCCGCGACTAGCGTCACACCAGTGCGCCATACGCGTCCGTCCTATGTAGAAACTTTGCTCGTTACATATATATATACCTACTGTGCAGAAAGTAGCGAAGATGAGAGCGAAGCGCACACATGCGCCCTCACACGACTGTGGCGGTGTGCGCGTAGCTGCGCATGCACCTGTGTAACGCGTATTGCAGGGTTGCGCGGGACGCGGCGCGCGGAGGGTGAGCCTCGTGGTCGTGGTGCAACTGGGTCTGCTGGTCTGTTCGCTCGATAGCAAGTGCGCCGGCTCCCTCTTGGCGGGAGAGGGAATTCGTGCTTGCACCCGATGTTCGAGCTTAAAGTGGAAACGCCCGAGCAGATCCCACCGAGTTGCGGCCTCTCGACGGGACGTGTAGACCTCGAAAGGGCTTTTTCCAAGAGCATTTGTGCATCGTCGGAAAATGATTCGTCAACTCCATCCCCTCACAGCAGATTACTCGTTACGAAATTTAGCAAGACGTAAGATTTGTGCGAATTCATTTACCCCTGAGTTTGTAGCTTAGGGAAGCAAGAGTTGTTGAAATTTGAAATTTGGTCCGACTGTTCTACAATTGCGTGACTTGGGTAGGAACCAATAAAATTTTAACGATTCTATTTTAAACACCTGTTTTTGTTCACGTTTTCAATAGAACTATCACGTTCTCTTTATGGAAAAGAAAAATTTGTTTCTTGGAAACCAGGGACGAATATATGTCGAAATATATCGATTTACGTAAAAATCGTATTATTGTAGAACATGTTTGTTGTGTTTCGAAAAGTTTTGCTGAACGATCCTACCAGCTATGTCCTAAATGACAACCAGTTCTGCTTTCTCTCGTTACAACTACGGACAAACAAGCGCATAGGACTCAAAAAAATTTTCCCAATTCTCCTTTGGAATATGAGTAATATTTCCTTCGAAAATCGAGTCACGATATCCCCAGCCTTCGTATAAACTACTTTTTCGAGGTAAAATAATTCGCTACGGCTACAGATGGTACGCCGCAGTTCCGAAAACGATACTATGACATTTCTTACGATTTTTAAAATCATCTGGCTACGGGTTAGGTTACGTCTTTCGTTACGCAACGCAGTTTTTCAAGGGGAGAGTTCAGGCTTCTTCTTTTCGTATTTTCGTTACGTTGTAAATTAAAAATTCAATCGAGCGAAGATTCAGTCCCACGTAATTTTATAGATAATTTGATTCCAAACTCGAAATCTGAATCTTAAATTTGTAGCAAAGAGCGAACACTTCTCTGTCGACAAAATCGACTTCGTTAATTTGCAAGTATAATAGTTGATAACGGATCGTCTAAAAATATGATGACATGATTCTCTTTTCTGAATTAAAAAAAAAAAAATAACTCACATTCCGTCATTTTAGAATTTTTTTCTAATCAAAACTACGCAACAGTTTCGAAACTGGTAAATAATTCTTATGTGACTGAATACTTTCTTCGAGTATAAGAAAACAAATTTTTTTTTTTTTTTGCTATGAATATTTAATAAATCGCGTTGAAAAGAAGCAGAATGATAAATCACAGCGTTGGAGTTGCAGAAGAATACTTCTAAATTCTGAATATTTACCAATTGCATTTAAATTATCCATTGTTTAATAGTACTAAGAATATATGTCTGCAAGTTCATATACTAGATTAAAAAAAAATGTCATTTACGCAAAAAAATCATCTATATCATTGAGGCATAGGACTTATCTCTAATGCTGTAGTAAATGCCGAATTGCACTTTTCTCCTTTCACCGCAAGTTCTGTGACTGCATACGCATTGAATGTCTCTTGTGATTCAAAACACGCGGGGTACGTCGATCTTTCTTACCCGCTGCGCCTCGTCAAAATTGCATAATTTGTGAAGACACGACCAGTCGTCAACAGAATGATAAAAAATTACCAGTTACGCTGCAAGCCGCCTTCCAAGTCACTAAAATAGCTTTTTATGCCGGTGCAAACTTGAAAAAATTTAACAGACAACAATTCGTGGAAAATCATAGTTAAAAATCGCGCGTCTACTCCACACACACCTGTGCCTAATATCCTAGGTATGATAATGTCGAAATGGAGAAAGTGTTTTGCTTTTTAGACGCAACGTAACGTATGCAATATCACAGTCACTTTCTCTTAGACGTGTCATCGCAGCCTTGTAGCCTCCATGTCGTCCATCGTTCATCGTGTATCCCCCCGTCAAAAAACGACAACAACATCGACTAAGATGGAAAAATAAATTGAGATAAATATATAGAACTACCATAATATCGATCTCTCCATATTTGCCACAGTGGCATTGCAGCGTTCTCTGTAAATAAACAAATTGGACAACAATTCGTGCAGCATTTATTCCCGGTAAAACACTTTTTCGTACTGTTATAGACGATACTAATTACACCGTAATCTTACAGCCTGGGAAAATCTGCGAACACCGAAACATCACAGTACATACCGTATATACGTACAAACGAGTATGCTCGTCTTATAAAAAATTTTCGCACAATTGCACGCAAGAAGACTCCTCCCCAACTCCTATCATCATCCGCATCATACGTTACATACTCCTTATTTCAATCTCGACCCAAATGTTATTGTAACACGTATTATACATTTCTAGATATGAGAATCAGTTTTCGAAACTCATCGGACCGTAGACACATCTATGATATTTACAACCCTTAGTACAAAATCTGTGTGTACGAATGAAAGTGAAGACGAGAGAGAAGAATCGAAAGAACTGAACGGCTGTGCCTTCAATTTTTAATCGATAATAGTGTGATAAAGAAACGATCAAAATTCGTGGTAGTGAAAACAAGAAGATGCAGAAATAAAACTTTTACGCTATTAAAAAAAGAAAAGAAAAAGCAAACAAAGAAATTGGAACGCGGATATAAAAAAGGAGGCAGTAAACAGTGAATCCTGTGGCACGAATTACAATCGCAGCAAGTGCACTCTGTGAGCGTTTCAGTGCCTACTCGAAAGGAGACTCTGCAAGGTGTTTTTCCTTTTTTTTTTTTTGTTTTTGTTTTTGTTTCGTTTGCAATTCGGGTGGGTGCGACGAGATTCAGTGAGATGCCAATAAAATAGTGAACATCGTTACAGATGTAAGTGATAATTGGCGGGACGGCGGTATAAAGAAGAAGGCCGTCAAAACGGCGTTCAACATGTTTGAGATGTGGAGTGCGGTGAGCACGAAACTGGAACATGCGGGGGCGGCCGGGGGTTCCCCGATCCCCATGGCGCACGCACCGCACGGAGCTCACACGCCCCACGCCCCACACGCCCCACAGACGCCCCACACCTCCTCCGGAAGCATAAAAGGTACGAAATCTCCCGAATCACGGCGATTTTACGCCGGCGCCGTTTCGTCGTACCTCCAAATAACTCCAATAGTTACTGCTACCTAGAAAATTAGGTACGGTGAAATGATTATAGTTACAATGACCGCTAGAACGTATTCGTTGTGGTTGAAAAAAAATTTACACGGGAAATAATAATTGCTGTTGCATCTACTTGTACTTCAACCGCATGAGGGACTGCGCGCGCTTTTCTTATTGACGTTACTGTAATTTTCTTAACGCAAACTTTTCTCGATACAGTAACTCGGAACATTTATGCAACAACGTTGGCAGAAAACTGTAATTACTTTAACTGAAAACTGCGCGGGTTTCTCATTTCGTCGAAGCTGTAGTGAATCCATCGGTAATATTTTTCTCGTGTTGTACAATTAAGTGTATTGAGTGTGATTATTGTTGTCGGTACTTTTGTAAATTATGGTAAGGGTGAATTTTTTTAGTTTAGTATACATATATTATCGTTGCACAAATATCGAATTATCTCAATAGTTAACAATAGTAATACGTACTAGATTTTTAGGTAATTGCTTTGAAAGTAATTTTTAATTTGTACCCAGAACTACATTTTTCGTTCATGGTAGAAAATAGAAATTGTTAAGAACTGTAACTATAAACTGCAACCAGCAGTTTTTCTCGATGTGGCTATTACCGTTATAGCCGTTCCAGATTTGGGAAGTTTCAAATTCCCTTGAACGAATTATCGTCGTTGGTTTCAACGATTTTCAGGTCAATGGACCTAATTAGTCCACTTTGACAAATGGAAAATTAATTCACAAATTTGGTAATGTTGTACAGATTGTTATTTTATGACTAGTTCATCTTCAAACTCGCGAACCAAATCAGAACAAACTGATCGTTAATATAGTATCAGTTATCGGCACGTCTCTAATTGTTTAACGAACAGCTTACAAGGAAATTTGTAATGCAATTATTTTTCGGAGAACTATTTATGGAAACGACGATTTGAACAATTTTTTTGACCCGAATTGAAAGATGTATTTGGGTCAATTTTCTTTTGTAAACGTTTCCACAGCTTTCAAATTTGAGCCTTTAGGGCTTGAAGAAGCAAGTTTTTTTCAGATGAAAATGGCAATCCGACTAAATTCTTACTTTCCACGCATTAGTCAAAGTCAACTCTGACTACTTGAACCTTAATAACTTGTGTGTTACAAATTCGAAAGGTGCCGTTAATCAATCTGAACGTAATAACGATGCTGTCTCTTGTAATCAATCATATATAATCTCTCTCTTCCGCCATATGTTTAAAGAGGAAGCCGATTTTCACTCATCGTTGGATTTCAATTTTTTTTCTACTTCACTAGAACCAATCGATTTATATGGAAAGGTATCGAACATGCAGAAATTTAAGAACACGTTGTAATTTTTGTATTTTGTCGTTCGACGTTCTTCGACGCCCTAAGAGCTGAAAAACTTGATTTCATCACGTTTCATCTTATGCCCGCATTACAAACTAGTTTGATTGCGTTAAGGCTTAATCATAATTTTTTTTAGAAAGGGAACCACAGTGACTCGTAGAGCAAGAAAGAAAAAAAAAATTCCCATTAATAAAAACTAAAAACAATGGCTGTTAATTCTGAAAAACGAATGATCGAACTTGAGCTACCGATCGATTGCGCGTTCGTGAAAGTACATGTGCATACACACGAGCACTAAAAGTTGATCCTCTCACAGTTTGTTTTTCAATGTTTATCTTATTTTTTTTTTTTTTTCATCCTACTGCCAGTCGTAACAATTTTTTCCTCTCTCTTTGATACTTCGTTTTTGCCTCTTGGAACAAATTCGATGGTTCGAGTGGCGTGACCATTCAATTATCCCCATCAAAAGATCTTTGATCTACTGTTGTGAAACCAGTTAGATGTATACAGGCACACACAATAATCACAATGATCATCTGATCCGACAACGACGGCCACCCAGTGGCTATAATACTAAATCTACCGTACGATTGAAACCGTTCGATTCGGTTGATATTATTCATACACACGTGGAGTGCATGCAGGGTTTAGTGAGGTGGGCTTAATTATTATTCTTTTATTTATCCTCTACCTGCGGGTGTCCTTGCCGATTTCGTGCAGCGTCACACTCGGCCAGTGTCTCTCCGCTTTTAATACCGCAGCTATAAATTGACGCCAGTAAAATTAATTGAATCGTGAAAATAATCAAAAACTTGAAGAGAACGACGAGAAACCAATGGGCTTATCACCGACGTGAATACATTTTATCGCGTCTACGCTATGATAGGTAGGAATTTTTTTACGGACCACTTTAGTCCGAATACTTTTAATCAGACACAATGAGAAAAATTTCGTTTTTTGCATTAGAACACTGTAGTTATACTAAGAAATCCTAGTAAAATGAGTATAGCTGTACAACAGTGGTGTGAATATTGTGAGGTTTACAATAAAGTATGTCACAAGTAGCTATTTACAGTGTGGTTATAGTTATTAAAAATATAGTAAGAAGAATGACCAAAATCGAAGAGAATCGTAACCCATACCCACAATATTGTTTGGTTACAGTGACAAAACTCGTTTTAATTTTGCGCCCAGGACTACATTTTTAGAGTATAGTGAGAAATCGAAATAGTCAAGGACCGTGTGTTAACCATAACAATAAATTTTTCTCAGTTCCTATACATTTGTTCGATATCTAGAGCGAAAAATGTGTAAGAAATGAAAAATAGGAGGAGCGAATCGAGCATGGTGTGGGAAATAAATCTACTAGGTATCATACTTGGATGAGCAAAGCATGAGTTATCGCCTTTCAAACTACGAGAATAAAGTCGCGGCTTTTGAATCGACGAGGTGTGTCTGCAGTAAAACATCGTATATTGCACGGGGAATTTAGTACTGTACATTATATAGTACAGCCGATATCTGATGGTTGGTTTAACGCAATCAGACTTTGCTGAAACTCGCTAGAGTCAACTCATTGTCGATCTTTTAAACACCAACTTTCTTACGTGCAGTTCTGAAAATCAACTTTCAACTCAAAAGCACCGACGTTATAACGTACGATGTCGCTCTGGGCAGTTTTGTTTATTTAATTAATTTTTTTACCGACTTTGTTTCACCGTCGTTTGACCAATCAATCATGGATCACGGCTTAGGCCCGCTTTCTTAAACGGTGAATCAGTCGGGTCCGCGAAATTATTCTCAGGTGCAAATTTCTCTCTTGGTGACGTATCAAACAACGCTTCAATCTCGCGAAACGAAGCAGTATTCAACATCGTTTCCCGCAGTTTACATCGACATTATATATTCTCCGAACGATCTCCGAGAGTCGATTAAATACAATCTTTACATTTTATTAAATACCTTTTGCAAAAAATTAATAAAGGACGGTGAAATAAGAATTTTTCTTCGGTGTAGTTAGGTACATGTAAAATTGATTGTACAAACGGAGTTTTGGGTCTTCCGAAAGGTATTCCATTTCATTGCTATCATCATCGATCGACGAGAGTCAAGGTACAGACGTATAAATTGTAGCTATCCCTCGCAAGTTGAGAAATAGCGGTGTTAATAATTTAGTATCAATGAAAAAAAAATAATGATCTAAAGAAATTTATCGGCGATAAATAATATTCTGCCGACAATTGAACGGACATGAGAATGATTTTGGTTACCTCAGAATAAAATTGTTTATTATGCATAATGTATATATATTATTGGCTGGCAATATTCACGTGTGTAATGTGCCTGTCAGAGTTATGCAGCGAGAGGCCCTGATTGGATACAGATGGTTGTTATTTTGTAATAGCAATTAATTGAAAACTGGTCCCAGGTCGAAATCGCGATAGGTGCCACACAACCAACGAACTCCTCGCCGATACGCAAATGCTCGTGTAAGCATACAGCGACACGACAGCGGTGCGTTACATACGACGTGTGGTCGGTATGTGTGCAGGATAAACATGCACATGCCCACATGGATCCAGGCACTTTCACTTACGAAAAAATCAGCCCGATGACGAAACACTCGCCAGGTTACAGCCGCAAGAGAGTATAAATGTATAATCCAGCCAAAGTAGCCGCGAACATAATTCACAGAAATCTTATCGTCAATCGTATCGTCGTACACACACGTACGCTCGTAATTAGATCTTGTTACCGGATTTGGCCAAATCGTCCGAGGAGAAAATATAATTCAGCTACAACGAAGAAACGTTGCGTTGTTGTTTTAGTAAGGTTGAAAAAAAAATTTCTAGCATTATTATTCGACTCGTCAGATGTTGGAATATTTTCTTTTTGTAATTCGTGGTTCATATCACAAGGAAATTACATTTTCAACGGTTTTTTTTTTCCTGTCATTACCGACACTTGAATTTCTCTGAATAGATTCTGATTCGGCATTCGATGATTTTTCGCAAGAAAACGATCCTCTTTAACAACGCAAATTATGCAGCTTGTCAAGTTTTCTAGAAAATGAAAGCTTGTTCTTTGGATTCGAAAATATTCATTCTGTAACTGGGAGTCATTTATTTTTTAACGCTACGTCTTTTCGCTTAGTGTAGGTATGCTGTAAAACCGACAATAAAATATCTGGCACGGAGATACGCTGATTATGAGAAAGAGAAACTTGGAGTTCGCATCAGTGGCTGTAATTATCGAATACATAGTAGTCATTGATAAATACCGGGATATATTTTGCTTGACATCACTGCCGGACAAATGCTGCGTGGGCATCAAATCTGTTCATTAATTTGAAATCGTAAACGTAACTGTATTATCATGAAATTTGGAATGAAACATTAAATTAACCAGATTCTTGCGTGGGACTTTATTCAAATTCATTTCGACAAAATATTCGTTACATTTCCTGACATTTTTTATTCCTGATAGACAAAAGTTGACAGAATATTTTATACAAATATAAATGTACGGAACATGATTTTCGGTATTCATTCATCATTGGAACAATATTCTTTTTGTGTAATTCGTGTATTTGAATGACGTGACAGCAATATTTTGGCACGCTGAGTGCAGAAACTGTACCTGCGCTTTACTCAACGAAGTTTGTTATACGGTAATATATCGACCCTGAGAATATTTGGCTAATTCCAGTAGGGAAGTCAATTACGCAACAATAGAACTAAAGCGCTTTCGTTTTCTGTTAGTTTCACGTATAATACTTGTGGCAGGTATACAGAAGTCACATCAATCACTCGGCGTTGGGCTTCATTTGCGCTGCATGAAAAAATACGAAGAAAGCACGTGAGTGTAATTTGTATAATTGGACGACATTGCGAGTAAAGGCGTGATTAACTCTTCAAACAGCTCTTCGTCGGGCAAGTCGAATATACCTGATCTCCGCGGTACAGTTCTAATCGCAATAACTGTCCAGGTTAGTCGCATTTTGTCAATAACTACCCGCAGCCATCCGCGTTGCGTTCCCTGGACGGAGCTGACGCCCGATACGCGTCTCGGGAGAAAAAAATCGAGTTGCGAAACTGAATCTTAATTAGGAAAGCAAACTGAAACTCACAGTGGGTATTATTGCTAATTCATTAGCTGGCGTGGGCTGCAATCAATCACAACGGTGCGATGAATATTTATCCGAAAGATCAGCCCGCCAATTTCAAATTCAAATGAAAACGAATTATAAACTTTTAAGAGGAAACGGTGAAACTTAACAGATCGAGCCTACGACTGCGCATGCGCGAGCTTTTCTATCGTTCCATGCGGGCTAGTCACCTTAAGCTTCGGCTGTCAAGCACGGCTTATGGAGGTTATGTGGGTGATCCATTTTTGCTTGTTGATCTTCCGCAGGTCTGACGATGAAATAGAGGATCAAGTGATTGGGGAAATGTTAGCAAACTTTTTTTCCTCTCAACTCACTGATCACTGATTAGTGCTACGGGATTCATCTTAACTGTATAATTTCAATTCGCAACTCAACGCACGAGAGTTTGACATCTCGTACCCCGTTTCTCCTACCTTGGATGCGAAAATATTGCCGCGATACGATCTCGCCGACCAACAGAGTTCATTTATTTTGCGTATGCGTTGTAGGTCGCTCGCAATCAGCCTTCTATAAGTTTCGCTATCCCTTCTCAGTCTTTAATACTACAAAAATACGATTAACCGACGTTCGGATTACCTTTTCCTGTTGATGGAGTCGTCTGGATGGAAATTGTGTAACATCGATGTTCCAGCGTAGAAATCAATTTTTCACCGCCATTTCCCCTCACTCATACGCAAAGCCAAGCTTTTCACCCCAGACTCCAGAAGAGCATTAATAACAAACAAGGCGTAATAACGAACGTTCGAACCGGAATTCGTCGTGATGCACTCTTCGGACCTGAAGTAAATATTTCAGCATCGCGTAAAAGTTCTATCAACAGCCAGCATTTAGGTGATAAAGTATTCAGAGTACCAAATGAGCGTAAAGTCATGATAATTGGCAATGATGCCAAGATATTCAAACTTCACGAAATTAGAGTTGGATTTCCGCCGTTTAAAGGATCGTTGACTGCGGATTCCCTACGCACGTAAATTTCCTTCACCGTGCACGATTCGTTTTTACGAAACACGTAGAAACTCTTTCCTTTTGGGCTGATCCAGTTCTAGTTCAAGTTGTAGTTAACGACACTTGGCTTCGCGTTGAGCTAGGTTTAACGATAACCATGCTACTTCCCGAGCTGCTAGTAGATTAAAAACTGGTATTGTCGTTCGCCGAGGTGAACCAGAATACAACGATGGAATAGACAGTCCGTAATTCAGGTTAGGTTCGGACGGATCAGGACGTGTCGATTTCATGGCAAAAGTGAGGCTTCTTTTAAACACGTTTATTCTGTTGAAACGGAAAAAATATCTCCGATTACGAAACGTGCGTGTATTGACATATTCTTAAGCCTGAAATCCGAAATTTTTATGAAAAGTCAACACAGTTTCTAAACATCTCGGGTCTGATGAGCTAGCAAAATCGCCTACGATGATAAAAAATAGGAGAACTTCGTCTTACCTACTATATTTTTCAAAAATTTAACATATTATTCATTTCGTATGATGAACAGTAACCTCTGGCGAGGAGAATCTCTTCAATTGAAAAATTTAAATAATTTCTAAACGTTTCGGGGTATTCAGTTATTAAAACATCCAGTAACACGTATCGTTGCAGAGGAAGCTTCACTGTGCCGCAGTGAGTTTCAAGACGGTTATATTTTATGAGTATTTCAGTAGTTCGCACTCCAATATTCGGTTCCTCAAAATACACGCGCATATCAAGTTTCACGAATTCGCTACCGTTCAGCTGCTGGATTTCGGATCATCAATGCAAAGATGTGTTTCATAGGTGACACGATAATTATGCATCTTATCAACTGTAGCCAGTGTCATATCACATCTACCATCACTCACGATCAGTGGTAACCAAACTACCGGATAATGTTTATTTTCTGAAAACTGTAGACATTTTCACCGATTCGAAGTGTACTCTAAAAATTCGCAACGCGATGACATCGGTGGTGGAATTTCCCGTTTCTCGAGGGAAAAGTGGCGCTGGTGTTTGGCGTGGAGCTTTGGCGTCACGGAGGGCTGAACGGAGGAGAGGAGAGAAAGGAAAAGAAGAATGGAGGAGCGATGTAGAGTGGCGAGGAGAGGAGAGGAGAGGAACGGCAAGGAAGTAGATGATGGTGAAGCAGGAGCGAGCAGAGGGGCGGGATCGATACCCGCTGTGCAACTGAGGCCTGCACACGCCGGTGCCGCATCAATACATCCGCGCGTGCATAAGAGCCGTGAAGCCTCGAATGAAATGCAGCTTTGCTGCGAAGCCGGGGGAGGAGGACCGCCTTCCTCAGCACCTTTCAACGCCCTGCAGCGCGATATTGTCCTTTCATTCCGAGCTAAATGGTCGCCGCAACATGCCGGTAGAAGCTGCACTTCGTTCGACTGATTATTGCAGATATGCACCGACACCGAGTCTTGGGTCCTAAGGAACCGTACGATGAACCGTCATGGTGAACGCGAATGAAACAACATCCCTGCCATGTTTACCGACTTTTGACTCATGCAGGGCGGCAGATGAACGTCGCATTGTCATTCTGAATTGTGCTGTCGGTATTTTATCAACATCAGCAATTTCTGGGGCAATGAAAGGAATGGAGAACGTTAAGACGATGGCTTAAGCTTTCCGACCCTGATTATAGTTTACTCGTTCATAAAGATAACCACTCCTCATATAAATTATTCGATTCTTGTAAAGTTCTTGTAAATGGGTCGTTAGTCTGATTTCAACTGTCAAGGTAATAAGTGAACCCTTCGTAAACATTACCCGGTTCCATTTTTTGGTGAGGTTCGACGAGAACTTCAGTGAAATTTATCTCATGTAGGCATGCAGTTTATAGCGGTCTGCCATTCCGGAAATGCCGTTGAATCGTTAGCGCACGCACGAAGCGTGAGGTCATCTGGGAATGGAGAAGAAATTCCATTCCAAAGTTACTTCCAGCGAATTTTTTGTAACCTCATTTTCACATCTTCATGATGCATTGCCGTTGTTTTCACGATTATTCATCACGCGAACGGTAAATATACGAGCATATACAATCGAAACACTGTCGGGAACTTTTTTCTAAGAGTCTGATAAAAGCGTATTGCTCTACTTATTTCTGCGAAATAGATTGTCTCGTGTTGTTGCCAATTAAAATCCCTTTAAAACATTTATACTCGTCGAAGGAAAGAAACCAAATATTGTTTATACGCGTATTTCGCATACATATTACATGTTTGACAGCGTTGATCTTCACTCCTTAACGATGCGGTAATGTGCTTACCTGTGTTACGAGGCTCGTTTACGTACGCAGCGTGTGTGCGTGTGTGTGTGTAAATGGAAAGCACGGAAACAGGTCAGGTTGTTCTGAATTCAAAAGGAGTAGAAAAGAAAATAAAATTACTAACCAGATGAGAACTGAAGAGAGAAAAGAAGGGGAAAAAAACAATACTTGCACCGCCTTGCTTAATCGAATATCGCGAATATAACATGTCGACTGCTCAAGCGCATGTGTATACCATTATACGTAGGTATAGGTATACTTACGTAGGAAGTGAGAGTTGGCGGGAGGGAAAGTTTTGGCAAAGTGAAATTGACTCCCGTCAAACTCCGTGTATCGTATCGACTGATATTGCCGCTGAAATCAACTGGGATCGAGGTTGCGAGCATAGATCTGCTCTTTCCTTGAATTAATTATTATGTCTGATACGCTTACGTCTCGGGGAAAGGGTCGCGAATCAAATTTTATAAATGACACAGATCGTCGACGCTGATTTCAAAATAACCTATTTATTTATGGTTTATTGTAGACCGTAATGAGAAAACTCGAAGAGTTTAAGCTGATGATGCACCTCCAAAAAGATAATGAAAAATATCGATACGGAACTGCTTCCAGGCCGAATTTGCAGTTTCGTCACTGCGATTTAGCCATTCGGAGATTTATTGTCAAGGTTCCTCGATGTGAAACTCACAAAATGGTCAAGATCTTGAGGATTGCGTTGCACTGAGACCGAGTTCAATGCTCATACCTGCGTTAATGACACTATTCCAGTCGAACAACACTGTCGATTGAGCTGGAAAAACTTGCGAGTGCGTACCTTCGCAAACATACGTTGATGCTTAAAAATGTGATTTCAATTCGCGGTAAAACGTCGTACTAATTAATGACTTAACTGAACAATTAACGTCATATTCAAAATTCCAGATACATTGACGTACCTATGTAATAAAAAATAAACCATCACGCAGGTAATCTGCTTTTCATGTATTTCACCGAAACGATGCCTGAAACTTCGCAAATGCAAAGTTAAAACACACTTGAATTACACCAAACATTCGGAATTTCCAATTTTTCCAAGGGTTTTATCGATAGAAAAATCACTTTGACCTGGTGTCAATGCGGTTGCCCGATAAACGCCGGTTTGGAGGATCGCGACGAATCCTTAGTAATCACGTGTATATTCTGTGAAACATTCCGCTGAATCCCAGCAAACAGGCAAGTAACCCTAAATTTTGTACTACTACGTATTCAAAATTTAACCAGGGTCGTCTATTTTCTGGCGTTTAACGGTGAGTTTAACGTTCCTCGACCAGCGTGATCCGCGGCAACACGTTCTCTCGGATTCTGGTTACAGTACGCGGGGGTTCTGTTTTGTCGAGAGAGAAAGAGCGAGAGATGAAACAACAGCGACGACTCAAGAAAGTCAGGCCGTGGTCGCTGCACGGCCAAGAGAATAATCGGCGGTGAAGTAAACAGGCTCGCACACGAATTACACAATCGGACGTCAGTGCGCGCGCGACCAGCATTGCTGAACGCCGCGACGCCGGGCGTCGCGTCCTCTCCTTCATCCTCGACGACGAATCCGTCCCCATTGACCATCTGCGATATTTCGCGAAAACCCCGCGATACTTCGGACAAATTGCCAGATGAGACTGTCTTCTCAAATCAAGATTATAGAATTCGTTCGAATCTGTCGACACTTTATTTCTTTGTAGTTCAGACATGCTGACTCGAATTTAGGTCCCATTTACAACCTCTGGATCCTATTGTCAATAGAGCCTCGAAGTTTGAAACAATTTTATATCGAGATTGAACATACGGATCTTCATACCGCGTCGTCGGTCGCACTCGACAGAGCCTCGAATCTGCGGACCTCGAGAAAAGAAGATCTCAATGATATAAATCTTGGTCTAAGCCCGGAATATTGCAACTGAGGCTTCTAAAGATCGGATGAGTACCAATTTTGGTTTTCGTTAGAACCTCGAACATCGAGATCGGTACTTGTGCGCGTTTTTGAGAATCAAACGAGGTCTTTTTTACTCTGGAAGCCTAAGAGAACCTCGAGATTTTAACGAAAATATGACGAAATTGGATATTCGCGCTTATTATCTCGATGCTGAACATTAAGATTTTTGTTTTCTCACGATGAACCAAATTCAATGACGATTCCAACAGGACGAGATAGTTTCGACGATCAGTTATGTAGGCAAGGTGGTATGTGCGGGTATGAAAAAGCCGAAGCAAACGGTGAAAAGAAAAGTCCCTGAATGCGGAGGTGAGCTTGAAGCTTGCCCTTCGACGATCGTTTTGTCCTAATTCCAAGTGTGTTACAGCTGGACTACTCGATGCACGCAGGCATTCGCGCCTGACGTTCTAAATAATGCCATTATTTGGCTTATTTCTTGCGCCACAGCAAGGGCTCGGTGTCACTTGTTTGTTTGACCTTACAATTAGATCGAGATACAAGCGAGCCCGTAATTTTGACGCGTGGATTGTTTGAGGTGGATTCATACCGCCGGGATACACGCGTTTGTACGAGTGTAAACTTTGATGTCGTACCTTAATAAACCCGCCGCCCGCCTTGTATACCAACCGCAATGTCACAAGGCTGCACTACGCCGAATCAAACACGTTTTCGTTTTATGGCCTTCGCGCGATTTTCACGTAGAAATTTCTTGTCCCCCTATACAAAGCGCGCACAGATATACACGATACCTGCCTACCTACCTACGCTCAGGTTTTCAGATTGATTCGTCACGTTCACTCCTGCCTAAATGCGCTAACCTCGGTCCCTGAGCGTCCGTGATGCTCAAATCCCCGATAATAAGGTTCGGTGAAGAAAATCTGTCGACCATTTTTGATAGCATTTTCTTTTTAGCGAGCTGGTACACTGACAATAATTTTATTTCTTTATCGTTACCATAATGGATTAGGTATCGTCGGAATCGCACGAAAACGTCGTATAACTATTTATACTGTGATTACAGTTATGTTCATACTACATTTTGAGGTTATTGCGACGTCAAATCTGTTTGTTAAGTCGATCACGCTTCTTCGATTAGATGAGGTCTTAACATCAATTTATTGTTGAACCAATATCTAATCGTCACGGTAGTAACAACAACAAAATTACACTACGAGTTACCGTTACCAAAAAAAATAATAACAGGTACTGAATTTTCTGGTTACGGGTACACAACTAATTTTCATTTTATACCAAGTACTATATATTGTCCGGCCATGGTAAAAATTAAAATAACAAAGCCAACTGTACGCGAATCGCATCCAAAAATTTTTCTCGGTGCAAAGATGAATATTTCCCTATGATTCATCATCACTTTCATAACAAAACATTCATATTATACGAAGAATATATCGGTTCACGTAAAGCTGATTGTGAGTAAAACTTCTCTTGACTTGCAATTCGTACAATTCGGATCACCTTACAGGATACGTTTCTTTTACAAAGTTTTCCCGGCGATGCAGAGCCAAGAAGAGCCTCCATGCCCAAAAAACGATACCCTGACAGTCCGCGGTCTTATGACAAATCCACCAATGCGAGCGGTGAAAACAAGCTTTCGTAAGCCACGCGTGCGAGCACGTGTCCTTACTTGGTACTATTTGAATACACGAGGCATGCGTATGCACGTAGTTACACACATACCCGGGGGAACATTAAACCTTCATCCTTGTGCCGGTTAAAGGATAATAAAACTGAATTGAGTATGCAGCGTTTACATTGTTTTTCTTCCCGGCCTTTGCTTTTTTTTACTCTCAAGTTTTTTTTTCCTCTCTTCCACGTACAAATTCTCATTCTACAAATAGAGTATCGGAGTAACGTTACTCGACAAAACTGGTCGCAAAAAGTCACACAGCTCAAGTACCATACGCGGTTATTGTCGAATTGAAACCAACGAGATACCGTGACGTCACGAGAGTAGAGACATTACGCCGGTGCTCCGGTGAGAACAGTAAAACAAAATCAAAAAGATGAAGTAACAAAACATGTAACGGTTTGTCACTGTACCAAAGCATTTCGTGTAACCCGCATTGCGCAACTTTTTCACTCCGTTTCGTATTTTCATCCTTTACTCTTTTATTTATTTTCTTCGTTTCATTTTGGTCATTTTCACTTGCATGTTTCAAACGCCAGCATAATCACGTGCGTTAGATAATTTGAACAAATACTCGATCGGTGCTTGCGAATAGTGTCCCTAAATAAATAAACCTGTTGTACGATGTGAAAAATTTTATTTGCGTAAAATTATCATCAAACACCAACAAGTGTACAATTGTTACCGCAGAGTTGAAACAAAACTTGAAGATGAGTGAAAAATTTTTATGCACACAGTAAATAGCGATGACGATGCAGCGAGGCGCGTTTAATATAATCGACAAACCTGCCGTGCAGAGTTTTAGTAATTTTGTACTTTGTACGCGGGTATAATATGAACGCTGCGAATTGCGGCAGGTAGAAGCGTAGAAACTCCTAGAAATAACGGATAGAAGTTGGTTGACAGCAGCAACGGCGTTGCGACAGCTGCTGAATAGCATCTCACAGAGATTCTCAATTTGATAAGCAAAAAAAACAAAAAAAAAAATAAAAAAATTAAAGAACTCACATAACTTGTGCGCATATATATTGTACAACTGTCGTTGTCGGCTTGCTGTTAGAAAATCACAAACATCACATTAATGTCCGTGGAACATTTTCACAGGTTTTTCGTTAAAATTAGCTCAGATTTATTCAATAATAAACCTCTATGCTTGTTTCTTACCTGGATTCTATAACCGACGATGCTACCGAAATAATGGTAAAATAAAAAGAGGCAAAGTAAATTGAAACGGTAAAACAATGCGGAAGATCAAATGGCTGGGGTTTAATTCTCACGGTATCTGGCAGGTGTATTGATTATTGGTATACACGCAGAATGCCATCCGTATAAACGAGTTGAGAAGTAGGTAATTTCGTTATCTCCAGCAGGAAATCGAAACGAGTAAATAACTACGTATCTCCCGCACTCTACGGTGGATGTAAGTAACGGCGGATGATCGTGTTTTAGTTATTCAATAATATTAATATACACATCTCGTTCTACTTAGCCTCTTGCGTATATACGAATATAATGGCACAGATTACATATGTATTGTTGATAGAAAAAAAAAAATCGCAGTTTTAATTCCGAGTACGATAAATCGTTAATCGCTTCTAATTGCTTTGTCACGCTTGATCACCTTATCGTTTTGACCGTTTGCTTAAAGAGAAAAAGAAAAAAAAAACAACAAAATGAAAATGAGAGCAGAACGAAATTGAGGGTAACGGTCAAAAGTAAAATGGGACAACCTGACGCGGAATCTGTTATACATGATATGTTTTTTTTTTCCTCCGAAAATTCGTAAAAGGTTGATGTTTGTATAATATACATATTTTCTACACAACAATCCTGTAACGTTGTCGTGTGTGTCAATTGGAAAAAATTTCCGACCGATATTTTAGAGCATCCTTTACGATTGGGGTCTAATTCTTCCATGTTCATCGCTCAGTGATTCACGTTGATGCGTTAATTACTAACCAAATATACAGAGTAAATATACCGCCAGAAGAGCGAATACAACCAATTGTATAATAATGCGTGACAAATACGTGAAACAAAAATAGAAAGAAAGAAAATCAACGTGATATAGTTTAACGCCGCTGCATCAAGAGGTGAAATAAATTATTGTACATTCGAACAAAATGTTTCCTGTGCTTCGAATATCGGTTCGGTGCACGTTTACCACGGTTTGAGGATGAGTCATTGTAAGCGGTACCCGCATTACTTTGCCATATTTGCAATTTCATGCACTGGCTACCATTTGAATCGAATCAAAGAAACGTCGACAATTTTGAAACCATTTGCGAAGCGAAGAGCCGATTGCTACCACACACGTTTCCTTCTCATCGGTACGGATTTTTTTATCGATCATTAAGCTCGAAAGAGTTTCGGCATTGATCTACGCCGCTACTAATATTCCACACCGCTTGCGTTGGTATTTGTCTGTGTCAATCGATACACAGAAAGATCCTTCCAGGTGTGAGTGAAAAACATGTTACGTCAAACAGAGAGTGAAAATAGTATTCTCGAGCACTTATCTTATGGCTCAAAATTGTCCCAAAGCTGCGGGAGCGCGAGAGAGTAAAAAACGGCGTCAGGGTGACCGGAAACGGTGGTGGGATCTATGAGAATGTGGAAAATCGGTAAAATTCAAACGGCGTATCGGGGCGGGTGAAAATGTGGGAAATTTAAAGAGACAACGACGGAAGGCATCTCAAGTACGTGGGCCGCAAGGCAGGCAGGCAGGCGTGTGTCAAGAGAGAGAAAATGCATCGCCGGCTGAGAACCGCTGGGTAGGCAGCCTTGGCTGAAGTTGTCGAACCCGCGACCCAGTTTCACGCACGCACCAACACAGCGCCGAACGGTGCATGCGGTGTGCATTAACACGTACGCGTTCCCGCGCGCGAGAACGACACGCCAGATAAAATGCTGGCAAGTGCCGCGCTGCCGAGAGGAGCGCACCAGCAGCGCCGAGGCCCAGGGAACAAACGAACACCTATGTATATGAACGGAGCTTTTATTTATTTTTTATTTCCTTTTTATCAAGAAGTTACGAAAATCCTAAACTATCGACCCCGTTATACGCGAAACTAACAATCTTGAGCTTAGATTAAGGGCTTACGAAAATCTTACCCTTACCGATCGAGTCATTTTTCCATCGTGCCCGTTTTAGGGATTTCGTTCCTCACTGGCGAAGTTTTTCGTCGAGAGGCTATGGCGATCATTGACGATTTCGAAGAGGATAGAATCGACCCCGTTAAACGTGACGCAAAAAATCTTGGACCTGAGTCGAGGGCTTGTAAGAATCCCACCATTACCAACGGAGTCGTTTTTGCATTGCCCTTTTTTTTTTAGATATTCATCTATCGGTGGCTGGCTTCTGTTTTCTTCGAGATGTTACGAAGATCCTTGCCGATGTCGAAGAAAACAAAATCAATTGTTTGTCACCTTTTACAGCGTGATTAAACTTGGCGCAAGAAATCACGAGTTTAAGTCTGGGTCTTCCTAAAATAAAACCACCCTTATCTAGAGAGTTTTTTTTTTTTTTATTGAGTATTCGTTTTTGGGTAACCGCCTATTGCTGACGGACTTCTTCCGTTTCGAAAAGTAACACGAAATGAGATAATATATCACAGCACTATTTTCATGTAATATTTACGCTAAGAGAAGTAAACTGCGATTCACATTTACAGGCTCGGTGATTTATTTTTCCTAGCATGAATATTTCATGAAAATAGTATCATGCCGTATCATGTTTATTTTGCTCTTGATTACTCTGAGAATCCTAGAAAGTCCCTTAGCTGTGCATATGCTAATGCTTAAAACTGCCATTAATGCAAAAATAACTCGGTCGGTAAAAATAGGACTGTTACATGATGTCTTTTCGAGGTTAGAGTATAGATTCAACACATTGAATACTGTTGAGAGAGACACGCCACTGTCTTAGAATAAGTCTGGCTTTTCATACGCCTGGAAAAATGTTACGTCCCTCTGTCAATCAGCGTCAAGGCACTGTCGAACTTTAACAATGATAAAATAATATTGGGAATATTTTTTACAATGTTGGTATCCCAAGAGAAGTAAGTCGTTTGGTAAAAAGCAAACACGTGACTTGGAGAACAAAAACGGAAGTCCGGCGAAGCGGAAACCGAGTTTTGTCCGGGGTATAAATGTCGATAGGTTTTTCCTACTTTTAATTGACAAGGTACAGCATAATGGATAAGGCTTTCGGTTCCGTCCTTGCCGCTCGACTGCGAATTAACACCCAGCGTCGTTTGCTTCGATATCTGCCAATTCTCCGGGAGGTCGTTCCCACCTGCTCGAAATGACAATGAAGAATTATTCGCAACGGTTGTGTACACCTGTGTTGCGGATAAGAGCGCGTTGCAAATTTTCTCATTTTCTTACATCGACTCTTCTGTGTTCCCTTGGTTTTTATTCCTTTTGTTCGCCTCGCCTCCACGCGCATTGTGCACTTTCGCAACATTTTTTAGATCGGAACGAACGTGCCTTCATCTCTTTGCGCGGTAAATATGAGAAGGTATAGCAAAATTCCTCGGCAAACTGAAATTGCCACAGACATAGATTGAAATTCTCTGAAAACATTTCGGCTCAATGGGTCTCATCATGTTCTCGCAATCATCTCGAACATGGGTTTTCAGTATCCAACATTCCACTATCACGCTGTTGTCTTTCTTACAATTGAATCGAGAATATTAACCAGGTTCTTCGTTTGTTCTATTTTCTATACTCTTATCACGAGTAGAGAGAGAGAGAAGAATCGAAACTTTTTAAGGATCTAATCCACTCATACTTCTTGCCCTAGTTCCTCTAAGAAAGAGAACTATTCTGTTGTCTTGCTTGTTCTTTTTCCACGTCAAAGGTGCGCATCTCCCCTATCAAATAAACGCGATAAGAGAAAGAGACTAGAGGTATAAAAACAAAATGCGTCGTCGTGCCGCAACGTACTGTAAAACAATTAAACGCTAACTGCACGGAGTCGTATAGCATGCATACACAACCGTATAATTCCCACGTTTTGTACATTCACGATATGCGTGTATGCAACGCACAGAAAATCACCTTCCGTTACGCAATCTACAACATTGCCGTCTTCCGTTGCCATTTGTGAATGAAGTGGCTGGCTAGGTACTTAAATGGTAGCCGCGTGTACTTGGGCGATTTTTCACTCGTCGTTGAATGGAGAAATGGAAAAGCATCGAACCATTCCCTTCACAAATTCTGAACGCGGCGCTGACCTTAGAGTAGAAATCTCGAATCGTGAACAGTGAAAGATGTATTTTCAATACCTGCGCAACAAAATGTAACAGTCGAAAGTGAAAAATTGCGGGCGTAAGAGAGAAGTCGAGATAAGACGATGCCTCTGCAATCGAGGTTTCTGATTTGCGATTAGCCGTTCGGTTCAAACAATGTGTGCATAACTTACGAAGATATGGAGAAGTGGTTGAATTTTCACTACGTTCTTACCTGTGCAAGCTGCGCGATGCGCTCGTCTGTGACGCATGCACCCTGCACTCAGATAAATGTTACCTGCGATGTGCCTAAACAAAGAAGGGAATCGCCCCATCCAGAATGCAGCGTTCTTAACGAATGATAATAATTTCAAATGCATGTGAGACTCGTAACTGGGAACACTTACACCCACACTGCAATATGGTATAAGTGGACAGATAAAGTGGGAGGAATGCGATATCACAAATATACACGCGTGACATAACAAGGGTAAATAGAGCCGCTATAACTCGACAGTAAGTTGTTTGAAATTAGTGAAGTTTTTGATTTTTCATATTTGTCCAAACTTGCCTTTGGTCAATCGAAATCGCAGCAACATCTCTGCAAATCTTTGACAATAGAAGAATCCAGACATGCGTATAAGTGTGTGAAACAATAAAACAGTTGGTGTTAACCATTTTGCGGAAACAACTTTTTCTTTCACAGTATAATAGAAATGTAGAAATTCATCTCCAATCAATTTTATAAAATATTTTTAAATCAGAAAAATGCCACCGAATTCAAAGAAGTTTTGGATAACCTCACAAATTCTTCTGGATTCTTCAGACGTGTCGAAGTCGTATGAAATCTTTTGAAGTCCTCTGAAATCTGACACGTTGTCTTGGCAATATCTCGTGAAATGCAGTCGAGTTTAATGAATTTTTTAAAAATTCGTTGAACTCGTGTATTGAATCTGTAAATTGAATAAAAGTTAACATTTCTTGGCAACCGAAAAGTCTCGTAATGTTTTAACGAAATGTTATGGAACTTCGTCAATCTGTACAAGTACGAAGTTTCTCAATTCTTATCGAATTATCTCCTCAAGATCAAACAAGTCTCTGATACCTTGACATTTCGAAATTTGGTATTGGCAATTTTTGATCAAGCAATTAATCGAACGATTCACAAACGACTCTTTGAATCCTCAATTTTTTTTGTTTCTATTTTTTGTTGATACTTCGAGAATTAGCGAGTCAAGAAATCCGAAAATGAGCGTCAACCCTAATATATTATGATTTTTTCAAGCGCCTATCCGCAATAACGCAGCGCTCTTAAGAAATGAACCTCGGTGAAACAGAATTAAAGCGGGTGACTCTGCAGATGCCAAGTGAAACCGATCGTTATTCACAATCAGTATAATATTTACGACAATACGAGTGAGCGCTGGACATAGAAATAAAATACTCGTACCTACTTCTTGCTCCGAGCCCGCGGCGTTGCCCTAGGCTTACGAGTGATTGTGAATTATTTGTTTGTGTACATACTACGTGAGCGTTTATACACACGGAGATAGAAAGAAGAAAAAAAAAAGACGACGGTTAACGCATGAATATAATGCCTCTGTATCGCCGACATATCCATACCATGGCCGTGAGTACTATCACTGACTAGAGAGATTTGCGAAATCTTATTACAATACATGCGTGTGTACAATACAATATATATCTGCAGGCAAAACGATTCGCGCCGATAATCGAAGGATAAAAAATGCAGAGATCGGTAGATACGCGGCAACTTGCTTGAGGCTTGAAAAATGCACGAATCGTTTCCACGCGCCGGTATAACGTTTACAGGGTACTTCGACATATATAATGTGTATAATGCACAGAAATTGCGACGATCACGTTTTTTTTATCTTTAAATAACTCATTGATTATTGAATACGAATGTAGCCTGTAAACGGTGATATTGACCGTAACAGTGACACAAAAATTGACGCGTGTGTGTGTGTGTGCGTGCGTGAGATGTAAGAAAAGAAATAACAAACTTTAGTGCGATTCTAGAGTGTTGAAGTGATAGTGGATTTCTTTATTCTGGGTGAACGTGTTCACTGTACGACAGCCGGTTCCTTTTGGGCCATGCGGCTTCTACTTATATCGTTGCACGTTGCACCGAAACAGGTCAGATCTTCTGCGCTTAACGGACTCGGGTGATGATTAAATTACCGGCTAATGATTCAATGCCTTGAAGGAAAATCGATGCACGATTGAAAAAACTGGACAAGTAAACAGTAAATGTCCGTTACATCTGCGTTGTGAAGAATTTTATTTTGATTAAATCAAAATTTTCAGTAAAAGTCATCAACGTTTTAGAGTCTTATCTCCACGAAAGAGATAAAAGTCAGTCGAGTCCCTTTTCCTTCGAGCACCTCAACTTGCCTGGTTCCGAATATGTTCCGAAGATCGTAGTAGTGCTCGTCCCTGCAGCAAAATGTAAAACAAACATATTCTGGTAGCCGAGACGACGACTCGTGTCTACACAGTCGATCGGAATTGCCTGGATCTTCGTGTCCGTAAATGCGTCTCTGCTGCAAGCCTGCGAGGGTGATTCAAACTTCGACAGATTCCCAGTGCAATGAGTGTTTTACAACGTTGCATTGGCATGCGGTAGGGTGTGCGAACGAGCCGTAAAATCTGTTGATGTATTTTTGGAAACCGAGAGAGATAGATGGAGGAGAAACGGAGCGCAGAAGAAGCGGTAAACAGTGCAGGAGCTAGCAGAAGAAGCCGGCGAACCGCACCAGCAGCCCGGCTGGACCGGAGAAACGAATTAAAAATAACGCTTGTATACCTAATACCTATGTCTGTCGGGTCGGATATGCGTTCAACGAGCATCTCGCGATGCAAGGGTCTCTCCTCCTAAGTGCCTGCTAATTGTCCGATACTTGAGACGTACAGAAATTCATCAAGAAATTGTCGCGAAACCGAATTTCTCTGCGTCCGGTTGGAGAGGAGTTGCGGGTTGATCGAAAATCGATACCTATTATTTATTAATTTTATTGCGAAATTATTGTGCCAGAACAGGAGATAGGTACTGGGATTCGATAGCAAAAGCTTATACATATATGCTTCGTTTCAAATCGCGTAAGAATTTTTTTAAAATTTAGTAGATTCGTTCGATTCAAGCCTGAAATTACTCATTTTATTCAAAATAATATTTTGTACAAAGTCACTGAAACATATTTTCATTTCTTCTCGTAGTCAATTTAATACTGCCATTTATTGATCGTGATCAATATCGGTCCAATGTTGTAAAATTAGTATTCAAGGATGCCGGTGTATTATAAAAAAAAAAGACTTGCAGTTAATTTGTAGAAAATAGTCTTTTGGATGAAATGCGCAATCGTAGAGTGAAATCGAACAAATCTACCAGATATTTTTTTTACCATTTACAATTACTTGGAAATGAAGCACCGACATCTGAACTTTGGTTTAATATAGTATTTACTTGTATTACGAAAAATGAATGTTGTTTCAAATCGTCTCTCATAAGTCAGCCAAAGCCAATGGAAGCACACCTGAATGTGATTCTTGGTGGAATTTTGGAACACCACTTCGTGCGTGATATTTCGAAAGGATTCAGGATCATTTGAAGGAGATAATATAAATAAGACCGTTACTTCAAGAATATAGCAGGGCCGAGTCTTTACTGGCTCGATAAATTTTTTCTCCCAGGACCGCAAAAGCGGTTTTTAATTACAATAATCACCGTGTTTGCTCACAGCCTACTGTCGTTTTGAATCGCGATTGTTAGCTGCCTACGTTTCGAGCCAACCAACTTAAAAACAGCGTTGTGTGCATGCGCGGAGAAATTTAGAAAGCACGATGCCCGCATGAACAGGCTCAAATCTTGTCCCGTACCGTTGGCAACTTTGCGTTGGCAAATTTACACGTCTTGTCAGTTAGCCTCACCCGAGGAGAAAGGAAATTGAGAGAAACAGTTTTTGGCCGAGACTTCTGCCACATCCGATGGGCAATGTTTTTTACTTTCGTTTCACCAATTGGCAGTAGTTGCTAATTTGGCAGTCAAACTCGCGATAATCTTGCTTGCAGGTCCAATCAATGAACTATTCTATAGAATTCGCGTGGTGAATACTGTTCGTTCATTGAAATTTTTCAGGTGCTTGTGTTGTATTTCAGCAAAAGTTTCGTCACCTGATACAATGTTCATGAATTAATTTATACTTTTTCTGGTGACGACAGGTAATCGAGTACGGTACCCTGTTTATTTCCTTGTGTATACTTTCTTTGCATCCGCCTTATTAACGTTATGTTGTCTCATGAGGTATTGTTTACAATCTTCTCGCCTCACGAGATAACCTTTTTGCCACGAACGATACTGTTTAATACAACAACTATCGCGTCACGACTATAAGCGGGAACCGAACCACATTTAGAGATTCTTTGATTTTTAATCTTAGTAGTTCGAATTTTGCATAAAGATTGAGCAGAGTTTTCCGTCAGTGATTATTCACCAGGCAACCGTTGTACCTCAACTTTCGAATTTGTAAAAATATTATTCGGTTGTGAATCCTTTTAATGCTTGTACATGATAGTACGATCATTTTATAATTAATTCGATTTCCTAATCAAGGAATGATAATTATGATAAAAATTTTACTGTCTGTAAAAATTACATTGAGAAAAAGACTGCATTATTTCCGACTAATGGAAAAATACCATTCTGAAACTTCTCACCTAAATGCATTTACGGCTTTTTGCGGCTTGCTTCAAATCATATTTATACAACTTTACTCTTGGTATTAAACAATACGACCTTTCATTGCTATCGTCTTATAGTTGCGTATTGCAATATCTTATGCGTTACGATTGTAACGCGATTATAATCTGCTAGTGGACTCAGCTTTTTTTCTTATTGTCAACCTGGTATATTGGGAATTTTTCTTTCACATCAAATCATGGATGTAAAATTGAAAAACTACCGATCCGACGATGGTTTATTGCGAAACTCGACACACGGTGCAACACCGTCGAGTTATGTTCTTTGTTGCATGTATATGGTGTTTGGCGAACATGTAGCAAGCTACTCGTTACAACGTAATGTGGTTAGAGATTACGTGTAGGAAACGTTGCGGTCTAAACGAATCCGCATAAAACAAGATTTTAATCAGATTGCGTCAACTCCAAACAAATTTCAATAGAAATCGCAAATCCAACGCCGCCCGACCTATCAAAACTGTTGCATCCTCTTAGCCTCCGAAATTAATTATATCCTAGAATTAAATGTTTGGAAAAATATTTGGAACAGTATATGAAAATGGTTGAAAATTTTGTCCTAACACAATTCAACCAATCCAAAATTGTCAAATCTTGGAATGGAAATGCGTCTCATGCATCGGGAACTTTCCGACATCTCCTCACCTGCAGGTTGATGTTCTGGAATGACATAAAAACAAAGCTCTGCGTTACGTCCTCGTGATCGACGGATCGACGGATCCTCGTGCTGGAGGCAGAAATGAAACGAGCCCAAGCAAAGTTGTATCAAAGCGTATAATTCACGCCAGCAGCTGTGAAAAAGCAGGCGAAACACACTTCGCCGAAATTAGTTTCTGCACGTAGAGTTAAGATCTCCAACGTCTCCCCGCATTATACGACTGTATATAATATACTCTGTATACGTATACGTATACAAACCCGATCTGATGAAGTTAAGAATTCAGGCCTCACCGCGACTGGAGAAGGATCTCAGTTTCTGGAACCAGAAATTACTCCGTGAGATACACGACACCGTTATATCTGTAGGTTCTCCCTGCGAAATCAAATATACAATCATCAGAAAACCCTCGATGACGCGCTATTTCGTTCATTGCGGTCAGCTTACGCGCTTTCGTCCCCGATTTTACCTTCGACTCAAACCGCAAATCCGTTGAGCTGACCTAATTATAACTTCGCTACACGCGAAACTTCGTTTCCGAGTATTTTTTGAAAAGGAAAATACACCGGACACCAAAGGCGGATGAGATACGTACGAAGAGGAAACCTCCGCGCTCCGTCATCCTACGCGTCATGTTTGAATTTGCGTTTGACTTTCGAAGAGTTGCAAGACTTGTTACGATTCTGATCAGACTTTTTCCACGAAGGTCATAAAATTTCGTTTCCGACTTCAGGAAGTGCTGAAAATTCGAAAGTAGATGCTAGGACTCGAAAGAACGGTAAAATTGATAAACTTGTTTCTCGTAGACGGTAACGCCGAAAGGCCTAAGAATTGGAGGATGTTCATATCTCGGTGTACTGCGACTATGACGTATCCAAACTACTGCCAGATAGAAATTTTCAACACGAGAAACGGGCCCGGTTAAGTTTGAGGATCGGTCCACTTACACGGAGATGTATTCGGAAAAGTTGAAATGAATCGATCATCCGGATACTGCGGATAAGCAGTGCAACCCGATCGACTCGCAAGCGTGTCTGTGACACAAGAAATTACTAATCACTGACCACTGACCACTGACAACTCTGACCGCCGAGAATGAGTGCTGGGTATAATACACTTGGGGTACTGACCACCGACTATCGCCGCAGTAAGCTCATAGGTCATGGCTGTGGAACCGGCGTCTACGAAACGGTGCTAATTTCTGTGTAAAAAAGTTTAAAAAAAAAAAGAAAACAAACAAAAAACCTACGAATTCGCTCGTGAATTTTCTTCTTTATTATACCGCTATTTTTATTTTTCACATATTTGTTTACCTTCCATTTACTAAGTGACCCGAAACGAAGTGGCTAAGTCAGTCGTCGCTGGGTGTGTAGGACAGAAACAGAACAGCTGGTACAAATATAGAAAGGGAGGAAACGGTTAAAATTGACCAGAAGGAATTCAGACGGAGCTTTCGAGCCTGACGTTGTGCATGTAGTATCCAACTCTGCGCCGAATCGTTCGTGTACACATCGCTCATTCCGCCGACGAAATCTTTCCGATGTCGTATCATAGGATTTCAAGCCTATCGTCGATCAGATCCGATTGGATCAAATCGTAAGGCTGACTCACCTTGTCAGAAAACAATTATCCTCTGCATACGCCCAAGCAAATACAAAAAGTGCTTAAAACAACAGTGGGATTTTTTTAACCCTTCGCGGTCGCACTGGGTCATGTTTGACCCCAGAAACCATATATTTCTCATGGGACGATAAATCAATGCGACGGCGAAGCGTTATAGATTCAAATGGATTTTGCTTTGTTCAATTTCAAGTGTCGATGTCAGAAATTCTTCCGTTGCAATTGTCAGAACGAACGATGAAATCGACGAAAGCAAGATCGATTCGGACACAGTTTGTAAAGGAATTTAATGTTATTGTTTTCTTACGATTATCAAATATCTAGAAAAGGCTTTTCAGTCATATAATCTATATCTCTACGGAATCTTGTACGTTTCTCACATAAAATAAGTGTTCCAATGATACGACTAAATTCAATTATAATAATCGTAGTTCCAAAACATGATGAGTCGACAAAGATCACTTATATATTTTTAATAATCAGTGAAACTAGAGAGCTTATCTTAAAAAATTGATATCGATATCCGGTGTACAAGTTACGACAAATGTATACCTATGCAGGGTTCGTACGCTTTTTGGAACCCGAAATTCCCAGACTATTCCAGACGTTCCAGCCTGGAAATAGGATTTTTCTCAGTAACCTTCCAAGAAATATGACGCTGATTAATGCCAATTTTTTTGCATATCAATACTAATAACATTCAATGTTACCTAGTAATTAATATACTGTCCGACTACTAATTTACAAACAACAGCCAGCGATTTTCAGTAAGAAAGAAACGAAAGGAGGTTTGATATCAAGTAATTTATGTGTAAGAACGAGTTCATTTCTTCAAGAAACTTAAAATTCCGGTCTTATTTTCGAAATTCCCCGACTTTTCCCTGACTTTTCCCTGCTGTAAGAAACTCCCTGAGTTTTCCCGGTTTTCCCTGTGCGTACAAACCCTGCTATGTGAAAAACATCCCTCAAGCTCGAACAAGGATTATAATTCTCCTTGAGAGAGATCAATGGGCGAGGAAATCGGAATCGCGTACAAAGGTTGGCGGTGAGCCGCAAGGGTTTAGCGCAGATGCATCGAAATTGAGAATCGTCTCTCTGAGAGGGTTCCTTAATCAAATTCCTTGCGCAGCGTGAGAATCATACCTTTCTAGGTAGAAACGCACACGGCCATACTAATTGCGAGGGTTAAGCTCGTACCGCGTGAGGCCGCCACGCCACGCGCATACCTGACGCGTCGCCCGCCAAGAGCGGTCTGTTGCCGAAGTGCGATTCGCTCCGCGATGTGGGTCAGCCGCGAGACACCCGTGCCGACCGAGTCGAGCCGAACACCGCCGGAATCGTCCGAGCGCCAATCACGCTCCGAATCTGGGTCAGCTGTGCTGCTGCGCATGCTCACCCGGCTCCCCGGTCGTTCACCGGCGAAGTTACTAACCTGCCGACGGCGATGCCTGCCGCACGTTACCCGCCTCTCTGCGTATCGAGCGCCGGAAAAATGTTGCCTTTCCACAATTGAACTTTATCGTCGCGTTACGTTACGTTGCGTTGCGTTGCGTTGCGTTACGTTACACAGGGCCTCTTTTTTTCCCGCTCAACCGCCGAACGTTTGACGTCGGTGAGCTAGAAGAGCGCGCAACGATCGCACCCCGATTCGTAAAACGGGACCGACATTAAGCGAAAGCCAAAAAGGCCCGGGTTCGGATCGCGCATCGGCTATTCGCGGAGGGGCGGCCCTGATTCGAAAATCTTTTCAAATGCCTCGCGATCTTGGCATCGATCGGACATTCGTGCGATAGTTTATACCGCATCTTCTTCGCCAATGTCGTAAGACCGTTGCCACACCGGAGCTTTCTTAACGGAACCGTACCCTCCATTCTCGTCTTCGTTTTGCTCGACACACAATCGAGCGACTGTGTGATCTACCCTTCTTCTCGGCCGACATTCGCGATCTTCTGCGCAGCAGCCCTGGTCCGTATACCATTTTCTCAAATACGCGTTTCTGCTTCCTTTCTCGCTTTTGGTGCTGACGACAACTCGCCCCTTTACCTCGATCAATGAGCTGCTATTTAGGGCCGCAGCATGCTCTGGCCGTAAAGATCCTCGCATGAATCGACGCGGTGGGTCACGGATGTCGCGTCGCATGTATAAATACCTGCAGACCCGTTGCAGGCCTTATTTGTTTTCTACACACGCGCTTAGAGCGCGACGTACATACACCTTGTAATTCGCACCTTACACCATGCAAGAATAACTAAAAGAAATTTGCATTCTATATTTATTGTTCCACAATATACATGTATCAAGTATACACCTGAATTCACATCGTCGTTTCAGAATGTTTTTACCCTGCAAACGGCGCAGTAATTATTGCGTGAAATTTTCCAAACATCACCCACGCTGGGAAAAATTGTTATCTATTTTTTACAATCGTAAGCATGGAGCAGAAGTTAATCAAGCATTCTTCTGTTTGTTTCAGGTGAGATGCCCGTTTCTATTAAATCCACTGACGAAGGTCAGTAGCAGTAAGCTGGTGAGTATAAAGGATCTGTGGAGTTTGATCAGATAAGCTTAGAGGCCTAAAGCCACGATCTACGCACAGTGAACATATAAAAGTGAAGAGGAATATGATTATCATGTACAGATATGTATAGTTCATGGTCAATACGAAACGCAATTATTCTAACACATCCGCCATTATCGAAATATTTAATCAAAGTTGGTATACGTGGTTAATTTTACAAATAAATTTTCTTCCGTTTTATTTTACATTTACAAGTAATACATTTATTATAATTACATCTGCACGCACGCATCGTGAACGTCACTTGTATAATTCACTTCTATAATATGCTGGCGTACGCTGTAAGGTCGTAATACGAGTCGCTCGTAATCGGGAAGACATGGGGAACACATTACATGTATATGTAACGTTACTATTTATCAGCAATCAAAAGTTGTTTGTTTACGTAACGTTTTTAATTACTGCAACACAAGATAACATCGTATAGTCGGTAGCTGGTATGTCTTGGGTTCGTTCCCTTTGTAAACGGTGCGTGTTTAACGTGTCCATTGTACCTTCGGTCTCTTTTGTACCTTTGACACGGGTCTCATTCGTTTCGTTTCATTTCATTCAACTCCATTTCATGTCGTTCCGTTTCGTTTCAGTTTTATTCTCATTCCTACTCCCATCTTAGTTTCTTTTCCCTCGTTTTTCTTTCTCCCTTCTTTCATTTCATACATACCGAATGCATATCATATGTACCGCAAGCAGGCATACACGATAAAGTCCCAACCGTGTGTGAATGTACCGGACAAGGAACTTACATCTTATTGTCCGTCGGTCGCGTACATGTATATATATATACAGTGTATAACTGTTATTCCTATTATGGTGTCCAAATCTTTTAGTCTTGCTCGGAGAAACGGTGCAATCCGCTTTCCATCTTTCCCCAGCCTCATGCGATCCATTATTACATCTCAAAAAACAACCAGCAAAACAGGTCAATCTTCACATACACCATTATCTATGTGCATACGTGTCGGGGTAGTGGTACGTAACTACACGTTCACATCAGGTTAAACTACACACGAATGTTACTGATAACCTGCAGAGAAGTTACGATATTGTAGCGTAAAGACAAAGCTCTAGATATCCATAGATTCGGGCCTAAGAAATTACAGCAATCCCATTTTGAGACGAACATTCTCCTACGGGAGTTCCTGAGGCACTGATTAACAATCTGATAGCAAGCTGCAAAGTCGAGAATGACGGACCAAAATTCAAAGAGATGAAGAATTTTGGTGAAAATTATTATAATACATATGTTTAGATTTTTTATCAGAGTAGGTACTTGATTAAATCGGTTTTCTTGATCTTTACAAACTGAAGATAATGAATTTTCTCAATTTATTTTTGGTTAAATTTCCGCTATTCCTTAAATTTTGCGTATATAAAAGAGTTTCAGCTTATACGGAATTGCGGTAGTTTGAGGTTAGATCAGCCGTTAGCATACATGAAAATCAGTTGTAACGAGAGCTGCGCCGAATCGACACAGACGAAGCCCCATGTAACACGAGAATTTCGAGCCATGTAGTCCCTCGAGAACTCTTTTTCGTCTCTTTCGTTTTCAACACTCGCGCTCGCGGTCGCCGAAACCGCTCCGAGTGTACAAGGATAAGAGCAGCTGGTGATTTACAACGACGCGACGTTAGCTCCATCTGTTTTATTTTTTACACAACAATACAAGCCGTAAGGGCTTCCAAGTGTTGCTCGATCGCGCCGCGGAACACGAGGATCCAGTCGTCGTAGACAAGATCAGCATTCGAATGCGAATCGCGTTCCGAAATCCACCGAATCGTTCGTTGTTCTTTTATCGCCAATCAGCGTGTTCATCGGACAACGTAATTACACCGTTCCAACAAAATCATGGAAAAACAAGTGTAAGGTACGGATAATCTGCATAATACATGCGCGAGTATACATGAAATAACTTGGTTAAATATTTCCACAACAAGGAAGGGGCGGGGGGGGTAAAGCGAGTGCATCGCGGTGCAAAATTTATTTATTTCTAGTGTTATTTTTAGAGCGTTACGTGTCGCAGGTTGGCAACCCCGTGCGCGGTTATGCAATGAACGAGAAAGAGAGAGATAGGCGGCTCGCTGTTAAACGGGAGACAAGGACGCGCATTGGGAACCGGCTGGGCTTTAGAGGGAGACGGACGAACCGTGCGGGTGACGCGATGTGGCTGCCAGAGAAAGTATAGCCTCAACCGGAGCGTCGGCTTCACCCGACGTCGTTCCGAAGGCGAAAAGTTTCGACTTGGGGAAGAAAAAATAAACACCGTTCGACATTCATTTAGCGTTTTCATATCTTCGCTTTATTTATTTTTTTATTTTTTTTCTCTCTTTAACGAGCACCGTTTTAACCACGTGTCCGTACGCGGTATTTTTTTTCTTTGTCGTGATTTTTGTTCTTCGTGCTAATTGTAAGAGAACGAGAACGTAAAACAATACAGAAAGAAAGAAAGAGAGAAAGAAAGAAGGGTGGAGATAGAAAACTTCTCAACTTACGGGCTGCGAAGGCTGTATCCTGAACTGAGGCGTTAATAAATGAGTTATAATAACGCCTAAGGAAGGATGCAGCAGCGTAGACGGGGTTTCGGTTAAGCGCGCCTCTTCGTGACTGCGATCGTGCAATGAGCTACACAATACCTACTTGCACACATGTAACATACGTAAAGCTTACCTTGTAGCCGGACTGTTGCGGTTGAGCAAAACTCGGCACGTCCTGACAGATTTGCTCCGTAGATGGATGGAGAGAAAAAAATAATTGAAAAGAAAAAATACCCTCGGGACTCCCTCGGGCTCTGTATCCACGCGGTTTATGAGCGCATGAGCGTAAATTATACGTATAATAATGAGAATATCATGGCTGTGAGTAACGGTCGAATTCCGTAATTTGTGCCAGAACGCAAGTAATGAGTAGGTATAATACCTGTGTGCTTACCCTGGTACCAAAGTACGCATGTATATGCACAATTGGATGGAGAGAGATCCCTTTATTGTTAGTGAAATACCGTTGCTTAACACATTAGACAAGTCACGCGTTGAAGGCCGTACTCTTAATGAAGATTGAACGCTCATTTGCGCAGTTTTATTGAAATTTTGTTAATGCGCTGCTATTCTCGCATTGTGATATGCTGCTTTCCGTTTATCGACTAAAGCTATTTAGTCATACACCGCAGCTTGACCAAATTACCTTTAGCTTACCTTCGTACTTATACTTTCCGACGCACGAACGGTTCAAGAGGAAATTACAAGTCGCAGGCGAATTTTTAAAAGCATGATGCGTGCGTAAAAAAAAAACTATTGAAAACGGAAGTTTGAATTTAGGAATCGTCGCGTTTTTAGAGTGTGAAAAAAATTTAACAATAGCCGTATATGTGCATGTGTAGATTCTCCCGCAGAATTGTTGAATGCGGTATTAAAAATTGTGAAGTCATTATACAAATAGTAAGTATGGGTATTGTAATGTATAATGATGGAAACATGCCGCGTTGTGCGACATCGTGCAAAAATATTCTGCCATTCGTCTACTTTGTTTGTCATGCGTGTATGTTACATGTGATAAAATAACACCCACCAGACGCGCTTGCGCAGTTTGTTAGAGAGTTGCAATACGACCGAGAGAGACGTGGAGAAAGAAAGAGGAAAAGAGAGAAAAACTTGTTCGATTATAACGCAGTAACCAAAATTCGAGAAAATATTCAATTTTTGTACCATATTTATTGCGGGGATATACAACGTACGGGTCATTCTGCTGACTATCAGGCATTTTTTCATGCGTCCTCCTAAAATTTCTAAACTGGTATGATAAGGTTTTTTTTAATCAACTTTTTTTTCTGATCACGCGGCATAGGTTTTTTTTTTATTTTTTTAATTATACATTCAAACATAACCAAACACGTTCAACGTGTTTTTTGCGAATTCGTACAAATCCCTTGTAATGTACTGCAACGAAAACCCTGCGAATGAGAAAGTGTTCTAAAGTAAGGAACGAATTTGAAACGAGATACATTGAGAAGTAAAATTAATTGAAGACGAGTCCGAAAATCCAATGTGTCCCTCCTCGAGCATCTCTGTGTACAATTGTATACTTAACTTCGGAGTGTCGAAGGGGGACGGAAGCACCTTGAAGTCTGAACGAGGGGTAATTCATCGGAGACAAAACACTGGACAAATTCTATTTAGTCTAATTCCCAGGGGTTTCCAAAATCATACTCTCCAAATCAGATTATCAATCTTGAAATTCGCAGTGGCATCGAAAACGCTTTTATAATCAGTGGTTTTAATTTGACGTTGACAAAACGATAAATTGATGTTACAACATCGTTGGACCGAAAAAGTGGACTACACTAAACATACAGGTTTGAAGGCTTGGAGGAACTGCAGTTTGAGAATCGGCTTGTCGTGCCAGTTAAAACTGACAATGAGATAGGAGCCGGTTTCTCCATTAAACAGACCCCGGCCAGTGCGTGGGTAACGTAGAAGCTTCTAACGTTGGTAACGTGTCCTAGGACTAGGCTGGCGTAGGTAACGTAGGTGAGCGTCGCGCATTGCATTACGTTGCACAAGTTGAGCGTGCGGATCAAGAAGGCGGCTATCCATGTTCACTGCTTCGGGTGGTTTTCCTCTCATTCTTGCATCCTCTTTTATTTTTCATCTCACCCCTGTTTCCTTTTCTTATTTATTTATTTTTTTTTTTATTTCTTTTTTATCATCCTTCTCTCCTCCGTTTCGCCATTAACAGGATTGATCGCAGCCTCCCGTTTTCTTCTCATCTGTCAACTGTCGCGTTTGCCGTTCGGGTCAGAGAGATACACCTTATATACATACAACATGGCAACAATAAAAATAACATGCATATGTGGCGTAGGTATATTATATCGTGTTATCCAGCACAATAGATACGTTTTACTCACCTTGTGCGTATGTGCGGACGGAGGCAATGAAGGACGAAAAAGAAATGAAATTCAACGGTATTCGCGGCGAAAGTGATGATAGATATATTTCATACACACGTATAAGTGCCGGGATCAATGATCAAAGGAAAAAACGAACATGGGGAAAGAAAAAAATTTTAAAAAAAAGCAAATCCGATTGCGCAAACACTCGGCATCGCGGTATATTAAAACGCTTTTACTGATAAACTGAAATAAGTGTACTAAAAAAAAAAAAAAAAAAAAACTACACTGTTTATCTCCCTCCCCCCCTACTCGCTCTTTCTCCTTGTGATCTTATCTTTCGATTGTGCCTCTCGAACTGCCTACACGGTTAAGTCCGCGAGGCAATTCCTCGGAGACTAATAAAGATTGAGTCTAGCCATGCCTCGTTGTCTATACATATGTACGTATATAGAAAATCACGATAAGAAAGTAGCGGAGGGAAATTGTTGGACTGTTGCTAAAAACAGCAAGCGCACGACTGGCCTAAAAAGTAGAAGAGGAAGACGAAGTCGATAAGTGAGATGAGTCTAACAGTCTCCTAAATACCCGTATGTCGTGTGCGAGGTGCTTGCCTTAAAATTATTTGCCCATGGACGTGAATTTTTATAGCTTATTAAGGGGGTGTTCTAGTCGATTTCGACGTTGACGTATATATCCTAAAATATCGAAGTCCACGTGTCTCAAAGGTGAAAAAGGACTCAACAGCCCCATTCTGTACGCAATTCTGAACAAAAACACTCCGACTCATATTCATTTGATGCAAAAATAAAGAAATAGCATAGATTTTACGAAATGGTAATAATAAATTCGTAGTATTCATGCCATTTCATTATATGTATCTGCTTCCAATGAAAATCTGTTGGAGTATTTTTGTTCAGAATTTCGCATAGAATAGAGCTTTCGAACTCTTTTCCGTCTTTGAAACACGCGGATTTCGATAATAGGAGATATATACGACATGTCGAAATCGACCAGAGCACCCCCTTCATCTACGTTCAAAGTTCTATGCGGTTTCACGCTACGTATTGTTCTATGAATCGACGACGCACTTGATGCGCGTTGTTTGCGTCGCGTTCGCCTCGTAGAAGCTTATCAACAGCATTGTTTGCACCTCGTTCCCTCTCTCTCGCTCCCTCTCTTTCTCTTTCTCCTTCTTCTTCTTTTCGTCGTCGTTGCGTTATTCTTTCTCCACTAGCATACGAGGCACGTGCACGGATGGACCCAGCTTCGCGGCATAACCTCGTGGCGTCACCACCGTATGTTACGCATCACGTGGATCGTAAGAAAGCAGCGACAGGCCGTGTAACCGAATAAAATTCTGTACGTTACATTTCAAGGCGAACAAATCAGAGGACTTGAATTGGGATTTGGTACAATTATAAGGGCTATCACTGTCAGAAATAATGTTGGTTTTATTAAATAGTGTCGGACTGACACCAAATCTTAGTCTAGATTTACCTACACTCAATTTTTCTAACAGTTTATGTACGCGGTAATAACATCAGGAAAAAAACACACAAAAAAAGCCAATGGTTAATATAGAAATGGAACCGTTCGTTAATCACGTAACTCCGTCATCTCATTTTTATTACGTTTAGAATTTTCTGACAGCCCCTTATAATTTTGTAATTCTACAAACATCCCTATAACGACTATTACCTTCTTCGATTGAAAATTTCCTTCAACCGGCAAGTGGCTTAATTGGTATACATTTGCGTGAGCCAGACTTGAAATGCGGCGTTTCTTCGCCGTTTCGTATAAGTGCAAGCTACGAACTCGTCTGTCGTAATAGAAAAAAATACTCTCCGCAAAAAAATGTTGCACAATCTGCACACGAGGCAATTGAACGCGGCACGCAAGGCTTTCGTTGAGGTACTCAAAGTACAAATGAACGCACGCAAGTCACATGGCAATAGAGATAAATGACGGTGTTATAGAATGTTAACTTTTTCCCCAAGACTTTATCCTATGCATCATCTGTTGGAAAACAATGAAACGAAGAATCTGGATACTCAAAATACTTATCAATAGACTTCAGTCAATTTACCGAAAGATAATTTAATAAATTTCCAGTGATTAAAAAGAAATTTGATAATTATCCCACGTTGTCGATTCGCGACAGTCCGTAAAATGTTATTACTAGTACGTACTGCGAAATAACGAATAGCATATGTTGAAGTCGTAATACAGGTACGGAATGTCCTACATGTGTACAAAGAGAACGTTCATTTCGCATAAGAAAGAATGAACCGAAACGGTAAAACAGGAAAACGACGAAAAGAGAGTTCGTTCGTTTCGGTACGAAATTTTTTTTCGTCTCTCGACACCTCCGCGATTCGTTTACAACATTCGGTACGAAAAATGTTGCTGTGCGACGGCGAGTGAATTTCTTTTTCTAAAATAACATCTAGTCGATGAGCTAGGCCATAGCGCAGCGCGATGAGGAGCGGCCGCGGGGGCGCAGGGGCAAGTAAGTTTCCGTCTGTATCGACGGAGGCGGCGCGTCGCGACGCTGACGTAAAGCGCGCGCTAGGGACTCGGGCAAGTTCGTGGCTTCGGATCGCCGAGGTGGGGGAGCTGAGGGGGTTTCGGCTATCGTCGCTAGAAGTAGAGTTCAGTGACCTCGCTGAGCGCACCGAGTAGTGGGGGGTTCTCTCTGACATATTGTTGGATGCCAGGCCGGTCCGGTGGCTACTAAACCGTTCGGTTAAAACGAAATCCCCCCCGTGGAAAAAAATATTTCATGCCTTTAATATCGGAGAGGATATATTTTTATTTTATTATTTTTTTTTTTACGAAAACCCATATATCCCGCCCGGCGAAACACGCGCCCCGGTTTTCATCTCTACGACGTTTCTCGCGCTCCTCCCGCACTTGCGTTTCACTCGTCCTCGACTGTCATTCGAATTATCGGATCAACTTTTCCGGCTGAAAGAAACCCGCGAATCGCGTTAACAACCGCCTCCGGCAGCTGCACCCGTTGCCTGCGTAAGTTACGCCTTTCCTTGCCTTGTCTTGCATTGGTCAGAAGAGCCTGGGCCTTGCTAGCTGGCAAAGAATACCGAGAAGCGGTGTAGTCTTCTTGCCCACGGGGACCGCGCGGTGTGCTCGCTCGAACAAGGAAGCGTGTGTGCGTGTGTGTTTCGTTTCTTTTTGTTTTTGTTTGTTTGTTTTGTTTTTTTTTTTTCTTCTCCTTCTCCTCCTCCTCCACCCCCCTCCGTCTCGCACTCTCTCTCATCTCTCTCTCTCTCTCTCCCTCTGTCTTTAAAAATGCGTAACCGTGCGGACGCGGAAAATTGGGAGAGGTTCGATTTTCGTTCGATTATTAGCCGAGTTCGCGTTCTCCGCGTCGCGACGACACCTCGTTATTCCTCCGTGCCCCCATCGCGGCGTTAACGTGAAACGTTGTATCTCGCCGCTTATCTAACTCCTAAACCTCGGTTGTTCGCGAGCCCACACGGTATATAATGTAATCTTAACGTTCGGCCTGATGCGAGTGAGTGTGTGACTTGCGGAAAACTGGGGGATCATCGAACTCTCGGAGTGTCTTACCGTCACTCAATATCTATTTAAATAACCGCGCATCGTCTTCTGTTATTAATATACAAGTTGTGGTACAGGTGCAAGCCGGGGATTTTTAAAGATATAAAAAGTTTGTGCAAACGGTGCTTTGTGTGGTGGTGAGAAAAGATACGTAACAACAACAACAACAAGAAAGAAAACGACAACATCAACAGTAATAATAATCAGTGATTGTGAAAATTGTGTCTTGGTTGTTTTTATTACACGCAACGCTTATCTGCAGTGACGGGCGGTGCAGTTTTTCAACGCTTACATAGCGGTCCGTTTCGCCGACGTTTATAATAACGAATGAATTGATATAGGATGTATCTTATGAGTGTGTAACGAAATCACGGAAATGAAACGAGACGCTCCGACCGCTGGGATGAAAAATATCGCAATTACCCGGCACCTCGAGGACAAGACGCATCAGGAGAGAGATTACGATGATTTTCATAACGTTGCGTTTAACATAATATAAAATATTAAAATTGTGTCTCTTACATCGTGGGCAGTCACGTATAAGTTTTTTTAGTTCATCGGATTAGTGAAGTGGCGTTAACATCTTTCTTCTTTTTCTCTCGCTATCTCTCTTTCTCTCTCTTTTTCTCTCCGCTACTATTATCATTGTAATTGACATATTTGGTTGTTCTATCTTTTTTTTCTTTCTCCGTGATCATTAAGCTTCGTAGCTCGATCCACGTTCGTCGCAACGTTCACTCGAAAAGAATTGCCGAACAAATGACAGTGCGTGCAGTAGTGGATTTAAATTTTGCGGGTATAGATCGATCGGGGCAACGCTGAAGTTGTTCCCTTGCTGTTGGGTACCGTTGAAACAAATACAGAACCTTAGAAGGCACAAAATTTACACGGTCTTCGATATTTTCTTCTTATTCTTTGCTTTCTTTCGCTTCGATATGCAAAATGCAAAGTCTGCGATAAACGAACTAAATAATTAACTGCAGAAGCTCAGTGTCGTGGTTATATTCTCAATACATGAATCGAATAGCGAATGCTTTCAAGTATTGCACGCCCACACACTGTATTTAAATTCCTCATCACGCGACGATCATCAACTATGTATATACACGTGTATAGGAACAAAACTTATTGAATTTTATTCCGCATCACGCTCTCTCCTTTTTCCGTCTTCTCTCTCCGTCTCTCTCTCTCTCTTTCTCTCTTCGATTTCCGTTATTTATATCGTATGCACCTTGTGAACATTCAAACAGGCGTCGATTATTCGATTATTAACAGTAAAATTGAATAAATTGAAAAATTTCGAATCATAGGCGAAAGTTTTGTTGAAACACAGTACCAATACGGAACGGAACGGACCATTCATATTCTTATTTCCCGACGATCGCAAAAGCTGAAAGAGCGTCGAGTTCCAATATAATCAACCGTCGTACGTAACGAATAAAACCTCGATCCTTGCCTAACTACGCGATAAATAATTAGCCCCTGTGCACCGCCGGAAGAGCGTTATATCATATCGTATCGTTTGCAAGGCGATATCGCTCCTTCGGTATTGCACGATATTTAAAATAATCTAGCTTCGGGTCACGTGTTCAGCGCGACAATCACGTAGATGAACGGCTAGATGGCCGGCCGCCTATGACCGCTGCACCCGTCCGATATTAGGCAAACGGACGCACACGTCTCTCCCTCCCGATCCCTCCCCGTCCCTCCGTCATCACCTCTCGGGCCCTCGAATGGACCCGCGATCCGTCGGTCCGTCACACAGGCGCGCCGAGTTTTGAAAATCCCGCTTTCCCGAAAACTCTCGATAGCCGCGTAGCGAGGCTGTGTGCGCGCGTTTCTGGGTGTGTGGGTGTTTTTCGCACGAACACGCAGCGCCTCTCCGTGCTGTTCCTACGCGTCATAAAGACGTAGCAACGCCGGGTGACTGTACTCCGAGTTCAACGTTCTCTGTTATGTAATGTTTGCTTGCCTCCGCTGCAACAGTCCGCGCTAAAAGGCCGCAACGCGGCGCTGCCGTCGCCAACTACGCGACCAGACGCTACCAACACACCGTATCGGATCGACGTAGCCTCCGCGTCTCTCAGGGCTCTCACACCGTTCCGACATCCCCGCATCATCCCTTGACGGGTTTATAACACCTGCCAGCCCCTATCGAATATCAAAAATTCCAATTTCATCGCTTCTCCCGGGGGTTCAGGGTCTTCTTTCATTTTTTTTTCCCCCCTTTTTTTTGCGGGTACGTTGAACAGTAAATTCGTTTACCACCGGTATTCTGTCGTCAGCGTACTCAATATTTCATGTAAACTAAACCGACGTGAAAGCTCGGTTTACCGTAATTTCGATACTTATATTCAATGTGAAAATAGTCGTCATCTTGATCTTGATCAATTTTTAATGCACTGAGTGCAGCGGTAATATTTGACTATTCGTTTTTAGTTGAGTTGAATCTTTTTCAGAATAGACGTAGCATACAGGAAATCGGACTATAAAGTTTTCGATTAAAATTTAGTCATTATTTTTACTTATACGTAGTTAATTCTCTGAGTACATGATCTTATTGAGTGTCTGAATTTTGGATACCCGAACGTGCCCCGAAATTGAAAACATTTATCAAGTTTAGCGAATTTCGATAACTAAAGTCCGAAAAGGAGAGGTGGAAAATTTTCAATCCTACTATAATATATGATCGTATTTACTTGATATCTCGTATCGTAGTATAGCAGACGTCACAGGGCGACGTCATCGGGTTACACCTACGCAGGAGAATAGGAGACGAAAACATGCATATGTTTTTTGATGCGCAATTTCGCCGGCAAACGATCTATTATCACTGAACGCTACCTATATACGTGCTGTCTGCAGTCCCTGTTAGCCGCGGCAATTGATATATTGGAATGATTCCTTCATCGGTTATATTACAACGTTTATGACCGTCGTAGAGAATCATATAGAGCGACAAGTAGTCGATTTTTCTTCTCTCCTCTCTTTCTTTTACCTCTAGCTTGAATTCTTTCTATATTTCACCACATTCCCATCGTTATCTCAATCGTATTTTTATGTAACGATGAAAATTTTGAAAATTTACGTATAATACGTGCGGATTGTTTTTCAGAAAAATAGAATGACAGATTGTTGGGTTTAGGTGTAACATGTATGGGCATACGGTATCAGATGCACCGGCACACGTTATGTGTTCTACAGTTACGCGTATAGATGCGATAGTATCGTGTATGGACACATCTGCAGTCTAGTAGCTGCGGCACGTGCGCTTTCCTAAAGTGGGTCGATCATGAACCCGTCTCTTCTATAACAACATACATATATATCTATGCATGCATCGGTTTAGTGTTATTTTCTTCGTAATGTCATTAACGATATAGATAACAAAACGGAATTCCCGAACGTCGGACTAGGTATACGCATCAAGAAAAAATGCGATTTGCTGTTATAACATATTATAATTACCGTGTATATATGTGTATATATATATATATATATATATATATATATATATTTATTATATACACATATAACCGTGATCGGATCATCGACGCCAACCAATTTACCACGTATATCCTTTTCCACCGAATACCCGATCCGACCCCGACACAATTTCTCATTTCTGAAAAAACCAAGAAACGTTTCCGCATCATCGCGTCCTGTGTGTGTGCGCCGGATCGTTTCTTCGTTCCCAGTACTGCGTCGTGAACATTGATTGGAATTATATTATATTAACAAGTACATACGCATACTGTACATAATATTTTCCCGAGAGCACCGGAGTCTTGATCGAATTTTCGTCTTTTTTTATCAGCTGACACGCTGCACTATATTAAATATCGTTCTAAATTGTAACAGTCTTGTACATTGTCATTATATGCACACACGGTACAGACTTGGGTCTTCAATAAAATCTCGTTCGCGCTTGGATATCATCGATGTTTGAATATTATAACCGGTATAACCTTTTTTTGTCTTTTTTTTCTAAATACCCACGGAAAATCTCAGGGAATTCGAAGTCTTGGGTAGTTTTTTTTTTTTTTTTTTTTTTTTTCAATACGAAGCGGATTTTAGAGCGGGAATCTATACGTATCCTTTATTTATACATAATTATATACCTCGGTGTAGTCGTTGACGATCCGACTCTCTAAATCCTTGCGTTACACCTACTTACTAGTTTTACGGTCTTTTCGAATATTAGCCGCACGACTCGCGTCCGTTCTTCGGCCGTTTAACGATTCGTTTTAACACGCGTGGCGTGTTAATGTTATTATACGATATTATTACAAATCGTGGAGAATTTTTGTTCTTTGTTTATTACATCTTTTTTTCTAATAACAACTTTTCATTTTCTTGGCCGCCGCTTCGAACCGAAAAACTCTTCGTTCTATGCGCTCGAGATATAAAAAAATATCCGAATACACATCTTTGTAATCGTATTGTGTTTCAACAAACATAATTGTTATGTACAAAGAAAAAAAAAAAAAAAACCCACTAGATAAATATAATGAATGCAAAGTATCTACCAAAAGTAATGAAATTCGTTTACCAATGATAACTGGCTAATTGTAATCGTTTTGTATTGGAAAAAACGCCACTTGGTCTTGTCGTTTGTAAACTTCTTTCCTCAGATTTCAACCACGTGATGATCTTTCTGCAGCAATTGTCCAGGAAATTGATAAAAAAAAAGAACTCAAACATAATCAATAACAGTACGAACAGAAATAAAAAATAGACTATACGTTATCATCGTACAATAACCGGCGACATTGGCACAACACGAGTCTTGTAAAGGTCTGAGATTTTGTCGTTATTTAATTATTTTTCTTTTTTTTTTTTTTTTTATCGACAACATGTATAATCGATCGGTACATAAGACTAAGTATTTTATAATCCTCTAACAGCATCGTATATATTCTTAATTACTTAATCCGAAACTAATTTTACGCATAAAATTATACCTATACATATATACGCGTACGCAACATAAAATCAAATTGCTTATCGAATAACTTACAAATATTTCTTACATGTTAGAATCCAGCTTTATTACAGACCTTCCATCGATATATTGTAGGTAATTAATGAGATTTGAATCGTTTTATTTTGCAACAAATAACTTAAAATCTTTAGTATTTTTCAAGTCATTACCATTATTCACCGTAAAGAACCATTTCCCTGAAATATTTTTTCATCGTACAATTGTATAATAAATTTCTTTTGTGTTGCAAAAAAAAAAAAAAAGAAGAAATATGTGTAGAGTCCAAAGCAGTTGTATGAAAAAGGCCGTAAAGTTTGAAATTCCCTTTTTACCACTATTTGCGTGGATATAATAATTATCCGCCATCTTCGAAGTTCTTTCTACGGTTACGTTAACTTCTGCAAAAAGCTTTGGAAGCTGATCCGGCCTCTGTAATACCTATAGTTAGTTTTATCGTCGCATTGATTTGAGTGACTAAATTACTTTCTTGAAACTTGGAATGAGTGGAAGGCGTTAGCGTACATTCTAGTATATGTGTAAACGACTGGGATATATATTCAGGTATATCTAGAAAAACGATTTTTCTGCGTTCGCGAGAGCTCTGCCAGCTGTAAAAAGCCGAGTTATTTTGAAGGGAACCGATTAAGAAGAGAAAAAAAAAACAAACAAAAACGAGCGGTAATAATTGACGCGGTTAGAAATTTTTACACGACTTTCTTTTCTCCTCCACAGAGTTCGGAGCCAAACTTGATAATTGTATGTATAGGTATATATATACTATACAAATATATAAGTCGAGTGCTGTCTTTATTTTTATCGCACGACGCGTAACGGTCGAAGGGGGTGGGGGATACATTTTTGTAACGTTGCTGCTTTTTTTTTTTTACAGCTCCACGTTTTGACGAATATAGGCACACTAATAGCTTACGTTATAGACACGAGGGTATACGCATACATCTATTAACATATGTGTAAATTATTAATAATTAACATACATATATATATATCAAATCAAATGAACCCGGTAGTGCATAACGCTGCAGGGTTTATAAATAACACGTATATTATTTACACAAAAGATCGAAGACGCGAACGCGCTAAGCGTTAAACTCGGGGAAATAAGAAATAATAGAAAAGATAATCACCGCAAACGACTAACGAAGCTCACGTAAATCAACGCTCTTTGAACGAGAGCGGGGTGGGCTGTTATTTTCAGAATACATCGAGAGATAGTGAAAAATATCTTGCGTCTGTCCTGCGTATCGGATCACGGAATAATCTTTGAGTATCAAAATTGACGTGGGAAAACTGGTGAAACTGAGGCGAGGATCGAGGATCGACGGCGCTTACGGGATACAGTGAATCGCCGGTTGTGTCGCGGTGAATGGCTTAATATGCTGAATGAGGAAAGTTCGCGACACCTTCGTGAAAAGTCAAAATACAGGGATGATATCGTGATACGGCCTAAATGGAGAACAACCTCTCAATATACGGCGGCCCCGGCACGTGGGGCGCTGACAGTACCAGTCCTCAACCCACCGAGGGACAGACCACCGTTGTTGGACCACCCCCAACGCAGACGAGCGGGAGTGCCGGGAACAACGTTCTGGACGATCGTAGAGCCCAAGCAAATTCTATACGAGGTAGAAATCGCAGTAACGATACGTTCTTTTCAACGGCAAACCGAGAGGAAACCGTGAAACTTTTCAGTCAGGCCGAACGACTGCGCATGCGTGAGATCTGATTGAGCCTCTATTGGTCGGCGAGTTCGCACCGTGGCAGGGGTGCCAACTTGCTCGAAACGGGGCTTGAGGTGTCAAAAAACTCTCCCGCGTCGAGTGACGAATGACTCGTAGCAGTCGTCGGTCGTCGGTTAGTTAACAACAAGAGTTTGCCAGGTGTTCCCGAATCGCTGCATCAGTTATTCGTGGTCTGGTCAACCTCGAGAAATTCGCATCACCGACGTAGCTTCCGTGAGTCGCGTTTTACAGCTGAAGCTCGAGGTGGCCAGACTGTACGAAAAGACGATCAAACTCGCGCATGCGCAGCCGGATGCGCAATCTGAAAGTTTCACCCCGCTTCCTCGTGGTAAATCAGTTATTAAAAGTAGTTGTAACGTTCGCTTCAATGATTTGGACATACGTGTAGAAGATTCCAAGGTACAAATACCGATATGCAAATACTTGGAATCGCTGATTAGATGCGATCAAGAAGGGTGAATCAATTTTTTCCGTTTCATTTTCAATTCAACGTTTAATAACTGGTGTTGATACGGGAATGTTCCCCTTCACAAACCAACGATTATAGATTGAAAGTTGATATCCCTATCTTTATTTTAAGCTATAAAATTTGACAAACGGTTCGTAATTGTTTAAGTGCTGTCATTTTACTCGAAACGACGTTTTTAACACTTTCAGAACGATAACTTCGAAACATCTCACACAATTTTGACGAAATCTTCTATACGTTCTATTCTAGTACACGTTTTCCACTGGAACTATGATGATTTAGGTCTGCAGGACTAAACTGTGAGAGTTATAAAACAAAGGCTTGCTGATATTTGACAAAATTCCGAACAATGTACGGATTTCATTGGATTTTAGCATTCTTTTAATTTAAAATTCATAGAACCTGGTTATTCAATAATTTTAATCCCTGCAAAAGCTACTTGAAGGTATAGAAGGTGTACCAAATTGCATAATAAAAATTCTACGAACAGCGTCAAAGTTACAGTGTGAAAAGTTTTTAAAAAACGTCGTTTCGAGAAAGATGAGTGCAGCAAAGCTAAACAATTGTAGACCATTTTTCAAATTTCAAAACTCGAAATGAAGGTGAAACTAATACCTCTCAACCGTTTAATTGTTAGTTATTTGCAAATGTTCATGTATCAACAGCAGTTATTTAAAATCAGCTTGAAAATCAAGCGTCAAACGTTGACCAACCCCTGTAAAAATTTCGTAACATCGGGGTCGAATTGTTAATTGAATTCTCAAAAAACTTAAACGCTATTCCTCAGAATCGATCTGTAGCTACAGAAGATCGTATCAATTAAGAAACAATTATTCCTTGTACTGTAATATTATTTCATGTCCCTCGCAAAATTTCAATTGTCGCAAATTTGGCTTACTTGTTCATTTCAATAAAAAACCGGCACGCAAAAGCCTGACGAGCACAAACGTGACGAGCTAGAAAAGAGCTCCCAACAAAGATGCAATTGTCATCGTGAAAAAATTTCCGCGTGAAAATTACGACGCGGTTCGTTCTGATAGCGATATGCTGTTTTTTTTTTTTTTTTTGTTTTTTAGTTATTTTTTACGTCTTATCGGCGTACAAGCATGCACCCACTGTATTATAGAGAGCGTCTTATCGTCCCTACCCATGCGATATTCATCAATGGTTGGTGTACAGCAAGCAGGCTTCGAGATTGAAGGTACACGATCAAATTTCGCTCTCACGCATGTCCGTATTACCTGTGCGACATGTTATAGCTGCTCAGCTATAGACGGACACATCATATACACGTATACATATAACATATACAGGTACGCGAATTCAGATAAGGCGGTATAGGTGATATAGATACGTGTATAAATATGCCTTCTTATACCGCACGAGCTATAATAGAGCTGATTACAAATTAGAACTAGATATACGACCACATAAATTATATACCGTCGAGATTATAGACACACACACGGTCGCACACACGCGTGTATTGTATACACCTACGCATACGTATATACTTGTAAACACGTCTCAGATCGAATTTCGGATAATCGTTATATACCGAGCCGGGGTCAATGAACGCGGGAACTGATTCACGCGAATACTAACCTTCCATGTTTCGCTATATATGTATATATATATAATATATATATATATATATATATAGAGAGAGAGAGATATACACATATGTTAGAGGCATCGGAGATTGCTCGATCGCGACTTTTCGCGTGAGTAACCGACGTCGATGGCCGTGCGTCTCGCGATTTTAAATTATTTATTTCAATAATGCGTTCATTAATTCAAATCCTGCATACATTTACCGATGATACGATCATCGCAGTAACAATTTTGCACCCCACTAAACGTCTCTGATTTTGAGTATGATTTGGTATGAGAAATGGAGAAAAGTTTTTAACTTTGTGCGATTCTTTTATTGTATAATCTATTGTATTTATTGCATATTTATTTATAATCGCGTCTTTGTCAGTAACTCAGCCTGCATTTTGCGACATTCAGTCTGAGCTTGGTATAGAAAGAATTGAGAAAAATAGCGGGCTCTTTGCTGTGAACCAAAACTGTCTTCACAATGAATCGACAAAAATCTGCGACATTTTTTTTCACCTTTTATCCGTTTACTGTATTTATTTGTTATTATTGAAACCTCATGCTGTTCCTAATTTTAGGTCTTAGAATCCGTAATCCGTTTGTAAACAAGGAGCTTGTATTGTTTAAACAGAAAATGATCAATGAACTTGTTGTAGAGGGCTTATGTAAACTATTTCGAATGGGGAATCGAAAAATTTGCACTTTGTCCAAAGGATGACTGTATTAAAAAATTCATACCACTGATTTATTTCGTTGGCCGGGGAATCGGACTTTATATTAACAAAATATTAATAAGACGAAGAAGGCGTGTATATATATATATATCCTCCTGCACATGTTCTAAACACGATGCTCGAGACAAGAAGATTATACCTTGTGACTTGAAATCATCTAACTCTACTGACAGCTTGATGGCCACGTCTGGGTGCCGAAGCAAAAGTAAAGTTTGGTGAAGTTTTCGGTGATCACTGAGTGTCCGCAAAGTAAACTACATGATATAAAATGATCGTTCGATGCTCATTGGTTATCAAATATTTAGCTGCGGCAGATTTATCGAATATTTTATACAGCTTCATACACTGTTCCTGCAGTATACATGTACGTATAATAACCATTTGTCGAGTCGGTGAATTAATATTTCGCGGGGGAAAATTACTGCGAAGCTGATTACATTTTTTGTTTACGTTTGCAAATGAATTTAGTAAGGTCATCGCACCGAAGGTCTAATCTACAGTGAAAGTGCCTGAAATACTAACAAACTTTGTATCGTAATGTAAAAATAAGCGATAATTATTCGCGACATGTATATAAATATATATATACGCATTATTCGGGATTAATCCAACCCGCCCGATTCAAAAGTTTATAGTCAAGAAAAGATGACGTTTAAAAAATGTTCAGCAATGTTATTTGCACCAATGACAGTAAGCGTGAATGGAATTGAATTAGAGTAAACTCGAATTACACAAGCAAAGATATCGACAATTCGGATAAAGATTTTATCATTATAACGTTCAAAATGATTAAATGCTGGCGTTTTTGAGATCCCATTCTAAGAAATTTCTCAAATTCATTTCTATCGTACAATAGAGTCGTTGTTTCATCAGTGTTCATCATCATTGGTGCCAAAAAAAGGTGCTGAAACTCTTTTAAACGATTCTCATCTGTTTTCATATATCACTAATTTCAGAATCACGTAAAAAAAAAAAAAAAAAAATTTTGCTTTCTACGAATCGTCGTAGAATACACATTCTAATCTACACGTTGTATGTGCAGACTTACAACTATAATCTCTCACGTGCTAATAAAACTATGAAAAAAGCTATCGTCAAATCTAAATATAGAATATGTTATGTTTGATATTATGCGTGCAATGATGCGTGTAAATGTAGCAAGTTTCAACGGCGTTCACCCGTCGCAATCCACGCACACATGCACATTTTAATTTTTCTTCGTGCATTGGATTGAAGCGTACAAACACACGCACCGTGTGTTAAAAAAAATCATATCCTTCGGCTAACTATTTTGTTTAATCGAATTCGCCGACATGATTACATATTTACGTACTTGAAACGCTCGTTCAGTCCTGCGAGAATGAATTAGAAGAAGCTATTATCTCTTAAATTATATTTTTATTTCTAGAAAGCTTCGAGACTATCAACGTGTGTTAAAACTCCCGTCAAATTGCGATCGAACGGCGCAGTTAACTCGATAGAAAATGAATTCCAAGTGATTTCACATGATTTCCTTTCCACGACATCGATTTAACCGATTCGTTGAGCTTCAAAGTTACCACCACAGACCATGTCCAACATGTCACTATATACTCTACTTCAATTTTTCACCTGGGTGAATCCTCCGTGTTTCGATACCAATTTGCGTGGACTCGTAGCGCGAGTTCACACTTCAGGATCCTTAATTGTTTCAACCATTTGGTACCAGTTTCGCAAGATCGCCTGAATGCCTACATTTTATTTCAATTCCTTTTCTTTTTACTGATTTTAATCTGTTAATCCAGAAATTCGATGCCATTGGATATGCAGACACTGATTGCTACACTTACGATTATGGACTTTACTAACGTGCTCGTTCTATCAATTTTTGCAGCCCAAATCGAGATTATCCCGTGCAAAGTGTGCGGCGACAAAAGCAGCGGGGTCCATTACGGTGTGATCACGTGCGAGGGATGCAAGGGTTTCTTTCGGAGGTCGCAGTCGTCGGTGGTGAACTATCAGTGCCCGAGGAACAAAAATTGTGTCGTCGATCGCGTCAACCGAAACCGATGCCAGTATTGTCGATTGCAGAAATGCCTTCGACTAGGCATGTCGAGAGACGGTGAGTACAAAAAACACATTCGTCGCTTACTTTCTGTGCCTTTACCTGCCTACAAACCGAGCGCAAAATTTCTATTTGTCGTCTGAAACTTTTTTTCTTAACTTGGTAATACAGTAAAAAATGTTTCAATCAACCGAAAAATTTTTGTGAAGAAGATTCGAATAATTGGATTTCGAAAGTGATTTAATTGAAAAAAAAAAAAAAAAAATTAATAAAGCGCGGGTTTTTTAGGATCTGCTATCACTTAAACCACTTTGAAAAAAATCAACACCAAGAGCTGGCGTTAAAATTGATCGTCTTGAAATGGAACAATTATACCTGCTTCAGATTTCAAGTCTTTAAGTCACTCAGAATGCGACGGTTGTGTTTACTCGCGAGCATAAAACGAAGCAGCCTTAAAAGAACCCCGTTAAAATTTTACTTATCGTTAGCGTGCCGCAAATCTCGCGAACTCTACGTAACTTCAGGTATACCTGTCCATACATACATACATACGTATATATACGATGTTCACCGTTGATGCGTGAAAACGAACTTTCGAGAAGAACTGCTCATGCATATACACCTATACCCACTACAAGGTTCGGTGATTCATTTATCGCATTTTCGGTTAAACGGACTGTTGACTTCTTTTCAAGTCAGATTTTCAACTGCTTGGAACATGAGAAATGATTTCTGGGCAATGCCCTCGGCTGCCAAAATTTCAAACTTTGAATCCGAAAAAGAAACACCGACTGTATAACAGTTGTACCAAATAATTATGACTACTACAATTACTATAATGATAATAATATGCAATAATAATATACGTAGGAGTCAGAACGCGCAGTGCAGTCTGCACAGCTCTGAAACAAAAGTAATTTATTGCGAAACCACCTGCAACCAGGAGGGGGAAAAAAAAAGTTGGACTTAAATAGTTACGAACAATAATGATAACCAATTAAATTAAGTATACGGGCGACTTAACGCGAGATGTTGGAATAATACCGTAGAATGAGATGGAAGCAACGACGATATTATAATGCGGTTGCATTTTTCTTTGAACGATAAACCTCAACCCCAGGACAATTATTATTTTAATACTCCGATGATTTGATGCAATCGTTCAACTTTTGGATTTTCATTTTTTTTTTTTTTTCCTTTCTATTTTCAAAAGATGAAGAAATTCTTTTCATATCGTGACTGAAATTGATTTTGCAGTGAAACGCGCTTTCCAATAACCGTTTGCACAGATATTTAGATACTTTTTTACGGAAACGGCGATTTTGAATTAATTGTAAATACGGATGACATTCGCCGAACACATTTCTCGTAACTTTACAATATTAAATGTTGACGTGTAATACGAAATAAATTGCTTATATTTTCTCATCGCAATTTTTCACCAAAGAATCTCGATCCGTTGCAGAATCCTCGCGCGAAATAAGATATCTACTTTACGAAGTTATGCCGGGAAAATTGCGCAGAAAAACATTCATCACCGGAGGGGTTGCCATTGAATAGACAAAAATCGATTCGTTTGCTTGCCGACTGCTGTGCCGAGGCACTGCAATGGCTTATCAATTCGCATCCAAGCAATTCCTTGGAATAATAATTGTAGCGGAATTGCCGGAGATGATAAATAGCGAGTGTCATGCAGGCCGGAATTTCATTTCAAGAAACAAAATATTTCACTTACTTACACCTGGGCGAATATACTTGAATTTAACGTATGAAGCTGTTATCGGCGGATGGACTTTTGTAATTTTAATCCACGGATTTTATTGTCAATTTTTCAAAATTCAATTCCATCGACTTCGCTTTCACTTGACAGAGCTTGATTTAAATTTTTTTTTTTTCCGATATAATTTTTGTAAGAACCTTATTTGGAAAAAAATTTGGTAAAAAACGTTATGGCATTATATTTCCATTATAAAATTGCAATTTCATCGTCTTCGCAATTCGTTTGAAATGTACAAGCTAAAGAAATCAATGACACTTTTGTATTCCGGCTAAAAGGTTGTTTTTATCGAGTATTAATGCAACGACTTGACGATGCAATTTTCCGCAAAAGAAATATAGCCCATTCCTTCGAAACTATTATAAATTTTCATTGCCACGGCGGTTTCAGTCACACAATTAATTCTAGTTCTCTTTGATACCCAGCGCCGTCCGCATCAACGAAAAGCAACGGTTAAACGGCTCGAGACTCTAACCGCTCTTTTATCTTATGGCATACCTCGTGATCTTCTCAGCAGTACTTGTAATTCCTCCTTCTTGCGACGAAACGAAATAGGAATTACAGATAAAAGGGAAGAGAACGGAATTATGCAAAAAATATGCCAAGGTAAAAGAAACACAAACAAATAAATAAATAAAACGACAACAACAAATACGGAAATTGTCGCGCGGATTCGAAAGACGGCAAAACACACGTTGTATGCCGTTTCTTTTACGCCCGTTCATCCGTTCGCTGCTCGCTATGCGATGACTGTTTAGTCATCCGAACACAGGTGACTGAACTTGACTTAACCTAGAGTAACCCCCTAATTCCAAGAGCCAACGACTTCTGCCAGTCCGAAACTTCCCGGGTATATAATAAGTCGCATATATACGCACGAACGCACGTCACGAGGCGTGTAACAGCTGTTTGTCAAGATTCCTGATTTTTGCCAATGCCTTTTTTTCCCCCGCTTAATCGTTCCGATCTTTCCGCGTTCTTTTCCTCTCGTTTTTTTTTTTTTTTTACCTTCCTTTGCTCTCACTATTTTGTTTGCCTTTCTTTTTTTTTTTTTTTTATTTATATCTTTCTTTTTACCGCACCACCTCGGCAAAGTTTGCCAAATCTTAAATAAACCTCCCGTCTGTGTTATCTTCGCACGTTTAATTTATGTCACCTAACGACGACTCTTCGTCGGTGGTTCGTAGTCGTTGAATACATCGTGCATGGCACACGCGCCATAAATACGTACGAATAAACCTTCCTGGCGCTCTCTGGAGAATGCACGAATTAAGGACACTGATATATCAGTCTGCGTAACGATTAACCGTTAAGGCAGTGCGAAAATCACGAGATTATTGAAATTAGTGTTCGGAAGTCGAATTTTTATGGAAATTAATGGGAAATTAGATCTACATATGTAGAAGGAGAGTAAAAAGAATGAAAATAAAAATAATTAAATTTGATTGATTTGTGTCCCCCTCGTCGAAGTTTTTTCTCTTCTACTCACGAAGAAACATAGTGAGAGAAATCTTGGAAATAACAGAGAATTTTTAAATTTTGGGGAATTTGGAATAAACGGACACTTTCAGCCGTGACCGAAAAAATTTGCCTCAAAAGTATCTGACAAGTATGATGGAAATGAAATTGATTCAGTTTCAGCGAACTTAAGGTCTCGTAACTGTTTCCTAAGTTTTCGAATGACGTCCAATAAACGTCGAAATCCGTGTTCAATGCATTTCAGAATTCATTGTACTCGATTGTATTGTATCTACAATAGCTAGAGACTTTCAAAAGCCGGATCTTATTGTCATATCTTGTAGAAAGTTCTTTACTCTGAATAGCTTAACACACTAACATAACCTGCAATCGAATTAACAGTTACATTTTAAACCTTCAAAAAAAAAAAAAGAAAAAAACCGCGTCACTTTGGCGATACATGGCCATTCGTTCGTTTCCATGTCCACAACGATCATCGATTGCTAACAATAAATTATGCCGATCTACGAAATTCAAAACGCCCGGTTGTTCACTGAAAAAAATTTCGTTTGCTACAAAGTTCCCGAAAAACAGTTACCGTAGCAGTAACGGTTTGAAAATTATTTGAAAATAGACATAAAAATATAATGCGAGTGGCGATAATCGAAAAGAATAGTGTCGCATACTAGATTTTTCAGTTAGAGGACATTACAACTAGAAATTTCTCTCCGACAATCGGTTCATATTGCCGCGATTATTTTACGAGCCTAAGAAACTCAAGTTTTGTCGTATTTAAAAGGGACGCGGTGCGACTGAATCTCATTTATCTTATTCAGCGTACGAATACGCTTTCGCTTAGCCAGTATGTTTAGTAATAGCGGTTTGATTAGCGCAATGATTAGCATGAGGCTCGTTCGCGGTGCGTAACCTTATTATTCGTTTTAATGATTTTTCCGTCAGTGCCATTAATCACTGACGCGTAAACACTAACCGAATACGTCTTCGCGTAGAAATTATAATTCACTCGCCTCTGTGCGATAGTCGCGTGTCCATTTCTTCAATCTGAAAGAGACGAGACTGCAGTGTTAAATGAGGGTAAAGAAAAATTCCGTACGATGACTACTTGAGACTTTGTTTTCATAAAGAGATACGCGATCGGTGAGATGATAATCGCTCGGAATATTTTTAAACAAATTCTTCAAACAGTCTGCGGAAATATTGAACCATTTTTCTTGCATCAAAAATTCAAGAACGGTGTTGAAATTTTTTTTGTAACAAGTTTAAAAATCAATTGGATTCTATGAAAATTTTTGTACCGATTGACGTGGCAGGATTTCACAGGTACCTTAGATTCGATCGTCGTTGGTAAAAAACAGGGTGGCCACACACTTGGAAAACCTGAAAATCCTGGAAATATCAAGGAATTTAAAAGGGGTCATTGGCGGGGAATTTTTATTTACCTTATTTTATTAACATACCAGAAATGAGAAGATGTCACGGAATACTGGGTCTTAAGGCTTGCAAACCTGAAAATGTTATGGTATTTTTATTTCAAAAACTTGTGGTTAGCCTGTAAAGTCCGCACACGGTACATTATTCAGCGTAAAATGAGAGGACTGCAAATTCTCTTCGTTTCCCAGAAGCACCAAGTCGGTTTTTATTAAAGGAGTAGCCAATGCGAACTCAAACTGCAGCGGTACGAGTTGACTAATTAGATGTTGCAAATGGGAAAACCCAGTCTTCGAGTAAAAATATTAGTTTCTTCGTGGAAGAAATAGTTGTCTTAATTATTTCATAAACAAAAAGTTGGATAAAAAAAAAAAAAAAACAGACGGGGAGAGGCATAGAACTGACGTAAAAGTAAGCAGAAGGTTCACGAGTTTCGTCGAAGCTGATTTTTCGAATATAAAATCTGCCAATCAATACGATGTTTGAAAAATTCTAATCGATTTATCATAAATTTCTTTAAATTAGATCACCATGTTTTTTTGAAATCCGTCATTACCATATAATAGAATAATTATTCAAGCTAGCCCCTAAACGAACTGTGAATAATAAAAAAGAGGCTTCGCACGCAACCCGAGCGGTATTAAAACAGCCAGGAAGCGAGCTGGATAGCGGTTTGAACGATAAAAGAAATCTTTGTATTTTTCTCACGCAAGAATCTCCTCGGCGGCGGTCGCGTCGTGCGGCATAGCCTGTGTGCGTGTATAAATGAAATATCACGCGAACCACATGAACTCATTTTTTGGAAGGAAAATGAAACGTAAATTTTCACCCGTTTGTTACGTTCACCCGTACAGCTATAATCCGATCACTTCTTTCCCAGCAATATGGTGCGGGCATCCAGAATACATACGCGTATAAGTTACATCCGGAAATTCACGAGCCGGCAAATTGCGCAATGCCGGAAACACTCTTATCGAATAACATCCTCCGCGTTTTCCACTCTCGGAAACAAAGGAAATACCTTTAAGAGAAACAAGACGGGGATATCAGGTTTGAATAACACTGCGATTTATAACCGACGTGCAAATATGGTTTTTGCAGGTTTCTTTTTCACGACTATCAGTCCGTCGCGATCGATAGATACCAGAACTTCTGCTGTACTGTAAAGTAACCATCGTACCATTGGATGAAGACATTTTTCCCCCTTACTGCCGCATACTCGACTATTTTATGTATCTTGTAAAATTTCTCACTCATCTTAACTCTCAGAAAGAATTCGAGTACAAAATTATATCACGCAATACGTAAGTATGTTTCAATTATAATTTCGAAACGTGTTCTTTCCTGCACGATTCTAACAGTTACAGTCTCCTGCAATGTCTACAGGAAGTGGACGACGTACTGTAATATACAAAACGTTAAGCAAAAAGTTGGCCATGTCATGAACCACGTTTATTTGAGTTGCATTGAGCTAGGTTAGTTCGATTTCCAGCATTCTCTGCAATATAGTTATAATCGACGTTCTCGAATTTCATAAAATCTTCAGCAGGCCTTTCAAACTTCTAATCAAGTTAACTTTTCACCTATAATAGATTGAATGGTAGAACTTTTCGAAGCGCAAAGATATGTTGTGGTTTTTTTTTTTTTTTTTTTGCTTCGCGAACACAGTGTGGAAAATTTCTTCGTGAAATCTGAACCGTTCCATAATAATATCCGCTCCTTGGAAAAAGGTGTACGTTATACATCGTATATATCGGTAGGGAAAAAGGTCAGCGGCGAACGACGACGTGGCTTTCATAGCTACCAACACCGTACATCCACCTACCTCTCTGTTCCTTGTGAGAGACACGAATGTCTGAAATCAATCACGGAATATCAATAGTCAGAAGTAGACTCACCCAACGCGTTATGTTATGAACCGACAAAGTGAATCCACCAGGTGAAAGACACCGTCGGCAGGAAAAAAAATTGAGTACAAGTTTCAGGAAAGTCACAGAGACACGATTAATGGTTAATTGATGGGGCAGATCGATCGATTATTCGCTGAAACACTAAAAACCACGAGGATAAGAACTACAATTTACTCATAATTTCTACAGTCGACGTTGGACGTCGTCAGTTTTTTTTACACATTCGGAGATCAGGCGAATTCTTAGGCGAATGCTTTCGGGATTAATTTCCTAGAGTAACGATCTCAAATAAACTCCGTGAATCATAATGTATCATCGATATCCGAACAGAGTCCCAGAATTTCCTTTTCGCTTATCAGACACCCACTTGTTTCGCATACGCAGATAAGCGGTTAATCAGTTATTCGGGCTCGTATTTGTCTAATCGTGCAATTGTGGAAAAAAATTGTACGTACAACACGCGTGCGCAAGTGGAATGTACAGGTATGCACATTGATACCAAACTCATTACACATGGGTACAACCTGCGTGGAGGTTTAACGCCTTTCCACCTACGTGGAAAGGCGCAACCGTAAAGACTTTCGAAGCTATAGAACGCCATTAGCCCTGGCACGCGCACCACTCGGGGTGCACGACCTTTTATCACCGCTTCCCCCTCTCGATTCGGCTCCCGCTTCACCCCACGTCTTCCACTATCAGCGAAACAACTTGACGACGACGCGACGACACTCGACGATCTATTCCTCAATCCGTGTCTGCACGAAGAGGAGGTTTTCCTCCGAGAAGGATGTAAGATTACTCATACGCCGAGAGAAATTTTTAGTTCCGGTTACCGCTCGGTCCTTAACTATTTTCATTTTTTACCACAATTGAAAAATATAGTTCTAGGTAGAAAATGATAATTAGTTTTCTAGCTGTTAACGGATAGTTTGGATCCGTTACTATTATTTCTCATTACGATCACTGTTACTATATTTTCTTGTAACTGTTGCGAAAATTTAATGCTTGTGCAACAATAAATTGACTTTAAAGCCTTATTTAACTGAAAAAGTAGAGTAAACCTCAGGAACTGATTTTGCGTTGCAATTACCAAAAAAGGATCGACGATAGCGCAAAATGTTTACGCGTACCTCATTTTTCGTAATTCCAACAATATTCAAACAGTTTTTTTAACGACACCTGTTTTGCTGAATTTTTCTAGTTAGTATAACAAATGAAATTTTTCTCAGTATACGGATGCGCAATTTATCTACTGATCCTATACTTCGGTTCATTGTTCTTTCGATTAATCGATCAATCGCATAGCTCTTAAAAATACCCACGTGTGGTTGACGGTTGTACGAAGGCGATTCTGTTGTACGACTGGTGTGTTTTCGAAGGTCTAGAATGTCGCCCAAAATAGGTCTCCAAAAGTCCATACAAAGAAACTACAAGATGCCATTAATGCAACTATCTTTTTTCTGAATATGAATGACGACATTTCTTAGACTGCGATTGATATGCGATATTTCACCTCGCAATTGGCCGAAAACTGCAGAATTTCTGCGAAAGCTTTACCTTGTAACGACTGTATAAATCTGTATTCATGCACTGCGAGATTTGGTGTGATCGCAGAGATAAATTTTCGCATACATTTTTCATAATAATCCAAGAATCTTCCTGTTAGGAAATTTTGGAGTTTAATTTTGAAATTCAAGTTTTCAATTTATCGCTACATGTTGAGGGGACGCGATTATTGTTTTTTCACAATTTTAACCGTTTGCGACACGCTCCATTCATTCTCAACTCTGTTGCAAATCCAACAATATTACTATTTACTGTATTGTCAAGAGTTTCTTTAAAGAATCATATCGATGTCTTTCGATGACAGATCACCCTACGATGATTTACACTTATATGCTTATGATTTGCCTTGCATTCGACGACGAGTGTAATTCTCCATTTCCCTCTTACGCAGTTACGTGTCACACACACACGCGTGTGCGTTAGGTGCGTAACGCTCAGCTTACGTATCTGATACCCAAAAGCTCACAAATTGGCTGACTAGGGCTTCTTGCGACACCTTACGAAACCGATTCGCTTCTTCGAGCTCCGAGTCCTTTGATTGGGAGAAGAATCGTAAACGCGAGGGAGGAAGTAAAGGGATTTCAATATCCCTGCACCGACGCGCACCTTCGTATTTGCTCTTTACTCTTACTTCGAATTCAGTTCGGCATAACATTTGTATTTTTCACATTGCGCCATTGGTTACATAAATATAGTCGTATATTGAAGTGCTTTTAGTAATTGTCGGACAATTTTGCAACCAAACCGTCAGCGATACTTCAAATTTCGGGATAAAGTTTGAAACGAACAAGGTACCTTGGGAAGGGTGGCAATGACTGATCGTGAGTCACTATTAGTTATAAACAAGATTTAACAAGCCGTATAATATGCTACGAACAAGTCTTGTCTCACTTTATTCCGTCGTTCCTTTACATTTCCACCATTCCCAACCTTACCATTCCGTCGTTATTTTCTTCTACCATTCCCACCCTACTCCGCCACTCCCAACCTCACCGTTTCATCGTTCTTCTCTCTTTCCACCATTCTTCTCGGCCCGCTCAAATTTGAATTGCAACGACAAAATGTCAACCAGCCGTGCGTGCGTTGGAGGAGTGATTCGATGCTCCGGCAGGGCTTCGCCCCCAGATTATGACGGAGTGTTCTGCGATCCCCGTCTCCCTCGGCGTGTCTCGTTTCGTCTCGTCTCGTCTCGTCTGGTCTCTCACCCTTTCCGTTACATTTTGCTGTCGATCATTTTACCGCGAACAACAAATTGGCAGTAAAGAATTTCCGCGGCGAAGAAGAGGCCGGAGGGCGTTGACAGTTAACAACGCTTGGATAAAAATCTAGCGCTCGTTCCTCTTTCCCCTCCTACGATCAACCAAGTCAAAGTCCTCGTCGACCCCTCGAGTGTAGCAGCTACAATATAACAATGTTACACATTATGAATACATGTATATATATTTGCACAGTTCCTTGAACCCGAATCGGTAGCGACATCTTTACGCGCTAATCTGCAACCGCTTCGCCGAATTGCGATACCTACTCGACTACCGTTCGCCGTACATATTACACTTGAACTAATAGCGTGACGCGGGCGTGATTCGCAATTCCCAATTGTTTTCATCACAGCTTAAATTATCCCGCAGAAACTTCTACGTGTGCAGCAGGACGTCTTCGTTCATTCCGGAATTTTGTTGCGAAAAAGAGGGCGAGAAATGCAACGAAAAATCCGCCTTTTCACTTCCTCGTTTTCCAAAATTCGTCGGCTATCGCACGTATTTTCATCAACCCTTGCGCCAACGAACATCTTCGTCACGTGTCAGTGCAGCGCAGGCAACAGCGGAACGAAACTTATTGGTGCTGACCCGACATTTGGGCTTCGTTTGTGCGGTGCTTGCACAAAAAATTATAATCCAAAACGCCCATCTTGTTTCATGGACGTGAATTTTTTACTGTAGCGCCGTGCCTTCAAGATTCTCTAATGCGTTTGGTGTATCGCAAGAAAACCAAAAAACGGTTGTTCTCTAATTTACGTTCCTCTGTTGCTCTCCCTGCTCCATCTTATACTCGTCGATCAATGCACTTTTAGTTCGGTGTGATTTCATTGCTGTAGAAGGAGAAGAAGAACCGCTGCTGCTTATCAGTGGCTACACCCTACATCGCGAAAGACCGAAGTTTCCGCAGCATTTGTATACTGTTACTGCAGCGAGTTATTACCGCAAGCCTCAACTCTTTTCACTTCCGCAAACTCCGCGATAAGACGCGCGTCCCCCTCGTTGCGTAGGTGTGTGCGCTCACGTGTGTTATACATAAGTACGTTTCATTTGCTCTTACGCCGCTGGCCTCGCCGATTTCCTTAAAAACAACCGCTTAGCGCTGCGACACGATCGTTTCGTTGTACAAGTGAAGCTCGTCATTCTTTGATGGCGCAGGGGAATTGCGTGGAAAGTCTGAAAACTAAATGCTCCCTTCCAGCTCCGTGTTAAGTTTGTTCGTGACTGTTCTCCAGTTCTATATACTCCCTGTGAAAAAGTCGACTTGAGGCAACGACAGGCCAAGAAAAGAACCGCAACTTCCATCGACCGTATCATGGATGTGAATGTTCTCGTTTTTTTAGACCTGTACCCTAATCTAAAGTCATTTTCAGAGCCTGACTTTGGTGATCGGTAATTTTCGACTCTTCTTTTTGCCGGAGCGCGCAGCGCTCAGTGATATGTACATACCTGTCTGTTACTTGTATAAACAGTACTCGGTAGTTATCCCCTTACCTTAAGGAAGTAACGCAACTACCCACTTGGTCATAAAAACATTTGCCCGTGGTTTGACCTAAGTAGTACTTAATCTGGCAACGTCGCTTTTCATTGATTGTGTGCGCGTTTATATGTGTGTCAAATATGCCGTCGACAGCTCATCAGCGGTATCAGTGAATTTCTTTTAAGCGCCAGTTCGATATGCCTAAAGAAAAGAAGCCAAGATTTTATTGGAAAGGTAAAATATGTCGTGTAATCAAAAAACGAAGAATTATAAAAAATGTAATAGCCTGCACGAGCTGTCACATACGTTGAAATTTCAAAATGCGTGCTCATAACCTCGAATATGCGACGTTGCAATATTTTTAGCGAGGGTCCGAAAATTCGCTATTAGTACTTTTTATTGTTTTCCATTATTCCTATCATAAGTCACCTTTGAATATTTTTAAGCCGGATAAATGATTCTGAGTATTTCATCTCTCTGCTGTTTACATTTCATTCTGATCTATCCATCAATTACGGAGATATAAGGAATAATGTGCAGCTAACTCCGTCATTTCTCATAAGAGGCCATGTTGAAGTGGCTTGTAAAGATATAAAAAGAATTACAAATATCTCGCGTAAAAACCCACCTCGGATCATAAAAGTTTATATGAGTTCTTTTTACATTATAATCGAACATTCTGCCAAGTTTGGTATTTTTCTGTCCATCGATTCTATTTCCTGCGTTACTTCCTTAACTACAGAGAACACACACTCTGTAACTACAGAGTTACAGAGGAAAAATAATAATAATAATAATGGTGAAATTAAGACATCCACGATAAACATTCTTTCGCTCTGTGATCCAATCATAATTTCAGTGGCAAATTCGGGATTCTCTCTATGATATCGCTTTGGACACAAAAATTTTACGATATGAAGAAGAATTCAACATCCGGACACGAGATACATTTTCAAGCGTGGTATTTGCGGAAATTGCCCCCCGCGATTGGTACCGCATATGCACATTGCACGTATCGAACATGCATCTCTTGATTTGATTTGAAAACTTGACGCAATGAAAATTTTTCGCAAAGAGATCTGAGCTCAGGGTGAAAAAATGCATTTTTTTTTTTTACAACATCTGCAGTCGGACGAATCAGCGACGGGAAACTCGTCTGCGTGCAACGGAATTACGAGCCGCCGCGGATGGCTTTGGCAATTCGGCCTACATTGAGCGCGATTCGTATGCGAATTAATCGGGACGAATGAGCTTTCGCCCCCGCCCCTGCATCGCATAGCTGCGGCAATCACGACTCCAGCTTGGCGTCGCGACGACTCGCAACACACGCTGAACGTTGATAAACTACGTACATATGTACGATACGCTCCGCGTTACACGCGCTATATATAGCTCCTGAAAGTACATGCATCGCCGGCCGACCGGCGTGGATACGCATGGTTACGCATTGTACTCTGTATGCATGTATCATTTATGATCAAACATTAACACGCTCAGGTATGAGGTGGGGGCGGGTTGTACGCGGGAAGGTTCGTTTCTGCTTGTCGCGCTGAGGAAAATATTGATGAGAAAAAGAGAAAAGAAAAACAACCGAAAAAGCTAGTTTCGGTGATTTGCGTCAGCTACACCATACCTGCACCAAAATACCGAAGTGTATCCGAACACCGAAATTACGAAGAGAATGATTAAGATAATTGGTCAAATTAACGGACCTTTGTTAATTACTTGAATTTGACTGATGAGTTACGTCGAGACACTCGATATTTCGTTCTTCGTTATAGCTATCAGAATTCACATTTTTTCCGGTTAACACGATTTTGTTTTTCAATCTTGGTTTTTACCGAGTTAACGGTGTTTTCGGCACGTACCGAATATATATAGATTGGAAAATTCTTGTCGAAAATTTGTATCGAATCTTCCACACCGAACAGACTTAGTGCTGACCTGTGAAAGAACTCGTTGCAGGAATCGAAGGTTGAAATGCTGCAAACATATTACGGTTGCACGAAAAGATTTTCTATGCCTGCGGTTAAGCCTTGACGCGTCTATGCAAATAAATACTTATTGCAACAAATTTATTCCAATAAATTATCGAAGAGTTATTTTCCCGTAGTGACGAAAAATGAATTACGGATACGTGTTCCCTTTGCAAGACATATGGACACAAAACGGAGGTAAACGTGTTTTTAAAGATTATAATCACCGTAAAGAATTTTCAAAAACGCATAACTATATCTTATAGAATTTTAAAAAGTAAATTCCAAGTATTATAAAAAAGTCACGTTATAAAGAAAGGTAATCGAGTATATAAGGATACTAAAATATTGAATTGTCAGAATTCTCATTTTCTAGATTTTGATATTCTGAATTTTGACATCAAAGATACGGAAATAAATTTTCGCGTATTTAAAAATTCAACACCGCGACCCTTCCATTTTCTGACGTTTCGACGATTCTACCCCAAATCGCAACCCGTACCAAATGCAAATATACATTTTACGAGTATAATACACAATGCAAACTCCTCCCCACAACGATACCACGTTACGCGAAGCATCCCCCAGGCATTATAGGCATACGTTACAGGCAACCACACACGTACACCTTTACAGGTACGCTGACGCTGCTCACATCTCACCCCGGTTCTTCCTAGCGGCGTCTCTCTCGAGAACGCTCGCGGTCGATCACCCCTCGTTCCCCCCTCCCCCTCCCCCTCCCCCTCCCCCCTCCCACCATCCGCGTCGAGCGATACGCCGACGTCGAATGACGTCACAGCCGTGCCCCCCACCCCTCCTCGTCTTGGGCATCGTCCGCGCCGCTGTAGCGGCGTGACGTATGCGGCGAGATAGGGTGTGACGTCACGGGCGGGGACTTCCGCCAGCTCGGCCATACCGACTGTTCCGCATTCCCCCACGGCCGTTCCCGGCTCTCTCGGATCTCTCCCGACGGCGAAGTAAAACGACGCGGTGACTTCACCCTGCAGCAGCCGAGATCCTGTTACCGGTCGCACGCGGCAACTGTACGACGCAAAAACGATCCTCGCCCTTTTTTTTAAAAACTTCTCAAATGTCACCTAAGTTAACGTTGCGAGTGAAGAGGTTTTTTTTTTGGTACGAAAAATAAAAAAAGGTTAGATTTTACGGTCTCGAAATTTTAGTTCAACGGTTGTATATGGAGGAAAGTTATTTTTAAAAATAACGTCATTCGTCAGGCACGTAATTCGAACGGTAATCGCTAATGTTGACCAATTGATAAGATCGCCTGTATATTAATGTGTATGAATTATAATGCAAAATTCAATGCACCTGACAATGATGTGATTGGGGACTTCTTGACAATTGAACAGCTGAGTTCATCGATAATTTTATTTTATGTAGGGGAAATCAGCGTGAAGTGGGGCACTTGAGAAACGAAAATGATTATAATGGTTATTCGAATAATATTTTTATACTCCTATTTACATACAATAATCGTCAAAAATATTCCGCTTTCTCGGCTCGTGAAAAAAATTCGTGATGATGTATATATATATAGTAAATATTCAAATTTGACCTGAATAAACGATAATTCACGTGTCTTTATTTTATACTAATCAACTGCTTGTTCAAAGAAAGTAGCAAGTTGAATTGAATTTTCTATTATTTATTTTCTTTCAAGTTATTGATACGAATGAATCGATCATTTCATAGAGGAGCTTTCTAATTTGTCAATGAAAAATGTCCGTTTTCAAAGCCATCTCACAAATTCGAGATAACGAATACCGATTCAATTTGAAAGCTAATAATAATAATACTGATATCGATAAAAAAAATTAATTCAAAGTCTCTCATGTATTTTTATTTCCGATGGAAAGCACATGCAAATATGAAACGCCCGCGTATATGAACAATTCATTGTAACCTACTACCGAAGCTGATCGATGAGGAGCAGTTTCTACACAAGTAGCGTGGACCATCCATCGTGGTTGAGGAAGTAGCCGGACGGTTTGATTTATTTCTTAAATTCTGACAGTACGAAAGTGAACGGGAGGGAAAATGGGGTACAATTAGTTTGCATCTACCAATACGATTATCATGTGTTTTATCGTTTGACAAGATATTACAATTCTCTGGTTAGTCTGTAATCAACCGTACTAAACTTTCACATCGTGAAAATAATCTTTCTGGGTCAATTTCGGCATATTTAAACTCAATTAATCCTCGTGCATCTGATTCTTGTACACAGCGTAGTCCAACGCAAATAGACAACTCGTGTTGTTTATGCGCATACCTATATTATATACATGACGTATAGGCGTGTAAATGTATTTTCTCATTCATAAACGAATCAATAATTTTTCAATTATCATTCAGTAGACACTAAATTATTGGAAATGATCTGTGCAAATTAAGCTAAAGAGAATTTTATGTAGGAGAGTAATAACCGAGTCACATTGAATATAAAAAGTTTTAATAACCGTATACAATGCTACAAATACATCAAGTTCTTAAGACATCTTTTTATCTCACCCTACTCCACCGTTCTTCTCTTGTTCCACTGTTCCTACCGGCCCATGCAACTTGTCGTAACACTGCCTAATAAGCTCGACTTCATTTTAAGTTTTGTCATAAGTTACATTCCAACTGATTGTGAGTATAATGAGATGATGTCATCTTATAATGCTCATGGATTCTCTGTAACTTCTTGCGCGCTAACTTCCTGCTTCGTTCGCCTTTTGATTGGGAGGGCCGAGACAACCACGCTTCCAATTCCAAGGGTTCGGATGCCAATACGTTGGGTGTGCTACATGCTGTAATAATATATAGTTTGCACGGACTCGGCAATAATAACTGTAACCACGACTCTTTGTTTACCGCAACGTCCGTCTCAGCAGCGGGATTCGGCTCCCACTTTTCTCCGTTTCCGACGCTACCCGATCGGCCGATCCGACCGGATCAAAATCTGGCCTCGAAGGCATCTTATGGCATGAGCGGAGAACGGAACTACCGTTTTCTTTACTCACGACTCGCGCTGCTCACTATCCCACGACTTGGATATTTCACGCCGATTTCGTGACGTGCAAAATTTATACAATAAACGACAAACTAAACACTCCTCAATGAGCAGACTCTCTATTGACCTTTTCTTGGAATCGCGTTATAAAATTATAATTACCGATGAACGATCGACGCCGAATTAACAACGCAATAATCAAATTATGTCATTTCTGTTTTCAGCCGTGAAATTTGGACGCATGTCAAAGAAGCAGAGAGAGCGGGTTGAGGAGGAGGTCGAGTATCACAGACAACAGTTGAGGTTAGCCGAAACGGCGCCCGACAGCAGCGGCTTTGAATCCCAGACGCCGAGCAGTTCGGATCAGCCTTCCTACAATGGCGGGTTTGTACATTACATCCAAATGCATGGGGTATACTTCCTACGGATGATTAAGTGAAAATTTGCTGGTATCGATGACCATCTACTGATTCGTGGTCGGAAATAATCGGTACACCGACTTTCACGAGCTCCAAGGGTGACCAAAACGGCAAAAGAGCCAGGGAATACTCTGCCTAACGTCCCGCCAGACCTTAAAATTATAAGAGGAATACACGTGAAAAAGTAGGGCAAGAGGGAACGAACCCAGATTTATGGTTACGCGAAAGTGCATTCCACCCCTACTGATCGGAACGCGTGACGAGCAGTCGTTCAATGAAACTTTACCCAGTAGTGGAAAAATGTTCTCCCAGCATGTTTCTACCTGCACCCGATATTACTCGGCACAGATTTCTATATCCCCGCTAACACCATTTTCGAGTTCGTAAACTGCGCTAGCACTTTCGTTCCTCTCTATATAATACGTTGAGTGTTTTTTCTCGCACTTCGTGTAGGGGTGAAAAAAATTGAAGCCCGTAGACGCGGTGGAAAAAAAGTAGCCAAATGGGGGGGGATATTTTCTTTTCAACGTCCGACATAAAAAAAAAAAAATGCTACAAATCATTGACGAGGAATTGCCAAGACTCTCGGCTCCGTTCGTAACAAATAATGAAGGTACGATGGTGTTTATCCTCAGCTATCCATACGGCGGCAGCGAGTACACGTCCCCAGTTTCGGGAACCGGAGGACCAGGGTATTACGGCCATCCGGCTATGACCAGCTACAACGAGAACAACGACTATGCCGATAGCACGACGCCTTACGACCATCGGCCGACGCAGACGCAAGTCGACCACGTTACCCCAGACACGCCGTCCGTAACGGCGACTGGAGGAGTCTTGTCGAGCGGCATCCCCACCGGTAAGCTTGAGTTACGATTATCAAAAGTCCGTTCTTCAATTGCGGACGCAACAATTATTCATAATTTTATAGGTATAAACTTAGGTCGATGATCAGGCCTCACCTCTCGCGAATCAACTCTCCGAGATGTGCACCACCGATTTCCTTCCTTCTGTGATACTTGATGCAGTACATCAAAAAAGATCAGACATGTTTTTGTTTTGTACCAGTCCAGCCTTTCACCTGTAAAGCTTACCCGATAAACGTAAGGGATGTAAACCCTGAAAGTAACAAGCACTGTATATATTATCCTTTTTTTGATAGTGAATAATTTCACTGTCGAGCAATCTAGAAAAGTTTTTTTTTGGGACAAACTTCCGGAATGTCTTTTACACCTTGAATGAAAGAATTGGCTCATTGGAAAAATACGTGTCTAACGTTTTTTCATGCACTTCAACATATTAGAGAATGATGGAAATCGATGCGATACCTGTCAGAGAAAGATTATAATGGTTCAATTAATCACGCACTGATAAAACTACCGGACTGCCTTCGAGGGGAAATTACCATGCATATTATATTCGGTTGAATGAACCTAAAAAGTCATGGGGTCAGTTGTCAAATTCACTTAAAGTCGCACGACTTGACTCAAAGTTGTCATAAAGCACAAATCTTATTAAATCTCGCGAATTCATGTAGTCATTAACATTATCTCATAATCAGTTGGAGCAGGCCTGTTAGGTTAGCTAATTTTTAACAACCCATCGACAGGGACAGGGCTTTGATTTTGAATCAATGTAATAAAAGTCGACGCTTTGGGACATGACTAGAGATGTATGTGGTAAACGTGACCGGTAAATTGACCGTATTTTTACCGTCATAAACTGGTGACGTGACTGCACGAATAAAATTACCACACTGGTCACTTCATAAAATATATAATACTTAATCTAAGAAAAATATTCTAAAAATAAATCTAAGAAATTGTCTGTTTAGGCACATATTTATGTAATGAAATTATAATAAATTTATCAGTATATTCATAATCGGCTGTGAATGTAATATTGCGTTCTACTGAAAAAAAACGAAAATTATTATTATGGGAGGCGAAAAAAATTACGCGTTACTTCTATAATATCTCGTCGTAGTTTTGCAAATAACCGGTCATATTTTTAGTGACGGTGAATTTACCGAATAAAAAACATGACCGGTATTTTTGCATCTAAATAAGTGATGCCGCGATTGTTTTTACCGTAAAATAATCGAAAAATATTTTTACCGTAATTTCGCAGCACAAGATTAGATGAAAAAAACTGACGTCAATTTACGGTATTTTTTTGGTCATTTTACCGAGAATCTTAATTCCGGTATTTTTACATCTCTACTCATGACGCACTCACTTCATCTCGAAATGAAAATTCAGTATCACAGCGGGCCTGACAATGCTCTCTGATTACGGCGCAAGCCGATATAACTAACATCGTTTAAAGAATATTTTGACAAACGTTAGGTAAGTCGCTGTCATCGACGTCTACCGGAAGTAGCACTGGTGGTGGAAGTGGAGGAGGAGGAGGAGGAGGAGGTAACGGTGGTAGCGGCGGTGGTGGTGGTGGGGGCGGGGGCGGGGGTGGGGGTGGTGGTGGTGTTGGGGGTGCGAATGGTGGCTCCTTAAGCGGAGGCGGTATAGTTGCCGTGAAACAAGAAAGCTCGGTTGAACTGGCTGGCCTTGGTCACGGTTCCTACACGATGGTGGACTCCACGACCTTTCTGAGCAGCCAGCAACAGCAGAGGCCAAGTAATCCACCGGAAGAGGACGAAGTACCAAGTCTGCCCAGTATGTCCCATACGAGATGTGAGGCTATGTTTGTGTTTCTCTGCACGTGCATGTCTTTTATTTATACCTACTCATATCTCGACTATCACAAACCCGAGCAGCTTTTGCGGCAAAGCGTGTGACGAAAATAAGATACATTGAAACTGGGGGATTACGAGTAGGCGCTCCATATCGTTTCTCAAATTCAATCGAATTGCGATGTGCTTGTAGCATGTATCCCAAAATCTTATCAGGTTCCGTATAGTTTTATGTATTACGGTTACGGGACCCAAGGAAGGCTTTGAATTCCAGTGAAATTCGATACATTTTTCAGAGTCTGATAAAATCCCGTCAAATCTTGTAAGAATCTAATGAAATGTATTAACATTCTTGTGGAATCTTCAAACTTGACAAGGGCTTAGGAAATTTTATCAAGTACCCGTGATGTTTTGTCTTAACCTACGGAAATCCTCTGAATTGTTTCAAATTACGTGTAAAGATAAAATCATACAATCTAGTGAAATAGCACTTGGTTCACTAAAGAGTTAATTATACTCCGGGAAGTCTCCTGAATTTTTAAGATACAAAATTTTTCAACGCGTCAACTTCCCTTGATCGTCGGTACAGTCTATTATACCTCGTAAAATCTTGGAAGCTGATATTTTCGGAAATTTTCGGAAGCTTGAAAAATTTGGAGTCGGGCATTGCCGGCATTTTTCGATGTGATTAATATTTACGTAATTAAAACACCGTTTCCATGGAGATTTATACACTATCTACCAATTTCTTGAAAGTTTGAGCTGAGAATAGTGCTACGAGGCGTCACAGTTCGAAATCTGTAATGTATGGTCCTTTTCCACACGTGTACAAATCTTTCGTTACTAAATATACATTTCGATACTGATCGGTAAAAATGTATTAATGTAGACAGTTTCAACGACTTTTATAAATTTGTGAAACAAGATACGTTAGTCATACTCCATTCTGATCGGCACATCTGCAGTTTCTAATTTCTGATAGCTATGCTTTACCGATCGGTTCGAACTCATTCAATCGCCGAAATGCAGTATTATTTACCCACGGTATTTTCTACGCTGATATGTTGACTCATTAGTCTAATCAACTACCCTAAAAATCATTCGCTTCCGATGTCGCCAATGTGACATCTAACTGCTTCTTGTAATAAACAGCTTGCTAAGAAATGCATCACGTTTTCGTCAGTGTTACGAACGAATGAGTTGGCAATTGCATGACGGTATGGTTGTATATTATTCATAATCGTATAGTTTATCGTACACAAACCAGTCCTATCAGGTCTCATTTTCAACACTTTAACATCTGTCTTGATTGTTATTCGTCACAGCACTATTGGCGTGACGATAATTTTATACGATCGGTAATTGAAAAGTCAAATTCCAACGTAGCATGCACAGAGTTCAAAAAGTTTACACCCGTAACCTGGCTTTCGGGAATTGTTATAGACATCAAAGCTAACGTTTGAAAGTTAACCTTGCTTTCGCTCTTGAGCTCACAGCTAATCCATTTTACGAGGCTGCAGCTAGCAACCAGAATTAGCAACCGAACGTTCCAATGTTCATTCAAATACGGTAGTGAAGATCGAAAATCAATATTTTTTGAAACACCTTAAACCCCCGATACCTTTATACAATTATGAGAATAAAATTGAAATGTATTTTTCTATTTCCAAAAAATTTGACACGTTTAGCCGCTAACTTTGGCTGTTAGTTTCAGATTCGTATCCATTTTACTGATCCCTAGGTTGAAGGCAATTTTTCATTCGCTGAAGGTACAACGACCAACGTTTGCGATTGGAAATTCTGCCATGTAAATAGTTGATAGATTGCAGTGTAAAGCGTTGTTTGCATCCGTGTCGTCCGTTCGTTATAAGAATGTCTTAGCGTAGTATAAAGATACGGAGAAGACGAAGGGCTCGTATTAAAGATGAGGTTTATTTCGTTTCTCGCAGATCCCGCGCAAATCAGCGAGCTCCTTTCAAAGACAATAGCAGACGCCCACGCGCGGACGTGCCTCTTTTCGACGGAACAGATCCAGGAATCGTTCCGCAAGCCGCACGACCTCCCCAAGCTGATATACTACAAGAACATGGCGGACGAAGAGGTTTGGCTCGAGTGCGCGCAAAAACTGACCACCGTCATTCAGCATATTATTGAATTTGCCAAAATGGTACCAGGATTCATGAAGCTGTCACAGGATGATCAAATTGTTCTACTTAAAGCAGGTGAGCGAACTGTACATGTGTGTGTGTGTGTCACGGGTATATATGTATGTATATATGCAACGCCGATATCGACAGAAAAACCTTTTCATATGACGTATTCATGAGTCGTGCATATATGGATGAGGTTCAATCTAAATTTCAAGTGACACTACAGACACTCGAGTGATGAAGAGACCACGGTTTTTGAAATATTTACGGAAATCAGGAAAATGTTAATAATTAGTATCAATGACAATTCCTAATAAACAATACTATAAACGAAAAGTTACCTTTACGTTATGGGACATTCAATCTTAGAAACAAAAGCTATGTACAAAAGTCATATATCGATCTCAAAATTGAGTGATTACGTTCAACATTTTTAAGATTATTTTTCAACTTTTCGGAAAGATTAATATTTTTTTATGCACCTCTGAAATGAACAATTTTATCTTATCAACTCTGTAGACACGATTATAGATTTTGGTTAATTTTAACCGGGTTCGACAATCAATACGTGCAGTAATGGCAACTTCCTCTCAAATAAATTTAATACCTATTTAAAACGCATTTATCTGCATCAAATGGAATATACAACACAGCCGGAAATTAGTGGTTATTTCGTACGAATAAGCTTGTAATATATTTGATGTGAGTAAATTATGTTTTAATATTGTTTGGAACGGGGAATAAACAATGAGTGTTTCGATTTTTCCGTCTGAGGTAAACGGAAATAAAAATTTCACTTTTCAGGAGCAATTATGCGATCAAGTTTTTAATCGATTGAAATGAATCAAGTTATTCCGAGTGGAAATACTCCGTTTGACTCGTATAACTCCGCTTATATCGTGTTAAAGTATTTTATTTTTCGACGTCGATAAGAAAAATATTCATTGGCGTTCGAGTGCCGACTTGGTTTCTTTTGGTGACCTCAATTTGTGGTGAAATAAACATAATGCTGCACAAACATCTTTGATCGTGTCTTATTACGCTAAATTTCCTACTCGGTATTTCCACGCAGGTTCCTTCGAGTTGGCGGTACTTCGAATGAGCAGGTATCTTGATCTGCAACAGAACTGCGTCCTCTACGGTGGGACAATGCTGCCTCAGGATGCTTTCTACACCACGGACCCAGTCGAAATAAGCCTAGTCTCCTGCGTCTTTGAGCTCGCAAGGAGTGTCGCCGAATTGAAACTGACAGAAACCGAGCTCGCGCTCTACAGCGCCGCGGTTCTCCTCAGCCCTGGTGAGATATACCTGTTCCGACATCTTTCATCTTATCTTTTTTCAAACTCTCAAACCTGCGTCGCTGTTCAGAATGAGGGGTCATTTGCTCGAGGAAATCATAAATTCAACAGTTCAAGATCAAATTGTAAATTAAAAGGCACTTACAATTGAACGACTGAAATCGTCTTTGAAATAACGACGAATCAATAGAGATAATTGAAACCATTGAGAATTACTTGATATATCACACGACAGCGTTGAAGAAATCGTGGGAATCATCGGCAATCTTGCTGTAAACGCCAAATGATTTCAACTAATTGAAATTCTATTTATTTCTGTCTTGTCGCATTCTTTCCTTGATTTCCAATTAAGTCCACCATTTTGAACAAAAGTTCTGTTCTTGTTAATATCTGTTTTCTGGTTGCTCCAACGTAAAAAAAATGCTATTATTTTTCACGATAGTTCTGCTATTATCTATTATCTTCACTATTATATTCTTTCAAAACCGTACTCATGACTACGGTGAAAAATCCCAGGAAGGAAATGGATTAAGAATATTTTTTCACTTCACTTGAGTCGAAGAATCTTAAGCTTTGGGAGGTTTGTTTGTACTACGAAGGCTACTGTTCAGACATTGTTCGAGCAATGAGCAAAAAAGCAAAAAAATATCACCCTAATTTGAAACAGACGAGTGACCAGCCCCCTTGACACACATTTCGACGTATAGATCTGAGAGTTGAAACGGATGTTGCAGATCGACCAGGACTAAAGGGCCTCCAGGAGATCACGCGACTCTCCCAGGCAGTGCAGAGAGCGCTGAGGGCGGAGGTCGACCGCAACCACGTGTCGCCGATAAAGGGCGACGTAACGGTCTGCGACGCGATGCTGGCGAAGATTCCGCAACTCCGTGATGTATCCGGGCTGCACATGGACGCCCTCGCCAAGTTCAAGCGCGCCCAGCCGCTCCTCGAATTTCCGGCTCTTCACAAGGAGCTTTTCAGCGTCGACAGCTGAACGACCGGCGCAACGCGAGGCTTTCCGACGACGGTCCGCGTCGCGAATAGTGCCTGAATTGGAGGCCTTGCCGTGTCGAGGTTTGTATGCACATCTTCACGATCGCGGAAACATTACCCTCAATTTATTCGAGATAAAAAGATTTTTTTCAACACCTCCTCGGGGAGTTCGATTTTCAAAGCCGGTGGAACGTGAGTAAAGTGACTCATTTCCGAACAGTGCGGTAAAACGATGCTGGCGCATGCGCTCAACTGAAATGATCCGTTTTTCACACTATGATTCTCTGGCGCATTCGCACTTTTGACTACCTTAATTTTACGCACCCTGTCATTGGCGTGAGTTACTTGACATCAATTTTAAGCGCCGTCAATGGCACCTACGGTCCTTTCCCAAGCAAACTTTCCTTCGCAGATGTTGGAAAAAAACTTGCGTGTCACACGTGCGGGTGAGTCACATCTGACTAGTGTGATTACAGCGCCCGCCTTTGTCTTATGCTGTAAACTTCACACTCATGGGAAATTGCCCACTTGCCGCACTTATAACACGATATTCTATACTTGAAGTTAGCGAGAAAATTTATTTCAAACAAATAACATTTTCATTCTAGGTTCCTATTCAAATGTAAGATTTTTTTTTTTTTGCTTGGCTCAATCCGTGCAGAATTTTATTACTTTGGACCGTGTCATCTTTGTCCATTTCTCGACGGGTTAATCACATCGTTGTTCGGTCCTCAAGGTTTCAATATTTTCACGGACTTTGTCCAGCAATTTTACAAGTTGCGTGCGAGTCTCAAGACTTCGTAACGGTTAGCACGGAGAAGTCGATAGTTTTCACTGAGGACATTTGATTATTCACTGGGACAACTTCGCGATTTCATTCATGCACATTTCACGGGATTTCAAGGGAGTTTAGAAAATCATGCAACATTTCAACTGCTTCAAAGAATTCAGAAAAATTCCCAGTACATCACGAACCTCGACATGATTCCACAGGACAGCACTTCACAAAATTTGATTCGGTCTCCTAAGAACTTGGAAATACGAAAGAAAAAAAATACTTGGACTACCTGATTCGGTTCATTTGATGCAAATGATATTTCGTTCGATCCAGTGGGTCGGGATCAAAACTTGGAAGGGTATTTCGAATGGCCGATATACAGAAATTTCAAACATGCGAAAATGAAATAACGAAAGATGAATTGTTCGAAATTTTGATATTTGCAAGTGTCACTTATTGGTATAATAGTCATTCTAATTAGTGACACTTTCGAAAATCAAGATTTCGAACAATTCATCTTCAACAAAATTTCAACTCAAACGAAATAAAAATCCAGCTTAAATTAGCGTGCGACATTCAACTGAATATTATTTGTTTCAGATAACGTGTGATTGAATCACACTAATAAACTAAATTTGCAATTTTAAAATAGCGTAAATACTAAATGATATTTTCATTATTCCATTCGAACATATGGCTTAAATGAATCTACATAGGTACGATATCATAGGATACCATCAGATGCTACGAGGACTTCATAAACCTTGATCAGATGCCACAACTTTATGGACATGTAACAATTCATGAGGACATCACTACACTTTCACTGGTTTCACGGATTTTTTCGTTTTGAAAATATTCAAAAACGAGCCGAACACTTCAATGACCTTCATAACATATTTCATACGGTTTCATGAGATTTACAAAACTTTCATTCGAACTTGAGAGATTTTACATGACTCGAAACAATTCACGCTTGAATCGAACTCGAATCTAATTTGTAACGCCGCTGTCCATCTAATTTCAAAAGTGGTTAACCCCTCGGTTCTAAATAAGGTTCCTCTTGACAGAATGGCCGTGATTCAACCGCATTTAGAGATCGCAGACAATTTTTAAATTTACCAATATAAAACAAACAAAGACTGCATAAAATCTATCTACGTAATGAAAACTTGCAGTAAGAGCTGACTTGATATCGCGTTTGCATTTCCAAAGGCGTTCAGATTCGCGCGATTTAGTGTTTTTCGAAAGACGAATGATCTTTTCGTGTTAAGTTTTAAATATTGCCGTCACGGTTCAGTTTTCTTTCTGCGTATTGTAACGTGATTAAAAATCGAAACGAACTCAATTATTTGTTGCCGACACTTTAACACTTATCACCTTGTTATGTCCATGTAGAAGACTTGTTGCGTAGGGCAATCACAATTCGACTTTTTTTTGCATAATACTTCATAAATCCTTTCATCCGTCACTCAGAACTAAATTTTCCCGCTAATCAATTTTTTCCACACCGCCAAGAGCCGCGCGATCTTGTAAACGCAATCACGTACCTAAGGGTTAGCGGATTCCATCCATCCTAACTTGACATTTCCCATTTGAGAGATTAGCAGAATACGGCAATCTAAATAAACGTAAACACGGCAAAAGTGTATAAAAAACAAAAAAAAAAATTAGCTCTCCCTGAATACTGATCATTTTCACTAGTGCTTTTCTTTTTTGCATAATTTACAAACGTGAAATGCAATTATCTACCAACTAGGTTTAGCATATTCCAAATTACGCGTTATTATTATTATTTTGGCGAAACACATACACGTAATTATAATATTTACTATCTATTTGCAGTATTCCATTGTTTTTTCTCATACTCTTTTATTGTTACTGAAGTTTTTATATTGCGAGCAAAACTAGGATATTAAACAAATTTTCTACAATTTCCAACTTGGCGTTAGATGTCTATTATCAAGCAAAAGTATTAATTGAAACGGTTTCAAAAGAATTATAGAGAGCCCGAATCTTTGAGGAAAAAAACGATACAGTTTTGAACAAATATTTTATGACCCAAGAACAAACAAATCTTCCTGTAACTATATCGTACATAATGTATGTAATAAAGATACATACATGTATTGACCGAACGGTTAGGCAATCTTCGAAAATTTCGTAGCATGTTGAAATTTATATAATAATGGACCAATTCTATTTGTTGCAGATTATTTCCTTCGTATTGAACGTATTGGGCCTTAAATAAAAATAAAAAAATAAAATAATAATAATGATTAAAAAAAAGTTAAAGTAAAATAATAAGAAATAACCTTGTTACATATAAATTAAAAAAATCTCTATACATATATACATATATATATGTATATATATAGTATATATTTATATATATAATATATATAGTATATATATAATATATATAATATATATAAATATATAAATAAATAAATAAAACAATATAAAGTATACATATATGAAAGATATGCGTGTATGTTTGGGTACGCGCGTGTTCGCAAGCACTTACGTATATGCGTGTACACCCTATGTATACATATATGTATACCACACACACACACGTATACACATCAAAATGATATTATCAGTTGGGATCAGGAAATCGTGGTAAATAATAGAAATGATAATTAAGACTTTGCTCGTAATACGCATGCGCGAGAAATTAGCCCGTCAAAGTACGATTCTGTCTAACTTCATCGGCACCGTCTCCACGTACAGGGACTAGCAATATTATGTTAATGTTATTTATATACGTATCATATGTATAGGGTGTGCACATTATATACAGATATTTGTATGCCTGCGCGCCTGTATCTGCGTATACATGTATATTAAAGAAAAGATGAAGCTATCGGTTGTTATGATACATAAAAGTATATATTGACTAATATCATTATACAAAATTGCCAGCAAAGTGAAGACGATTAACGCGCGCGTTCGAATTTCACGCGTTGCATGCCGAGCTTCTTATGGCGGGTTCAATGAAGCTCGGGATGAACTTCGGCTGTGTCCGTTAAAACCCACGTCGTATTTTATTATTATCTTATTGCACTATTACGATTAGTGAATAATTGTACGAAATACGGGTGAAAGAAAAAAGCGCGTGTCAATCGAAGTCACGTTGCGCTGGACAGTCCGTGGATGAAAGACTCGTTGGAATACGGTAATGAATTACCTGTAGTTTACGTTAGTAGAGCCAACAATTATTATCATAGACGATTATTGGACGATTATAACACGTTTAATACGGATCGGACGAAACCTTGCATTACACATACACTTGTGTGTGTAATTCGTAAATTAGTTGACGATCGCTGGATCTGTGTTACGTGAAATAATAACAGATTATAATATACACGGATAAATAATTGAATAAATAAATATTTAAACACATGCATTATACATAGATTTATAATAGCGCTTAGCTTTACTCGGCACTGTCATTATCTAGACTGGACGATACAAACTGAATGCGGCTGTTGTGAAGAGAATAAAATTAATTAAGATGTAAAGTAAATAACGCGACGGCCTTCGTCCCCGGACTGTCCGCGGGCTTCTCGTAAGCGTAGTTAGACTTTAATTGTACAATTAACAGATTAACGTTTCGGTTAACGCACCGTAAAGTATATTTACAATATCACACCTTTTACGCTCTCGATAAGACGACGTTACTTTCTACCGCTTCGAGATCCCACGGTTGTTCTGCGATACAGGTATAAAACGACATTGAACAACTGCAATTTTGTTTTCCGATCCTAAAGTAATCCTCGATTCACGTACGGTATCCGTAATCATGCCACCCTCGATTTACGCCCTAAATGTTTTTGATGTTTGCCTGAATTCGTATTTCGTTTTACCATTTTGACTGCATGCCTAGTGTACTCATACTTGGAGGTGCAAAAATCATTCAAGCAGGTACTGTGGATAATAGAATACTTGCTGTAACGATATTTATAAAACACGTAACTATTAAGCACATATAGTCATGTCCGTATCCTGTATTGTCAGATATCGCAGTTTTTCTTTCACGATACGAATGCGTAAATTGGTACAAGTGCACTCGGATTATCCCACGCTGATGCCAATCTATTCAGGAAGTTATTTTCAAATCGATGGTTCAAATTATTATTTTATCCTAACAAGTTAATTTTAAAAAACAGAATATTCTTCACATTTTGAGATGGACAGATATAAGAGAGATGTGTTTTCGTTTTCTATATTTAGGAATTTAACTGTTTTATTTTATTTTTATTTTTTTGTCTTTTTTCCATAAACAAATTTTACCATAGCAATTATTCTTTTCTTCTTTTTATAAACAGAAATTGACTGAACGTCGAGTTTACATTTATAGTTTTCCTCCTTTTTCAGCATAGTTGTTTACGCGATGTTTATTACGGTTAATGCTGACAAAAACTACACGTATACGTATTTTATTCAAGTTTACGATTTTTACCACAAATTTGCCATCAGCGGTTGAAAATAAATAACAGTCGCTGCGAATTTTCGTGACAGTTGTAGATACATCCAAAAGTTGTTTGCTTGAGAAAATTTGCTAAAAAATAATTTCTTTCATATTTTCTTTTATTGTAAGACAGTTTGCGGTAAATTTAAATTACAGATTGCCGAAATTTTCAAATTTTTAACGATTACCCAAATAAGCTACTGGCACGAATCCCAATTTTTTCCTTAATGTTGATCAAAATTTTGCACATGCATATGAAGAAAATCAAAGCATTCTTGAAAATATCAATAAGACTCCTATGCGTCAAAACTCTCAAGCAACGTTTTGTGGGATTAATAACATTTTTTAATCAGTGGCATAAATTTTGGAAACATCATACAACGGCATGATAAAAATGGGATATCCGGTGTATGAAATGCTCGTACATGCTACCAATTGAATTTGGAAGTAACGTCTACACGTTGATGTAAGGTCGCTGGTTATTTGCGCGTGTATCTCACGAGTACTCCACCTTGAATATTCCGTCATGGAAAAAGCCGGAAGTGGGAAGAATAAGGTGCGTCAGCTGACACGTTAATGGTAGCGGAAATAAAGTATAAATATTATTCTATTGATTAATGATTACGTAAATGCAGTTCGTTTATATTGTAGGAAAGAAAATAAACCCACACAGAACACATAACAGACACGTTACACGTACACAAAAACATACAGACACAGAATACACGTTGCGACTATAGAAGTTATTACGATTTGGTGTTCAATTTTATAATAATATATATACATACACTCTTGTATATATATATATTAGAGAAAGTTGACAGATTATTTAATATGTGTGTATATATATTTTTACAGATATTTTATACATATATATACACACATGTAAATATATGAATATTATTATTATTATTATACATATATATATATAATATGTATAAATATATATATATATATATATATATATATATATATATATAAAGGAAAGGGGCAGCGATTTTCGACCGATCGACAAACCGACGCTGAATAGGTCGATATTTTTTATACCATAAATTGTTAATTTGTTGTAATATTATTATACGCGTTATTTTATCGAGTTTATGCATATATCTGTATATTATTTATATGTATATTTATGTATATGCATAAATATAATATATACATACATACATAAATCTATACGTTGTAATTTCGTTGTTCCCAAGTTTTTGAAAACCAGTGTTTGAAAGGCGACAGGCTCGCCGAATCGATCGAAGATCGACGCCTCTCTGCAGGTGCATATATATTATAATTCGATTTAGCTTTAACATCTAGATATTCAATATACATATTACATAAATGATTGTTGTGGTTGCCACGATGGTTTCTTTTCTTTTAATTCTTTTTATTCTTTCTTTCATTTTTTTAGACATAGGAAGATATAGGATCAGAGAGAAGGAAACAGAACAAAATTTTTTATTCTTGTTAATATTATTATTATTATTATTATTATCATTATCATCATTATCATCGTCGTCATCATCATTACAACGGATCTTCGATCGAAGTAACGGATTTTCTGTTTCAACACTACCATCTTTCGAAATCTCTCGAAACGTGTTACGAATCACGTCGCAGACTCCATTACATTTTATAACTGCATTAAACTGCAGTAAACCGGTGTTTACTAGATAATATTGTAAAAACGAATATAAATCAAGCCCGAGGTTACGGATTAATCGGTATAAGGCAGACTTAATTTAAAGGTTTCAGAAACGTTTCTCCTTCCCAGCTTTATATTTCCATTGCACTACGATCTAAAGCAAAAAGTAACGTTCATCGGTATGGGTACAGATAATTTGGCCGACACAAGCAAACATCAGGTTGTAATTTATCCGACGCTGGACATTATGGTTCGACAAATCACTTCTCACGTGGAGCTTCGAGTCTTGGTTTTTCGTAGATTTTGAACCTACAAACTAACTTTTGTTGACAATATTTGAATAACTTTGCGGTCATTAATTCATTTATCTTTGCTACCGATAGGATAACGAATGAGACACCTTATCAGCTGTCCAAATCGGTTCACTGATTTCTCAACCACAATTACTGTCAATCGAATTGTTTAACTACTTTCTCACGGTCAAGTAAAATCGAAAAAACGACATGTTAACATCGAAGAACAACTTAACATCTTCTCGACGTGATCCTCGATCTATTCAATTAACATCGTGGTAGATGAGCAGGAAAAATCATTCGCTTTAAACTGATGATTACCTGAACGAAAGTGGATCATACTCACGAGTAAAAAACTAGGTTCGTTGAGTTCTACGAGTTCTATTCAACGCCGCAGAACTCATCAAGTTTCCATCTCTCCTACCTGAGAGTCGGATGACGATAAAAACCCTTCGGTAGAAAATGGGACCAGTAACTTTTCTGTTTCTCCCATTAGAAAAATAAAATAACAATATTGATAATAGTTGCGTTCATCTAATGTCTGATGGTGAGGTGAATATGAATGACATACGTTTACACTTAACGAAATACATCATCTAATACTAAATCATAACTTACGTACCGAAATTTGAAATAATCCAAGTTTCTTGTTACTGAGGAACAAGCATTCCGTATGACGAACACAAGAGGTATCGTCTATTTATTCAAAATGAAACCGTTTCAAACTGGTTGAGAAGAAAATTTTGACATCATTTGGTCTTGATACAGATCCCCAATATCTCGTATACTTCTACATTAGACTATTTCAGATGAGGCTAATGTTGTTTGATGTTTTTTTATTCCGTTGCTGGAACAAGGTTGGAACATCAGTTTTAACCGACCTAAAAATCTTATTTACACGATTGTATCCATGTAACATCGTGCTCACAATTATTTTGTAAATTTTGCGACCAAACTTCAATATATATATTTTTTACAGTTATTGAAATGAGAAAAGACAACACGCAATGAGGCGCCTCAGAGACTTTAATTAAAAATTCCTATATTCTTTGAATAGATTTTGTGTAAGCCAAAAACCAATGCTTAGGCCTTGTTCCACCGCGACGAAAAAAAAATTTGACCCAATTTGAAACAGTCGAGTGTACATGGGTATGTTGAAGGTACTCCCGAAATAATTGATTGTGAGTGAGATTAAGAGCTCATAGCGAGTCTGAGGAAGGAAAGGGTGGGGTGATTTTTGTAACCACAGAAATATATAAACCAGCGATGTGTTCCGTCAACTCAAGATCGTCGAAAATGCTTTCGAAACTGACAGCGCGAATAATATTTGACAAAAGGGTGAAATACTGAGTCAGTCACATAATTTTCCTGATTAAATCTATTGCTCGGAGTTATTAGGAAAATTGATATTGGCTTCTGAAATTCATGATATTTACTGATGATCGGGAATCGATTGCAGTTATACCCAGAAACTGATGAATTCCATTTCTTAGCAAAATGACTCTGTTGCAGCATTTCTTCACAAAATTAAACTTAAAAAGTACAGTTTTATTCCAGAACTTATAGGTATGTCAATTTCAAAATTGACACATCTATGAAACAAACTTTGCATTCAAAGTTCGCGCTACCAACATAAAACAGTGGCTGCGTCACTGAGAACCGTAACAGTTGTAATAACTTCCTGAAAAATAGTATGCAATTCTTTTATTTCTAAATCGAAACTTTAACATCAACTTACAGCGATCCGTAAACGTAAACAGGTCTTAGAAAGCGTAGACTTCCATCGAAATACCATTGATTTTTTGATTGACTAAAAAAATTAGCGTTTTCCGCTAATCGATGCAATGTAACTCACGATCAATTTGTGTTTTTGTCCACTGGTCAAAGATGAGTCCTTCAGTTCCCTTGCAAATCGTGAATACCGTCTAATTTTCGAAAAAGAAATACTAAAACGAAAGAACGGTTATCCAATCAGTTTATCAATCATTGCACAGAGCATGAGCATGCAACAATTCGGACACGCGGCGTGCATTATAGTATACATACCTCGTATGTGTATCTATTTCGATATATGCGTTACACGTATATATTGATACTGCCAGCGCCAAAGTATACCAGTACCTGCTGTGGTTTTAGGATATAAGCGTTTTAGGCAATTGAACATAGTTTAGAGGTTACAGTAGTCCGTAATATAAAGGCTCGATAAACCTCTGTAATAATATTTAATAGTAATAATAATAATAACAATAACAACGTTTATGAAACTAATAATAGTAACGCACCAGAATATTAATAATAATAACGATAACTGTAATTGTAATAATATAATAATCTTAACAACAATAATAATAACAATAATAATATTAATAATAATAATAATAATAATAATAATAATAATAATAATAATAATAATAAGGAAACAATTGAGAAAAGTCACCACTCCAGAAGCCCAGCGGAAGTCTGAAGATAGAATAATAATAGAAAAAGAAATCATCATCACTAATAACAATGATAAAATAATGAAAAAGGATTTTAAAACTCGGATAAACAAAGGAGCACCACTGAAGCCCGGCCGGGGAACCCTGGAATTACCACATTTTTACTCATACGTACGAATAGAGGTATGAGCAAATTGTCGTTCGTTGAATTTAAACTTGAATAGTTGTAAACGATTCCGTTGCTGATATAGAACATAACCGCGTAGTAACTTTCGTAACAAAGGTTAGCTTTCGTTTATTCATCATTTCATATACGTACACTGTTTAAGAAATTTCCAATGGTGAGAAACCTAGTGCACTGAGAAAAAAATAGTTAGTCCAAGAAAATCGATATTTAGTGATGTCGGAGAAACATATATTTGCTGGGTTGGCGAAAAATTTTAGTAGAAAGAAAATGAACGTTCAGCCGCGGCTAGACAATATCCATATTGCTCGGCTTGCAAAAAAAGATTTATTTGGCTGAATTGACAACGTTTATTCTCAGTGTATAGCAACAACGAATTTCACCGTGGACACACCGGTGGGAGTTGGGAATGATAATGTGGCGCTGGGACACCTCGTGGCAAAAATATGCGTTACTCTAACTGGGCCATATTTAATTTTAAAATACCTCTTGCATCCTATTTTCGCAGCATTTTAATTCCGCATAATAAAACTGAAGCCACAAAGCTTGCACGAAATTGTCTGTACTACTCCATTCGCATAATTGACCTAAAACCAACTGTCAATAGCCAATTTTTAGCCAGATGATTATTATATTAAGGTGCAGAACATTTTTTTTTTTTTTAAGCCGGTGTGAATTTATTTTGTCCCGTGGAGTTAACAGTATAGAGTAAACTTTCTTATCCGAATAAGACTCTTTCGGATTTTTGGGCAAAATGTTTTCCCCTACCAGATAACGTCTTTCGACACATTGGATCCCAATACTTGAGTCGCGAAAGGTTTGCAAGATAGAAAAGTGAGGTTCATAGAGGTCTAGTGTCGTTACTTTTTACCAGTCTGTAAGTATAGTTGAGTGAAAAGGGAAAGAGAATAATGAAATTGGTGATAAGCCGAGGTAAATCTGTCCCTACTAAAAATGACCATATCTTAAATCATATAATCTTGTGACCGAAATCAGCGTGTAATTTATTACATGATTTATCTTGTAGATTCGAGAAAAATATATGAAAATCACGAATCGACAGATATACTAGATCAAAAATCATATAGAGTTGAGTACGTTTGATGATTCGTACTTTTGTAATTTATTGCGTGATTTTTTATTCATTTTTCTCGAATTTACAAGACAAATCATGTAATAAATTACATGTTGATTCCGATCATAACATCTTCTGATTTATTACTTGAACATTTTCGATAGGGATGTCTAACAATACACGAAGGAGGATCGTGCAAGCTGTTTTTTTTTTTTTTTTTTTTTCAATTCAGCAAGGCTGGAAAAAGAAGGACAAACAAAAAAAAATTATAAAACGCAATTGGACTGATTGTGAATTATTATATACTCGCTGGATTTTTGTCCAGATACGTCAACGCTGCTGTATAATGTAAATGTACACGTTAAAAAATATCTTTATACTTACGCGTCTACTATAATTGTACCGTCGGCTGTGCTCCCGCGGAAACCGCAACTGCATTTTTTTACCTACGTCTTAAATTACTAGCTCCGGTCTAACCGAAAGTTTGGTAAATTCAACAATTTCTACATTTCGCTGCATAGCTCGTATATGTATGTATTTCGGACTGATTCTAATAAACATAAACTTATCGTAACCTAGGTGTATGCGAGTAGGTGAACTAGCGTAAATGTTACTCCTAGATCTGATATTGTATCACACATTTAATATGATAGAAAAAGAAAAAGAAAAAAAATTATACGTACTTCGATTGTAAATGCGTTTCGTGTTCTTCAGTATTTCTTAATCAACATATTTGTATATTTACCTTCAGAAACTGGATATTGGACGTCCAGTAACGCCTCGACTGGTTTATTTTTAGTCATGTGTATATATTTTTTTAAATACCATATATTCTGAACGTTACTAGACTTCCCGCGTTACCTGGCCATAGATATATACACCAAACGATACACATATATATTTAAAGTGACTACGTATCGGAGAAATTATCTGAACGCGACAAAATATCTAAATAAATTATTAGTCTTAGTAAAAAATTGAATAGGTACTTTATTGAATAGATGTTTTAGTTTTTCTGCTTGGCCATGAATTATTTCTGTCAAATTTGTGCGTACAGAACCGTGAAAATAATATTACACACGGATTATCGTGAATCTCATCTTTTGACATCGCATTTTTACCCACACCTGAAGTAGAAGGCTTTTCTATTATTTCACAATGAAACAGCAAACAGTTTCTTTCGTAATTCGCATAGCATTATAACCTAAACATGTAGATTGTCGTGCATACATATATATGTAATAATATGTATATACATGTATACACGCGCACCTATATATATATGTATACATAAATATATGTGCATATACATCGTTTAATGCTTAGAAAATTTGTTGTTGATACAAGAACTGATGATACTTGTGAGACTGTGCGGGCGCCTTATATATTGAGAAAATTAATTAAAATCGAAAACGATACAAAGACAAAAAAAAAAAAACTAAAAAAAAAAAAAAAAAAGAAAACCACATACATACCTGTAATATGATATGGGTAAAAAAGAAGCATAAAAGAATATGTGAATAGGTAAAATTTTTGATTCTGCGAATTGAATTAGTACATTGTGTGTTAAGGGCGAAATGAAGGCGATCACACGCGAGTGAAATCCCTTTTCCGCCCGCGATGCTCGCGATTTTTTTGTTGTTCTAGTCCCTGTGAAAATACGCCTTCCACGCAAAGTTACACCCAAAATGAAAATTGTAATTTTAGGCCCGCTACACAAAACGCGAGAAGGCGTTTTTATTCATGGGGGGTTGGACGAAGAAAAAAATTTAGTATCGAACTGGATTTCGCGGGACGCATGGCCAACGCACCTACGTTACGTGAATACTTTCTTGTGATAATCTAAAATTTTGACTGAGCTGCATTATTATCTAATTGTAAGCCTGCAGCTGATCCGCGATATTTCTTTATCTTTTCGTTGTTCTGTATACCGATTAATTATTATTATCCGTCGCTCAGTTTTTCAGTCATTGAGTGCAATTCAAGTGAAATATACAAAATATATGATACAAAATATCGGAATAACCAGGCGCAGTGTTGAAACTTGAAGATTATAATTAAAGATTGAAGTATGGTAAAGCCGACGTCTTGTCGAGCACTTCATTGGTTTGGGAATTCGATGAGCTTTACCTACGTTCTTTTTCCACACATCTTCACTAAACGCTTTCACGATATAACGCATCGATAATAATTGTCAAGTCTATCGTAGCAACCATGTGCTTTTCAAATCATTTAAATTATTTTTCAAACATTTCTTCAGATCCTGCAATATTCGTAATAAATTTTTGTAGGCATTTGAAAATCCGTAAATCTCTTATTCCTCATTTGAACAGGATATTTTACGCTTACAAAGAAAAAAGTAATGAAATTAAACGAAATTTTACGCTATAAAGGATCATGTGAATCTAAAAGAATGTTCGATCGAAAATTGTGTAACTTAATTCTACTAAGTCGCTAATAAGCACTTTATACCTGGAACTTTTTCGAATTAAACGAAAGAAATAGAACGTTCCGTTCACACCTATAATGTATCGCGAAAAAGTTTATCACGACGATTTACTAATTCGCACAAATTTCGAACCCCCCGGAATAAATTTCTCATCAAGAGTGTACCATGGGCACCATGAGCTGAATCTCCTGGCAAGCAAGTGAATTATTCGACGTCTATTATCAAGAATGAAAATACAAATTTGAAACTCGACTCGATCGTAAATTAAACCTGTGAACTTACTTAAAATTGCGAAAGCAAATTTCGTGGGTGAAATATCTGATATGTAACTAATTTGGCATTGGTACAAAATCAACATTGCCACCATTCCCGATTTTAGAATTTCAATTCGGTTGTTCAATAATTACGAGCATTCACTAGCTTTCAAAAGCTTCTAATTGTAAAACGGCATCTAAAATATTGAGCACGGTGAACATCCATCGTCAATGATTAAGACTGAAAACACGCAAATGAACTTTCAAAATTGCCTATAGTTCACTCTTAATGTACGCACCAAGCGCATGAAGTAATTCACCAAGCTGTATAATCCCGAGTGCAATTTGACCAGTGTAAAAATTATTTTGTTAACGTCTCTTCTTTCTGTTGGTTTTATTTTTTTATTTTTTATTAATTTTCTTCTTACCACGACTACGAACTTATTATCTAACTAAAAACTATCATAATTCATGTGGATCGATTAATTTCACCTAAAGTACATGATATAATGTATAATACTGTATGAAATGTTTATATGGAATTTCCATGAGCAGGGTATCACATATACTGTTAGTACAAACGAAATAAATAAAATACATCTGAATGATTGAAAAATTGAATCGTGAAGATTTTTGTAAAATCATTTTAAACACGGAGCTTGAGATATTAGTATGGTATTATTATAATGAAACGGATTCTGCTTTCCATTATGACACTTTTGTTTTATAGCAGGATATTGTACGGATAAATAGATCAATCAATGACGCACGTTCAGCGTATACTTTCGCAATCATTGGAATAAATAGCGTAAGGTTGGGATACGGACGGAATATCGAGAAATTTTCAATTAATACTCAAGTACTTGAAATTATATTTTCAAATAATATTTCCGAAGGCGAGAATTAGCAGTCAAACCACGCGGCAACATCAATTAGTCGATGTCTCGCCGATATTTTCCTACGAGTGACAATTAGCCTGACTTGAAAATAAATCGGGTCAACCTTTTCTTCTTATCGAGGAATTAAACACTCCTGAAGTTGGATCTTTGCACCTGACATCGGGGTATCGAAACTTTGAAAGATTTCGCGACTTCAAATGATTCCATGTGATTTGAAGTGAGTTAACGTAGTAACTTCACAAGAGTTGAGATGACTTCACGCGACTTGTCGAGACTTTGCGAGATTTCGATTAATTTCAAGCGACTTTATAACTTCGAGTGATTTTACGTAAGTTCGTGGCTTAAAGTCATTGAACTGGATTGTTCTTTTTTCTCTCATTGCCTGCACCTGACTTCGGGCATTGTTACTCCGTTGCTTCATATGAGAACGCGATGGTACACAGATCACAGAATTGTGTTCAACAGATCCAATTGCATCCCACCAACGTGTAGCGCGAAATGATTACGAACGTATAACGAACATGTGATATAATTCATCCATAGCTGTAAAGGTCGTAGGATGAGGAGTCGGTGCTCTCCAGTTATACGTTGTTGAATTAATGCATCCTCTATTATTGTAAAACTTTATATGAATGAAAAGAATTTAATTGCTATACGCGTCCGTTACGACAGTTGTTACAATATTACCATAATTATATGATATATTTGCCGTATTTCTTTAATGAGTATATAAATTTACCTGGGAAATTTGTCATTGACAAACTATATGAATAACTCGACACGGAAGTAGAGGCATTTACAAATTATACCCGTTAATCTATATACATATGTATATCTATGGCATAAAATAGAAAGTAAAATATTGATTAATGATATATATGTATTTTTAAAAGAGGTATATGCTGTTCTGTCGTTCGGAGATGTACATTTATTACTTACATATATTATATATACATACAGTTATATATTACACGAGTATATTCGGTTCATAAGCGGACATTAAGATTTTTATTTTTTTTTTTCAAAACACAAACCACACATATACCATCATTTGCATTGAGACTTGGTTAGAACGAGTGAAGAAACAATGTTTACCTGTACATTTGTTGAACGAAGGTGTACATTTTTACAACTGTACTCGTTTATGTGTTCTGTTTTTTCGAAGTTGAGAAATAAAATTTCCACGCTCCGTATCTTGACCGTACTTTATTTCGAGTACATCGCAATTCCGACTGAAACACTATCTTTGCATCCCCCCCCACCCGAAAATCACGTCCTCGAACTGCAACCGTTAAATCGATATGTTTTGTTCAAAGTACAGGAGCAAGCGACACACGTTCTTTCAATGTCCTCCAATTGCACAAGATTCGATACACAGTTTTCAAAAGAAATGGTAAATGTCTAGTAAATCCGATCAGCAATATTATTAGAATAACGAAATTTTTCAAAATTTCTTTAGCTAGATCAACTAATCCATCGTGAATATTTCAATAGTTCGTGTAAGAATGATTACAATTTGAAAAGAAAAAGTGATAACCACAGTGATTCGAAAGCTTGTGTAACCTATAATAAATTGTATTGAATTGATGAAAAAAATAGTTTACACGCCTATACGTTCTCTTATTTACACGATAACCTAACTTTGAAAGTTGAAGATATTCCGAGTAAATTTGAAATTTGAAATACATGTGAACACGATTAAATACGTCTAACAAAACCGATTGATCACTGAGTATCGAACTTTAACTCCAATTGATACAACGGTATTAAAATAGGTACATACATTTTAAAACTATATTCGAACCAAAAGCAGGAGATACGTACATCATATTTAAAGGTAAAGTAATGAATAACTACAATTGATTTTGTAAATACTTAAATATATATATGTACCTAGTTGAATAGACGGAAGAGAAATAGAAAAGTGAAAAACACCCTTATCGAAGAATTTCACAATTATACGTACATACACAGTACACACATCATACACTGAAACACAAAAACACGTACACAAACAGTAGAGATTCATTGAAGAATAATGTTTCCTCAAACAATTGATTAATAATGTTGAACAGAGATATATTGTAAATAATTTGAAAGAAATTAAAAAAAAAAAAAAAGAAGTAAGCAGTTATTAATATGCAATTATAAGGTCACTAGATGCGCACGCACCGAATAACAAATCATGGCCACGAAGCTGAACATTATATTATATACAACAAACGTGGGCATATATAACGCAATTATGAATACTTTTGAACGTATTGCATTGAAAGAATTACAATGTTATGTACATGCAAACTTTAGTATGGTAATATGAATTTCTGGGGTTTTAATCATAGGATAATATATCAGCATAATATTAATTGTTAATATAAAATGAAAAAAAAAAAAAAAAATTAAATAAAAATAAAAATAAAAATGCCTTGTTTTGTAGCATCTTTTAGCTTTATACCTATAAATATGTATAGTTACCTTGGTCATGTTTAGACTGATTTTTTATTACATTAGATTGTGAAACGGAATCGAGACATTTTCTAATACTACACGAACCTTATTCATCGACACGAAATTATAACCCGTACAATTAGACTTTCGTGGCTAAAAACCCGATTTTTCATAGATTTAACGTTTTACGCGGGCTCGAGATAAAAAGTAGGTTACTCAAGTCTCTTAATTGTAAATTAATCCTCATCGTTTTACGTAATTCTTCTCGACCGGCTCGTTCTTAGAAATCGATTTAAGTGCAGAAGTACATATTTGCAACGAATCTAAAACTGAAATGACATGAGTTTATTGCTTATAATCGCACCTTACTATTTTAATAAATACTGAACTGACAACGAGCCCCGCGGTATTTAATTCTCAATTTTCCTAATTCATACTAATTTTCCGCGAGCGATGCAAATGAGTAATGATAACGGCATTGCCAGGGAATCCGGCTATTTGTCATGTAAATCGTTTGCATTCTATCGCAGCTCCTTGGAATGATATTATAGGTATGAAATATTTTTAATGTCACAATTTATTTCCCAACAACTCAACTATCTAGCATTAAATTGTTACATTGATTTGTAACATATTCGTGAGCTAATATACACTGACGGAAACAGAGACAAAAAAAAAAAGAAAACACTTAGAAACTAGAAAAGGTAAAAGAAAGAAAACAAGCAACAAACAATTATGTACTTGATACGATGTAATATATTGGTTATTTATTTTTTTGTTTTTACAAGTATATATATGACACGTATATAATAAATGCATATGCAGATAAGAACAAACACACACACACACACACACGCAAATATATAAAGTAAAGAAAAATTATATATATACTTTATATATAGTATTGAATTTGTTTTATGTATTGAATAATTCGTATATTATTGTAATTTTCGGATGTACGTTCTATTTGAAAGTAGCCTCTTGATTAAACGACTATTATAAGATTTCTAGAATTATTACATTGTGGATTTTATTGAAATCTGCCCATATTTGAGTAAGTAATAAAATACAATACATAACTAATTATAACCACACTATCTGTGAATGTTATTTTTGTATGTTGGTACAAAATTAACGCAATGTATACAACTATATAATAACTGCAAACATGGGCAGATTTTTCACACAATGAATTGTTGAGATGATTACGATTAAAACTAACAATTAGTTATTATCAAAAATTATTAATTAATTGTATACACGTTAATTACTATCGCATAATATTATTGATTATTACATTACATAATGCTTATGTCTACATTTTGTCGCCCCTTCGGATACCTTAAACTTCGGATCCAGAGAAAATAAATTTTTTTATATTTTAGAGACAGAAATACACTATATAACGAGACATTAAAATTCGTTTTATATCTCTGAAGTATGAATTTTATTAATTTTATCTCTTTTTTTTCTTTTGCACGCCGTCCTTGTCAGCCTCGTTATTAATGCATATTTAATAAATTTTTACATACATCACATTACGCTTACAATTAGAGGAAATGATACGATATTCACGACAATAATATCAACTCATCGAGGCTCTCAATGTTCAATCACGGTCAGAAAACTAATGAGCACAAACTTTGAGCTAAAAAAAAGTATACTCCGATAATTGGTCTGTCTTGAAAACCGTGAATCTGTTTTTCTTTTATGTAAATATCTCCTTTGACGTTGTTTTCAAAGGACCTTTCAGCAAAACGTTGCTACATTAATTGCTGTGCGATCTACTATATTTATTTAATTATTCCCACAAAATTGAACGAATTGATGATTTTCTAATTCAAATACCGGGTCGAACTAGATATTATTGAAATGTGAAATGATATGATTGTTACTACGTGAAAGGATTTTCTTTTGTAAAATGGATTTGCCGACATCGATAATTTAAGGTTTTTGTGATATGGAGATATTTTGTTCATAGAGATTGTTAAACATTCGCCATATCATTGCTTTAAATTAGATTATGACAAACTAAAATTATCCAAAAATTTAGAATATTATTGTCTGTGGAATATCTTTACCATAGGCGCGTTTGTTTAATTTTACTACTTGGACATTGGCGACTTATTTTCAGAGTAAGTGAGAACATAAAAGTGCATATAATATAGAACTACAGACCAAAACGGATGAGTTGTTAGTTATACTCAATTTGTTGTACCTAGCTATTCGAAATTATATTTATCAATGCACCAACTAGTTTCTGCCAACAACTAAACAGTTAATGATTCAATTGCACATGAAATTTTTTCGAGCCTCACTCCCTTGAGTCAGCATTTGAATAAAACATGATTTACATTAAAACTGATCGGATTTGAAGGGCCAGTCGACTTGGTAGAAAATGCACCTGACATACAAAGTACTGTGAATAGCAGCAGGAAGAATAAAGAAGGAATGGTGATAAGTGAAGGATTTTAAATAATGGACGTTTGAAAGTTTGAATGAATAACGGAAAATATTTATTAAACAGTAATCATTCCAATACCACTTGCCATAAATACAGGGACGATTGTATACAAGTCAAAAATACTCAAAGTTCAAATTCCTGTAACACAGTAACTGTTGTTTGAAATACATGGCTTCTATAATACTGTCGAAATCCCACTATCCAGCGATATAACATGTTATCAAATAGAACTTTGTGAAATTCATCACCACTGATGGAAACACATTAGGTCAGCTGGATAATCTTTCAGTGCTGGAAGAGGAATCTGGACCCCAAGGCTCACCGCACGAACGAATAACGTTCAAAGTTGGTACAAACAATCAAGTATGTCGCACTTTAATGTAAAACAAGATCGTTCTTTAATCCTAGTCTTATTCTCCAGGAGTGATAGTGTGAGCCGCGGATATGAGGGTGTCGTGAATTTCTTTGGCATAAGCCACCTGAGACCTTACGGTCATGAGGAACTGTGGATAGGTGAGAGCCGGACCTTCTTGTCCCGAGACAGCCTCAGTCCTGGTGGTGGCAACGGACATCGGAAGATACCTTACAGAGCTTGAATTCTGGGACAAGCATTCAATCGAAGTTTTCAGATGAAGTTCAATCTGATCGCATATCGAATAAAACTCCTCAATGTTCTTGTCGAATCTGTATTGGACGGGAACATCGATACCTTTGTAAGTTCCTACGTCGACGAGGCTGTTTTGTTGCAGAGTTGAAGCTGCTGTTTTCAAGGCGACAGCGAGAGAATCTCTTAGCGGACCGACAAGGGATTTCACCTTCGATATATTATCCAACTTTTCTTGCGTGTGTTGCTGTTGTTGCGGTTGCTGTTGTTGCTGTTGCTGAGGTTGCTGCGGTTGCTGCTGCTGTTGCGGCTGCTGTTGTTGCTGCTGTTGCTGCTGCTGTTGCTGTTGCTGTTGCTGTTGCTGCTGCTGCTGTTGTGCTTGGGGTATTTGGGGGTTAGGTTGCGACATTTGTCCTAATCCCATTTGTCCTGGCTGAGCAATTTGCGATATATTCATGTCGCAGTAATGTCACAGCGCTCAACTCCTTCTTTTCAAACGAATTGGTATTCTCTCAAGTCCACCGACGAAGATTGAACGAACGCCACAAAGAAATATATCGGTGAGCCACAAGGCTCACAAGTCACAACCTATGATCCTGTAATTTGTAAATACAATTTTGACAGAAAAGTTGCGGAAACGCAAGAAAGCTTGAACCAACAGTGTCGACAAGCCGTTCCCGTTCATCACCGTGAGTCGGTAATACAGGTATTCTTATTTTTGTTATGAATCATTGTTCAGATTTTCGCACGAAAACTCGATTCATTCGGAAAACTAATCGGTTAATAAATTTTCACATCTGCAGTCATATATTCGTACGATTTTGCTCAATTTTACAGGGATTATAACGAATCCCAAGTATGCAAGCTAGATTACATCCGATATCTATTGGCGTTTTTTTCTCTGGCAGATGACGCCACTCTTCTCTACGAGAGAGTCGTTGTATCATGAATGGGAAGACTGGTGAGTGGTAGATATTTTGGTACCATTATTTTTAATTCAATATTACATGCATACATATTTGCTAATCTGATTTCCGATATACGCAATCATGAATTATACCGATGTTATGTCAGTGGATATAACTGAACCGAGAAAAAGGATCGTATGGAATGTGGAAAATTCATCCCGACACTAGAATCACTACGTCATTCGATTCTCCCTATTTACGAGAGTGAACTGAACTACTCAAGCAATCATAGTTTTTTCGACTGTCGGTTTCCCCAATTTACCGGCTTGGGAGATTGTATTTACGGAGTCGAATAAGTTATTGTCTGACTTGAGTCAACGTCTGATCGAACTTATCCATATAACATACCTATGTAAATCAAACTAAAGACAAACAAAGCTTTACGATCATGAAATCATCAACGACAATACACCGGCATATATTACGATGTTCTCAGTTATGCCCACAGATTACGATTAGAGATTTTGATAGCTTGGTGTTTATTCAACGGTGTATGCGTCATAAATGCCGATTCGAATACTTCAGTAGAAACTGCATGTACTTGCATGAAACATTATTTAAAGCAAATTACTAATTATTCACATCCAAGTTTTTACTATCTATTACACTTGCGACATTTGTTCTCTAGTCAATCAACCCGTTCGGCAGTTTGTATGTAGTATTTTGAATATTCCGTATGTCCAAACCTCTACATTAGAAAAATAAGAAACTATGCAGAGCACAAAATAAGTAGCATGAACGCCCCTCGCCTCTAATCGAACAGAATAATTTGTATTTCAACAAATTCCATTACACTTGAGCATCGTTTAATCGTAACTCGATGTTGTATCGTCGATGCACAATTATTTCATAAAACAAGACTTCGTCTTGTTCGACGACACTCGTGTCTGACATATATATTTTCATAATATCCAATTATTCGCCTAATAACGAAATTAATTCAGTCGACAGAAAATACCTGTAATCTAATTCAAACAAGCATAAGTTAAACAGGCTCGTGATCAATGTTACTACCGCAAGTTGTAGCGTACACGTTCCGTATACGATAATGACTACGGAAGATGTGCAAAAATTTTAACGAATAATAGTAAAAATTCCCGAAAACAGCCTGCATCGAAGTCCGGTTGCGGTTTTCTGCATATGAAATTAGGGAAAAAAGGCGAATAAGACAATTCGGCGGACGTTGCACTCTGCGAGTCGCACCTTGGCCCGACACTGCGTCGAGCGGTGAAACGAAGAATGAAAGGCAGGGGGGGGAGGGGATCGGTCCGTGAGGTGAGCGATAGTTCGCGGCGAAAACGCTACGAGCGCCACGAGCTCGTTCCGTCATTCCCTCAGAAGCTCTCGAAACGTGCGGACAGTTGCCGAGGGTTTGCGAGCGGGCAAGTCGACGAATTTCGTATCGTACCGAGGAAGGAAAGATATTGATATAAATAAACTGTAGCAGCAATCGAATCAGTGAAGCGTTAGCAAACAACGCGGGTAACGCCGATGCATTTGTGATTATTACGGAGTGATTTTGTGCCAATAACAGTGTTTCTATGCTGCATCGAGTTATGTGAATGAATCACCGCCAACTTATTTCGTGCGCGTTCGTTTCGTAGGCTTATTTATTATGCGTCGATTTCATTTATACCAGGAAATTGAAGTGTTTCTCGTTTTTATTTCTCATGGAAACCTTGCGTGATATTGCAACGAACAAATTATTTAAACGGAATTAATTATTATCGATTACGCGAGCAGCACATGTTATAAATCTTTTCTTTTTTTTTTTTTTTTGCTACTCGTTCCTTTGTTTTCTGTTTACTTTTCACTACATCGTCGTAATTCTATGTTATACTGTACGTACGGGAGGGCGCAATGTTGTTACTAAATTTTTACCGGCAAGTTATTTATCAACAAAGGACAAGCGCCGAGTAACGCGAGGGATTATTTTACCGGTACATATCGTTAAAATGGGACTAAATATCGGCAAGATTCGAGCAAAAACGGTTTATTAACGCGTCTGGAGTCCACCGCCATCATCGGGCGATAGTCAATTGTTTGTTTACCTCGTCGCGTTAGCGTTGCAATTGATCGATCGAGTGAAGCGAGCCGAGCCGAAGCATCCATACGTGTCGCAAATATCGTGAACGACAATAGAGTGTAGCAAACAAAGTAAAAAGAAAATCGGGTGAACTAACGAGTGTCGCAATGTAAGGAAAAGTGTTGCGGTATCGGCGGTAAGATTAAATATACAAAAAGTGATCGTCGAGTCGCGCTCCTTCGTTATAAATAACCCGTGAAATAATAACGCACCGTATAGCAGATGCGTGGGCAAGGCTCAATTGAATAATATTGAATAACGGGGCCAACGGTGCATCCTAGATCGTAAAACGTCGCCATCACCGTCATCGTCGTCATCGTCATCGTCATCGTCATCGTCATCGTCATCGTCGCCGCACCATAGAAACTTTACTCTCTTCGAACAAGCAAGACCGTATCATCATCCAGCGGACAAAAGACGCCAGCGCTACCCGACATCCTCCTCTCTTCGAACGCAAAGGTAGGTAAGATGCTTGGCTTGATATTTATTCACGCGGCCCGCCGCCGGCTGCAAAGCTGAGATGCAGGCAAGGAAGCCGGGGCATTCTCATGCAGGCGATGCACATGTTGCGTTGTCGGGCCGTAAGTCCCAGCCATTCCATTCCACAGCTCCGTGAGCTTCCTGCGACCCCATCGCATCGCCCGCAGCGAAAGTCGTCGGGATCGTCCATTTCGACCGTTGCGCAGACATTAAACCAGTCCCCGAGAGGCTGAACCGGTATCGCTGATATTATTTTCTCGCACGATGAATTATCCGATCTTATTCCGAAAATAATAATGACGGTTGAAAACGAACGAATGAAGGTGCAAAAGAAAGTTTCACCGTATTGAAATATATGTATATTATAGGATAATACAAGAGTTCAACTATTGATGCGTAACGCGGGTTAAATTTTAGCAATACAATATCCCGTTCACCTTGAGTCGAATTTATAAGACTTTGTTTTGAATGATTTACAAAAAAGAAAAGAACAGTTGGGGAATATTCTAAAACGGAGTTTGCGAAGCTACTGGCCTTTTGGCAATTGAACGTACACGATACTCCTCATTAATCGAATTTTCATTCGCGTTCTTTGTTATTTGCATTGCAAATTTATGCTCTTGTGACGAGGCTGAAACTAGCAGCCAAACGTTGTAATGTTCAATGAAATAAGGTAGTGAAATCCGAAAATCAAAATTTTGTTAAACACCTTGAACCCCCAACACTATTGTAGAATTATGAGGATAAAACTGCACTGCATTTTTCTATTTCCGAAAAGTTTAACACATCTGACTGCCAACTCTAGCCGCTAGCTTCAGCTTCACGTTTGCGCCGGTTAATTCTAATCTTAGATATGTGATAATTTTTTTTTTACAAGTTAAGAATATTGTTTTTTTTTTTTTTTGTTCTATATCTACAGATCTCCGGATAGTGAGCAAGTAGAAAATGACTAAATAACAAGTGAGAATCGACTACATATCTCACTTGTCTGGATTTAATGTGTTACAGTTTATTTCGTTAGTAAATAGATTATCCACGAGAAGCGTCTGAAATAGATTTCCCTTTTCAATCGTTCGGTTATTCAAATAATTTTGTGTACAGAAGCGTAACGAATTTTTAGACTTTTATAAATAAACTATATACTTTACTTTAACAAAATTATAATAATAAAATATATACGTATAATTTTATTTCGAACCAGTTCTTTTTTTTATAAACGTCTCGTCGACAATCAAATTAGGAATTTGAATTATTAGTAAAAACTAACGATATGAAAATTTGTTATATATTTTTATTCGACCAATTCAACTTGTTACAAATTTTATTCTTTTACTTTGACACGTATAAAAAAACAGTGAATATCAAAGAATACTCTTTTACGTGCGGTGGCATCATCGGTACACGCCACGTGAGATTTTTTTCGCATGCAGAACCTGATCGCAATTTCGTTCAGATTACGCTTTTCGAAATGTCGTTTAAATTATTTTCTCGTCGATGCAGGCTGAATGCTTCAATGCCTGACAAGAGAACAGGAGAGACAGAGAGAGAGAGAGGAAGGGGGGAGAGCGAAAGAGAAAGATGGATAGAGAGAGATAGAGAGTGACAGAAGTGTGCTGTAATATGCGATGCGTCTGTACAGTATGACTTATACGGGGTTAGGTACATTATTATACGTATGCATACTGCGAGCATCATCGAGTTATGTACATACAAACGATACGTTTGACGACAGTAAAGAGCCTCGTACCATTGCGAGTATGTGCAAACGAAATTATCCGTTCACTTATAAATACAATCGACCAAGCCAAGCCGCATTATGCGGCCAGACACAACGTTGTTTGCATAAAATTGTATTTGCGTGTATATTCCGTCAATTATTCTGCCTCTGTGTAACGTTGCTCTGCGATGGTCAGAGCTCGCTGACTCGTGGAAGAAAGAAACAAAGAAGTCAACAATGACACATGGTTCATACCGTACCGAAATGCATGTCTAACAGATCATCGAAAGTAAATTACAGCAATAATCCAGGGGTAAAGTAGTTTTTAATCAACGATTGATCGAGCATTAGCGATATTTTATGTTCGATCTTTTGCGCTAATGTTGTCACTCGAAACTTGAAATCTTATTGCAAAAACACGGCTCCGTCTAGTGCGTATGCACACTCAAGTAAAGTCTCGCCTGGCACGAGACGCTCACTCGTTTCTAAACGTGATGTTGGCTGTTTCGTGATTTAAGAAGCGCGTTATTTGCCTTAGCCAGATTTATTTTCACGACAGTTGTTTGTTAAACTCGCGTTCCAGGGACAATATGGATGTAAAAAAAATTTCTGAACGACTCTGCAAATCACTTTTACGCCTGTAAGATTAATTTTAAGCTTACAGCGATGCACTTATTCCACACAAGAAAATCGTTTACATGCAATCCAATATTCGCCACCTTAATGGCAACCTTCGGCGATAATGTTCACGTACCAACTGTTGATCTGTAAATTTTGCAGGAATCTGTTTGGAACTTTTTTGAGAACTATAGGAAAATTCTTGTAATCTGTAATGCTTCCGCATATACGAATTTAAGTTGAAGAAAATTACTTGCACATTTCTCGACCAAAAGAGTGGATACATATTAAAGTAAATATCAGTTGTTCGCGCGTCGGAGGAAAACCAATTTATATTGTAAAACGTCGGGCTCAATCCGATTTCGAGAAAACGTAGCTACTGGATATCGATAAACTAGTTGGACTTGAATAGCTTGTAACTTGCATAAATTTCACAAGATTTCACAAGAAAAGTAGGTCTAGAAAAAGCAGGAGACTTACGACGATGATTGAATTTAAAAATATGACGGTACGCTTGTAACTTTGCATTATAAAATGAATTTTTATTTGCAATACATCAGTCTCGTCGTTGTACGTAACATTTTGTGCCTATACGTTATACTGCAGTTTTCCATGCATGCACATTTTATACACATGGATATTTTTTTCGACATTATGCGAGATTAGCATTCATTTAATACACTGTCACATTAACACGCCGCGGGAAATGTTATTTTGTTCTTATCTTTGCGTGATAATTAATATCTCCTCCGGTATATACCGAATTCGATCGAATCATTTCGTCGTTTCGCATCACGTGCTCGTTCATCGACGAACAATTGTGAGAATAAATTACGGAGGTACAATATCGTGAACTGACAATAAAATATCATGTATCCGAAATCTACGAACATTTGCAAGGAGTTGTGATAACAATAATAATATTAAACTGGCTCGAATAAACATTCAACAAATGTTGTTAAAAGATAAGACTTCTAAAAAATGGAATTTATATTCAGAAAAATGTCTAATCGACACAATGAAAAGTTTCATAAGACCAATAAAATCGCTCTCGTCATTCTTGAAATAACGAAAAAAAAATGTTTTTGTAGATAATGATCGATTACCTTTTCGTAGGAAAATTTTGCGATTGAATGAAAAAGTAATTCACTTTGATTCGCTGCGAGAAATGGTTAGGAAAAGACTAAATGTTTAGGTAAACAATTCAATTATGTCCGAAGGAAGATAAAAAGACTTTTTGTCAGCTGATAAAATTATTGATCAGATTCGTTACTCGAAATAAAAAAGCTAGTTGTAGGTTGTCGTAGCTCGGGGTGGGGGGGTTGGTCGGTCGTTCGTGTGTAAATCTACATTTCCTTCATACATCAACAGTTGTAAGCACGCGAAGCGCAGACTGAAGGAAAGGCTTGGTTCTCTCGTCGGTTCGCTTCCTCTTTTTGGTATATACGTACAACATGTATGTATATATATATACATGCGTATACAATACGTACATAATCTTTTCCTTCTGTATTTTCTTTCGTTTCCTTCCACTCGCCGTTAACCGTTCGTATACAGCCCTGTAATCCTCGGCGCCATCTGCAAGCCAAGAACCCTTGAGCCTCAAGGTTTGATGAGACAAGTCCCAAGCCTGCAAGGCCCCAAAGCCGAAGAACGTTCGTAACGTGGAATACGCGTAGTGTACCGCGTTTGACACACAACGTGTATGACGAGGAGTTGCATAATCGATTGGCTAATTGGTGCAGCACTGAGATGTCGAAACCAACTCGATCGTTGAACGCTTCGTCGGATTTTCTTTCTTCACTTATTATATCATACTTGTTACTATCCTACATAATGTAATCTCGTTTAATTCTTCTTCTGATTCTCTACACCGTTCTACTATTTGATCAACCAATTTCCGTAAACCGCTGCCAAGGGATTACTTCCAACAGTCCGATGAGCATGAATTTTGCCAATAACCAACCCCAACTACGGCAGTATTCCCATCCTGAACTCGGCTACAGATATCGCGATGTTACGACGATGATACCTAACCCTGCATACGCGATAAGTTTTATTGTCCACGGCGTGGTTGGTGGGCACGAACCGCAGAACCTTCGTCAGCACGTATGATACAGCACGGCATGGCGAGAATAATTCACGTAGTCGGACAAGCGATGCGAGGGGAGTATAACGAGGCCAGGCGTGTAGGGTCACCGGCCGTCTTATCGTACTTCGAGTAAATATCTTTGACGTACTTGAAACGAATATTTGCATACGTTAAGCGACCCGACATGTGTGCCGTACTATGCCTACTTTCCGGCCTAAAATCTTGACGTCTTTCTTTTTGCAATTGCACATGTCGTGGTCTTCTCGTACGAAGCATCAATTTTGTGAAAACGAGATAAACCGTGTTTCTCATCTACCTTGGCACGTCGGAATTCGACAGTTATGCGCGATTGACGAAAAGCTTCTTATCGTTAGTTTAAGATAATTCAGAGTTTAACGAGCGTTAAGTAACTTCTGCTTCATACAATCGTTATAATCCTCAACTACCGAGTACCTACAGGTTGTGCCAAAGTTCGATGTACACTTACACTGCGAACACGCTTCGTTCGTGAAAAACATGGTGTGGCATGCGGGAACGCGAGAAAAGAGAATCCGGATGCTCGAAATAACCTGCCTGCACTGGCAATAGGTACATACTTACACAACACTGGCACGGGAGGTTATATGCTACTCCGTACTTACAAATACGGATATAATATGTGTAATAAAATCCCGCGAGCATCGGCATTTTGCAGTTGGGTTTACGGCGTTGCCCTTGGTGCATGATGCTCGGAGTTTATTTTATAAACCTAGATACGTACGGGTTCAAAGAAGAATCACTGAAAACTGCTCAGGGAGTTAAATTATGCCACTGTTCCGGTCGTGGATATTCCGCTTTTATCGCGGTCATTCGTTTCAAAAAGATCTTCGGTATATAATGTTACGTGCGCGTGATCTACGGAATCGGCGGCACCCTTATAGATCTTTTTTTTTCTATTCAATTTGATGGCGATTATTTTTATTCATCATTTTTCAGAGCTTGTCGAAAAGGATCGGGACAGGCCAAATTTTTGGCCCGGGAGAAATCAAAGAACTTTGTTTCGGTCAATTTATTGACACCTTTCTCTCTCGTTTGCTACTTTGTTGCGCGTAAATTAAACGGGAACAGAACGACGAGAGCCGAAAAAAGAACTATGGTGTAATATTTCATTTTTTGTTCGTCGTTGGAGCAAAAATTTTCTTGAATCAGATAAGTAATTATTTACATGTACTCTGACTGAGGTAAATAACGACGTCTTGGACGTGGAATATAAAAACATTATAGTCAAGTTATGTACGAGTACCTCGATGCAGTAGTGTTTGAATATTATCTCCCGAGACAATTTTTAATTCCCTTGGTTTGAGAAAAAAAATTCCATCTGACGTATAATAACAAACTACAACTGCAGACGTATCGGGTTTCTAATTTATCATGTAATATTTCAAAAAAGGTAGCTAGGACAAGTTCGATTATTACTCAAATAACAGTCGAATCTTTTATCGGTTCCATTTCAGTCCCACGCATAGCTGAAGTTCGTGTAATCACTGTACCGACAATTGCTGATTTCAGTCATGCTCTTGGATTATTTAAATTAATTTTAGTTCCGATGTTTTATTTCATATATCTTGACTTTGACGTCGAGGTCAAACGTTAGGTAAAAGTATGTTCACGTGGAACGGTGGCTCTCTCGAATTTGCAAACGCGGGGTAGAAGTGCATTGAAGTACAATACGCAACGTTTAGAGTATATAAAAAGTCATTGTTACAGAACCCAATCCATTCCAGATGAAAAACAAATTCTAAAAACTGCTCATCACTCAAAGTATCCGCTTATGAATCATACGAACATACACTTTTAGTTGGACTATCAGAGCGATGTCAAGCTTCTTTGAACCCGCGAATCGCGCAGAGTAGTGGAGTAATTCGAAAAAGTTCTCACGAGGGATTGTTCCGCGTACTTGTATCTTTCGGGCATAGCTCGATTCGAATCCGTGGATATCATAACTCGAAAGAAATTAAGAACCCGACAACAGCCATTCCAGAGACCAAGTCTACAAGTACAGATATAAAATGCGCCAACGTCAAGTCCGGTGGTAAAGCTGAAGCTAGCTGCCGGAGACGCTAAGCTTCTTTTGTAAAATAATGTAGATTTCGATGCTCGTGATTTTCTAACAGGCATTAGTCCGCGTGGCCGCTTAGACTTTGTAGTCGGTACGAGCTTCAGTGTTGTGTAATCCGAACCTACGAGAAGAATGATTCTGGATTAGCACCCTACCTGAAGGTGGTAGTGCTTAACCCTAGAACGGTAACGTTACTTTTTTTTTCTATCCATTCCGGCAACATGAGTGGCGGAGGGGGGGGGGGGGGGGGGGGGGGTGTAAAACGCCCCGATCTTGTAAATTCCATCTCTCGGGTACATCATATTATTAAGGGTCCTGTAGGGTCTCATTTTCTTCGTTTTTCTTTTAATAAAGAATCACGTGGCGTAAAAAATTCGCGTGGAATATATTTTTCAACCCTTGTTACTGTTCTAGCGTTAAATGTGGTCATTATCGAATATCGTTGCGTTACCATGGGCTGAAGTATATCTCAGAATAAATCATAGAAAATAAAAGGAAACTCTAGCTTCTCATATTTGAGAGTCAGATGAGTTCTGTTTCAAACCCTTTCGATTTTTTCCTTTGAATAACATATCTAAGTTTTTTGGCATTTCGGGTTCAATCCATTTACCAAAACAGCTTTGATTTTTTAACATGTTAGATATTACCAAGTTTCAAACTTTTCGATGCAACAAAATATATAAGGGGAAAATAACTGCCAACTACCAAAAATCCTACATCATTGGAATGGGGAAAAAATTTGAAGACCTTGGGACTGAACGTGGAGCATAATCACACGAGCTTAGGGTTTCGGTAACGCGTTATATCAGCTATTTAGAGACATTTCAGCCCATAAGAGTAACGAAGTACCGCAATGACCATATTAAGAACCACCCAGATGTATTTATCGGTAAAAAAATACACCGTTGCGATTAATCGCGTAGATTCGTCGCATCTTCTTGTCAATTCTACGTGTACCGTGGCATTCACGGCTGCATGTCCAAGCCCAGACGGCAGGCAAGGCAGTAGTCGACCAGCCTGGCCGCCTCTGTACACTCGAAGCTGATGTTTCGTATATACCGTTTGTTTGTTCCTTCGTTCGTACGTTCGTTCGGCCAAGTAATTTCTCCACCACGGTACGAAGCTTCGCTGCGAACGGAGCAGAACGAGGGCTGCTGCTGCTGCTTCTGCCCGGGTGATGGCGGAGGAGATGAGAACGACGCGATCTTCGGGGGCTGAGAGGGGAGGCTGGCAGAAGAGGGATGCTTGCCTTCATACAGGCGCGCACACACGTTTATATACACACCTTTATATAGCATCGCGAGCCCGCGTTCAGAGAAGAAGAAGAAGAAGACGAAGAAGAAGAAGTACTAGTAGTAGTAGTAGTAGAGGAGGAGGAGGAGGAGGACCTTACCGACGTGCTGCATGGCGGACGACAGGGCGAAGGGGAGGAGAGGGAGGTGGTCTCTTTCCTCTGGCCTCTCTCGTTCCTCCTCTTCCTCTCCTCTCCTCTCCTCTCTTTTTCTTTTCCTATTTCGTTTCCCTCCCCCCTCGACCATCCCGCTCAGCGTTGCCGTCCTGCTTCTCTCGCACCTCTGCCTGCCGGCCTGCTTGCCTGGTGCGGCTCAAGCTCGTTCAATACTCGAGAGAGAAGCCAGCCAGCACAGCTCTTGCTCGAGTCGCGCGACCCACAACCGAACTTTTGTCGGACCCCGGGTGTCTACCTGACTCACTGCAACTAGGACAAAAAGTGATGGGTATTTTGTGAAAGGGACGGCATGGAAGCGAATCGGATACAAGAAAAATTAGACGAATATTCGGTTCTTTGGTAAACGATCCTGGCGAAGGACTTCGCAGGCTGTAGGATATTAATTGTACCTGCTCACGGTTGTCTTATGGTCATTTCTCGTCGCGATTGCGGTCTGTGGAAAGATTCGAGAGTATGGGCATATCAAGTTTTGCGATATATCGTGCTTGATCTAAAACTCGAACCGTCGTCGCACCGAGGATGAGAAAAATGTCAAACCTTGTATGTTGTTAGAATATTTTAGTGAAATGGGCGTCGTTTGGATGATAACGGTATCGAGATATATTGTTGGAATTATAAGGAAATAGGATTGAAGTAACCATTAAGTGTGATTATACTCGTCGACGCTACATTTTATAGTTATTGCAACGTTAAATCAGTCCTCTTGGTTAACACGGATTCATTCTTGCAACGATGAATATCTAATTATCGCAATAATTATACGAAAATATAGTACGATTGACCATACCTAAAATAATAGTTAGACATACTGGATTATTTCCTGGTTACACATACCTACAAAACTTATTTTCGTTTTTTAACCATTACCATACGGTCGTATTCGTTTTTGATTAGAAATGAAAGAGGTTGAGGACTGTTTGGTAGCCGCAACTAGAAATTACATTCTGCGTGACAATGACAACGAGTTTCGGTGACGAAGGAATGCGTCATTTAGCCGATTTTCAACATTTTATGATTACTAAGGTTTTAATGACTGGCCAAGGACTCCAAGTATCGAAACTCATTGTCAGAATATCAATGACAATCATGAATTTGTCATCAAAACTTCGGATACGTGATTTTCTGAGATCCTAAATTACGCCGGTGATTAACAACACCCATAGTACGTCTCGATTATTTTACGACTTTGCTGATCGCACGGTAAGCAAATCGGAGGAATTATGCGATAGCTTTGTTTGTGTTGATCGATGATTTTTTGGATGTTGAAAAAGTTGCCGAAATTTATACAAGTCGTCATAATTTTCGCGCTACTAAATTGTCGTTGAAATCCGGCATATCATCGCGAAGATTTTTATTGAGATGAGAAAATTTAATTGCCGTATCGCATCCAAAAACAAAATGTCAGGATTTTTATATCGTAATGTGCTTGAAATATCTTAGGATTTGATTTAGAAACGGAGTTAAACGTATACCGTTATATACAAGTGCATCGTAATTTTGAAAGATTTCTTAAACTGAAATCCTTTGTTGAAAAAGCAACTACGTTATTGCATATGCAGACAAACTTGTTCATTCCGGAAGGTACTTGACCTTGTGGGAAGGAATTCGGCTTCCGATAAAATATATTTTGGTTAAAAACGGCGGAATATTTTTACTGCACCACCCTCCTTTACGCGTAAAAAAAAAAAAAATGCCGACAAGGGTCCGAATGAAATCGTCGGACTATTAAACAAAAAAAAAATATTTTATAATAATTAGTAACCTGAGAGAATACGTTACGTGTAGTTAAGGATAGTCGAAACTCGCAAACATCATTTGGATCAATTCCTTTCATCGATGGCCTATCACAAAACATTAAAAAGATACTATCGAAAGAGAGCATTAATGTATCGTATAAAATTATTAACACTTTGAATAATATATTTACATCTTTAAAGTCGAAAATAGACATACTAGAACAAAGTAACATTGTATGCGAAATCGAATGTAAAGATTGTGGCAAACGTCACATCTGGTCAATCCTCACAGCATTTCAAAAAAAGAATGGCAAATCATAAGTACGATCTCAAAACGCGTGATCCTGATAGATTTGCTCTGGCTGAGCATTCATTGGTTGAAGGCCACAGTTTTGACTTTGAAAATGCAAAAATAACTGACAAAAAACTAACTGGCATAAGAGGCTTATCACAGAAATGATACACATATCCAAAAACAATACTGTCAACAGAAGAACTGACATTCAAAACCTGGGCCACCTCTATTCTGACATCATTTAAAATTGTCTTTATAAATTGGCATAAACTGTTATGAAAACAATTAGGCTAATCCACCAACAAATCTGTTAACAGGCGGATGACATTCAAAGTTTGTTGTTAATTTAAATATTAAGAGAACAGTTAGCTTAGTAAATGGAAGTTGACACTCGCAATGTAATTCATGTAAAAATCTGTAATTTTTTGTATATTAATTTAAAGAAACCTGATGATGGTAGGCAGGGCTTGCCGAAACGTCGTATAGAAAAATAAAGTTAGGCGTTTAATTAGCATTGTTTAAATCCTGACCGTCATCCAACGAAATCAAATAGTCATAAATATCATTTCCCACAAGTGTATTAGAAATATTTTGGCATATTGAAATTGTTATGAAACCGATGCTTCGTGGTTGCTCGTCAAAAAAAGAAAAAAGAAAAAGAACCAACCGAAACAACAACAACAACAACAACGATCAGTCTGAATGTAATCAATTTACTATAGAAACGACTGAAGGATTAAAGGTCCGCGCTTGTATTTAGTTTAAATTAATTTTCATTCGTTTTAATGAACAAGTTTTCGAGTCTGACTTTCTTTAATAAAGGTTTCATGTGATAGACTAGAAAATTTAACTATAGAATGGCATAGAAACAATTGATAACGTTAAAATATGAAGGAAACACGTTGAAATAAAAATCACTAGTATATTCTATAACTCTTTAGAATAAATAAGGAACTTAAATTTGCATAACGTCAGTTTGTTAATGCCGTATTACGATTTATCGAATATCAAACAATGACGAAGTCGCGAAGTACGTAACAAGTTTGTCGTAAAAGAGAATCGCATCGTTATAACGACGTAACGAGCTTCAACCTGACAGTAAACGAGAAATATTTCTATCATGTCGTTGATAGTTTGCAAGCCATTCCATCCATATCCTAGCGCTTCCACATTGTATTCTATTATACGTTACACGAATTGTGTTACAAACAGCGATTATACACATGACACTTGTAAGCTGAAAATCCGTTTTTTTTTTTTCGTCTTTTAAACCCAGGTTTCCGAACCAACCCGGATAAAATTGAGTTTAATTCGTTGTACATGTTTGTGACGCTTTAATCATTGCATTTTTGTTTAACGTCATTGAACATGGAATTAGTGAGGTAACCCGTTTGGTCATTTTATTAACTTTAATCAATATTTTAATGTTCAAATCAAACCACACTATAAACAATTTTTGTTTTCTGCAAGTGCGCTAGTACAGTTTTCGCCCAGTAAGTGTTCATGATACACTACGAACGAGTTCAAGCTCATGTTTATTACTTTAAGATAATAGTTACTATAGCATATTATTCGAAGATCAATCGGTCATTCTTACGGTTTCTCAGTATGGAATAATCACATATAATTTTAAATGTATACGCTTTTCACTTTTCTTAAAAAAACAATATTAAAAGATGAAAAAAATGTTCTCTTTCTTTCTTTCTTCTTTATTTCTTTTTTTTTCTTTTTTTTTTTTTTTTTACGTCGGGTAAAACTCAGCGTTTTTAACTTATTCAGGGAAAATTGGGCCCACTCTGAAAAGCTCGAACTGTACGTGCAGATACGGAACTGCGTGAATGAATATATAGTATATATAGAGAAGCCTCGTCGCCCGGAAAGATTCCGAAAAAAGTCCCGAGCTCCGGATAGGTAGGTAGGTTGGCTGGTTGGTTGGTTGGTTGGTTGGTGGTTGGTTGTTTAAAAAAGTTTCGCCCGAGCGGCGTACGTACAGAATCGATTCGGCGGTGGGAAGGGTGCGCGATGCCGTTCGCCCAGGGCCGCGATGGAAGGGGGCGGGGGGTCAACGGGGGCGGAGGGGACATGGCCTTAAGAATCAATCCTGGCTTCGGCCATCTGCCATCCTCGTAGCCGGGGTCGCTAGCGTTTCGGACGACGATGCCGCAAAAATTCAACCCCCCACCCCCCCACCCCTCGGCCCTCGGCCCTTACCTCTCTGTTTCTTTCTCTCTTTCACACATAAACACTGCAGCAGCAGCAGCGTTTACACACTCACACACACAACTTGATTGCGTGTCTGTCTCCGCCGCAGGTAGGCAGGTAGGTACGCTGGCAAAAAGTGGGTACCTACCTGAGTAACGCTGATCGTGCCTTACGTAAACTGGTAGTAATACCGCGGTGATTGCCTGAAACGCGAAGAAAATTAATGGCCGATATAAATATACGGAGGGGGCGGCGGAGGGCGGGGGGGGGGGGGGGGCAATTACTGCATGGTCTTGACTTCGTAATCGTCCTGCTATTAATACAATATAAGCTATGTATAAGTAAATGGGATGTTATACACACTGTGAGAAAAATACTACTTGAGGAATTTATTTTACGTTAGCGGAAGTTGAGAAGAAAATACTTTTTTCGGATTTTTTTTATTACGAGACAGTGATCGCCGATCGTATTTACTATTGGGTTTTTATGGAATTTTTATTGTATTCGTTAGCAACGATGATCTGTTTTTGGTAAAGAAAATACTGAAATTTGAAGGAAAAGTTTTGATTTCAATTTTACATTTTAAATAGCTTCGAAGTTGTTGAGAATTCGGTCGATTCGTACGATTTTACTCGTTTCATTCGGAAGACGATTTTTTATACTCTCGTTGAAACATTTTTCTTTTATCAACTTGGCACGGTTGAATATTCAATTTCACTATATTGCATTGATGTTGGGTCACGATCAGCGAATGGCAATATTAGATTGACTGTTGAAAAAAAAAAAAAACAATCTCGTACTCTGACTTGAGAGAATATAGCCTTGAGAATATAATGAGTAAACCTAATTTTAAAGTGATTTGAAATAAAGCATCGAAATCTAAGCTCTTTTTTGTAATTCCAGTAGTTTCTATTTTCATATTTTTAAAGAGATCCATGTAGCTTACGGGTATAACGGTTCAAGAGACATCGATCTTTGGCTAAAGAAAAACTTCTTAGAATTTATTTCTATTTTATTTCATTATTGATGACAGAAAGTCCTGCAGGTTGTTGCTCGAGTGTGCCGAATTATCAGTATATTTGAGGTTTTATCACGTGAAAAAGAGAAGAATGGTACATACCTACTTATATTCTGCCAGGAGTAAAATTTTACAATACCTAGAATTTACAACAGTTGTGTGGTAAAATCTAATTACTGAATTGTAAATATTTAAATCCAATTACTCTGGATTGACGAAGTGAAATGAAAAAAAATTTATATTTTTCTGTGAATTTCATCTGCGTTAGTGAATAGACGATGCTGGAAATTTCATGCGATCAAAGTTAGTAACGTTACTGTAAGGATGCATGTTCAAGAAAAATCCTTACATCGCACCATTCGAATAGCCTGAAATTTAGTAAACTATACCGAATCAAACACACCGATATTTTTCAAAAGCCAACTACTCGAAAGTCATTCTAAAATTGAAAAATAATGAATTTCTTCCCGATATGTCGTGACGTTAGCGTTTCTTACTTCAACATCGTGAAATTTCCCGATATCTAACCTATCAAAAAGTGGCAGGCGTTATTCTACTATAACGATAAAATTCGAACGGGGCGAGGGGGGGGGGGGGGGGGGGGCGGAATGCTGGGATGCGTTTGGACGAGAAATAGAGGTGCACGCAAGGTATAAAAGCGTTATAAAGATGGTGGAGCGAGCGAGGAGACGAGGACAAAGCCGAAAGGCCGAACCAGTTTTCGCTCCTCCGAGTTCTTCTTCGCTGTTGCAACAGCATCGCGCGGTGAGAACGGGAGAGTAAGGAAAGATGATTCGAACGAAAAGGTTGCCGGTCGAAGCCATCCGGTATGTGACACGAATCGTACCGCGGGTAGCGACGTGATAAAGGATGAGCAGGTACGGGTATGTAACATATATGGGTCATTCGACAAACTGTCAGGTTATAGCTTTTCAGGGCCATCATTATATTTGTTCATCTGCAACCCAAGTATTTTACGGGTTACGTCAGAATGCGTAAGCTAAAAATAATCGAACATAACTCGAACAAATCGGTTAAAGTTTAGATTTTTTTAAAACGTTGCATTTGAAAGCAAAAGTTCGTAGGTTTCGGTACTTTGTCTTAACGGTGGAAAAGTTTGTTTTTTTTTTTGATAGTTTATAGTTTCTTTTTTGAAGTATTTTTAAATTTCTGGTAAAAATATTCGTTTATCTTTTAATAATTATATAAAATAGGTACTCGGTAAGTAAGACAATTATAATGATTGATACTTTGATTACATAAATTGATATTTTATTACGTCGTTAATTGGAGTATAAAACAAAAACCAATTGGGAAAAAATAATCGGTTTAATCGAAAATTGATTATTTTTGGTCATTCTTAGACTGATTGTGAGAGTACATGTCAAATTGCAAACCTCTGCATGGAGAGATATGTGTGAGATAAGCTGTGGTTACTACGTAGCCCGTAACTATTGTCATTTTTTATCGAACGAGTTTTATCATAATTATAGTGAGTTTTATAACCGCAACCAGAAGATCTAGTGCGTGTTATTACTATCATTTTCATTCATGGTCACTGGTTCTACATTTTCTTCTAACCAATGCGATAATTTGATGTTGATGCAACAATGAAATGATCTTACAGCTTTGTTTAATGGAAAAAATATAGTCTACCGTGAACGACCAGATTTCTAACGTTGCAATAAACACAAAATTTGCTACCGAAAAAAATAATCACATTAAATACTTACATGCACGTAATAATTGAACTCTTTCGCTAAATTCTTGAGAATAATATATTTACAATTATAAATATAACGACTGTACGTTGACGGTGTTTGAAACTTTGTAAAACACACATTGAATGAGTAACTTGGCGTATTCTGAAATATGGGTGTCCAAGAAGGTAGGAGAAAAAGAAGATCGAAAATTCGGGATCTAGGCTATAAATTTGATACGAAATCGTTTGTGAACAAATTGTGCGCTGTTTTCAATTCGTCTTAATACGAATGGCTGAGGATGAAACGACGTGCAAGAAGTTAGAGAGAACGAGAGAGAGAGAGGGCAAAGAAAAAGAGTGACGGTGTTGCAACAACGATGAGCGACTATCATAGCCGGAAGTTGGGTAGTCGTTAAAACCTCTGTACATGAAATACAGGTGTGTTTCATCTCTCCGGTATATTAAACATAAAACGCGTCGTCGTCGTCGTCGTGGAGAGGGAGTCACGCCGTAAGAAAGGCTGCGTGCCGCCCGGATCTTGGAGTATTCACTGAAAATAATACCTACCGGTAACATAGTTACAGGTACCTACGTATTTAGATGCATGCATACGCCGAGCTGATGGATAGCTAATTGTAGTAAGCCTTGAGGAAAACCGATTCGCGGCAGGCAATTACTGTATACTTACACCTGTGTATGGATACCTGAAATACTCGCGTATAAATTACAATAAATAAAGAAATTCACGGCACGCTGCGAAATAACACGACGAGCAACGTGTACGAAAAATGAGATGGGGGAAAATCAGGAAGGTGTAATGTGGCCAGAGAGCTGGATATTTCGAGGGACTATTGAAAGAATAATCGCGAGGCAATATAAATTGCGAGCTTGACGATGGTGACGTTGATATAGCGATGCGATACTTTGAGGTTATCTGAATTATTTTTTTTTTTTTTTACCTTCAGAGAGTCGATATTTTTCCCTTGAAATTTGATATTTTTTAAAGGTATGATTTACGCACATAGTCAACACGTCCGGTGGAGTTTCCGAGTTATCTGCTGATTTCTAAAAGAGCCAGGCAGGCCCTCTAAAAGTTAATATCAACTTCATTTGATGAATGGTGACTTTCTTCTCAGTGTCTCGTTGCGTTGATACTTGCAACTTCGATCTCGCAACAAACAAATTAAGGATGAATCGGTCGGTCGAGGAGTTTGATTCTATAGTTAAGGTGGTTCTTTATTGGCTGCGGAGTCATCGGAACTTCATTTTGGAAAAGTGTATAATTTAATTAGAAGTTATTGGAATAATGCACGATAATGGAATTCATGAATACTAAGAACATTTTGGATTATAGTATATTATAATTTTAGTTAATAAAATTCTGCCCATAGTCTTTCATTTCAGCACCGATGTCATTGGATACAATTAACAGCGATTGTATAGTTCCATTATTGTCGTACATCTCACAGTACAATAGATTTTTTTGTCAATAAGAAATGAACGTTTTATTCTTCGTTTTGCTATTATTAGTAATACATCAATCCAGGTTAGGTGAAAACACGATTCATGATATCCAAATTCCGCGCCATATCATCGGATCTCTGATCCGACATTTGTAATCTGTACAACGTCGTGTTTATCATTCGAAATGGCTCTCGGCAACGTCTACTGTACAACATATCGTTGGAAAAATCAGTATTCTAATAACTATTACTTCGTTTTTTTTTTTCAAGGTCTATAGAGTTCATGAAATAATTGTGACAGCACTTCCGTTTCAAAAAAGAAAAAACTTTTAACGGTCGTAAGTGCTGTGTCAATAATCCAACATTCAAAAACCTCGTTTTCACGTTTTTTACCGGTAATCTGGTCTGATGTACAACGAAGGGATTCACTTCATTTCTATTAACAATCAGTCCAAATCTGAATTACAGGTGAGTTTTTTGGATTAAATAAAGAACCACCTTAAGAAAAGAGAAAAATGTGCAACTTCTTATACCGACTCTCTCTCTCTCTCTCTCTCTCTCTCTCTCTCTCTCTCTCTCTCTTTCTTTCTTTCTCTTATCATCATCTCCCCTCCCTTCCTCTCATTTCTCGACATCACGCGGTGGGCGCGCTCCAATTTGCGGTTGAAAAATATTGCTCCTGCTGCTGTTGTAAGAACGAAACGCGAATCGAGGCATGAACGTGCATAACTTTACCCACCGGGGGCGCTGCATATACTATAAATATAATGCGCGGACAAAAGAAGATCGCCGATTTGCATTTTTCTGCGGTGTAAAGACTCGAGGGAAAGGGGCATGGATTATTATTCATTTGCCGTGTATAATATCGTCACATCCTAACTATATAACCATTACACACGCACGCACACACACACACACACACATATATATATATTACCTAGATATATACCGCATTTTTCCTGGACCCTCGCTTTCGCATTTTCTTATTTCTTTCACTGTAAACTGACGTGTATTGTCTTAGGAAGAAAAAGATGAGCTTATAAAAATAAGATTAAAAATGAAAAATAGCGAAAAACCTTCAGAAAGAAAAACTGCGCACAGGATAAGTAATGAACTATTGCTATCTTCGAATCTTACGAAATCTTTTTACGTTGACAATAACTTAGCTATTAATATTTTATTTACATTGACTGTAATTTGTGCAAAACACATTGCTCGGTACTCTTTTTCTCTTAATTTGTGACTCGACGATGAGGTCCACTTATCCTCAAAATCCTTGGATCTGTGATTCGGTTTTCCCATTGTGCATAGCATCGAATAAACTACCCGCGTGGTTGAAACTACGCTGGACAAATGTAGATTCGAGAGCAGCGAGAACCGGAAGCTGTGTCGTGCGTCATCCGATGCCATTCGAGCTTTCGAGTGCTCGTACCTACCCGCGGTTCAAACGAAGATCAATAAAGTGCTCGCTTATATAGTTGGCTACGCGCGGGGAGGGAGAGAGAGAGAGAAAATCGAGCCTCTCCCTTCGACGCCAACCTCCCCACAAAACCTCGCACCAGCCCATCGCCGAGTCCAGGTTCCAAATAACCGGTCCGACCGGAGCGAAAATCATGACGACGATATTTCGATAGGGAAAGATAAAAAAGTTTTCGACGTGTTGCAATTTTTTATTCCCGTAGAAATTTCCATTTCTTTACTCTTTACAGTTTACACACTGCAATTTGACGAGAAAGGTGTAGCCGACTTCTAGGGTATGATATTGGGAGCTGAAACCTGCACTGAGAGAAATTTTTAGTTCCGGTTACTGCTCGGTCCTTGAATATTTTCGTTTTTAACCACGATCGAAGAATATAATTCTAGGTAGAAAATGAAAATTAGTTTTGTAGCTGTTACCGCAAAGTCTAGTATCCGTTACTATTCTTTCTCATTACGATCACTTCTACTATATTTTCTTGTAACTGTTGCGAAAATTTAATGCTTGTGCAAGAATAAATTGACGTTAAAGCCTTATTTAACTAAAAAAGTAAAGTAAACCTCACAAACTGATTTTGCGTCGCAATTACAAAAAAAGGATCGACAATGGCGAAAAATGGTTAAGCTCACCTCGGTTTTCGTAATTCCAACAATTTCAAGCAATTTTTCTACTTACTGTAACAAATGAAATTTTTCTCAGTGTGACGACGTTTTCATCACCCATGAATTTATCCGCGTTCAATGTTTCATTTATATCTGCGTATTATAAATTCGAACATTTTTACCGGCAGAACTTTGATGACACGAGAAAGGCACAATTTGACAAATTGTGTAATAACCGACATTTTAATCAGAGTCAACACATTCACCTACTTATCTCAAGATGCGGATAGAAAAGACGCTGTCTCATCGTCACGCATATGTACATTTATTTTGCCGGTATTTAATCAACATACGTGTGGGACTTCCATATCACTAATAAGACTTACATATATATATGTAAGTAATCCGGGAACTTGAAAGAACATAAGAGATGGGTAAAAAATATCAGCTACGCGAGATGTCGACGCAATTCGGTGAAAACGAACGTTTTCGGGGCGCGTTATTTCCTTACCACAACTCACTGTACCTCAAATGTCCAAAAATGCTTCCGAGTACGTAAAGGTACGCCTGTAGGTGCGAACAAACGACAAATGCAATAAATTTCGGTCAGTATTAAGCCTGAAAGATGATTAACGCATGAAATAAGGAAATAAGGGTTGCGTTTGCCCCTCATGGGTTAGAATGCTTAATGCTTGGTTGGTATTATTCAAGAGTTGTAAAAAAGTAAAATACAGGGAAGTTGGGATATTGACCAAAGCTGAGCCACAAGACGATTATGCTGAACTAGTAGGGGCACCTAATAAATTTAGTATTGTGGTGATAAATTAGTAATAAAAAATGAGATCTTCCGTTCGATTTTTTAGTGGGCTGATTTGGCTGGTGCAGCTACCAGGACGTAACTCGAGAGGCTCTTCCGAAAAATAAGTTTTGCGTATTATTCCAATTTATACGTGTCAATTGTGATTACTAGTTATTCGAATGTGTTAACATTCTTTCCTATTTTTCATTATTATCATGACTTGAAGAGTCTCACATATTTTCAGCATACGAAAAACGTTTAAATAGCATTTTGCCCAGAATTCAGATTGGAAAAAAGAAAAAAAATTCAGACCGCAGATAATATTGAGCTCGCCGCACGGTGTTGGCAACACTGAATTTTGAAGAACATAAATTTATACTTGAGGCAGCGGGGTTTTTTTTTTCTACAGCATTATGAGATTAAACGTAGGCATGTTTACGCCTCTCATACGTCGATATCGGAAATATAATTAAATAAACAACTCTACTTTTCTTTGAGGGGAAGATTTGCACACTCGTCACTTCTCTATCCATCCCGATTTCCTCAAAATAATGTGTAAATTAGAAAACACATTTCGATTGGCTTTCTATTTAAGTTAATAGAGTTAACACTTTTACGAGTACTTTTACTCAGGATAAATTGTGCTCTTTTTTTTTTTAATAATTGAACAGTGATCCTAATCTGTACTTTTACACTTGTCAAATTTAATTCACGCTCATCTCGTCTAACGTAAAATTGTAATATCGTAACGCTGGCGACCGATTTTGTTTTTGTCCTAAATATTTCCATCGTACTTGAGTCACAAATTCACTTTTTTTTTTTTGTAGATATCAGTAAATTGTCTGGGTCGGTCAATTGTACGTGTAATGTGTATATTATACATATATGTATACTCTCTTATACGAATGAGAAGAGGGACGAGAGAGATGTGACAAGAAGTCGCATCGTGGTTATATTATAGTCTATACAGCAGATAAGTTGGAGCGTTATTTACCGCTCTTCCCTGTAAATCCCTTAATCATACTTGTCTTATTTCTTATTTCTCGTTCCAAAGAGTCGCTACACGTATATAACCGTAAAAAATTGTCGCCAGTAGCAGGGATACACTATAAATCAGACTTTTTACCTCGCCAATTTCACGTGCGGGACGACGGGCAAGGAGTCAAATTCGCCCCATAAATCACCGCCCAGGTTATACCTACTCTTTCTCTGATATGTATTCCGTACACATGTACTTTTTATTTTATTTCATTTTATTTTCTACTTTTTTATTACCATACCGTGTACTCGTCATTCGTCATCAATCACCTTACACAAATCGGTGGATTTTTAATACATCAATTACGTACATGTTACACTGATGATACGACATGTACAGAGCGAGTTTTTACCTTAATTTCAATATGCACATATATTGTAATAATTTGAAATAAACAATTCGGATGGGGTAGAAATTGTCTTATGCATTGAATGCAAATCGAGCTAATAATTTAATGCGAAAATTCACGTGTAATACAAAATAAAAGTTTAAGCCATCTCGTTAAATGAAACGTGCGTTTTGCCTTTTTTCCTCGAAAAACTTTCTCTATTCTTGTTCATTTCTTTTTTTGACACAACTTCAATTTTTATAGCAGCAGACCCCAAAAAAAAAAAAATTCAGTTTTTCGGGAATAATCAAATTTTTAAAATAAGCACATTTCTTTTATGAGTGATTTGAAATTTTTTTAATTATTTGCGAATTTTTTTTTTCCATTCAGAACCATTATAAGAAAAACTTGAAAACTGAGTACTTGGTTAAAAAATTTATTCTTCATGAATAACATTATACCGAAAAGTTTTGTACCGAGATTTCTTGTGTTGATACCTTGATATGATTTCTTTTTCATAGAAAGAACAGTTTTTGATGTAGAATTTAATATACGTGCACCTATGCTGCAGTTGCGTTGAAAGAAATGTTGAGTGCATTGTGTTGACCGAAGTAACGCGACGTTTACGACTTGTACAAAATTCAACGTTATAGCTACTCTGTTCACTTCTACGTCTTCCATGTTGATTTATAGCTTACGAGAATCTCATATCCGCCAAGTAACTGCAAGAAGCGAAGCCTGTTATCAAAGGAGGAAAAATTACTGCCTCAACTATAATGATTTATACAAGGAGAATCCTCCATAAAAGCACGTAGTCAAGTCGTCGGTTAACGTTCCTTCCTTTCAAATCCAAGGGACAATATTCCATGATACGCTAGTTGAGTTTTCCAATGCGATGAACGTGAATTAAAAATTGTGTGATGTAACGAATCTTTAAAATTAACTTGTACTAAAATTTGCTATCGTCAGATTTCTACTCCTTAATCACGACGACGATCATCTGAAATTAATTGTAATTCAGGATGAGCGAAAAAAATTTTTTCAAACTTAGTGATGAAATGAATGAAACTTGAAAATAATTCAATTTGTATTCTCCCACTGCCGCGCAATGATTTCACTGCGCACGATACAGGTTGGATACATTTTCATTTCGTAATTGAGAACAGATACGATTAGTGCAGAACGATATCTCCAGTTTGTTGGCCCCAAGCCAGTGGTTTTGATGTTGATTCTTCGGTAGGTATGGAAATAATCGGATTATTCGATCAAATTCTCCAATTATTTATACGTTGCTGAAATTTTACCCTACTGATTGATACTGGACTTTAATCATAGGTCCTAATGAAATGAACGTGTTTTTTTTTTTTTCAAACTGTCATCTATTAGTTATTTATTTTATCCGCGATTTTTCACGACTCACTTTTCTACCGTGAGGTGAATGATTTATTGTTACAATAAAACGAAACAGGCACTCCTGATTGTGAGTTAATTCTACTCAATGGCTGTGATCGAGATGGTAAAATATTCAGCGTTGAGTGGAGTGAATATCAAGTCCCACTAATTCGATAAAGCGTAATCTACCGTATATCTCCGATAGCATCGCACCTTCGCTGCAAGTTGGAAAAGAAAAATCTTTTGTCGATGTTATAAGCGCCCTCTTTCCACTGTTCAATCACGCAGCGATCGTGTAATACGTCAAAATAGTGGCTTACACACTTTTTATACATCCATTATTGCGACAATTCTTTAATCCGATTAGATTTCTCCTCCTTGTTGTAACTTGACACTTTCTTTTGTTCCTTTTTTCCCGCGAAATCACACATTCACCACTTTGATTTAATGATATTAATCAGGACGAACATGGTGTGTATTCGGTAAAGGATGAATGGACCATAACGTCTGAAGCAAAAGTAAATTAAAACAAAAAAAAAAAGAAATTGTACAAAAACACAAACGAAACATCTAATTCTAGTTATAAAACGTTTTCTTAAAGTATAAATATCTCATGTCGATATTTTTTTTTTTTTTTTTTGCCATTCGTAGGAATGTTGTTCAACAAGTGAAATTGTCGGAGATATTCTAAACGGTTTTTTTTTTCTTCTTTTTTTTTCCCAACTTTTGCTTCAGACTTTGTCGAGTTCTGTGAATCCTGCAGTATACCTACCTTCACATGATTGGAGAGAAACCCGTGACGTTTTTTCACGTGGTGTAGACATTTTTAATCTTGCGTTAAAAATGTACGAGCACATAATGTATTCTAAATTATCTGAATGTATATCTGCAATTTCCTAAACTGGTGATCCCGTCAATCGCACGGCTTTGATGTTTTGAGAGCGGCAGATCAACAAGCACCGGTGGGTTCCGCAGAGTGCCCACTCGTAATTATCTTGATTGCGTTCGACGCTTGTATAGGTATAAATCTCGGCCTGTGCCTATAATCATCTTGAAAAATGATGATAACGTGAACTTCGGAGCTTATGCACGAGTTGGAATTTTTCGAAAATTGTGTATCAGCTGAAATCTAGAACAGATTGCTGAACTTGTCTTTGTGATTTTTAAGAATTTTAAGAATAATACGTGACTGCAAAAGTTTTACCTTAACATCGCGTGTAATCATGTTATTTGTTTTTTTCTTCTTTTTTAAACCAGTCTTCTCAGACGCAAATTTCACAGTTTAGCAAAAATTTGTGGAAAATTTATTCGAACTTTGTAATGTTGAATGAGGCATGAACGTTCATGTTAGCGATAATTAGCCTCCGTTAATCAGGGATTGTAAACCAGTACTGGTAAAAATAAGGGTGCTTCAGTGACGAGTCAAATTTCTCTGTAGCCTATGTTGACCAAGTCTTGATGCAACAAAGGTAACTATTTTCCCTTTCGATTGACTCGAAGCTTCGAATTCTAGAATTCGAAATGGTGGATCTATGTGTTGGTCAAAAATTCAGGAAACTATTCGATTTGAACGAAATTTGATTCCGAGGTTTTCTACAAGGCTGAACACGAATCTGAATCCAAAATTTGAAAATTCAAATTGGCGGATTCAACATACCCGATAATAATGCACAAGTCATTTGATTCGGATGAAAATTGGTATCCTGGAGTTTCTGAAGTCGCTGATAAATTCATTATGGCCGACTCTTTCGATCCGTTGTTTGAAATTTTTTCATTCCAACCTCAGGCACGTGATCTGCAACCTTTTCAAAGTACGTCGAGCACCAAGTTTCGTTAAAACGAAGTAATTTCGCTTATTTTAGACCGTCATTTTGAACGTCCGAATTTGAGTTGAGATTTATAATCAACGTCCTCCAACCTCCCGATTTCTAATCTTTCGTTTCGTTCGAAGGTAGGCAAAAACGTACGTCTCTAATGAGCGAATCACAGACTTGGACGTTTGTCGCGTCATAGTTTGGCCAATACGCGCGATAGCTAAACAATACTCGGCGATCCAAATTTCTTACGCGCAACTTCCCATCCGCGAGTCAGTACTGAAAGAAAAAAAAGTTCGAACGAACTTTACGTGTAGTTCTAAAAAAAAAAAAAAAAGACGTTTAATTGATTCGACAAAATTTGGTTACAGGCACCAACGAAAGTATTTCGTTGCATCAAGCAAGTACATTGCGTTCGCCGCATTTGTTGTCGATTCAAAGGAGCGACACTTGACTCAAAATAATCCTTCACCTCCGTGAAAGGTACACCTCGTCCATATACACCGCTAAACACGCGTTTCCTATTTCCCCCGCGATCGATCTGCGTGCAGCAGCTCGCGTTCGGCACAGACGACCCAAATTGAGGCGGGAGGGAGCGGAGGGAAGACGTTGATCAATTCGAAGTTTCGTGATTGGCAGGTTTCCCTCGCGATGCGTTGGTTAGACCTAGTCGCGTCCCTCTCCCTCCGTCGGCGCGCGAAATCGGACCGCGTCGAAGGAGATCCGTTTTACGCAGGGCCAGAAGGGACTATACCCATACCGCAATGGTGTCGTGGGTGCCCTGTCCCTCCCTGGATAACTCTCTAGGCCTCGCCTCGCGACTGGCCGACCGGGGCAACGCCATCGCCACACGACGACACGACGGCGATGGCGCTTCGCGTTCGATCCGGTCCGGGGAAAGACAGCGTCGTTCTCTCTCGACCGCCCCCGCCGCCCCACGAAAGGAACGCTGCTGCTGCTGCTGCTGCTGCTGCCGGGCTTCGTCGTCCTTCCCCATACCCCGGCAGCCCCTTGACCCCATCCCGTTCCTCCCCCTCATCCTCCTCATCCACATTCAGCACTGCGTCGTCGTCCTCCGAGGTCCTCGTCGTTGTCGCAGTCGCCCCGCCCGTGAACTCCGACCGGTAAACTCGACGGAGAATTTCGGTGAAAAAATGGTATACGTTAAAAACTTAGGTTCAAAACCGCCCCCGCGGGGCAAAGGGACAAGAGAGTCTTATTTAGGATGGTTCGTTGCCTTCGGTTGAACCTCGAGAGTGGATAGAAGCCCCGTCATCTAAACTGAGGATTGTAGGGAAAAGGGTAGAGACCAGCTGGAGAAATAGTTTTTTCGCGATACTTTTCAGCTTCAGCACCGTGAAAGGGGAAGAGGAAAAAGTTTAGGTTTGTTGGTAAAATATTAAAATCGATTCATTTCCGTCTTCTGGTAGAATCGAAGGTTTAAATTAAATTGGTCATACGATTCTTCATGCATATCATTTGATTGTAAAATCCTGCAAGTTGCAAATTTTTTCATCGAGCGGTTTCCGAGATTGTCGCGGGAATTTGTCGGACTGACCAACGAACTGACATCTTTCTATTTCTGGGATTCTAGAGGTTCGAAAACGTAAATAATCGTTGAAACTAGAAAAATTTATTTTCGATTGAAACTAATACTTTTCTTGTATCACTAAAGGTATTCGCAACGACGATAGTAAACACGAATAAAACAACATTCTTACTATGCAATGGAAGAGAATCCAACGAGGAGAGTAGTATCTTTTAGGGGTGTTTTCTTCCCCCAAATCATGGAGCCTCTGATGTGTAATTTCATTCATTTGGCCTTTCCTCACTTTGGTTAAAATTAGCAATTCACTGAGTGAATCGTCTTAACAAACAAAATCTGTCGTGTATTTTCGCCTGAAATATTCATTTTCGTTGTTGCTCTTAAAGTTTCGGCGACAGGTACTCGTAGATTTAAGTTTAAGTGGATGTGTTATTATTTGAGAGCCATGGTGAAGCGTAACTGGAACTACACGTCAAAAGTGGAGCTACCTATTTTCGGCAAAAAAAAAAAAAAAAAAAAACCAGAAGTTTCAGAAGAATCTGTGATCCGGAGATCTGGTACTCTTCTTATTATAAATCGAGATATCATTTTTTTTTTTCTGATTCCGTATTCAGTTTTCCTTTCCCTTTTACCAACCTTTTATTAAGATGTTGGGGCCCATTCATCCTTAACCGCTGACTGGAGATAAAGTGTAGGTAAAAACGGTCGCCCCTCTCCTAATTATTGGTATCCGGGGGTAATTGCACTTTTCTCTACACTCACCGACAACTCTTTTATGGGATTTCGATGTAAATGAGTCGGTAACTGCATAAAATTGCAATTTCACCTGTAGTATTCACTTCCTTCTACCTACCACCGTAAAGTCCACATTAGGTCGACTGTCTTTAGATCCACAAAGGTGATATTCCATGAACAAAATGCACTAAACTTGTCGTAAATTGGATAATTCAGTAAGGTTTAACACCTAATATTCTCTGACAGTATTAGTTTTCTTTCTACGAGATTAGAAAAAATTTTGTTCAGTAGACTTGTGACTCACGTATTTTAAAGAAAATACCAAGTTTCGCTGCCAACACTGCAGTTGCGGTTAGCTTCGGCTTTATGTCAGGTTCTTCCCTCGACGTCTTAACCCCTTGATGTTCTACACACGGTGTACGCAACCTCAATTTTCTAATTTATACTGAGTGTACTTTTTACACTAAGTGTCTAATTATTATGCCGGCACTGAAGTGGGGCGGTAAACTGCAGACCGGATGGTGTTAACAGGTTAAGGGCTCATTGGCACAAGAATTCGCTACCGGCGTCAAAAGCCAGTAAAGAAAAGAAAAAACAAAAGGAAGTAAGTTGAGGGCTACGTTAGGTTGCACCGGTGACTCGGGCGCTTAGATGATTTTCTTTGTTATAAAAAATGATCCATAATCTTTGCATAAACTATCAAGAAGCTTGACTTGTTGTAATGACTGCAAGACACACTGATTGTACGGTAACTGTAAAAGTTCTTTTTACGCTTCTAGGCCTCTTGCTAATTGAATTAGCAAAACTTATATACTTCAGGTTCGAGTTAAGGATATGAACTAAGAATTAACAAACACCCGAACGTGTGAAATTTACCTGTATAACATCAAGTTGAAAAATGAAAGCGCATATTACATAAAACGTTGACAATTCCGTGAATGATTTAAATTTCCAAGCGGGTCGCAAGATTAAACATATTATGCATAGAAGACACATCGATTATGCAACGACTGGAATTTCGCAGTATGTAACTTGTAATCCTAGTCAGTAATAGCCTCGTTGGAATCTTGAGATTGGATCACGTCCTGTTGGTGCAGATTACGATGCAACTCGTTTTGACTGACGAAGAGAACTGTCACTTTTTAACACTCCTAATCTTTTGATCTAGGACGTTTTTCGTCAATGTCGATCTCTTTTCGCGACTGAAAAAAAACTTCTGTCAAACAATTATAAGTCTTTCCATCATTGTTTTCACATGATGTGAAACAGAACTAACCGGCAGATCGATTTGCTGAACTACATAGCCATGGTTATTTATAGGGAAAGATTTGAGAGTTTGGAGTCGCTTTATAATCACAGCGTATTTGAAATACCTATTTTGAAAACAGTATCTCGAAGGTTGTCTCTTCCACTGTCAAATTCCGCCCGTATCATTCTGTCACGCTTTTCTCTTTATTTCCGTGGCGTCTAAGTTTTCCTCCCGATCGAGAATTCGAAACGTGGTCCCGAACTTTTGGGCCTTACTTTACATACCTGAAACAAGTATCCTCAGGGACCCGTAACGCCCAAGTTGAACGCCCTTCGTACATCGCTGTGCATACGCCAGGTGGTGAACAAATTTATGCCCGTTGTAGCAGACAAAAGTCAGTTTACAATGGAGATAAGAATCGTCATATTTTTTCTTTACCGTTGTGGGGCAGATTAATTTTGTGCAAACATGGTTTACAAAATAATAGTGTAAATTTAAATGGTGGGAAATTATTTAGGTACATCCGATTGCGTATTCACGGATTTTTTAAATTTATTTTCCACTTGTATCTCGAAACAATGCATCTGAAGTTCCTCGGTGAGTTACGCACTTCTCCGACCTCTGCAACGAGTGTAACAGACATTTTGCTGGATTGATCTTTCAGTCATCAACAAACTCAAAGCAGAGCTTCAAAATCGTAGATCTGTTTATTTAATATCGAGTTACCGGTTCCATCCATCGATTTCAAATGGTTTTTCTTTTTATTGTTGCAGGTAGGACATCTTTTTTCTTCACTCCATTGGGGTTTGCAACATTTGTCGACTGACACGTGTTCTCGTTATACGCCAACGCTTCCGAAACAAAGATGCAATAAGTATATGGGACATTATTCTCAAAATCGAATAGCTTCGAAAAGTCAAATTTTTCTTCGTTTGTTCTATGGAAGAAAAACATCAACTTGATTTTTATTAGATTTCCATACCAATTCATTTCTGTGTTCAAATTCTTGAAAACCATAACCGCTCCTTTCCATATAAAATGTAATTTTTTGTTAAAACAAAATGCGAAAAAAATGAAACTAATGAAAATTGCACTTTTGATAGTTATTACGATTTCAAGAAAAATATCCCACATACGAACATTGTTGCTTCAGATGGAACAGGGCAAGTATGTATTTAAATGTTCTCATCGTGCTTCTTTGGAAAAGGTATGTCCATGCCGTTTCACAAAAGAACTCACCGGTTCAAGACTGCTAGTTAGATTCAACGGATTGATCGAAACATGATGTCGAAGTACTTGAATGACATAAAATATATAAACCAACCAGTCAGCTGAACAGGATAAACTCAATTATTTAGCACTATTGGTGACTAAGCCATAAAAATTTCAAGTCATTGATCTTTGAATATTAAAAGCTCTCATTTAATTTCCAGATTAAAATGCGAGTGAGAATCAGCAACAAGTATATTTATGCTGTTTTCTATCAATCCGTATTTCTGACTTTATCCGCCTTTATTCTTTAGGCCGCCTGAATCGAAAGTTAGGAACCAGAAATAATTGTATATAAAATCACCAGAAATCTTACTTACGTGAATAATGGCGGATATGAAAGGAAGAACATTTCTAACTATGTGGTGGATATAAATCTGAGAAAATTCGACTGACACAAGCTAAGACATCAACGATTTGCGAAAAGGTTTAGTAATTGAAACTTTCAGAACGATTAAACTCTGCTGTTTTTGTCCCGATTCTCTCGTTTCCGATCTAATTTTACTTACCATAAAAATCTGCATAATGCTCCTGAATTTTTTTTCCCATTCAACATATAATTATCACGATCGGGGGTAAAAATAAATTTCTTTACATACTGTGGGTAAATTATATTTTTATCGACAAACGTATTGCGCTTTATAAATATACCATCAGCTATAACATTTACCGAATATTTCTCAGACCTCGCGCATAAGATCTTATCAGCTAGCAGACAGAGGAGCCGAAAACATAAGAATAGGATTAGCAACATGAAATTTGAATAACTTTGCACGTTCTAATCACAAAACTTTGCCCTAATAATAAATTGCTGATATGCTAGCGTGTGTCGTTCGAATTTGCTCAGCTTCATTTCCATCATGTACCAGGAATGTTGTTTCATTTGTGTTCACCGTCGTTAACGCAAACGACGTTTCCGCAGAATGTATTACGTTCTAAACGGTTTCCGGTCGATTTATTCTTGCACCGAACTTTGCGGATCACACGAGGTGTCAAAAATTTCCACCAACAAAATTATCTGGTCGGTTGCCGCTGCGCCGTCCGGCATGTTACCAACACGGGTGTGTCGGTGTGCGTTTTTACATAGGTGCCGTCTGTCCATCGTCCGCAAGACTGAGCGACACGCAGACGGATCCGCCCCACGTCGCTTTGCTATATATAGGCGAGAGTGTTGGGACGAATATAGGCAGGTATACAGGGTTTCCTATTTTAGATTATGTATCGGAGTAAGCATCTCGGTAAGTAAGTTCCGTTCTCTGGTCAAAAAGTCTCCGTGCTTTCGTATCGCCCTCGAGATATCCCCACGCCAATTTTCAATCACGCATATATGTATATTCGAAGCGTGACAATCGGACGAGTGAAGGAAATGACAATGGTAGGAATAAAAATTGCGAAAGAAATGAAAATGGCGATATTTATTTACATAGAAATCGAACAACTTATCGACTCTTCGAATCACACGCTATTGTGCCGAGACTACCTTTATACCAAAATAGTATTCTATGGTTTTAAAAACTTATAATTTATGTAAAACTTGTATATGTGTAGAGGGGTAACTTGGGAGAGAGGAAATGAAGTATTCCTTCGATTTTTACGATTTTTTTCAATCCATTTCTTTCTAACAATAACAATTTACGTTACATCGCAATAATCATTATCGAACATTGAAAACCTATTAGTCTACTACGAGAAATAGTGAAAAACCGCAAAGAAATATGTTTCGAAAGTTCTCCGACCATGCAGAAAACGTTTATAAAATAGGTGGTAAGAATAATACCTAATACTATGACTCTAAGGGTTAATGCGGCAACTGATGTTTCGCTTAAATACGTGTCGCTACCAGCGACACCGACGAATCGGCCAGCGCTGCCTGCCGCTGTTACACCGAGTACCACCTAAATGCCTGCTATGATCACGAGTAAAACTTAAAAGGCCACGCCGGGCTTGGCGCAGCGCGTGTATGTGTAGTTGGTCCGCCTGCAGCGTGGGCACAACGAATACGAACGACTAATACCATACTTTTCTCCTCCATCTGTTGTCCGTGTGGCCTGGACGATAGGTATATAATCCGCCTTGTGCTACCAACGCGTTACACGCGTTACACACGTCCACGCGAGTGACGCACGCACGTGTTCCCAATGATATTAGGGCACGTAGTGTGGACCGAAGACGCGGACACTCTCCTTCATGGAAACGTTGTTCCCAATCTCTTTTGCCTCGTAGACCTAGGCAGCGAGTCCGGAGTCACGAACTCTGGTGAGAAAACGAGATCCGGTCAGTCGATCTTTACCAACCTTTTGACAAAGGATGGTAAGGCAGATTTACCGGTTTTGAGCATTTGGGTGATTTATACGTATATCTTAATTTTTGATTACCAACGAAGCGTGACGAAACACTAAAACTTGGTCAACGTCGGATTTTAGTCTTGAATCGCGTATAATAACGGAAGAGACTAAAAGACGAAAAAGACTATCACAAGTGATACTTTGACCACTGTTGGTGCTTCTGCTGTCCTATCTACACATTTTTCTTAACAGTCTGTAGGAACTAGGTGTTACATCTGAAATTTCGACCAATCAAACAGCTTGATCGAAAACTCTAATAGGTACTGATGTCTCGAAGCGTGAATGAAACTTGGTGTAACCTATTTCAAGAGCACAAAATTGTTAACTTGTTCGTTATCAAAACTCGCAAATATGTAAAAACTTGATGAGGTTTCGACGAATCTAGATAATCGATCGAGTCTTCGGATACGTTAGGTTTCGTAAAGGCGTTTTTTGTCAGTTGACGTTGAAATCATTCAGGCACGATTGTGATTATTCCTGGGCAAAGTATCCCGCATGCGTTGAACCAGGAGGATGTGCGCGTTTTTCAATCAATACTCAAACCACATTTACGCACGATATGCAATCCTTTAGACCACTTTCCCTGTACGACATGACCCAATCGAAATGTTTCTAGAAATTCGATGTACAGGCACTAGGCGTGTAATTTGAGTAAACACGTGCGATACGGTATCTGTGCAATTCTTGACATAGAGGTTTTTCCTCTTGGCATTAGCAAAATATTGTATAAATTAATACATCTACAGATCATATAAATATGCATACACAGGTTAGTCGGTGTGTCTCAACAACTCTAATGTATTTTACATAATACACTAATAACGCTTATTTATCAATGCAATTTTTTTTTATTTCATACACATACAATTCGGAAATCATGCGGACCTAACATATGAATAAATTATTATTTCGACTATACAGCTGTTGACGGGGGGAATTTAAACGTCGATTCTGTTGCTTTCCACTAGTACAGCAGCTGTCAAATTGGTTTTGTAGAAAATATATATAAACTTCGTTCAAGTCCGGGAGGGGATTGTAAGGTAGTACAATCGTCTCCCTCCCTTCCTGTCAGGTCCAACTTCTCGCTTCGGTAGGTTCGGTGCACACAAGTAAAGTGTATCTATATACGCGAAGCCGCTGACCTTTTTTTTTTTTTTATTATTTTTAAACCGAAGATGTGAAATTAAGAAAAATAAACATAATAATAATAATAACAGGACTATAAATATTCGCTCGGCACAGAATGAGTAACCGGACAGTATGTGACGCGTACAGATACATATATATATATATATATGTATACGCACACGCAGAGTTGTGCTTATCGCGTTCTTTCGCGTATAAATTACTAGAATAATCTACAGGATATATAAAACATCTATGCGTGAATACAATCTGTCGTACTTCTCTTTGGGTATTCGATTTGTAACTCGATGGATCATCGTAATGTATAAGCTTGTCTATATTTCTACTTGTCGGTGAAAACGGAAATTGGTAAAAAGAAAAAAAAAAATTGATCCAACGGCAACGAGACTAATTGTAAGACGACGATTAGTACAATCAGAAAATAGCGTAACAAGGAAGGTCTAGAAATGCAATACTGTACGGAGGCGTTATGCGAAACTGCGGGAGAAACGACGGAAGGAGGGAATGAGTAGGTGTATGAGCGCAGATATATATGTGAACTACACGAGACGGCGCATGGCGGAGAGCGGCGGCAACGTGAATAAAACACACAGCACATACGGAATTGAGAATCGTCGCGAATACCCAACTATATATATATATATACACACACACACGCACACGCATGTATACGCGTATAAATTTGACTAGGAGCAGAAAGACAACGGCAGGAGTTTGCTCGGACTCGCGGAGAGGAGACAAATCGAGGTGGGAAATTTCGACGGCGTCTATACCGCGGCACCGCGCACTTACATGATAGAAAAAACTGTTCACCTTTGAGGTAACACATACCCGACGATGCGAAATACGAAACGGCGCAGGTGTGCTCGCCGCTCAACAAATGTAATATAAATGCATAATGCGCTCTAGCGTTTAAGGAAGGGAATTTTTGGCTAGTAAGCGTACCGTAATGACCCGCAGCGCACCGGTCCTTGGAATGCGGTAATTCGTCTCTTCCCGTCGCACCTGCAGGCATATACTTAAACATCGAGTGTATTGCGTGGAAACTTTGCGCGTCCGTCGAAGCTGCGTTTCGAACACGCGGCAAGTTTCACAGAAAACACCCGGTACGCACAGGTCGGAGAGAGACGTACGTACTTACCGTTAACTTTGGGCGAAAATAGTGCAGGGAAGAATTCGTTGGTACGGTCGTAATAGACGACGCTTTCACGATACATACTCGGTGCATACGCGTTCTCTCGTCTCGCGTCGTACGTGTGTGTATTTCACACACGCACACGCACACTCGCAAACGGCGGCGGAGGCAGCTCAGCGCACCGCACCGCACGATCGGACAAAAGATAATCGCGGCTGTCGTGACGCTCGCAGCTATAGTAGTAGGTAGTAGGTACAGAGGCGGCGAGCGGGGGCCGATGGGTAATAGGGAGCCACCGCCGCACAGATACGAACTGCTTCTCGGGGCGTCGGCAGGGGGGCGGCGGAGGGAAGGGGATGGGAAGGGGGGAGGTCTGCCTCGAAGCTTGGGAGTTGCGAGCACGCGCCCCTCCCGCCCTCCCTCTTTCCCCACTTCCCGGCATACCCGTCGGTCGAGAGGCAATGAGAAAGAGAAAGAGAAAGAGACGGCGCGCTCTTCTCCGTTATAGGTGTGTGTGTGTGTGTGTGCGCGCGCGCGCAATGCATGTATGTATGTACACAGAGGGCAAAGATACGCGCGAGTCGGCTCGTCGGCTCGAAGCGCAAAGTCGCCCGTTCCGTCCAAAGCAAAGGGGAATCGGTATTAGGGGGTCGCCGGGGGAGGGAGGAGAAGCGGAACGGAGGAGACAGGCCGCCGGGGCAAACCAAGCCGAGCCGAGCCTAGCCGAGTCGAGCCCAGCAAAAGGTACGGCATGGGACGAGCCGAGGTGATACGGGCCTTCAGGTCGAGCGGGGATGGCGCAGGGTAGCTCGGACTCCGTCCGTCCATAGTTTGCGGCATCGAACCGCTACGCGATGCGAGGGGAGTTTTGGTTGACTTGGTTCTCGATGCATTATTACTCATAGGAGCCGCGCTCCGATACTAGGCGGTTCAGGTATTCGATTGATTATCGTCGGTCGGCCGATGAATCCTTTATTGCGAACGGACCGGCTCGGCTTGCTGGGAGTTATTTCTTGAATTTCGAGATCTAGTATCGACGCTGCGCGATAAATCCGGAGATGAATCCCCTCGTATCCGTGGAACTTCACCCGTCGTGCTTGTTACTTTCGCCCTCTCATGTCGTGACCTACAGCCGGGTTGCGCCCGCGAGGTACGAGCCCTTTTAGCTACCGACGCGAATATTCTTTTTTACTTCGGTGTGATCCGTACCTGCAGCGGCGAGAAAACGTCGAGTCGGGCTACTATTGAGTATGCGGTCGTTGGAACGTTGGATGCACGTTGGAAGGGAAGGAAGGTCAATCGAACGCTCCGCCGAACGGAGGGCCTTGACTAGTTTCTCTCCTTAACGATAAGTGTATGGGTAGTTTCCATCTCTCCACTCAGCCGGCTACTTCTTTCTTTTTTTCTCTCTCTCTCTTTCCTTCTTTCTCCGTCTACTTTTTCTTCTCGTTGGATTTACCCGTGGTGCTTACAGCCTCGGACTTTTGTTCAACGTGCTCGATCACGTTCCAACTTTATTAATGCGAAATTTAAACGAACGTCGAGGAGATAACCGCGGCCAGCGTTGCCATTAACGAAATACTGACCTTGACAGTGTCCCTGTTAATACGGCTTTGCGTTTATTTCACTAATAAAGTGAACACCGTCTAGCCACGGTCTGTCGGGATATTGGGAGAAAGAAAGGGGGAAAAAACAGCTAACAATGAACGGCATGTAAAACACATATCATAAATAAATTTCATTCACATTTGAATCTGTGAATCTCAAGCCACACGGCGAGAGTTTAGTCATAGTACAACAGTCGAGCGAAGATAACGATTGCGGCACAACTTTCAGTCTAAATTGTTGTCGTCGATGTACGCATCATCGATAATCTTTCGTTATTGAGGCTTATCGTTGCGTACAAGTCCCGTAATTACACTTGCCGGTGTATAAAGGTGGCATTTAGATCGTAGCTCGACTCGCGCGTCGCGTCGGTGCGATTGTTAACCGTACGCTTTACCCACTCTAAATGGTAATGCCAACACGACCGGAATGCTTGAGGCTAGCAGGCTGTTACTCGAACGCAACCACCGATGCATTTAATATTTACTACTGTACAGATCACCGCTGCAGCTATTCTAACGTCGTACGGAATATACCATAATTCCGAAGTCGCGTGACGTGACGGATATTGTCATAAACATGTAACTCGCAATCGTTTCGGGTGCGCATGACATAAAGAGCGATGAATCTTCGTCTCGAATTGCAAATAACAGTCGGGAACACGGGGATCCAGCATACGTGTACTTGGAACGTATCCCGCGGTCTCGTCCCGCGTTTATCAGTATGTTAATCGGTCAAAGTCGCACCGTGCAATATCGCAAAGGTTACAATGTACGACGATGTACAACAATGTACAACCTACCGCGACTCAGGATCCCGTCATGAAAAGATTCTTTGAAGCGTCGAAGAGTACCCGTATGCGTACGTATCGCGAGGTTGAAAATATTTTACGCAAGACCGTTGAACCAGCGTGAATTTTTCATCGGTTCGGAATCCTTCCTAAATCACACGGCGTCGTCGGGGCAATGACGAGACCGACGATGAGGACGAGGAGAGCCAACGAGTCGACGCGACGTGCCAACGAACGAACGAACGCAACGATACGAACCGAACCTCGGAGAAGGAACGAACGCCGCCTAGTCGATGTAGGTACACGTATACCGTCACCCTCACCGTCACCGAGCGCCGAGCTACGGTGAGACCGAACGAGAAGGGAAAACGGCTGCAGGGGGAGCCCGGGGGGACACCCGGGACGACGGCTGCGGGGAGGCGGACGATGGGGGGGGGGGGGGGGGGGGGTAGAGGGGAAGGAGAACCCAACTGCTGCCGCTGGCACAACGGTGGAAGCGAGGCCCGAGCAAAGGCAGATCGGGAACGGGAAGCGAGTACGAACCGAGCGCGAGGCAAGCGAGCGACCATCTTGCGTGTGCGATGCAACGCTCGGGAAGAGACACGACGAGCGGAGGAGCGGCCGCGGCGGGGTTACGATAATACTTCAAATTTTCATTAATTACAAAGAAATCCCGTTTTCTCAGCGGCAATTTTTCTACCGCACGCGCGTTGTTTGTACGTGCGCGTACACGTATGTAGTACGATGTGTATCTCGCTGTTGACGGTTGCGTAACACACCGAGCACGTGGATAAACTTCTCGCGCGCGCGCGCGCGCGTTTGTGTGTGTGCCTCTGTGTGTGTGTCGTGTGTCTGCGACCACGTGGTTTGCCGCGCGAGTTTAAACTGTGTTTTGACGTTTTTCAAACGTGGCGAGAGAGCGTGTATTTCGTTTTTTAATACACAATCGCGTACTTGTTTTGTGCAGTTTTTTTTTTTGCTTTCCTTTTCTTATGTTTATTTAGGCTCATTTTTGAAGCAAAGGACGTTGCGGTAGAGCGGTGTGTCGCTGCGGGAAGAACGCTACAGAGGCCGAACAGCTGATCGATCAGCACGGCAATCGGCTTTCGCCCGGAGGATTATTATTATCTATGCGCTACGAAGCCGCGCTACGAGATTGATCCTTCTCGATTCCGACTCATTGTCATTAAATGACTTCGCGCTGCTTATAAGAAGTGTATATACATACACTTATATATATCTATAACGCTGCTGTTGATCCACCGAAAGAGAACGAGCCAGTCTCCAAAGCTCCTCTTCGTAAAAAGAAGGTCTTCTTTGTTCGTTGCCGCTGCAGTGTAAGAATCGCTGTGGAGTGGATAGCGGCGAGGTGCCGAGGCGAGTTAGAGTCGGTTGTACGTAGCTGGCGAACTGCATCGATTGTGAGATAGCTGGAGAAACGGAAAGACAGGAAGAGGGAGAAGGGGGGAGAGAGAGAGAGAGAGAGAGAGAGAGAGAAAGAGAGCGAGCGAGAGACGGATTCGAAATCCGAAGGTATTATACGGCAGCCACAGGTATAATACTTGGGTCACGTCAAGGCGCGTCGTTTGCCGAGCTACGTTCCTCCTTCGCGGCCAGGTAACCCAAGTTTCGAGACCCAGCGCGGCGCAGCAATTTCCTCGCGCATATTATACCCACAGCTTGAGAGCTCGAATATCCGAGGAGACGTGCGGGGAATAACGGAGGGGGGAAGGAACGCCGTGGGCAGGCAGGCACGCGATTTCTTCTGTGTCATCTACATACATACACACGTGCACACACGCACGGACTTATACCAGGAGTGACGTGTACGCGGAGCTAGCAGCGGTGGACAACGTTAACCAGCGTGTGCCGTCGTCGTCGTCGTCGTCGTCGTCGTCGTGCACTTATTATAGCGAGGCGTTGAAATCTGGAACGAACGCCAGCCAGTCGCAGTCGGAACGAGCCGCAGCCGAGCCGAGCGAGCCAAGCCCTTCGTACCGAGCTGAACGAGCGAGCGGTTGCTTGCAGAGAGATATTCGGTTCGGTGGGAAAGCCCAAAGTGTGCGTTGTTCGTACTCTCGTTTAGTTCGTGTTGGTGTGTCGTCGTCGTCGTCGTTGGGTTGAGTATAACCGCGGACCCGGTGCCACCGCCGCTGTCTGAGGAGCAGTTGTGTGTCTGTCTCTCGAGCTTAGACTGCTTCTGCCGCCGTTGCTGCTGTTGCTGCAGCACCGATTCACCGCTGCATGCGCTCGGTTTCGCTTCACGATCCGTCGGCTCTCTGTATCTGCGTAAACCACGTGAAATTGTTGCATATATTTACAGTTGCGTGTTAAATCACTAGCCGGCTTTACGTGCAGGAATAATTACACACAAGCGCACGTACAGACACACACACACACACACATATATATATATCGTTGTATCAACACATACCGAGGGAAGTGACTACATACTTGACCCCCAGGAGGCTCGGAGAGCTACTCCAACCGATCGACCATTGGGGAGAGCACACCAGCCAGCGGCGTTGGAATACTCAGGTAAAAATTCTCATCTTAACAATCAGAATTCTATCCTACGTACACCTATTGTCAGCGTTTTATTTTTCGCCGATCGAAACGATGAATTGCAATTGTAACGTTGTGCCGTTATCGACGTGTATCACGATTAGTACCTACTTCTTTTTTTTTTTTTTTTTTCTCACCCGTAATTCACAGCGTGTGACAATTGTATCGTTACACGTAATCTACGTACGCGTGGTTTTATAATCGGTGATACGTTGTCGGAGGATGAGCGTCTTCGATGATATTACGATTCCGGGCAACGTGTGAAACTAACGGACAAGCGTTAAACCAGGGTATATACGAATCGTTATAATTGTCGTGACTCTTACGGCGGCGTTTCTGTCGCTGTGTCCAACCACGCATATTTTTGTACGTGACGCACCTTTCATGCTTGGGCTTGGCTCACAGAGTTCTCTCCTCGGCTAACTCGCACACGCGCAAATCATCGTCCACCACGCACACGAGTACGACGTTTATACCGCACTCGAGGCACGTACGTACATGTCACACGCATGATACCTACGCTAGCTCGCCCGCTCGAGTCCCCCCTCATCCCCCTCATCCCCCCCTGTACGCTTACATAAAAGTACACCGGCGTGGCGGAGAACCTTCGATATCACTCGCATCAACGCAACCCAACGGTCAGTGGTCGGGTCGTCTCGTTCGCGGACTGCTTCCCCTCTCCTCTCCTTCCCTGCCCTCCCCTCACCGCCAACATATTCCGTTCCATTCCCCGTCTTCTTCTTCGTCTTCGTCTTCTTCTATATAGCAGCCGCGTAAAAACATACAGGTAAACTTTTAACCGGTGAGATCGGCGAGCTGGCAGCCGGCAACAGCGAGAGTACACGCAAAAAATACGCGGAATCTGTGTTAGGTAGGAAAAATTGGGAGATATGTCTACCTGGGTGGTGGAAATGAGATTGTTGTAGGAGTGTTATTTATGCACACCGTTATGGACGCAGGTATAACTGCGGTGTGTGATTTTTTTTTTTTTTTTATCAAACCAGATATTAATTCGATTTACAGACTCGATACACGATGACATCGTTCATGTTTACCGGTGTGGATAATTTTGGCAATGCGATTACAGAGAGACCCGGCAAACTTTTAGTCTCCACTTGTATTAATTTTATTTTATTAGTCGTCGGTTTCGCTGTGACGCGTGTTGTTTGTTGTGCGTAACTACGTACGTTCGATACTTGCTGCCGGTGCGGATTGGCATCGGCGAACACGAACGACCGATTCTTTCCCCTCTGGCTGCCTTCCCTCACCGTCTCAGTCTGATTCTGCACGCGTTAAAAAGCCGACAACCGGACGGACATTCTTCCTGAAACCCGTTCCGCGGCTCGGAAAGCCGGGACACGTACGGATGTACGGATCCATGCGTGTTTTCTCGATGCCCGTGTGTTTGTGCACCGTGCGCACACACGCGTCAGCGTTACATTCCCCTCTCGGGATCCCTTCCGTCTCCTTCTCCTCATCCTCATCCTCCTTCTTCTCTTCTCTCCTCGACTCTATACGCCGTGAGACCCCGAGACAACGACTACGACTACGACCAGAGTTGCGGGTCGATCCGTTGCCTTAAAAATATTGTTCCTATAGTCTCTTTTTCCGTCACGCCAGCTATGAAATTATCCGACGCGATCCTCCGTGGATACTATGGTACATAACGTTATATCTGTAGACCACGCATATATATATGCAATGTCTGATTAGATTATACGTGAGTGTATTATTATTTTTTTTTCTTTCTGGTTTCGCGAGATCTCACCGTGACGCATCTCATCGTCAGTAGTGTCACACGATATACACCGAATGAGTAAATGGTGAATGTTGAACGATTTTTCTCGGCAATTTTGACAAATGAATGTACGAGGCGTTCTCCACTGCTCAGCCACCTTTTTTTTTTTTACGCATCCTTTCGGGTCCGTTTCATAATTGGTTACACGGTAGTACTAGTATTTTTTCAAATTTTTTAATTCACTCGTTTCTGAAATGCTCTTTTTTTCTTCTTCTTTTAAACCCGTATATCATGGAAGATTGAAGTCTTACAAAAGGATATTTTAACATGAATAAGTTGTGTTTTTCCATGAACTATTTAATGCATTTATATGTTTTATTTTTGATGGCGTAAAAAAGTTGATTTCAGCAAAAAAAAAAAAAAATTCCCCTCAATACGGCGACACCTTTGATTTCGTGTAAATATTATCGGATGTTTGACAATGTATTGGGAACGGATGAAAAAAAATTGGCATCGTGAACTTGACATTCTTGCCGAGTAGAAAGAATATTTTACCGAGAAAGGTGAATTAACGTATATATGAGTTCCTCTTTTCCATGAACTATTTAACGCGATTTATGTTGTATTTTTAAAATTCACAGAGAGTACCTCTAATTGTAAGCAGTACTAACTAATTATGAAACAGAACCGAGTGGATAAATAAAAAATGACTGATTGTGAATTGGCGGAGAACGCCTCATACATAACTGCTAGCGTTTTAGAAGAGACTTTGTTAGAGGGGAGATGTATCTTTGTGTTCCTCTTCATTATATATGCGTTTTGGTATTGGATTTCGTTACAATCGTTAATTCAAGCGTGCCTGTCGTAATATGTGAAAATTACTACCTCTACGTTGATTTATATCGAAGACCAAGTGCTTTTGGACTCGATTCGAGATCCGGCTCTCCTCTTTTTACGTCTGCTACTCATTGCTGACGTAATTCGGCGGTGAACTGAATTTCTTCGAAAGTAAATTCATCCTTTCGATTGTACCTACGTATTACTATTATTTTTAATTATATTTTATTTTATTTTTTTCTATTTTTTTTTCTGTGCGTGCGTGTTTACTGAAAAGTATTATCTTACGTAATCACGAATTCATTTATCGCTTTCGTTTTGTTTCCTCTTTCTACCATTCGGAATTGGGGAAATTTGTCAAAAGTTTTACACACTATTTGGAACGATTTACTCTTGAAGGAAAAATACACGCAAAATCGGATTTGACTATGAATAATTCATTGAAATTTTTTCAACCCCAAGTTTTCTTTTTTTTTCTCATTAGGGAAATTGATGTTATGAAAATCTCTCACGATCAACCTTAATAATAATAACAATAATAATAATAAGAAGAAGAAGAATAAGAATAACAATAAATAGAGGGAAAATAGCAACGATTTGACAGTCCAGCGTGTTCCAAATATCGACGAGGGGTTGAATTTCTAACGGTCTTCGTCTTACTGTTAGAATCCACAGTCTAGATTACACGCTTTTATGCTCAGCGTTTCCGTATACATGCGTAGTAAGCATGTATTACTGAAACTGTAATTACCTGTGGTTTCTACTAAATCACGTGGGATTTACCGCAATTCGTTGATCCGACGAATCGGCGAACATGTGTGTTATTATCTCATGAACGAATTGGCGCTTATTTTGTCTCGGTCATCACCCGCGACCTCGTGATAAAAGGTAGATATTGAAAATACCTGAGCAATCATGCTGCAAAGGTTATGACGGAGATATTCCGTGACAAATAATGCAATTTTCCTTTACGCGAAAATTGCTCACCTTGTCATTCGCTATTCGTTTATTTTTTTCGTTGACATTATACGCGGTTTTGTCGCACGTTACTGCAGAAAAGAAAAGGAAGAAAAAACATGTACGTATGTAAAAAGATGCTGAATATATGTATAATATATACCAGTATAGGATCAACATTCTTCTACTTTGAACTATAAGGTGTGATTTATTTCCATGTGTGTATATCAGGGGAAAAAAAAAGTTTGAAAGCCTTCTGATAATACCGTTATTTCATTTTTACTCACTTTTAACGGTTAATGAGAATCAGGATGATAATTTCCTTCTATTTTGCACGTATGGAGATCGAATATGTAATGTTTACTTATAATCTATAAAGTAACGAACGTGTTGTATGCTTTTGTTAACCGGTTTTGTTGAGTCTGGTACTATGATAATAACCTACTGTATTATATTATACAAACAGGTACGCGCGTAGTATCTTCCCGAAAAGAGCGGTAATTAACGATTGTGTGTTTTTAAAAAATCTTTTTTCTTTTATTTTAATTTTTTTATACGTATTTCTCTCTTTCCTACTAATTTCAGATTATGCATAATATGTACATGTTGATGTACGCATAATGGTATAACTACGATAATCATGCGAAATATCGTTTTGTCGGTACACACGCTTACCTGTGTACACCGGGTTCAAGTACTCTTGTATTAAAAAAAAAAAAAAAAAAAAAGAAATGTGATGAATAACGAGTTAATTATCCACATTGGTTTTTAGCTATGTATTTCTGACACAGTGTACTCGTTTTATTTAACACACTTCGAACGACGACTGACAACGCAGGCGGAATTGACTGCAGTTATTTTTAACTACCTGAAAGATACGGCTGCTTGCCAATGTGTTTAGACGAAGTAGCGTAGTGCACGAATGTATTAATTCATCTAAATTTGAGATATGCATGCATGTGCGTATCTGTAGGTATGTATCCCTGTACATATCTTATTCTCGTCGTCGGAGATGAACCACGAAAGCTTGGCAATATGCGGATTCATTGCCATTATCGAAATCGATCAAATTCCGGTTGACATTCAATCCGAATACGTTATGACCGGTGAAAGTGTGCAAGTGTGATGTACCCAGGTATACATAACGAAATGTGAAATTCATTGCACTTTAATCGATGCACTGTTATTATGCGCGGTTTGAAAAGTTTTTCGAGCAACGTTCACAGGCTCGCACGAGTTTCGCTGATTTACGAGCTATGCGAAATTTTATTACAGTGATTTATTTATTGTACGACGATGCATCGATCGTCTTGACGTTCGTCTTATTTAATCGGTTACACGAACACACGAGGACGACGAGGACTTATAGCCGACCGGCTGCAAGGATAGAAAGCCAATTAAAGTGTACTTCGATTCGGAAAGTGATCGTCTGGATAATCGATAAATATGAATCACACTGAAACTGAATGATGAAGAAATGAAGGAGAAAAATGTGAATGTTTTATTCAACGGCGGATTGTACAAGTTTTTCGACATTTTTTTTTTACTTTCGCCGAACGCCTTCGTATGAGTTTATATATACAGGGTGCCGATTTGAAACGTGAATGAAATCCAAACGCGTTGACCGATTTTCGAAAACTTTGTTCCTCTCCAAAGTAGAACAACGAATGTTTTATTACGCGTTTGAAAATCGGGAAAATCTTTATTTGCTGTTGAGATACAAGCTGACGAAAAACATGTTTTGAAAACTTTGCTGGGAGACTGAAAAAAATTAATATTAAAGAATGTTCAACTCTTTCGAGACGGAAAAAATGTTTTTGGAAATCTGTCAACGCGTTCAGATTTTATTCACGTTATAAATCGGTCTCGTTTTTTTTTTTCTGCCCACCTTGTATATACCAGTACTTATACTCGTTTACGACCGGTTTCAACGATGAGAAGATGCAGGTTTGGAAAGCTATCGATTTCCCAGGGTTAATTGGGTTGGGTTGGGTTAGGTTGGGCGAATACGTCGAGCCGGGTCGAAGGGAGAATGAGGGCTTGGATGAAGCTCCTCCATTTTCCGCCCGTTCCGTGTACCGAATTCGTTTCACCCTGAGGAAAAAATAATTTTAACGCTACAATACCTCTCAATTTTCATTCTCGTTCATTTTCGCTACGCTTTTGGGCCAACTTCTTTCGTCGTCGAGTATATATTCATGGTTGTGAAGTATACTACAGCTGTAGTTGAATTATCAATAATGCGCGAAACATCGATCGACCGTAAAATTAAAATTTCGTCGTTTCGGAAGGATTTTGATAGAGTCAAATTTGCAACATGTGAGTAGGTGTAAGTCTCGTGATGTTACGGTTTACTGAATTTCAGGCAGGTAATCCAAAATTGGGAAAAACGATTGTTTCCTTAAATCATCGCTGCATTTTAATATTACAAACCTTAATCTCATCATTGAACTTGGCTCGATTAGGTAAGAGATTCTGTGTTCTCTCCAACTCTCACGATTGATAATACTCGTTTACAATCCAAACCCTTTTTTCACCGGACTCTACAAGTCAAGATGTGAAAAAATTGATAAGTCGGTTGTTGAGCCAATTTTTCTTCACACCTTCGAAAATTCATCTTCTTCTACTTCGCACCTTTCATTACCAATTATGTATTAATGTCAAAGTCTTTAATCGTCTGTATTGATTAAAATCATCCTTTCACGTTCAATTCTAAACTTTTCTTATCCATCAATACCGGAAACGATTGTCTGTGATATTGCGATTCGCAAAAGTCACTCTGAACTATTACGGCATCGCTATCGCAACACGGTGATGGTCTCCAAATGAAACTGACGGTTAAAGAACTCGAATAATTATCATTAATAATTTTAACAACGTTTAGAAAACATTCTACCATGCTTGTAAACTCCACGATCATCATCCATAAAATACAGTCAATCATTGTACATCGATTGAAAAAGATTTTGCTATGTACCTACTATCGTAGAGCGATGGGTTTTGGTTTATGGCGAGCCTTGCAACCATGTTTGACGGATGATTTTAACCACTTGGTATCCGCAACCCTCTGTGACCACCGCCTTTGTCTCCATGCCGCATGGTGCTACGTATACACAGTAACAGCCACGTCGTTTTGGCACTTATTGATCTTCCCATTATACCGGTTAGACTGCTTCAAATTACGGCAATATGCAATGTATACATATACGGCTGTGTATATATTGTTTTACTTTTTGTTAGAAAAAGGTCCGACCGTTAGTTTTTACCGTAAAGAAAATCATCCTGACAATGAGAGATAGAATTTTCAGCTCGTTTATTCAGATGGGGAGGAATCATGTGCAAGGAGTTAATTCTCATACCTGAGCTAGCTAAAATTACCAGATTTGAAGTTGGTAACGTTGCCGTAACGAAATATTGATGCGAAAATCATTGTTTCAAAAATGAAGAACGACTTTGAGAGAATTTAATAATGAAGATTTGAATACACTTTGATGTTTGCAGACGGATTACTCAATTTTACAATCGGACAAACCTGTTGTTTGCGAAGTTACGATTTCTCCTAAAAATGAATAGTTACTTTGACGTTACGAACTTCAATCTCGTGGAAAAATTTGTAGACTTTAAGAGGATTATTTAGTTTGACAGAAACCAACGTTTGGATCTTGTTCCAATATATATATATATTAAAAAATCCACCGAATAAACGAACAATTTCTCTCATTGCAAACAATCTTTACACGTGTTTCGTGCCTATATCTTACATATGGATATAAAATTTCGGACATGCGGTAGTTTTGTTCAATTTTTACGTCTTCTTGATACTTTTTTTTTTTTTTTCTTCTCAACAATTTAATCCCCGCCCCCCGAAAGTCGCAGGTCGCGTATCCTCGTCATAAGCGCTGAGTCAGCCAGGTCCTTTCATCGCGTATACCTACCCGCCTCTGCGAATCAATAAATTCGCCGAATTAGGCAGCCATTAAAGTTAGCGAGTGTAGCGTGGCGGGCCCCGTTTTCTCTCGACGTCGTCGTCGTCGTCGTCGTTTTGTAAACGCGCCCGCCTTCCAGCCCTGCAGCTCCTCTCTTGTACGTATACCTCGAGACTATCTCACCTGTTCGTTCCCCTGGTACCCCGGATCCTCGGCAAGTACGTACCAACCACTCTTGTTTCACTTTTACACATATTTTCAATCACGAATACCCGCTTCTTATCTTTTTATTCGGCATACGGATGCCCGCAATTTATGCCAACTTTTATCACTTGGTACGAGTTTTGGATACGTTCGTTTTGTCGCAGCGGCACGATTGAATTATATCGTGTTTTATATTGCTGTTGCTGAGATGGTGATACACTTGTCTCTCAAGTCACTGTATGTATACAGTGAGAAAGTAACGAGGTAAACGCCTATGACGGTTTTCACTCACAGAATATAATCGTGTGAATTATGCTTCAAAGACTCTTTTTCGGTTTTTTTTTTATAATAACGTTGACGAATGTCAACTAGTTATCAGAGTTCCAATATTGTGCACAAAGTGAAGCAACTCCATTTGGTAAGTTCACAAAGTTACTCGAAATATTTCAAGATAAAAATGGCAACGGAAAGGATTTTCTTATTCGTCAGAATCTAATATGTTTGAATAATTAGAAAGCTTTTTATAGCTTGCGCCTCGGTTTTTGTGGAATGTTGTACGGTTTTCCAATCTGCATCATGCGATAGAAATTTGTCACGTTAATGTATAAACGACGCAAATTTCGGAAAGATTTTTATTTCACTGCGCGATTTATAAAATTGTCTACGGGGCTCGGTATTTGTTATAACGATTGGAAGCGTACTCACATTTCACGTAGACAAACTCAATTCGTTCTAAAGTTTCGAAATTGTGGTTTCATTCGATAGTTCGATACGTTCAATATCTCGATTCGTTGCTTATCTAAAACAGGTTTATTTTTGTTGGACGGTGGAAAGTGTCGAAACAAAATATGCGCACATTTTTCTTCCACTTCTCAGCTGCTCTGGCGATCAGTGATCATTAATTACCCAACGTAAAATTTAAAAAAGAATGTTATCTCAATTTCGTCCAACTCTTCCACTCAATGGATCGTGCATAATTCTATCTCTCCAGCGTACGTACGTAAATGTATGTAACGGCAGTTAGAGGATGGCTGTCCGAGTCGTTAAACTAACCTATTACAACCTGACCCTGAACCGACGTGACCTTTCTCAACCTAACTATATCCACTCGCTACCCTCTCTCCGCGTTTTTAAATACATTTGACATGTTAACGTTTGTCCGAGAGAGAGAGAGAGAGAGAGAGAGAGAGAAAGAGAGAGGGATAACACCATCCGGAAGTAACAATATTCGTGTATTTGACGACAGGGGCGATCAGATTTGACGAAGGATTAAAATGGAATACAAATATTATTTACAGGTATCATTGTACGAAGTTACGAATTTCAATTTGTCACGCAACCGGTTGCAGAAATGCTGAATCAGTAACGAATTTCGGTCCCGCGATGCAGGGACGAATTGTATATATTTTGCAACTCCTTATTTGGTACGTCGAAAGTTGTTTACCGGAGTTGTTTATTCGATTCATTCGGAGCGCTGTTTATCCGCTGTTAAAAATGCACGGATATAAATGCTTTTCGATTTGATCCGTATTTCAATTTATGCATTTCTTGGTCGTGTTTTTGGACCCGTTGGAGATCATTCTACGAAAGTTGAATGGTTTTATACGTGTTCCAGATATAAGGATATTTGGATCGTAGAAATTTAATTGCGAAAGTATTGAAACGACAAAAAAAAAAAAAAAAAAAGAACTGAAGCAGCACATAATGGCCATAAAAATATATATAAGTACTTATTATCGTTATCCAAACGTGAAATTTTTGGAGTTTCTTCTTGTCGAAATGCATAAACTACTTAGGATACTTACTTGAGAAAGTCCAATGTGGGTTTTAAAATTGAAAAAAAGTCTAAAATACCTCAAGCATACACATTATACTTTTAATGATTAAATCATCATTTCCCCGCGATGATAATTCGATAATATGACTTTTGGTACAGTCATTTACGCATGTATGTTTATTTCGTACTTATACCGCTGCGACGAAAACATCGGGATATTCAACGCCCGACATGAACGATTATCGTCATTATTAAATGTTGAAAAATGACGTAATGGAGTTACCAAGCGAGATGATAATTCGGTGATCGTTTATTTCATTCAAAGCTTATATCGTGTTATAATGCTAGGGAATTGTATACACGGTCGTTTCGTTTCTTTATACCTTTCTTTTTTCCTTCTCTTCGTTTATTCACGCGTTCGTACGTGCTTTTTTAAAAACCTGTCACGCTTGACGGCGGTGAGCTGTGTTCATATATTGTCGGCGATGCATCATTGAGTGTTTAATTCGTGAATTAATTGAGTTGACTTATTGTTAGCCTTCTCGTTTTCAAATGGATATAATAAACGGTATTGGCATACTTTCAAGATTGAATATCTCATTGAAACCAAGTCGCGTTACACTGCACGCAATTTTATTGTACATATTTTTATTCAATCTTCGAATCTCAAATGTCCAGTTCTTGTCATTCTGATTAAATATTGTACTCTTTAATACGTGTTATTCACTCATATTATCATCAAAAATAAAAACTCTTTGAAAATTTCTCATACAAGATGTTTCTTTGGTCAAATTTAGTTCTATCTGTATAAGGTTGAAATTAGTAACGTTGCTGCAGCGATTCATTTCTATGAAAATAGTCGTTATTTCACAATTTAGAATTAGCTGACGTTTAGTAATCCCGCAACGAATCAAAACTGTATACTTCGTGTATTTGAAAAACTTAACTGTTACACTTTAAATCTGTTCTGAAATTGAAAAACACGGATTTTTTTTTCGATGTCCGTCACATTAGCGTTACTAACATCAACCTCGTATATCTGGAATTTGGAGAGCCTGTGCGTGTTTTTTTTTGTTTTTTTTTCAAGAGGCCTCTTAGACTTGAGGCGAAAATCCTATAGGTACATCAAAAGAAGTTTTTGCTTAGCAAAAATTAATTTCTTCGACCTTGTTCCTTGCGGTGAAAAAAAGATACTTTCCTAATCCGAATGAGTAAACGAATAAACACGAATTTGAGGTCAGTAACATTAACGTGACGAGACATTGAGGAAAAAATCTCCAAGTTACAATTTCAAAATAAATTTGCGAGAGTTGATTTCGGACTTTGCGAAGTGTATCGTTACTTCAACGTTAGGAACTTCAAACTCATGAATAAACTCCAACGAATTTCGAATATCCTGAACCTCTATTCACATCACCGAGTAAACAAGAGTTTCGTGATAATGTACGAGGAAAGAAAACGTGTAGGAAAATGATTACGTGACTGTTAGAAAACCATGTTTCCTCCTCGATTTGTCAAAAGTTGCGCGATGTGGAATCCGGTCGTCAACGGTTCATGAATGCCTACGCGTAGTCGGCTATAATAATACAGAGTACCTATGCAGAGCGATTGTCCGTCGTCTGCTACAGTTTAACGCGCATGCGTTAAAATCCGAGAGCAGTTGTTTGCCAGGGCGACCAACCGTCGTTGAACTAACCTAAAAAATTTTGGGAGTTGTCACTAGCAGTTGTGCTCGACACCGACAGCTGTGAAAATTTTTTAGGTTACATACATCGCGGCGAAAATAAGTCGTCCGGATTTTACGACGGTTGGTCACCCTGACAAACAATTGCCATCGAATTTTAGCGCATGCGCATTAAACTATCACAGACGATGGATCATTCCGTCGACAGATGATCACTCTGTATAACACGACAAAGTCTCGGTCAAACCATCGGTCGTTAAAGAAAAGAGCGATTTGTTCGACCTGGATCTCGGATGGTACGTCAGGCTTATTTTCTGACCATCCTGCACAGTAACATGTGCTATGTAACGCATACAAATCGTACATCGTTTACGCATGTATAACGGAGAGACGTGTCGTCAGACTCGGCGTGGACAAATCTCCTTTCTCGCTGTCGATTTCCCCAAAGGAAGAACCTTTACCGAGCCTTTCGATTCGTTCCATGGTGCAAGGGAAACAAGTCGTGCTCTAAACGGCGATGCGCAGCAGCAAAGTCACGTGATCCCCCACATGACGTCACGATAAAAATTCCACTTCCGTCGTAAAAAGTACAATACATGACATCCGTAATCAATTATTTAATATTTGAACATTATTATCCAATCAAACAAGATTCGGTGGATGTTGAGAATGAATGGCTGTTTTATAACTATTAAAAATAGTGGACATAACGACGTCATGTGGGGGCCAGAATTTTAAAATCCCATTGCAATGGTTTGGTCAATGGATTTTAAAATACAGAACCTCCACCTTTTTTTTTTTACCCAATTTTGGTCGTTCTTTTCTATTCTTTAAGTTTATGGAATTAAACAATGGAAGAATTTCTTACCAAATGGACCATTTTCTATTTGACCCATTTTTCGGTCTTTGTTTATATAACGTTGACCAAAATGACTGAAAGACTCGTAAAACGTTTGTTCAGATTGTTTTTACATTCGTATCGATCTGTCTGTATTGTGTGGTGTATAAATTATTTACAACCATACAGCATATTATAAGATATACTCGGGGTAAATTGAGGGAAAATGATTAACCAGTTGACAAAAAAAGCTCCTTTACATCAGTTTTTGACTGTATCTCGCTTCCGTGAATATTATCGTCGTTGAACGCGAATCGACGGTCGATAACTCGATGAAAAAGCTGTCAACGGGTTCTTTCGTCGTCTCTCAGGCACGTGTTTCCACCAGCCGTTGATTCGGAAAGAATGGTAATCTAAAATTTAGAAACGAACGCGAAGTGTTTGTTAATTTGCAACTCTAGCGATATTACTCTTTTGTTAGGATAAAATACGTTCCATAATAGAAAACTTAATATTTAATCGTATTATCGTTGAATATTCATTAGATACTTCAGAAATATTAACACAGTTAGAATTCTGAATCATGTGAAAACAGGTTTGACGTATAAAGAAGTAAGAAATCGAGAGAAGTATCTGAATATCTACAGTCGGTTATATGTTCGGAATTTCTAGAGCATTCCCACGGTAATAGAGTTGAATTGTTAAAGTGTACAAACGAACAGTTTCTTGTAATGTTTCTCAATTTTGTAATATCAATTTTTCAATCATCCAACTGACAACATAAACGAGTATTGAAAGCTCACATTCACGCTTTTCTTCCATCATAAAACTTTACGCACGTACAATAGTGATAACATCATTGTTATCATCACGTAATAAATCAGTTTATGTTTGGTAAACTCGCAATAAATTACTTGAAATTATTTTAATAACTCATGTTAAAAAATAGAAGAAGATTTAACCGATACGTTTTGCAATAAACTACACGAGTTTCGAAGTAACGGACGTAATTTATACTGAGATTGGGGCGACTATATTTTGATATCTTATGTCAATTATATCATAATGTGCAATTTTCTTCATCGTTAGTTAAACGTGCCCAATTATAAGCGCAGCGTTTCTTCCCGTGCAAATGAAATTGTTGAAACTCGCTTCAATTTGGTCTTTGTATTTCAAATAAATGATTTTTTTTTTTACCGCCTTTCGCACGTCCGTAGAGCAAAGAAATGCAAAGTAATCAGATCGGACATCCTTTCTCATCAGAAAAGATAAACTCGTGAATGTTACTACGAGCAATTGAATTTCACCAATTTTGCAGTGCATAGATTTTTTTGTACAAGTTTTTAATCTCATTGTATTTGTTTCTATTTTGGTTACGTCGAAAAAATATTTAAAACAAGAATGAAAAGAAAAGCGGCGTTTAATATTTTTCTCATACAAAGACCCAATTTTCCGCACCCCAGTTGAGTCGGATCAATTTTTCTCACGCTTGCATTCCACGTATAAAGTACCGGGTATGAAATGTTTTCCTCTTTGTTGAATTTTGGCATCCGATTTCAAATGATAGGCCAGATTTCCGTACAATTTTTCTCCCGTTGCAGACGTTTTTTTTTTTTTTTTCCTCACCTCGACGTTCGTAACATACACCTAGAGCATATTTTCATTCGTTTCGTTTAAGCTACGCAACCCTTGTTAGGTCGATGTGTGTGACGAAAGCTCTCCTGTCTCTCGACCTCGTCGTTCTCTTGCAGGGGAACAGCCACATGTACTAACACTGCCATGTGCATAATATAACTCGGGAGACTCGGCGACGCAGTGATCTTTTTTTCTCTCGGTAACCACGATGCTTGTTCTACATTTTATATTTATAGTCTTTACAAAACCTCCGCGACGCTAAAAAACTATCGACAACGCGTGCGAGCAACATTCTCCGGAAATTGATGAAATTTTTACTGCACTTTCTTAATTCTGTTTTACTATAACGTAATGTATATTATAATATGCGTGGTTCGTAAAACCGAAGTTTTAAGTCGATGAAATTTTCTTAAAATTTTGTATTAACGTACAGATGGAATGATTACGTAGTAGAGAATCAAAAACTTCAATCCCTGCTACCTTAGAAATTTAAAATTAAATTTGGATCACTCGTTTTTGTATTTATAGTTGTATTAAGTGTAACAAAAAGTTGTATTAAGTGGGTAACAAAAAGTCACTTTTTATAGAGAAATATTCTATTTCTTGTGATTTTTTCACTTCGGGTTATTTGTCATGAAAACATTATTCTATTCTAGTTTTTCACCCCATTCAGCGGTTAGGTTAATACGTTGCATTTTCGTTATTCAAAGCTTGGCAAAATTGTTGAATTCAGATCGCGCACACTTTGTGCGACACGTAACATTCATTCAATGAATCCCGTCACTAATGTCATAGTCGCTGTTACAAAATCACTGATTTGTAAACTATATGAACGAGTGATATTCTTGGAAAAAATGTGACAAAACGATCAGAAAATCTCACTTGAGCTAATCTAGTTACATCTTAACATACAAGAAAAATCTCAAGAGGTTGAATTTTAAATGTTAAAATCTCGGAACGTTACGAACTTCAAAGAAATAACATTATATTACGGTTTTCTTCCTCCGTGCTATACCAACTTCCCTAATTATTTTGCAACTCTGGGAGTTTTATTTACAGTTTTTAAATTTTTGTATTCATGTTTTTCCTTCGACACATTTTCGAGCTGACTTGTACGTCCTGGCATACACGCTTAAAATATCGCTGCGTGGGCCTAAAATGCTTTGACTGTAATCCTGGCTCGGAATGATGCACGCAACAAATACAACGTATCATGTAAACGGCTGTTTCGTGATTTAACGTGACAAAGATGTCTCGACCCGAGGTTCGAAAGTACAGTTGTTTATCAGGTCATGCAGCGATGATCGTCGAACGTCTCGATCGTAACAGTAACAGTAATGGCAATGGTGATAGCAATACCGGTATTAAGATATCGGTTAGGAAGCGATAAAGTAACGTTACGGAATCAATAAACTCGATGCTGTATGTATACCTATAGTACCTACATATCTAATTGTAAGCGAGATATACACGCATCTTATGATTCACGTAGAGGGTACAAGGGTAGGATGTCGAAGCAAGTCATTACGTCTAATCAACGCGAGTATTACAGTCGATTTTATACATAGTATAAATCTGCGTTCGTGGCGCAAGATCTGCTACGAGAGAACAATACTTGGATGATGATGATGATGATGATGATAAGATAGGATGATCTTGATCATTTGTTCACGTTATTCACTCGAGTAATATTGATTAACACTTTATTATCATTTTGTAATACAATTATAACTGAATTTATTTTTATTACGTTTATATGTATGCAACGCCGTTACTTTTTTTTGTTTTATTCCATTTTTCGAAACATCCATAAATTCCAGAATCAGTAGGAAGGGCCTGTATGGTAAAAGAAATTATTGTAACGAAACTATTGTGAAATTTGAGTGCGTAAAATGAAATTTGTTTGATTTTTTTTATCAACTCCGATAACATGTATAACTAAAGTTTAATTGTCGATGACACTGAAAAGAATTGTCACTCTATTTTTTAATGGAAAAATCGTTATGTATAATTGTATTGTAATTGTGTATGATCAGTAATATTGATATTGCGTTTTGCGTAATTCGACATGCCTGAATTCATTAAACGTAACCTACAATGGTTCACTTTCAACTAAACCTTATTTCATCTCAAAAAAATAATCAAGTCGTCTTAGAAGTACGTGAATAGATTTTATTGAACAAATTCTTTGTCGGATATAGGAAAGAATTATTTTACGGAGAAAAAATGTTACATCGATTATCAAGAAGAAAAGTTTATTAAAGATCCTAGCTTACGCTGCTGATTGATCTGATTAAACATCTTTTGTTGTACAAGCAATATTTTTCCATTTAAAGAAAGCAATAATTTTCTTATACGTAAGTATACAATTTCTACAAAATGAAAAACTTGTATAAATGTAATTGTTGCTCCAGTGTCAAACGGATGTTCTTACAATTAAACTCGATTTGTTTGTCTCTCCGGTGATACGTAGCTGTTGATTCTTTCTGTCGTTATTCTTTTTCACACGATACCATTTTCCTATTTGAACAGTTGTAGACTGTACATTTGATCACATCTTTGACGCGAGTGCGTTAACGAGTAAATAAAATACATACTTTGAATTCGAGTGAAAATACGATGCCTCTTATATACAATGCGCGCATCGCGTAAAGTGACCAATTCACTAGTATCCCTTATGGTATTACACATCTAATTGTAAAACCCGACTTAACCACACTTACTTGCAGTGCAAAAGCTTATCGTCGTAATTCCTTGAGTTTTTCTTTTCAACTTCCGACAGTGTAATTGTTTAAGAAAGTCTTTTTTTTAACATTAGGACTGTCAGTAAGTAAATAAATCCACTTTTAGCTACTTTTCTTTCTATGACGTAAATTTTCGTCAAACTTTATCTAAGTTTTTTTAATCATCAAGTTCGGAAAACCTCATCGAAATTTATAATTAGCTTGACTGGAATTTGTTGGTGAACACATGTGACCTTTCTGAATTTTTCTTATATTGCTTAAATTCGAATCGATCTCCAGTTAATTCTCTCAACTTCTACCTCGGTCATGTGATCTACATTAATTTCCCGTTCTAAAGGTGATTTCCATTGATTTTTAGTGATATTCCGATTCTACGGAATGCTGGGAAATCATTGGAAATAGATGAGAGCACGTGATAAGATGGAAATGTATGGAATGTTGATGAATTTAAATCATTTGTGAGATCATTTGCCGTTTACCGGAACACTTTCAACCAACGATTTCATCAACGTCGCAGTATGGATGTCAAGTGATTTCCAACGATTTTTGTTATCTCGATTTTGATTCCTCGATAATTTCGCGGAATACGTCAGTCACATCATTGAACTCGTTTTAATTTACACCTCGATTATCATTAAAAATCAACGAATCCCTGCCACTTCCGTTTTTCGCACTTTTATCCGCCTTGTTCCCCTGCAATCGCGGCGACAGCATCGCGCTGTACAAAAATTTCTCGTTACGCAATTCATTATCCCACAGCCCTGCAAGCAATGATGGAAGAACCCATCGCTTCGCTGTTCCCAATACTTATTCAGTTTCACGTCTTCCGTATTGATTCTTCTTAGCCGGGCCTGCTATATACGGTTGACGAGGACTCTCTTCTCTCTCTCTTCTCTCCTCGTCTTCTCTCCTCTCCTCTCCTCTCCTCTCCTCTCCTCTCCTCTCCTCACGTCTCGTTCGCAACGGCCGCAGGCGTGTCACGTGATCAGGTCTCGTTGCCACGGGACACGATGCGGTGGGTAGCCGTTGGCTGCTCTTGGACTTATCGAGCAATAAATAGATCCTAGGCTGCCGCGTTGCGTTGCCTTGCCTTGCGATGCGTTACGTGACATTACGTTTCGCCGTCGGCCCCGTTAGCTTCAAATTATTACAAATATGTATGTATAGAGAGGACGGACAATCGATTTACAAGCGATGCAACGAACGAGTCCGAAATTGCATCGATCGGATCAGATTGATAAGTGCGAACCTTCGCGCAATGGGCAAAGTTACGAATCGGAAAGTCAGTTATCGAGTTGCGAAATTGCTAAGGTATAGCTGTATGAATCGGGAATTGAGCCAATATGCAGGTTTGTTTTGCCTAGGTAGCTCGTTTGATCAAGTGACACGAAAAGAAAATAATTGGTATTTAGCAATGACGGTGGGAAAAGAAATCTTCCCTCGATTCTTTTGATTCATTCTGTTTTGAAGCGTTAGCCTGCTTCAGTTTGTGGCAATAAATTTGTCTTCTTTTTTTTTTTTTTTTTTGCTGAAACAAACTCTGAATACTAGCTTTTGCCGTACGAAAAAATCCCTCCGTTGTACTTCGCAACATGTGACTTTTCCCTATAACTCGGATAAACGTTTAAGCAAAAGTATGTAGTTATTACAATTCGCCTAAACAGTCGCGAGTGTGCTCTTGCATGGATATAAGCTTTTATACAATTGAATTATTCTTAGAAATGACGGTAGCCTTTTTTAAATTAAATTAAAAGTACCGGAAACGAGATATATTAGTTATCAAAGTGAGGACTATTTGTACCTTTTATTTGTTTACATGTATATAAAAATGTTCTGATAAATAGCCTGAAGTTTATATCGCTGATCGCTATGATCACCGTCGTTTTAGCGATGTTACGTGGTATGGTGCAGCGTATAGTTTAATACAACCGTGGCGTATATATGTGTACGGTACATGCAGTGGCGTAATGTAAGGAAGCGAATGAATGAATGCCGAATGAATGAACGAATGAGAAATGTATACGCGTGCAGAGCCACGGCATGTCAGGAATGTTGAATATACTCGCGTTGTATTCGGTTTGCTCAGCTGTCGGGTGAGATATTTGCGTCTGATTAGAAAATTGAATAATCGAGTAATTGATTAGTGGCTAACCTCTCTTTTCCTTAATACACCAATAACCATATTTCGAATGCCGTTACCTTTTTCTCTCTTTCTCTTTCGCTGCATAAATGGACCTGAACCAACGATCTTTCACGACTGACAATGAATGAACGAATGAATGAATGAGTGAGCGAATGAATGGACCAAGTCAATGACGATGCTTGTTGTTATTCATTTTATTGTGGCCCGTAGCCGACATTGCGATGCTAAACCGTCAGTCATTCATTGTTTTATCTTCCATCGTTAACCGAAATCGCATGCAACCTACCGTTAGAGTATAAAGAATGCAACAAATGACGGGAACTAGTATAAACGCGAGAAGAAGGAAAGAAACAACAGACGATGAACGTAAATTATATTTACAAGCTCGATAAAATTCATACTCGATTAATCGAGTGGTTGTTATAGTTAATGCGGCTCAAAGTTCACCTATCATGCTTTACGGAACGACGATTTTTCCTTTTGAACTTTTATCAGCGAATGTTGCGGAACATGTGACACGGATATGAAAAATTTAAACAACCGATATCAAGATCATTAATTTACGAGCTAATACAGATCCGAACGCTTATTATACCTATTATTACACATTACTCGAATGTTTCAGTTTTTATAACAAAATATTTACTTTCAATGTTTCAACTGATTGCGAACGGAGTTACATACTGTTTCAACCGGTCCATTGTTTTTCAAGCTGACTTAATTATATCCGGATCTCACCGACAAATGTATTTTCTTTCCGTCGTACAATCACTGAATTCTGCGTGTCCGGTCACTCTGACTCGCTCACATTATTACTTTCATTCTTCTAATTCATCTTCATTACACAAATCATCCTACATTGGTTGCATGATTTTATTATTTTATTTATCTTTACACGAATCAAACAGGTGTGTGAAAAATATGGAACATTTCACAGACTTCTTGCCGCAGACTTATGGCGTTTTAATTTAAACAAAGTTCGACCTCCGTACCAATTTGAGATACGAGGAGAAGGAGTATCGAGAGACGACTCGGCGTGGCCAATTAAAATCCTCCGACCCGAACTCGAACGAAAATAACTTCAGCCAGGAATATTCCTTGGCTCAGAGGATGCGGACTCGAGGACACTCGGTCGGTTTCTTGTGTCATGTTGCATACCTGGGTGCCGGGACGATCAAAATTGACGGCAGCCGACTCGGCTATGGTGGTGTCGGTGCAGCGGGTGCACTGGGCCCCATACTCGTTTTCCCCCTTAAGCAGAGGGGCAGGGGAGAAATAAAAGGAAAGGAAGCGAGGCGGGAACCCCGGGACTTGAGAGGCAACGGCCGCGCAGTAACGTGTAGTTTTCATGGCGTGGACGTCGTCGACTCGACGAGACGGGACGAGAGGGCGGCCATACTTGACGGTTTGCTTACGCCGCTTCTGTCCTTGCGCGGAAAAAACCATCTCGGCCATTCGTGAGGAGAGGAGGGAAAAGAGGTTGCCGGAGACGAGCGACAATTGTTAATCCTGACGATTAGACGGCCCGGAAGATTGTCCGAGTGGTGTTTGTGTATAAATTTATACGATCAAAGAAGCTGTGCAGTGTCGCGATTATCGTTAACCATATTATTACTTATCCTATTCGCCCGCGACGTGTGATTCGAAGTGATTTTCAATCACGATCGATCATTCATTTTTCGTTTCTTCGTCACACTTGCGGTATACAGGCGTTTTCAACAAACAATTGTCGCAAATGTCAGTTACTTATGTTAGGGGAACGGGCGTTCGCTGGATGAGGATAAAGGCTCAGCACTCCCGTGATTCTGCAGATGCATCGTTAGATTCAAGGTATCACTCGAGATTTTATCCAGCGTCTTCTTTCATTTCGAAATTTTACGTACTGTCGAACTTTTAGTTACATCAAATCGGCGTCGAATGAATTTGGTGTAGCAAGTGTATTGATACACTTTGTTTTATCTGGTATTCATATTTATATTCGATTTTGGATTGAAAATCCCGAATAATCTGGTAATCCACGGTAAACTCGTGTGGAAAAATTTCGTTCAAGTGGATCAAGTGGCGACTCTACTATTTTCTCTACCTTGTCAGGTAGTCTGTACACTGACGGAAACTTCTAGTTGTTGTTAGTTTTTACGATCCTTGACTGTTTCCATTTTTTTTTTTTTTTTTTAACGTAATTGAAAAATATCCTTCTTCGGGGTACAAATTGGAAACTAGTCTTATAGCCGTAACCATAAAATCTAATGTCTTTTTCTATTCTTTTTGATAACGCGGTCACTTGTACCTGTTGCTATGATCCAATGTTGGTCTAACAGTAAATTGATGCTCAGGCCTTATTTATTTATTTATTTGTTTATTTATTTACTTATTTATTCAAGCGCAGTAAACTGAACAAACCGATTCAATGTTGTAATAACCAGAAAATGCATTATCGATAATTACAATCCAGTATAAGTATCTGGTATTTCAAAATTGTTCCTCGCATCCGTTGCCTCTTGAATTTGATGTAATACAATAAAATTCGCTGCCACGTGATTACCCGTATGACGGGATTGTTTATTGAACAACAAAAAAAAAAATCAAAAGCCAAGATTTATTGAGACTTTTAGTACTTGAGGAAGAGAGCGATAAATCGAGGCGGACTATTAAAACATGGACACGATGCATTCACGCGATCTTATGCTCGCGTATATGAAATAATTGATTCAATAAATCGCATGTACACAGTGATCGAAAAGTTGTGAGATCCTGCACGTTTGCATAGATAGAAGTTTCATCGATACTAATTATTATTATTTTGCCGTGCGTATGTGTGTATTATATGTATTGTGTATAGGTACGTTTATTACCATAATTATTTCGTAATTGGATCGATTTGTGTCGGATTTATGAATTATTTATGTAGACGTTGCAGTGTATGTGACTTACGCAAAAAGCCGCTCGTCCCGCGATGTCGTAAGGTTGTTGCGGTAGGTCCGGAGGCTTCTTTCTCTATTCCCGAGACTCGTTGAATTTTTAAATTTATTCAATTGCTTTATAGTTTGTCTTTTTTTTTTTTCACCGTACTAAACGATTTTCTTCTTTTTACCGTACTGTAAAGCAAGTACTGTTAGTTTCTTGCTAATCGGTATAAGATAAATCGTGGAGAGATGAAGAAAAATAGCGAAGCTGATTTTACTAGTTTTAATAATTCATGTCAAATCTCGAGAGTCGTGCACGACGTTAAAGCATTGACACAACTACTGATATAACACATGATTTTTCTTTTAATTATCACAATGTTGTTAAGGATAGTTACAAGTGAAAATAAATAGTGATGTAAACATTTTATAGTTAATCTTCGTTCACCCAAATTTGTCATACCAAGTGGATTCATATTTTAATTCAGAGACTGGAAAGAAACTTAATCGCGATGTTGAGAAACCGAGAAGATTTAGAAAATTCATATTTAATTTCACCATATTACCACTTTGATTAAGTGAAGATGAGAGGTACTTGAATTACTACTACTTTTTCCCCCGTTTTCAAAACCATTTCTACTTCATAAAAAACTGATGATTCGCACATCTGTGAAACTTCATAATTTTTGTATTTGCTCGAAATTTGAACTCATAATAGGCTTTAACGAAACGAGTAGTTTTCATCCGGTATCAAACATTTATGTTGCACATTTGTCCAGATATTATTTAAATTAATGTCGGGAAACGGTATTTTTCAAACAGCTCCTTGCGTCGCAATTCTTCTAAATTTTTTAAAAAATTTCATAATTATCGATGCAGCGTAGGGAACAAAAGTTCCAACAAGCTACCCCATAATTGTACCAATAATTCGCAATTGACAATTTTCACAATGTATCAAAACTGTCGAAAATATTAAAAAATTTCTGTTGCAATAAAAATTTTCCTCAACGCCGTGAATCTTCCGTTACAAAGAATGTACAAAATTCATTCATTCAATTATGAAAGCGTCATCTTATTTCGAGCAGTATAATTAATGTCGACTTTTATCGACGTATTGCATCGGTTAATTACGACGATGTATTTAAAATTTGTAAAAACTGATGTGACGCAAAAAATTTGACGATTTTCAATTGAATTCAAATCGTTTTATATACCAAATTATAAATACATATCCATGTATACAATAAATTGTAAAATTTCAACATTAACACGTATATATATATATATAACACATATATTACAACATGCGATTTCGTGGCGTATAGCGGTGATAAACGGAATCGTAAATAAACCGAGACATACATAAATAATGATGCGAGTGAGTCACCGATACGCCTCATATTTTCATTCATAAATGCCCCCCCTCCCAACAACGTCTCTCCCCCCCTCTCTCTCTTTCTCTCTCTCTCTCTCTCTCTCTCTCTCTCTCCCTCTCTCTCTCTCTCTCTCTTCTCTGCCTCGGTTCGTACATCGTCGCGGGCGGCAAACGTGCTGCGCACACATCGTACTACATACATTTATATGGTCCGTGGTGCGCCGGCGCGGCTCGAGCTAATATATAGCTTGTTATTTTATGGAGTAGTCGTATAGTGCGAGCGTTGTGTGCGCGTATCACAACACACCATGCTTTGCATATATATTACATGACCTTCATGTATATATGTATTATTATGTACACGGTATGGCCTGTGCGCGTAGGTATTGTATGTAGGTGTCTGGGTCAATGTCTCTTCCGGCAAAGACTCTCTCTTTCCTCTCTCTTCTCTCTTCTCTCTCTCTTCTTCTTTCTCTCCGCCGTTTTCTGTTTCGACAATTTACGTTTTGAATACAAGTGCGGAAAGTCGACAAAACTCTTCCGTAAGTATCTCTTACCGTTGTCCAATATTTATCTCGTGTCGTTGAACTTCGTTTTAACAAATCGGGGAAAACCTGGACTGTATGCCGTTGTATTTTAACCGTCTTGTCTCTGAAGTATGATCAACGCGGCGTCAGATCACGCGGTGAAATACAGGGTGACTCGAAATGTTGGTGAATCGTTCTTTTTATTTAGTCGAAAGTCTCAAACATGCCTCGATAAACGATGTTTTGCAATCGGCTTATTAATTGTAACTTCTATTATATTGTCTTGAAATTATTAATGGTATCGGGTTTAACTGTATTTTTAGCTTTCGTTGATTATCGAATTCCATTTCATTCGTACATACTTACATACATACATTCATTCGTTCATTCATTCATTCATTCGTTCGTTCATTCATTCATTCATTCATTCGACGTTGTCATACTGGTCTTGGTTAATTGAAAAGGAATTGTTGATGAACTTGTGTAACTGAAAGGAGTTTGAGCGTTAATTATTACAGCAATTTATAAACTGTTATAACCTTATGAATTCCAATTAGGCAGCCAAGTCAATGTTATATTTAACTTTAAGTTTCCTTATAATTACATGTGATTGAAAATTATTTGGAGCTTTTTTTAAGATGCACACTGTAGCAAATTTCGTCGGAAAACCTTAGAAAGTTGTGATAGTAATAGGCATGCTACCGAAAGTAACCATTAGTGATTGACTCGAATAGAACAATTTGAATTTGAAACTGGAATAGAGTGGCGCAAACAGTTGAAGCAAGGAAGTCGGCGAGGAATAGAATTTTAACATCACGCAATTATCAATTGCGTCATTAAATCGCAGTTGTTGATTCAATGTTTGGAAAAAATATCACGGTTATTCGAAAATGTTTATGAATAGTTGAAAAATCGTATATCTTATCAAACGCTCGACTTAACTAGTGACTTTTCGTTTGTTATTCGTATCGCTTCACTTTGATATAAAAATTGCTGTAACATTGCTTGTTATTGAGGCATAGCATTGAATTGACGATCCTTAGGCGACTCCGAGATCAGCATCAGGTACAGGTGCACCGTAATGTAATGTACTCGGTTAATTGTACGAAAGAAAGAGCAAAAACTTTTCTATCGCCCGAAAATTTTTGGAAATTTGATATAATTTTAGAAGGGAGAGAAAAAAAAAAAAAGAAAACAGAAAATGCATGATTTACGATTGCGAAATGATACGAATCACAATACAATGCTGTCACACTTTTACATCGTTAATTACATATACTTTTATGGAATTACAGTCAACCTCATTGTCAGTGTATAATTTCTTAGCCCTTTGTTTCTTCGCCATACTTCTCGAAGTTTAGAGGAAAAATACGGTCGTTATCAAGATTTGCTCATCCGCTTAACGCGTGTTTATTTACACCTCTAGTCATCATTTATGCGGTGACTACTTTTTGCATATGTATATCTATTGTGGTAATCGGTACACAAAATGTTGCATTGTTAATCTTGAAACATGAATCAGGATGTAGCAGGTTTTAATCCTTGCGGTGTATTAACGCTATATACAGGTGAGGGTAAAAAAAAAAAACCCGTCCCGATTAGAAACGTGAATAAAATCCAAACGTGCGGTTTTCAAAAAATTTATTTCGCTTGAATTAGGTAATGAATAAAATCTTCTTCACATCTTTCGTAGGATCTGTATATCGATGTACTAGATCTTAAATTTTCAAACGAGTATGATTTTTGTACCAAAACTGTCAGGGTATGAAAAATTGGAAACGGAACGTATTTTGGGATGCGATATTCCGGCTTTTAAAGAAACCGTGAATTCTGAGGTTATTTTAACGGTCACCGCAGCCTAAACCGTCAAATCTCACGTTCGGTGCTGACATTGTGCCAAACGCGTCAGCTCTGTCATTCAGTCGGTGGTGTTGACGGGTTGTTGGGTTGTTACATTATACCAGATGTTGAAAACATCGAATAATGCTTTGGATCCCGCGAACCGAAACACATAATTAAACGACAACAGGGTCAGCTGTAATCGATTATGTGCCCTCCAAGTAAATGCAGCGTATTGTCATTTTGGATGAGATACTCGCCCAATGCTTGAGATCATTTGCGATTTGAATCTGTGGCGTTACTTTGGAGTTTATTGCAAACAGCGAAACGATTGCGCCAACAGTTGTCGCAGCTAACGACGATGGCGTGATGTAACTTTATTCATTAATTGTGTTTAATCTAGATGTCACTCTCATGTTCGCGTTTACGTCTGTTTCAGGTGTGATGGGGCTTACTGACGCCAGCAAGTATGAGCTGAGACAGCATAACTAATTGTAAGTATAATTTATTGTTGTAGATATATCACGTCGGTTGTGTGTGTGTGTGTATATATATATATATTATAGTATAAGATAATCGCGATTTAAATTATTGCTCGAATATGGACACCTAGGGACTAAATTCATCGAAGAAACCTATACGACTACGAATAATTTGTAAAACCTATGGTATGTTTGAGTGAAAAGTATCAACCTATCGGTTTGATAATATTTGATGAAACAATCCATGAATGAGATGGATCACTTAATTTTCTTCGGATGTTTTTTTTAAGTCTCACATAAAGCAAAATTTGTCGAGTTATTTGTAATCGAAAACTTCGCAAAGATTTTTTTTTTCATTATTCTGTTATTTTATAATAATACAATAGTCGAAGTTTTATTTTGAACAGGCACGTCTCTAGATTCACAGGTTCAGAAAAAAGTACGCGATGTGAAAAATTCGATGTAAAATTTTTCAGTTGCTAATTTGTTGGTTAGTTTTTTGAAGATTTAAAAAATATCGACATACTGCATGAAAAGTAGACGTATATGTAGTTCGATATTTCCTGCGCTTTGTAAATTAATCCGGAAAATTAAACGTCCCGTCTTGTTTTCGCGGAGAAAAATATAATATAAAACTTTTGGCGTGCGCAAATCTTGAGTCTATCTAAACACGCTATTACGTCATCGTTATTCGAAGGGTTTCGACAATAAGATCGGACGAAAATTCTCACGAGCGATTACTTTTATTTGTTTCATTGAATTGATTTCAGTCGAATGGTTGCGCGTGCTTTGAACACTGCAATTGGACATGTCGAGCAGTATATTTTGCGAATTTTTAACCTAAATACAAGAAGACTTCATCCTGAAATCGGAAAATTGACGGGCAAGTCAGTCGTTCGTGAAAACTATTTGAGCGTCTCACATTACGGACTGTTTATACGATGTACTTCATTAATGTGAAATATTTTTTTTGTCTTGCTTCCATGAGGGTCAGCTACATGCGATGACAAATGATCTGATTCCATATTGATTAGTGGTTTTCCTGTCGCAGGATGCTTTGTTCTCTGAATCCTAATTTTGAATGAGCATTTGATAACTTTTTTTAAATACAATTTTTATATCGTTGACACGTTCCATTTGATTCCTTTGTTATCGAATTTGCTTCAACCGCAGTGTGTAAATCCCTTTGGTTTGTAACTGCGGTGTCAAGGGGTGTTACGCCAAAGCGATTGAGATCTCGATATCGTTCGGAATCATTTTGTAATCTGCGAAATTACACTGAAATTATTAATATTGAAATGAAATTCTGCACCGGTAATCGTCAAAGCGATCGTTGGTAGTTGTGCGAAATCATTTAAAATCACCGGACTCTCTCTGTCATCTTACGATATCGTATGAAATTTTAGAAATCATGGGAAATCACGTAATCAAAGTAAAATTTATTTTGTCAAATGGTTTCTCGTAATCACATTTATCAAATGTAAACGATCACGAAATATTTAGGAGCGGTTAATGTGCTCGCCAAATGGCTACATTGTGCTTTTTTCTAGTAGGTTCTGCTTTACGAACGTCAACTTTAATTATTCGATTAATTACCGACTCTTCTGATGGATGGATGGATTATTCCAGTCCTGACAAAAGAGGATGAATTGGTGTTAGGAAAAGACCTGAGCTCAAATATTCATTCGCTTTGTATACTTTTCGTACACTTGCCAATTCAGTGTAGCTAAACCTCAAGCACCATACCGTACCTATAACAGATTTCCCTGAAAAATGTCTTCCGAACCTCGGCTCATTTTCTTGAAATCAATCATACTTCAAACTTCGACTCTACGACGCCCTATTGGCGTAACTCTACAAATGAAACATCGTACAACGAATATTGGACAGTTATCTTTTTCAAACAAATTTAGGAGCCTACTGTAAGTTGGGATGTGTTTCTCTGGATAATAATAAACAGAGTGAAGTTTGGTGACTACCAAAGCGTTCGGATAGCCAAGAATCGCAGAACTTCATGGGGTTCGTTGGGGTCTTCATGTGTCGTAGAAATATATCGTCTGGTATGTTCAATCTCGTTTATTGTCGCTTTAGCAACCGATGTATTCATAAGCTGGTGGCTTTGCGATTACAAATGTTTTTGGTAACGTCGGTAGTAATTATTCGATAAACGTCGATGTGAAAGGGCACGATGGAGAAGCGTCAAGACCATAAGATAACTACTGTCGTCAGCCTGAACCGCAGGCGTTTAATCGCGACCCACCCGGTCCGCATCCCTGTATATTAAGACTCGGGTAAAGATGGCGGCTTGCTGTCCCGGCTCTCTGCCATTACGCGATTCCAAGGAATCGTACACTCGTAGTTTACTCGTAGTTCGTGCGAAGGATGGAATCACGGTGGACGGCGCAGAGAGGAGAGAAGCGAATAGAAGAGGAGAGGAGCAGAGGTGAGTCGAGAGGAGAGGAGAGACAGAGAAAGATAGAGAGAAACAGAGAGAGAGAGAGAGATAGCAGCAATCAATACGCAGCCGACAGCAAAACCACTCCAACCTAGCCGAGCCCGAGTCAACCTGACCCCTCCAACCCAACGTCGTTGGATACTCGCCGAGATATATGCTTCCCATCTATACGTAGGCTGCACATGTCTCTACACTCGCCACATCTTCATAACGGAGAGTTTACTCGGGAGAAATTCTCTCGCTTTGGAAACATTGTTGTACACCCATCGTATTGTGCCATGCCACTTGGCCATTTTCACTCGTGAGTTAGCTGAAAATCTGATTAATTCTCCCCGTTTTGCAACGGGTTGAGCTTATCAAGATATGTAACTGCAGTGATGTTTATTATACGGGTCACAAGCTTCACTGACGAGTATAAATTTTATATGTTGTTTGAGGAAGAGGAGTAACGGGAGGATGTGTGCTTGCATTGTGTACACTTGGGAGATTGAAGCTAACTCTAACGTTAACGTCACGAAACATCAGGAGGAAGTTCATTATTTCGTAATTTTAGAATGACTTTCGACGAGGAGTTAGCTGTTTTGAGAAATATGGCTATGTTTGGTTCGTTATGATTTACTTAATGTCAGATAATTCTAATGGCGCGAAGTAAAGATATTTTTGCTGAACTTGCCTTCTTACAATAACGGTACTAACTTTAATCACACGTGCACTTATCTATCGTCCAGACAGCGCACTGACGGTATTTCGTACCTTGTAACAGCATTGAAAACGCGAAGTGTGCGTGTCCGATCAACTTGCACATATCGACAAGCCTGATCCATGGTTTAATCGTTAGTCAGTCAGTTGTTCAGAGAGTCCTGTAATTGCTGTCTTGACTGTCGATGATTTTAGAAATTTTCGAACGATACAAATTACAAATCAACTTTGATTACCATTTGAATGGTTCCATCACTCCAATAACTAGCTCGCTTGTAATATCCGTATCATCATAATACTTAACACGTTCACAGAGGATTGAATTACTGAATGAAATAGACACGCGTCTGACTGTATGAAGTATTTCTGATTTTTACTTGAATGTTTCTGTAATGTTGTTACTGCAAAAAAGCGCTTTGAAGATAATGTTACGATTGTGTTGAATCACTTTGCTGATGAAATAATCATTGCGTTTACAGTTGATACAGATATTGCATACATTAAATGACTCGTGATGATAGTTTATTACTAATAAATTTCGTTTAACGATCACCGTCTACTATTACGAGTTACATCAGCGTAGCAATGAGTTTACAACTACACAACGTTATGAATGCAAATGCGAACCTGCGCGATAAATTGTACAGTGTAGGTAAGGTAATTAAGTAACCGTGAATTTTACTTGTCGTGCTTTTAATCATTCTTTATACTTACTGAGGGAATTTATTTGAAAAGGTAGCTAGATTAGTTGAATAAGTAATTGAGGGATATGCTAGTGTTCCGAGAAAATACGTAATTCGGATATTAATATAAACCATTGTTGAGAATGCTTTTAAGAATTCGTATCATTTCGAAAAATTTATCTAATAATGTGAGTTAACGAATTTAAGAAAAGTTTCACGGATCAAAGTCTCACCGTATATTAAATTTGTTATCCGATGGGTGATGCACGTGTTATTTCTGAATCTCTCTAAACATTCAATGGTGAGGAAATCAAATTTTATAACCACGATAAACATTGTTACGCGTTACGAAGGATTCCAGAATCTACACTAGGTGAACCTGCTAGTTCGTATAGTTTTGACAACTCGTTAAGGAAGTAGGTGGGAATTCAGAGCCAGGATGGATTGACACGAAGTCATCGACGGAATTACGCAGCTCGTACAATTACAGTAAGACACCAGTTGAAAACTCCGGGGAAAAAAGAAACTGAATAAACAGTCTCTCACGATGTGGGGTGGACTCTATAATCCGATTCAATAACGACCGTAAGCAGCAAATGAGTCTTGTGTACAAATGTTCATAAATAGTAATATCCAATGACTCTTGTGTTAACCTATCGTGAATATAATGAAATCGAGAAACACATCCAGGCAATCAATATTTCAGCACCGCAGATGCTGACTTTATTTATCATTTAAACGTAATAGGTTTGCGGAGGGAATGCGAAAGATCAAAGTGGCTCACTCTTCGTTCCAATCCATCAATGCGAAACCGATTGTCAATGTTCCGAATCGTGTTCCGATAGAAATATGTAGTTGTACGTTTTGATGCCGACGAACACGACAGTTGCTACTGTATACATCTCTCATCGATCACAAGTATGTTTTCGTAGCAGTGACTGAACTGCAAATTTCATCTCGCCAGCGTTCATTGATTAGTAATTATAATTTCCCAATTTTTTTCCATTCACTTCTTGTCACTTGTTGGGAATTTATCTCATGTTTGACATGACAGATTGAATTGAAATCACAGTCTCTAATTCTGTAAAAATTAAACCTACTTGTCGGAATATTGGAAATGACATCTCAGATGCTCTGTTTCTGAATTAAGAATAGGACCAACGCTTATTTCGAATCTTTAATTGGTGCAAAATAAATCATCGACCTACCGATATTTCTCTTAAAGCAGAGTTACGTGTTGATTTCATTCTTACAAAGTTTGCAATTTTCCTGTACAGTGTTTTGACCAAATAGCAGCATCAATGCCCACTAATGTTCGTCACAATTACGATTATTTTTGCAAGTAATTAAGTCCCCGTTGTGACAAAATACAATATCCTGAAAATACAGCAAAGACGAGTGTATTTTAAAAGCCCATTTAAAACTTCTCCAAACATATTTCAAGGATCTTTCTAATTTACATATCATTCCGAATCCTCTTTGTCGCACGTTTGGAAGCTCAAGAGCTTATCGAGCGTGAGTGATTAATGAGCAAAAACGTTGAAATTCGAACGTCCCATCCCTTTTATTCTTTCTGGACTCGCAACGTCCGGCTTTATTTAGATCATTATTACCAAGTAATTATTGTGCGCATCCTTTCTCTTCCAGAGGACTGGCATGGAGAAAGAGAACTCCGGAGGGAGCGCGGACAACGCGCCAGGAGGGACCTCGACCTCCGCGTCTGGGGCTTCGGTTACATCAGGTTCAGCTGCCGAAAAAATTCAGGCAGATCAAGCGAACCCTTTGCTGGACCCGACAGCTCTCTTCAATGGTAAGTGCCTGTCATTTTCATCGCGATTTTCACGAAGCATTCCGAGCGATGCACACTACTGGGTGGTCTTTTTTAATCGCCCCAGGCGAATACCTCGGGAACTGGAAGAGATACGAGAAAAAGTTTGATACAAACCCTGAAGGGTTTCGAGGGGGAAAGATAACGCTGATACGCGTTGATTCGTGGATTGACCCACTTTCGTGTTTCTTCGCGCACTCTGCGATTTAAGACAGGGAATACGTATTGAGAATATTCCGCAATGAAACTGGAATAAGTATGCATATTCTTTGTTTTTTACATAATATTTGAACGGTAAAAAACTATTGTACGCTGCGAGGCGTCCGTTTAAACTTCATTCAAAGATCCTGTAATAATTTGTCCTAATTCACAAGTCCATCTGCATCGCTACGATTATTGTCCCTTCAACGAAAATGAGCAACGAATTGTGTGGCGAACCTTACTCTCTCTCTTCGCCACTACGTCTATAATCTGCCGATTAAACTACCTTTCACCTTTTATTTGCGAACGCTGCTACAGGGACTGGCGAAATGAAACGGTCCCGGGATACTGCGCGGTATTAAAAGAGGACCGGCGACGTCGTAGTTCCACTTCATCCCCGTTCCACCACGAATGTCTGTCCGTCCTGCCGCTGCTCCTGCCGTCAGGACGAGCGAAGGGACAGAGGGGCAGCAGGGCTCCGGTTATAACGGGGATGGGGAGCAGCTATGCCGGTTCTCGCTGTATATTTATTGATTGCCACCTCACCTAGCCCGCTTCTCCTCTCCTCTCCTCTCTCCTCGGCACATCCCAACCCATCCCCGGGGTTCCTCCGTCGAATGGCCCCCGCGCTGTTCCCGCTCTCTGTCTATCCGTCTCTTTTATTCTCTCTTTACAACCTCGCCATTCGAATGTCGGTCCGAAGAATTTCGGACCGCCAGGAAGTCGGCTTGACTAGAGAGGGGCACTCGAGGAACGAGAGTTTCGGCATTAAATCCGAGTTACCCGTGCAGACACGATTTTTCTCTACGCCGGATTCCGTCCGTCATATAGTAGTTGGAAACGTAATTTGAGGATTTTTTTTTACAGAGCGTACCGCTTTGAGGTGAATTATTCAATATCTCGGGTGAAACAGGTTTCACGGAACATCGTTTTGGATATAATAAGTTTTCCGGCTTTGTGGGGGATATTGTATTGGGCTGCCAATAACCTTTCTAGCAATTGTAGTAGTAAGCAGAGGTCACCTCGGATTTCTTGATAGGATAACCATCTTTTTTACAGATGTAAAAATATTGCAGTCAATTTCAAACACTCGAGAGTTGGAGCATTTTAAAATTCGAAGAGGATTCACGATTGAATTGTGAATCAACGCCCGCTCACCTGTATTGAATGCATCGAAAGACCACGTAGAATCAAAATAGAAGAGTTCTGATATAACAAGCAGTTGATTCGACTCGTAACGACAACTTTGTATTGATTTACGGGCTGCAAAGTTGAAAATCACAAATGTTCTGCGCATCGTCATTGCCGGTAAACTCCTGTTGCATTTACAATTTACTATAAATTGAACTAATTCAAGTTTCAAACGTGCACTGTATTCTGCCAGTTATACAAGGTACATACGAGCGTAAAAATCCTTTCTTCTTTTTATATTGTTTTAGCGACAGGAGCGAGTGTAACAGCCTTTTAGAAGCTTGTTTTGTTTCTCGAGAAAATGAAATTGACATGTCGTATGCGAATAGCTTGAGGCAGCTTTCATCTCCGGTTTGAAAGACGTTTTATTAACTCCTTTATTCAGTACCGACTTCGGTCATTTCTCTTTCTTAACAGATTAGTGTGCCAGTACACATTATACAGGTATATCTATTTCCGGAAACTATACGGGGTCGAAGTTGACGTTGTATAATAAAAACTCGCAAGTATTCATGATTCGTGAAATTCATGATCTTATGGTCTTTTGACGCACTATCACTTTCAGAGCGACAGTCTTACGCTTATATGGCTGTCCGTCAACTGAGTTCACTTTCGAACAAATACAACTTATAAATTCCCTATACTGGCGATGATACAGATTTTTACAATTTAAAAAGTTAATTATTATTAAGTATATTTGTTTTCAAAGTAAAATCAAAATTTCTTAGACCGGGCACTTTTCGAGTTGGGGTTGTTTGTGTCTCACAAAAATTCTATGGTGTTTTCACGGGCCTCAAAAAATATCTTTGCGATATTTTTAAAGTAAAAATTTGAAATCTGGCAGCCAGGGTTTATCTTAAAAATGTATTGTTCTTAACCATATTATGGTTCTGAAATAATTTTTTTCGTGAATTTAGAATGGTTTAACTATGCATGGCCGACTGGCTGGCTTCTTTTTCATCGAACAATTCTGGCCTTTTTTTTTTTACAAATATGCCTCTTCCCGTTCATTTTTCGTAATTCATCTTGATAATCATTGTGGTAGAGAACCGTTCGAACTAAAAGATAGATCTCTTTGACTTGCAATTATGGAACGTATCTCGTTAATACGGAACGCTAATACACCATTCGTTATTTTTCGTCTCGACAACCTCAGCGATGACGTAACGGAGCGTCAAGCGTGACCGGAGCAATTCCAACTACCTACGTTCAAGGTACAGTATATACGGCGCAAACTGTGCTCGATAATCTTTTACAACGTATACGAGGATACCTGCAAAAGACGATAACTCGTCAACGATCCGGAGCTAACGTTTGACGGGAGTTACGGCGTTAATTAACTTGGTCGTGAATACGCCGTAAGATGATTCGTCGAACCTCCGTAGGTATCAATTTAATATCACTCGTCATCTAAGCGAACAACTGTATGTTCAGAGAGGTGTCGGGTGAAAACAAAAATGCAAATGCTAAGGTTAAGGTTCCTTCTCTGTTTGCATGATTTTTTTTATTTTTTTTAAATTTATTTGTTTTTCATTCAACCATGTCTCACTCGCGAAGAGTTACTGGTATACAGATAGATACACGCCGGTCGATTTCTTTGCAATTTAATCCATTCAGAGTTGGGATGTTGGCATTTGTGGGAAAGCTATTGGAAAAAGAAGTTTGCTGTAATCGATGCAGCAGCCGCTCTATAAGGTAGTCGAATAATCACTTATGGATATTTGTTGCGATGTGTAGAGCTTTGATCAAGGATTGTGGGAACCGTTTGGTTTATTACGATTAAGCTTGTTAGCGACTTCACGTTTCCATCGTGTTTATAGACGGTATATTTGTAACGAGTATTCGTCACTTGCACTATTATTTTTTTCGTCACGCTTATTTATCACTAATATTTGAGTTTTTATGGCGGAAGGTCGTTACGGGGATATAACGATTTACTATTTCTACAAGTTTATTGATTGATTGATTGATCGACTGATCGACTGATCGACTGATTGATACCCGTTCATTCTTTGTTCTGGACGTTTCACGTACCTGCTACTTTGGATTATATATTTGACTGGCGTCTGTTGTATGTTTATCGTTTTTATACAACAATAATTCATGTTACCACAGTGAGTAATTGTTTAACATGTGATAGGTACACGGTTACTTGATAATTAATCTCATATTTTCGGGTTATCTTGACTGATTTGAATTCCATTTGTTTCACTGGCTGTAGTGACCTAGAATCTTTACAATGTATGAAAAATCGACAATCTGGACCTGAATCTGGATCAAAAATTTCAAATTTGGTAATATCGATGAACAACAGATTGCAGGGGAACATTCATTTATCCAAACGCTACAATATTGCTACTTTTTACTCGTCTCAAGTAATCGGCGAAAATAATTTTGTCAAACTTGAACATGATCGTCAGAAGTTAATCGAGTTGTCGACCTTGTGTAAACATTTCGTTGGTTCGGCACAATTTTCAGGATAGTTTAATGTCAATAATGAAAGCCTGCGTTACTCGCAGGTAACCAATTGAAGAGCCTAATATTTAATATCTATCTTTTGATTATATGCGCTAATGCGTTGATCGAAATCGTCGAGCAATTGATCCGTCTTCATTGTTAAATCGTTATGACTTTGACTAAATGAATTCTCGACTAGAGATTCGTGTAAATTCGTCGTGGAAATAGCAAAATTTTCTACAGATACCCGACAAATTTCACGCGACACATTCAAACTCTGATATTTATCCATAGTGTGATCGCTTCGGATCGTTTGGAATGAATTACCCTCAGAGAGCAGGTAAAGATCGGATCAGGTTTAGTCGTCCTTTCTCGCTGTTTGCAGCTGCATGCGTGCGTGTCTCGGCAACGATGCAATGCATGCACCGGATTGATCGCAGGTTAAAATGGCCGCTGTTTGACGCAGTTCGGGATGAAGAGGCGGTTGGCGGCGGGGCGGGGGGCGGGGGGGCACGACTGCAGATGCGAAATGCAGACTGAACAGCTTTTCTCGTGACGACGTACAGTTATTGAACCGCCGACGACGACCTTGTCGAGGAATTGCCGATGCAAGTCGACCAAGGTAGACAGACAGAAGCAGGCCGCTGCATAAAATTGCCTAGAAACCTGAAACAACGTAATCATTTCTCGAATCGTAATGATAGTGTCGATAATCATCGTAGGACGTTACTATCCGTCTTCAAATTGGATTATATTTCCAGTACGAAAGCTTCATCTTTTTACCCTGATTATATTTTGACAAAAATTAGTGCGGCTTGGTGGGAGTTGACCGGTTCTGAAAATTATACTTATTTCGGTATGCGTACCCGGAAGATACTTTTGTGCTTAGATGTAATTTGTATATTTCTTTTTTTTTTTTTGTTAGCATCGACGTCGTTTACGGTATGTTCGCATTTTTAACGGAGGATACTGAGTCGAATAAAAACTTAATTTAAATTAATTATTCCTGGTGAAATAGATTTGTAGGAGTTGCTTGACTATTTAAGTTTCCATCACCGTGGAACAATGGAGTATTGAAACAAGTGGAGTATGAGAAAAGTAATGTAGTTATCGTAAATTGTAGAATTCTAATTAAAAAAAAATTTGCACTCGATCACGATCCTTATGGAAATATTTCGAGTTGGTTAATTGATGCGTTGTCGAGTATCCGATGATGTATTTAAGCTCTGCAACGACAAAGTAGCTATCCACAAAGTTTGCGACGTTGAATTTGACATTTCTAGGAAAATTTCGCCGCATTGCAAAAGTAGACAAAAGTCTTTTACATTTACAGGATATTATAATTAGCTTTGAACGACCGCGTTGACTGTCACTTATACCGATATTTTCAAAGCCTACGTATCACTGATGTTAAAATACCAGAGCCAGCTCATCAGGGAATCGTCAGAGTATCGACACTCGGAAAAATTTCGTACACAAAGCAGTGAAACTTCTAGAACATTGGATTTTCTCTTTTCTATCTTATTTGCCAATGCATACTTAAAATTCTTAACACGCAGGTATGTGAATTGAATCAGTCGATTATGAATTCTTGCACTGAGTAAATGTAGAGCAAATAATAATATTAATTGACTTGCTAACGGGTTCAGGCTTGAATAAATAAAAGTTCTTGCTGATAGTTTCATTCGGGATTTATGCTTTATTAGTTTGATCTGAGAAATGAAATTACCCTGAATACAATCATAGGTTATACCCTCATCAAAACTCGGAAAAAGCTTATATGCTACTGTATCAGACGGTTCTTGACAAGCTTCGAAACGGTTGAGTTGATAACCAAGACCTAAATTTTACGAACTTAAAACGGTCACTGGTCGTGAAATTCGATACGGTTGTATTGTCTGTATGTAAGCGGTCGCTTTGCTTCGTTTTAGAAAGCATAAAGCAAGAATCTCTAATGAAATTTGGAAAGGGTAATTGATGACTTGAGTTTCATGTTGAGATGCCTGCAGCCGTAGTGGAGAAATCGACAAACAATCAGATTGCAGCCGAATGTTTCGAATACAATTCCGAAAGAACAAGAACAAAATCAACAAATGCCTCTCCTTCATCCTACGATGTATTCAATTACCGAGCATGGTTCATAAAGTAATACAAGTATCGTAAAAAACTTATCATCTCGTGTTGTTTACAGCCAATACTTGCCCTCGCTCGTTAACATTATTAATCGACAAACGTCTTAGAATTATGAATATTTAAACTTATGTGAAAGAGGAGCAACTATGAAAAAGTTGAATAGTCGTAACTGAAAGAAGCTTGCGTGACAAAAACCTGGGATGTTTGAAAGCTACTTTTACTGCCAAATGACAAAGTTACGACTAAATTTTAAGGAGTGGGCTTCAAAATCCCGTCATTTAACAAACGGGTGATACCATTGATTTCCAATGATTTCTTAGCTTTCTATACGTGGTGTTCTTTGTGTATGTGTGTATAATATAGAAATCACTGAAAATCATTCGAAATTAGGTGTAACAATGTTTCGAATCGTACAACAAAAAGGTCACTCGGGCTCAACTCACGTCATATCTTTCAACGAGCGAACAGAACTTTGGTGGATACGAGAGGCTGACTTTGGTCTCGTCCTTTTGTAATAAACACGGCGTAAGGAAAGGCCGAAAAGGACGCCTCCTTTCCTCTCTCTTTCCGTCTCGGGCTTCCTGACGAGGTACGGACACGTTGGTATGCACTCCTACTACTGTCAGAGTCCAAAGTTTCACTAGCGAAACTCACAAGAGGTCGATATGTACACGTACAATTAGTAAGCTTAGTTAGTCTGCCACGTTTCAAAGACGCAGCATATCTTTTTTCCCTTGAACTTGGCTCATTCGACTCAAACGTGTCTAATATTTTTTTACATTTTTTTTTCTTTTTTTTTTTTTTAACTTACGTATTATCGGATATTCTTACATTCAATTATTGCTTATGTCTTATTTTCAAAGTACAGTTGGTCCGTTGATAGACGATAATTCGAGATTCTCAGATGGCATCATAGTCATGATGACCAACGCGTATAACGGTTCAGTCAAACAACCGTCCAACCTAAAATTTTTGATACATGTATAATTAACTTGGTTTTATGTTCTTGGTATCAGTTGATACTGAAATTCGGTTCTCAAATCTGCTGGTTTAGTGAAACTTTGAACAATTTCTTTAAGAGGGATCAGCATGCGGCGACTCTTACGCATATTCAATCATTGCATGTAACTACTATAGTCTTGAACCACCTTCCTTTTAAACCACGGATTAAAAATCAAGATTGAAGATTCGAACTTTTCGAAACGATAAGCTACTTTGACAAATGGAACATGCGGATTGCTGAGATCACGTTAAATTTTCCATGGTTTAGAAGTGATTGAGGTGCGAGTATCGCATACTGTCAATTGGCTGAACAAACAATCGAGACGCATCGCGACGCGTGAAAATTGCAGTGGTTTCCTAAATCCCTGAACTTTCTTCATATAAGTACAGTACTCGTATAAACTTACGGAGACATCGATGCCAACTTGGTATTACTTTTAATTTGATGCCGGTGTAGTAGATTTATAAGGCACAGGTATATACCTTGCGTAAAACGACGGACAATTGATTACGAGATACAGACACGGGAATTCGTCTGGCTGCGTCGAACTTTGTCGCATTGAAAGTGCCGACCTTGAATCAACCGAGTGCAGATCGCCTCGCCGATACCAAACTGGTCTGAAATCACTTGACAACATGGCGCGGTCAGGTAGAACGATAAAACTTACAGTTGCCGGTTCGAGGTGAGACAAGAGCGCAGGTTTGTCTACGAAAGCTGCACTTGCCCCATTCTCTCTCGTTTCTTCGTCGTGACTGCTGCATTTCGTAGGTCAGAGTCATTCGTCTTGGAAACTAAACTTTTACTTCCGTATTGTCGTATGTCGTGGGTACGAAAACAAGTGTTACGCGTGCATGATTTTTGTCCGATTAGTGTACGGAAGAGTAAGACGGAATTCTAGCGGAAAATACGAGAAAGACAGGACTTTAAGTATTGGATCCTGAATTGTCTCGTTCGAAACAACCAACGCGTTTGTCTAATTGTAAAATAGAAACTGGTACTGTGATAGGCATTACTGTGCAAACTTTATACACGACAAAGATGAGACTAATTGATGGAAACAAGAATCGAATATGCATGTTTACGTTTTAGGCTCGAATTCCGTTGACCGAGACGAATGTTTCTGCTCTGCAAATTGCAGTTCCGTTGGATTTCCAATTAATAGGGGAGCAGAAAATTTTCCAAACTTTGTTACACGTGACTGCATGTTAATTTATTATATTTACGATGGTGCGTCGGTAAACTTCTTGGCTTGAAAATAATGAACGGAAGATCGAGTTTATGGGATGAATCTATCTAATCACAGGTATGAGGTGGTATTGTGAATATTTCGAGGAGCTCGGCATGACTGAACCTATTGTGAGTTCGTTCGACGAATGAGGAAAATGTAGATTTCATGGCGATGCACGCAAGGGTTTCATACTTTTTATTGATTTCATTACGAGATAGCCGTACATTCGATATATTGTCGAATCATTATATTCGTAAGTTTCGGAGGCTTCTATAAAACTGGAAAAACAGAAAATACGTACTGGATTTATCGACAAATACTAGGCTGGCGATGCTTCGTTTTGGAATAGCTTCAAAATTGTTGAAAATCTGGAACAGACTAGTTCGCAATTTTACTTTGCGATAGATCAATTTATGAAGAAAACTGTTCTCTACAAATTCGCTGAATCACTTTTTTATTGACATGTCGACGTTATTAAATATTTAATTTTACCATGTATGGCAATATCCAGTTGATTACTGAAAAAAACATCTGAGGAAATCAGAGGTACAGTTTTACCACAAATGCAGAATTTTTATTTTTGTTCGTAAAATAATTAAAAATGTGAAACTTGTTGTATAATTGCAATGTATATTTCAAACTAAACATTTCGTGCCTGTGTATTTTGACCTCTCGTAGAGCTGTAATTAGAAAAAAAAATGTCAAGTTCATAAAAGAATTGAGTAAATATTCAACTTTGATCAAACAGAGACGAAAGTTGTAATCAAAGAAACAGTTATCTGAGTGCGTGTAGGCTTCGGATCTGCAATACAACGACTCAAAATTTTGAATAATAAAAAATCAGAGATCCAAAAAGTTGACGTATTCTCGTTTAGATGTAGAAAACTCCATATACATATATATATTTCTTTTTTTTTTTATCCTTATCAGGTTTTCCTTGAAAGAGAGCTGCCGTCTCTTTGCCATCTTTGTTGTTTCTCCTTTTTCTTTTTTACCCATCGCTCGCGTCCTCATATCGTAGAAAAGCAAAATGGCCGTGTTATGAAATCGATTGACGAGGGGTCGGGGCAAGGATAGCGGGTCCATATCCCTCGAATCGCGCGCAGAAACGTTCCGAAACTACCACTTCGAATCAATCCCAGCCGTAAAAACGTACCGATCGACATTTTTTGTAAATTAAAAATGAACGCAGCAAAGTACTTTGATATAAACGAGACGAGTACTTCATTTGGATTCTGTAGCGTCGCACTAATTGCGCGATATAATTACCGATGTATTCTACTCCGTCATAATGTTTTTACATTTTAAACAGTTGTACCTAATTTGTTTCGTCTCAAATACAAAGCATACATCTAATTTCACATAACGCTGATTTAAAGTTTAGAGGCACGTTGATCTTGACGATTGAAACTTTTATTTAATTTACCGATATTTTCTTTGGTTACTGCCCAAATAGACATTTTTGTAAAATTTTTGGAAAATGTAAGTGCCGTATAGGTTGCATCCTTTGCCAAGGATATCGAACGTAATACTGAATTTTTCGGAACATAACAACGTGTAAAACGTAAGATTATAACTATATTTCGATGCAATATTTTCACTGTATTTCATTATGGATTTAAAAATAGTAGAAAATTTCATCATATTGAAGTTAGTGACTATTTATGCTGAGGAAAACTAGTCATTTCGAGATTTTTGAATTGTCTGAAATTCAGTAAACCGTAATAAAACAAAACACACTCATATTTCGAAATCTTAGTTCCTTCAGAATCATTGTGAAATTAAGAAATCAGTAATTTTTTCCCCGATGCTTCGTTACGATAACGTTGCTAACTTCACCCTCGTCAAGTTTCGAGTAATTCAGTGGTTTTTTTCTGGCACGTGTAATTTTTTTCCGAAACACTTGGAATAATGTGAGGACAAAAATGTGTGACCGCAAATTTTTCAAACCTTCCATGAAAAACGCGTAATTTAGCTGCGCTATGTTAATGTGATTTTCAAAAATACCTACAATGATTAAAACCTCAACTATTCAGACCTTGGCAGTATGTTAATGAAAAAAGATCGTCTCCTATAAATGTGAAAATATTTCTAAATTGTATGTATATAAAAATTTGAAATTCCTTTGAAATTTTCATTAATTCAGTATAGACACCCCGGAATCAAATCCTCATTTAACGTCATATTTTGTTTCAGTTAATTAAATTACCTACAATCACGTGACGGTAAACGAGTTGATTATACGCTGGGGATGATATGAATGAAAATTGAAATTTTTCTCACAAAAGTAGCACTTTTGTCAATACGTACACACTAACAATCTCGTTTTTTCCGTGTTGGTTTAGCATACTGGCCTAGAGGAGACAGCTCAACATCATCGCTGTTCAGTGGAATGCCAGGTGGTTACAGTCTGAGTCCTCATCATTTGCCATCTGCTTATGCGATACTTGGTCGGGGTGGTTCAGGGCAGGGATATGGAGGTCATACTCCCACCTCTGCGCCACCGCCACCACCGTATTCCCATAGCAGTTTAGGCACCTTGAGTGTGGCTGCGAGTCAGGCCGCCAGTCTGGGTAATTATTACCATTTTCATTCTTGCTTTAATCAACGCCGTCAATCTTTGATGAAATAATTTTTTTTTTTTTTTCATACTTTTTCGTTTTTCACGAAAGTGAAAACACAGCAGGAGAAGAGAGTTCTACGTCTTAACGGACTAGTAAATAATCTCCCGAATTTCATGTACATACTTCCTAAAATTTTCGTCATGTTTCTAACAACTTCTTAAGGATGAACGGACTCCAATCATTCAACAAATTTCTAGCAATGTTATTTGAGCCAGTGATAATGAAGGTGAATGAATCGACATCTTCATCATGTGGTGGAAATGAATCTGAGCTAATTCGAATTACACAAGTTTTGTAATTAGAACATTTAGAACGTTGAAACTAATTAAACAATAGTGTTTTTCATCGAATTCTGATTGTTTTTGGCTTATTGTGTTGGTGATAGAGATTTCTAGTGATTGTTTGAAATAAATTTTAACATTTTAAGTATGCTGGTTTGAAAGGTTTGTTGAGTAATTTACAAATAATTTTTGGCGATCTCTTCAGCGAGCAAAATGAGTTCGAAGACGTTATAATCATATCAGAAACACTAGAGTTTGATCATATTTAACGTTCTAATTATAAAACTTTTCCCAGTATGATGGTATCTCAGCTTGTTTTATTCGAATTTAGACAGATTCATTTATGTTACTTAGCGAGTATGTTTTTCCAGTCGTATTCACTATTATTGGCGTAAATAACGATACGAGAGGGTTTTGGACCCGTTATGTTGCTCCCTCTCTAACTTTTGACTCTGACAGTAGGTACGGTGTTTTTGTCCTGCACCCTTCATAGTCACAATGGGCAGAATCGACCCGTCGATCACCTTTCGGCTTAAATATCTAATAATCCCTGATTTCAAACGAGACGTTGTGAAAGTGAAAATGCCCCTTTCGCGCCTTGACCTTCTTATGATTTTTCTTTCAAAATGTGTTACCGTTTCATTTCTTTTAAATCGAATTTTCATACGCAATCTAGACTTTTGAAAGTATCTGGCGTAATTTTGTTAATCCTCATCGGGCCGATAGTTGCTTGAGGATCAGTTTTTTTAAAACTGACTACGTCGAATCGACCCCGTGTGACTACAGTGAAATTATTTAGTGGTGTGACTACGAAGGGTTAATTTAACATATCTTGAGAGCCAACGATACCCACTTCCTTTAGAACACATCTTTGCGCATACGTACAAGTAATTTTTGGAGCCTAAATTTTCGGAAATGTAAAGATATTGTCCGAAATGAGATATTAAAATTATTATTTCGATAAAAATGTTTTGCAATATAAATTGTTATTCCAATAAATGAATAAGTTGTATAATACGTGTGTCATCCATATAAATACAATCATAAATTGTAATTTGTAAAAGTGTTCGGATTAAAGTTTTGTGAACTTTGTAACATCTTTTTAGCAGTTGTTCAGGTGAAGAATACATCATTCTTTGGTCTTTTGCTGGCATACACAGATTTTTGAACCGAGGTACGAAATTCGTTTATTTTACAGGTATCAATCCAGCTAGTGCAGCATGGTGGACTATGGCCTCGCATCTTGCTGCACATGATTACCTTGCGAGGTTACAAGGAGCCGCCGGGCTCCCCAGCTTTCCACCCAGCGCAGAAAGCTTACTGCCACCGTATCCTGGCTCATTGCTCAATCCGCCACCGTTATCATCTCACAAGTCCAATAAATGTAAGTCATCGCCAAATGTTGACTGGAAGTGTATGAGATACTCAGAACAAAGCATAATACGGAGGAAAAAACTATCACGTAATAGATTATTTTATTCCGACTTGTATTCGTTTCTGTACGGATTAAAATATGAAGAAAATTGATCGTAAATCTTGAAAATTTAATTCATCTCAGCCAATTTCGAACCATAATGTATTGTAATTTTCTTTCACCTTTATCTCACAGCTAAATCTAGTAAGAGCCATAAGACTCCCGCAAGTAGTAGTTCCGCAACAGCTAGTCTGACGAGCAGTTTGGCCGTGAGTCAAACACCAATCTCGCATCACAGTACTTCAACTACTAGTACGTCTAATTCGCAGACGAATGTTGTCAGGTAAACATTAATGATTATAACGGATAAATACATCATTTTCTTCAGGGGTTATAGACGATTAGTTGAGTGAAAAACCGATATTGCGGGCACCACAAAACACGTCACCGAGCGAAATGGTTAACGTTATTGTCAATATTAAAACCTTTTATTATATATTTCTAATATAAAAAGAAAATATTTCAATGAAGCTCGTTATGTATACTTTTAAATTAAATCAACTCGACCTTGAATAGAATTTAATAATTCTTTGTCGAGATATAAATTCCTAATATTTATTCACTTTTTCAGTCATATACTCGTATATATTCCCTTGAGAAAACTTTCATTTCAATCTTCTCACGTATAATGATAATAACTCAGACAAAAGAGTCTGTGAGTGAGTGAAAAATAAAATTACAACTAAATACAAAACAGGCAAATATTAATTCATATTATTAACATACTTGTATGTTGCTACCGCTACAGCTCTTCTAAGGAAGGAAGGTGATTATTTTTTGTTATCATAATATCTAGTTGTAACTTAGTAGTGTTACATATCAATGAGAAATTCGTCATTGATAAATAGGGCAAGATTATCGATAAATTGATTATTTGTCACGGAAGTTTTGTGACAATGAAAATCTAATTTTTTTCACACAGTGACCCCAGCAGTATTTTGGGTGGTGTTCGGCTTCCACCAGATACAGAAATCATCAAGTACACGTCCAGTATAGTCGGTCCGAAAATTCCCGGAACGACAAATCGAGGGAGAAAGAAAACGATTTCACTTGACACTCCAAGTGTCAGCGTTCATCCGCCGCCTCTACCGGCTATAAGTGCTCATCAAACTAATACTTCTTCCTCTCTCATGCTAGACCCTCGAAAATATAATCGAACTGGGGTATGTAACATTTTTATCAATATGATTTTCATTTTTGTACAATAACCAATGATATTAGACTGGTTAAAAACCTGAGTACCTGGACAGTACCGCAAAATTTCAAACAGTTTCGTAATGCCGAACATAGCAATCACAGATTTCATTTTGCGTTCTATTCAAACGATTATTATTTAATTTTCAATTTGAAATTTGGATGAAATTGTTTAAATTTCGACAAAATGAGCAAATCCTCACTCTAGAGAACTTGAAAGTGTACGTTCGATAAGACATCTTGACTGCCACAAATGAGATCACTAAAGTTTTTGATGATAGTGGATGCATATTTCATTTACTATTTTTCTTATAAAGTGTTGATATAAAATGTCTAGTTGAATAAATGATTTTATTGTTGTTTAAAATACTGTTTCCACCGGTTACAGACAGTATTGGTTTAAATAATAATTGAATATGTGTTGACGGATTACTGATTCTATTTATTTGCAACTTTCAGAATGATGCGAATGACTACAGAGATTCCGTTGATAGGGTGGAAGTAATTAAATTACCTGCACATTCAACAAACGGATCAGTCCTTACAGCACCGCCTACATATACCACCAGTAATACGAGTAATACCAGTGATACAGATGCGCCTCTCAATCTTTCGTTGAAACCTGCATCAACTTGTAGCAGTACACCTATAACTGGAATTCAAGCTCTTACTCAGCTGAGCAATTTGAGCCAGTCTCTTTTAGCTTCAGACCGAACGTGTAAGTCTAATAAATTAATATATTCAATCTCATCCAGTTCGTTACTATTTGAATCAAATTTTTGTCCTTCAATGAACCTCATTAGATTAGAATGTCAGGTTTTATTATTGCGACTACAAAAAGTTACAAAGTGAATTAATCCGATCGGAAGCTTCAAAACGATTTTAATACTGTCTCAATGTTTAATCAAATACAAAACTCATGAAATAGACACTCGAAGAAGGCGATATTTATTGTATCAATTTTCAAATGTTGAACAATTGTCAAATTTACGCTCTTTGAATTTTATTTTTAATACAGCACGGCGGAAGCCTGGTCCAAAACCGAGACGAGTGCCGCAGAATTCGGTCCCCGTACCTGCCTCACCTAGTCCATCGCTTGCTCAGCTTTTTGCCGCTGCTGATTCACCGCAAAGGCCAAGCAGCGGCAGCGAAGAAAATGATAGCATGACAGCCCACCACAAAGATGGGCGACCTAGAAATCTTGGCCGCGGTGTGTCGAAGCCGAAGAAGAACACTGTTGCATCCCTGTTAGCTCAAAGTAGAGCGCTTGGTATTAAACCCACACCTGCTTTAGATCCTAGTGCGCCATTAGCGCATCAGGTGTCTCTGCTTAGATCTAACATATTCGCTGCGCAGTTGCATGCAAGTACAGGATTGTTGGATGAGAAGATGCAGGTACGAATCCATGTTTGTTAATGCATTGTAATGTCAGTTTGGGGTTTACAGTAACACTGTTGAATCATGGATTTTATGCACACACGTTAACTTTTTTGAGACACACATACATCCATCATTAGCTGCACAATAGGAATATATCAGGGTCTACTATCATCGATGAATATGAATGCAATTTTGCCTTTTGAATACGTATATTATCGAGCTTCTATATTTGTGATTAAAGTTGTGCTAAAACTTGAACATAAGTAATGCCCAAATCGTTATTTATCCGGGGAAAGTTGAACGAAAATGTCTACATTGTACCGCTGTTGCAGGAAAAAATGAAGAACAAACTTCTGGAAGTGTCCGGAGAAGAGAGCAATATGGATGTGACAAGCGAAAGTGGCAGTAATACAGACGTAGTTACAGACACTGATGACGACAACGTCGAAGGAATACCTAGTGCTAAAAAGAGAAAATTGAATCCTAGTGAAAAAGATCTGCAACTAGCTTTGGATCATGGATGGAAACGCGAAACCGTTATCAAAGGACTTGGAAAGACAGGTGTTATTAAAGGAGATGTTACTTACTACAGCCCGTGTGGAAAAACATTCAGAAATACTCTTGAGCTTCTAAAAGTAAGTTAATATCCGCTATGATAAGTCTATAAAAAAGTACAATATATGCAGACGGAACATTTCGATGACATATTGATGTCATCACTGTAATCGATATGCTTGTAATCCAATAATAATTGAGACTAATTTCAGTACGCAGAGATTCATTACGATTTAACGCTAGAAATTTGGTACACCTTGTTCAATGATTGAAAATAACGATGACATAATTTTTCACAGTTTCTGGAACAACAGAATTCCATGGAGCTCACTACTGCTAACTTTTCATTCTCGTCGCGACCACTGGTCGGTGAATTTCTGCAACCAACAATGGGTTTAGCTGAGGCGGAATTCGTCAGACTTGGATCCCAAGAAGTTGCAAGAAGATTGGAAGAGTTAAGGGTAGCAGGAGGTCTGCGGGATGCCAGACCAAACAATCAATACGACAGAGATAAATTGGCTTATGCTAAGAAACTGGCTAAAGAAGAAGCTCAGAGATACAAAGAGCAAGTTAGGTAAGCAATAAGCTTTGTATACTTTGATTTCACTATCGTTGACATTCAATTTCATTTGACTCCACTTTTTCGAGCGTACTTATCAGATTACTTTTAACAATCAATAAGTTCGAGAAAAACATCTGTCGGATGATTTGTGGTGTATTCATTTATGCTAACTTATTGTTAATCAAAATCCGACGAACCTTAGCGATTCTTCCTTGCAAAGATAGTAAAATGATGTGACTCGTCGCGTGTAAGTTATTAGATCAGTTGGTGTATCGTAAATTTATTGTTAAAATTTTTTTTTCACACACCCTGGTACGTTTTTCAACGTTACATTCAACTCGTTGAAGTTTAGTTATACCTATTGAATTTCTGTTTATTGATGTTTCTGTTTCAATGCATTCTTGAGCTGACAGTGCGTCCTATACATCGTTCAATATGTAATCTAGTTGAAGTAAAATTGTTCTTTGGATATACGTAGTCAAAAAAAAAAAAAAAAAAAAATTTTACCTTAACAAGCTCGATATAGTCTGAATTAATTATTTGATTATTCATTCAGTAATTGAACTTCATAACAAGCTAATTATTTTTTTTTATTGTTACCCAGGCTAATAAAGGAACAAGAGAAGTCTGAGAGGCAAGAGGCGGTGAGGCGAGAGCGAGAACTCAGAAACCAACAGCTGCTCGAAGTAAGTGCTATTAAATATATTTATTTTTCATCTAATTATAACGACTATTCTCTTCTTTGGGATACATTTCGTACTTGTCTCTCTGCCATGCGTGTCGCATGTTCTATGTGTGCCATATTCCTTTAACCGATAGAAAATAGAGGTGACAAATTTCACTTATAACAAGTCCACCATATTTACCCGCTAGCCATAGTGACAGGAGAACCTAGCATGTTTTACCGTTTATTTTGTTAATATTATTATTTAAGAATTGTGTGCTATTTTATCTTATTATTTAACATCGATTTAAATTAAAACATTACATGACGTGTAGGGCTGGACAGAAAAGGAAAAGAAAAACGAAGAGATGGCACTAGTGTTGATGTTACGGTTATTTCTTAATGTTGTGTACTTAGCAAAGCATGAACATTTTGTGGAAGTTTGCTCCTGAAGTAAATTTTTGCAACACGATTTTCGAGTTGCTGATTCTTGCCAATATGTTTTTATTGAAAAAACGAACAGATTTTCATATAGTCTAATTTTTATCATTCAAAGTTTGTATGCGACTTATCGCTAAGGATAGATGTCACTTTTCATTGAAACAACGCTGCGACGTACAATTGATTTTTTTATTTACCAAAAAAAGGAAAAAACGCTAAAAAAAAAAATTAATTGAATGAACTGTGATTCAATTACAAATTGTGAAGCTCTGTATATACTGAAAGTTATACGACTGTAGATTAGCTTTGAATAAAAAATTCACCTAGTACCAGCATGAAAGCATCAAGTTTGCAGTTTATTATTTTTACTGTGATATTACAAGATATTCTTACAAGAGATTTGTGCAAATTTTAGTGTCTAATTCACCTCAATGTTGCTACTTTCTTATTAAAGTGCCATCTCAAAATTTACCTGTTCCACTGTAAATTAATTGTAATGCAGCGACTGAAGCATTATACCAAGGTCCATATTATCGTTCCATGTATGAATTTATTTTTCATCATAATTGATGAATTCTCGTCACATGCGTTTACCAATTACTACAATTGGTACTACTTAGTCGCAAAGCCACATTCCAGTTAGGTGAGGCTGATATAATTGATGATAAATATTCACCTTAAGGGTTTCACCATTACAATCATTATATTGTATCTGACAGAGCTCTGTACTTGATCGTAATATTTAGAATTACATTTTATATTACTCAGCACTATTGACCAGGAAGTCTTCGCTGACATTTTGAAAATCTTGAGTTACAAAATAGTTTTGATCATTTGGTGATTGCATAAAAACTTAATATTACAAAAGTTCACTACTTTTTGAGTGTGCAATGTTATTTGGAAATATATACGAGTAGATAACTGAAAAAGTGGGTGAGTTTTGAGAACTAATATTTCGCTACCCAATTCTCCAATTTTATTGCGATTTGTTTTATTCAGAAGCACTTAGATCAAGCTTAATTTTTTTTTTTTTTTTTTATGAATGAATTGTTTGAAAGCGTTGTTCGTGACAATAACGTGAACCATTTTTCTTAGTGACATGTTTAGCAGCGCTCACGATATCTCAAAAAAGGCTCGACCAATTTACCTCAAATTTGGAGTCAATGATCTTGAATAATTCATCCCCTGTGCCACCATCCAACTTTCTTTTACTTATTGTATTTCTTTCTTAATTAAATTTTTTAAAAATATCTTATATTCGGGACAAAAAATTAAAATTCACTTTCAACAGTTGCAATGTTGGTATAAAAAAACCGTCAAAGGACGTTACATTATCCACGAATACTGTCTCCCAACTTGAAGTATATCGGTTGAACCGATTTTGAGATATAACAGACATTGCAAATTATTTCATCGAGCAAAACAGTTGACTTTATTGTTAATAATAATACTTCTAATTAAATGATTCCAATCGCCAAAATAATTAGATGAATCTTAATCTGCAAACCTTTCAATAAAACATACCGCAACAAAATTCAATAATTGCCTGCAAAGATATAAATTACTCAAATTCACTCACTTTTTCAGTCGTCGTGTACTACTTTAAAACAGAACCAACACTCTAGAGTAATGATCGTGTTTGCTTACAGAAATGTCGAAAGAGCAGATCTGCTTTGCAGTTTGTCTCTTTGTAAACTTTTGAATAACAAGAAACAATATATTAGAAAATCATTTCTTCCCTTCTACACTTGCAGAAAATACATGTTAAATATGTACACGAAAAATATCTTTCCTTATCACTCAAAAATTGCTGCTATATAAAGCTTAGACATTGTAATTTCTTAAATTTACAAGTCCACTACCATACGTACACGTAGTGCTTGTATGTTGACTGATAGATTGCATTCAAGGCTTATGCAAGCACAAGACGTGTGTATCAAGCTATCGCTGAGTAATATATATGTATATGCATATTTTATCAGCGTCAGCGATTAGAGCATTAATTTCTGTATATCAAATAGTTATATGTGTATGTATATGTCCGTTATCATCATTGAGTATAACTATTACACTTACGAAAATTTACTACTGCACTTCTGAAGAACTGCAGTTTAGTGAATGCTGAAATTCTGTAATACTGGGGATCAGTCATGTTTAACTACCGGATTAATATTGAAGACTAGCGTTGCAGCTCACTTCTGCAATACGGGACTTCAGTATTTCACATAACTGGAAAGCAGTCAAAGTAGAAAACATTTTCCTACTGCTGCTCAACAATTTTCTATTAGGAATAAGTTGAAAATTTCTTCAAGGGATTCATGATCAGCCGTTTTGAGAGAAATTTCCATTCAAATTTTGTGCATATCGGTTTTTGGTGGTGAAATTCTACTCTTCTCACATATTAATTGTTGATGTTCTTAACTTTTTTTCTCTTGTAACTGAAAAAATTCTTTACTCCAGTCACGTAAATATCAAGTTCGTAACATTGAATATCACGCGAAAGGCCGAAAATACTGTTGATATCGTCTCTAAGTAGAAATAAAAGATTATTTGATATAATAGAACAACTTAAATACCTGACCACAGGCACAAATGCTGATTTCATTTGGCACGTATTTCATAATTGTCGATGATAACGTACTCTTACCTCTACTGAAAATTATATTATGCAAATTACTCGCACTACTGATTCACTTGAATACCGAAGTTTGATTTCAGCAGAAACCAGTAGTATTTCTTTTTATCACACCCGACTCCAGTACTCGATACTAGTGTTGATCAGTAGTACATTTTCGCAAGAGATGTGTGACGAACTCTCTTTTATTTGTAAAAATTTGTTCTACCTATTAGAATGAAAAATATTGATAACAATCGTACATACAAACGTACTTTCTATCGGGTTATACAGGAATGAAGATATATACGTACACATCTACATATACTTACGTATACAAAAATGAATATTCATTGAAGTTATCTGGAAATGTACGAGCTCTGTTTTGTGAACCAGCATGAAATTTTTTCGACTTTATTGTGACCTATAACTGCAAGTACGCAGAGCATGGATGTGCGGTGTTGATTTATTATCGAAGAAAGCCAACAGCTTCTGGATAATTGCTGTCGATATACGTGAGATGAGATGTAGAAATAAGGTATATACCGGTTACAGGTTCAAGTATTTGATTGTACCGTCGTGATAAATTTCGTATCAAATATTTACAAAAAATGTAAATTATTATTAAATATGAAACCTGACGCGTAATCGGTGTCTTGTAAAAATGAGTGTACTTTGCATTGGTATTCAAAAAGTATAAAAAACACAGCCTCACCAATTACGAGAATGTGGTCGACCCGAATTGACCCCTAGCTGCAATGGCTTCTTTGCCCTGCCCCATCCTACATACACATAAACATGGGGAGGAAAAAAAAACCAAAAAAAAAAAAAACCATAAAAAAAACATAAAAGCTGCCACTGACAGTAGCCACTGGCTACGGCACGAATGCAGGGTCGCAAGCGCCTAGCATTCACGATCAAACAGAAAATGAAGATCATCCAGGAGATCGAGTGCGGAAAGAGCAAGAGCGACGTGGCGCGAGAGCTCGGATTGGCTAGCAGTACCGTTGCGACGATTTGGAAGAATCGTGAAAGTATCACAGAAAGTTGGCGAAATAGAGACGTAATGCAGATGGAAGATACTGATTTGAAAAAAGTGACGTCAATCCCAGAGGTGCAACAGGTCCAGAAGCAAACGCAAAACCATGAGTTGCTGGAGGTAAGATGTCGTTACCCTGACTGTCCCTCCTGCCCTGACTTGTTCACAAAAATTTCACCAACACGACACACACAAGCACAACAGTCATCAGGCATGTCACTTTTGTAATCGGTTACAGCTGCTAAAATATGGTTTGGCTAATTTCCATTAGTAAAACGGATACGTTTTCGTTTTGTTCGTTTTTTTTTTTTTCTTCTTCTTTGTACACGTAAATGATAAGGTTACAATATGGATAAAATGTAATGAATATCGGTTATTAGCATAAATACTTCAGGTAGATACCAAATTATCTCATTATGCTGATGCGTACATGAGTAATCTCGATTGCTGTACAAACCATTGAAATTAAAAGAGCAAAAATATAGACCCACAATCAATATGTACTTAATCGTCTGTAGAATGGTAGAAATATAAATTCACACAGAGAAATTATTAGCTAGTACCTGACTAATGAGTTACTTACTAATATGAGTAATGTAGACGGTGGCTTGGAATACTATGTCGAAACTTCTGAATTAGTTCTTAACATTGACCCGAAATGCATACAGCGCTGTTCTACTTTAACATTGAATGTTTTTTTTTTCTGTCTTTCCAATTGATCATTTCCAGTATCGTCAATTCTAAAGTATTGTTTTACAAAATTAAACTAGATTTTATTTGAATTATTTGATTTAGCATTGAAGAAATTTAACATTCGAATACAAATTGAATTGAAAATTAACGTAGCGTTTTCAATATTGCATTTTATGAAAATATCAGAAACTCCGTTGAAAAGGTTGAGTATTTCACGAATTTAGTTGCTTGCTAATGTCTACCTGAAATTACACTTGGCCACAAATTAATGCACTCAATACATGCACTGCTGAAAAAAAAAAAAAAAAAAAAAATTGAGAAACACCTTTATCAAATTATCTAATGTAAATCAGGTTGCGCAGTCACACAACTTTCTCTATTTGCTAATAAACGACACCGAAGGAAAATAGCACATCATATTACATAACTGTACTCTTGATAACAGAGAAGTAATCATTACAGTACAAATTTTATCCTCGAGACTCATTTTACTTTCCTTGACACGTGCAGGATTGATGAAATTGAAGAATATGTGGAATATAAACATGGATAGTAAAAAATGGATGTCTCCTATGCGTGCCAATGAATACGTACATGATACGAACATTCGGCCCACATTTGTAGCTTGTGTGTTTATAATATAATCACATGGTATGATAAAATTGTAATCAGATTGATACGGTATTTTTCAGAAACTAAACAATATGTAGGCATAAATAATTAAATTAGGTACAAATACAAACAGCAGCAACACTACCCTGTGCCTAGCTTCTCCTGTCACTACATATAACAGCTAGCTATCAACCAGCATGCCATATGTATATTTAAAAATTACTCTTACTATTATATATTTTATCTAATAAGTAGTTTATTACTGTACAATTAACATGCCAGGTGGATTAGGTGATAATTCTCCTGCGTACAACTAGAAAATCATTGCTTGGCCCCTGCATGGATGCTATGCTTCTCATTTGTATCTCGGTTCATTAGGTGTTGAAACAATTTTCTATAATCTCTGGTAGTATTTAGCACAGTACATGAATTCAGCTCGAGGGACGCAGTACTGATTTTTTCTTTTACAACTCAAGTCTTTTCACTGAGTGGCTGTTATCACGTTCCTTGTGGTGGTGACTCAGGGCTTTCAATTTTTTCTACATCTGTAATTGAATTTCTATTTGAAGTGCCTAATTGATATCAGAGTAGAGGCACTTCGATGACTAAAGTTGGTATTTTGACGATCATTAATGAATATAATCTGTTCTAACAATCTAGCTTACAACTATTTTGATGTATAATCTAGCAAATCGTATTTCGTTGAATCACAGTACAGTTTCACACACAAATACATGATAATACACGTCGGATTGTAACTCAAATAATATTTTATATGATTTATTTTTTTAATAATTTTTTTATTTATTTAACAATCCAAGTATGGAATAAAAACTCTGAAAAAAGTGGGAAAATAACTAAACTGGGGAATAACTTGTTAATTTATTATTATAAAAGTGCATACGTACTCGGTTGTTACTGTTACAGACGTTCAAAGTAGACAAAACGGGTGTCACAGTATTTTTTGCATCTCTGATAACATTTTCACTGACGCAACTTCCACAAAACACAATTTACTTTACAAATAACGATATATTTAAATATCGTAAGTGCTGTAGGTACTGCAGTAAACAAATAATAACGATAATAATAATACAACAAGTGTTTTAGACTTTTCTTCATTGACCCCTTGAAGAGATAATTTGTGCATTTTAGCATACAGTATTTTGCAACTTTATTTTTGATTCATGACTTATGCGTCATAAAAATAATACTGATTATACTTTGGTATAGAAAAATTTGTTTTACTTTATTCTTGCTTTTTCAATAAGAAGTAGGATTTCAAAGAACGAATAAAATATTTCAAACAATGGATTACAGCTTTGCTATTATGACATAGCAGATGTATTTAATATTGATAAAACGCGGGATTTATTGTGACGAATTTCGAGTTATATTATTACAGCTTTATTATTGGCAATTACAGAACTAGAGTCTTCGCAAGATAAGTTCATTAACCAGTAAAAGATCAAAAAATACGAAAAATACCTTATTGTTTTTAAAATCCGATAATTTCGAAAAAATGTTTCACAAACACGGGTAAACCTTATTCGTATACATTCAAATTTCCATGGTATAATTCTTAATTCTAATGTTAGTAAAATTACGATTTCATTGAAGCTACAGCATGAACGTCTTTATGACACTATTTTAAGGAGAATGCCAGATTTTATCCATAGTCTTAAGGTAATTTAATTGTCACAGGCTGACCAATCCAAAGATCAGAAAAAATTCCCAATTTGAATGTTTGAAGACAATATATTTTCAGAAAATTTGTTAAGATATTTGATAATACTTGTTTATGCGATATTTGGACCTAATCAACTCGCCTCGGTTACGTACATAAATTTTGTGTTGGGTTTTAAAAATCCGTAGATTACACGTATGAATGTTTCTTTGAGCGGTTTTCACTTACCTGACAATGAGGCGACATATGTGTAAAATGGTCCATCTGATCAGTAATAATTATAAGAATTAGTTTAAAAGTAGAATAGTCGTAGACTGAGATTCTTTGTTTTTGAATTACACCTTGGAATATTTGAATGTGTAAGAACACCTTATGAGCGACATTGTTTATCAGTACATACTATTTGCAAGACGAATCATCAAAATTAGTTGCAAGCTTATGTAAATTAGATAATCATCGACGATTTAGTGTCATTTCATTAATGTCTAATTGAACATATTTTATTATTTTAACGTATTCGACTGAAGTGCTTACCGCACGTTGGATAAGAAAGAAAATTATTATACGCCTTGTCAAGTATTCTCATTTAAAGCATAAATATTTCACCACATTTATTAGCTCAATTTGTTGTTGATTGGTTCTATTTTACGGGATTGAAGTTAGTGATGTTGACGTACCGAAATATTGAAAAAAAATTCACAGTCTTACAATCTTAGAGTATAAATTTGAAGGAGTTGGAGTTGCAAAAAAAACTAGTATGTTTTGTAGTGATACGGTTTATTGCATTTCGGACAATCTTTTATAAACTTTTAATAAACGTACATCGTGATATTAACATTACGATCTTCAACCTCATTCAATTTTTGCTTTCGAATCTTAGATACAGTGCACCTAATTCAAAATTATTGTATTTTCCTTTTTCCTGCTGAAATTTTCTCTTAAGTAAACAAAAAAAAAAAACTTTTGCCCAGACCCAATGTACGTAAAAATTTTATTTGATAACTTATCGTTGTTAAGTGTGACGGATGCTGTACCTATTTTCTGTATATGTGTGCCTGGATTTTGGATTTCAAAACCTTTCTATTTCTTATAACGTTATTATCCTTATACAACGGTAGCTGGGAAAGAAACTTAGAAAGTATTCATCGAATAATTTGACTAATTTCTTTCATAGCAATGCAAAAATTTTGCGGCGATAAGAATATCGTTTTGCAGGCGAATTATGTTTCAGTTGCAAAATTAGAACCGTACTTGGGAGAAGTTTATCTGAAACTTCTTCAATCGAAATTTCTAATTACCAATTATTAGTAGATAACATCGATTGTTTATCAATATTATGGATGTGGGTGACGTGTGTGTGGCATGTGCGCAGGCGCGGAGAAAGAGGCAGGAGGAGATGGAGAAGATTCGCATGGAAGAACAACAACGAAAGCAGCAGGTAATGTCATATGGAATTAGTTCACCCGTGTATAATTCTTTAAAGAAATTGAAAGAAAAAAATAAGCTTAAATCTTAAAAAAAAAAAAAAAAAAAATGAGAACATGTCATCTTCTTTTTTGTTGCTATTGGCTGCTTCATGTCGCATGCTTTTAAACACCAATTTCCAAGATTGTCAGTGATATAATATTTTTGTTCTTGTATTATTTATTGTGTAAATTTTTTTTTCTCTTTTGAAAATAATAGCACATTCTTTTACACTATCAACAAAGTTTCTCGCTCATTGAATCATCATGTTGCTTTTCATAATTATCGTTAGACTAAACTTTCTCAACTATCCTAACAACCAAAGCTTTTAAATTTTTTACACGTTCCGATTTACCGTAGTATTCATAGCCCGGTAACATTTTTTGTACGCAACACATTGTAAGTTATTTTTATGTTATTTCTCTTTCAATGAATCTACTTACTGCAGATTTATAAGAATACAGTCATGAGAACGAATTGTTTCTAGTATTCCAGTTTAGATTTCTCAAAATACTCAATGCTATTATCAGCTACGAACCGTAGTAACAATCTCAATTAGTGATTGAACTAAGTGCCCCGGGCTGATCTATTGGTAAACTTGAATTATTGAAGTCTATAGTATTAAATCAAAAGTAAAAAAAAAAGTATGCTGGAGAAATTCATATCTTCACATAATCTTAGTGATGTACAGAACTCGTTCTTCTGGTTTGATCTCACTCTAAGGTCTGAGTTGTACTTGACTGTGAAATACTTAGAGATGCGTTGTTTGAATTCCAACTGAAAAAGATGATGGATGTGCTTGAAAACAAGACTTCCTTATATTATTTCAATCTAAAATGAACTTGTACTACAGAGAAAGTAGAAAGAGTCGTGTTTGAATATAGATTTTTAACGATGTCAATGGCGACATATAAAGAATTATTTTATTTTCTTTGCAGGAAAGAGAACTAAAAAGACAGCAAGCTGTGATGCTTAAGGAACAGGTGAGCACGACGAGGATGCTTTAGAAATTATCAATACCTATTATGGAGTAGATTAGAGTGTGTGCTGTAGACATAGTCAATGTTATGTTTCCCACTGCTTTTATTATTGTATACCGGAGAGAAATGTTAATGTTTTGAATTGAGTTTGAACGTAGGACATCTCTTTTTATAAAATACTATTTAAAAAATTTTACTTAAAAATTGCTTCTGTTTGTTTCTATTACGATCTAGTTGTTCCATTACAGAATATCATTTTACCATGCTGAGTATAATTATTGCCCGTGGTTTTTTTAGCCATATAGCAGTGATGGCGAGGTTTTCTTACGTGCTTTTCCTACTAAATCTCATACATCGCGATCATTTCAATTGCTTTAAATGCTGCCTGTTACTTTTTCATTTAATACATGTGATATTACTACCATGCCAAATGTCTATTTTAGGTACATGTTTCCTTGCTCTGTTGTGCTTTGCATCATGTCAACATGGCTGGGGGATCATGAATAATGAAAAACAAAGAAAGAATGTATTTTGTAATTTAAAAATACCTCACAATCAGACATTGTTAAATTACCGTCATTATGATGGATAAATGGACATCTAAATGTTTTCTTCAGTTTTTATGTGTGTTAGTTTTTCCAATTAGTCATTTTTCAAACAATTGCTTTTATTATGACGTGAAGTATAAGACGTAATATTGACACAGCAGTATAGTGGGGCCAGGTACCATTGAAATCAATTATAAAATCACCTTGTACAAATCGTTTGAAAAGATCCATCCAATATATCTACAGTTTCGCCATCACTGCTACCAAGTGATGAATAGCTCAGAGCTAATTATTATAAAATAAATTGCCAAACGGTACATTATTCTCCTGTGATACATGGTTAAATGAAGGACACAGAGAAAGAAGTGTCTAAGATGTTGGGTTAAATTTTTTGATGTAACGGTCAGTAACCAGATCGGTAAAAAATGTGGAATTTATGAATTAACAATGTTTGGCAAATCAGACATATCTATTTATTGGCAAGAGGAGATTTCGAGTAGCATTATATTCCACAATGTTCACCCAGGTTTGAAGTACTAAAATTCATTAGGTGGACTGGAACTTAGTGACTATTGCTACTTTTCTATTACAAAAAAAAAAAAACTTATCAAACCTGACGTAATATGTTTCGCTATTGGGTCATGTGAGTCTTGTTTTACTTCTAAGAAACGCTTTAACGATGTCAAGAATAGTATGCGATGTTACTGCTATTGATGTAAGTCATACGGAAACGAACGAATAGAGAATAAATTCCAACTGGCCACTTGTCACATAATTCAACAACAATCATTGCATCTGCATGTGTTTCATTAAATATGTAGACTGCGTATCATTGTTGAAATTTTGCAGTATCAGGACGAAACTTATATCTTCTCTTACGTTTCACTGGAAAATCATAGATTTTCAAATAATTTTACATTCTACCATGGTTCTAAGGACAGTATTGTATTGGCACTTCCATCTTATTCCACATTTTATTTTATTTTATTTTCTCTCCTCCTCCCCCCCCCCCCCCCCCCTCGCTTTTTATTTATTTATTTATTTATTTTTTTTTTCCATTGTTTCTTTGAATGTTCCAATTACTAGTACAAATTAGTACAGAAACAATCATTTAGACAAATATTAGTTCGAATGTTAGCGGTGGATTGAGCACTGGTGGACTGGATGTGTGTTTTGTGCCGCAGATGTACATGCAGGAGCTGAGCAAGCAGCGCGAGATGCTCTACACCGTCGAGCTGGTATGTCTCATACCTAACCGTAGCTTTTGAAACAAATACCATCCCACTCACTTAGTATTATATACTGCGATTTCAATGAAGGTTTGCTGAAGAATATGTTCACACATATTATGTATACTGCCGATACGTTATTTTCCCCATTAACCGCATTGCTTTGCTAGTGACTTTTCATCACATCACTGTGACGGGGCGTAAAAAAAATTATTATATATTCATTTTGGGAATTTGTTTTCTTTTTTTCCTTCACGCACCTTACTCTAATTCACAAATTAAAAATAAAAAATAACATCAAATGATGATACTTTTTATAACTAAATTAATACTTCTACTATGTTCAATTTACATACACTGAGTCAGTGTATTACACATTATTAATCGCTATCATTACCTCTTCGTTATAATCATTGGGCGAATGCTTTTTTTTTGTTTATTTATTTATTTATGTATTTTTAGGTCAATTTAAATTTCACTACTTGTTCGATTATCTCTTTAATTACACGTTCTATTAGGTGAAACTTATAGTAGATGTTAAACGTATTCTTTTCTTCTTACGAATTTCCAATTAAGCTGAATGTCCCAGTTTAACTGATAATTTTTCAACATACACGTTCAGTTTTTTGGTGGTCACATATCAAAAATAATAATTTTTTATTTCTCGGGTATCTAACAACAGACTTATATGATTACAAATGTTACAATGATCATTATTATGTATTATGCATGTTGTATGTATTGGAAGATCAGATAATTAATAATGGACACCATTCATCTTACCCTCTACACAAGGCTCTAAGAATGATTTGCATTAGTTGGTAGTGGGAATATTTTTTAGCTATCATCGATTTTTCTTCTTTTTTTTTTTTTTTTAAACAACTTACTGGTGATTTGGTATGAATTTTGAATGAAGGAAATACTTATAATGAACCTCAATAAAGATAGTATCGGATTTTTTGCGATTTTCTTCAAATGAACATGTTCATTTTTATTCCTTATTCGAATCCGTGTGTAGTTATGGTTTATACATCAAATGCATGAAATTGGGATATTCCTGAAATTATTCAGGAAATATTTGTCAAGGCTATCAAAACCTGTCTTGATCAAAGGTGTTTGGTATATATTGTAAGAAGTAATATTTTCATCCATGACATATCTCATGTTATAAATTTCGTGAATCAGAATGCGTTCAACAAAGCATTCACGGTATATGATAGGTAACTATTATTGATTGTGTAACATCTGTAGAGAACAAAATAACGATAAATTTCACGCGTGAATACAATGTAGATGACTAAAAAATTCCGGTCAAGTAGAACTATTAACATCATCTTTCACATTGTGATATGCATAACGCCAAAAAAATCTACTACCCGAATGCGATATTTGATAAATCTCTTGAAATATGTTTTTATTTAACTGTAGAATACATGTTACGTGTAACATAAAAAGAAAGTCAAGTTTGCTTATTATCGTTTCATTCATATCAATCATATCACAAATCGTACATTTTGTGGGTTTTTTTTTCCTTGCTTTATTCATTCCTTTTATCTTTCACTCGAACAAGATACCAAAAATAAATTATCTTCCACATTATGAAATTTGTTTAGTTGCACTTCTGTGTTGCTTGGTGTTACGTGTTTTGCTTCTTCAAAGTTAATAGCCGTGGACATGATACAGTTTTGATAAATAAATCAATAGATATCCTGTTGTAGATAAATTTACCAAATTTACCATAAACTTGTATTCTCTTATAGTTGATGCTGGCGTTAAAAACCATTTTTCATCGTTAATTTAGTAACTAAAAACACTTGTTACGTTGACGATGTTTTAATTATTATTATTATTATTATTATTATTTATTTTTTTATCGGATTTTTTTTTACCAGCCCTAATACTTTGGATATCGGGAAACTATGTCAAAGTCGATTTATTCTCCATCAAAATCACTATACTAAATCTGAATTATATCATAGTTGATAATGATTTTTTTCATAAAGTTTTTTAAATGCGTACTTCTCACGTTGATTAACCTGCAACTAACGTATGTCTACCGACTAATAAATTCAACGTTAGTTGTTTCATCCTTTAATCATTGAATATCATAATTTTTGAAAATAAATGGACGCTTATTTTCAGCCCAATCCTCCTTTTTTTTTAATTACTTTTTATGCATCATTACTAACGGCAGCCAGTAATAAACCGCCCATCTTAAGTAGTATGAAGAATCGCAGTTCGGTAGTACAAAAGTACACACTATTAATTCCTAGTAGATGATATACAAGAAGCTACACGATTTTATTACAAAAATCTGTTTAGTCATGATTTGAAGGTATAAATTAATTTCACTGTGAAGTAAAAGTGGTTTTGCCTGTATAATATACACATTATTTAAAATCATTCTATTCGTGGGGAATACTTGACTAATTGATTGATAACGAAAAAAATAATTTATTACACTGACTTCAGTTCACAATGTAAATAATTATGTTGCAGCAGCATACACGTTATAGCAATGAAAGACAGTTAGGTGATTGCCATTATTTCGTGATAGAAAATATTTGATTATTCTCAGACTAAGTTCTGGTCAACCTGTATTCGAGTATGTGACGGATGTAGAACAAGTTTGGGTTTACGTGATAAAACTTTTAACTTGTTGGAAGCCATTTTACTTCTTGCACGTCTTTTGAAAAAGTTGAACCAGAAAATTTATGTGATACTTTCAATACCTTCAGGATCATCGATACCGTATTGTAACTACCATTATTTGTCATGGCAATTGGTATTACCTATATGTTAACATTGCGAAAGCATGAAAAAAGGAAGATTGTTATTTGTACCTGTTCATATCCGATTACATAATTAGTTTGAAAACGAAAGCATAACGCTAATTTTTTGCAGTCTACATCTACGTATACCTTTGAGTCAATTCCATTAAAAAAACAAATAATTAGTCTCGTATTCCATGTTACCGTAGAATTGTGTTTACTTTGAAGAATAATGTTTTGTAATGATATCGATCAATGTCATTCAAGTTTATCTGTTGAATTTTGGAAGATACATACAAATATCTAAATCATTACACAACGCTATTATATACAATATAATGGAAAATGATAGGGTGTTGGTGCTGATCATTGTAAAGACCGATTATATCAGTTTGCGTAACTTTTGTTGAAACCCTTGTTACACTTATTTCTCACCACGCGACAAGTCTGAGATTTCATTCTGCTTATTCAACCATTACAGCTATCAAGTAAAAAGCTTCTCAAGACTATTATGGTTATTGTTAGGTTCAATCTAAATACAACATAGAATTTTTCATAGGTTGTGCACTATATTTCAAAACTTTACTGTTCGTGGTTCTTGCCAAATATTTTTTGATGCATGTAGAATCAATAATTTTTGAAACCCGGCTCACAGTTGAATACAATTTCTCCTTACATAGTTAGTTGTTCAGTAGCACACGAACTCATAAAAGTCCTAAAAACTAACTGAAATTCTAAATGTCCCAGGAAAGAGAGAGGAGACGACAACACATGGCATTAGTGAGGGCATTGGAGAATCGTAGAAGAATGGAAGAACGAGAAAAGAAACGACTAGAAGCTAGAGCTGAACGAATTGCAAATAAAGAAAAGCGTATCGAGCAGAGGAAACTTGAAATGGAATTGATTGAACAGATCAGGAAACCCGTTGAAGATACGGAATTGACGGGTTAGTATTTTCGATTTTCTATCCAGATACTGACAATCTTTTTTTGGCAAGGTTACCAATTATTTATTCGAACAACTAACTGTTTAGATGTTAAATGAAATGCATTTTAATGTTCTATTGCAGATCAAAAACCTCTGCCAAAGTTGAATAGGATACCAGGTTTGAAATTATCTGGTCAAGCATTCGCCGACATCGTCATGGTGTTTGAATTCCTGCACAATTTTGGCGAAACACTTGGTTTTGGTAAGTCCTCAGTTTGATTGGTGAAATAGAATTATTTTATATCTTTTCCAATGAATCTGTAAATTGATTTTTTTTCTCTTTTATATCCCCTAAAAATGCCTACTATACAAATTTATGCTGTATTGTACAAGGGAATTTTATTTTTCACTTATTTTCAATAGATATGGAGTCACTGCCTAGTTTGAAAAGTCTTCAACTAGCTCTTTTGAACGATGAGGAAGCTGAAGAGGAATTATTGTCTGTGATGACACATCTTTTAGTTTGTGCAATAGAAGATCCCGGAATTCCACAACCAGCACGTCATACTACTGGCTTAGGACAAAGTCTACGTCAAGCAGATATAACTCATGCCAATATCAGTGAAGTTCTGAGAATTTATTTATACGCAAACGCTACTGGTGAAGTCAAGGCTTTGACTGGCGTTTGCCTAGAGCGTGAAAGGGATAAGAAATTTGCTGATCACCATCAGAATGGTGGTGACAACAATTCGAGCTGCTCCGGAAAAAATGCTCAGTTCTATGAACATTTGCACAGTAACGAGACATGGAAAATGTCCGAAAAACTGAGAGATAAACCATTTTTAGCTTTAAATCCAACTGAAAAAGCACAAATGCTTGCATTTCTGTGCAATGAGTTACTTCAAAATAAGGCTGTGATAAAACAAATTGAAGGGAGCTTAGAAACTTTAGCGCAGATGAAAAAAGAGAGATTCGTTCTGGATACTAAGATCAGAAAGTAAGTACTTTTCATTTCTTCGTTTTGCAACTTATTCCTACTCAACAAACCACTAAATTCATGTACTTCAATTTTTCAAGTTATGTCTACTCATTGCATTAAAAAAAAAAACAACCGTGTTGAAGTTCTTGAACGTGTGATATTTTCTGATTATAACATTGAAATTACACTTTCTTTCCAGACTCAGACAACTACACAACAGAAAAGTACGCATGGAAGCAGTGGGTGTTATAGTGAACAAGTCTGGCGATACAATAACAATAGAGAAAAAAGAAGGAGACGAGGAATGTAACCCATCAACGGCTGCCGGAGCCACACCTACTTTGGATGAAATACACCAAGAGGACGAGGTCGAAGACATGTCAGAAAATGAAAGTGAAGGCACTCAACCTGAAGAGGTAATTTTTCATTCTTATATCTGACTTCAAAAATCAACATCACTTCTCCACTTACAGCTAGTTTGATCATCTCATTCAGTAACTTGAAACGAACACTCCGCAATCTACAGAGTCGATAATTTGCCTTAGACGAGCAATATGCCGTTTTCGGGGTTCGTTGTACCTGAAGCTGCAGTAGTTATCATTTGAATCTGACATGTAGCATTAGATCAGTATTTAGTTTTCTGACCGAGCATTTATTGCCAATACGGGCAGAGATCTACAGAAAAAGTTGATACGGTATGCTTGGCTACCACACTCGGTTTGATTATTATGGCCACTGATATGCGTTTACACATCCGTAAAACATGTCTTCAAAAATCATGGCATATGCACGCCGAGACGTTTGACTTATTGGAATTGCTATGCTAACAATCACTTGGAAAAATGGTTGATCTTGTATATTCCAACACCTAGTTGTATTGAACTATTGCCACTTTGTAGCGAATCCATCCATTATATCAGCCTTCTATCGTATTAGCAATTATCAGACAAATGTTTCATCCAGGGTTGTCACTCTACTTGGAAATAACCGGAAATAATCGGAGGTTTTTGTCTGTATTGGAAAAATTACACAATGTTACAGTCTTCAATATATACTTAGCGTGATTTTAATTAGAACAAAAAATTTAAACGTATGAGTGAAGTACAAACTCTTTGAAATAAATAATGTATGATTTTTCACGATTGTTTAAATTTTTTCGTTCATAATTTTAATTTCAAATGACAGAAAATATCTGAAAATTAAAATATTGTATCTGAAAAACCTGGCAAATTCGGAGAATCGTACAATCCAAAATGAGTGACAACTCTGTAATTAGAGTTAGATAGAGGTATGGATGACACATAAGTGAAAAATATTTGATGATCGAACAGGAGGAAGATAAGAATCTATCTGGAGAAGAATTGGGAAAGAAACTAGATCGTCTTTTGAAAAATTCCGAAGAACAACTACAAAAATTGAACAGTTCGTCGAAACAACTTCGCGCTCATGTGTTGGGGCAGGATAGGTATTGGCGAAGGTACTGGGAGCTGCCGTGTGCAGGCGGTATATATGTTGAAGCAATGGAAAGTGCAGAGCCCGAAATTCTTGATGTTCAAGCTGTACTAGACGTAAATTATAAACCTACACCCGAAGATGAAGAGATACAAGAGCAGGATATGGTAGAAGAAACGACAGAAAAGAAAGACCTTAATGATGAAGTGTCGAAACAGTCGCCGACAGATGACAAACCATGTCCCGAGGAAGTTGAGAATGTTGAAGTTAAGTCTGAACTTGATGATGTTAAAATGGAAGTTGATGAAGTTAGCTGCAAGGAAAAACTTGAAAATTCCATAAAAGAGGATTTAACGAGTGTGAAAAATGAAGTTAAAGTGAATATTGACAGTATTAAATCTGATGCGAAAACAAATGTCACATCCGAAGAGATTAAACAAGAGACTGAAGTCCAAAATATTGAAACCGCAACTGAGCAAATAAAGAATGAAGAAAATAATACAGATGAAGAAATAACCGGTTCGGTCACGAAAACTATGGAAGATAAGATTGTAGAGACTATACCGAATGGAGAAAAATGTAACCATGTAAATAATTCTCACTACCCAAATGGCAAAGAATTGAATGGAACATTTATTTGCGGTAAGTTTGAAACATATTTGGCACTAATGAAACTTGCATTAGCTTTATGCCAAACTTAGAGTTGCAGCGTAATCGCCCATGGTGGCGATTTAAAATACTGTTGCTGTATTCAATATTTCCAGGTTTTTTTTCTTTCTTTTTTCTTTTTTTCTAAATTTGAGGAAATACATGAATGTAAAAAACACAGGAAATATCCTTGACACCTTAGGTAGCTGATTATGAGAACATACTCTCAAATCTTGGATGTTGAGCTTTATCGTTTCTTAGTATCTAACACGCTATTGCCCTATAAATCGTTACTACATGATTCAAGACTAAATCTCAAATCTCGTGATATTTTTCTTATGCAGGTGGAAATACTGAGCCTGTTTGGTTTTCTATTTTCCCTCGGGAAACCTGTGATACACCAGGCTCGTGTACCAAGGCTATTTTTGGAATAGCAGAGACAACAGAACTCAGGATACCTGTATTTCCTCCGCCTTCTAGTCCATCCTATGACAGGTGCGATAGTCCAGCACCCTTGGTTTTAACTCAGGATGAAGCTACTCAGTTAGAACACTTGAAAGTCCACGGTTTGCCTCCAGCTGGCGATCCGAAACCAGTGCCAGAAGGTGAGCTATTCCATATATTGACAACTATACATATGTAGGCCACCCAGTGATCTTTCTTTCTGAGAAAAGTCTCACCAAAATCACCGATGAAGAACAACAGTTTGGTTCGTTACTTGTACATACATACATGAGTTGCAACGAAATCTGAGTGGAACACCAAACTGGAGTTTCCTGTGGGTCATTTTTGTATAAGTGGTGCAACATATTTTTTGCATTTTTCTCTAAAAATGGCGGAAAACAAAGTATTTGGATACATATTTTTTTTTTTTTTTTTACCTCAACAGCTTCGATTCGCATCGTTATTAGAAGTAGAGAAATTAAAAAAATACACTCAGGTTTCAATTGATCTAGTGTACAGTTTATGTCGTGAAAAACATATTGTGCACTTTTAGGGTTCAATATTCATTGTATAGTATAACGACTAGTTATACTGTCTTTTTGGAAATTGTGACTGTTGTTTCAATGGGAAAACCTACTTATTTGTCTCACATGTCATGTGAATGATGAAATTTTGAAATGAATATTTGAAAGCATAGCAAAGTAATCATATGAATTTTGTATAATGCAGAACTTCGGTATGGTTGGTGGAGAGTATCAGACATTGATACTTTTCAAGCGTTGTTGGAGAAACTTCACTCCCGTGGTGTGCGAGAAAAAGAACTGAAACGGACAACTTGGGCAACGATGGAATCTTTCTTAGCTATAACAGGGAAAATTCACGTTGACCCTGGTAATACTGCAGCTACAGATTTACAAGGGGATGATGATGAGAAAGACATTCCTACGCCAAGACCTGATAAGCCTGATGACTGGAGTGAACAAGTGGCTTTGCGAGTCGATGCTCAGCTACTGGAGCAGGTTGAAGCACTCGAAGACAAGGTTGCCAATGCCAGTATGCAAGTTAAAGGCTGGAAGTTACCACCCAGATCTGGTACAGACGAAGCCGAGGAATTAGAAAAAATTAATGAAGTTGAACAAGTTAGTGCTGTTGAACAAGCAAGACAAAGGCTATTATCATTAGAGGCAGCAATCGAGAGAAGGTATCTTAAACCACCTCTCGGTATCTGGTAAGTTATATAACACAAGCAACTTAAGTTGGTTCATCCAAAAACAGTACTGAGTAGAGCTGCGGTTAAATCATTCACGTATTCATATGAATTCGAATCGTTGCAGTAATCAAACGGAAACGATTGGAAAGAAATTGAATTGTTTGAGGCGTATTAAAATTTATACAAAAGAATCGAATAGAAATGGTTAAAATCGAAATTGTATATCACAGATGAAATTCTTTTCATTATCTTCCCCTTTAGTGGCTAAGAGAGGACTTGTGAAAGTCAGTTTATTAGTGAACTAGGTTAAGGATTGTTACACGAAAATAGTTTTTCATGTGACAATATGTTTTACATTACAGTACCGGAGATCCAAATCTTACGGCTCTTAAGGCAGAGCAAGCAGCTGCAACAAATTCCATTGTGAACAACTCAGATTCGAATGCTCTTGGGCCACCACCTATTGAAGAAACAACGCCACGGGGCCTCAATAACTGGCGAGAGGCAACTGCTAGGGCGCATACATCAGCACAGCTGGCAATGGCGCTTTACATGCTGGAGGCCAGCATCGCCTGGGACAAGAGCATCATGAAGGCAGTGAGTCTAACACCAGCTAGAAACTCGGTCTGCATCATGCTGCGAAACCGCTGCGTCTCACTCAAAGCTACCACTCAATACAATCAGCTATTGACTACTACTCAGGCCTCTGTGGGTATTCGCACTAACTTACTAACCGAATTCTCTTTTCATTCTTTCTTTCTTCCTACCTTGAAGGGCATCCGAAGAGAATGTTATCAAAGTTTAACTTGCAATACATTGTTGCGCATTGACTATGGAACATTTAAATGCTAAACCTCATTAAATATGGAGACTTTGAGTAGGAAGAGTATTCGCATACCCACTAAGGCTTAATGTTCCTTTCGGCTCATCCGGTGTGCTATGAAAAAATAACCTTTACACAAGCGGTTCTTTGGCATGATATATTCATGTTTTTTACCTCAGGAGCACCGAGGTAATAGAATTTTTATTTTGCTTCGTCTGGTTTTTGCCAATATTTTCCACGTTGTATTGGGTATCCGAAATATTCTAATTCCTAAAAGTCTTCATGTATTCAAGAGTTATTCGGATACCTGAAATATTTTAACGTAGACATTCTCTGGGAAAGAAATGTTGAAATTACAGTATACATGTTAGGAATATTTGAAATTCAATCATTTAATTATAAGAACATCAACATTCACACAGTGAGTTCAAAGCAATGGTATCACATTACCTTATTATATTGTCTAATAAATTTCTCTTTAATCTGTAATTACATGAAACCCTAAAAAATGCTCATGCAAGGTTTTACTCATAGGAATTTCAATATTTATAGTAAATATCAAAATTTCTTCATCTACCATCATCAACACTTTTACTTTTTGATACCAGGCTAAACTGGCAATATTTCTATGCTTGTATTCAATATTGCAAACGTCTTTAAACATTTTCAAATGATGAGTAAAGCTTTTCATCAAATATCATTAACAAATTGGCCTGTAGACTTGACACGTTTTTATAAATTATTTTTGCTACTACACTACAGTATTTGTGCGCACACCATAAATAAACGGACAAACACGATCCAGATAACAATATTCAACCTACAGATGCAATAAATGGTTGTATTGCAGTTTTCACGTAATAGAAATTTCTCGTGACAAATTGTAAGGTTCCTAAAATGTTGTTTATGAAACAATAGATTACAATAGTATAGACGTTGAGCTATCTTTTTTGTCCATGCAAAGGCTTGAATTTTATATTGAAAAAGAATATGAGCATTTTATTCCGAATCATGTGTTATATTATTTTCTAATAAAATTTCAGATTTTTTTTACAACTTTCCACAATGCATTTCCAATTTTCTCGTTTGATCTAAAAGTTCCTTTTTTTTTTATTTTCTTTTTTTATTCTTAATCAATTTTTCTGTTTAAAAACGGTGAAATCTTGTATTCTTTTCTTCTAATTTACGAAGTTGAAGCAAGTGGTAAGCAAATTACAGCAAACTTTTGATAGAATGAAGATAAAGCATTTTTCACAGTATTCAAAAACTAAAAATCAATATTATATTTTCATATTTAAAAAGGTTGTTTCAGCATTCATGTTATTGCACAATCAGTTTTACAAATGGATATGAGAAGCATGTTTACTGCAAAAATCGCATTGTAATTCGTTTTTGCATCTACAAATTCATTCTTTCATATGAAATATGATATATTGAAACAGCTAGAAACAGCTAGAAACGTTCCAATTCACGTTCCAAACTTGTATGAAATACATTACAATTGTCAATAATAATTTTTTTATTTGATGTATTCGAATGTGTATACTGTATAGTACAGAAATTGAATTTGTTCTTTAAATTATCACAACATTCTCTTTTGAAACCTACGAAGAAAATGATAGATGGAGGCTTAGAGTTTCTACTGGTCAAACTACAGATGCACAGGAATCTTGAATTACATCAGCATGAATTTTCATATAGTAATATACCGATGGTGTTTAGCGTTTTTCTGTTTTTCTTTCACTTTTCGCGTTACTTTGGCATAAACATGTAATTTGGTTGCTATATTTTTGCATTCGATGTTGATTAATTTACATATTTTTTTGCTGTTGTATGTATGAAATATTTGATGAAAAATTAGCGCATTATATGCTTAAGGATCTTCATACACAAATCTATGCAGGAGTAGTTGATACTATGTTTGTCACAATCGATAAATTTGCTTACGGCTTCGACTTTAGCCACATTACTTTTCTGCTTAGCGAGAAAAAAAAGGAATGGTCAACGTTTCTATGCAACAATTACGTGTCATCTCGAACTCTTTGTTTACGACTTATTATATATATAATACTATATTTTTTGGTTATTGCAACATTGAATCTGTTCGTTGGGTTTACTATATTTTTTCAGTTAAATAAGTCTGTAACAAAAATTTATTGTTATCCTAAGACCAAATCATCGCCATAGTTACAAAAAGAATACAGTACAGATTTTCATTTTATAGTAACAAAAGAGATGTTTCTAAAACTAATCGTAACTCCCGTAAATTTCAAGTTTTGCAATATTCAAGAAAAAATTTTACAACTAACCCTACGTCGCAAAACTCATTATATATATGCAGCAAGTCGCTCTCCGAGCATTAACACGAATGTTTTCGATAGTGAGTAGTTGTGCGAGATGCACAGTGTGGCGGAAAGTGGAAGAAGTAGTTTCAGTTCTATTTTTTGTCAAAGCTAAATTTGCCGGTAGATAGTTGAAAAATGTGCCGCATATAATTTCCATTGATTAAATTGTGCTTGTCAGATATTTCAGGAACCATATTGTAAACTATAAAGTACACTATCCGCTGTATTAAGTAAACACACATTCAACGCGCTTTTACAATCATCTATTTTATGGTGTTATCAAATTTGCTTTCTTATACTAAACTAATGCTTGCAGTGTAACTAGCAATAACATTGTGTGCATAATTTTACGTAATATTTAATTTTGTATCAAGTCAACACAACACTTCTGCCGCCATGATTGGTTCAAATATTGATTTACTTCGATCAAGTTGAGTCAAATTTGTATAAGAATTCTAAGGTGAACATCAATTAAAATTTGGCGAAATTGATATTCACATAATTTTTTTGTTGCCTGCACTTGACTGACTTGAATACTTTGACTAACTCAATTCAGCTGCATTAAATATTCACTCGCAGTGTATTAGTTTTCAAACTGTGTCCGCCTGGAATTATAGCTCTCATGTGTGCTCGAATCTTAACTTCTAAAAAAATTGGTCCAAACTTTGTACAAATAATACATTACTCTCTTTGCAAAAGAGGTATCACTTTTGGTGTTGCATTACGTAGGCACGTATTCGTTTTTTTATGATTGAAATTTTTTGTGTAGTGCAGTCATGATTTTTCAATACATACCAACAGATATAATTTATTGCCAGTGCTGATTTAAAGCTACTTGGATATTATATTGTTTCATTCAAACTAGTTTTTAACGATTGTTTTATTAATATCTAGCATGTTTGCTTGCTATTAAAATACATGTACAGTATTGAGGTGCGTTTAAATCGTTTCAGATTGTGCTGATTATTCTTTAATTTTTTTGATACATATGGAACATCTAGACTTACTCTTATTTGGGATCTTTTGTTCTTTTTTTTATTATTTATTTGATTTAAAGTTCATGTGATCATCTTTTGAACTAATACAATTAAAAGTATTCTTCGTGTACGACTAATTGAATACCTAATCTACATTCAATTATCATGATTTTATTTCATCATTATTTCCAAAAATTCAGCCTTGGGAGCCGATAGGTCCCGAGATTTATTTATACAAGGTTGTTTACCTGTATCTACATGCGAGGAGTTTGCGAGTGAGACTCAAGATACCTACCTTTATACATAAATAGCATAAGGGAAACGGAACATCAAGCATGTACTCCCTGTATGTAGTTTCAAGAAAATGACACTGTACACGAATGATTTATTGAATGTATAATAATTCAATTCCCGAACTATATTTTCAAAGCTGTTTACTATTCTTATACAAAATCAAACCTGTCAAAATAGCCACAAAATTTGTAATCCTTACGATGCAATTAAACAGCACAATCTTGAATAGGACAAAAACTGTTGCTCATCACTTTGCTAATCAACGAGTCTCTTTTTTTTTTCTGTTTCCAGAATTGCCAGTTCTGTCATAGCGGCGACAACGAAGACAAACTACTGTTGTGTGATGGTTGTGACCGTGGATATCATACTTATTGCTTCCGTCCAAAAATGGAAAACATTCCCGATGGTGACTGGTAAGTGCTGCTTTTTAAGAACAGCTAAAATCTAACTCTAATGTCGCATTTCAACTATGATACAGAATTTTAATCTGGATTATTTCTCACAAATCAGAATACTGACAAAATCTAATTTGCTTTTACTGATATAATGCCCATCTCTCCACTAAAATCACTACTGCAAAATAAAGATTACGTAAAAAATGCCTTAAAATGTAATTCAAATATTTACTTCAATATCGAAGTATAGAGTAATAAAGCGAAATGCATTTTTTGGAATCATTCACATTTTTTAGTACATTACTGATTTTTTGAATGAATAGTGAATATGTTTCTTTGAGAGACGAGAGTTTGTCACATAGCGTAAAGACATTTTCAAAGATTTTATTCGACCTCACTTTGTACGCCGATTTCAGTAAACTCTCGAAATTTATACTTACAATGCTTAAACAGAAATTTAAATCTCGTTTTTAAAAGGCTAACGTAGCGTATATTATAAATTAATTTTTTATTTCAGGTACTGCCACGAGTGTATGAATAAAGCAACAGGTGAAAGAAATTGCTTGGTATGCGGTAAACGAATGGGAAAAAATTTAGTTCTATGCGAATTATGCCCAAGGGCTTATCATACCGACTGCCACAATCCTGTAATGCCTAAGGTAAGGTGTTTGGACCAATATTATGTTTTACTGTTTATTTTTCCAATGGGGATCCGGGCATGACAAACTGAGCGTAGTGAAGAGCCAGAGATAGCAGTCATGAAACTGGTGTTTGCTTGATAATTTAAGTTGTTTCAAAGCGACATGGATGCTTTCATTCAATCAAATTCTTCGTGCTTGATATTTATGTCTTTTATAACTTCTCTGCAAATCTTATTACTCGAGAGAATCAAAAATAGCTCTGAATTTCTTTGTTATAGGATTTCATTATCAATATAAAAATCGAACCCAACGTTTGAACCATATTTTTCAATAGTATCTCTAATAGCCAAGTTTGGCATGAGGATCCCCATTCGTTGATGGCTAACTAATATACGAATAGATCAGGTAGTTGAAAATGCTTCACCGAATTTTTCTAAGTGAATGTCACTCCAAACAGATGCCTCGTGGAAAGTGGTATTGTTCCAATTGTCACAGCAAACAACCAAAGAAACGGAACAGTAGTCGAAGGAGTCATACCAAAGGAGCAACAAGGGATAGTGAAAGTTCTGACCACCCACCAACTAGGTATAAAATTTGATTAAAAATCTAAGGTATACACATCACTTGAATAATAGGTAAAAAAAACTATTTTATTCCATTTACAGTCCAACTCCATCAACAGCGTCAAACACCCATGTCGAAGATGTTAGTTCCTCAGAGCCACCTACCCCTACTGCATCACCTCGCAAAGAAGGCAATAGCAGAGCACTGACGAAAAAGCAACAACGAGAATTGGCACCATGTAAAATTTTACTAGAACAATTAGAGCAACAAGATGAAGCGTGGCCTTTTTTATTGCCAGTTAATACAAAACAGTTTCCAACGTATAAGAAAATTATAAAAACTCCAATGGATCTCAGTACCATTAAGAAAAAGTTACAGGACTGTGCGTAAGTTAGATGTTTTTCATTAACACCATAAATAAAGGACTTCGATACCAACATTCGTGCTTTCAAAATGAGGCTGACATCGGCTTTCTTCATTCGGAAGAAAGAAAAAAAAAAAGCAATTTGTACAGTCAATTGCATACCGCATTTTAGGCTCTATGTAAAACTCTTTAATTTGCACTCATTAGTGAACCAGTAGAACTGATTTCAGTGACTCATTGAAGCTTCAATTTGCTGCATGTATACCATAGCCGTTTGTAAAGATCTGAAGTCAGATAATTGTAACATAATGCCGAGAATAACATGAGTCAACATGGTTCTTGTGCCTGAATAATGCATAGTTTGATTTCCTTCCTTTCATCGTAAAAATGAATAAAATCGTTATTGTTCTTTTCAAATTTTGTTTCTGTGATCAAAAAAGCAATATTTTGAAGTTTATTGAATTAAATTGAATTGATTGTTTGAATAAAATGAGACAAAACTTATTAACTATCAGACAGGTTAATTTTTGACAAAATTTACACAAAATCAGCCACTTCGAATAGAAATTTGAAGATGTACTGTTTAATTTCTTTTTTTTTTTTTTGTCTGTTGGGGTAACGATTATAGACTAAATTACTTTCACGGGATAGTAAAATATCTACGTTTTAAACAAAATAATATATCTTAAACAGTGTACCTATAGAGTTCTCTTATAGGTATCTCGTTCCGTTTATACCTTAATCTGAACATCAAGTAAATACCATTCGTAATCCAGACACAGATTTTTGTTTAACCCGTTGACAGGTGTATTTCAATGAAACGTTTAAGTGGATTTATACAATTCTTACACAGCATTAAAATTCGCCTATTCAGATGAATTTTAAATCGCTTAAGATCAATTAATTTGACTATTTGTGTACCAATTAATTGACCGTTTTCAACTAGAACTGAAAAAAAAGGTCCAGAAGTAGTTGAACAACATTTCTGATATCGGAAAATTGGCGAATAGTCAGGGACTTTCATTGGTCTGAAAAAAATAAGGAACTATGCTCGTCCATAAAGAAAATACATTCTTTACAACCAGACATTATTAAGCTTCATATTCAATATCTTTTCAGGAAAATATAACAACGGTATATATAGTATCAAAAAACATCGTATGATGTAATTCCATTGAGAATGGGAATCAATGGGATCCATCCCTTGAATTTGTTTACTCAACGTAACTCAAATTTTTTTTACTTCGTACAAAGTGACTAAAAAAAATTACATTTTTCGCCACGCAAATTCAAGGAATTTTATTTCAAATAGAAGGTTGATTTTATATTTTACACAGCATTAAATAACGTGCATTTGCCTGTTGAATAATATTCTCGGTTTATTTACTGAAGAATTGGATTTAAAATTAAATGTAAGATGCATATGGCACATGAACACTTCCGCATTTCTGATAAGCAATTCCACAATTTTCTTTGAAGAAAAAATTCTTTGTATGTGGTAAAATTAATATACAAACTGAAGTTGAATAGTGATCAGTACATAACATGAACAAAAAACGACATCATCTTTAGTTTGCAAAGAAATAATAGTGAGATTGTTTACATTTATTTCAGGTACAAATCAAGAGATGAATTTTGCATTGATGTCCGACAAATGTTCATAAACTGCGAGGTGTTCAATGAAGATGACAGTCCTGTCGGCAAAGCTGGTCACGGAATGCGTAGCTTTTTTGAAATGCGTTGGACAGAGATTACAGGAGTGCCACCACCTCCTCCGCCGACGCATAGCTGAGGCTCAGCACGCTCACGCAACAGCTGTCACAGTTTTGCGCACTTCTATTACTAGTCCAATGTAAGGTTTCACCAAATGTATAATTACAAGATCTGTCGTCCAGATATCTATGATTGTTTAGTACTGTTATTGTTAAAAATTGTGCGCTCGTGTTGAATTCTTGTAATGTTAACGAAAAATACGATTACCAGACAGTTTTGCAAATATTGAAATACCGTATTTATTATTGTACTTACTATCGTATTAGGTATATAATACGATAAATTTACATCAACAAAAGTTTTGATATTGTCAAGAGATTCTGTAATCACACCAATGAAAAGCTTTAATTTTTATCTAACACAATCATCAAATGTCCTTGCGACTTGCTTCCATTGGCTCAGTGTAAAAGTAAAGTGTGGTCTCTGCGTTTTAGTAACATATCCCAAATCAATTAGTGGTCCATTATTGTCGACTCAAATTTATTTCGAGCTAATTCTGACCTTATTTTCTCGTAATTTATTACTGTTGGGTATTTAGATTTTGACTTTTATGATCAGTTAACCTTGATAGCACAAAATTTGCATTTATATTTTAGGAATGTGTCTGAAATCATTCGTAGTATCGATTAAGTTGTCAAAATATTTCTACAACATTGCATGATGTTATGGAAGTAATTAAATTTGAGTATTTACTCTCGTAAATCATGAAATTTATGTCCCCACATCGTGGACGTTTATTTTTGTTTGCTTTGAATAATTTTATCAGTGAGTAATGTTATTACCGACACACACAAAATGTCAGCTAAAATCTTGAGCATTCTGTTGCATCTGTGATAAATAAAAAATGATAACATTTATTGTAATGTAGATGAAATTCATTATTTGTTGATGCTGTAATAGACTACGTTCATACTCTCACATCCTGCTTGTCATTCATTCTTTTAATACTAGAATTTCAGTAATAATTAGAACTCCACGAATCTCTCTTGACAAAAGAAGTTTGGAATATATTTTAGTATATTTCCTTTATCACTCATTTATTCTGTCATAAATGCAACGCTCCATTAACGACAGGTATTTTGGAAAGCTGAGAGCTTGTTATGCGTAGTGACAAATAAATCACTTTTGTTTATTTGGTAATGAAAAATTAACATCACATGTCGTATTTATGAATGAAAATTTGAAACGTAGTGAAGTATTGTGACTACTCGCAAAAGCACTTTTTAAATCTTGGCAAGATATCTTTTCTACAAAATTGATCAATCGACTGGTAGGATATTCAATATTTCAATCTCAGTAAGGGTATATTTTTCGTTGCTGTGAACTAGGAACAACAAGGCTTATGTGCCAATTGAAATGAAATAGATCGGAAAAAAAATTGTGTGTCCTACATTTTTTCAATTATGTAAAATACTTGGATACACTTCCAGCAGTTCGTGTTATTTCGTTAAAGTTCGAGCCTTGTCAATACCATTAAGTATTTCTCTGCATGTTTGAACGAAAACGTTGATGAATCATTTTTTCCCTACAGATAATAATCTGAATTATTTATCCACATATCTATAAATTTTTCGTGTGATCGCTCTATTTTATTTTAGAATCATTCACCCAATTTTCAGAGCTCACACGAAAAAACCTCATTTAAATGTTCTACTGATATTGAACAAACGGGACTTATTCAAGTGGGAAATTCTCGAAATTATAAGTAGAGACCGTGCATCATCGAATTTCTAACCATGGCCTGCACTTAGTGGAGTAAACTTACAGTATAGGTCAAAATATTTAGTCGAGTATTCTCATCGGAATCAAACTTACTGATGTTTCATAAGAATAATTTGTGGCTACAGTCAATATGGGTAACAGATCATCTTTCTTAAATTTGTCTGGATAACATACTTAATATATGGCTAAGTATTTCAAAGGAATGATAATAATTCACGTACTTATATTGCAATAATTTCTTGCCTAAACAAATTTCCAATAATATCATGAACGTAATAATACTATAGACAGAGAAAAATATTTTGCACAGTAATGAATACGGAGGCGAATAAAATTGTAAGGTTACTATAGAATTATAAAATTGTGTAGCATAATCCAAATACATTGGTATAGAATGAAATGCCATTCCACTGTTGACTATTGTTTTCACAATTTTTTTTTTTTTTTTATTGCATAGAGAATCCTCTAAATCGTATTTGCTTGTCAGTATTTTAAAGTTGTAAAGTGAAATTATTTGTACGATGCATTCATTATGAGACTTAATAAAGTAATTCTTAATTTTAAAACACACTATGCGTTTAAAGAGAAATATTTCGAATTTGGTATCTTGCGGAGTTCTAAAATTGCTGAACGAGCATAGTAATTAGTTAAGATTTGATTATACATCCGAACTGTATATCACAAGCTATCGAAACTTAAAATGGCATTACGGTCTAGCGTACGAGAAAATATAATTTACATAACGACTGAGAACAAGTCCATGAATTCACGTGTTCTTGAACAAAGCGTTTCATGTAAGTGTATAGAAAATCAGTATGTAAAACATCATTCAAGATTATAGAATAAGCATCTAGGATATGTGTGCGTCATTTTTTTTTTTGACGATATATATATATAAAATATATGTGTATATAGAATAAAATATGTTTGTATGATACGAACAATGTTTTGGAATGTGCATACCTTAACAACGGTGATTTGATCCCGTATCGAATCGTATTCTACTCGAAGTATTTCGAAAAAAGTGCTCTGGTTACCACTGAAAATGAATTTTAGAAACTTAATTGATTGCAGTCTTGTGTGACGAATCTGCTTTACATTACATGTACATGTTCAAACTATGACGATTTTCTGCATGTTTGGTTAGACTCTGGTACGATAATCTAATTGTACCGACATGATTTACGTCACATATTTTGGTACTCCTACCAAACGCTCATGAAAAATTATTGAACTTTCCATTCGTCGTATGATAGATATTCTAATATAAAAACAAACGCTAAAGTAAAAGCTTTAGTTATGCAGGAAGTGGGAAAAATATTGTGTGACATTGAAGGTAACCAGAACTCTTCCGTCACGCTATATTCCGATATGATACACTCTGTGTCTACCCTCAAATGTGGAAAGTGGAACATGGTTGTGCTTGTGATATTCGATGTCTCTGATTCTATTCCAGGTTCATCTTGCAATGCATTTTCCACGTTTGTTAATCTATATCAAGATGTAACAAGTGCCTACTCCTTGCTCTCAATCATTTGACAAAAAAAACTTAAGTTCATGTTCCATGTTCCAGGCATAATTTTGTTCTCTAAACGTACAACTAGTATGAAAAGCTACTTCGCAGTGTGTGAGATGTTGATTTTGAGATACTTGTAATGTAACGTGTGAATGAGTGTTGTAATGTATCGAACAAGTTATAGTCTTTTATAACCACAAGAATGACCATTGCGAAAATGATTAATTGAAATGTAATATCTTATTTTGTAAGAAATTGATGTAAATTATTGTCAGTACATTAGTTAAGGAAAAAAGTACAGTATTTGCACAAAAATCTAATATTAAATATGCCTACAATAAGCGACATATATTAGATTATAGTTGACGCGATAGATATCACAAAAAAGTAATTTTTTAAGGTATATTAATTATTTAAATTATATAGTACAGTTATTAGTACGATAACAACGCTTTTTATACGAACTTTAGTTATAAATGTCAAATTATCCGTTACGATGAAACGAAATGCAGTCGAAAAAATGTAAGTTAATAATAAATAATGATTGTCTATAGCATAAACAGAAGTAATATTAAGTAGCTAATACGTGCGTGCCTAGACTTAGGCTCACAATGCTATGTAAACGAATAAACAGACTTAATTATTGTATTGAGAAATAATAAATAATCAGTAATAAACAAACGAATGGTTATTACGGTGATATCGATGATTTAGGGCTGTGCGAAAATCTTTTTACGAGATTCGCGTGCCGTGTGTTTATTTAACCGTGTTGTGGACTCGGAGAAATTCAGATCCGTTGCTCGTAGCGCATCCGGACTAATGCAAAATTACTTCAGAATAGTGCATGACAGAATTTGTTCCAGCACTTTTCAAATCGCGACAATTTTCGCCAAAAATGCAAAGGGGTTAGCCTTACTTTTTCTTCATTTTTAGAGCCGTAAATTTTAGGTCTCAGATTCGATCTAAACGACCGTTCCCTGACTAATTGGACCCCCAGCAACTCAGAAAACGCAGCGAAAGGAGAGTGGGATCAACAGGAAAGAAGTTACGAAGGAAAATGCACCTGCTGAAAAATGTCGAAATCTGAGGTTCTGGTTTTTTGGCTGTAACTTTTTATCCGCTGCTCGCAGCGTATCGGGACTGCGCTAAATCGATTCGTCTCGCAAAATTGCGTCCGAATAGTGCCAGAAAAAATTTATGCCAGCACTTTTTAAATATTAATCCTCACGTAATATTTTTGATATGTTCTGATACTGAAAATATTTATTGCTATTCCAGGTACAACCCGAGGTGGTTATCGGTGGTTGTTCGAGGTGGTTGGCGATTGTTGGAGGTGGTCGGAGGTGGACGAGGAGGAGGACGAACTGAACTGAGTCTCAAAGCCCTGTTGACATAAAAGCAGCTATTTGACAGAAATTATAGTTTATAGTTTACACAGCCCATTGCATGATATTTCATTACAAATACATATGTTTCAATGTATTTAGGAATAATTTATCAAATATACAGAGGTCATGTGCAAATAATAAATGAATTCGACCGCAATTTGATGTATTTATTAGACTTTTAACAATAAATTTAAGCTTTGTTACTTCTTTTATTTTATTATGGATAATCAAAAACATTTCCGACTAATCGTGCTGTAGAAGCATGGGGATTAAACCAAACGTAGCAAAAGATTAGAAACAGTGTATGTAGAGTACGGGTATTTTTCTCATAATGCAAATAGAATAGAATACCACGCCTTGCGAATTAGCTTTCCAGTCAGAGATGAATGATGAATTTAACGGACTGCATTATCGTTGTTGAATACTCTACGCCTCATGGGAAACGAAAATCTGTAACGATAAAATTGATGCACCGGATCATCGTCGACTTTAACTTTTGAAATGTCCTACCATTTTCGAACACCTCCTACCTCCCCCTGCCACCTCCGACCATCAATGGCCACTTTCGACCACCCCCTATCACCTTCTGCCAGCGCCGACCACCTCCTAACATTTCCGAACACCTCCAACCATCCTATTTAGCTATATTAGCAGATTAGCTATGATATGAAAAGAGAAGAATTATTCATTTCGAAATGGGATTCTATTCGACGCGCGCTCGATGTATTCCATAACATTAGTATTCATAATTATTCCAACAACTTTTCATTTGCTCTCTCGATCTTGAATTTTCATAGGCATAGAATCGAAACGTTGTTTTAGCTGGTCGCAAGTGAAGTATCTGCGTTGGGTAGAGGAGCAGAATTGTTTTTCGAAAAGTATTCGGATGGAAAAAAATTCAGAGTAACTGTAATACATCACGGATGCGCTAATTTTGAACGAGATGAAATGGATGCTTCGTATATGAGACGGTATTTAACGCTGCGTAGTGGTTTAAAGACCTAGAAAGGTGATAGGGAGAGAAAGAACGACGCTTCTTAACACTTCGAGTGTATTTTAACACACATTTGAAAGATACGAGCGAAATTTTTCATCATCCAACTGTCGCAGAACGGCAGCGTTATTAGCCGACCCGTATCTTCAGTCAACGGCTGACCATCGAAGGGCCTGGCCGCTTGAGTCTGGAATCGGCAGGAGAGATAAAGTGCGTATTTCTTGTATGAAATGTGAAAGCTAAAATCATTATACATCATATCATATCATCATACCTCATACATCATACCTCATACATCGTACATCATACATCGTACATCATACATCATCATACATAGTATCAAAGTTCGAAACCATAGTTTGGATGTCGGACGTTCAGAAAGTGACGTCACCAATTCAGAATCAGCTAGCCGAATTCCTCAGTCTGGAAACAACCGCGCAGTAGAGCGGACGGATGAGAGGCGCGCTCCGCAAATTTCGAGTATCGGGTTCTCAACCTCGCGGATCGCGCGCTTCGGGTCCGCTACGTATTTCGAGTACCGGGTTCTCAACCTCCCGGATCCCGCGCTTCGGGTCCGCTACGCGGTGAAACTCGACTTCCAGGATAAGCGCTCCGTGGTTCCTGGTTCATGTTTACAATAAATTATTTCAATTCGTTTTTCGCGCAACCCCAAATTCGGTAGCTGTCGGTCCGCAAATAAAATTTCTCGACTCCCAGGATAAGCGCTCCGTGGTTCCTGGTTCATGTTTATAATAAATTATTTCAATTCGTTTTTCGCGCAACCCCAAATTCGGTAGCTGTCAGTCCGCAAATAAAATTTCTCGACTCCCAGGATAAGCGCTCCGTGGTTCCTGGTTCATGTTTATAATAAATTATTTCAATTCGTTTTTCGCGCAACCCCAAATTCGGTAGCTGTCAGTCCGCTAATAAAATTTCTCGACTTCCAGGATAAGCGCTCCGTGGTTCCTGGTTCATGTTTACAATAAATTATTTCAATTCGTTTTTCGCGCAACCCCAAATTCGGTGGCTGTCAGTCCGCTAATAAAATTTCTCGACTTCCAGGATAAGCGCTCCGTGGTTCCTGGTTCATGTTTACAATAAATTATTTCAATTCGTTTTTCGCGCAACCCCAAATTCGGTGGCTGTCAGTCCGCTAATAAAATTTCTCGACTTCCAGGATAAGCGCTCCGTGGTTCCTGGTTCATGTTTACAATAAATTATTTCAATTCGTTTTTCGCGCAACCCCAAATTCGGTGGCTGTCAGTCCGCTAATAAAATTTCTCGACTTCCAGGATAAGCGCTCCGTGGTTCCTGGTTCATGTTTACAATAAATTATTTCAATTCGTTTTTCGCGCAACCCCAAATTCGGTGGCTGTCAGTCCGCTAATAAAATTTCTCGACTTCCAGTATAAGCGCTCCGTGGTTCCTGGTTCATGTTTACAATAAATTATTTCAATTCGTTTTTCGCGCAACCCCAAATTCGGTGGCTGTCAGTCCGCTAATAAAATTTCTCGACTTCCAGGATAAGCGCTCCGTGGTTCCTGGTTCATGTTTACAATAAATTATTTCAATTCGTTTTTCGCGCAACCCCAAATTCGGTGGCTGTCAGTCCGCTAATAAAATTTCTCGACTTCCAGGATAAGCGCTCCGTGGTTCCTGGTTCATGTTTACAATAAATTATTTCAATTCGTTTTTCGCGCAACCCCAAATTCGGTGGCTGTCAGTCCGCTAATAAAATTTCTCGACTTCCAGGATAAGGTTGCTGGGTGAGTAAAACACTTTTATAATATTTCATGGCAATTGTAATTATATTTTATTTGAAATATTTCAAACTAGTCATGTTTACAATAAATTATTTGAATTCATTTTTCGTGCAAGCACATATTCAGTAGCTATGAATAATCTTATACAATTTATTATATTATTAATTAATTAATTAATATTCTTATAATATTTGATGGCAATTGTAATTATATTTCATCTGAAATATTACAAACTTGTCACGTTTACAATAAATTATTTCAATTCATTTCTCGTGCAAGCACATATTCAGTAGCTATAAATAATCTTATACAATTTATTATATTATTAATTAATTAATTAATATTCTTATAATATTTGTTGGCAATTGTAATTATATTTCATCTGAAATATTACAAACTTCTCACGTTTACAATAAATTATTTCAATTCATTTTTCGTGCAAGCACATATTCAGTAGCTATAAATAATCTTATACAATTTATTATAGTATTAATTAATTAATTAATATTCTTATAATATTTAATGGCAATTGTAATTATATTTCATCTGAAATATTACAAACTTGTCACGTTTACAATAAATTATTTCAATTCATTTTTCGTGCAAGCACATATTCAGTAGCTATGAATAATCTTGTACAATTTATTATATTATTAATAATTTGATTAATTACATTAATCCTTACACAATATTTTTGATGTGTTCCTATACTAAGAATATTCATTACTATTCCAGGTATTACCCGAGGTGGTCGGAGGTGGACGAGGAGGAGGACGAGCTGGACGAGGAGGAGGACCAGGTGGACGAGGAGGAGGACGAGGTGGACGAGGAGGAGGTGGGGTGGGTCGTGGGAGAGGACCTCTCCTCTCCTCAGAGGAGGGGACGGGGAGGGGCAGGGGGAGGGGCAGGGAAGGGGGTGAGGTGGGTGGGGAGGGGGAAGGGAAGGGAAGGGGAGGGGCGGGCGGCGGGGCGGGGGGCGGGGGAGGGTGGTCGGGTGGGTGGGAGGGAGGGAGGGAAGGCGGGAGGGCGGGTGGGAGGGCGGGGGGGGAAGGGTGGGAGGGTGGGAGGGAGGGAGTGGAGGACGGATGTCAGTGCAAGCCCGTTAGAGTTAATAGAGCAGAACACGCCCGCCCGCCCGCCCGCCCCTTCCCTCTCCCTCCCTCCCTCCCTCCCTCCCTCCCTTCCCCCCCGCCCCCCCCTCCCTCCCTCCCTCCCTCCCTCCCCCCTCCCCCCTTCCTCCCCCTCCCTGCCGCCCTCCCCTCTCCGCCCCTCCCCTCCCCTCCCCTTCCCTTCCCTTCCCCCTCCCCACCCACCTCTCCCCCTTCCCTGCCCCTCCCCCTCCCCCTCCCCTCCTCTGAGGAGAGGAGAGGTCCTCTCCCACGACCCACCCCGCCTCCTCCTCGTCCACCTCGTCTTCCTCCTCGTCCACCTGGTCCTCCTCCTCGTCCAGCTCGTCCTCCTCCTCGTCCACCTCCGACCACCTCGGGTGATACCTGGAATAGTAATGAATATTTTCAGTATAGGAACACATTAAAAATATTGTGTAAGGTTTAATGTAATTAATCAATTCATTAATAATATAATAAATTGTACAAGATCATTCATAGCTACTGAATATGTGCTTGCACGAAAAATGAATTGAAATAATTTATTGTAAACGTGACAAGTTTGTAATATTTCAGATGAAATATAATTACAATTGCCATGAAATATTATAAGAATATTAATTAATTAATTAATAATATAATAAATTGTATAAGATTATTCATAGCTACTGAATATGTGCTTGCACGAGAAATGAATTGAAATAATTTATTGTAAACGTGACAAGTTTGTAATATTTCAGATGAAATATAATTACAATTGCCATGAAATATTATAAGAATATTAATTAATTAATTAATAATGTAATAAATTGTATAAGATTATTCATAGCTACTGAATATGTGCTTGCACGAGAAATGAATTCAAATAATTTATTGTAAACATGACTAGTTTGAAATATTTCAAATAAAATATAATTACAATTGCCATGAAATATTATAAAAGTGTTTTACTCACCGAGCACAAATCCTCGTCCTCCTTGTCCTCGTCCTCGTCCACCGCCGACCATCTTCAACCACCCCCAACGACCACCGCCAACCACCTCGAGTTATACTTCGAATACTAATAAATATTTTCAGCATGAGAACAAATCAAAAATAATGAGTAAGGTTTGATATAATTTTTTTATCGATATAATCTACCAGAAAGATTATGAGAAGATTATAAAGTTATAGAAATTTTATTCGCGTACTGACAGCTACCGAATTTGGGGTTGCGCGAAAAACGAATTGAAATAATTTATTGTGAACATGAACCAGGAACCACGGCGCGCTTATCCTGGAAGTCGAGAAATTTTATTAGCGGACTGACAGCCACCGAATTTGGGGTTGCGCGAAAAACGAATTGAAATAATTTATTGTAAACATGAACCAGGAACCACGGCGCGCTTATCCTGGAAGTCGAGAAATTTTATTAGCGGACTGACAGCCACCGAATTTGGGGTTGCGCGAAAAACGAATTGAAATAATTTATTGTAAACATGAACCAGGAACCACGGAGCGCTTATCCTGGAAGTCGAGAAATTTTATTAGCGGACTGACAGCCACCGAATTTGGGGTTGCGCGAAAAACGAATTGAAATAATTTATTATAAACATGAACCAGGAACCACGGAGCGCTTATCCTGGAAGTCGAGAAATTTTATTAGCGGACTGACAGCCACCGAATTTGGGGTTGCGCGAAAAACGAATTGAAATAATTTATTGTAAACATGAACCAGGAACCACGGAGCGCTTATCCTGGAAGTCGAGAAATTTTATTAGCGGACTGACAGCCACCGAATTTGGGGTTGCGCGAAAAACGAATTGAAATAATTTATTGTAAACATGAACCAGGAACCACGGAGCGCTTATACTGGAAGTCGAGAAATTTTATTAGCGGACTGACAGCCACCGAATTTGGGGTTGCGCGAAAAACGAATTGAAATAATTTATTGTAAACATGAACCAGGAACCACGGAGCGCTTATCCTGGAAGTCGAGAAATTTTATTAGCGGACTGACAGCCACCGAATTTGGGGTTGCGCGAAAAACGAATTGAAATAATTTATTGTAAACATGAACCAGGAACCACGGAGCGCTTATCCTGGAAGTCGAGAAATTTTATTAGCGGACTGACAGCCACCGAATTTGGGGTTGCGCGAAAAACGAATTGAAATAATTTATTATAAACATGAACCAGGAACCACGGAGCGCTTATCCTGGAAGTCGAGAAATTTTATTAGCGGACTGACAGCCACCGAATTTGGGGTTGCGCGAAAAACGAATTGAAATAATTTATTGTAAACATGAACCAGGAACCACGGCGCGCTTATCCTGGAAGTCGAGAAATTTTATTAGCGGACTGACAGCCACCGAATTTGGGGTTGCGCGAAAAACGAATTGAAATAATTTATTGTAAACATGAACCAGGAACCACGGAGCGCTTATCCTGGAAGTCGAGAAATTTTATTAGCGGACTGACAGCCACCGAATTTGGGGTTGCGCGAAAAACGAATTGAAATAATTTATTGTAAACATGAACCAGGAACCACGGAGCGCTTATACTGGAAGTCGAGAAATTTTATTAGCGGACTGACAGCCACCGAATTTGGGGTTGCGCGAAAAACGAATTGAAATAATTTATTGTAAACATGAACCAGGAACCACGGAGCGCTTATCCTGGAAGTCGAGAAATTTTATTAGCGGACTGACAGCCACCGAATTTGGGGTTGCGCGAAAAACGAATTGAAATAATTTATTGTAAACATGAACCAGGAACCACGGAGCGCTTATCCTGGAAGTCGAGAAATTTTATTAGCGGACTGACAGCCACCGAATTTGGGGTTGCGCGAAAAACGAATTGAAATAATTTATTGTAAACATGAACCAGGAACCACGGAGCGCTTATCCTGGAAGTCGAGAAATTTTATTAGCGGACTGACAGCCACCGAATTTGGGGTTGCGCGAAAAACGAATTGAAATAATTTATTGTAAACATGAACCAGGAACCACGGAGCGCTTATCCTGGAAGTCGAGAAATTTTATTAGCGGACTGACAGCCACCGAATTTGGGGTTGCGCGAAAAACGAATTGAAATAATTTATTGTAAACATGAACCAGGAACCACGGAGCGCTTATCCTGGAAGTCGAGAAATTTTATTAGCGGACTGACAGCCACCGAATTTGGGGTTGCGCGAAAAACGAATTGAAATAATTTATTGTAAACATGAACCAGGAACCACGGAGCGCTTATCCTGGAAGTCGAGTTTCACCGCGTAGCGGACCCGAAGCGCGGGATCCGGGAGGTTGAGAACCCGGTACTCGAAATACGTAGCGGACCCGAAGCGCGCGATCCGCGAGGTTGAGAACCCGATACTCGAAATTTGCGGAGCGCGCCTCTCATCCGTCCGCTCTACTGCGCGGTTGTTTCCAGACTGAGGAATTCGGCTAGCTGATTCTGAATTGGTGACGTCACTTTCTGAACGTCCGACATCCAAACTATGGTTTCGAACTTTGATACTATGTATGATGATGTATGATGTACGATGTATGATGTACGATGTATGAGGTATGATGTATGAGGTATGATGATATGATATGATGTATAATGATTTTAGCTTTCACATTTCATACAAGAAATACGCACTTTATCTCTCCTGCCGATTTCAGACTCAAGCGGCCAGGCCCTTCGATGGTCAGCCGTTGACTGAAGATACGGGTCGGCTAATAACGCTGCCGTTCTGCGACAGTTGGATGATGAAAAATTTCGCTCGTATCTTTCAAATGTGTGTTAAAATACACTCGAAGTGTTAAGAAGCGTCGTTCTTTCTCTCCCTATCACCTTTCTAGGTCTTTAAACCACTACGCAGCGTTAAATACCGTCTCATATACGAAGCATCCATTTCATCTCGTTCAAAATTAGCGCATCCGTGATGTATTACAGTTACTCTGAATTTTATTCCATCCGAATACTTTTCGAAAAACAATTCTGCTCCTCTACCCAACGCAGATACTTCACTTGCGACCAGCTAAAACAACGTTTCGATTCTATGCCTATGAAAATTCAAGATCGAGAGAGCAAATGAAAAGTTGTTGGAATAATTATGAATACTAATGTTATGGAATACATCGAGCGCGCGTCGAATAGAATCCCATTTCGAAATGAATAATTCTTCTCTTTTCATATCATAGCTAATCTGGTAATATAGCTAAATAGGATGGTTGGAGGTGTTCGGAAATGTTAGGAGGTGGTCGGCGCTGGCAGAAGGTGATAGGGGGTGGTCGAAAGTGGCCATTGATGGTCGGAGGTGGCAGGGGGAGGTAGGAGGTGTTCGAAAATGGTAGGACATTTCAAAAGTTAAAGTCGACGATGATCCGGTGCATCAATTTTATCGTTACAGATTTTCGTTTCCCATGAGGCGTAGAGTATTCAACAACGATAATGCAGTCCGTTAAATTCATCATTCATCTCTGACTGGAAAGCTAATTCGCAAGGCGTGGTATTCTATTCTATTTGCATTATGAGAAAAATACCCGTACTCTACATACACTGTTTCTAATCTTTTGCTACGTTTGGTTTAATCCCCATGCTTCTACAGCACGATTAGTCGGAAATGTTTTTGATTATCCATAATAAAATAAAAGAAGTAACAAAGCTTAAATTTATTGTTAAAAGTCTAATAAATACATCAAACTGCGGTCGAATTCATTTATTATTTGCACATGACCTCTGTATATTTGATAAATTATTCCTAAATACATTGAAACATATGTATTTGTAATGAAATATCATGCAATGGGCTGTGTAAACTATAAACTATAATTTCTATCGAATAGCTGCTTTTATGTCAACAGGGCTTTGAGACTCAGTTCAGTTCGTCCTCCTCCTCGTCCACCTCCGACCACCTCGGGTTGTACCTGGAATAGCAATAAATATTTTCAGTATAAGAATACATCAAAAACATTACGTAAGCATTCATATAATCACAGGTTTTGTTTTTTGGCTGTAACTTTTGATGCGTTGATCGCAGCGTATTGGGACTGCGCCCAATCGATTTCTCTCGCAAAATTAAGTCGGAATAGTGTATGAAAGATATTATTCCAGCACTTTTCAAAATCGCGAAAATTTTCGCCAAAAATACAAAGGGGTAAGCCTTGCTGTTTTTTTGGGCGAAAAATTTTTGGTCTCCGATTCGATTTGTGTGACCCTTTTCTGACCAATTGGACCCCTAGGAACTCAGATAACGCAGTGAAAACAGCGTGGGATGAACAGGAGAGAAACTACGGAAGGAAAAAGCATCTGCTGAAAAATGTCGAAATCACAGGGTTTCGTTTTTTGGCTATAACTTTTGATGCGTTGATCGCAGCGTATTGAGATTGCGCCCAATCGATTTTTCTCGCAAAATTACGTCGGAATAGTGTATGAAAGATATTATTCCAGCACTTTTCAAAATCGCGAAAATTTTCGTCAAAAATGCAAAGGGACTCGCCTAACTCTTATCTTCATATTCGGAGCCGACAGTTTTACGCATCGAAAAGAGCGTGGAACCAACAGCAGAAAAGTTCGAAGGGAAATCTTCTGTTTTTTGGCTGTAACTTTTTATCTGTTGATCGCAGCGCATTAAGAGTAAGCTTAAAGTGGTTTTTCCGGTAATCGACTGACTCAGGAGAGTTTCTAAGATTTGGTATATTGTTCACAAAGTGAAGTAGTTTAAGTGTCCGAAATTTAGGGGTTAGTTATCGGGCACATAACAGAAATAAATTATGTTGAAAACCGATGAGAATGAACTTTTATAAAACGGGGGTTACGGCCGATCTATCATTGTCAAAAATGCAGTTGAAGGTTTTTTTACCTTTAACGAGTTACGGCTTACACAAAAACCGATGTATACGTAGTATGAAATATCAGAATTCTATAGGTGACAAAAAAAAACGAGGGTTCTCGGAAATTCTGAAGAAATATTTCACGATAAACCAACGAGAACGTACACCGAACGCGTTTGCTTGTAGGCGTGCGAATATTTGGTAACGTCGCTTACTTGAGCCCGAGATCAACGACGAGCCAGATTTGAAAATCACTGTACGTATATTATCCGTTGACTGAAGAATACCTTGACTGAGGAATATAAAGACAGTTGCCCCAATGGGCTTTGGTGTGACAACCGAAAATCGTCGTGCGCCTGCGCTCCCTCAGATGTTCCAAGGGTAGAGTTGAGAACTTATTGCAGAACATCAGAGAGTTACCGATTCCGACATGATGCTGGCTGCATTCGCTTTCCGAGTAACACAGTCTTCGCCATGGTAAGCCCAAGCCAGTACTTGGCCCGATCTAATTAAAGTATAGGTACCCGGGAAAAGTATGTATACGTGGATGATATATAATGATAGATCAGATGTCATAATAATGCAGAGACCAAAACGTGTATATGTATATGCGGTCCATGTACGATATTAATATATATGATCCATTTACGATTAATACGTCATGCATACTGTAAATTTGATAATTTTCCAGGAGACAAACTAAATTATCTATAACAATACGGCTATACACGTATATACTCGTCATCGATCTATAGAGACGAAAATCAACTAGCTGAATTCCACAGTCCGGAAACAACCACGCAGTAGAGCGGACGGATGAGAATCGCGCTCCGCAGATTTCGAGTACCGGGTTCCGTACCTCCTGATCCTGCGCTCCTGATGCAGCTCGACTTCCAGGACAAGCGCTTCGTAGTTTCCGCGCTCCAGCTCCGTTACCTGGTGAAACTCGACTTCGGGGACAAGATCTTCGTAGTTTCTGCGTTCTAGGTCCGTTGCCTGCTGAAACTCGACTTAGGGGACAAGCGCATCGTAGATTTGGGCTAATGTTCTTTTACACCATAATGAAGTCATAAAGTTCACGTATTCTCATGAGCTAGTATCAAGGCTAACTATCGCCGGATAAAGGATTAAGGAAAAGGATTTCTTACTATCGCTTAGGTCTTTGTCGTTTATTAGGCGTTTGTAGTTTTTGATAAGATCTAACTTTTCATTTCTAAGTAAAATTAGATCTAGTTTTTCCCAGATAATCAGAATTATTATTTAATGTTCAATTATACTTTCAAATTCCTTCTGCTCTTCTATTTTTGTGCTATTTGGTAACTAGTTAAATTACTACACACTGACGCACAAACACTTGTTTTAGAATTAAGGCTTATTGAATAAACATAAAAATACAAATTTACGATTTTACTTTTTAACCTGTTTGAAAACCCTGTGCAAATTTTATGTATTTTGGTCGTAAATTTTGATCCACTATTGAGAAAGTTGGCTTTGCTTCTTTTGCACTTTCTGGACCCAGAAATTTTTCCGTCTGGTATCGTTTTGTACGGCTGTTATTGGACTGGATGGGCCGTTAGAAGTACGAAGAAGACATCTGAAACAGCGTTGAACCAACAGCCGAAAGAATACTAAAAAATTTCGTTGGTTGTCCTCACCTGTTGTTCGCAGCGAACTTTTACTGCGCTCAATCGATTCATCTTGCAAAATTACGTCAACGTAGGTAGTTCATCAAAGAATGAATTCCAGAATCATCCAAAATCCTCAAAAATGTCACTGAAAATCCAAAGGGGTTAGCCTTACTTTTTTGAGCAAAAACTGTTCAGTCTTAGAATCGATTTGCTAGACCCTTTCTGGGCTACTTAAACCCTCAGAAATACGGAAAACACATTTGAATGAGCGTGGGTCTAACAGTAGAGAAATTACGAAGAAAATCTTTAGTTTTTTGTGTGTTTCACGGTTCGCTATGTTAGCTTATTGGCGTGGCTAGTCGAGCTGTGATTGATGGGAGAACGTGCTCGAAAAGAAGCTTGGTCCGAAATAATTACGTTTTCCCAATCACCGTCCAAGTTTTCATTCGTCGAAGCGAGGCTTTGCGACGAGCTTGGATATTTCACTCAATGAGCCAGTAAACACCGTCTTACCAAGTCATATCACAAATTAGTCCCTTTTTACGCAAAACGAAGTAATCCATGAAATGCAAATAAGATTACGAACACGTTTTAAAAGAATTGTATGTATACAAATGAAAGTATGAAATATAGATGGATTCCGAATGTATGCCATCAGAATTCCATTCAAGATCCAAATAATCGATATACCTACGTGAATTTAAAAAACAAGAAAGTTTAACGCGAATTGCAAAACCAATGTAAAATAAATGTGGCACGCGTTTGCCCGATCGAGTCACAAAAATACATTTCAATATTTTGCTGTAAAAATAGCCGTTCTATTAAAAAAGTTAAATAAATAACATATGACGTATAGCATTGCAAAGTGCAGTGGAAAATAATTTTTTTTAGTATAGCCAACTTTTTAACCAGGTTCTATCGATATCAGTAATATGGCCCACAAATAAATGGAATCCCCTCCCAAAAGGATAGATTTCCTAATCTACGAAGATTCTGTTTGTTGGACTCATGGAGAATGCGCCATATATTCATTCTTGATGCAAACATTTTATTTCTATTTTGCACATTTGAAATCATATTTTGTCGAACCGATGAAACAATCCGACATAACTATAATACTACGTTAATAGTTTGCCCCTCCCCTTCGATGTAGCTTAATTAACGTAATGCTTATTAAATGGCGTTCCACAATCAACAATATTACGGTGTGTGATTTCTAAAATTACGGTCTCCCAGTATATGCGATACATGGCCCATTAAAAATACTTGACAGAAGACTAACAATAAACGAAATAAAAGGAACACGTATCTAGGTGATAAACAGTTGTGAAGAAAAACAGTTCTTCACGAGATATTTAAGAGTAAAGACGTGTTTACGAGTGTCCAAATTAAACGGCTTGGCTCGTAATTTTTCCTCTTGCCTATTTCAAATACGCCAGAAGTAATGCTGATTTCGTGATTTATGCCATAATTAAATTCTATGGTTGGTTGATCCCGAATATGAAGTGGTGATTACGAGAGGAAGGCAAGGACGGTGAGAGCCCGATGATTCAGCCAGACTCATCGACCTGATGATTGAAATGTTCCGCGAGCTTCGAACACAACGCAACACCAGAGAGAGGAACATTTTTCCGAGATGCGACGCTACGCAAACTGATTAACGAGGACCGAACGCGTAGGCGTTTATCTTCGATCTCCTGCAACGAAAATTTGGTTTGTGTACAAACCACGAGGTCAGTTTTTTCAATTCACATTCATTCGCTCATTCGCGTTTTATAGACAATTTGTTATTGATTTTTGATGACCGTGGGATCGTATATTTTTATTTTTATTTTCATTATCACATAGCTGAATTCGGTTAGCGTATGATCAAGTCTTAAAAATCGGTTAAATAGTTCGGTATTAGATGAAATCACTGAGAAATCACTGATATAGTGATTTCAGTTAACATATGAAAACCCGAGTGGCGATTTCATGTGACTTCCCCTGATTTCTCATGATTCCCCCTGATTCCCTGGGATTTCATGAGGTTTCCTCTAGATTCTGATTGCTTCCGAATGATTCTGAAATTACCTGACTCGATTTCATGTGACTCGAGAAAAATTCTTGATAATTTCTTTCGATTCTTAAGGATTCTGGAGGTATGGAAATTTCAAGTTAAGAGTAATTTAATCAACTTGTTTTGCCTGAAATAGCACTATGTTTCGAAAGCAAACTTATCCAAACTTATCCCACGATCAGACATATTTATACAGTAATTAACACGGACCTGAATAGCAATATTTACGTCACGTAATATGTAATCCTAAAAGCAAAGTGAACTTGTTAGATTTACGATTTTCCCCAATAGTATTTCATGTAGTACTTGACGTCATTGGGTCAAGTAAATTTTTTTCGGGTCAAAGTCATGAGACTGAATTGTTTTTACAACAATAACTGTTGCCTGAACAACCATACGTGAATAAACAAATGATCAGTTAATTCCCTACATTTCATGGATAGCCATGTAGATTTGTTATTCGTGTGGAAAAAGGTACAATCTCGTGTAAATTTATGAGATTTTCAACTTTTCACGGATGGTTTCCCTTGGAAAAATAACGTGTTTTGCATGTGAATGTCCCGTCGGGTAAACCCATTTTGAGAATTAATGCAAGTAGGTACGGTGTGCTCTACATCACTCGTATGTAGGCCCAGATTTCCTCGTATGATACGCGTAACGTTTATGTGATTTAATTGAGCTTGTCACGATTTTATCTTACTTTATGGCGTTAAATGATGTAATGTTTTGCAAAATGCGTTGAAATACGTGTACCACTTTCCAAATCTGGAAAGCTTGACTGTTTATTCTTACAATCATCTAGGTTGTCACAGCAACCAGTAATTTATGGATTTTATTACATGCATGTTATAGAATAAAGGGCAATCTTGAATTGCGTCCACGAGAATAAATGTCTCACAAAAAAAGAATAATATGCGAAAAGCGGATTTATTTAGGCACGAAGTGCTCCTGTATACGTGTCTGCAGACTGACTACATTAGACAAATGATTAAACATTTGATCAATATTATATCGGCATCGGTCGCGCCAGGGTGTATAAGGGGTGTGAACACACCTTCGTTACGATATAACTCACCGCCAATAATGCAATTCTTTCAAATTTTCGTCAATAACGTTTTATGTGTGTATAATTGCTTACCCCGGCATTGCCGTGTCTCTCTTGTGTATTGAAAAGGCAATCGATAACGAGATGAAGAGACAATTTCCATCACGGATCATCTTGACTCCAATTCCTCTTTCACGCTAAAATCAACAGTTCATGAATTGTCATTTTTTCACCATATCCAAACTGCGTGAACATTTTATATTAATTTACTTTCTCCTATTCCTTTTTTAATACTCATAATTATCGGCTTGTTCCACATCCTCGTATTACATAATGCTTAATGTTGGTCTAATCTGTCGTCAGTTATTTAATAAAATTGAAGATTATTTTAAAAAAAAATTCATTTCATATTTTTCAAGTTTGATTTATTAATTTTTGGGGTAAATTTGAACTACCCAATGTAACTTTCTTTGCCATGCGTTACCGAAGTGAGATCCATGATTGTGGGTGGCCCGTCCTAAAATAATCAGCATAAATTTTTTTATACAGTGCCTGAGCCTGAACTTTCCCTTGATCTTGGTTTCCAATTTTTTTAATTTAATTTCTCCGCAATATTACTAAAAAGTAATAATTTTTTAAACGATTTGTCAATTTTTCCTTACACTTGTCCTACATATTTATTCAAATTTTTTCACGTTATTAAGGTGAAAAAATCTCAAATCTGAGTGTATGAAATGAATGATAATAACAAGCCAAATAATACGTAAATCGAAAAATAATGAACTTCATCCAAATCCCATCATGTAACAATTCAATTTGCTTAATATTTGTCACTACAAAGTCACATAATAATTACATATTTCAGGATATTATGAATTGCAATATGATTCTTATACCACTTTTTGCTACGTGGCCAGTACATTTTACAATAGAAACCTGTGAATTTATACGATATTATCTGTATCGTAATAGAGAATTTTTCAATAAGTTAGCTGAATTAAAGATCCATTTTGTTTTCTCTCGGTTATTTATTATTATATTTATTAAAAAATTTCTTAATGTTTTTTTTTCTCATTATTACTTAATTTGCAGCAGGAGTCACTATACTGAAACATACTGTAACGTAAGGTTTGTTTAAAATTTCGATCGCATAAAGTATTACAACTCTCTCGGGAGTTACTAGAGAAAACACTGAGGGTCGTTGAGCGGAAGGAACTGGTCAAACAGGCGTAAATAAATAAATAAGAAAAATGCTTTTATTGGCAATACGTGTTTACGGTTTGAAGTCTGAAACAGGACTGTGTTTACAATAATACGGTTTGATGTAGCAGCCTTATTCATTTTATAACATGTGATAGCTATTATGCGTCTTTTATATATTGTAACAACTGTTACTATTAAAGTAAAAGGGTTCGCCGATTATAAAGAGTAGTTAAAACTCCTGAGGAAATTATTTTAAAACGGTATATTCAAGAGAAATAGGTCAATTCCAATCTGTGTCTAGCACAAGACTGTTTTCACAATAATATCGGTTGACGCAGCAACCAAGTAATTCATCTTTTCGTAATATTCCCTTGTTTAATCCTACAGGGTGAAAAGGTTCCATCGTAACAATATGGTGACCACTAGATCAGAACAAGAGGGGTATAACGGGTGATTTCACCTTTTATAACAAGAACTTAACGAGTTTAAAGGCACGGCAAAGTAAAGTTATGAAAAAGTCTTTTATTTATCGGCAAGTATTTTTCTTGGTGAAAGTCAGAAACAAGACTGTTTTTTTTAGTTGACGCAGCAGCCTTATTCATTTCAAGCAGAAGAACTCTCAAGCTTTTTTTATCTATGCCGACTATTAGATCTTAAGAAAAGGGAGTAGAATGGGTGATTTCACCTTTTGTAACATAATTAAACCGTCCCTATCGATCTGGGTAGCGGCTCGTAAAATAATAAACGTGTCGAATGGAACGTCAGTTACTCGGTTAAATAAAGAACGTGTCTATAACACTAATTATGCTTTCATTCACCCTGGCATGTCCCGTCAATTCGTGTAGACGTGTTCCCCGTTACAAGATTTTTGGGCTGGAGACAGTCCATTAGTTTAACGGTCATTTTTAAAACAGATAACGTGTGGTCAGTATCAAAGTCCCGAATAGATTGTTATTCACAATAACCATAATTCAGAATAAAGTGGTTTGAGATTTAAATACGTCGCGTTATGTTCCTCAACGCGCTATCTAGGTGAATCCTGAGCAATCTTCGAAAGTGAAGTTACTAACTTGCAGCTATTTAGAGTCACCTTATCAGTCGTTTCCTGCGGAACATAAGTGAATCTTGTCTCTGGAGATTCAAAATGTCTTTGAAGAATTTGCAGTAAATATAAACGATATTTTTGTTCGCTTGACTCGTCCTGCCATTAGATAGATATGGTAATGAGGTATCCCAAAATCGTATTTTTGTTAAAATAGTATCCGTCTGGTAATTTCGCCATGAAAATGAGTTCCCCACAAGTCCCGATAATCATCATGGTGGTGACAACGACTAGTAGTTTCAATCCGGTAACGCACAATTGAGGCAACAGCTAAGTCATGTAATTGTTCCTGTGATTCTGTTCTTTATTAAATTGGCATAAAATCCCGCACCAATTCCTATTTCCTTGGGTTTAATCCATATACTAAAAGTATTGTTAGAAATATGTTGTTTCAGAAAAAGTGTTGCTGATATTCTTCTTCCAAATCGCAAAACTAGGATTTGAATTAACCGGTTCAGTGGTCAAGACATTCAAGACAGGATACTTGTCATATCCTAAAAATTTTGTTGAATGTTGTAAGAGTCTTCGAAAATTGATTTGTGTTAAAAATTAGACCAGGAAATTTTCAGGCTGTGTCAATACGGAAGAAACATTATTTTGAACTTAGTAAATTAGACTCAAATTTGGCAGGGGAGACCGGGGTATTCGGGATAAGGTAGAACAGGATAAAAATTATGCCCCTTTGCCTTGGTCTCCCTTATATTCTACTTTAAGAGAAAGGGCCAAATATATCCTCTAAAGAAATACTCTAAAAAATACAAACTAATATAATGAATACTAATTGTAAGTTTAAGAATACACCATAAACTCGTTATAAAAAGCACAATATCTACAGGTAATAGATCCGACACCGTGCGACGCAAAAATAAATGCTGTTTGTTCGGGTTAGGTTAAGGAAAGAGGTTATATATACATATAACAAGGAAGGTTCGTCTCTAAATTCGTTTACCGTCACGATATATTTATTACCGAAGTTCTCTATAGACAGACAGCTCTCGCTCCAGCGCGATCGTTTATACGGTCAGAAAATCCCCCCTTTCATTGCCAAGCACGGAGCGGGGAGGGTTGCGCACGCAACTGATAATGCTCGACATCCCGAGAATCTCGATTTCAGTATAAATTAAATCTGTACTTATTTATTACTTATATATCATTTAGCGCTACGGTAAATAACCCACAATGTGGTATTTTTGGATCAAGGTTCCGCAGCATCGAATATATATCTTCATTTCATGCGTCATCACGAATCCGAATTTTACTTCGAATCTCAGAGAGAATGTTGTTAATATTTGTGTACTAGGTATTTTAGAACCTTAGACTAAAACATATTTAACGTTTGAAGGAGGTAATTGGCAGGTAATATTAGTGTGAAACCATACTGAAAATAAGAATAGCAGTTTTTCGGAGATATCTGGGTATTTTCTTTTTAATGTATTTCTTTGTATTATATACAAGAACTTTTCTACTACTGTAAGATTAGCAGTTTTAACGGTCAGGAAAAAAGCATCATCGTATGCCAGAGATTTGCAGAAAAAAAAGATTTAACATTGACACTTCGCTAAAAAAGAAAAAACTAAAATGCTAAAGAAATAATGAATCGACGGGAACAGACATCCAACAGACTCGACAAACAAAGATATAAACGTTATGGAGAAAAACTAAAACTTCCTAACTAACAAGCACAAAAATAAATTAAATCGCTATTTTCATTGAGAATAGGAAAATTCAGCAGTACCAGAAGACGTGGCAGATAGATACTTCGAAGTGGAAGTAGAAGCGAAAACGACGATTGAGAGTTTGAAAAAAACCTGAAGGTAATGGAAAATTATGGAAAATCATCAAATTAAAAGCATTGCCTCACATGCTGCCAACCTGGACCGTTGATTAAAATCAAAAAGATGAATTCAGCAACCCGGGTGTACCAACGCGACCTTTGTAAGATTACTTCCTTATTTGTAAAAATGCAAGCTTCTCGGAAAATAGCGTTGAATGATTCGATCGCACTCAGCATCCGCACCAAACTACAACATTATATGGAAATTGGTAGATTGCTACGAAAATTAACTACGAAGATACAATGAGCCTAACAAAAATAAGATCCTGAAAGTTTCTACTCATAATGGAGCACAATTATACCATGATGCATCACTTCGTAAAGCACATTAAAACGACTCTTAGCGAATTAGAATCATTCGCAGACGCTTTCTCGATTCGCTTGACAACTGAAGTGCTGGATCTTCATACTCATCACGAGCATAAAGAGAGAGAAGAGCTACTCAAATTGATCAACAAACAAAGTGGCACGCCAGAGGTCATGAGTATACGCCAGCTACGAACATGTCGTAGCATCAACTTTGAACCCGAAAGAAAAGCCAGTCGTTCTGATGACAATCAGTGGGCCTGCAGGTTTGGCCCAGGTCAATTCCTTGCATTGCTGTCAAGAATTTTTTGAAACTGCTTGTACGTCACAAAATGAAGGAAGCTAAAAAATAAACCTTTGCCTTAATTTCCTAGGTACTGGAAATTATACGAAGGTCTCTAAACAACTCCAATTTCCGTTACATCTCGGCCAAGAGGATTTTGTAGGTACAGGCCGTATCCAGAGGTAATAGTCGATATTCCGAATCTGAAAACGAAGAAGTCTGTCATTTAGCATTCAAGTGAAACCCAACGGAGCAAAGTGCCAATACTCGAGTGAGGTGCATATGGAAGCTTTTAAGTGATGCTGCGCTGTTAGATTCACGATTAGGTCAATAGGCAAACCTGGCGACTAAAGAATCCAAAGCGAACGTACCAATTAGTGGAATCAATTGAACACGAACCAATGTTTATCATTTGACGTCAAAAACAATAAAGCCAACATTTACAACCTATGATACTTCATTGAAATCCTTGAAATTACCGTAAATTGGAGAAATGCCGTAGATTCGAGTGAATCGAAACAGAATAAACAATCCCACTGATATATGCTTGAGCTGATCCAACCTGCTGTGTTTCTGGCAAAATTGATTTGGAGATTAAGCAAGATAAGAGTCACCGACGTTACAGTAAACCCTGCTAGGATAGCTAATCGAGGAAGAGGTAGTTAATATGCAAGCTTATTTATCTCTTGCAGTATGTAACCGAGTAAAAACTTCGGCTTACGCAAACAGCTGATGGAAAAATTTTGGAAACAAGAAGCAATAGAACAAGTCACACCAAGGATGAAACAGCGTACGAAGAGCAATTCTCAAATATTCAGAAACTCATCGTTCACTGACCGAAAACTGCGAAAATCATCTTAGAAAATTCAGAAGGTCAAGCAATACGTCGATTATATGCCATGCGCATAACAGGAATAATGCCGCCGGGGAAGCATGGTCACCTCCTGCACTGCCGTCCTGAGCAACTTCTATGTCGGTTACAATCCACAAATTGTGGAAGCAGTTATGGCTCACTTGTTGAAAGGATAAGCAACCGACTTTGTACGAACTTTTTCGACAGGTGCTTTGGGCGGAAAAGTAAGAAGGCGAAGTATCACCACATTGAAACACTACATCGTTGTTCCTCACATGTACCAAAGTACCAAAGCCGCAGTACTAAATAGTTTTTGGACAACTGTCGAAATCTTATAGAAACAAACGAAGAATCAGAAGAAGTCAACGTATATTCCTAGCCCAAAAGGATGAACTTTCGAAGGATATTGTACGCTGTTCATAGGCATCATATCGATCCTTAACTCAGTCCTACCCCTTCTGTTAAGGCGTAATTGTGATCCTGACAATTTGACTGATGATAACACATACTATTCTGGAGTGGATGAGGTTGTATATGTCGTCATTATTGAAACTTTTTTGAAGTCATCGAAGGGATCTTACAATAAGAAGATATTGTATTCTATGCCTGTAAACTGCGCTGGACTTTCGTTGACTGCACGCTGCTTTAATGTGGATGGAAGAAAATATCGACATATTAATCATGGCTCCTACTTTACATGCTGCACAACTCGGTGGTACAGGATATAAGGATTATCGCGGGGTGGAGGGTAAAAAGCCCGCAACGTAAAGGGGGGGGGGGGGGGGGGGGAGCTCTGAGCGTAAATCTTCGTGTGGGGGGAAAATAATGAGCTGAAAGCGTGCAAGTTACCTGGAGTCCAGAGTATGTTCGTTAATTTTAGATTAAGTCTTTGGTCCTAAAGTTTATTATTACCAATATCTTTACTTTGCTCAATAATATGTACTTTCCTGCATATGGCAGGGTGCTGAAAAAAAGAACTTTGATATTTAAATACAATGCTGTGTCTAGTAAATAAGAAAAGTGAATTTATACTCACTTTCATCTATCAACGGGTGCTAGTCGCAAAAAATGAATTCATGAATGAAAAGGAAAAAAAGTCGAAAAAAAAAATAGAACAAAAAATAAAAAAAAGAATTAAAGACGAAAGAAACAAAAAAAAAATCGAGTCTAATGTGTAAAAAAAAAAATACGCTAAGGGTATAGTTATGATGTAATATGCATATTATAATGTGTGCTAATGCATCAGTTAAGTAGAGGGAAAGACACTCTTCCATTCGGTTGAAGTCCATGCCTCAGAATAGCTGTAGGTCAAAGAATTAGGAAGTTGTAAAGTTCCAAGACTTTCCTAGATGTGGCTAAGAGAGCGAATACGTAATCATACGATGGGTAAAGTTGACACGTCCAGAATGTAATCATTAACCTACAATGAAGTGATATTACTTAAGGTTTAATTAATAATAATATATGTAAATCATAAGTAGCTGTGACGACGCTCTATCTCCTTCTTGATTGAAAGCTTCTCTTATAATGGTTTTTTTCCATGAGGGAAACGGGCAAGATGGTTAACAGCCGTGCCTGTCACCGGACGCAGGACTATTGGGTGAGTTCCGAAATCAGTGGCCAGCGCTAAAAACTGCCTAGGACAAAACCAGAGCTAGTTTTGAAATTGAAAGATTAAAACAAGTATATACAAGATTTCCGATAGAACTGGTAGCTGATTCCGAAATGCACTTGTCGCAATTGAAAAGAAATAGAAAGTAAGCAATTAACATTGAATACCTGAGTCAATATTCAAATAGATGATTAATTATTCTAAAAATAGAGCTCAACCTTTCAACGCGATTTGGAAGTTATGGAAGTATCATCAACATAGAATACGACAAAGCAAAACTCACGACATGACTAAAGCCACTTCTAGTGGTCTTGAATTCCTATCAAAGCCTACTGCTACCTTATCGCCTAATATTTCCGGGTGAACTCCCTACAAATTTTCATGTTTCATACCGAAAGGACCGTAACTATTTTGGTTCCGGTTAGGGTCCGAAAAAACTTTTCAAAAACCGATTTGGCTACCACATGTATAAATAATGACGGCTATTGGAACGTGATGCGCGCGAAGGTTTAACCGGGAACAATTTATCTAGAGCTTTGCCTCAATTCTTCTCTACCAGGAACTTGTCCAACTTCATAAATTATGTTTATTGAAATGCTGTAGATTTGGGAAGGGCTTAGTCGCGGATCCGGGTTGTCTAGGATGATTAGGTTTCAATTTTTATCGTTATTTTTTGCGTATTTATCGTTGATTAGTGTTATTATCAGTGACCCAGGTCAAAATCGCAGTGATGATTAACTCAAAAATCTTGTTCAGCCCGCGACGATCTTCTGAATCCAAATAGGATTGGGCTTTCCATAATGCTGAGCTTATCGATTATTAAGTTTGTGTGATTGCAGTCTAAATATTGGTGTTTCAAAATTGGCAAAATCGTTGAAGCGCAGCCCGCGATATGCCACTTGACCTTCGTTAAGTAAATCTGATTGGACCAAGCTGAATCATCATTTTGTTTACATGAAGGCAGTGAGCGTCTCAGCAACTCGTGATAGGTCGCAGAAATGTCAACGTAGATGACCGCATTTTTCGGTCAATAAAAGTATTGTAACGTTTTTATGTTACAAACAAATTAATGGGTTTTCCGATAATTCAACAAAATGCAGTAAATTACAGAAAATAAGTTGAGCAAAAAACTAACCCCCCCCCCCGCGCACCCCTTGAAGAGAGTCGACCCGATTCGCATAATTTAAAACAATTTTACAGGTGACCTAGCAGACGGTGTTGAGGAAAAGCTTTAATGACAGAGTACGTGTTTTCGGTTTGAAGTCTGAAACAAGACTGTTTTCTCAATAATGCTGGTTGACGCAGCACCCTTATTCTTTTTAAAGACATAAGAGGTTTATAAACTTCTTTTATCTATAATGACTACTAGATCATTAAAAGGGGGTAAGACGGGTGATTTCACGCTTTGTAACAATATATTCAATATCTGCTATTAATTTACAGAATTCCAATTTAAAATCGCGAATATCTCGAGAACGGTGATAGATACGGCAAAACTAACGAAATATGGTAGGTTTCCGAAAGGCGAAATTAAATCGGGCAGCTAATTAGTCGTTTATAAGGACTTCCCTGGATTTTTTTTTTTATTTCAACTAGGTGCTCCGCCTCTGAGCGCTTCGCACGCCAACCCCACCTCGGTGCTACGCGCCTCACTATTTCCTTATTGTCTATTAGACAGGTGAATTCATTAATGCTGATTTGATGACAGGTCTGCAACTGTTGATCGATTGTTTCCGATCAACCCGACATTGCTATTGGCTCCCTATGCAGGCCTGCTCAGATTGTTTTAGTTTTTTTTTTTTCAAATAAATTTTTGTCTTGTACATTTATCACTTTAAATTTAGTTTGAAGTTAACCAGGGAGCGAAAAATCGTTCACTTTGGGATGTTTTTGCTTTGGAATGATAAATTTTTTATCATTTTCTTTACATTTCCTTGTATAATTTTCATTTACCACACGTAGACGGACCACTCTACGTCGTTCGTCTCAAGCAGCAGCTCCTCCTCTGCTGCTTCTGCTGCTGCGCACAGAAGCAGATCTAATCCGTCATCTTGTTTTATGGTGAAAAAGGTGTCAAATTATTTGCTTAGGGATTCATACGAATTTTGACGAATGATTGTATATAAGTAATTATTTTCCCATTTTTTATGCCTAGATGTAGAATTTACTGGTAATGATTCTCAAAAAGAATACAGACCGAATACAAAACAAAGTTGAATACAGACAGTTCCTTGTCCATCGATGTCGACGTATCACTGTCACTTAATATTTCTTCACAAACATGAATTTCATTCTGTGTTTACTTTTCTTTTTTCCATCAAATTGTAAGCTTTTGTTCGTTGATTGAAAATTGGTGTTTTCCTTCTCCATTGATATCGATCTATCTCCTTGACTTGATATTTCTTCACTCTCCTCGAATTCTGTTTCATTACTTATGCTGACATGTTTGCCAGTATGATATTTTTTGTTCGCTTCCCTATACTTTCGCTGCTGTTCTCGTCGTCTAATTTTTCTCTCTTCTATGTCCTTAATATTGGTTGGTCGTCCTCTTGATTTATTTTCCAAATCAATAATCACAATCGATTCTTCTAATTCTTCGACACCCTTCGTTGAATTATTTTGGCTACCACTCACCATTGCTGAATTATTTTTGCTACCGCTCTGCCTGTTATTCTCCAAAATCACCTTGGAAAAGATAAACAATTACAAAAAAAGTGATCTAGCAGTCAGTGCTCGAAGGTGAGTTGGAGCTGTGGCTCTAAAAATTAAAAGACTCCCTTTTTACTATCTGGCATTTGCCCACAGTCTCAAGGTAAACCACAGAAAACCTTGAGCAGATAGTTGAGCGTTAAATTGAATTTCAAAATTTGTGTGCCTTGTTTTATAAAGGTATGTGTTAAGGGTGAGTTAGTGAGTTCTTCATGAGATTCCTTGGCCGAAGACACGAGACAGACCGAAGGGCAGGAGACAGAACGGATCCCAGAGGAAGAGATTTTCTTTCAAAGTTCTTGCGGGGACCAAGATAAGGACAGGTGAACCGACCCGGGGTTTCCTCCGGACACAGCACACCCTAGAGTTGGGAGGACAAAAGTGAGAGGAAGCGGATGATTCCCAATTCGCAAAGCAAATTTGGCGATTGATTGGATTTATAGCTCATTCAATAAAAGAAAAGGAACGATCTTATCTGAATATCCGGAGAACCCAGGCTAAGACCGGACAAACAGTACAGCTGAAGGTAACATCGGGAACAGCCAAAGACGGCAGATTCGTCGGGAAAAATCTATAAAAACTCAAAGAAACTGACATATGGGTTAGAAAAATAAGAGGGGATCGACCAAACGCTCACTACTTCATTCAAGGATAGAACCGAAACACTCTTCAAGCCAAAGAAATCGATGTATCAAAATTTCTCGAATCGAACAACATCGAACTAACCTTAACCTGTCAACGAACTTTCTAACCTTCAGAGAGCTACTGAAACGATGCTCTTGACTGATAAGGAGCTAAGCGATCCAGATGAACGACTTTAGATTTCGAACGAGGGGAACGTCTAATTCTAAAAACAACGTCGTTAATCCGGTCAACAATAAAATAAGGACCTTCCCAATTACTTTGGAGTTTGGGACAACGCCCTTGTTGCCGACGAGGTTGAAATAACCAAACGGAATCTCCCTTCTCAATGTTACAACGGGGGGAAATTACGAAAGATCTAAGAGAATCAAAGAGTTCTCTGTGCGATTTAAGCGAACGCCGAGCCAAAGAAGTCTCACGAACAAGGAATATTTAGAAAGAAAATAGATGTATTTGCACACAAGCTCTCTTTTTAAAGTCTAGAGACTGACTGTTTTTACAATAATGTCGGTTGACGCAGCAACCTTATTCTTTTTAAAAACATAAGAGGTTTATAAACGTCTTTTATCTATGATGACTACTAGATCATTTAAAAGGGGACAAAACGGGTGATTTCACCCTTTGTAACAGTATATACTTCTCATCACTTTAAATCCACACAAAACTCTGTCGAGATTCAGAAGAATCCCGCTTCTGACACCAATGTTACGAAGCGGAAAATTGGGAGAGGAAACGGATTTATTTAGTGATGAAGCTCTCCTTTTAAAGTCTCGAGATAGACTTTTTTTACAATAATGTAGGTTGTTCTTCGCGATACACGATTAACCATATTGTAACGTTCTTGACGTTACGTTAATAAAATATGGATCCGCGAGTTTACTTATTAAGTCAAAGAAATCAAGAGCGTGAATAAAATATTGTGAAAATGTTTTTAATAGCGTAATATGTGTTTCTCGTTTAAAGTCTGAAACAAGACTGTTTTTGCAGTAATGTTGGTTGGCGCAGCAACCTTATTCTTTTTAAAGACATAAGAGGTTTATAAACGTCTTTCATCTATGCTGACTACTAGATCATTAAAGAGGGGGCAAAACGGGTGATTTCACCCTTTGTAACACTACTCCCCCCCGAGGAAAAGAGTCGTCCCGACTCGGGAAAGATAAAACAATTATAAAAGTAGTCTAGTAGTCAGTGCTCAAAGGTGAGTTGGAGCTGTGGCTCTAAAAATTTAAGAACTCCCTTTTTTACTATCTGGCATTTGCCCACAGTCTCAAGGTAAACCACAGAAAACCTTGAGCAGATAGTTGAGCGTTAAATAATTCCAAAAATTTATGTGCCTTGTTTTTATAAAGGTAAGTGTTTTCAAGTGTTGTGTATCTTCATGAATTCAAAATTATCAGCAACGGCCCAGATTGATGTCGGAAAGAAATTCAATCTTCCTCATGAAGGATCCCTCCGAAACAGGTTCGGATGAAAACATCGAAGCGGGAACCGACAATTCCGGGACCAAACAGGATAAAGGCAGATTCCTTTTTGAAAATTCACACAGGAAACAGGGAAATAGATGGGTGACTGATCCTAGTCTTCTTTAGAAACAGCACACCCTAGAGTTTTGGAAGGACAAATGTGAGTGATGGTATAACTAATCAAATTCACTAAGTGAATTTGGGAAAATGCACGAATAAAATAAATTGAATATGTATTCAAAAGAAAAGAAACGATCTTATCTGAATCATTTCCGTGTATTTCTTCAAAATAAGGCCACCAGTCATCTCAGGAATCGGGGAAGATTGGAAGGAAAAGGCTGTGCCAAATAACCTGAAAAAGTGCTCACAAAAACTGACACTTAAGGTTAATAAAATGTGAAAATCAAGCAATCGCTCATCGACCTCGAAAAATAATCGTGGCTCTTTTCACATTAATAAACCAAAGCCTATCCGACACAAAACTCGATTCTGAAGAAGAAATTTCTAGAAGGAAACAAAACCCCCAATAAAGCAAGTACAAGTTAACTATACAATACTATCCGCATGTTAAGGAAGTACAAAAATCTTTAAAAACTTGATCGGCTGTAGCTTCTGCATTGATAACTAAAACAGGAGCCGATAAAGAAGAAAAGGTTTGTTTTACTAGCCAATCTTCATGAACCTCATGAATAGTTCTGAGTAGCTCTAAAGAAATACTCGATTCTTCCTCACGAGAACGGGAACTAACTCGAGCAAAAGAAGTTTCTGGGGAAACTCGCAAATAAACAATAAAATCTACTCTGAGCTCAGACGAGCGAATGAGAAGATCGAAAATTTTCATCAATAAATGAGATTCGAAGTCGCGAAAATTACCTAACCTTCGACGAGCTTCATTTCCCTGACAGGCAATAAAATAGGTTGGGAATGCCTGTCACGCATAACCAAAATAATTCAAAGAAAGAGGTTAACTCCAATGATAATTTTATATAAAAACGTCTGAAACTAGTTCCTCAAACCAGCCTCAGAAGAAGAGTTAGTTTGAGGATTGAGGATTTTCTTCCCCAACCTCTTTATCTCTTCTTCGCCGATTATAGGAATCTGAATGCGAGTTTTGTATCATTTCTCTACTATTCTTTTTAAGTAAAAAGCAATGATTAGCATCATGTCCTATTTTATGACAAAATAAACACGTTACTACATTTTGATCTGTCCTAACTGCGTTCTTATTTACACGCTTGTTTTGCTGGTTTTGAAAAGAACCTCGATTTCTTGGTTTAAAATTACTATTGTTATTTTTATTTCTATAATTTTGAGGTTTTGGCTCCTCCGAGTGTTCAAAACTTCGTCTTTCTGAGGTGTTTTCGGACACCTCAATCCGACGAAGCTTGTTCAGCCCAAAATATTGTTTCCTCATTGTCTCCACCTCGAGGGCTTTGGCCGTTGCCTCCCGCAGAGAAGTGAGGCCCGATGTTCCAACGGCCATTTTAATTTCTGGGTCATTGATTGCATTTAAGAAAGCTTGTGTTGCTAATAAATTACGAGACGGCTCGTGATCTGGCAAAGCTATACGAGAAAGCCGTTCAATATCCTGACTAAGAGACGCGAGGTCTTCGTCTCGTCCTTGTCTTCTCGTCTGTAATTGAGCCGTGTACAGTTTCGTCAAGTGGTCATTTCCATATCTCAATTTGAGTGCAGAACTAAGTTTCTCATAATCGGAAATTTCTTCCTCAGACAATGCCGTTAAAACATTCAAAGCCGGCGTTCGAAGACAAGAGGCAAGACTGTGGGCCCTCATGGCGGAGTCCCACTGGTTATGTTTAGCTATCGTATTAAACTGACGTTCATAATCTGCCCATGGAATCTTTCCATCAAAAATTGGCGGTTTTAAAGGATAAAAAGGTTTCTCATTAATCTGAGAAGCAACCTCAGGAAATCTTGAATTATTTAATTGATTAAAATGAGAATATCGAGGCCGAACCTGAGTCAGAGACTCGGAAAAACCAACCTCATTATTTACTCTTGTTCTACTAATTGGAGATTCATCTACCCCCCTAATAAAAGGCACAGACCTTGATTCAGGAACATCCTGGGATCGTCCTGGATGTTGGACCTCCTGAACAGTAGGAACGGGTACAGGAGAGGGAACGGGAGAGGGAAGCGGAGTAACAACTCTGGAACCCTGCGGTGTAACAGCTGGTCCTCCAGTGCCACTCATTTGATGAACGGACTGAAGAGCCGCCACAGTTGTCCGGAGTAGTTCGTGAAGACTAGTCTCGGAACGCTCTTGAGCTTCTCTATCCAGTCTGCGCTGTTCTCGTTGCTCTTGAAGCAACTGGACAAGTTGTTGTTGTTGTTGACTAGCCGTATCCAGAAGCTGCCGTTGATATCTTTCGGCGGCTTCTTGTTGTTGGCTCATAATCTTTAGTAGGTCGATTTGTGAGACTGAGACCATCGTAGGGACAGGTAAAGAGTCCACTGAAGGTGTACAAATTGTCTCGGGAACTCGCGGATTTTCGGTGATGGAATGTTCTTCTCCGCCACTTACCCGACGACGAGAGCGCGTCAAACGACTGCTACTCATAATTAAAGTTCGCGCACTGAATTGACTCGATTAATAAGAACTCAAGATCCCACTTCTGACACGAATGTAACGTACTTTGACGTTACGTTAATAAAATATGGATCCGCGAGTTTACTTATTATCAAATCAAAAGAAATCAAGAGCGTGAATATAATATCGTGAAAAATGCTTTTAATGCAAGATATGTGCTTCTTGTTTAAAGTCTGAAACAAGACTGTTTTTACAATAATGTCGGTTGGCGCAGCAACCTTATTCTTTTTAAAGACATAAGAGGTTTATAAACGTCTTTTATCTATGCTGACTACTAGATCATTGAAGAGGGGGCAAAACGGGTGACTTCACCCTTTGTAACAATATGTATTCAAAAGAAAAGAAACGATCTTATCTGAATCATTTCTGCGTCCTTCTTCAAAATAAGACCACCAGACATCCACAGGAATCGGGGAAAGATTGGATGGGAAAAGGCTGTGTCAAGTAACCTGAAAAAGTACTCACAAAAACTGACACTTAAGGTTAATAAAATGTGAAAATCAAGCAATCGCTCATCGACCTCGAAAAATAATCGTGGCTCTTTTCACATTAATAAACCAAAGCCTATCCGACAAAAAACTCGATTCTGAAGAAGAAATTTCTAGAAGGAAACAAAACTTTTAGGAAAACAAAAGATCATTTGAAAACAAACAACTTCTTATATTGAAAACATCAAATCGTTGTTGTTCTCCGGCCGGCACGGACGCCGGCCGGGGCGTCCTCCCTCATTTCTAAATAATTTTACAAAAAAAAACTTCCCCAATCTCCCCTGTTGCCCGGCACTCTGTCAACAAAGTGTCAGACAATTCCTACTGACCAGCCCTCCACGAGCCCGAAGAAGGTACTTGACCAGGACTCGACACTGATCGACACGGCAACGGTCCTTGGAGCCGCGCTGAAATCTAACTCCTTCTCAACGATAATAAATGTAAGCTCTTTGAAAAATTTATTAATCAAAAGAAATAATTCAATTCTAATTTGAAAGATCCAAATGAAAAGAGTAAACCCATCTTAAAATCACTCTCTCTTATTTATAGAGCAACGCTTGAAGCAACATTAGGTTCGACGTAGTAAAATCGAGCCGACCAAAACCCGATTTCGTCTAAGCGTCATCACGCCTCGAACATACAAAATGGAGACCAGCTACGCAAAATATCGATTGCAAGAAAATGAATTTTTTAAAACATAACCTTTCACAATCTTTATGTTTTTTTTTTTTTAATAAAGAAAATCTATTTTATCATTTTTTTTATGTCTTTTACTTAATTAAGTGTATCCCTTAATAAAGCAAGTACAAGTTAACTATATACTATCCGCATGTTAAGGAAGTACAAAAATCTTTAAAAACTTGATCGGCTGTAGCTTCTGCATTGATAACTAAAACAGGAGCCGATAAAGAAGAAAAGGTTTGTTTTACTAGCCAATCTTCATGAACCTCATGAATAGTTCTGACTAGCTCTAAAGAAATACTCGATCCTTCCTCACGAGAACGGGAACTAACTCGAGCAAAAGAAGTTTCTGGGGAAACTCGCAAATAAACAATCAAATCTACTCTGAGCTCAGACGAGCGAATGAGAAGATCAAAATTTTTCGTCAATAAATGAGATTTGAAGTCGCGAAAATTACCTAACCTTCGTCGAACTTCTACAAAACAATTGCTACTGAATATCGATCTTTCCATCACCTTTACAGGTAATGAAGTCGTCTGCAGATGTCTATCTAACATAACCATTTGAGCGAAATGCTGAAAATAATAGCAATAACGATCTGGGTTTTGATACATCAAATCTAGAAGATTAATTCCAGCTACATCTCGATATTCCTCAAGAGGTTCTAAAAGTGTACAGACCTGGCGATCTGCTAAAAACCTCTTGGTGAAAGTTGTTTTTCCGCATCCGATATTTCCTTCTATAATAATCGTAAGCGGTCGAGTTTTACTCAAACGAATTCCAAAAGGTAAATTCTTCTCCCAATCGATGACCGACTGTAAAGAAGGTCAAATCGATCACAGTCGTCAAGGGTGTTCGTTTGAAGATCTAACCTCGAAGGATGTTCCTGGTCTTGGAGAGATTGTTCCAGGTTGATCTTCTTCAAATGGAGCAAGACGATCCAAGTGAACCACTTTCTGACGCGAATGAGGAGATCTTCGGATTCTATAAACAACATCATTTATCCGGTTAACCACTAAGTAAGGGCCTTCCCAATTTCTTTGTAGCTTTGGACATCGTCCTTTCTGTCTTCGAGGTTGAAAGAGCCAGACAGAATCTCCAGGATTAAATTTTAAATCTCTGGCTCGAATATCATAGCGAGTTTTTAATTTATCTGAAGCCATAGAAATTCTATTCCTAGCAAAGTGATGAATTTCTTCTAAACGTTGTTGTAATGAAAAGGCATAATCTGTTTGATGCTGTCTTTGCACAGGAACAGGGCCTTTCTCTAAATCTGACGGAAGTCGAAGATTTCTTCCAGTAAGCATGAGGGCTGGCGTCTGTTTCGTCGTCTCATGAATCGCAGATCTGTAAGATAAGAGGAAGAAAGGGATCCAGGAGTCCCAGTCTCTCTGATTCTGCTCTACGAAGGACGACAAATATTGTAGCAAAGTTCGATTCAGACGCTCTATCATGCCATCAGATTGCGGATGCAAAGGAGTTGTACGAGTTTTCCTAACCCCTAAAATCTGAGTAACCTCTTTCATTAAGGTTGACTCAAAATTTCGGCCTTGATCAGTATGAAGTTCTAGAGGAACTCCGTGTCTACAAATAAATTCTTTAACGAATGCCTGTGCTACAGTAGAGGCTTCTTGATCAGCGAGGGGAACCACTTCAGGCCACTTAGTAAAATAATCAGCAATAACCAAAGCATATTTATTTCCAGAATGGGTTATCGGGAGAGGTCCAAGAATATCCATTGCTATTCTTTCAAATGGAGCTCCCACGTTGTAAATTTGAAGAGAGCTTTGTCCCTTCGCTCGAGGTCCTTTCTTTGCCGTGCAGACTCGACATCTTCGACACCAATCTTCAACGTCCATCCGGCAACGAGGCCAAAAGTAGAAGTTGCGAATTCTGCCCAGAGTTTTATTTGAAGCGAAATGTCCACCTGCAGGAGAATCATGATAAAGAGCAAGAATCTCCGGAACTCGTGTCCTGGGAACCAAAAGTTGCCACCTGATTTCTTTCAAGTCTGCAGATTCCCATTTTCGGTATAAAATTCCATCAATTAAAAGGATAGAGTCCCATTGAGCCCAATAAATTTTCAAATCTGGCTCGGCTAAAGATATATCCTGCCAGTCTGGGCGAGTTTCTGCTTCTTTCCAAGACTTCACTTGATTCAAAGTGTCGTCCTCTTGTTGCGATTTTCTCCATTCCTCCTGGTTATTTTCGAAAGAAATCTTCCGTATTATAAGAGAGGGGTCACGATTTTTCTCTAATCGTGCACACTGTTTACACTCTGGCATTTCCTCGCAGGGTCTTCGAGAGAGAGCATCGGCGTTTCCATGATGAATTCCTGCTCGATGACGAATATCAAAATCGTACTGACCGAGCCTTTCTAACCATCTAGCTACCTGACCTTCGGGAGATTTAAACGAAAGTAGCCACCTGAGAGAAGCATGATCTGTACGTATCAAAAATCTCCTGCCGTACAAATAATGGTGAAAATGTACTACGGTCTTAACAACAGCTAAAAGCTCTCTACGAGTGACACAATAATTCCTCTCGGTTTTACTCAAAACTCTGCTGAAATAGCTTATCACTCTCTCTTGACCTCCCTGAATTTGTGACAGAACCCCGCCTATTCCTGAAAGAGATGCATCCGTATCTAAAATAAAAGGAATTTCGACCTCTGGATAAGCTAAAATCGGCGAAGAAATAAGATTTCCTTTTAATTTCTTGAAAGCCTCTTCGCATTCCGGGGTCCAGTCAAAAGGAATCTTGATTCCGGTCAAATGATGGAGAGGTTTAGCTATACTAGCGAAACCTTTTACAAATCTTCTGTAATACGTACAAAGGCCTAAAAAGCTTTGAACTTGTTCTTTATTCTTAGGTGTCGGCCAAGAAGAAACCTTCTCTATTTTGGATGGGTCGGTCTTCACACCTTGTGCTGAAACGATATGTCCGAGGAAGCCTACTTCTTTCTGGAACAGATGACATTTTTTCGGGCTCATTTTCAGACCAGCTTGCTTCAGCCTAGCGAAAACTTGTCTGAGATTTTGAACTTCTTCTTCAAAGTTCTTGCCAAAAACGATTATATCGTCTAAATAAACGAGGCATATTTTGCCCGTGAGCCCATGGAGAACAGCCTCCATCATTCGTTCAAAGGTAGCCGGGGCATTACTCAAACCAAACGGCATAACCTTGAACTGCCATAATCCTCCTAAACCCGTAACAAAAGCTGTTTTTTCTTTATCTAGAGGATCCATTTCGACCTGCCAATATCCGCTCTGAAGATCTATGGTGCTGAACCAAGTTGCACCAGCTATCAGGTCGAGGGTCTCGTCGATTCTGGGTAGAGGGTAAGAATCTTTCTTCGTTATATCGTTCAGCTTCCTGTAATCGATACAAAATCGTTTGGATCCGTCCTTTTTGTTAACAAGGACGATTGGTGAAGCCCAGGGACTAGACGATGGCTCAATCACATCGTTCGCTAACATGTCTTCCACAAGCTTCTTCACCTCTTCTCGGGCGTTGAGAGCGAGTCTTCGAGGAGCTTGTTTAATTGGTGAACTCTCTCCGACGTCGATCTTGTGCTTGACAGAAGTACATCGGCCCTTATCACCACTATCTTTGGCGAAAGAATCTATAAATTCTAGCAAAAGAGATTTAAACGATTCTACCTGAGCTGAATTTAACGAAATCGAAGATTTCTCAACAAGGCTCTGTAAATGTGAAGGGAAATGTTGTTGCCAATCATCCTTTGAAAGTTCTATTTCCCGAATTCTAGGAGGAGTCCAGTAAATTCCATTTCTATTTGTACAAAGAGTTATTTCGCGATTGTTTGAAGCTAGTGAATTTCTCTTAGTCGAGATAACACAGTTATGAGCTGTAAGAAAGTCTATTCCCAAAATACCTTCATCCTCTATATCTGCTATAAAAACCTTATGTGGAGAGTCGATACACCCAAAAAGGTTAATTTGGACAGTAGCCTGTCTCAAAACCGGGGTCGTCTCTCCAGTGGCTGTTCGCAGAGAAAAAGAGGGAACAATCTGGTCATCGGATTTAAAGAGATCCGATCGAACTACGGTTACTTCCGCGCCCGTGTCTATTACCCATAGACAATCGACGCCATTAACAGTACCACGCGCGTAAAGACCAGACTGTCGTAGACTTCTAATTAAAAACTGTTCTCTAAGAGGGCTTTCACTTCTAACAATCTGCGATGATTTTCGCCCTGACAAATCATCTGAAATTAGTTTTTTGGGTGAGTTCCTGTTGAAGAACTCGTTTGAGGATTTGCTTCCCCTATTTCTATATTTTTCTTACGCCAATTATAAGAGTTTGGATTCGAGCCTTGCATCGGTTTTCCACTAATTTTTTTAATTAGAAAACAATGATTGGCGTCGTGGCCTGTTTTTTTACAAAATATACAAGTTAAGCCGGTTTGACTTGTCATGACCGCGTTCTTATTTACACGCTTGTTTTGCTGGTTTTGAAAAGAACCTCGATTTCTTAGTTTAAAATTACTATTGTTATTTTTATTTCTATAATCTTGAGGTTTTGGCTCCTCCGAGTGTTCAAAACTTCGTCTTTCTGAGGTGTTTTCGGACACCTCAATCCGACGAAGCTTGTTCAGCCCAAAATATTGTTTCCTCATTGCCTCCACCTCGAGGGCTTTGGCCGTTGCCTCCCGCAGAGAAGTGAGACCCGATGTTCCAACGGCCATTTTAATTTCTGGATCACTAATTGCGTTTAAAAAGGCTTGAGTCGCTAATAAATTACGAGACGGCTCGTGATCTGGCAATGCTACACGTGAAAGCCGTTCTATATCCTGGCTAAGAGACGCGAGGTCTTCGTCTCGTCCTTGTCTTCTCGTCTGTAATTGAGCCGTGTACAGTTTCGTCAAGTGGTCATTTCCGTATCTCAACTTTAGTGCAGAGCTAAGTTTCTCATAATCGGAAATTTCTTCTTCCGACAATGCCGTTAAAACATTCAGAGCCGGCGTCCGAAGACAAGAGGCAAGGCTGTGGGCCCTCATGGCGGAGTCCCACTGATTATGCTTTGCAATAGTGTTAAATTGACGTTCATACTCTGCCCATGGAATCTTTCCATCAAAAATTGGCGGTTTCAAAGGACAAAAGGGTTTCTCATAAATCTGAGAAGTAACCCCAGGAAGTCTCGAATTATTCAATTGACTCAAATGAGAGTATTTAGGCTGAACCTGAGACAGAGGCTCGGAAAAATCAACCTCATTATTTGCTCTGTTTCTACAAACTGGGGATTCAACTACTCCCCTAATAAAAGGCACAGATCTTGATTCTCGAACATCCTGGGTTCGACCTGGATGTCGGATCTCTTGAACAACGGGAACAGGAACGGGCGAGGGAACAGGAGAGGGAACAGGAGTAGCGACTCTAGAACCGCAGTGTTGACAAGCAGGTCCTCCAGCGCCACTCATTTGATGAACGGATTGAAGGGCCGCCACAGTCGTCCGAAGAAGGTCCTGAAGATTAGTTTCTGAACGCTCTCGAGCCTCCCCTTCTCGCCTCCGTTGTTCCTGTTGCTCTTGAAGCAGCTGGATTAGTTGTTGCTGTTGTTGAGCAGCAGCTTCTTGTTGTTGTCTTGCCGCTTCTTGTTGTTGTGTCAAGATCTTCAGCAGATCAAGCTGAGAGACCGTCGAAGGAGTTAAAAGAGGATCCACTGAAGGTGATAAAATTTCTTCTGGAATCCTCGGATTTTCCATGAGAGAAGATTCTTCTCCACTTTCCCTTCGACGTGAGCGTGTCATACGACTACTGCTCATTGTTTATTACACGCACTGAATCGACTTAATTAAAAAGAAACTCAAGATCCCGCTTCTGACACCAAATGTAACGTTCTTGACGTTACGTTAATAAAATATGGATCCGCGAGTTTATTTATTATCAAATCAAAAGAAATCAAGAGCGTGAATAAAATATTGTGAAAATGCTTTTAATAGCGTAATATGTGTTTCTCGTTTAAAGTCTGAAACAAGACTGTTTTTGCAATAATGTTGGTTGGCGCAGCAACCTTATTCTTTTTAAAGACATAAGAGGTTTATAAACGTCTTTTATCTATGCTGACTACTAGATCATTAAAGAGGGGGCAAAACGGGTGATTTCACCCTTTGTAACAATATCTTAAAAATGTCCGCAGCTGCAGCTAATTCTGCTTCTCCCCCGTATATTCCATTTTTGTTCATGTGTGATTTGTAATCACCAGGTGACCTAATCACAGCACCGTTGGACTCATTACCTGTAATAAAACCTGCAAATGTAGACCAATTATCCACTATATTTGAAACGATACTCAGTCTCACCTCTCAGTATACACAATACGCCAACGCGCGAAAAAGACAATTCCTGTCGGGAATCATCGTTATAATTTTCGTTTGCATGTTCATTTTTTGCGCGTCAGAAACAGATACCTATAAAGATATTTGTCAAAGACTGTCATAAACAGCCGATGACAGCTGTCAAAGGGTTTGCTAGATGCTTTTTGTTTTGTTTTCGGTATCTCACCCCACCGCCAACTTCATGCGTATACTATTGTTATTATAGTCTTCTTTTTACACCGATATGAGTAATACTGTAAAGCACTTAACCGTCTAGTGCTTTTTTTATTTTGTTTTATCGACGGACTCCATCCTAAATCTCCAGAAGGAAAAATAATAGGGAAGGTCATTGGATCCAAATGACATGATAATTTGCTTAATACTTCTACACCCGTATCATTTTCTGAAATATTTTTCGGATATATACATAAATCAAAATTACATGGAATTTGACCGTCCTTCGATACTATATGAAAGGTTCATAAAAAGACCAATTATTATACACGTTCGAGACAATTCTTAATCTAACATCCCTATGATTCTCTTAGTCGTGGAACAAAAAATAAGCAAAAGGTCTAAATAGACAATTCCCATCGCCTTCGATTCGTACTTTAATATTATGTTCAGTCATGACACGAAAAATTAAGAAAAGTTGAATTATTTGTTAGTGAAATGTTTTCCCTCGGAAACTCAACAGTTATGTAGAGAATTACCTCAATATTGATTGCAAATAGCTCTTGCACAGTTAATTGTCACAGGTTAGCGTATAGGTCTGTATTGCCTGTTGGTTCTGGTCACAAATGTTAAAATCATTCAAATTTGAACGGAACGTCACAATTTCACTGTAACAACAACTAACAAATGGTACACGAAACGATGAACATCGATGTATTGATTAAAAAAAAAAAAACTAATCGTGGCATCTAAACTGTCAATTTAGGCGTAGAAATTTCTGCGTGAAAAATTTCAAGTAATCAACTTACGATTATCAGTATGTCGTCCCGTAAAAATTCTCTGTCGTGTACCGAAGGTTCAAGCTCTTCGAGTAATGGTGATTTAAACTCGGAACCAGCGGCAAAAATGTCTAAGATTGCCCAAGAACCATCGACTACGCTTCCGAGGCCTAACATCGCCCATGAATCTTTGACTATGCTTCCGTTCACAAAAACTGATTTTTTTTAACAATGAAGTCCACGTTGGAGATCACTTTATGTGAGTCACGGATATATTGCTTATGTCATTCGTATGCAATCTTGTACCTAATTTGCTTACTATAGAATTATAAATTAATTATTTCAGGTCAGTGATCGGTTACGTCAATGATATATGTATTTATCCCAAAGTCCATTAATGCAAAAGAATCAAACAGAAGTTTTGAGTTGTTCAAATTTATTATCAACTAGGGGCTCCGCCCCTGCGCGCTTCGTGCGCCAACCCCACCTCGGCGACCACTATTTCCTTATACATTGTCTATTAGACAGGTGAATTCATTAATGCTGATTTGATGACAGGTCTGCAACTGTTGATCGATTGTTTCCGATCAACCCGACATTGCTATTGGCTCCCTATGCAGGCCTGCTCAGATTGTTTTAGTAAACGAATCCACTCACATGTACAAAACTCCCTATGCCATGCAACCCCAATTGTATTTGGCAACTTGATTTACTATCATTTGCTTGTTACTTTTGATACTTATTACTCACTACCTGAATTTTATTTAGGTTCTGCAAGACATCAAAGTGTCCACTGTCTCCGTCGCCGGTGAAGAGTAGCGAGAATTGTCTTTCATCTTGGGATCCGATTTGGTGTGGATGAATTTGTTCTCCGCGATACACGATCAAACATATTGTAACAACGGGGAAGTGTACGAATGGACTGAGAGAATCAATGGGTTCTCTGTGCGAATTAAGCGTACGCCGAGCCAAAAGAGTCTCACGAAACGAGGATTATTTGAGAAAGAAAGTGGATATATTTTGACCCGAAGTTCTCTTTTTAAAGTCTAGAGACTGACTGTTTTTACAAAAATATTTGTTGACGCAGCAACCCTATTCATTTTATGACATATGAAGGCTTACAGTTTAAGATGACTACTAGATCATGATAACACGGGTGATTGATGATTTCACCCTTTATAACAATTGCAATAATTCGGGGTCAGGGGGTGGGGGAAATTTATTTTTAACAATATGATTAATAACTCTTATTGATTCAGCTAATTAAATTCTTAAATCGCGAATATCTCGAGAACTGTGATAGATACGGCAAAACTAACGAAATTTGGGAGGTTTCCTAAAGGATAAATTAAATCGGGCAGGTAATTAGGCCATCATGAAGACTTCCCTGGATTTTTTTTTTTTTTTTTCTTAATAATTTAATTCTAATTTTCAAATCTATAATCGCGAATATCTCGAGAACGGTGATAGATACGGCAAAAATAGCAATAATTCGGGGTTAGGAGGTGGGGGATATCTATTTTCAATCTTATAATTAATAACTCCGCAATTAAAACTTTTTCCCAGAATTTATTAACGCCTTTGATTGTGTCTTATTAATCAAACTCACGAATCCTTATTTTATTTTCGCAGCGTCTAAGAACGTTACACTGGTGTCAGAAGAGGGATATTGAGTTTTAATCGAGTCGATTCAGTGCGTGAAATTTTATTAACTATGAGTAATAATCGTTTGACACGTTCTCGGTGAAGGGAGAGTTGCGGAGAAGAACCTTCCATCACGGAAAATCCGCGGGTTCCCGAGACAATTTCTACACCTTCAGTGGACCCTCTTCCTGTACCTTCGGTGGTCTCGATCACACAGATCGATCCACTAAGGATTATGAACCAGCAACAAGAAGCCGCCGAACGACATCAACGGCAGCTTCTGGATGCAGCTAACCAACAACAACAACAACTTCTCCAGCTGTTTATCGACCAACAGGAGCAGCGTAAACAAGAACTCGCCGATCAACGAGAACAGCGGGGATTGGATCGTGAGGCTCAGGAACGTTCGGAGACCAGTCTACACGACCTGTTCCGGACAACTGTAGCGGCTCTTCAGACGGTGAACAGGTGAACGGCTCTGGAGAACCGGCCGTCACTCCTCAAGGTTCCAGAGCTGCTACTCCTCTGCCTACTCCTATTCCTTCTCCTGCTGTTCGGGAGGTACAATACCCAGGACGATCCCAAGAGGCTCTTAATTCAAGGTCTGTGCCTTTTATTAGGGAAATAAACGAATCCCCAATCCGTAGAGGAAGAGTAGATAACGAGGTTGGCTTTTCCGAGCTTCTGTCTTATGTTCAGCCTCGATATTCTCATCTTAGTCAATTGAATAATTCAAGATTACTAGGGCTTACTTCTCAAATTTACGAGAAACCCATTTGCTCTTTGAAACCGCCTATGTTCGATGGAAAAATTCCATGGGCCGAGTATGAGAGACGGTTTGATACAATAGCAAAGCATAATCAGTGGGACTCCGCCATGAAGGCCCACAGCCTTGCCTCTTGTTTGCGAACTCCCGCGTTAAACGTTTTAACAGCATTATCAGAGGAAGAAATTTCAGACTATGACAAACTTAGCTCTGCGCTAAAATTGAGATATGGCAATGACCATTTAACAAAACTCTATACAGCACAATTACAAATGAGGAGACAAGGACGTGACGAGGACCTCGCGTCTCTTAGTCAAGACATAGAACGACTATCTCGAGTAGCGTTACCAGACCATGAACCGTCTAGAAATTTATTAGCAACACAGGCTTTTCTTAATGCAATTACTGACCCGGAAATTAAAATGGCCGTTGGGACGTCGGGTCTCACTTCCCTGCGAGAGGCAACGGCGAAAGCCCTCGAGGTGGAGGCCATGCGTAAACAATATTTTGGGTCAAACAAACTTCGCCAAATCGAGGTGTCAAAAGTCACCTCAGAAAAACGGGATTTTGAGCGCTCGGAAAAGACCAAGTCTCAGAGTTATAGAAATAAAAAAAAAGTAATAATAATTTTAAACAAGGAAATCGTGGTTCTCTTCAAAATCAGGATAACAGAGGCGAAATTAAAAACGTAGTTGCGTCTGATCAAACTGTATTGTCTTGCTTATTTTGTAAAAAAATTGGACATGATGTCAACCATTGTTTTTTGCTTATGAAAATTACTGGAGAAGCGATGCAAAATTCGAATCCGAACTCCTATAATTGGCGGAAAAAAGATTTAGAAATAAGGGAAGGAAATCCTCATCGGCGTTTTGTTAATGCCGCCGCATTTAGTGAAGTATGTTCTTTTGAATTCATTTTGGGTGGTTCAAGAGTTGGATAAAGACTGTCTTTGATAGAAGATTTTCTTATAATGATTTGTTATTTCTGAGTTGCTAATCAACTTGAAATTTGTTTTCTTCGGTTGTTTCTTTCTAGAAACTTCTTCTCTGGAATCGAGTTTTGTGTCGGATAGGTTTGGTTTCTTTAGAAATGTGAATAGAGCCACGATTATTTTTCGAGGTCGATGAGCGATTGCTTGATTTTCACATTTTATTAACCTCAAGTGTCAGTTTTTGTGAGCACTTTTTCAGGTTATTTGGCCCAGCCTTTTCCTTCCAATCTTTCCCGATTCCTGAGGATGACTGTTGGCCTTATTTTGAAGAAATACACGGAAAAGATTCAGATAAGATCGTTTCTTTTCTCTCTTAAATGAATATTTAATCCATCTTATTCATGCTTTTTCAGGTTATTAGCCAAACAGCCTTTTCCTTCCGACCTTCCCGATTCCTGAGGATGACTGGTGGCCTTCGTTTTGAAGAATGACACGAAATAAATGAGATAAGATCGTTTCTTTTCTTTTAAATAAATATTCAATTCATCTTATTCGTGTATTTTCCCAAATTCACTTAGTGAAATTGGATTGATATTCCACCACTCACATTTGTCCTCCCAAACTCTAGGGTGTGCTGTTTCTGAAGAAGTCTTGGATCCAGTCACCCATCCTTTTCCCTGTTTGGTCCCAGAATTTTCGGTTTCCCGCCTCAACGTTTTCGCCCGAATCTGTTTCAACCGGTCGATCCTCCCTGAAGAGGATTAGATTACTTTTCGACGTCGACTTGGAGCGTTGCTGATGTCTTCAAATTTATGAAGATACATAACACTGAACAACACTTACCTTTATAAAACAGGGCACATAAATTTTGAAATTCAATTTAACGCTCAACTATCTGCTCAAGGTTTTCTGTGGTTTACCTTGAGACTGTGGGCAAATGCCAGATATTAAAAAAGGGAGTCTTTAAAATTTTTAGAGCCACAGCTCCAATTCACCTTTGAGCACTGACTGCTAGATCACTTTTACAATTGTTTTATCTTTCCCGAGTCGTGACCACTCTTTTCCTCGGGGGGGGGGATAGTGTTACAAAGGGTGAAATCAACCGTTTTGCTCCTTTTTAATGATTTAGTAGTCATCATAGATAAAAGACGTTTATAAACCTCTTATGTCTTTAAAAAGAATAAGGTTGCTGCGTCAACCGATATTATTGTAAAAACAGTCAGTCTCTAGACTTTAAAAAGAGAGCTTGTGTCCAAATACATCTATTTTCTTTCTAAATATTCCTTGTTCGTGAGACTTCTTTGGCTCGGCGTTCGCTTAAATCGCACAGAGAACTCTTTGATTCTCTTAGATCTTTCGTAATTTCCCCCCGTTGTAACAATATTTTTGCAAATTTGTGAAAAATTATGTATTTGTGTTCTAAAAAAGTTGCCGGAAGCCGGAGTCCGATATTGCAAGTGATTACGTCATAACGATGTGAAACCGTCAAAACTACGATTGGCTCTCAAAGTATCGCATGGAAAGATAAATCGACTCTGTTAGTGTCATTTAAAACCTTTTTTCTTCCACTCTTATAATACAAAAAAAATTTATACTCTGACCCTTTTTGTTTGCCAAAACGACAAAAAATTTGGGCGAGTTCTATTTCCAGCACCATTGAGAGAGTTACGTAAATGTAAAGTGCAATGGATTCAACGTGAAGAAAATACGTATTTAACATATTTTCAAAAAAGTTGATTGTTCAAGAGACGTTTAACAAGTTACATTGACGGGTATACCGCGAATACTGATAAGTATTTTCAGTAAAAATTAGGACAAATCAAGAGTATAGTATAAAGATTATTATAATTTTTTTATTGACACATTTTACCAAGAAGATTATGAGAAAATTATAAAAAATTATAGAAATTTTATTAGCGCATTCACAGCTACTGAATTTGGGCTTGCGCGAAAAATGAATTGAAATAATTTATTGTCAACGTGACAAGTTCGCACAATTTTAGATAAAATATAATTACAATTGCCATTAAATATTATAAAAATGTATTACTCACCGTGCACAAATAGTAACGTACCTTTTTGTTGTTGGTTTATGTGAAAATTCACCAGGTATTGGACCTTGAGCGCAGGAACCACGTAGCGCTTGTCCTGGAAGTCGAGTTGCACCAGAAAGCGGACCCGGAGCGCAGAATCCAGGAAGTAGAGAACCTGGTACTCGAAATCTGCGGAGCGCGATTCTCATCCGTCCGCTCTACTGCGCGTTGTTTCCAGACTGAGGAATTCGACTAGCTGATTTTCGTGTATACAGATCGATGACGTCAAGAGGAAAAAAATTTTGGGTGTCACTTTCTGAAAGTACCAACATCCGAACATCTAAAATATCGTTTCGAACTTTAATACTATGTATGTATGATGTATGATGATATAATGTATGATATATGATGTATGATGATTTTAGCTTTTACATTTCAGACAAGAAATACGGACTCTATCTTTCCTGCCGATTTTAGCCTCAATCGGCTAAACCCTTCGATGGTCAGCCTTTGACTAAAGATATATTCTTCAGTTAACGGGTCAGCTAATAATAACGCTTCCGTTCTGCGACAGTTGGATGATAAAAATTTTTGCTCGTACCCTTCAAACGTGTGTTAAAATAAGCTCGAAGTTTTAAGAAGCTGCGTTCTCACTCTCCTCATAAAAAAAAAAATCGCCGACAATCACCTTTTCAGGTCTTCAAATCAGGACACTGCGTTAAATACTGTCTCATATACGGAGCGTGCATTTCATCTCGATCAAAATTAGCGCGTCCGTGACGTATTACAGTTACTCTGAATTTTTTTCCATACGAACATTTTTCGAAAAATAATTCTGCTTCTCTACCCAACGTAGATACTTCACTTGCGACTAGCTAAAACAACGTTTCGATTCTATGCCTACGAAAATTCAAGATCGAGAGAGCAAATGAAAAGTTGTTGGAATAATTATGAATATCAATGTTATGGAATACGTCGAGCGCGTGTCGAATAGAATCCCATTTCGAAATGAATAATTCTTCTATTTTCATATTATAGCCATATTATTGTAGATAATTTAGTTTGTCTCCTGGAAAATTATCAAATTTACATGACGTATTAATCGTAAATGGATCATATATATTAATATCGTACATGGACCGCATATACATATACACGTTTTGGTCTCTGCATTATTATGACATCTGATCATCATTATATATCATCCATGTATACATACTTTTCCCGGGTATCTATACTTTAATTAAATCACGTTTTTGCTACGAATATTGGATGAAATTGATTCTCATTATTAATTTCTTGAATCGCTGACGATTCGGTAACGTTATAAGTCGGTAAATACGCACAAGCTAAATATTGACTTGGGCATACCTTACGAAGATTGTGTTACTCGGAGGTTATTGCAACCAACATCATGTCGTGATCGGTAACCCTCTGATGCTCTGCAATAAGTTCCCAACTCTGCTGCTGGAATACCACAGAGAGCGCCAGCGCGCGACGAATTTCGGTTTTCACACCAAAGCCCATAAGGGTAACTGCCTTTATAGTCTTCAGTCAACGACTCTGGTCTCCGTGCCACTCACTCTGAACTCAATTTGTCCAAGAACGTCTACCCTTGCCGACGTCACACGACCGTCGTATCCGCATGCGCGGAACGTCTGCGCGTCGATGTGTGCAATGGAAGTGAAAACTCTGTTTCAGTATGGCGGCGTGTAAGCGCAAGGAAGCATCGTATTTTGTTACGTAAGCCATATACCTCGTGATATATCAGTTTCTCGATTGTTTCGAGAATAACGGTGACTACGACGAGTCAAAAGAAATGTCCCGAGGCGGACGGTGGTGTTGTCATTGCTGGAAACAATGATTGTGATACGACTGTTGGAAATCTGCGACCCGAACACGATAGAATCGAGAATTCAGTAACGCACGAAGAGTCCACACGCAACATGTCTACGATAAAAACCACAGGGACGGGAACCACGCGAGTTCTCCCGGTGTTCAGTCATGTCAAATATGAACATCTGATCGCTGGTCTGTCCGGCGGGGTCTTGTCGACCTTGATGCTGCATCCCTTGGACCTGATAAAAATCAGATTTGCCGGTAAGTAGACGACAATTTAACACCGCCAGAGCAAGTGCCGAACCTTCGGACTCGTTCAGCTGTCATTGCTTCGAGTGTCCCCTTGCGGTGCACGTGGTCTGTACCCCCGAACCTCAGCGAAACGTCATGCCGGAACGGTTTTGAGCGTTCTTTTTGCCAATTTATGAATTTATGAATTTTTGAAATTGGTTATTTTTTTTTCTCGCCGATAAGATTTCCTGCATAATATGATGCAACACGTCTACTGAGTTACCACGTGTATGCAAAGTAGGTATGCGTAGCTATCGCATCGCCGATTCGTGTCTCTTTCGTATATATAATATTCATAGTTAATTAGCGATCGGCGTCGTCAGGCAACAATTCATCGCTCTTTGTCCCGTTAGCGAGTTATCACTGAGCAAGCAACGCGCGTCATGGCAGACATTGATACTTTCCTAGTACTGTTACCATTCAGGGTTCGTACTCACAGGGAAAATAACACTTGGAACAGTTTTCTATTAGGCATGCATTTTGTTTCTTTATCCACCCGTACATGAAGAACAAAGATATGAACAGCTTATCCTGAATTCCCTAACCTGAAATTTTCTAAATACATAGTTCTTAAATTTACATGGTTGAAATGAGTGACGTTAACCTCACAAAACATTGAGTTAAAATTACTGTTTCACAAATTTAAAATGCCTTTAAATAACATATGTTTGTGGAATATGAGCTTTGTTTGCATATTTTACGCCTCAATGATTTGTAGACAAACATAAAATTTGTGAACTAGCGATTTGCAATGAAAATACATCGTTACGTCAGTCTTACAAACTTCAACCCTGACGAAATTTTTCACGTAAATTTTGTTGGACACTTACTAACATAAACATCATTGATCCATGTTTGTGGCTAATCCAACGATTAAACACATTGTACATATTTCACAGTCCGGTTGATCTGTTGTTCTTGTGCCAATATAGATTGTGCCCCAATAGAAACTCATATTTCAAAGTACATATGAATCATTCATACACTGCAAATTCTGTCTATGTACGAGGTTCAAGTTGATAATAATAAGCAACGAAACAGTGAATTAAAAATCATTGTTTTGTAGTTTCAGAATAATTTTAAAGGAGTTGGTTTTCCAAAATATTGTTTGTCATCTTATTTATTAATATATATTTGAAACCAAATATCTTTAATTTTTCCTCACAACAAGTTGATATGTCAAAACAAAACTGTCTAATTCGAGTTAAAGAAGGTCCGTTATATATGCGATTAAAACTTTTCCTTGTACGATTTTCAAAAATAACTCAGCTTGTGAAGGTTTACACTCACATCTCCAATCTCACACGTTCTAATGCAACTGGTAAAATTTCTCATGTTTCTGGTAAGGGGCCAGCACATTTTACGACGGATATTGCCTCTTATATATTACCAAGCTGTTCTTTACTTCTACCAATTGCACCTCTGTAATTTACAAAATCGTTTACCTCAGCATCTGATTGTGTTTGTTTTTTCTTTTTTTGCGTACTATATTTTGGATTGTGTGGCTTTATCTTATATCCAACTATCAATGAATCTCGCCGACAAACTTACGCCATTATCGTGACTACTCTCCAATACTTTAATTCATAATCAGTAGGAATATTTTTTCAGGTGTATCTTTATAGGTAAAAAGCGAGTTGAATAGTGTAACGGTAATCTTTGGTACTCTATAATTAATTGAAAAATTCAGTACAGAATGTTCAACAAGCTTTCACCTCGTAACATTCGTGTTTTCAAAATTTTGGCTGTGACAATTTTTGAATAAATAAAGCTGCTGGCTTTAGTCCATGCTGGCATAATATAATGCAGGAAAAGAAAAATAGCAATCTGATCACGAAAGTGAATACATCAGATTTTCGTCCTAATTCGTTGTTCATAAAATGTACAAAATTATGGATAATAAATGTTTCGAAAATATATCTTCCGCAATATGGAAGAGATATATTTTTCATCAAAACAATTAGTTATATTCACCATATTACTGATCTACAAGCCCAGATTAAGGCTGATCACATTCTTTTCTTTTTTTTTTCTCTTGTTATTGTTACAGCCGTATCATAGAAAACAAATTTTCAATCTACATATTTCCAAAACAAAGAAACAGCACAAATTTTTCATGCTTATTTTTTCACAAATTATTACTTTACTTCAGATAAATTAATATGAATATGGCATTGATGCGATTTTTTTTAAAACCATTATGATATGTTCCAACGAACATGTGGTAAAATCCCAACGTTTTCTTCAGTTTGATGATGTATTGTGTACCGGATGAAAAACTGAGTTTCAGATTAGAAAATTCAGAAGATTCAAGTTTGTGATGTTGACTTAACGAAATATTAGATCAAAAGTGACTATTTTTTTCCAACACATCAGTATGTCTTTTTGTATCATGGATCAATGAATTTTTCAGACACTCCTCAAAATTGTGATGTACATGAAACGATTTTTTCTAATAATCCATGAATGCAATGACATTGTCCGATATCAAATTACAAAAATTCCACCCACATCGCGAATCCAGTTTGACGGGTCAAAATAACAATGTTAATTAAACTTATAACGATTCCCTATTTTTGTATAGAATAATCTACCAAACAAGTCTTAGGTTTTAGGGGAGCGACATGAGATGATGCTACGTTCCTATCAACAACTTTCAATTTTAATGCGTTTCAGTGTCAATGATGAAATGTTGTAAAATGTAAGGCTTATGTTTCAATAAGTCATAACTTAGCTGTTCAATAGTTCTCGACATGCGCTCTGGTCGCAAATCATAATATGAACACCAGATTCTGTACTTTTATTACAAGACTAATGTTTTCCATTTGCAGTTAACGATGGCATCACACATTCTACTCCACAGTACAGTGGTCTTCGGGGTGCCTTTGTAGAAATCCACAGGACAGAGGGACTGAGAGGCCTCTACAGAGGGGTAGTACCAAATATTCTGGGCTCAGGCAGCTCTTGGGGATTCTATTTTTTCTTGTAAGTGGTCAAATTGTTTGCCTTTTCTCTACTGCCAATAGTTATTCATGATTTCCTTCTTTGCTATACGTCAAAATAAAATAAGGAAGAAATTCTTGTACAACTGTGTGTACAATTTCCCTGAATTTCAAGAAACTTTTCATCGTTACGTAGCTTCCTAGTGTCAACTTCACAGAGATAACACTAACTTGCTTGGTTGTGTAAAAATAGAATATTGTAATTGTGTTGTGAATATCAGCAGCAACATAAAAAAGATAACGAGTTCTTTAAAGTTTTTTCTACACCGGGTAAAAAATTAAATCTGTTTTACTTTCAAACTGATCTTCTACGACAAAGCAATCCCGTTTCGGTTAGATCTAATAGAATAACCAACAATACATCTCCATGTGTTTATCTGCGTAAAATCTAATCAGCCAATATCTTCTTCATTGTCCTGTATTTAACTATACACTTTTAGGACATTACACTCCCATATTCTATTCAGTATAATTCTATAAATAGTATGAGAAAGTGTAGTGAGTAATAGAGTTGAAAGGAAAATTTACAACGGTCATAATTCTGTGATATCTCGTGGAACGTATCAAGAAGTTTTGAGCATGGGATCATGTGACCGATTTAGGAGCAACTACTTATATCATTACCTTTTGCATTGTCATCATCAAAGATTTATCTTCTTTTTTTTTTTATTTGCATATCTAATATTCCAAACAACATTTTTATGGAGAAATTTTCTTTCTCCTGATTCAATTATATTTTTGTCATTTCCAATCAAATTTCGCCGATATCCGCCTATGAGCATTAAATTCTTTAACATTGGTATGAAAAAAACTATTGCCGTCAATGTTCTTATCATTTATTGCAACTTATTTAATAAATGTAACAATACAGTAGAGAGCATAAAAGTCTGTATTCAGTAATAATAATTCTCCCATTCTCATCTGCAGTTGTACGAATTAATTATACATAATTAATTAATTTTATATCAGATTCACTTTCCCAATTTTTTCAACTTCCTTTATTTTTTCTTAGGTTTCTGACCCTTGTGATCGTGTGATCTCTACCTGGCCAAATTTTTTTCAACTGACCAGTAACTAATAAGAGCCCTAAATCTTGTATGTATTTAACTCGTAGCAGTGAGGCGTCATCCCATTTTCAAACTAATTCGAACCGATTATTTATAAAATCCCTCAATGACATGATGCACAGAAAAAAATTTATTGACCCAACCAATTCAGTAATTGCCTTGTGCGTTATTAAAAATCGATTCCATTAAAAAATACTTAAATCATCTCTACTGGGCATTACCAGGAACTATGATGGGCTTAGTTCAATGAACTTGTATTTGATTCATTGCCATACACATTTTGTAGATCACTGAGCAACTACTGAATCAAAAACAGCACATGATTCCTTGTAATCATTATTCTGTTTTGTATTTACGTATTTATTTATTAAGATAATATTTTTAATTTAGGGAATGTATATGTAAACATTATTTGTGTTCAACTTTTTGCACTATCTGATCTACAGTATAATATACGGGAGTATAATAAGCAATGTATTAATTGCATATTGGTTGTTTGTAAAATAGTGTACACTGTGATGCTAGCAACTTAAAAATATTTACCATCTCTAGAAATGAGATGATTGATTAATTGTTGATCAATTTTTGAAACACTTTTGTAGTAACTACATCTTGCTAAATCCATGAACCCGGTTAAGGGAAAGTAAAATGAATGCACCTATAATTATAGTGTTGCACGATTGTTGTTTCACTCCTCGTGCTAATATCTATTTCCATTTTTTATAGCTATAACACAATAAAAACATGGATTCAAGGTGGAAATGCAAAGAAGCCTGTGGGCCCAGTAATGCACATGTTGGCTGCAGCCGACGCTGGGATTATGACACTGTTAATAACGAATCCAATCTGGGTAGTTAAGACGCGGCTTTGCCTTCAATATACAAGTGATGTAAATCTTGCAGAAAGCAAAAGGTACTCCGGCTTGGTTGATGCTCTCACCAAAATATATAAAACAGAGGGTATTCGAGGACTCTACAAGGTAATTTTCACTGTGTAAAATAAAAAGTAAAAGACAAAGAGCCCTTTTGTATGAAACTAGAATGAAGTATAATACAGTACAAAATATTTCTTGCACTGATCAACCATTCTCGTAACCGTCAATGTGTCTTTTGCAAGCACATTTATTCTTAAAGGGGTGGTCGTCCTTTCACACTTAATTTTCAAGTTAATTCTGAATAACTGCTATAGATACAGTCGCAAATAATCACCGATTGTATGGCTGAAAGATGGTAGTTTCATCTTTATTTCAACCTCTAAAATTTTACAAATGGCTTATAGTTTTTTAACGTTGCACTCATTTTATTCGAAACAATGTTATTGAACTCTTTTCGTATGGTAATTTCCAAATCGTTCATATGATTTTTATAAAATTTTTCACATTCCATTCCGATACGTTGTTTTTACGGGAACTAAAATGATCCATGCTCAAACTAGACTGGGAATTGTAGTTTACAAATGTATTGAAATTCCATAAAAATACGGAAAACGTATCAAAAATAAAAAGTACAGTGACAATATCGAAATTTTTAATTCCAACTATAACTATAAGTGTTTTGAAATTAAGAGTATACAGATTTTTTGTTTCACATAATGAACAACATCATGAGGTGAAAGGTATAGGTTTGACAAGAATCCTGCTAGCTGTTGATGATGTCATAACTTGATAAATTGTAGACAATCTTTCTACTTTTGAAGCTTAGAATAAAGATCAAACTAGTATCTCTCAAACACGTAATTGTTAGTTATTTACGAAACTTTCTGTACGAATAGCTGTTTTTCAAAGATTATGGATCTGCTAATCAAGCACAAAAAAATTTACCACCCCCCTTGAGCAACTTCAGAATGTTGAAAAATGATCGCTTCAACTTCTTTGCGTTATTTCTTTAACGTGGTATAGATGTTTTATTTTCACAACGTTTTGCTCAATGCAACAGAGAATCTGGCCGAAACCTGACTAGGTAATAAAATTTGAGGACAACCTCAAACAATGGCGAAACATCACCATTGATGAATTTTTTTTCGATCTTATCCCAGGGAAAAGCCTTCCCATGTAAACAGAATGGCCAAGAATTTTGTGCCTCTGAAAATGGGCTCTTCTTGCATTCAAATCTGAAATCCGAATTGCAATACTTTCTACACATTGAAATTTCTGAAATTTTAATCGCACTTCTTTTCGAATAGGGTCTTGTTCCTGGAATGTTCGGTGTCTCGCACGGCGCGCTTCAGTTTATGACGTATGAGGAAATGAAGAATAGCTATAATGACTACCGAGGATTACCCATAGACACAAAACTGGTAAGTAGTATTTGAAAAAAAAAAAAAAAATAGAATGCTGCTAGTTATCTTTCAAGTCTAAGTGTAATTTTGAAAATAGATCTACAATAGATATAGCATAAACCGCATGCATTATGTTCCTTGTTAAATTCATTTCTAAATACAGGTATTGTACGATCTGTCACCCTCTATTAACATATTACTCTGATGTGTAATCGCAAATTACGTTAGTTTTGCTAAAATTTTGTGCAGTTTAAAGCTAAGTTTGAAGTGAAACAAATCCTCGATTGTGTAGCTAATTTTCTAAGCTCTCAAATTCTGATCAAAGTAAACTGTGGCCACATATATCTAGTTGACAATTGAAACAAAAACTATTTTGCGATATGATTAATTTTTACCATGATATTGAACGGTCTATTTGGTCAGCGTGTGAAGACGCTAGCAAAGCTTCTTGCTCCGCACTTGGTCATGACAATAAGTTACTTTCAACCAAATTTCTACCCCTTACCTCCATTATTAGTTAACTGCTCTACACTCGAGAATCTAACTTTAATTTTAAGTTTTCTTTTTATCTCAATATTCATCTAAAACAGCTCAACTAAAAAAAGAACTCCCTGCAAGGAGGTATTTTAAGTAAGAATACTAAAAAATTTATACTCATTTCGGCAGAAGAAATTTTGTTTGCGAAAAAAAATTTTGAAGAAAACCCAAATTAACTTTTTCGATTTCTAAATTAGAAGACATTTCCAAACGTTCCGATCCTCTCATTTTTTATTCGCTAAATTTACAGACATGCACTATATTAAAAAGAAATGCGAAAAATACCGAATTGAACTTCCCACTTGAGTCACTTGCCTATATAAGAATGCATACATGCTTCAACTAAAACTCTCTGTTTTGCACTTTGACCTATTAGGTCATTTTCATACCCAAGTCAAACCTCCAAGAGAGACCCAGCCATTGATTGTAAGATCCTTATCCATATAATAGACATATATCATATAACAGCAGTACCTTGTACTCATGATAATATACTGAATTATAATAATGATAATATACAACAAATTAAAAACGGCATAACGACCACAAAGTTCATTTATGGAATCCGGAAGTAGTTTGAAATGAATTAAGAATACCATTACTGGAAATATGAAATATGAACGGGAAGAAGAGACCGACGATGAATTAGGAATAACTCAAAGCTCTTAATTATCATCTATTATGACTGGCAACATTTCTCACGTGTATATTAATCTTAAAAAATGATTTTAATTCTGTGTTAACATTTCCTCTTTTCATTTCTTTGCAGAGTACAACGGATTATATTGGTTTTGCCGCCTTATCAAAATTGTTCGCTGCTATGGCGACGTATCCGTATCAAGTAGTGAGGGCTCGACTTCAGGATCACCATCACGACTACAGAGGAACTTGGCATTGTATTCAACTAACATGGAGGTTAGAAAAAGCTAGGGGATTTTATAAAGGGTTCACACCCTACCTGTTACACGTTTTGCCAAACATTTGTCTGGTTATGCTGATTTATGAAAAATTTGCAAACTAAGCCCCTCACTTACACCTACGATGAGATTCAATCAGTCAAAACGATATAAGTGATTCTAGACAATTGATTTCACGTATAATTTTAATGACTTTAGATAATTTTTATTATCATTTTATAAAAATGATATTAGTTAGATACAATGCAAGTGGTTGAATTTAAATTTAAATTCATTACTTGGCTTAGGAACTCTTATTTGCGCAGTAACTCGAAGTTAAGCCTTATATTTCACGTGATGTTACACATTCGTTACTTCAATCACATGCTTGTGACAGAATAGTGAATTCGACCTACAATTCTTATCTACTTGTCCATACACGTGTACTGCAATACTATCTAGGAAAGTAATTCATTATTCTTTTACATAGGTATTGCCAAATTCTATTATGAATTCCCTTGCGAGAAATGTTACTTTTTTTTTTTTTTGCTAATTATGCTTTTCACTGAGAAGAAGAATACAAAATATGTCTGACAAAGAAAAGTCATGAAATTTTAAAGATTAGATTACCCAGTATTAAATTGTATAATTCTTTTCACTAGGTGGACAGTTGTGTTTTTGACGCATATGTGCGGCAAACATTGAAAGGGTTAATAACGTGTAAAATGTACGGGCAATACCTATAATAATTTATTTCATCTTGTATTATGTCTAGCGGATAATGGATTGCTAAAAGATGAATCTGAATTGCAGTTATACTAGATCCTCTCTACATCTTTTTTCTTTTCTTTTTTTTCGTGATATATTTCAAATCACTTCAGTTGGCAAATGTTGGTTTCTGCTCATATGATATTTCAAGATAAGCTCATGTGAAATTGCAATAGAAATAGATCAATATCGAAGTGAACTTTCACTTCTGACTTATGTAGTATGTTTTACTGTTTCTTTTCCTTTTCTTACTCGATATCCTTTACATATATTTTACTTTTACAAGCGCAGTGATTACTTGGAAACATTTAGTCATATAATTTCTAATACGCTGAAATACAATGAACGTATATGTATTTATTTGAATGAAACTTTAAATCCAAAAGAAGACATTTGAATTGAAGTACGTTTGAAAAGGAGAGTTAAAAAAGCTGTTTGTTAGTACCTTTTTTTTTTTCTATATTTGTAATTTTTTCAGTAGAAAGTATGTATGTGCCGAGACCAATGTTTTCTAAAGAACGAAAATTATTTTCAAAAATTGACACAGCCTTTTTTAATAATCCTCTTCATAATCGGTTGAGAGTGATCAAGCATTGTCAAAATATTGATGAATATTTTTTCGAGAATACGTAACAAAATTGAAAGACCTACGTCAAGGTGTGAATTAGATAATGAACTTCTCAAAGATACAGTTAATAAATGTCTAATTGGTGTTTGAAATTATGCCGCATTGATCTGTTATTGAATAGTTGAAAACTGATGATACAATTATTATTTGTGACCACGAATGTGGTTAGGTGGTATTGAAAAAATTTCCGAGAGTAACAGTAGATTATTGCTGTGACGATAAAAAATATTCGATAAATATTTATATAACATTTGGATCAATTTATGGCACATAAAATCTCAGCAACTAATAAATCATGACAGTTTGATTATGACTGCTTGATAAGTAACAGTTATGAATATATATCGTCGCAATCTGTAAATATTAGTACAATTTATTTATGTTAGCCATGAAAATGAACATCTCTCTTTAAAACTCTTTATTCTTAGATCGCTTGGAAAACATGAAAGAAAAAAAAAAAAAAAGTACCGTATAGAAAAGAATTTAAGAGACAAAATAATCTATAAGTTATTATATAATGTTAATATTATCTATACATGAATTTCTTAAACAAATATAAATATTAATCTGTATCTTGGAAGGTTTTATTTTCGAACTATTATTTATAAGATAAGCTCATAACACACTTTCGTGCCATCAAATAATTATCAACCTTGTCCATTATAAAAACCATGACCTTGACCATTGTCGAAGTCATGTGCTCAACATCTACAAAGTCTAACTAATTTTAACCAAAGCCTTGCATTGCGCTGATAGTTATCAAACTTATTTTCATGATATATCATTAATATCGATAATATTATCTTTGACATTACCAATTTAGTTGCAATTTTATTCTCTTTCTCTGTGTGCTGTATGTGATAGTCTCTTTTTGCTAACCAATTTTATTATCATTACTATGATTTTTATTGTGATTATTCTTATCACTGATCTTATTAGTAATATTCAAAATTAAGTGTCATCTTATGGTTAACTCAAAATATTCTACATTTTACTGCATTGCTTATCGTCACAACAGTTTTCTCTACTTAGCGGGATTATTCATAAACAATCTGAACATCATTTAGCTACGATTACTTTTCTATTTGTTGGGATGTTTCTTTAATGGGATAACATTCATTCCGCATGAGAACTTTTTATTTTCTTCATAATTCACGAAAGTAAATTTAAGCTGACACATCAGAGATGTCGAAAAGTATTTGAACTGCGATGAACCGTTTTTAACCACTTCTAGTGAGCACAGAGTTCCGATAATCCCTCGATTCTTAGACATCCAGTTTTCTGAAAGTCACCGTTTATGAGAAACCTGCCTATTTATGTTGGAACTAAAAGGGGATTACATTTCTTTCTCGAATTTGTACCGGGTGCGTTCCGTTTGGAATGAAAATGAACAACAGTGATATGTACGTGATAAATTTCACTCTCAGAATTTAATATTATTTTTCGAAGTAATTGCCAAAAATAAAAGTTTATTCTCTTATTCAAATAGCAATTTTTTTCTCGTTCAACAATGTTAATTTACATGCAAAACAGTACGAGTACACAAATTCATTGCGTAAATATTAGGTTCTTGAGGTTTAACCCTTTGGAAGGGAGGGGGATTATCTCTATGTCCACTGGAAGTGATAAAAATTACAGTCAAATCAACATCGTAGACCCTAGATTGTTGACCAATAATTTGTAGGGTAATCAACGTATAAGTAATTGATTTTTTCTCTGCAGTTCAAATCCTTCATATGATATCGTATGTGCAGTAATGTGCTAACATGTCAAGACAAAATGTGTGTTTGCACATTTAGAAAGATGTCGATGAGTACTTTCCGAACTAGCTGAAAACGCCCTTAATTCAACACTTCATGGCCTTGTACCTAATTCAAGGCACTTTCTCCAATTTCATTCATTATGCCGCAATTTCATTTGGAATGAAAAATTCACGTACATGCTCATTCGTATTACATTAAGAATCGTGAAATTGCACGCAGATTCAATTTTTCATTCACATATGTACTGCTTTGGAAAATGGTTGCATTCCAAATTATTTAACCGCAGGCAAGAATCGAAGGAATCTAGACCGTTATACCGAAATACTAGTATTACAGTAACACGTACCGCCCAATCTCACAATACCCGAAGTCCATACAAAGTATCATGGCTTGAACTTTTTTGTTTTATGCTGATCATGTCATTTTTTCTTCTATGGGCTTATTTGATTATATATTGCAATGGAAACTGAGATACGGGGTGCTTTGAATCCCAAAACCACATTTCCATTCGTCATTTATATTCTGATCCGTTGACAGTTTGCTTCAAAAGAGATCAGAATTTTAATAAGAATTATAAAAACGAGAATAAGCGTTACGTTTTTAATGAAGTAATCGATCTAATACTTTGATGAAAAAATTTATCGAATTGATTTTGCAATATATTTTTTATCCAGATGTTGTATAATTGTAGATTGATTCGCAGAAATTGTCTTGTATCTTTCAAACTTTGCTTCAAACAAACTGGATCTTTTTAAATAATCGATTTACAAGCTTAATTTACATTCTTAACCATACTTTCAGTGCACATATTGAATGTTTCAGATAGTGAAAAACATTGAAAGACTAATTCTTCATTTTGTTGCACCTAGGTTTATGAGTATGAAGATAACAAATTATGATTAAGAGTTTCAAGCTTTCGGATCAAATGCTTCAAATTCTAAACTGTATCACCATTCAAAAATGAAACTGATTTAACAATGAAATGTAGGTTTTAACTAAATATAATTCTTCAATGTGTACGATCATGTATGTGTCGCGAAAAAAAGAAAAGAAAAAAAATGTATCGTAAACTTAGTTGGTCTGTAATTCCTCACCAATGATGTCATGCCACTGAAAATGTACGCACGTGAGTTTTCATTTTGACGGTGCTGCACATTTGCAAATTGCAGGTAAATTCGTCATGTTGAGAAAAAACGTATTTGGCATTTGCATCTGCGATCGACTATAGCTGAATCGATATCTTCCTTCATATTTTGAAAAGATTATTTATCTTTAGTGTGTAAACTTGACTTGATTCATCCGATACAATGCAATCAACTGTTCTACTTGTACGTCTAGATGTACGAACGGTAAGTGCATAGGTTAAACCTAGGTGAACCACCAGCAGTACGATTTTTAATCCAATCATGTGTTCTCAAACGACTGGTATAACGAAAACATAGCGCGTATAATAATACCGACACCGATCAGATTGTCAACTTCATTTACTGCAATTCGAATCGAACACATAACTTTTTTATTCGCTCTCAACTTTGTCACCGACTTATTATTCGCATTGCGATTACCTGACGCAGTTAACTGGAACTATTCCGATCGATTGCAGAAGAGGTTATAAAGTATTTCAGCACTGAATGCAAAGCTTTGGGACAAAATTTTGTTGGCAATGAAATAACTCTAATAACTCTTTGGTATTTTGTCACTCGAGTCGTTGATGTGAAAGATAAGAAAACTTGCAAGATTCAGATGGTAAAAAAATTTAACTTTGTCCAAGAAAAAAAATGTGTCCGAACAATTGTAATTGTTATAATATTTTGGAAACCAGTATAGCCGTGGTATAACGAAGGAATTGACTACGAAAAGAAAAATGTAAAATATTTGTGTCGTACTGCTTTGAAGTACCTGCAATGAAAACCACTAACAGCAGACTTTTGCTATGTACAGATGTGTAGGTATCTCTTTATGTGTGCAGTGGATAATTCATGGAACGTAATCGTAATTTGCGATATCATTGCCATGTTTGATTTGTGCAGCATGTGCTCTTACAAACCAAACAAATTTATATCGTATCTTATTCGTGTGCTTATCTGTTGGAGATTTGTTTATTTCGTGTTTATGTTTCTTCTTTTTTTTTTTTTTTGTCTACGGTATGTGAAGTGGCTAATATTTTATTCAAAATTTGTTTTAAATAAAATGACACCTTGACGATTACTTTGTTTATATATTGTTGAACGAGCACCAAGATGAAAATGTAAATACTCGAGAATTACATGCAATTCAAATCCAAAACGTAAATACTTATTTGAATAAAGTTTCATGATTCCGTTCCCTCGTACGTGTTACTTCTTTTTAATTCGCGTGCTTAGTGCGCCCAAGTTTTATCGCAAAATGGGGTCTGATTTGCGTCAATAATCGTACGTGAAACTAATACCAAACGTTGAGAGACACGTTGAGATATTCTCGGCGATGTGTAAAAGAACGTAATTTTTTAAGAACCGGAATTTATTGCTGAGATCCATTAGTGAAATAAAGTATTGCTGGTGGTTACAGGGGTGAAGGTTGGCGTGGCTTTTACAAGGGGTTAGGCCCTAATCTTGTCAGAGTGACGCCCGCGACTATCATCACATTCGTCACCTATGAGAACGTTTCCTACAAACTGCTACGCGCCAAGTCATCCCGCACGGAGGATTTACCTGCAACTACCGCTGTCGCTATATTGAACACGTCAAAAACTGAGGTAACAGCGAATTGAGTCCAACTCCCCGCAGAACCGACCCATTCGGAAGTTATCCATATAATTCAAAGACTGTTCAAGATATTCGGACGGTGAAGAGCAATGACTGAAAGGTTCACCATTGCATGTTTTTATGTTCCAAAACAGACTATGTACTGAATTTCGTTACTTGCAAGTGTAACTATAAGTTGTTAATGTTAAATTTGAATTTTGTAAAGATAGGAGTATTTGAATGTTCCTGTCATTATAATCCTTTCATCAGACTCGGCATTTTATTGTAACCAGTTCGTTTAATTGAAAGATAACAACTAGTACATTATGGAAAATACAATCTTCTTTTCAAAATACTACAATGAATTGCATAGTAAATTCTTCAAAACACCCGATACACATTTTAGTTGGTAGAATTTAAATCCATGCTCGAGGTCGCGAGTAGGTCCAGGTATGTGCAAGAATTTATTGAGGACAAAATACTACATGAACAACAAATTTTCATTATCACATGCTTGGATACGTCGGCGTACTATGTTTCATTTTGCGTCTATTTTCCTTCGCATTTCCTTTGTCTTACTTTTTGGCTTGCAAGGAATATAAGCATACGAATATTTCCAAACATCTTGTATTTACTTTTAAGCTTTCGATGCGCGGGCGTATCATTCTAATCCTTCGTTCAGTGCACAAGTTGTATATTTCGTTCAATAGACGTGCATATTTCGTTTAAACGCACTCTTTAAGTATTGAAAATTAATTATTGTTACAGAATCCAGTAAATTATTGTATTTATTGTATATCTACGCAATCTACTTCAATATTGTTCCGAATATAATTTGACCCCACATGTAAGTTGAGTTCGGTAATTATTATATAAATATATCTATAATAAAGCCAATTCTGCATATAATTCGGTACATATTTTCTGATTCACGTACAAGCATAAAAAATCTCGACTTATATTCGGAACGACATGGCAATAATGTTGAAAACTTAACTCTGAGAATATGCTAGGTAGTAATAAGTAATAAAAAGCTGTAACAATCGAAAAGAACCTTGGTCAACGTGTAACAAGGTAATGTAGTCAAAAATAAACTGTGGGAAAATGGATCGCGTCCCTCTAATTCATTTATTTTACTGCGCTGTGTCATTCTACCAGTAGAATTAGCTAATACATACATCTTCTTTTCTGCAACGGCATAGAAATACGGAAGATGAATGAATTGTAATCACATGGTGATGTAATAATTGATTTTAAGAGGCCGTAGGAATTAAAAAAGTCTGATTAACCAAATTCTTTTCTCTTCAAACCTCCGTTTTTCCATTTTCCGCGAAGGGGGAAATTATTATAATCGTTTCTAACGAATAGTTCGGTTTTCACGTTTTTTGATCCCTACAATATCCAACCTCCTATCGTTTTCAGATAAACGTTTGCGGTGTGATTGATTTTTTGACCGTAAATTTTTTTTATTAAAAAACTAGTCTCAATGAACGGATTAGTTGGCATGGAATAGCCCGTGCGTTAATTACATAAATCGTAGCAAAGTAAAGTAAAAATAATTTTATCTACTTGTGAGATAACGTAAAACTGTTAAACTTGTCACGCCACTTTCAAAGCGCAAACAAAAATCGTTCGCATTTGCACGGGTGTAAAGCGACACTGTCCTAATCCTGTTTAGTCATAAATTGAGATGCTTACGATATCCTTTGGCTTCACCGTGAAAGTTCTTCATTCGGTCAGGACTGTCCGCCGTGCGGTTAACCTCTACCATTTCTATGCGAATACCGGTTTGCATCGCATATTGGCAATATTTCAGCAGCAGTGCTGTTCTCATGATGAAAATATTCTCGAACATTATTTGAAAGATTTCGGTAACCACAACGCGTTGCAATTGTGTAAACCGCTTTTGATTCGTACTCTTTTGCAATGAAATTTTGAAAACCAGTATATGTGTGAACAATGTAAATACATACGATTATATTTGCAGCTTGAACGGAAATCGCGGCATTATTCACGCCTATTAAGGTTGCAACGTTGACTTCTCCATTTGAATTCGTACTCGATCTTCGATGCAACAGTAATTTTATTCGTGACGGAAATTTATTTAGCTGTAGTTTTCCGATCGATGTTTGGTGACCGGCCATAAAGATAATCGGCATACACTAATGAGATTGATTTTGAGCATATAGTCTTGAACCATTTTAATCATGTGACAAAGATGGATATCGTGGATACATTCGGTGCAGTTGGGCATTGCGAGCGAGACCGTTAAATTTCTGCCACTGAATCACAATTACAGGGGAATTTGATAAAAATATGTTTTTTTTCCAAGTATTGCGAAATATTGATACCATCAATATTGTATATTTAGAATATGTTAGCAAATACGTACATGAAGCTCTTGCACTTTGGGAAACACTGGTTTAACTTTTCATCGCCGGATTAGAAAGTTTAGAGAGACGAGCGCTTATTCTGCATGCCTAGAACTCTAGATTCTATATTACAGAAGTGAAATTATATAGGCACTAACTACTTACTTGTAAATACGTGAGAGATTTCACATACAAATAATGAACGACAAAAAGTAACGAATCTTAGTACTTAGATTAATTATCTTTTTGTGTCACGCATAATGATGCACTTTTTACCCGTTCTGGATTCTTTCGACGAAGCAAACCGTTACTCAATGTATATGCTTAATTATCGAAGCGAATGTTTGTTTACTTCTGTATTGTTTCGACAAATAATATACTACCAACATGTAAATTTAGTATAATGAAACCATCTTCCAAATTATACGATGTCTTCGCGTGACGGTGTGACGTGTTCAATCCAAGTATTCAGTAAAAATACAGTTGTCAATTTAGATTTTTTTCTCTCACCGTACTTATACCGAATTCAGAGAAACTTCAAAATTATTGGGGAAATAGTTGAAATGTTTCATACAAACAATTACCTGATTTGTCGTGTAAATAATCTACACCAACGACAAACAGATGGAGTGAAGCTTACGAATAAAATAACGCTGAGTAAATTACAAACAATTCAGAGTGCCCGCGTAAAAAAGCGACGAGGCGATGCAAATTTCTTAAACAGTATGTATAGTAAGTAATTTCTTCAAGGGTAGAAGTCTCATAAAAAATCTACGAGATGATTAGAACTAAGAAACCACGCTTCAAACTTTAATAAGAATTTTTCCGATGATATGGCATTTTTGAGTTTTGTAAAAATAACTTCAAGACATTCTTAGCATAAAACAATGATCGGTTCAAAATAATATTACGTAACAATAATTTATGTTGGAGTGAGTGAACATTCAGAATACTAATTTAAACCTGTCGAACATGACATTTCAATTTTATGGTTTTCAAAGTCTGTCACGTTAGAGAAAACCCTCATACATACAACTGTAGCATAGTTTCAAGGAATTTTGTGAATTCGTTGCAAAAAAAATATAGTATAAAGTTGGCAACAGCATCCAAAGGATTGAAAGTCCGGCGATGTTCAAGTTGGTACGAACTTTCCCATAGACAATGAATTGCCACAAACATCATTATTCTAGATTCAAAACAAACAATGGTAAGAACATTCGAACACGATAAAATAAACCCAGTTCGATAATTATGAAAGCTTTTCTCGAATCCTCGTTATCTTACGATCAGCTTGTTCTCACTGTTATTGGCACAAATAACATCGTTGGAGTTTTTCGCAACGGTTTTTTCCTCTTTTCGTAACTTTTGATTCAGTCCGTGAAGCCCGAACGTTCATACTTGATAATCCGATTGTGAAATAATTGAAAGTAAGTCGTGCCAAGTACAGTTTCGAACTGGCGAGCTTTCCAAGAATTCCATGCTCGGGTCGAGAAAAAGTGACAAAGAGTTCGGAGAGAATGTTTAATTTATTTATTATACTAGGGGCTTCGCCCCTGCGCGCTTCGCGCGCCAACCCCATCTCGGCGCTACGCGCCTCGGGCACTTGGCGCTGCGCGCCTCGTTGTTCGGCGCTTCGCGCCTCACTATTTCCTTACGCATTGTCTAGTAGACAGGCGAATTCCTTCATGTTGATTTAATGACAGGTCCTGCACTTGCTGTCCACTTCAATTCCTTCTGTGCTTACTTTTCTTTTTTTTCATCAATCTAAGCTTCCATTCGTTGGTTGAAAATTGGTGTTCCTTCTCTATTGATATCTGTCTATCTCCTTGACTTGCTGAATTATTTTTGCTACCGCTCTGCCCGTTATTCTACAAAATCACCTTCTTTATATTTTTTTTTTCTCTATATTTATGTTGCTGTTGACTCCGTAAAACACCTCTTTTTCTTGTGGTCAACATCTATCATGGTCGTCCTCTTGCCTGATTATAGGAATATTTGTTTATTATTATTCTCTGGCTTATTTGGTTCTTCGCACTTAAAATTTTATTTTCCTTTTTCCTTTGTGATACTTCCGACCATCCACCATCTTCATCGCCTTGTCTGCTGGTTGAAACTCCTCCTTTCTGTTCGTTGGTTGAAAAGCCAGTATGATATTTTTTGTTCGCTTCCCTATATTTTCGCTGCTGTTCCCGTCGTCTAATTTTTCGCTCTTCTATGTACATCACATTGGTTGGTCGTCCTCTCGATTTATTTTCCGAATCAATCATCGCAATCGATTCTTCTAATTCTTCGACACCCTTCGTTGAATTATTTTTACTGCCGCTCTGCCGGTTATTCTCCAAAATCACCTTCTTTATATTATTTTTTTCTCTATATTTGCGTTGATGTTCATTCCGCAAAACACCTCTTTCTCTTGTGGTCAACATCGATCCTGGTCGTCCTCTTTCCTGGTTATACGAATATTTGGTGGATATTATTCTATGGCTTATTTGGTTCTTCGCACTTACAATTTTATTTTCCTCTTTCTTTTGTGATACTTCCGACCATCCACCATCTTCATCGCCTTGTCTGCTGCTTGAAACTCCTCCTTTCTCCATTGTCATCGTAAATCCTGGCTGTCCTTTTGACTGTTTGGTGATATATTTGGATTTACTATTATTTGATTTTTACTTTTCATACTTATTACTCACTATCTGAATTTTATTTTGGTTCTGCAAGACATCAAAGTGTCCACTGTCTCCGTCGCCGGTGAAGAGTAGCGAGAGTTGTGTTCCATTTTGTGATCCCATCCGGTGTGGATGAATTTGTTCTTCGCGATACACGATTAAACATATCTTAAAAATATCCGCAGCTGCATATATTGCATTTTTATTCATATGTGATTTGTAATCACCAGGTCACCTAATCACAGCACCGTTTGACTCATTCCCTGTAATAAAACCCGCAAATGTTGACCAATTATCCACTATATTTGAAACGATACTCAGTCTCACCTCTGCGTGTCGATCTTGAGTGCCGTATAGACAATACGCCAACGCGCGAAAAAGACAATTCCTGTCGGGAATCATCGTGATAATTTTCGTTTGCATGTTCATTTTTTGCGCGTCAGAAACAGATACCTATAAAGATATTTGTCAAAGACTGTCATAAACAGCCGATGACAGCTATCAAAGGGTTTGCTGGATGCTTTTTGTTTTGTTTTCGGGATCTCACCCCACCGCCAACTTCATGCGTATACTATTGTTATTATAATCTTTTTTTACTATTGTTATTATAATCTTTTTTTACTATTGTTATTATAATCTTTTTCTACGTTCATTTGTTTGAAACTTTTTTATTAGATAGAGAGACAGGCGCTCTAGCAGCGGTGATCGATCGTTGCGGACACATCGGAAACTAAATTGAGCGCGCGTTGCGCAAGCCGGGTTTCGTAGCTAGAACCTGCCGGCGGTGCGTAATCGCGTCATCTTACAGCCCGTCTTACGACAAGTACCGCGGCAAACAAGATGGCCGAATGGGCTCAGCTGTGGTCAGATCGACCGTGAGACGCTCGCGTTTTTCTGTGACAAAAAAGCAACGATACGAGGCAGATTTTGTCCGGGGGACAGAGGAAACACGCAGCGATAGTTCCGGTCAACAAATGGTGAGTAACGCATCGCTAGCACGGCCAATGGCCGTTCGCTTATAGTTAAATTTGCCCCGACGCTCGATTCGCGCGCTGTTTTTGAAAGTCTAGCAGACTACAGAGAGGTTCTCATTTTCTCAACGAGGTCCCGTCCTCTTAGCGCGTTGTGCCGTACGCGCCCGAACACGTGCTTACAATTGTGCGAATGCACGTCTATGCGTCAACACTTGAAACTCGGATTTCAAACGGCGTCGAGATATTTCGTGAGCCGCGTGAATTCGTTGAATGAAAAATTGACGCCGTTTTGAAAATACATGATTTGTTGCATGCGCACCGAGGTGTAGATAGCGTTCTATGCTCGTCTGTCTTATCTAATCGTGTGAAAACAATATTGTTTCTGAAATATTCCGACGTGATGGAAGCAACGTTGGATTCGCGCCTCGTTGCATTTATCAAATGTTGGAAATATTCAGCAGGATATTTCGATTCTGGAAAGTTTCGTTCCTCTGGTTAAAACGTCAAGTAGTCATTTCTCTCACGATCACTATGAAAGTGTCATCGATTTTTTGGCACGTGCGGATTTACTACGATGTCCGTCGTATTTTTTCGTCCTTGGTCGTGACCTTCGTAGAAAATCGTTGTCGGTTTTATTCGTGAAAGTAAAAGGCTACGGAGACGCGTTCCGGTTCGATACACTCCGTCGAATCCACTCGCACCTGGAATTTGAAAAATGAAACGATCGATTAAGCAAAGTAACTCGTCGTCGACGTTCGAAGCAGGTAGAAAAATTACCCTGCCGTGTTCTCTTTACGCAAATACCGTCGAGCATCGCTCGCTTCAACGAGATACGATTGTTAAATTGTTACGTAAAATGCGAGTAAAGGTTGCAGGTAGGTAGATCGCTGAATTGACTCACCGCGCCAACTGTTATCTCCGTTGTCTCCCTGAGACTGTCACCGTTGCCTCGTGTCAACCATTTCACGCGTATCTGCGTATAATACGTACGCTGAGAAAAATACGTAGTAATCGTGGCGTTGATATAATTGAGGTTTTATCGAGCCGAAAGAATTACTATCCACCGCAGATCGGTAAAGATGATGCGATGCGTCGTTTGATCGATCCACTTAACCGGACGCCTATTATCGATATAATTGACTTCCAAATAAGTCTGCACGTTTCATTGGCATGATTGCAGCGTGTGTACATGTGTGTGAAGTATCGTGTAATTATCGATATGAGTAGGTAAACGAATCATCGTTTCAACACACCGAACCATTTCTAATTACTCGAGTCGCAGGGGATCGGAAGGCGCCGATTCGCGGTAGTAGGTTTAGTTGCAAGGTACGGAACAGGCTGAACTGAGGTATACCTATATGAATAAGAAAGTTGTTTGTCCTGGATTGTTTTCTCAATCGCGGCTATTAATATACCCACTACCTCGTAACTCGTCGTTATAACCTTGTATAATGAGGAACTCTCTTGGATCACCCATTCGCGGATTGACGGCGTGGGTGACACATGCGTATGAAGTGCGACAAACTATATGTGTTATTATACTACTCGATATGTTAATTAGCAATAAAGATGTGTCGTGCGTACAGTCGAGACAAGTACGAAAGTAGGCGGCGGAACAACCGAATGGTTCAACTGAGGTTCAGAAGCTGTGACTAAAGTTAATCGAGGAGAATTTCATTCGAACAATGCATGCCTGTGGAAGTTGTAAAAATTTAAGATTTTTTCAATCTAGACTAAATATCACGATTACAGATTATTTTATACGCAGTGCATCATTTTTTTAAGCCAAAAATTAATCGATCCTTCTGTTGCTATGAGATATAAAATTAATTCTCTACAAGTCGTGTGACAAGGATAATCTTCCGATGATTCAGCGCCGATATATTTGCCATATTTTTATCCTTTTATTTGCATTTTGTGAGATTAGAATACGCAATCCATCAAACCGCCTGCCTCTAAATTCAGCATATCTATTGATGTAGATTATCAATGCCAATAATCTTATTTAGTTTTCAATCGTTGAAATTGCTATCCGAATGAGAGAATCTGAATAGTTAAGAGGATTCTGTAGTCAGTCGATACCGACACCGAGTAAGATGTCACACTTATTTTTACTGTCACATCGAAATGAAAATGCCTTAGATAGCGCAATTCCTTATCCTACCATGAACAGAATTGTCTAAAAACTTTTATATTTCATGCGAGAATAGCGATGTAAAATATATGCCCTTAATTGGTTCTAATTCAATTATCGGAATATTTTTTGGCATAATTTTTGTGTAGAGAAAACATTTTCTTTAGTTAACCTTTGCGTTTGGCATATCATGTAGAATCGCTACTGCTGCAACTTTTTCAGGGTAACAATGCATAATAGGCTCCGATAATAATGAGAATAAGTGACTTTTAATGCGGTTGATAAAGAACGATTGTCGCATACTCTTACAAACCATGTAACATTCCTACCGCTACTGATCGAATCATCTCATCCCTCGAATCTCGACGGTGCAATATTATTTTCTCATCATAGAATTCGGAAAAGACATTTATATTCGAAGATGATCAAAAATGTATGTGGATCTCGGACTGATGCAATGATTGTATGCATACGTGAGGAACTTTTCTCCAATATGAGATGTAACAATATTTTCAGGCAATGAAGACTACGATTTAATTTGATTTTATGCATAAAAAGGGATTATCTGGGCTATTTCGTTAAACATTAAGCGCCACTTACCATGATTTGGCAACAAAAAGAACCAAAAATATCTACAAAAATAGTCTAAATTTTAGCTTTCTTTTTTACGACATCAAAATAGTGCTTTTAGTTTTCGCTTTTAGACCGTCAAATCATTTTCTTGATTGATTAATTTTATCCTGAACTGTACTGCTGATACATCCTTAAGCCTGTACAACTGCGGTTATGAGTAATATGTGCACTTATGTAGGTCTGAAATATCCATAATAAGGTTGAATTATTCAATGTCACGACATCCACTGCGAAAAATGTAAGCTCGTAATAGTTTGCTTTGAATGAATGAACTATGGTCCCTTGAGGTACATTCGATACTTTGTTCAGTTACGACAACTGCACAGTACCTACCCACCTAATTACAGTAATCCAGACTATTTACTACGCATCAAGGTGCATCATATTCACCACGGTATAATATGTACTGCATCAATACCATATCAGAGTGTTTACAAGAATTTTTTTATTCAAAATAATGTTAGTATTATTATACTTGTAACACAATCACACCATTTTCCCGATTTTTAGAACACATTACTTCTTCAAAAGTGATAAAATCTGTAAATTAAAGACGCTGATTTATAGTTGCAGTCATCAATGTCATAATCCTTCAAACACTTGTATATTATGTATAAATAAAAAGTACTACAATTTTGGCGGGGAAAATAGTTCACGAGTTTTATTGTAACCCGTTCAAAAACTATCTACAGACGAAGTGAAGAAGTTCGAAAAAAAAAACATGCAGCCAATTTGATCGGCAATTCCAAATTTGAGAGAAACCAAATAATATGTGGCTACAGCGTTAAAAACAATTAATCGGAAGTACAATTGTTCGCAGGGCGCATAGTTTAATACAGTGAGAGTTAACACGGATGTGATGGAAAAGAAATCCGAGGGCTGGTGCAATCGTTATTTATCGCGTATCGATATTTGATTTGTATTATCTTCGATTACGCATGTGGCAACACCTGGGAACGAGTTGAAACACGTGTAAAATTTTCATTCAGACGGTACTGTACGAGTAAAAATTCACCTGCATTGTACTACACCGTGTAACCAAGTCGACAATGCTTCTGAACTTGAGGCATTCTACGCATGTGGCTGAATGAGACACAAGGTGTAGGCTGACTGTCTGTTAAGAGTCGCAACGGCGTGTCGTCAATGATAGGCGCAGTATTCGACCCATCTCCATCCAAATGGGCTCTCAATTATATTACAATAATTTTTACAAAGTCACTTATCGCCTGGCAATATCAGTGTCAGGGCCAGAGATTATACTTTGCGCGACACAGAGACGGATTTACCAAAATGCAAATTGTCTGCGAGCCGAAGAGGAGTATTGCAAGATGAGGACTTTGCCTCCTTTGTGCACACGACACTTTGTGTAACAAAAAGTGTGGTTTGCAACCTTTTTTTTTTTTTTTTTTTTTAGCACAAAAATGAGAAGTTTTTAGTAGGTACTTTGATGCTTTTTTGTACTGTCGGAGAAACGATTAAGTACTTTGAGTACGAAATGAATCGTTTGATTTGTAACTGGATACTCGATGAATCAACTGAAATGAATTTCGAACAAAGTTAATGTGCTTCGTATAATGAAGCACAGATTTATCAACAATAATTTAATGTTTTCATAATAAATGACCAGGGGACTTACGGGAAAAAAGTATTTTCAATCAAATACACAGCGGAGTTTTGTTTTACGAACAAAATCACTTATAATTCGTAAAAATTTGATGAACGGTACCTTTTTGTTATTGAAAATTATCGCACAGCTGGGCTTTTTTTCACCGTCAAAATATTTGAGTTTAATTATTTTTATTCGGGAGATATTTTTTTTAAATCAAATTCAACTTCATTGACTATAATTGCAGCCTCTGAACCTCCGATGTGACGTTTCTCTCTTTCTATACTTTCACGTTTAGACTGTACGTCTGATACATCCGTAATTCCATTACCTGTTGATTAACTTATCATTCCTCTTCTGATGATTCACAACCGATAATGCCTATTGACTTCAACGAAGTAAGACATTGAACGGATTCTAATAGTCTTTAAATTCTGAAATAGGAACATACAATAAAGAGAAGGAAAATATTGCGTTGAACTTCTAAGATGAAATTTTGTTCAAACACAAAAGGGAACTTGTTCGGATTTTTTCCTCATTGTCCACTTGTATTAATCAATTGGAAAATATTCGCTTGTATTAAATTACGTTTGTATTATGTTGTAAAAACAGGAATACTGTTTTAGCACTGACAGTTGAAAAAACATTCATGCTCGCTTGAAAGAATCAGTGAATTGACGTTATATAAGCTTTTTTGTCATTGTGACGTTTTTAGTATGACGGTTATTAATAAATTACAGTTTTTTAATAGCAATTCAAAAATAAAAGTGCTCGTAACAATCCATTAAAATCATACATAAATATTGAATACCGCACGTTTTTATTCATCGGAACAATGTCAAAATTTCACAGCAAATCCCTTCAATAGATGCTTGAATTGTGTAATGTGGTAAAATAATCAAGAGGGGTCAGGAAAATCGGGTATTCGTTTCGACCTACGGAAAGCGCTATTTGCATAACTTGATTCTGGCAAAAAGTTTCAGGTATATTAATTTTTGATGTAACCGAAGTGTCATGGAATGCCTCATGTGTTTTCTAACAGATTGCACATTTGCCGCGTAATAAGACGCCATTCGTTTTATTGAAATATATACGCTGTTCTCGATCTGTGTAATGATGCGATAATGCGCCTCGTAAGTTATAACTGGTTATTTGTGTCACTCGATTATACGATTTTAATTCATGAATGTCTCTAAAAATTCTGGTATAGATGGCGACGTTCATTGACACGGCGCACTCTTGACCTCTGTTCTCACTCTCGAGCTCTAATTGCTCTTTGATGTGATTCGCTAATTAAAGCGAAGCACTGTCGAATTGATACACGAAGGCTTTTTTCTGCCCATTAAATTGCTAGTCCTCCAAAATAATCACGAGTGTTTATATTTCATAACTCGATTATGATCACTTTTTATAAATATGTTACACTTGCTCGTTACATGTATGGGTATATCTGATACTTTTTCAGATGATTTATTTCAATACACGATACAATTAATTTGTGATGGTTAGTTTTGGCACATCTAATGGCAAACAATAACCGTTCAAGAACGAATCATAAATTTATAATAATTTTCCTCATCAAAATCATTTCACCAGTATACATTATTTCGATTAATATTCTTCAACAAAAATAACAGTACGTCTTTTTTAAAGTTAATCCGAATATTCTAAGAGTTCACACGTGGAGTATAAAACTTTAATCGTAAATAATTAAACAATAGCGGCGAGTGGGCGAGGCGTCCTAAGAAAAATATTTATATATATATGTATATAGTTCAGGTTGATGTAAATATATTCCGAACTTCAGAAACTCTGTGCGCAATAAAGTGTTCGATTGTGCAAAGTGTTTAATTTGTCAACTGTGACCTCAAATATTAAACGACGTTGTCGCTTGTTTTAAAAACTATGAAATTTGGTCGCCATGAAAAAAATGCAATTTTTATTAATTATTGCTTTAACTAGTAATCCGAATTAAAAATTATATCAGCAAAAAATGTCGAGTTTTGACAGGATTGTTTATTTTTTTATTTGATACCTTTTTCTCGAATCCCGCTTTCTGCCCGTAGACAATAGTTTTACCGAATTTCACGCGGAAAGGCTCAATTATTATTAAAAGTAACTAGAAATTCGCGACAGCATAAAAAAGACAATTTGAATCAGAAATATGTTTTAAATGTAAAGAGACAGAATGTATTGTTGAATATTTTCAAGTGCTATTTACAAACACAATTACCGTTGGAAAGCATGACAAGGTAAATTCAAGGTTAATTCAATTGCACGTATCCAAAACCCGTCCGCGTGTAGAATTGCAGTAATTGTTCTTTCATCACGAGACTTTGTGAAAGTATTTTATTTCACACACCTTTCTATCGTAAACTTTGACTTACCGCTTATTATTTCACTCGAATTAAGCAACGGCCCGATATTTCTATACGCAATTTTACGACCCACTTTGAAGGAAAGTGATGTTGAAAATGATAAGTTTGGTCGGTGCGAGGCATTTGAAGGATAAAAATTGAAACTCCTCGCTTAGCGAGACTTTAATTAATAACTCCCAGTTTTATCTTGCCAGCGCGTTCGGAGTTCTATCAGAAACGCAATTCAACAATTTTCACATATAATTGACAAAAGCTTGACCTATGAGTATTCGGCGATTTGCTTCGTATTATTTGCGACGCTAATCTTCCGTGAAGTCGCGTATCTTCGTTTCCACTGGAATAATCTCGTAAGAATTTCTATTAACGTCGACGATTATTTTTTCGAGGATGAACTAACCTCCGAAAGATATTTCATTTTTCAGAGGCCATGTCTCAACTCCCCTATACGTATATACTTTGGCAATTAGGTGACCTAGATTCGCTCAATTTACTCCGATAAGAACACGTATACATCAGGATTGGGTCATCGCGTTGTAAGACTGGCTTGAAATTTTTATCGTTCGTGAAAAAATGTCCGCGAAGTTTAAAAACATAACTAAAGAACGCTTCTTGCTGCCGACTGTCCGAATCTTCGACGGAAAACAAATGCGGCAATTATTCATTGGAATATGTTGGAACCGATGTTATTTCTCACGAGTGATACGGTCAGAGTGGATTCGTTTGGCCGGCCGCCAGAACAAATAATAGTTTGCCTCAACCGACTTGATGCTAGAATATTCGATCAATCTTCAACGATTTATCTTTAACATGCTACATTAATTGTAACCAAACAAGCAATGTATTTTCCCTTATTTTCACGCGGGTGGCACTTCTTCGTTACAGTGATTTATTATACGAAGTTTATATTATATGTAAGAGCAATTGACAAACACACGAATTTGATGTGTCTAGAAATTTTTGGGACGTCTACGGAGTCCAAGAAAATCTTCAATCACGTACCTATGTCAAATGTTTTTGTATCAAAAATTTTCAACTCATTTTCACGTGCTTCCGTGTTCTTGACAGTATAAAAATTTAAACACTTCAGAGTAAATTGACGTACTGAAAAAATAGTAGTGTACTATAAAATGAGTATAAATCGTTGGCAGCTGAGGCATGTTGAAGATTTTTATTTTATAATTTTATGCTACGGCAATTGGTAACTGCAATTGATTTACCTGTATACTTTATATACGATTGTTTTAACATCTCAGCAGGTTTTTAGAGCGCAAATGTCGTATTTCATTCGCTAAACATAGGGTAGATGAAATAACACTTTATTACATGTTTCAAGTGTAATAAAAATGCAAAGCTCATGAAGCTTCTAATTCGAAGGGTCGTTTTGTGTTTGATTTTCTACAATAGAGCTCTCGAAAATATTCAAATGCTCGACTGTGATCAATAAAATCAGCGTAATCCAAATGCTTTTTCTATTGGACTTGCGAAAATCTGTTTAAACATAATAAATTCGAACAGGATTCTCACTTGTATTGTTATTCAATTCTATCGGAGAATGAATATGCCATTATGGCAAATAATTGCAAGTGAATTTTCTGCTGCATACGCGTGTTTAAAAATTATGATCTTTGGTTATGTGACATTCGATTTGCATATAGCTTTGGCATGTTGGTGATAATAATGATGAACTTCAAATTATTATCTATTTATCCTGCGTATGACCCGTATGCATTACGAATTGACGTAAAAATAAACATGCCATGCCTGAGTGTAGGTGCGGTGCATGTGGATAAGAAATGGTGCGAACGCTCGTTAATTATATTGCTGGCTAATTAACAGCTGCTAGTTACTTATTAATCACTTTGTACTTTAATCTTCTTCTTGTATAATTTTAGCAACGTATAATTTCAATTTTTTTGTGGGCTTAACATGTTTTTTATACCCTTTAAAAACGATATCATCAATTCGCATTATTCCACAATCTCCAAATACCTAAATAAGCGTTTTTAGAAAGCAGACTGCACATGGTCAATGTATATATATATAGGTAGCTAGATCAGTGCGCATGCGAATTTGGCCCGTTTTTTCATTCTCAAAATGTTACGAGATATATAATTTTCCACATGCAAAAAATGTGTATCTTTCGTTTACAAAAATGAATATCTTATTCGTTAAGCGAGTATCGTAAATCGCCGAAAAGCTACTTACGAACGTTTATAAATCATGTTCCGAGAATTGAAGCATGTGAACGTTATCTTTGATAAAAAAAAATATGAGCAATTGGTATATTACAACTTTTCACAGCCCACGGTAATCAACAATAAACAGTACCCAGGCAAATAATGACGAATAGACTCGATTCTAAGGTATTTTTCCGTTTCACTCATTATCCTGTAATTACGTCTTCGGTAAAATCTTGCACGAACCTCCATCCATCCATTTTTCAACGTGTAACGGAAGATATCGTCTTTTCTTCTGATCGTACCTTCAACAATTGCGCCTCGAATTCTGTTCGTCTTGAAAATCCATCACTTCGTTCCAGAAAATTATAGCGTCGTGGAACTGAACAAGGTCTTAGACTTGCGCGACGAGAATTGAAGCTTTTCGAAAAATACAGCACATAAATTCGAATCGTAGTTTCCGGCCATGCAGAATGAACAACACAAAAATACTCTCCGTATTTTACGGATTGCTTGATTCGTTCTTTCGGAGACCATCAGTGCCGGTGTGTCTCAGATCGTTCCGAACTGTGTGTCATCGGTCAAAACCGAATCAACTTTATAAACTTTATGGACAAAGAAGTGGAACTTTTTAGTTTATCTTTTGCGTAATGTACACCAGAGAAGTAAAGAAGATAGATGTAGAGGCACAACGACACGTGGTTATGTATTTAATGTTCTTGCGCGGGATGCGACACGTCGCGTAGACAACGAATTGAGTCACGGACTCCCTTGTAATTTCTAGGATTTTTAGTTCATTGCACTTGCGCTGATAACAGTCGGGGAGGCTGTAAAGTGTGACAAAGAAAAGTGACGGGAAATTAATCCGTAGCCTGACATGATTAAACACCGTGATGAACCTCATTGCATGGTTTTCAATTTTTGTGTAATTAATTTTCAAACTAAAATTTCGGCTACGTTTACGATTCGAACCACATCGATCGATGCATTTGATTGTCTCTTTGCACATTTCTACTTTGAATAAAATTATCATTATAAAAAAATGAATAACGTTACGAACTATAATCAATGACATTATTCACATTCAGGTTATGTTTATTGATAATTGAATGATTTTGAAATGGGTTTTCCTAGTCACCAGTTGACGATTTGGCAGAATAGTTGAGTTCTGTAATTGAAAGAAAAACTCAACTTTCGATAAGTATCGATCAAGATTTTCTTTTTCAATATGATTATAAATAATAACAGGAATCGCTGTAAATTCAAAGACGAATATACCATCCTTGAACCTCGAGTACTCAATTTTTACCTGTAAGTTAAACGCATTATTCTTTATAAATTTTTACCATTTCGTTGCTTGACGCGCTCTTTATTCGTGCGATCTTATCCTTTCTATGCCAAGAAAATTCGATTGAACTCGTATTTTGGACGTGGAATACTCTCTTCCGAAGCATGGTGGAACCGATGATTCACCTTGAAAATAAAATAGTATCATAGTTGAGTCTTTACTGACCGTGTATAATTTTACTAATTTTGTTTATTATTTGGCCTTACGCATCTCTGACTGGCAAAAAATCATACGAAAACTTTCTAGGCTTTGTACGAAAATAATCCCGCAAAATGTAATATCCCTGCAATTAGTGGTAATCTAATTGACACCACCGAAAACCCTGGTGTATAGGATACGATTTGACTCGAGTCATTTAGGAAATATTCGGCGTCGTATGTTTAGGAAAAGATGGACTTTAATCCCCCGCTCGCTTCCCAACAATAACTAGGATAATTCTACTTCAATTGCATGCTTAATATATTACAAGAATAATACTATTTAAGAAACATTGTTGAACAATTAACTAATAATCTTATTAACACTCTCGGTGTAAACGGAAAGATTTCATAATATATACACAGAAACTTCTCGCCGATTATAATTACCAAGGAATAAACAATGAATTCTCCACAAAATCAAATTGAATTCTTTGTAAATAAATTTTCACTGTAATGTGAATTCGTCACAAATGTCTTGCGAATTCAATTCACGTGTCAGAGGATGTTATGGCAAGGAGCTTAATGCGAACTCTTTCTTGATTATTTCTGTAGCAAACTTGTATGTATAGTACAAAATGAGTTCACAGGAAAAAAATAAGTAAGTAAGTAAGATCTGGAATTACGTGTCGATTTGACTGTCGGCATGTGAGAAAAGACTTTGATTGTACTTCTTTATGCTCTTAATAAAAAATTTAATATTTCCGTTGGTATAATTCGGTCGAGACACAGTTGTTCGTTAGATTTTTGTTTTCAAGATAAACAAGTTACGAGCTTACACGAGCTTGATAATATTGTAAACCTATACGAATCGCTAAACCTCGTATATCATATTTGCGACATTTGTGCAATGTACACTTTGTGAGATGCGAGTGTCTAACAAGATTTACATGACAATAACAACGCTTTTGTTGTTGTCGGAACAATTGACGCTCTTATTGGACGATTGCGCCTCAATTCGAGTTGGCATTCCTGGTGTGTCATATTTTGGCGCAGGCCCGATGAAATTACAAACCATCCACCCGAATCCTGACTCCTGAGTCGGATTACTCAATTCATTGTCACGTACTTGTCGCCCCAAATCGGTAGACTCTGCAGACTTTTATTATAGGCGTGTTATGCGGCATATCGTGTTATATCGTACCGATTACGTAACCGGCAAATTCAGCTGTATGCGTTACGTTTCGACTTGTTACGATTCGAAAATCATACCGTGTCTCTCTTAAATGACTGTCGTGATAAAACAACCGTGATTTCACGGTCGTAGATTTGAATAACTGCAAATGAAAATCAGTCGAAATGCGTGCAATAATGGTTTACAATTTGAGAACATTGAATATCTTCGACAATACCGTAGATCCCACTTTTTCGGTTAATGCAACTAATTGTAAATGGCAGAGCTTCCACCTCAACTTATGGATTAACTTTTCCATGGGTTAAGCCGACAAACGAAATTGTGCGTCATATTGACTCGCGGTGGTTGTCGGTCATCGGTAAGTTGGCAAAAGAAGTGCTCCAAGCATTGTCGAATCACTGAATCAACTACGTATTCGAGATTTATTCGAGCAAGGAAATATTTCATCACAAGCGTAACCTCCGCAAACCAAGTTTGACAACTAAAGCTATAAGGTGGTCAGCGTGTATGAAAAGACGAAGAAAGATCGCGCATGCGTAGTAGAACGCTCAATCTGCAAAGTTTCACCGTATAAAGCTCCGTCGATGCAAAAAATTTGGAAATAAAAAAATAGACATCAGACTACACTCCGAAATTGCAGTGCACTCTAGAGAAGGTTCGAGCAGTCGTCAGATTCAGCTTGCGCCATTCGTCTCCCTTGTAGTTATTGCCATGCGTTAAGAAGGGGACGTGACTGTACGCGAGATGAATGAAAACTCGTAATAAAAAATGGGAAAAACACGATGTAAACAAAACCAGAGAGCGCGAGAAGACGTAAACACGAGCTTTCCAGTAAACGGCGTGTAACACGTTATAACGTACGTATTACAAAGCCGAGTTGGTGCATTGAACTTCTCGCCCACTCTTGGCCATTCGATATAACAGTCGAGCGTCACTGTTAATTAATCGGTATATAAAATGCAGTTTTTGTCGCACGACGTCCCGAGTCGAGCGATGCGACACTCTGACGTCAAACTGACACTCCGAGTCGACCCTTCTGCTCGCGGCTTCGAGTCATCTTCGGCTCTCTTGGCGGCGTGCACCATAGGGGGAAGAAGCGGGTGCGTGGCTGGCGCCTCAATTTTTCCATGTCGATAAAGAACTTGCGATAACGGAGCCGGCCGACCAATATATACGAGGACTTTGCACCGTCAAACCACATTCTACCAGATTCTGTGAGAATTTCGTGTCCTCAAATCGCGTGGCGCCAAAAGCGCGAGAAAGATAGTAAATAAAGCAATCGTCACCCACCCACCTATCCATTCATCCGCAACAACGGGTATACGGTAAAAACGCAACAACTCTTATACCGAGAAGAGCATCGAGTGATTCGAAACTATTCACATCTGTCAGATCGACGTTGGCTTTTTCCTAACAAGTTTCCAAATCCTCGCGAGATTGGAAGAAAGGGAGCTACTACAGTTTTACGTTTGTGCTCCGAAACTACAGTGACGAGACGGGACGGAAGCTTGATTTAGTGAATTTCACGAGGAGTGTATATTGTTGCCAAATATTCACTCGGTACACGCTCGATACCTTGGGCAAAGTGAACGTAGTACCGATAAAGACAAGTACCGACTTGTTGGACAAATCACCTTTCTATGAAAATTCTACCGTAATCGGTGAACACGCGTCCAGGCAGTCATGAAATGGAATCTTGAAATTGTCGAACGCTGTTATATGCTGAAATTTTATTGATCGTGCTTAAGAGCCGATAAACTGAAGAAACTGTTCTCGAATTCCTTTACTTGCTTGCAAGTCCTGACTCGTGATCGGTGTGTCGAAAATGGCTTCGATGCCCTAGATGTGAGAGAAAGTATAAGACGACGACGACGACGACAACAACAACAATAATAATAATAATCATAATCGTAGTCATAATCGTAGACATAATATTCGTTAAAAAAAATTTGTACCAGAAGTATTAAATCACTGCTCAAGAAATTATTAAACGATAATTAACACGGCAATCGCGCTGATAACGTAGGATCGAATTTCCAAATCAGTCTTTAAGAATTGTCAAAATTGAGGAAATGCTAGGGCGTAACGTGATGCTGGTTCTACGTACCAGGCAAGAACGCACCGAGAGACGTATGAGGCACAAAAAGGAAGCTAACCCTCCGCCGATGGAACCTCCGCCGCAGCTTGTCAACAATAACCATTTGTATCTAGACCTGAACATGAACTTCAGTGAAAACAGTAAACAGGAAGACGCCAGGCGGCAGAGAAAGGTACGTCCGATGTTTAATTTTTATAAATAACGACATCCTCTTGGGGAATATTTATGGTTCGATTCGTCGTCACTTTGAGGAAAACTCGTTCTTATAATTAATTGCTCACTTGTACATGCTATCAAAGCTGCGGGGTGAACGGTTATTTGATTTTTTTTACCTTATCTCTTTTTGTTCTCGTTATTAGATATAATCTGTCGCTTGAAGTAAAAAATAATTAAAAAGAAAGAAAAAAAAAAATTGTTTTCCCTGTAATTTTATAATTAATTGATTCATAGTAACGCTTCAAAAATATGACATTAACTTTTCACGGGTTGTGCAAGACTGTAAGAGATTAGTTAGGTTCGTCTCGTATATTTTTAATCACTTAAGTATATGGTGCTCGTTAAAAATAATGTCAATGTACGATGTCACACTGATTGTGATTCAAACCCGTTGCGAATACAGAACCATGTCACTCGGAACGCGTATGATGTGCGATAAGACCCATGCACAGTAAACGTGGCTACAGGAAAAAAAATAATTAATTTTCACGAATTATTCGTACGACGTTTTGGGCACACCTCAATAACATTCACAACAACTTCCCTAAGCTTGTTTTTCCCATTTTAATTCTAACTTACCCAAGAGCTCACAATTATGCTGTTTGACACACGCGAAAACGTGAGTTTTTTCTGACTCTTGTATCCGATTTTTATTACTTCATATCACGACCGCGTGGTTTTACACCAAATTTACAACCAAATATTTTAACGACAAAAAATTAGAACAAACGGAGTAGGTACATACTTTGAAAGAAAAACATAGCGATGCTGGTGCTCAACATTTGTTTGAGATCAAGATATGTTGTTACAAGTACCAAATTTTTTATACATCAAGCCACTCATGCACTATATTTATGCTTATTAGTGCAGTAAATGCAATGTAAACAAGGAAGAATGATTCATTCGTCTGGCAGGACGAGTGCCGTTAATTTTCGTTGCTTCATGCTTCGAAATTTATACATATTATTTTTGTTATTATCTATCTTACGCTCTATTTAATCCCGTCTCAGTCTTAATCGAACCGTAATATTGATATCACTCACAGCAATATACGCACAATTAAGCGTCCCGTAATTCTCGGCAAGGTCCTCGTCTGTAATAATAATACTTATACTTCTTATCGGCATGCAAACTTTGCCAAAAGTTCTCCGTTCAGCCATTAAATTGGAAATAAAAAATTCCCCACGAAATAAAATTTTGGATACAGTTATTGCACGCAAGGTTTTCGACACACGGTCAGAAAGCCGGAGAGATGACTTAGGACTGTTCTCCGCTGTCATTCGATCCCTCAGGCAACGCGGATGAGAAGCCGCGCATAAAGGGAGGACTCAATTTTCAGGGTCTCTTCTTCACCTGCACTGAGAGAAATTTTTACTTCCGGTTACCACAAAGTCTAGCCTATCCGTTACTATTCTTTCTCATTAAGATCAGTGTTGCTATATTTTCTTGCAACTGTTGCGAAAATTTAAAGCTTCGATTGTCTCAAACCATAAATGAGTTTGGACGCTACACGCGCTTCTGTAACTTAACCACGTTCAATATTTCAAGTTTTCCCAGGTTCTTATCGAGAATTGAAATGCTTACATTACATACTGAATTATTTCGTAAAACGTCCGGCTATTGCATCAGATACAAATGTGCTTAGCGTTGTGGAATTGCAACGGAGCGCACGTGCCGATATTTTATTATCATACAAAAAAGAAATCACACAATTTTATTGCGATAATTCGCGGGCGAGTATCGAGCGTCAAGTTTTCGGCGACCTACACGGGTCGACGTTAATTCAATTATGATCGTACTAAGCTCGTCAGAATTTTGCGGATTTTCGCCAGCTACACATATACGTCATCTTTGATTAGGTGAACAGAAATAAGCCGTATGTATAGGTATCCATTCGTGAGATATTTGATATCGGGGCGAAAAAAGATTGGCGAGTTCTGACTTGACCTTTTCAGAATCGAATGGAACTTGGTAGATTCTTTATCAACTACAATTGTCTGGAGTATTCTCAATTTTTTTGTTTTTTTTTTTTTGTTTTTTGCGCAGACCAATAAGGCTTGAAACGCTCTTTAATATAATCTGAGTCTTCTTTGAATCGGTTGAGCGTTGCAGTCCGAATATAGCTGCTGACATAAGAAGTTCCATAGGTCAATCGGTTCGTCACGTTGTTTAATTTGCAAATTTTTAATTGTTTTTTCAATATCTTATATAAATACCCTGACAAGAGCAATATGGAAACTGAAACCGTTTAGGCAATACAAATTTTTACGAACCTATAAAGATAAAGCCTATCCGCGAAATGCGCGTTGATCTTGAACTCTGATGGAGTAAAATATTCGTCGTCGTTTTACACTTTACACGAATCTTTTGTCACGTGTTCAACTCGCAAGGAAATAAAACGCGAACTTAGGAAATCAAATTTTTAAGTTTTTAATATAAGTTCAAATTTGAAACCCACGCGCACACTCTGTTTCTTATAATCTGTTTAATATAAATTTATATAAGATAATACTTATTTTACAAAAACTTTACCGTGCCTGATCTGATTGGTCGACTTGTTTGGAAATATTTTTCGCGTTGACTATCGCAAATTTGAATAAAATATAGTTACAATAAATCAGTTCTCCAATCTTCAAAATGAACCTCTGACGAAATATATTGATACGAAATCAATCTTTACCCCAAGGTAGTAATTGTAGAAAAAAAAAGAAAAAATACCGTTCTATAAATATTGCAACTGACACATTTTTGTGTCTCATGACGAAATAACCTTCGCGTAATTTGTTGCTTCAAAATATGATGAAAACTGATGAAACAATTGCGTAAGAATTCAATCACCAACTTATGAACAATCGAGAACTACCAGAAAAACAGCTTGAATGATCTCATTTGAAATGTCCCGTAGCATGACACTGATGCTGCGATACGCTACCGGTTATACTAACAATAAGTATGCTCGATGATTTCATTACGTAACTGTTTCTAAACTGCTCGTCTAATATCAAATTCTAATGCATAATTTTCCAGCTCATGACCACGGTCAGTTTTCTTGTAACATGACAGCTCCTTCATCCAGCACAGAGTACCAAGCCATTTTTGTGCCTCACGGTCATCGATCTTTACGAACTTTTATCATTCGTTGTGATTCTGGTTTACGGTTTATGCAAATATACCAATTAGCAGTTCAACCGTCACACGTTTTCGTAGAAATTTACCAGAAGCATCGCATTGTGTTTGGGTGATTTTATACGGGCGAAAGTGTTGAAAATTTCAGCTATCAAATTTTGCACAAAAGTGGTTTTAGAGTTACTTTTGTTATAACTTTTAGCACAGCAAAATTATTCCCAAGTTTATACGTCGTGTTCAACTTGTCAGCTACACGTCTTCTTGGTTTTAATCATTTTTACTTATCATCTCTCTATATCATAATTCATTGTTCACATGGCAACCTGCATATTACCTCCTTCCTGTCCTTGTATTTCCATTCGCTGGAAAACGTAATCAGCCAGGCATGGAGAATCACGTAACACTTTCCTTATACTTGTATCTTATGCACCTCTCTAATTTTAAATCGATTATCGAACCAGTATTTACACGAAATGGTGTATTTTGGGAATCTTGAATCTTGTGTGCTCAAATTCGAAAGTATTCGATTATCGTTAACGATGGTAGTTTGATTATTTTTTCTTTAAGATTTTTAGCGATAGCGAACATTTTTTATGTTGGCCATTTTTTTTTCCTATAATAAGCCGTTTGTCAAAAAAGAATTTGAATTCGTGTTAAATGACACTTCTTTGACACGTTGAAAAATCTATTATTCGAAATGAATGGAGAAAAAACACGCTTCAGGGAATAATTTGAGAGTGAAAAACCAGCCCGATTCATGTGTACCTCTCAGATGTTGATGCCAATTTATTTTTTATTACAAATTGTTGATAAATGAAGCCTATTTTGAAACGAGAGCTTGATCTTCACTAGCGCGAAGTTAGAAACTTTTACAAATACTTGATATCTCTTGACCAAATATTTATTACGCCATTAAATCGAAAAATAGGTTTTTTGGTAAAGAACTACGTTGTCTTGTCATTTTAGTAAAAAAAAATTCCAAGACTTTTTTTAAATCTTTCCACGAGAACCTGAAAGTTTCTTCTTTTAACCTCAATTGGTTTCGTTCTCGTTTCTGGGATTTCGAGTCACAATCTTTGTGAGTCTAAAAATGATGCGTAAATAAGGCATATGCATTCACTTGACAATGTGTATAAAGTTTAAGTAAATTTTTCCTCGCAATGTTGACATCCTTTTGGGTAAACAAATATGTAATTTTAATCACGCACGAAGGTATTAAGATCAGCGTGATGAAAGTCAGCTAATCTTCTTTAAAGCATCAAGTTGCACCCGCTGTAAGTCTCTTAAAGTTATTGAATTATGGTGCTAGATTATTTTTATCATCATGCGCAGTGTTGAATTTAGAATACGTGGTAGTTAGGAGCATCTCTTATTTCATCAGTTCAACCTAATTGTTTCAATGCTTGCATTAAAAATGTCATACTGTTCCAAACTTCCACAATAATATTCTCATCAGAGAAAAAAAAGTACAACCAACTTCAAATAAATAATCACTCCAGCCTCGCGTGTTCATCTTCACCATAAAACATTTAAATGACATTTGAACAATTAACGATGTTCCTACACGAATGACACTGCAATAAAGATTTGCAAAGAGCTGTTAAGAAGTGTGACGAAATCAATTTGTTCAAGTTCAATTTCTTTTATTGGAAATTGACGAGAAATGTGACTTGTTGAGAATGAAGCGCCAAAGCCAATGATAATAATATTTCTCTCGAAACTCTCACAAGAATATATACGCTAAAATCGTCATCGACATTTTTTACGTCGTGTCACTTTTACAGAGCTGACTCCGTCTCGTCAATTATTATGATTGTGTCTTATTATTTTTTTTTTTTTTTTTGTTTTCTCCAAGGTGAATTATAATTTTTTAGTTTGATCACCAGGTTATCAATATTATTTTTTTTTTCAATTATAGTAACGTTAAGATATTTAATCAAAAGTGTTTTCTTCCTCTGCCTTAGAATTAAACACCCCGCCAAACTTGCGCGACTCATCCTCAGTTCAAAATAATGACAAATATCATGAAGCCCTCGAGCTGAATTTTCCCCTTAAATCAAAATGGAACAAGCATAGATTTGCAAGATTTTGACGATTTTGACGTTGACATTTTTTCGAACGATGGCTGCCACGTTGAATGCATTCTCCTCAATCAGTTTCAAAGATACTCATATAATCATCCCTACGTCGCTGTGACTTCCATTCGCATCGTAAAATTTTACCTCCGCTCAAACCGAGCCACCGGATCGCTTCTCGGGCCGTTCTCTGTTTCTCGAGCACAACCTCCTAGGTATAGACGCAGTGATGTAACTTGCGGTGTGGTTTTCAGGGTGGGGCAAAGAGGTAAAGGTACACCGTGTATCGTCGTAAATATAGGAAGGTTCGAGAGTGTAAGACCGACGAGAGGGGGGGAATCCCCGCCCGTGCGACCCTTGGTCTGTAAATTTTTATGTCAACGCATTTAGTGCATAACAAGAGTCTGCTAGTTCAGCAGTGTCTTTCTGGTCCTCCACATACTTGTGGGTTGCCCGAATATTGTTTGGGAAACGAAAAAAGGAGCACATGAGATAGAAATCGACGACCCAAAGAAACGACAATTGTGCTTTTTCATTTTCCGCATCAGCGAATCGTTGGAGAATTGCAGAATTCCCTTCACGTTAGCCAGAAAAATAAAAATCTCTGGCAACGGTCGGGTCTTGACGAATCTCGGAGAAATATCACACCGATGTGAAAGATTTCCAACGAACAGTCTCGGCTGAAATAATAAAGAAAAATCGTATCAGCGATAAAAGAAATACAATAAAAATAAAAACAAGCCATGATCTGCTGCTGGCGAGTAAAACCCTAGTCGCTTATTCGACAAAAAGTCCGAGTCCTCCGAAACGGCGGCTCGGAGCGTCGAAAGCATCGACCAGTTTGGCCGTTTCTAGGGTTTCCGCGAGGAAGCCAAATTCGACAAATTAAAGGCACGCCGAGCACCGTCTGCGGAGACAGTTTCTTAGGATGGATCACGGCGACAGCGCGAACGAGGGCGAAAGCTCGGTGGACACCGTCATTGCCCGGTCGTCGCTCGAGGAAGAGGATCCAAAGGAGGAACCGGAACGAGCGTCGACGGATCGCGTTGCCGTCGCGGGGGAGAGTAACTCGAGTCTGGATACAGTGGCGAGCAAGGATGAGAAGAAACGCGGCCGTTTTGGAGCCCTGAAAAAGAGCTTTCGGAAGGATGGGGGTCTTTTCAAAATCAAGAAAAAATCACCAGGGGATCGCACTTTCGGCCGAGGCTCCGACGCCTCGCTCCCGGAGCTCGCACTCAGAGACGAAGACGGTCCCAAAGGTTATCGATAATTGTGTAACACGGTAAAACTTCACTGCACCGCCGCACTCTCGTCTGATTCACTTCGAAAAATTCATGGGAATTGAATGGACTGTGAGTCGGATGGTTAATCGCTTGGTAATACCTGTAGAGTTCGATTGATTTACGACATTGCTTCTTCGACTCTCTCATGGAATAGGACTGAACAGTTGACTGTATTAACATTAGTTCAATGAACAGTAAATTTGATTGACTGGTTTGCGATCGCATATCTTGTATCAAGTATCGTCAGTTATAGACTCAGGTATTTGAGAACGCAAATTGAAAGTGGCGTTAAAAAAAGAGAACCTGAATTCTTTAACGGCTAGGATTCGTGTGCAGAGCTTTGTGCTGAGAAGAATGTTCTGATATTGTTGAAATATTCACAAGACATTTTTATAGAGATACGATATTTTCAGTTGTTACAGCTGGTTTAAATCGGTTGGGTTAAAATTTTAAGGAGCAGTCTTTTACGACCCAGTAACGCTTTGATTGAGTTCGTCGTTTTCATCGGGTCTAATTCCGTTATTGCAATAAGATTTTTTTTTCATCTAAAATTATATAGAATTGGTGCACCAAATCAATGTCTACCTAGGCAACAATTTTTGACTCGACGAAAACCAAACTGACAGAGTAAATTTTCTAATAATTTCATTCACAGTCTTCGGCCACAGCCAACAAGTAAGCGTTCTCGACAGTTGAATGTTGGTATGGAAAAAAAAACTTTCGTATTTCGACAGAAATAGTAGATTAAAAACATCTAGACTTGAAACAATTAATTGACAAAATTCGTAGTCATCGAGTCGTGCAGACTGTCGAACATCTCATGGCTCAGGTATTACCAAGCTAGGCAATGACGAGGAATGTAAGAATTAGTCGAATCAAACATATCTCATCTCCTGCATAACTCCGTGTAGGGGGCGTACGAAAGAAAGTGGAAAAATTGAAGAAAGAGAAGAAGTCTAATTCACTCGTCCGTAAGCTCAGTTTGAACAAGTTCAAATTATCGGAATCGGAACAGGAAACGAGACGTACACCGGAAGGTGGGGACAGAAGCCGTTCGCAGAGCCAATCGTCCCAAGAGTCTCAGAGCCAATCGGACAGCCCTTGCAAGCTGGGCGTCACCCTGCGGAAGGGGGCCGGAGACTTGGAAAAGGAAAATATCGAAAAGGAAAGGCTTGTCGCCGAGGGACACCTCCGAGAGGAGGGAGAGCAGAGATCGAAGAAGCCGACGCGATCGACGAGGCTCGATAGCCTGGAGAAACCTGTAAGCACCGTCACGGTTGTGCAGCGCAGGTCACCGTCTCTGACCATTAGAAGCATACCGAATCGAGAAGTATTGACGAAAATTTACGGTGAGCCAAAAGTTGTCGCTTTTTCATATTACACGCGTCTGCGCAAGGCCGACTTCAATCTGCAAGCACATGATATCGTTAAGCCAACTTAATTCGCTGTTATTATTCACCTTCTTCCGGTAAGAATTATACCTATTTTCAATGCCAGAATTGAATCTTCGTTCTAGAGCAGATGTGTAAACAGTGCCTTGATCGTCTCAACGATTTCTAAGATGCATTGCTTCTTTTTTCAAATTTGGAACACAGCGTCACGGGACTTGTGAGGTTATTTGAAAAGCACTTGGAAGAGATCGAGATTTTCGGTTCGGAATGCATTTCTTTGCAAAATAATATCTGCTTTGGTTATATTGCCTTGTTATTTTTCCGGTGAAAGAATGGAATGATGTTTGAAAAATGGAGCATGAAGTTTTTAAAATTCATGTGTAAGATCGAAATCTATTTTAATTAGAAAATCGTTCGAAAGTTCAAGCTTCAATGTAGCTTCTATTAGTTTCTCCGGGTGATTAACCGTTACCTGAATTTTTATAAAAATTGAATCGCACAATTTACGTACAGCAGAAAGGACTTTGATTCAGCAGCATTACATGACAAGCTGCGTCATAGAATATTCACCTTTCAATTCTGAGCTTTTGCAATTCCAGGCACTCGTTTTAACAACCTTGTAGTTTTACATCGTAAAACTTTACAACCCAACAACAAGTGCATGGTTTCGATTGCATTCAAGTCGAATGGACAAATAACCGGTTAAGGAATACAAATCTTGCTACATTTTTTTTCATTCTGCAAACTTGATTCTCTCAGCGTATGAATATTGATAACATTGCGCATCTGGGATTCCGATTTCTTCACTGGCTTATCATAAAAAATTCGTAGCAGAAACGCAGAGCGCCGAAAAAGTGACACAAACGAGCGACTCACCCGAGAAAACCCATCGCGTGGTTTCAACACTCCCCTACGCAATATCGAAATGGTCCGATGGTCCAGAGTACGGGAATCCTGAGATCCGGAGACCGAAGCTGTCCCTAAAATCAGACTCCGAATCGGCGATACATCCCGCGAAAACTCCACCGCTTGAGCTTCGCCGCAAGTTGTCGCTCCTCGATGAGAAGCGAGCAGTTTTTCGACGCCGAAGGTTCGACACTTCCGAAGAATCATCTGCGGACACGGTAATTCCGGCGAGAAGTCAGATCGATTCGAAGGCTCAGACTTGCACTGGGAATATCCGGGGCCCAGCGCGGCACATAAGCGTGCAAAAGTTCGACACCTTTTCAACCTTCGAAGGAACATTCGACGAGGAAACCGGCCTGGGATATCTCCAAGGAATCGAAGAGGATCGCGCGGAGAACTTCGATCAACAAGTCACGGGACGCGCGAGTCTCAGGACGATGAGCAACGCGCCGACGATTGCGGACATAATGGATAAATCTCGATCGACTAGTCAAGAAAGCGCGGTGAGATAACCAGGATTACTTTTACTCAATTATTTCTACTCCGACTATTAAGTTCTCTTAGGATTTTCGTTTTCGTTGCTTCTAATCTCGTTTCTGTATTGGGTTGTATGATTCGATAGTGTTGGCGGTTGATTAGAGCGCACAGACCATGTTCCATTGGGAAAGTTTATGTGGAAATTTTTACACACAGACTCTCTCGAGTGCGTGACAATCGACTTTTGATCGAGGCTTTCATACGCGTGTAAAATGATTTTCTGATGGCTTTACACAACCAAGTTCAAAATTAGACCCCCAATTTTGTCGAAACAGTTCATGGACCAACGTTACAGTCAATTGATGATCAACTTCGATATCCCTTAAAATACAAAAAACATTTTTTATGTCCCAGTAAAGCGCGATTTTAATCCTGGAATTTTTGTTCTCTAAGCTTACCTATAAGCATTAATAGAGCAAAAATTATAATCAGCAATCATATGTGTGAATATTAATATAGATATTAGAATTTTGTTTTTCGTTGTTACAAATCTCTGGAAGTTCACTTCGTACATTTTCCTGCATCAATATTCAATGGTTTTGAATTTATCGTTGATATATATGTTGATGGAATCGAGACTTCGACCACAGATAATAGTAACTAAATGAAAAACATTTTAGCTGTAACTTTTAAGTCATTTCACTATTAACGCGCACCAATCAACCCACAAATACATGGCGCAAATGTACCATAAAATCAAAACTCATCAAAAATCATTACTAGTTTACTTATTATTTTGGTACATTGGCTAGTGTTTAAGTAACAGAGGAGACGACTTTTTGATTGAAAAAGTCCAACGTATGACAATAACCTTTTAGGGCTGTAACCAAAACCAACCAATTGTTTTTGTGAGAATCTTTTATCTTCTTTCTCTATTCTACGATTATTCATTCAGGTAAGTGTACCAGTTATTGACTCTGTCCCAATTATCGACCTTTTCTGCTTGTATCTGTTCGATCCATGCTTCTGAAATTACCAAAAAATAAATTTGTAGTGTCTAACTCTCTAGCAATTTGTTGTAGTCGTCATGAAATTCACAGTTCGTGCCGTCCATTTATAATTTTGGAAAATAAAAGGGTCAATGATTGCGTCTAAACGTGTCAATAACTGGTGCACTTACCTCACTACTTATTTCGAGCACCGCAAGCTTGTGCGTGATGCTGGAAGGCTGTCCTTAGACTTCCCAAGACTCCAGAGAAAGGTTATACCTTCTTGTAGAAAAGTCTCTATAATGTGGCGTGTCGGTTTGCGTGATTCCCGAGGGTTAACGAAACCCAACTGCTCCAGCGGGGCTTCGGGTAAAGGACCTTTGCGTGGAACCCGGAGTGGCGTATACCGTGACAGTTGCAGGAAACTGAACACCCAAGTGTGCATGCGCCTCGACTGTCGTCTGCTTAGACAGGCTGGCCAACTTTTTTCTAATTGGGACCTATCTATACGCGCAATCGTTTCGAGATTGTTTTCACTCGAATCCAGACCCATAAAATTTTTGCTAATCTCAAATTCTCAAGGCAACATAACTTCGAAACGCGTGCAAATTTGGACAGCTGTTAACGTCTGGCTGCAGCGTACAATCGGTTGGTCAACCTGTCAAGCGGACTGAAAATTTCGCTCAAATTAGTTGAATCTACCAATCGAATCACGTGATTTGGCGCACGCGCATTCGGGTGTTTAGTTTTCTGATAATCTCACTAAACGTACGCAGCTGTTCACAGGTACAATTGTGAGCTGGAATGAGATATCCTTCCACGTCTCAAGCTTGCGTAATTTATAATGAAAACTGACTGTTATCCCAACGTCAAGGAAATTTTTCATGCGCAATGATTATCCCACATATGGACGTATTCACTGACATACTATACGCGCACCATTTATATACGCAGTCACTCGGCTACATGCTTTCGTGACACAGATCGATAGTAACTCTCTGTGGTCTGAGCTGTGGTCGACGGCTGTCGAGACGCATTCACGGGTTTCAAGTTTCACCCTGCTCGGTAAGGGTGACAGACTTCCCTACTATCGTTCACACACTCGCTCCCTCGTTCGCTCGTTATGCGTCCATGGAGTGAAGCGACTGAAAAATATACCTTGTCCGATACGATTGCCTGAAATATAGAAGGTGCAGGACGTGAAATCCTTACGACAATTGCGCCATCAGGTGTTAAACCGACGTTCACGCTTCGCGAGATATTTTGCTTCGGTCAAATCGATTGTTAATCGAAGGAAACTGACAATTTCTCACATTCGTTTAAACTGAACTGGAATCGACGTATCTTCAGCGATACCTGCACTCCTTTGCAATATTTTACCAACGGTTATGAAAAGTACCATATACACTGTGTTTTTGTTTTTTCAATAAATTAAATTAACGTATTTAATGGAATACAGATGATTACAATTAAAACAAAAAGTAGTGAAACGAAGGTTTATAAATTGCAACTAAAGTCAATCAAGTTGAATTGAAAACGACGACTCTCCCGAATGAAAGATTTATCAAATACACGAATTTCAAACTTCGGACCAATTACATTATTGTATCGTTTTACCAAAAACGTATCCGTTCGTCCAGTTTCAATGAATTCCGGGTAATTGTGCTCGTTATAAATTAATTCTCTATAAATCACGTGTAATGATTTTTTTTCTGAGACGCATCGAAAAAACATCGTACAAAAATCATTCACACACACACACACATCTCTTCTATAGATGAGTTTTAATATTACAAAATAGAGCAATAATACAAAGCTTTTGAACTCGCAAATAACTAAACTTCTTTCTGGGCACTTGTGCCGCATTGAATTTTTTTTTTCTCGTCAAAAAGAGATTATTAATCGACTTCGGTTCAATTTTCCTGATCCCGATTTCAATACTTTTTCGTTACATCGATTCTTTTACTTCAATTTACGCTCGATACTTACTTTTTTTAATCTTCACGTTGAACCGCATATCCTGAAGATTATACGTAGACGGGGGATTTTAATCTTATCGGACGCACGAACCCTCAATGGTCGTGATGTTTACACATCAGACCAGGGTGAACGACCATCGGTTGACCCATCAGCAGAAATTATTTCATTCGACACAATACTCGTCCTCATTCTGTACCAATCTACACCTACCCTCGATTCGTTGACACGTCAAACAATGGTCATAACAATTATTCTAGAGCTTTCAGCAAACGGCAGCAATACTAATCTTGTAATTTTTAATATTTCATGTTATGATCTTTTAAGATTGTTGAAATATTCCTGTGAATCTTGAACGATTTCTCATAACTACCAATGATTACTCTGATGATTACCAATGCTGAACTTTATTTGAATATTTCGAAAATTACGAAATGATTTCGAATGATATTGATCAAAAAAATTAAATAGATATCTAAAAGGAAAACGAGCTGTAGACAAACGGATCGTACGTTCGTGATTTTTTTTATGTCCATAAGGTTTTCACTATTGCAAACTTGAACAAAATTCTATTGAAATTCATACACGTCTTAGAGAGATTCGAGACCTTTTCATATTGAAATCCGCATACTTTCGAGTAAATAGAAATAACCATCTGACATTGAAGTGTTATTGAAAAAAACCGCAATCTAAAACCTTTAAATACTTGTAAAGGCAAATGAGATGCAAAAAAAAAAAAAAAAAACAAATTTGGAAATTGTTAGATATGCTCTTCATAATATTTATTAACTCGCTTTTGATTACGTTTGTTGTGACAGAACCCGTCAACATTCATCGAACAGTGTTTCAGATGATATGCACTAGTATCTGACTTATAAAATATACAGTCGTACTTGAAACTTTGAACAACGACGTTAAATCATTACAGACGTAGTATTTCACACTAATATTATTTTAATCTATCTACGCGTTGACTCAACCAGTTGCTGACAGGTAATTACCGATCTCAAGGTCAACACGGCACATACAGCATTATGGATGATCGAATAACACGATGAACGACAATTCTCGGATAACACGATAAGACTTATCCATTCCATGAAATTTAATCCTTCAAGTGTTCCGATGTGGTTCTGCAATAATCGATACAAATTTCATTACAGCATCACAAGTTGCTTAGATACCTACTTCGTTCAGCGAATATAAGACTATAAGACACGGATGAGTGTCACGGCACAAATTCGTTCTGACGGCGTATCCAAACGCTGAAAGATAAGACGTACCTGTACTCGTACACTCCGTGACACTTTTTCAAGGTGTTTCATTCCGCCGTTCCCCTACCGCTTCGTTATACCCGACTGTACAAAATTGTGTCTACCCTTCGCTCTAGAAATTAATACCGTTCGTTGTCACTTGACAAAAAGTAACGATTTTGCAAATGACAACCACAGGTAGTTGTGACAGGATAATCAACTTTCTTTAACAATTAACAGTCTCCTCAAAGCTAAACCCAAAGGGGTCTAAGCCTCATAAATTTAAGGCAGTATAGAATAAAAGACCAAATTATCGGCAGTGCATACCCGGTATACCTGACTCTGATTTGATTTACCTCTTTGCAATGTACTCACCGTCGGTTATTGCGGGGCAAAAATGTGTTCGCCAGTTGCGTGGCTGCCGGCGACTACCGATTTTCGCAGAGAACGCACGGTATTTTGGGATGATTGCTTGAAAGGTGGATTAGTCCGACAATTGGTGTTAATTGTCTTCGTTTGAACTTGTCATTGAGAATTAGTCGTTCTCACGGTTAAAGTTTATCCTTCAGATTTTTATGTAAAAGGGTAAGTAAAATCATTTGAACAAGCGGTGAAACAACTTCTGTAAGTACCGAATCAGGACGGGTAAGTCCGGATGCAAATTTTCCGAAATTCTGTTTCAAGCAAACACCAGTAATTCCGTCGGCTTCGTTGTATCGCTCGTTGTCAGCCCGAACTGCATTGGCGCTTGTTATTACCCACTCCATTCGACCGGCGCAAAACCAATATAAAAACCAGACAGCCAACAGTGAAACGGGGTTATTAATATTCGTTATCTGACGATGCACTCGTTGCCACGTTTGGATTCATATTCAGTTGGGTGGCCGGTTGTCCACGGTAGAACCGGAGTGTCTTGTTCCTTGGTAACTTTCATACCACAAACTCTCAGATGGAACTTACTTTTTGGCGAAATTTGGCTGCTTTGGATTTTTTCAGATGGAAGGTAACGCGGTGTTCTATTTCAGTCTTTTAGCTGTAAAATCATTTAAAAAAAAAGTGCCGTGTCAGAAAGCAATTGCCGCGTATCGCTCGAACGGTTCAGTCAGTCGGTGGATAGCGTAACCCGCAAAATATCAGTACGACGTTTATATTTATAAAGTTATAGCTGAAAAACATCAGCGGTATTTCTCTTCGCGTCGTTTAATGCTCGACTTCGTTTTCAACCTGAAGGAAATTATGACTCGCCTAACCGGAGTTAAAAATATTTGGTTGTTTCCTTTTGTTGCAGACATCTCAGAACAGTGGACCGACCGCGGGTGTTGGTGAAAAGCGGGAACACCTGTACAAAATACTCGTGATAGGTGAACTGGGCGCAGGCAAGACCTCAATTATAAAAAGATACGTTCATCAATTCTTTTCTCAGCACTATAGAGCCACCATAGGGGTGGACTTTGCCCTAAAGGTTCTCAACTGGGACCAGCATACAATAATAAGGCTACAGCTCTGGGACATCGCAGGTTAGTCAAGTTCACAACGATCCCGATAAAAGAGGAATAATAGGATGCTATTATACATATTTTTTTCATGGTTGAAATAATTAATTGCTGAATCTTTATCGGCCAATCAACGCGTGTTACGCGTAAAGAATTCCATGCGGTTTCACCTAGAGTCAGATGTTGTTGCAATTTGGCCTAGAATTATTTGTAACTCGGAAAATGTACAAGCTTAGGTCGTAAGTACCTAATTCATGACTTCCGAGTCAATGAAAATATGATTTTCTGCAATGTTTTAAAAGCTGCCTCAAACTTAAAAGTTTTCTGGCATTTAACTTTGAAACGGTAAGTGATATCAAGAAACGAAAAAAAAGGGTGGTTGTATTTGAGAGTATAACCATATAACGAAGTTACAACAAAGTTTGGAAAGATCTCCGGCACTAGGTGAAACAGCACGGAATTTCCCGTATAAATATATACATTGCGAGTAATTTTTAGTTCCGGTTACCGCTCAGTCCTTGACTATTTTCATTTTTTACCAAAATCGAAAAATGTAGTTCTAGGTAGAAAATGAAAATTAGTTTTCTAGCTGTTACCAGAAAGTCTAGTATCCGTTGCTATTCTTTCTCATTACGATCACTGTTACTATATTTTCTTGTAACTGTTGCGAAAATTTAATGCTTGTGCAAGAATAAATTGACGTTAAAGCCTTGTTTAACTAAGAAAGTAGAGTAAACCGAACAAACTTATTTTGCGTTGCAATTACTAAAACATGATCGACAATAGCGCAAAATGGTTCGGTGTACCTCGTTTTTCGTTATTCCAACAACATTCAAACAGGTTTTCTAACGATACCGGTTTTACTGAATTTTTCTAATTACTATAAACAATGAAATTTTTCTCAGCGTGTATTGTTTATGCACACGTAATGCCTATACGAAGAATCTCACCGTCCGCACTTATCGGATTGTCCAGTCTCGCTATATATTTATGAGTAGTTCTCTGTTTGTGAGATTCACATATCGTTATCGGACACATATGCATCGACGTTTGAAATCCTCTTTAGAATTTGCATTGCAGTGTAGCAGACCGACGCATAATTTACTCTGGCCTAAAATTTTATACCGGGACATTCCAACACCTCGTCATCGCAACTGTTGGATAAGTCGTTAACGATCTTCTTACACTTTTCAAATACTATCCTTCTTTCTTTACTACACAAATAATCCGCGAGAAAATTCACATCACCTTTTAGAGATCATTGAAGGTAACGCACTGACGAAAAAAAAAGTGTCAAGATCATGCCCACTTCGGCCCACTTCTGGTAACAGAAACGACTACGTATTCTACTGTATATTCATTGCATAAATAGCCTTATGTCTATTGATAGCTCCAGTCAATCAGTCTGCAAATATGAGCACGTGTCGTTTTCACGTCTGCCTAGGTGAGCAAGAATCAGACTTTTCCAGTGTTGTTGCATCACGTGGATATGTTTCTCTGTACAGAAGTTATTTCACGCTCTATATTTCATCTCGATAACATCGTGAGCGAATAAATGTGGTCTAACCCTTTCAGTCACAGAAGCTAATGTAGTGAGCACCGTTTATTTATTTTATTTTTTTTTTCGTCATTTCTTTTATATTTCATGTAAAATATTGATTTTTTTTATATTTTCAGGTAAAAAATACTTAAACTTTGTAATAATTAGGATTTTTGTGAATCCATAATTGTTCGTAAATATTATGAATAAACAAATTCAAATAAAAACGTATTTTAATTAGATGGCCATTAGATTTCCACAATTCAATGCATAGGGGTAGTTTTCACCCTTCTTATGGGTGCATATAGATAGTCTTGGGGCTTGCACCAATTCATGGTTTAAAATCGTACTGTGTCAAGATAAATATTCATATAAATCTCATTCAAGATCACTGTCTAAAGCAACGCTGTTAATTCACCCCGTTTTCACCCCATTTTAAGGGGTTTTTTTTTTCAATAAATTCTTACATAATATTATTATTCAGCGTCGTAAATACTGCGGTTGAAAATCTTTTACAAATTTGTAAATAAAATGAGAGGTTGTTTAATTCCAAGTTAAAATGCACAGGAAAGGTAGAATCGCACTTCCATGCCAAAAAAAGGAGAATGGCTCGAGTGAAAGGGTTAAAGTGATGTACGTTATAATTTGAGGAATCAGAAAAGATTGATAGTCGCGTATACCCTGACCACCGCAACCTAATCGCCTCGGTAGAATGACGTTCTCATATTTTACTGGGATCAAAATGAATTCGAATTTTCCAGGTCAGGAGAGATTTGGAAATATGACGAGGGTCTACTACAAAGAGGCGGTAGGTGCTTTCATAGTTTTCGACGTAACGAGAAGCGCCACCCTCGACGCGGTAGTCAAGTGGAAACAGGACCTGGATTCAAAGGTCCAGCTCCCCGATGGGTCAGCCATTCCATGTGTTCTTTTGGCCAATAAATGTGACCAGCAAAAGGAAGGCCTCGTCAATTCTCCGAATAAAATGGACGAGTATTGTAAAGATAAAAACTTTTCTGGCTGGTTTGAGACCTCGGCGAAGGAAAACATTAACATTGAGGAGGCGGCGAGGTTTCTCGTCAACAAGGTAGTGCATACAGTCTTTGCAAGCTTCTTCAAAATGAACAGTTCGATTAGTTAGGTTCCCAACAGTTGGAGTGCTTCGGGGGCAATTTTACAAACCGCGGTTCTCTTACAGAAATTTACAGTTGCGTAAAGTCTTCTGAAATTGAACCATGGTAAGAATTACAAATCGGAGAGCGTGCCTAACTGCTACTTGAACTTTCGATCTGAAAGTCTCTTTTCATTTGTGAACTGTTATTATATTGGATGAAATAATTCTAGCATAGACGATAACTTGTAGCATCAGCTGGATGCTCTTTTGGAATTTGTCGAATTTCAATTGATCGTACTTCTCGACATTGCCCTCAAAACACTTGACGCAATCAAGTGTAGACTTCCTTTTTGAAATATCAGAGACTGGAATTTCTTTGATTTCTCTCAGCAAGTGATGAACACATAAAATAGATATTGCATTTGATCCTGCTGCTGAAAAATACTGCTGAACTATCGTTTGACGGAAGTACGTCGTTACGAAATTTATGGGCGATGACCCAATTCTGTAAAATATATCCACTACCAAGTTTAATATTTCTTCAAAAACAGTACAATCAACTCGATACTGAAGATGCAAATAACAATTAAAAATTATTCATAGACAGTCTATAAGAACTTTGGATCTTAAACTTTCTTTTAAGGGACCTTGAGTAGGAATGATTCAAAAAATTTAAGTCGCTCACTTGTACCGACGAATAGTTACAACACTGACTATTTACTGTGATTATATTCCCAAGCAGAAATTACTTTTTTGTGTTTTCAAATCTTCAGCTGTGGAAATGCAGCTCGTTTTATCTTTAACTCGTCGAAAGCTAATCCGTTTGCAAGAATTAACGAAATATAAATAAATTTGAATGATAGACTTCTGCACTTCTACCGGATATCGAGTATTATACAAAAACTTGTCGTTGCCGCGTAATTCACCAGCTATTGAATATTGTGATTGAATTTCATTTGTTGTTGACAGATTCTTCAGAACGATCAAATCATAAAGGGAAACGGTGCGCAAGAGCAATCAGACGGCGAAAGATTCGCTCTGAATCAGTCACCGACCAACACAAAGAAGTCCTGCTCCTGCTGACATCATTTTTCACGTCTAAGGCACTACGCCGCCAGGACAGTCCTGCACTTACTTTGACCAATTGAAAGAAATTAAGCACGCCCGCTGTTTTTACGACAAGGTTCACCCTGCGGACTTCAAGCCACTCGAAGACTTAGGTTTCAGGGCTACGCGAACCAAAACTCTACCGCAAAGTCGCCCATTCATTCATTAATCCATCCAGTCGCAGACCGTCTCACGAAGTATCGTGACGCATTTATTCCTCCCACATCTGCACACCTCCTAATACACGGACTCGCAATATAGTGATAACTTGGCGTAAACATTCCTCTCAGTGTGTAAATTTGTTACTTTCCCGCACGTGAGTATCGTTTTTATTGCACGCATATTTACATCACGATCATCCGAGTAATTTATTAAATTACTTAATTACTATTTAATAAGCGTTGAAAATTGAAAGAAATTAAATGAAATAAAATTACGAAATGCCTTAAAGTTCGGTAGAATTTTTAATCACATATTGTATTTTATGTATAGCGATTATATTCGATAATTCTCTTTGAGTAAGTTCCTTTCTCGCGTAAGTTACCCGTAAGTACGTACCGAACATTTTTATCGAATAAAGTATAATCATGGGTATTGATAAGCTGTACTAAAGAAAAGTGCCATTTCATTTGAATAAAATTCAAACGCCGTTGTACGTAACACGTAAACACACGCAAGGTTGCATAAGTACGTATTATACATTGATGTATCGCCTCTGATAACTTTCAAGACCTGTTTCGCTTCAAATACGTTAATCCGAAAAAAAGAATACCAACCACACGTTCGATCTCTATGAAAAATAATTCACCATCATTACACGGGTCTTTGCAAGAAAAAGAAGAAACGAAACCTTGACGTAAATTTTTAACATTCTATCCATTTTAGCTCGGATGAATTCAAATAAAATTTATTAAAATTCAGTTTCACCGATTTTTCAATTCAAAGCTATTCCATAGTCTGTAAGAAAGCCTACATGTATAGGCTTGTATTCGTAACGAAATACTGTCTCGAAACGTGCGTGTAAAACTCAATCCAAAATCTTGATTGGCTAACTATATGTATTCAATAAGTCAAATAAGAAATTATAGTTATGATTAGTTCGATAGCGTTCGCTTCGAGATAAGTTACGTTTTGAATATCGGCCAATTTCGATGTACAATGATAATTGTACACGCCTTCCAATATTAAAGTGCCAAAAAATTCTTTGCTCGTTGAAAGTAAATTATTGTATTAATAATTGTACATAGAAATACAAATGCATGTATATAATAAAGTATACAGAATCCGGTTGAAAAATAATAATCATAACTAAAAATAGCAACGATGATAAAATCAGGCGTTGTAGAAGGAGAAAATTCCTCATTGACATAGACTTTGGCAAGTTTGCACTTTTATACACAACCGACTGTATAATTAATACGTAGCTTCAGGAATATGCAAACAAAGACACAAATGTTCCAACAGTATCTGTAACTCGATTATAACGGTTTACTTGTACTCCATTCTCCATTTACTTTCTTATGTATGTTTTTGACCGAGATATTATTAAATTATATTCATTTGTTATTTATCGACTCTTTCTACCCTTACTTCCTACACAACGCCTTCCCCTGCGACATATCTTAATGTTCCGCAAAAACTTGGCGTTTTTGTGAGTTGAACGGAAAGTTATCTATTTCCATGTCAGTGAAAATACTTTTGATAAATTTAGAATGGTACCAATGCTAGGATATGATTCACATAACTTTCACTATCCTGTCTACAAGGTGGCCATGCTCGTTCTGCAAAATTCACTTTCTCTTTCTTTTTCTTTTTCATACCGCAACAGCGTAGTTTTCTATTGATTTTGTTCACAATCAATTGAATTGAATGTTTCGTCAGGCCCTTTAGCTTATAACGTTCCATTTTACTGAAGTTAGCGTACGTATTGTATAAGAATATCAAAGGTTTCGTATGACTAGAATCTATACTCAGCCGAAAGATAATCACTTTTAATATTTAAAGATCGCACTTAACTAACTCTCCTGAGATTGGTGAATTGTGACAAAACAGTATAGCAGTTTTAAGAATACAAAAAACCCCGTTTCTCGGGCTGATGTGCTGCACAAAAAAAAAAAAAAAAACTATAGAATATAATCTAGACTGAGAGCAATCCTTAGCTGATGTTGAAAACGAGCATTTGTTGAGTACTCTAAGTCTAGTGAATCTGAAAGCTTAAAAGAAATGTCAATATACTTGTTACACATCTATTTTATGATATTAGTTGGGATAGAATTCATTAAGGAATAATGTCAAACAGTAAGATAGTGTCGAGGCACACTTCTTCTGCTAAACGTAATGAAACTACTTTTTCATAATGTAAAAATCTTGAGTCGAGGTTTTTCGATGCCTTGGAATAGGCGTATTGACAAATAATAATTTGACTCATTACTCCCCGTTTCAATGACGAAGAAACCCTAGTTAAGATATAAGTGAAAAAGTCCATTCCAGAGTACAATGCAGTGGATGATGACAAAGTATCACAATTTATGTAACGTATACATTTCACGTACGCGGTTATTAGATAACTTGGTTAAACAGCAAAATGATAAGCACCCGGGGGAGTGAAAACGATGCGTGTACGTTGCGTTCATTGTGCCGTGAACTCTGAAGGCGACAAGACAGTGGGACCCGAATCGGATATCGTGTATCTCGGAATTCTGTGTTACAAAATGTTTCTCAAAGACGTCGAATCGGTGTCTTATTCCCCACCTCCCGAACTTCCAATATCTATTTCCTGGGAAAATATTACCGTTCATGTCCGACGCAAGCCTGATTTTTTTATCAAAAGTATCGCAAAGAAGATTTTTGGATATTCCACTCGCGATGACAAACCGGTCAAGATACTTGACTCAGGTATGATGGAACTAACTCGACTCTACTCCGTACATCATAACAGTGCCAGAAAAAATTGTACTTTACCCAATTTGAGATCACACGACACTTGGAAGACTATAGCCTTTTAAAGGCTGAAAAATTTTGAAATATTTGGCAAACGTACCGGGAGTCTCATTAAAAATATAAAAGAATTATTTCACTACGTAAAATTTCAACATATTCAAAACTGGTCATTAATCAGCAATGCTTTTTGATAGTGTACATATTCCAATGTCTAATAGCAATAAATTTTGATTACCAATAAATGTACTGTAAAATATCTTTTTCATAAAATTACATTATTCACCGGTTTTTTTGTTCTTCAGAAAATGAATACATTTAATATCTAGTATCAGTCGTTATGTTCTTAAGTAAATTAGAACGACTTTTATCATTTCAGAATGTTACAAAACCTAGTTTGTATTGTATTATATGTACCCATTCTTGGGATTGATAAGTAGATTTAATTCACTCACTGTGGACAGGTAAATTTATACTTCTACCACTGACTGCACTGATTTTCTGATTGATCGAGAAATAAAGTTTTCAATTTACAAGATTACAGTTTGACAGAACTATAGTGATTGTTGTAAATCTATAATAATATAATAGTTGAACCACTGCTTTGAATTCATTCGGCATGCCACTCATAAATATCATTCGAACGAAATTTTAATAAACATTTTTGAAATAGTCACTGGCCATGCGGATTCTAGCAGTTTGGTAGCGGTCATGGGTCCCAGGTAAGAAATATATTTTAAAGGATAAGCGTCAAATAATTTCAGTTTACCGAAGCAGATCGAACTCATTGTTAGACGAATACAGTAACATTAATAAATTCATTGTGAGACTCAATAAAGCTGTTGGATGCAACAAGAACCGAACTCGAGTCAAGTTGTATCCGCTTATACGTACATAATCATATTTTACGGGCATTCGTACTGAAGTACATTGAATTTTAACATATTCCTCACAATGTTTTTACATTATTTAAAATATTTTCCGCGCGCATGCGCGTGACATTTGAACCGATGCGAAGACGATCACAACATGTACACGTCATACATGAACTCAGATAGCGATAACGATAAGGGTGTAAACTGTAAGTTTCTAAAATGAAAATTGAAGACATTGGACTGTCTGTTTTTATACACACATCTTTATTAGGTACTGAAATATCATGCGCACACAGATAACGAAAAAAGGACCGATTTCGATTTTCTCTGTCTTAAAATATTTTATCAAAGTGGTGCCAAATGTCGAACAGGAAAAATGTACATCACCGGCCCGGAAAATAATTCACCAATACTTTTCATAAAAAAATATACTTTATATACTTTATATATATATATAGATAGATAATAGGTGTATTTATTTACAATTGCATCGCTTCGACCATTATTTGATGATGGATGTCAACTAATTGTAGTAGCAAACAATTGTAAGCTCGGGGAACATTGTCTGTTTAAATAAATGCCCTCTATCAGTATAGTTTATGTTAAGCACAAGGCACGTGCTATATAATATATATATATGAGGTTTTAGATTTACTCGGTCTCGTAGTTTTAATGTTATTCAAACAAGAAGATAAAAAAAATTTCATACAACAATATTTTTTCTGATCTCCAAACACACCTCCTTACTTCTAGTGTAGAACGACATGAAACATCGCGGATAAAATCGAGAATAGTGGAGATTGAAACGAGTAAATTTGACACGGTGGAAAACGAAGACATATAATCCTTTCATCGTTTTGTCAAATACCCAGTGTAAACGAAGTTAATTTGTTACTCAACCATTTAGCGGTGCAGGTAAAACGACGCTCTTGGCCGCACTGGCGAGAAAAATTGAGCTGCATTCTGGGTGCATCAGACTAAATGGATGCAGCGTGTCGAGAGACTTGATGTCCAAGATAGCAGGCTTCGTACCTCAATTCTGCGCCTTGCCACCTGCACTAACAGCAATGGAATACATGATATTCACGGTACATGCCTCAGAATAAATATTGACAAGCAGAAATCGCTTAAACGTTGGGTGAATATTTTATTGCAGTGCGCTTTGAGGCTGGACAAAGGAATGTCGGCGAAGGACAGAAACACTTTGGCGGTGAACATCCTCACGGACCTCGGAATACTGAAGCATAGAGACACTCGGATCTCGAAGTTGTCAGGTGGTGAGGTGAAGAGGCTGTCGCTGGCAGTCGAAATGGTTACGAAACCGAAAATACTTTTCCTGGACGAGCCCACATCTGGTAAATATGGATCGATAATTTGATTTGATAATTATGATTGATTGGCTAACGGTTAATTGTTTGTTTTTCTAATTGCAAGACTTGCTTATGGAAAGCTTTGTCCGGGAACTCGGTGATTTTCAATTTTCATTGGCCTTACGGAAGTTTATTAAAGTTTCTCAATTTGTAACACTGGTCAAAAAGAATTTCCGTCAATTATTTCATATTTTCGAAACCGATCGTTCGAAAAATATTCTTTTCTTAAGTAAATATTTTTATACCTTGAAAAATGTTAACTCTCGAGAGATCTTCATAAGTTACAGTTTCCTATTAAGTTTAGAAAAAGAAAATGTTCACTATTTCACCGACTTTAGAAATGTAGGTTAATTGTCCGTTGAAAAATATTGTTCGACACTCATTTGTTTCTTAAACACTACCAACACCTTATATTTTTCTGACGAACTTAGAACTTCTTTGGGCATAAAGCGTGAATTCTATTTGAGAAAAGGTAGTCAGAGTGGCATTGATTAGAGTTCTGGAAAGCAAACCTAGTCGTTCTACGAAATTCGGTAAACTTTATTTCTGATCGCCAAATGGTTCGCGGTAGAAGAAAAGTCCTCAAAAGTGTTCGCGTTGGTGAATAATAAGATTGAAATGCTTCCCAGGAATTTTCTGCATATTTGTTGAGAAATCTTGATTAGTTTCAAATACGACTGAACTCAATCAAATCTCGTAAAAAGCGTTTGCTTCTCGCGCCCGTACTTTATTCTCTTTTATACTCTAGGGTGTTGGACAAAAAAATAATTTGCGAATTTCCACCGTGACACGAGCGGTGTAAGTTACATTTAAGATGGTGCTTAATTGATTTTTCAATTTTCCTGAAAAGAGTAACGTAGAACGCTCATCTTTGGAGAGAATCTTCCTTTCAACCCAAAAAAACTTTTCAGAGGGTGTCACCATGGAAATTTGCAAATTTTTTTTTTTTTTTTTTTTTTGTGGAACACCCCAATATACTCAGAGGTTATAGACACTTGAACTTCGTGCTCACCGAATCGTAACATTTCTACAATGAAACGATGCCAATTTCCGGTATTCATAGGTTTGGATACGTGGACAGCGATGCGAGTAATTGAATCAGCAAAGGCTGCGACTAGATCAGGAACAATCGTGTTCTGCTCGGTTCATCAGCCTGCAATGGATCTCTACAAAATGTTCAGTCACGTTGTATATCTGGCTAATGGAAGAACAGCGTACTATGGAACATTGGTAAATGCAAGGAAATTCTTCAACAGGTAGGTACGTCATGCTCTAGTCAATTTTTCGCTGGTTAAGTAATTGAGCCTAAATGGCTGATCGAAACGGATAATTGGGTAGGATTGTGAAGTCGTACCTACACAAAAAAAAAAAAAAACAACAAAAAACAATTCTATAACATTTAGTGGTTACCTCAAAATTGCTACTACAACAGAGTATCTGATTCTACCAGCTAGATGAGAACTTACAAAATATTTCATATAACATTAGCAGTGGACAATAATCTCGCGTTATTTTCATTAGCGAAGGATTTCATTGCCCGGAATCGTTCAACGAGGCAGAATTTTACGTCAAAATTGTGTCAAATATGAATCTGGCTGATTCCCTGAACGCTACAGAGTCATTTCTCCTTTATGAACGTCTAGAAAAGATTTGCAGCTCCTTTACTCGTTCAACGTACTACAACCCACCAGAAGTCCCTGCGGGGAATGGTTCGATAGAATTCAAATCTCAAACGTGAGTAAACTTTTCAATTGCTTAAGGGGTACATCAATGTACAGCTGGTTTTGCGAAACAATGAAGATCAAAAAGAACTAGCCGGACAAACGAAAAGCTTTGCTTTTCTGCCACGAGCACGACTGCGTGATCACCTCTGCGGTAATCTGCAGAGCTTGGTTTAGGTACTTCGTTAAATGTTTAAACATTAACTTCACGTTCATTTTTTCAATAATGCATGCTCCTGAATTTTCGAACAAATTCTTACATCATTTCGTAGGTGACTTTTCGCATGTAACTTCTAGGTAGCGTATCAATTTGTTTAGAATTTTCATCCAAGTACTTGACTCAGCATTCCCGTTAACAATTTTGTCGAAAATTACGGAAGCTGCCATTTTATAACCGAATTGCCCGTAATATTGAAAAAAATATTATCAATCTCCGGCGAATACATGATTCTTTAGTAAAATTTCGTTCAAGTAAATCGTCAATTCTTCTTCTAGGCTTAAACCCAATCAATTAGTACAATTTTACTGGCTCATGTGGAGAATATCAATACAGATGCGAAGGACAGTGTTCCACGAGGCGGGCCATTATTATCCTTTTTTAGTGAGTATAATACGATCCAGAGCCAAAGCTACATGATCCTAATAAATTATTCGGGTACCATGATCGGTAAATAATATCTACATACATATATTCGGTATTAAATTTCAGGTATCATCGATACTCATCAGTTGGTTTTACTTCGGTGTGAATTCGCACACACAGGTTGGCGTTCAGGATATGCGGGGTGCTCTTTACCTTATTAGTGCTGAGATCATCTTTTCGTCAACTTATTCGAACGCTTGCGTACTGTCTGAACAATTACCTCTATACTTGCAGGAAAATTCAATGTACACGCCGGCAGTTTATTACATCGCAACTGTTATCAGCTGGGTAATTTTCATGGAACTGATATAAAAACAAAACTAGTAGCCGCTAAAATAAAATGGCTTTGCTTTCATACCGGGGGTACGATTGCATTGAGGTTCATTCAAGCTGTTAATATTTCCAAAGTTGATAAAGACTACACTGGCATTTCCAAAGCAAAAAGAACGGTTGTTGCTCCTTCCGATTCATCACAAACATAATTTACCAGATATTGAATTAGGTTGAATTTAATTGAAAAATTGAACATGAAAATGACTTGACGTACAGTAAGAATTGAAAACAACTCATAATTAACAATGTCAGAGAAATTACATTATTTCAACTTCTTTCACCGATAAAACCCTACTGTTTATCCGAATGTGATAAACAATATAGCACTTCATTTTGCGATCGTGCCAGTTTTACTTGAATTATTTTTTTTTTCGTTCTTTCCTATCAAGCTGGTGTAAGTAACGGAGTGTTTCTTTTCCTTTCATCAGATTCCCAAGATTGTTTGCCATTGCATTCTATTTTTTTTAATAATGCTCGTTTCTCTGGATATGGATATCAACTTCTTTGTTATCACGCAATTCGTTACCTGCATCATATTGGCTGCTTTAACGAGTTCAGCTTACGGCTCAATGATGTCAAGTTGGATTGAGAACCCCGATATTATGATGAGCATTATGGGACCGATCGACCTTGTTGGTTATCTGATGTCTGGAGTTTACTACAATATCAGGTATCTCAAGGGGTCAAAATCCCCCCAATCTTCCTTCTTCAACTTAGCAATTCATCTCCACGGCGATCATTCGCTATAAACGTACTTGCATCGTTACATGGTCAAAAAACTGTACACCCAAATGCGCACGCATCAAATCACGTGACTCCGTTGCTAGATTCACCCAATCGGCGTTGAGTTTTTGGCTGCTCGCAGGTTGGCCAACGAAAATCTTCAAAGTGTTCATTGATAAATTTTCTGTTTAGAGCCATGCCTCCATACTTGTCATGGGTGAAATACTTGTCGATTTTTTACTACGCGAACGAAGCCCTGGCGATCATCCATTGGACAACCGTAGATAGTATTGGTAAGAAACCGATCATTGTTTTAGCTCGACAAGACAGACAGAGTACTTTTTACTGCCCAAAAAAAAACAAAAATTAAAATGTTTTAATACAAACCCATTTCAGAGTGTTACCCGGACAAAGACTTGCCGTGTTATAGAAATGGGCGAGAAGTTTTGACTGAATATGGATACGGTGAAGATAATTTAAAGATAGACCTATGCGGGCTTCTTTTGCTTACCTTCGGCATGCACTTTGTAGGATATCTCGGGGTGAGGAGGCTCAGAATTGTAAGAGCGATGTACTGATTATAAAATTTTCCTGCGCAACCGGAATAATATCACGTACGCGTATCGATGAATCCCAAAATTGATCCCTCGTTTGTTTCGTATTGTGCAACGTATTTCACTGTGAAAGTATTTTACTAATTTTATTACTAAACTGTACGCCCAATACATATCCTTAGTCTAACGGTTATGCATATGTACTTATTATAATTATTATATACGCGTTTCCTAATAAAATACAAACTTCTGGGTCACCCAATATTTGGGCTGTGTCAGAAAGGCGATATTCCGACAATCTCTTATTTTTTGTAAACAAATGAAAATGTCCGTCAGCTGATATTCCGTTAGACGGTGAACCGCTGAGATACGTAGACAAATGACTACCCTAACCACGCTTAAACAAAATAACAGTAAACGACATCGGGCTAGTCAACAAATTCGGCTAACTGCAAATCGTTGATTTTACAAAGTAAATTGTGGCAGAATATCGATAGCGTAAGCGTTAATATTTCACTAGTTTATTGAGAGCATGTCTTCGTCAATGACGGTTGTCGTCAAGAAACGGGAACGCACACAGAATTGGATACCCGAAGAAAAAAACGCCCTGTTTTCCCTTATAAAACTCCACGCACGAGCCATTGAGAACAAGAAAATTGACGCTACGGCATCCGCCATGAAAACCCTTGCCTGGCAGCAAATCCACTCCGTTTTTCGGGGTAGATTTTCAACGGACAGAGATATCGTCAGAATGCGTGAACAGTGGCGGCGTATGAAGGCGCAGGCCAGACTCGAAATTTACTCCTTCGCCGAAAAGGTCTGTGTATGTGTATACCTACTTGAAATTGTAATGACTTCAAAACAAAAACATGATGAAACGAAGATACGTATCAAGAGTGCAGCTGAAGCTAATCAAGTTGAACTTAATTTGAAAACTTCCCGCGACTCAGAAATCAGAGTTTAGATACTGAATTTCAACTGTGAATACCTGTATTATTAACAACAGAGCAATATTATTGTTCTACTGCCTTTTCAACACAAAATTCATGTATAAGGTTTGAATTTTGAATTTTGATTAGAATTTTTTACAAACCGTCTTACGCATATTTTTTTCTTGAGCTCGTTAATTGCTGAGAAACATCAGTCTTGAACTCCAATTAGACATTTACAAGTAAATTATTATATCATTCGTGTGAACCAAGTAAAAATGGTCACACAACTAATAATTAATGAACAAATGGCATGAAATTATCAATGTTAGATGTTCATACGTGCATATTGATAAGATCGGAATCGAACAAACTTGGACAGATATATAATAGATCTACACGCCGTGAAGACTCGAACTCAAGAAATCATTCTGTTTCTTCTTTTTCGTCTTCTTCCTTTTTTTCTCCTTCATTCCTTGCCTTTTCTTTTTGTCACCGTACATTCTAAATTGTGTAGATAACTCTCTCTCTCTCTCTCTCTCTCTCGTTTCACTCACTTTCGCGTCAAAATCCAGAATTTTATTTGATTTTGTTGCCGCTTATACTATAATACTTATACTACTGACACGGGTCGACGGCGCAACTTCCAACAGGTTCGAACACTTGGACCGGAAGAAGCGTCGAAGAATCAGCCCTCGACTCTTTCGATCGAAGTATGGCGATTGATGGAAAGATCAAGAAACCATAACGACGAAACTGGATTGTCGAACGGCAGTGATCGAGATGAGAAGGCTGTTAGACCAGAAGGTTTTCAAAGACTGCTAGACAACATGACAAATTCATCGACCCCGACAGTATCGGTGCACGAAATGAAAGTCGAAGCCAACAGCGATGGATTTAATGAACACAATGATGAACAGCCGAGAAACTCGACAGAGCAATTATTCCAACAGCCGGAAAGCGAAAATGGACAATTGGAGACAACGGCAACAAATCAAAAGAGGACCAAGATGAACGAGGATTCGCTCATGAATATCGAACAAGGTGAATATTTCTACATGTTTCGAATATTTTATGGAAGATTTTTTTTCAAAAAGCACATATATCTGATATGAAAACTTTTGCAAATTGAAATTTTCGAAAATTATATATTTTTGAAGTTGGTAATTTCGTAACTTTCATCGGTCGCTGTACATCTATGAACTGACTTCACGGATCTAAGTGATTCGAAGCAGAATATATGTTTCTCGTGCAGAAAGTTCTTCAAGCTAACACAATAAAAATTACCGTTTTGTACAACAATTCAGGTTGTTTTTTTCACCGAAGTTTACAATTATGTTTTTAAAACAGTCGATTATTGATACATAATGCGTTGCCTTGAAGGACGATTAGAATGAAAAGCAATTTTCCGGAGATGCCAATGAATTTTCGATGTTTCAGAGATTCCTTTTGAAATTTAACTGTCACGTGGTTCAGATTTTCAGTTGAATTTTAACGTCTCCGATACCTTTTTTCATTACGAACATCACTACTCTGAAATGCTTCTCTTGTATTTATACCGTATAAAATGTGAAAAAAATGTGTTCAAAGAACAAAAAAAAACACTTCAAGCTGCCTCCTCATGCCTTTAGTTTTCATAACACCAAATCCATTCACTAACTTCGGAAATATCGATGTCCGCGTAATGTGAAAATTGAAGAGGTGGGCCAACAAGTGTCCGAGTACGCTGCTCCAATTTTGACCAAGGTTTTCAATTTATCTATTTTTTTTTAACCAGGCGGGAGTGGAGAATGCAGCAGTGATGTGTTTTCTCAGCTTTATCAAGAGTGCCAGCACAGCGATGTGCAGAAAGCAATTTGGATTTTCGAAGCGACGCAGCAACAGCACAACTTGAAACTTGAAATGCTCCATCTCGAGCTGCAAAGAGCTGAACTTCAAAGACAGGCTGCTCTTAATGAGCTCAAAATTTCGGAGCTCAAAAAACATCTGATCGAAAATCAAGCTGCTGAATTTCACAGGTAAATTCGTACGTCTGGAATGAATACACGAGACGTTGCGCGATCGTGTGTCACAATTTCTGGTTTTTTTAACTAAGTGCTTATCTTGTAAATATTTTTCATAAAAAAATTTCAATCATAGTGCCTGGACTCAATGCATATACTGTGAAATATCTTTTTTATTTGCTTCTGCCTGTAGACTGTATTGTACATGAAGTTTCTGATACTAGCAAGTTTGAACAATTTCTGTTATTAATTCTGATCGCATATAATATAAACAAAATAGTTATCTGTTTTGGATTTGGCCTGAAATGATTTTTGATCGCAGAATTTTTGAGAATTTCTTTGGGAAAATTCACAAATGGCGTTTGTTTTGACTTTAAAAATTTATAAAAAAAGAATGGTCGGATATAAAAATCTCATATAATTCAGGAGTGCTGTTTAGAGTTATGACAATCGTATAAAAAATTATGGACAAAATTAAAGCTGGTGAGGGAAAGTTACTTGTTGAGTTGACGTGGAATATAACTTATGTAAGTAATGACACTTCTATTAAGACTATTAAAATAAAATAGTATATTCATTCCTCACTAGCTCTTCCAAAACATAATTTTTCGCCCTGTAATTAATTGCAAGTGTTTCAGCCCCTTCGGAGCTACTTTTCGCACCTTATTTTGTTAATGTTGATCACGTAAGATTCGCCAGACAATTTTTTGCGAGTGAATTCTCGAAGGTTATAAAATAACACTCAGAAATTATACACAGCTGTGAATACAGGCTTGCACAGCCATAACACCTGCAGGTAAGTCAAAGCTGTGATAGTTGAGTATTTAATATATTGTACATATTCCCTTGAATATTCATGAAATTTTAAATTTTTGGGAGCTGAAAACCCTTCGTTGTCTACACTAATCGAGGAAGTTCGAAATTTATGCGTCAAGAATCCCTTGCCAAAATAATCACTTCAAGCACGTGATATCACGGATTCTCATGAAAGTTGAATGTTAAACATTCTTATTCACTGTGTATATATAAGAAGAAAAATTATACAATCCTTGGTCTACCGTTTTTCATTTTTATCAACGAATCCCAAAGTTATCGAGAAAATAAGTAATTTTTCATTAATTTATAACATTTTATTAATTTCACACGTATCACCGAAATAATTTGAAAGATTTAGTTTGCCTTGCACCCCTGAATCAAATTTGCGATAAAGAAAGAAATTGTAAACTCAAAATAGCATAACTGTACAAAAATTGCAATTGCTACAAAAATCGGGGTTACTTGCATAAGTATAAATCGAATCGCGTAGAGACCGACCATAAGACTGACTTGTCTTCATGCTTTTACGAAGCTTCATAGACGATCTAATTGTAAACTTAAAATATTTTCAATATATCGAGTAGGTGACGATCTGCCAACAACCTTACAGAATATTTTTGGAGTCAAAAATTCAAAGATTGTACTGAAAGTTATGCCGTTTTTACACATTACGAAGATATATAAGGATTGGTAATCTTATGTAAAGGTATAGTAAGGAGAGTCAAAAAAGACCGGCGGGAAATTGCAGTATTTTGCTTTGCCGACTCGATTTAACATTCGAATCTCACAAGATGCGTCGGTAAGTGCAGAGCAATAGAATTACCTACGGATCCACCCAGATGGTGGAAATATTAGCTCAGAGCTGAAGGTCTTTATATATCATCAGTCAACGGATTCGGTGGTTCGATTTCTGAATACATGGTGCAATTTTCATGTATTTGCTTATTGTCATCGTAGCCTGCAGTGCTGCCACCGCTTATGACGGGTAATTTTGTAACTAACGGTCGTGTCCAGTTCGTGGACATTCCTCGGCAGTCAGTATTCTTCCTTCACTCATAACCCACGTTTCGAACATAATTTCATAAATCTGTGAAAATTCATCGTAGTGTTGCACAGTGTTTCTGAATTCCTGATCGAACATGCAGCGTATACCAACTGTCTTATCGCGGAACATGGCGTTTCTCAGGTACTAAAAAATACACAATATTTTATTATGATTACTGTACCAAAGATCGACAGATCGAAATTATTCTCCCGGCACAACGGTGCGTAACCGGCTCACCCTGCGCTATTTTCGCTGCTCTAGCTCTTTAGCCGTCTGCTACTAGTTGCTGGCTGATTGTCAAGCAATTTACGCTACGGAATGCAAAACTTGTGCACATACGTTGCTCGTTTGTCGCAATGTTCGACAAGACAGACAGTTTCGTTAATGATAAATCGAATCACATGCATAATCCGTAGTCAACTCAAATTTATAGTATTACATAACCCAGTCATCCAAATAAAGCAGGTATAACGACCTTACGCAACCCAATGAGAAATGCATGTACATAGGTGTGTATTTACCCGACACCTACCAAAATGCGTCACCCCCAAGTGCGTTGTTGGTAGAATTTATTTGCGTCCTATTGCAGACAAAGTACGTCGTTGGCCAGAAGTGGTGGGGGCCAAACCCAGACTAGGCATACTCCAAGTGTATGGTGATTTATTAACCCTTCAAGTCTGACACACTCTTCGATTCAAAATAAAAAATTTTGTTTCAACTGGTGAACATTTCTTTGGGTTAAAATACACGAAGACTGGGAGTTTTGAAACAGTTTGTTTTTCGATATCCGTAGCCAAGTAGATATACTGTATAATATACTTTGACAAATTTTTTGAGAATTTTCTGATCGAAATGTACAAACATATTCAATAAATAGCCATTACCCTACCATGTCAAGTATACCCATCACTAAAGAATTAATAAACTGCATGCAATTATCCACGTAGGCTATCATCCCTTGTTACAAGATTTTCCACGATGATTGTATCCTGCTATTTTTTCAGCCACGTGAGAATGTCTGGTGAACCAGGTAGTGGCGCAGGAAAGGGTGGTGGTGGCGGTGGCAGCATCAGGGAAGCTGGTGGAAGTTTTGGCAAGATGGAAGCAGCACGCGAAGACCAATACTTCTACAATCAGGTATAACGCTAGCATAGGATAGGATAGGTGTTTAAGCAGTCCTCAACACTATTCTTCATTAACTTGAGAAATGAAAAGTTAGTAGGAGTTTGTCAAGTTGAAATAAATTCAGAGTTTTGTAACCTTGAAATGATTATAAAAGAAATAAGATTGCAAAATGTGAACATATTCTTTTATTTGTTACATTTTCTTACAAGCAAAGAACGTAAAATGAAAAAATAACAGCTCTTCCTAAAAAAAAATAAAAATTATTCTTAACGTTGATGTGGTGATCTTCAACCTTATATGTCACTATCAATGTTTGATTTTATAAAATTAATGACTTTTTAAGATATATTTCATGATACTCCTATTAACTGAGAAAAATTTTTTTTCTCAACTTTGTCATTATGTTTCAACAATTAGTTTATGCAATTGTTGCAAAATTGACTGATAGATATGTTGATTGTTTCCATGGAGACACTGCTTGGAATGAATAGAAAAAATATATATTTTACTATTGCTGAATTATGTTAGCAAAGATACTTCGAAGCTGTCTTAAATAATCTGCTGAATGACTTGAACTTTTGGAATGGCAAAACCAAATAACGAAGTTGAAGTCAGTAATGTTGACGTAACGACAGATCAAACAAAAAATTTATATATTTCAACTCTCGTATTAATTTGAAAGAGTTGAGTTTGCAAACCGTGAATGTGTTTTTCCTTATTATGCCTCACCAAATGTTATATAATCCCAAAATTGGGCAGTAAGCAGACTTTTTATAATTGCAACATTGTATAAATGTTACAAAATTCATTTTCACAAGATATATGTGAGTAATTACCAAGATCAAAAAGTTAATTTTCAATAGCCAACATAAGAGGTTGCGTCATATTTGTATTCCATAGGATAATTCTCACGCACTTTAATATGCAGTCACTGAATTGTCTTTTTCTGTTCTAGCAAAAGGAGCAGTTGAAAAATCTGCGTGACGGTCTTCATGATGAGATCTCTTTTCACGAGGAACAGATAAAGCGTCATCAGGAGGCCATAGAGCGCCACAAGGCTCGAATTGGAAAGATGGAGAAGTAAAAATGTATGCAGGATTTGACGAATAGCTGAACCGCCATACATCAAATTAAATCATTGTATTTTTAATGTCAATGATAGTCAATGACATCTTGAATGGACTTTTTTTTTTTAAACTATTAAATCTTTAAATATTATGTAGAAATAAAGTATACAGCTTTTCATAGTTAAAAAAGTTGTACGAACTCATATTTCATCATCCAAAACTATGTTGTAATTAAGCTTTGAGCTATTGCACACTTAGCATACTAGCTCCCAGCTTTAACTGAACTAATTCAACGATGCAATTCTTTTCTATTTCTAATATTTTTGGTTTTGTAAGTTCCAATTGCTAGTATAATACTATCTGTATCTGAGGTTTTATCACATTGTCACGTTATAAAAATGGGAATTCCACTTGTTTGACTTTCTTTCATTTTGTACGATATTGCTTCGGTAGCCTAAATACTGTAAAAATGCAGTTCAAAAATCATTGTCAGGCAGATATGCAATACCGCTTTGAACTATTTTACTTCAAAGTACACTCGCGTAACTTTACGAGCGTACAAAATAAAAATGATCGTTGAATACGCGGCTATTCTGTGCAAAGTAAAAAAAATATAAATTCATTTCGAAAAACAACTGAAACTTCTTATCCCTGTTAAGGTGTTAACAGTGATGAATATCAGTTGAAAATGACTCTAACCCGAGTTCAAATCTCGACAATACGAGTCGAATAATATTAGCCTCAGTCAACGACGCATCTGATAAATAATCTGCTAACGTTATAGGGGTTTGTCATAATATCGCCACGGACCTACCCTATCATAGTCACGCATCGATCGAACTTCTGCCGACACGAGAGCTTCGCCGTAAATCCGCACAGGTGGCACTACCGGTGGCAAGATGGCGCGAAATACAGAAGAAGCGGGGACGACCGTCGCGCCCTCAGTGTCGTAGGATTCATTGATCAGTGTGGTGTGTTCGCATTGTTGCTCTCGAGTTTTGGTGGTTTTTCGGTTGTATTTGATTAGTTTTGTATTTAACGAAACAAAGTGAAACTCTCGGGCTCAGTCCAGGGCCCTCCCCCTCCCTCGCGAAGGAATAAACAAAAATGCACCCAAGGATATACCTGTTTCTGGCGTTCGGAGGCGTTATTTTATCGGGATGCAACGCTGCTGCATCAGAGGTAAGTGAACGTCTGTCACTTTTCATTTTCCCTCGGTCCTCACCCCGTCTAGTCTCTCGCATCCCGAGTCATTCCACTCGAAGCATTTCGATTCATTTTTCATCACGAATAATACCTGCGAAGCTTACCTCGCTCGTCCGTGTTCGTTGAATATTTTTTCGACACCTTTCATCCCTACGAGCAGTTCGAAAACTGGCTAACGCGGCAGACGACGTGATCAATTGACCGACCCTCGCGTTACGAGGGAAAATGCATCGCTTATATACGGATGTGGCTCTAGGAAATCTCCGCGAGAACGGAGAACCATGTGTGACGGACGCGTCCTATAAGCGGAGCGACGAACCTCCCCGCCAACCCCCTCGTGCCCTCTGATGCTCTGGTAAAGAATAATTCCAGACCCGATGACGGGATATTACATCGCGTAAGCAGAGTCGATTTAATTCAATACAATCCTGGTCTACGTCCCCGTGATTGAAAACCGGCAGAAATTGATAACAACGATAGCGAACGGCGATGGTTAAATGATAATATATGCTCGATTGTAAAAACAAACGAATAAGGAACGAGGCAACGCGCGTTCGAGATGTAAACAATTGCGTCAATGAAACACCGGGGAGAGATGTTTGCAATCTGGAAAAACCGGGAGGAAGGTCAAGAAAGTCAGGGAGCTTGATTACAAAAGTCGCATTTCAGATCTGAATACCCGGTAATCCTAGTTTCTTTCTTACTTTTTCATATCGAAGCTACATTACCGCGACGGAAAATGATTTCTGGGAAATGCTTGCGCTAAATCATTCATATTTACTCGACAAATTACAAATCTTTTTATATCTCACTTGAGGCTGTTTATGGACTGTACAAACGATGGGTTTTGTATTTAACTATTTTAAATTACATATAATGTGGAGAGCGATGAATTTTGTAAACTGCTTTTTGCACGAACTCTGTTAATGCACTGTTAGAAATGCGGTGTTATATGTAACAACGAAAATATTCTATAGAAGTTCACACCATTTTGGTGTTGATTTTAAAACCACTTGGTGTCAAGAATCGAACGATTTACATCGTTGATGTTTAATTTTACACTAATCAGTGTGGGCTTTTATTGACACCGTTATTTTTCTCACAGTGTGAACGGTAGCGTTTTATCAAAACCGAAAATATGTTCCATATCTGAACGTGCAAATTGCAATATGGCACAACAAAAAACTCGACGTTTTTAACCGCGATGTTCAAAGAAACGAATAAAAGTGAATTGTATATTTTTTTACACATTTCATTACGAGGTTTAAATTCGTAACGTTAACTCGAGGAAAATTTTTCATGTTAATCGCCTCTTTGATGCAGTCAACTGTAAACGAAGCTTGAAATTAGGAATTTGACCAAGCAAAGCTTGTCACTTATATTTTGTGAGAGGTAGTTGTTAGTTTGCTATGCTTCGATATTTTAACTTTATACACTTAAACCCCGTAAAATAACCCATTCTTAGTTTGTATTTGTATTAGTAGTTTGTATATTTGCGTACCAATGAAAGATGGTTTTGTTTCTATTACTTTTTCACCATGGGAGAAAAAATGTTACGAAAACGTTATGGGTTATAAAATAAATAAATGACGGTTGTATCAGACCAGATTAGACTCGCCAGAAAATTGCTGTAACTTCCGTAAATATTAAAGAATTTCGTTATTCTATTAAAGGGAAGTTTTCTACTTGACTGCCGTCAAGGAATATATTTCCAGCCAGCTACATAAGCGTTCGGAAACGCGCGTATACAAGAATGCATCGTTGCATAATCCATTTTTCAGAACATATTACATTCCAATCATGATTTTTACCTCAGTTATGGTGTTGCTGTAGCTTCTGACTAATTAGGAAAACACGGAATCGCAAAGTGGTCAGGCAATTTATGGAAAGGACAAAACATTTTGTAATTAGTGAGGGAATTTTATAGTGGCATGATAGAAAAGTAGAGACTAGACAAGAACAATATTTTCCCTCACGTGCTCAATTTCATGACCCTTAAATATATGGATACACGGATTTTTGAAAACTGATTAGTTCGGAGTTTTATTTATTCGATACTCCAATTCGTACTACTAGTTGGAATTTTACCCAAGAGAAATTCATAATTTGGTGAGGGAAAATCGGGGAATTTAAGAAAAAATATTTATAGTGGGTATTATTGAAAACCTTGAATTTGCAATCGCACAGAACGGTACTTTTTATGCAGACTATAATAATAAAGCAAAATACTTGACTAGAAATAGGACAAAAAGTTGATAATCTGTCTGCAATTCGTTCATGTGGAAAAGTGCCTCCGAATTTTATAAATTTTGACAATCAGAAAATGTTCCAGGTGGGTGAGCGAACATGAGTTAAAGAACACAAATGATTATACAAAAGGGTCGAGAAGTGCTCTTGCAAACGAGTGAACATCACACATCATACATCATACATAGTATTAAAGTTGAAAACCATAGTTTGGATGTTCGGATGTTCAGAAAGTGACGTCACCCAAAATTTTGTTTCTCTCGACGTCATCGATCTATAGTAATCGTAACGACGAAAATCAGCTAGCCGAATTCCTCAGTCTCGAAACAATCGCGCAGTAAAGCGGACGGATGAGAATCGCGCTCGGCAGATTTCGAGTACCGGATTCTCTCTCTACCTCCTGGACCCTGCGCTGCGGGTCCGCTATCCGGTGAAACTTGACTTCCAGAACAAGCGCTCCGTAGTTCTGGCCGTCCAGGTCCTTGACCTGGTGATTTTTAACCTTCAGGACTAATTTTTCGTAGTTCTGGCTGTCCTCCACCTCCACCTGGTGGATTTTGACATCCAGGAAAAGCGCTCCGTAGTTCTGGCCGACCAGGTTCTTGACCTGATGACTTTTGACCTTCTGGACTAATTTTCAAGTTTACAAGTTTGATTATTGAAAACGTCATGTTTTGTACCATCAAACCGATATGCTTGCTTCAGATAACATTTTGAATTGGAAAAGAAAACCGAACGACCAGGATCAACAAACTGCGATTGGAGAGTAGTTCGAAATAATAGAACAACGAATTTGTTTCTCCATTTACACATCTTGCAATTCATTCACCATCGTTTAGAATTTAGTGTAATCAATGAATCACGTACGTACTTGGCATACTAACAGGTAAAAGCGACGAACTTGTTTAATGTCGTCAAAATCCTAGTAAAAGATGGAATTTCCAGTCAGTCAAATTTTTCTTTCTTTCGATACTCAAAGTGCGTTTTTGGCACAGGGGCTAAAGAGGCGAGGGGCAATTATTCATAAAAACTATAAGGATGCAAGCAAAGTCTTTCGGTGTAATATTCGATGGAACAGACTTTCATCACGCGCGTGATGATTGCTTTACGTAAATCATGGATGGGGGGATATTCGTTTTGCTCGCGAGGGTTGCGGACACGAAGACACCCCACACGTGATTCACTCGGTTTTTGCATAGGGTGCAAATTGCTTGTGTTAGTGCCTGTGAGAGGTGATTCGTTCGTTGGCTGGTTTGGCAGTGGCGTATTTATAAAAACGTAGATCTGGCGTACAAACCAAACACGAAAGTATCCAAATAAAAATGTGTTACAACGACGAAGGTTGAAAGTAAATAGCTACCAAGGTCGATCGATTTGAATTCAATTTAAGTTTCGTTGCTTCACGTTTTTTCAACTACGCAAAGTCCGCTTATCAACAAGAATCTTAGGTACGAGTGATTTTGTTCGTTCCAAAGTTAATTCTTAACAAATTGACCGAGATCGATTTTCATCGTCGGTCTCCAATTTGTGTAATAAAACCAATTTACGCAAGGCGGTATAGGCTGTGATTAACGAACTTATGTTTCAATAAAAAAAAGCATATTGAGACGTTATTTTAAATTTATTTCTGGTTATGTCCTTAGAGTATCCCCCGTACTTATACGTACGAAACTAGCCCTGCTATTAATCCATAACAAAGAAACAACACGAGCATGGCATTCCAAACAAGAAAACAATAAAGAGATATCTTTGTAAGGTCATTAATATGAATAGATTTTTTTTTTCAAGTTCAATTTGCAGTGTTTTTTTTTTTCACAATGATTTTATTTCAAAGAAGAGACATAGTTCTCACATAAAATTCAATTTATATTAATCAAATTGGGTCCCACCTTTGAAACCCTGATTTTCATATTCAACTGTTTCATAATTTTTTCACTCGACTGTACGTCTGCAGAGATGCAGCCTTAAGCGGTTGGGCCAACCCACATGGAATAGTATAAGATTCAATGGGAACGATTGTCGTACTAATGTGAGGGATCCCTCTCGCCAGAAGCCCACGCCGACTGTAATTACACCATTTTAACCTCGCTAATGCCGGATCTTTGCCGCTATAACGAAATTGCGTTTGTATCTCCTCAATCGCTGGCTTGTCGCGGCGACGCGGTGTACTTAGACTGGGAATTATAGAGAAAGGAAAAAGAAGAAGAGGACAGACGGAGAGAAAGCGAGAGAAGAAGAGTTGGAAGGAAATTCATATATCTTTTCAATTACCTGCGACCTCTTTGCCCCGCGATTCCGATTCCCTGTAGGTGTAATTATATTTCACTTGTATAAGTTTGCAGGGAATTGGACTGCGAGAATTTTTTTTTCCCGTTATACAACCTCACCAACTCACCTATATCCATGCATTAATTCTTTTACTTTTTTCTTCATATATTTTTCTCGTTACTCGCCCCCTTGTGGATTTCCGAACTTTCAAATAATCGCACGACTTGTTCGTTCTACGACCCACTCCAAAGTTTCCCTCATCAATCGCATGATGTCAAGTGCAACGTGCAGTGCGGTGCGCCAGAACTAACAATATGCAAGGGCGAGTTCAGCCCTGCACAACCTGCAGCTCGACTCGACACGATCGATAAAAACGAAGAGCGTATAACCCGTGAATATAATTATAACGACCGGAGCCCTTACAATGAATTTTTGTTTGAAGTTAATCGTTCATTTCCGTTCACAGATTCTTCACCCATGTTTGATTCCCGCGTTTCTTTATCCAGCAGCCAGCCAAATTATCCTCCCTGAACGCTGTCAACTGTATAACAAACTACGATATGATGTCGTATTACGATGTACAAAAAACATGTGTATCAAAGCTGTAAGATCATGTCGAGAAATACGATGAGATGTTTGAGATATTTCGTGTAGCGTCCATTACGCAGATAAAGAAAGAGAAGAAAGATATCCTTTACAGTTTCTTGGGTGAGGTAAAAAGAACCTATCCCTGCTGCACGTCCGGTCCTCGTTGACCCTCCTCGGTGTCGCGGATCGATTGCTCGTCGCAAACCTTTCTAACAGTGTAAATATGTACTCGATCTCGTAGCTAAGTTGTGTCCGCAGCCACGGCTTATCCCGTAACTTCTCTATGCTTTTCAAATCTTATTTTTTTTTTTAAGAGGATGAAAATACTTCAAGCAATTTGAGTTTGAGGGCTTTTATTATTTATAGTTGCAAGAACATTTTTGAATTTTTCAATAGAGATTAATAACAAAATAGCAGGCTGGCGGAAAATTCTACCGTTTTTTTTAAATTAGTGGTACAGCAAATAATGGTGAAATGAAGCCAAAAATTTCAGTGGACCTGATGGGACGTTTTTTTTTTTTTCGAACTGATTAGTATATCATGGACATCTATTAGACGAAAACTGTAGTAGCGGACTTGCAGAAATCAGAAATTTTTTATGGTGTGGTTTGATTCATACGCTAAAATATTGATTAATAGTTAATAAAATAACCAAATCTCACTGATTTCGTGTTCAGTGACAGTAAACAAAAACACAATGATTAACGTATCACAAACATGTGACGAATACAACCCAATTTTACCAGGTTTTACAGTGGAAAAAAAACAAACGAATTTTGTCTACTTTGACGAATTCCGAAACATCGAAACGATTTTATCGCCCAGGGAAAAAAGCGCGAATACAATTTACTGCATTTTTTTGTAAAACTTGAACGAAATTTTGCCATCGTTTTTCAACGCACCTAATTTCAATGGTTTCTGCAAAAGGATCAAATAATCAGAAATAAAGTTTGCTCCTCGGGAATTGTCAACTCAATATTAGATGTTCTAAAAAATCATCGATCAATTCTCCTTGCGACCTTCGCCGTTCACATCTACAACTCTAACATTCAGTTGGCGAACTTGACGAGCAGACAAAAATTTTGGCGCCGCTCAGTTTGACGAATCAATGAAATCGAATTATATATTCGACGCAAACGCCCTTAAATGTGTAGTTTTCTCAAGCTGTCACGGTATGTGACGTATGATAATTATGCTACACACATACCTATTATGTACCTAATTCTATATATACCCGGTTGAAGGAACGGACCAATAAGTTGTACCCCGTCCCTGCGGTGCTGTTTATTATCGCACTATCGAGTGTCTGTTATCTCACAACTCTGCTCTCTGCCCCTCGCTTTAACATTCCGTTTCCAATCGTAACCCAAAATTATTCAAACATCGTTAATCTACGGTTTATGCCTTATATATATATATATATAGATAGAGAAATATATATATATATATATATAAAAGTGTCACTCCTTAAGGAGAGGTCAACGTGTCGACGAAGTGAGCAAATTGTATTTTCAATTCTATTGCTCTTCAAACTTTCGCAAATGATGGTTTGCACTATCACTTGGGTGCGATTGTCTCAAAAAAGTTTTGAAATTGATGTGAAAATGCCGAAAATATATATGGGGATTCAGATATAACTAACTTACCATAATCTCGAAGTGAGTGAGAATCTGTTGCAAAAATTTTCGAAACTTCTCTGATGTAACAACATACAAGTACAAATGCCAACTATCGTTTCCTTGAGTTCGAAGCAATTTCTTTACTCTGGAGATGAGGAAATTGTAAAATACGATCTGATCACTTCGACGCCACTTCGATCTCCCCTTAACTCGGATAGTCAGTGGGTGGTTATAAATGAAAAATAAGGATAGCAGGTAACGTATACGTAAATACCGCTTCTGTATCGCGTATTGTATTGACCAAGCTACAATGATACAACAATTTTGGTTACTTAGGGTAATTTGGGGAAATTTGACCAATTGCGAATTACGCTGTCCGAAAATAACCGTGAATGATGCCACCCAGCATCAGGCATTCGTAAGATTAGTAAGCGTTTTGCTTTGAATTTAAGCGAAAGTTATCATTCTTGCCTGCTGTTCGTAACGATGTAACTAACAACAAGACACATCAATTTTTGGTTTATTGAGTTATAATTTTTCCTTTGAGTTTTCGTTCTTGCTTTATTGTAAGAAATGATTGGTTGGTATTTGACTCTAGCAATTGAGACAGCAAAATGCAAACCAAAATTCGTATCACCCCGTGATTGTCAAACACTTATTGTACTTTATCCATTTAGTCATTTGTTTTTCGTATGTTGCTTCATGTTTGCTGTATACCATTTGTTCTTCGAAGTATTTCACTCAAAGTGGTTGAAATGATATACAATTATAACATATGATTCAAATTTCTTGGTCGTGGGGAACGCGATGTTATCTAGGACCGTAAAGAGAATTAACATACATAACAATAATTAACGACCTCAAATATGTCAATCAGAGGATAGTGTGAAAAATATATCCGTCAAATGGATAAATGGCGACATTTTTTTTCCTCATAGTTTCGTTGATATGCTAGACATAGAAATTTCACTTGAACTTTACTATCCTCCTCGGTTTTCACGTGAAAGATCGCTACGGGTTTACTGCTCGCAAGTTACGACTTACAGCTGTCGTATAACAGAGGAGAACTTCCGAAAAGTTCGAAACAAGGAAATGAAATCAAAAAAAAAAAAATCTACGTGTCATATTTATTTTTGTGGCTTTATTATGGTTGAGGTGTTTTGTCTTACGGCTTTAACAATACGTGAAATAGTTGTTTTATCGTGTTTCAGTAGTTACGTCATATCATAGGCGATAAGGTGAATCATTACACATCGTTCTTCATTTGCTGTGTTTCGAAGCGTTCCCAATATTCAGTAATGGTTGTTTGAAAAACATAGAACTGACGATTTGTAATGAACGTAGAATTTCAGTTGATAGAAGCTCCTGCTTTTTTTTTTTTTTTTTATCTACGAACCACTCAGTTTTTGTCATTTCTCTGTATCAAATGAATTCAGGCATGCTTTGGTAATTCGGTTGTTTAAACGTTATTACATATACTTCACATTACCGTATGACTCACAATGGACAATCATGTTTGTCCGAGGTTTGAACGTAATAATATTGTTAGTATCTGTAATTTGCTTGAATATACTTAATTACTTAACTCACCTTCGTTACCGCAGCATTGTAAAAACTTGGACGAGGAGAATGAAGCGTAATTGACATAGCAGAACGAAGAACTGTTTGAATATTATTATTCCTGTCAATTATTTCATTCGCTGTTGTTCAAGAATTCTCAATTATGTACATTTAATGGTAAAATAATCCAGCCAATATCGACGAGACAACAATTTATACTGTCAAAGTAAAAATGCGGCGTTGCTTGATCGATGTTGCGTCAATTACGCCACTTTGGAATAGACGCGATGTGTAACAATTGTTATCTCGTCAACGAAATTGTCTCAACGACCACCGGGTCCCTTATCAAACAACCTCTGTGTACCTACGCCCCGAAATGTCCCAGCTGAGGGTCAACGTTTCGACATTATATATGCTTAACCTCTTATAACCCGGTTTTCATATTCCATGTAAACGTTTGGTTATTCTGTTGACCATGATTAACGATAGAAATGTGGAAAGTTTGAAAACTCTTGAAATGTTAGCGAAATAAGGGAGGGATCTATAATTTGGAAACAATGCTTGAGAATTGTAAAATGGCTTCATTCGGTACTGACGTAGCGGTGATCCTTAGCGAAAAGTTAACATTTTATCAAAGTTTCTAACAAAGCATGTAGTGAATATACGCGTATCGCATGATCAAATAGACAATGAAATATTCTTCTGTAAAATTTTCATCGAAACACGTACGAAACAATCTGTTTGATTTACATGCACGTTATTTGGAATAAAAATGACAGGTAAAATGATGATATTTGGAAGCTATAAAAATTCTTTAATTGTTCAATAATAGAAAATACTAGAAATATAAGAAAAAGCTTACGCGTATCGATGCTTCGTTTCAAATTGCTTCAAAACTGTTGAAAATATTGTAAATCTGTTGGATTTCAAAGACTATTTTCTGAAAATTCACGGGTGATTTTTGTTTTTATTGTGTTGACGTCGTTTAAAATTGAATCCGACAATGTTGCATAGATGTTATTGATTATAATCAACAAACGCCAGTATTGAATTAACTGCTGTAAAAATGAGAAAATCTGTCGTACAATCAGTAACTTTATGGAAAATAGTTATATCCGAATAAAATCAGCCATCGTAGAGCGAAATTGAAGGAATTTGCAAAATTTTTAGCAATTTTGACACGATTTGATAATGAGATCGAAGTTAGTAACGTCAGCGCAGCAATGTTGGTTGTAACGAATTTTTTGGAAAAATGTTTTTTCGTAACTTATAGGATTGTCTGAAGTCTAGTAAACCGTAACAGATCAGGACATCCTCATACTTTGAATACCCAACTTCTTGAAAGCCGTTCTAAAGTTTCAAAGTATCGATTTTTTATTTCATAATTTTCCGCCACTTTAACATTACTAACTTCAGCCTCTTATTTGATACGAAGTATTGATGTCTAAGCGTTCGTCTATGTATACATACAAATTTCAGTCTCTTCTATTCCGCGCATTCATAAAAAAAATCTCCCTCGCTTACGAATGTAATAATTTTTTAAGCACATGATTCCGAACAAAAACACTCCAATCCATTCTCATTTGACAGAGTAATTAAGAAATGGCTGAGATTCAACGAAATTGCAATATTAAATTCGTAGACATCGTAGCGTTTCTTTACTTCTGCGTCAAACGAAAACGCATTGGAGACTGTTTTTGTTCCGAATCGTCTGTAGAACGGGGCTGTCGAGCCTTTTTTCGCCTTTGAGATAAGCGGACTTTGAATCGGTACGCGTAGAAGCCCGAGTTTCGCGATGAAGAAATTGGTTAACCCAAATGACCGGCCGCCAGGTTCGACGAATAACGTAATCCTTACCCGTGAGCGGAACGCACGTTATACGCAATTACTGGGTGTGGGTGTAACGTAGGTGAATGCGCGAACGGATGCAGCGCGTACAAGTCCAAGCATCGCCTTACTTGGCTGCTAGCCCGGTGCGGAGGAATGCGCGAGAAGAATCTTGAGCTCCGAACACCTGGCCGTGAGAGCTGATACGAATGTCAATACGAAGGGGTGCCGACAAACCTGCACGCCGGCATGCGGTAATTAATCAGGCTTCCAAGCGGTCTTCTACGAGCCTTCAAATCTCAGGGAACGGTCGAGGATTTTATACGATTTTTCTGGACTTGAGAAAAACTTTCTCGCAAGTTTTTAAAACATTTTTCTTTTTTTTTTCTTTCATATCATTCGCACGAGGGGGAAATAACTCGAGATACGGGTAAGACGATGATTTTTTTTATTTTAATTAATTTAAATTAATTTATGCAAATCAACTTGACTTTTTTTTCAATCGGATCAGTTTCTTTAATTCAACTTGATTCGTTACAATTTGTTTTTTTTTTTTTTTCCATCCAACGGAATTTTTTTTTTTCCGTAAACTAATTACATTCCGGCACGATTCCAAACTAATTCAAATCAACTTGAGTTAATCTTCCATAATTCAGTTATTTCTCAGTCGATTCTTAATAATTTAATCAATTCTCATTGAGTCAGGTGAATTATAATCAATTCGCAAACCTATTGACACGTTAAATCAGTGAGTTATTTCCCCCTTGCTTGCGACGTTCCCACACCGAAAGTAATTTTTTTAATTGTGAAAAAATTTTTTCATTGCAATGCGTGTTAGCGTGGAAGCACGCTTACACCGTTTACTGTAAACAATGTGAGTCAACTAATTTGAATTATATAATTATACAATGGTCTTGGACAGGTTATATAAAATAACTGGCGGCATTACACGTCGAGGAAGAAAGTTTCGACGAATTGTGAAAGCCACAGGTTATTCACGTGGGGCGCGTCAAGTTGTCGTTGAGTATAATTGAGGGAGGCAGGTATATATATAATATATAGACACTAAAAGTGTAACACTCGTTTTGTCAGGGTGTAAGGCTCGAAATAAAACGCTGGAATTATGAGCTACTAACAATAAAACTCACCCTTTCTCTTTCTCACTCGACGCGTTGCAAACCCGGACCGGATGTTAATCGTGACTGGAATACGACATTTTAATGAAAAGTGGGGTATAATTCGGCGTTATGTAACGACTGTGTTGCAAATTTTCGCATTAAACAATTCCGTGCCGTTCTCGTACCGATGGAAATAAAACCATGTTATTGCTGATAAATTTTACTCCCTGTTTCAGAAAAGTTATGTGAAAATTAAGCGTAACGATAAAGATCTCGAGTTACTTTTCAGTTCGTTGATGACGTGACTGACGATTAGTATTAGTTGCGTTAAAATTTATAAATGTAAAAACGATTCAATTTTACCAACACCTCGTTGAGAAAAATATCATTTGTTACAGTTGCCAGAGAATTCTAGTGAAACGACATTTGTTGCAATGATGGTTCGAATATTATTTGGATTACAAGATAGTGTGGTAAAATCAGTTACTAATCAGTGTAATTAAAGCTGCTACTATTACATTTTCCGATTACAGCAATCTTAAGTCTGCTCGTTTAGTTGGTGACATTATTTTGGTCAGGTCAGATCTAGACATCATCGCTACAGTAGGCAGAAAATATGTGGTGTCAGTGAGCATAACTGAAAAGACTAGTAAGACACGTACCCTGCTAGATTATCTGGCTACAGGTGAAGAACTAATTTTCATTTTGTAACAGCGAGACTATATTTTTCGGTTTTAATGAAAAAATGAAAATAATTAAGAACCCTAACAATAACCGCAAGTAGAAACTTCTCTCTGGGGGGTTTGCCGCAGTGCAGCTGGCAGGATCCCATCGCTGTGTTGAAAACCCAGTTTTCCACAACTCGGGTTCGCTGGACGAATAATCGAAAAGCATATATCAGGTGAACCGTTTGTGTCGAAATTTATTACACTCAACCCCGGAGCTCCGAACTGCTGCCAGCCAATCCGGCAGTCGTGGCAGTGACCGATTACGTCACTACCCATAATAAAAACGAAATAGATTCGCACGTCTGATGTGCGATCGAAACATATTGATATCCCTTGTATCACATTATACCTTTTTATTATAATTAATTTTCAATAACTCTCCGACCTGACAGCTTTCGGTCTATACTTTACTTTTCCCGTGTCTCGTGATAGGTTGGTACTATAGCAGTCAGTTTCCACGTAATTATTCCCAGACTGGGATTATTGATTTCCCGTATTTAGGTTCGGTGTAATTGAGCTGATTATTATTTGACGCGTTTATACGTCTTCAGCGCTACAGAATTTCTCCGTCGGTATATTCACTTCTTTTCAATCTCAGGTTTCAAATTAATCGTAGAATTGATTTGTTCAATCATCCAGGATTTTTGCTTCCTTGAGGATGTTTGGGCTCCGTGGCAATCGAAAATTATCCAAAGAGAAGAAAAAAAAAATGTGAAAAAAATCTACAGCAATGTTATTTACGCCAAAGGTAGTGAATACGAAAGAAAGAACAGTCCTACCGTGTCACAGAAATTAATCTAAGCAAATTCGAGTAACACAAGTCGTGAGACATATCCGATTAAAAAAAAAAATTCACCATTGGAATCTTAAAAATTATTCAACTCCGGTAATTTTGACACGATTCTAATTTTTTATTTTGATACCATTGTCATGCAAGGCCGAACGAAACTGTCGAAAAACTTTTTGGTTTCATGCGAAAATAATCGCGTCGAGCGTGCCCACTTTTCTAAGAAGATAGTATTCCGGGGTGTTTGGAGACGCTGATTATAAATCTGAAATCAAATTTAAAAAATTCAACACAGCGGATTCAACATGGTGGATCGAATATGGTCAAGAAACTCTGTGTCGGGGTTTTCGAGGTCGCTGATTGGATTCGCCATGCTGAATTCTTAAAATCTGATTTCACATTCGTAATCAGCGACCCCAAAAACCCCTGACAAAGTTTTTTCCTCGAATTCGATCGAATTTCAGATTTTCGTCCGCCATATCGAACCCACTATCTTGAATTTTTTAAATTCGATTTTAGATTCGTCATCAGTGACCTCAAAAATTTATAGTTGATGCAAAACATCAAAAACATTGTGTAATATATATGCAAAGGAGTAACTTTCTCGGAAACGAATTACTGCTTCGATTTTCACGATTTTTTTCGATCAATTTTTTTCTAGCACTAATAATTTACATCACATCGCAATAATTACTCTCGATTACTGAAAACCTATCAATAGATATACGATAAGAAATAGAAAAAAACCGCGAAGAGGTATGTTTTCAAAGTTCTCTAAATATACAAAAAATGGATATAAAGTAGGTAGCTGAGCGTGACGCAGTTGGGTTCCACCAACTAGGGATTGATTTTTTTTTTCCATTTGGATTATATTGTTTCTACCGTCCTTTCCTTTCCGCTCGTAAGTACTCGAAACTCCAAAGAGGGTTCGCAGAGACTCGCGCGTTGTAAGCATTGCTCTGTAACGCAAAGTAGGCATAACGCGATCAGAGCATCTTGCCGGATGGCGAGGATAAACTTATCTTATACACCGTTTTCGTTTTGAGAAACGGATGCGTTAGTGGGTGTCGTATTCTTCGCTTCACGCACACAGCACGGCTTTTTATCCCGCTCGATTCAGGCCTCGGATAACCGGACCAAGACGGAGAAAAGGGAGGCTCCCTTTTGAAGGATGTGGTATTCGAACGAAGCATTACGCAACCTAAGGCAGATTACGCACCCTGATCCGTATCTTTGCCCTTCCCTGCGCACTCACGATTTAACTACGCCTGATAAAAATATTCGCAGAATTCTTTTCTTCTTTGTCCCCGTGACGAAGTTATTTTTATACGTGGTATAAGTAATGCAAACACATTTTGAACATTTGAAAGCAACATCGATGGTTGAGAAAACAATTGCAAATTCGATTTTTCCATTATGGATATGGAAATTTTGTACTTTGACGCTGTCGCAAATTGAGTCAGTGATTTTTGAAATAATCTTTGACAATTCAAGATCTTCATGGTATACCTAGAAAAATTGTTTGTCTTGAAAATTCAATTCCTGAAAAACTATGCCTATACATTTTGTAAATACATGAGTAAAAAGGTTGATGCAAGAGTCTTGGAAACCTTGTGCTTGCTGTTTTTTTTTCTTTTTAATCAGTTTCAGCCTATTGGTGGCCACCCATCACCAAATGCATCAACAGATTCTACTTATTGTTAGCATACACTGGAAAGCAATAACAAGACAAGAATCGAAAACGAGAGACCGCGAGAAACAATATAAATGCAATACAAGAATTAACGATAACTTGTGAACTGTGCGTCCCATGGTCGGAGATCTGGTAAGGTCACAGTAATTAATGAACATCAATCACTAATCGCTCGTCTCGCGATCAGTGTAGAATTATTATTATTGCAACTTGCGCGCATTTAATCCATTCAGAAGTCATCTTTCTCCTGACTTCAGTCATGTTCTAGTTAGCTTCGGCAGCGATAAATTGCATTATTCAGTTTGACGTAAAGATAAAAATTAGGGATCATTGCGTGCTTGACCTGACTGAAACTCACTATTCAGCAATTAATTATTGCTAAATAGTTTAATGAAAAATATGGGATATTGTTTTTAAAATCGCATAGCTTTGAAAGGTAGGATTTGTGACTTGCTTGATTTCTTTACATTTTATTCTATTCGTCGAAAGGAGAGTTCGTGATTGAATTCAAATTTTTTCTTCAATCCGTTCACTGTTTAAGAAATCTCGAAAATTTCAACTTCGAAGCTTCGAAACGAATTTTGTAACTCTCGGAAAAAATAAGATATTTACGAAAGTATATACACAGTTCTCCACCTCGTATCCGAAATTCCGGAAATGATTACTAAAGAATTATGTCCGATGAGAATTAATAATTTTTTCAAAAAAAGAAAACCAAAAATTTTCCATCAAAGTCTGGCAATATTTTTTTATTTTTTTTCACACGAAATGTTAATAAAACTGACATCAGTTCTTCTATGAATTTCAAGCCAAGTACTGTAATCAATATGAGTCGATAAGTCTAATTGTATTTTTAACAATATACAACTTAATTAGAATATTGTCAATGTTTTCTCAAAAAGAAAAAAAAAAAGATCATTCCTCTTCAGATGAGATGTTCGTTTCATCAAATTTGCATCATTTTCGAACAGAATTAAAATATCTTTGTCAGTAATTTTTTTTTTTTTTGTAAAATCTTTCCGGTTGATCAATCGTAGGACGATGAATTTTTGCTCACCTGCTACAGAGATTTCGCAGAAATTGTATAAAAGTGAAACCAAAGTTGAATTTGACGTCTTGAAAGAAAATCGCATCTACGTGTGAAAAAGGTCGATTTTACGGATTTTGAAAAGCTGGGGAATCGTTATGAACTAGACGTGTTTGGTTAGAGCGATAAAAAATGAAATTCATTCATCTCACCGAGAGAATGTAAAGTAAAGTTCAAGAAAAGTTACATAATCGTTTACAGGCTTTATACTTGCTCTGCCTCAGCCCGGCCATTCATTGATTTTACCTTTCTTCACTTTTCTCTTGTCGACGCTCCGCTTCTATTCTTTTGTCATCTCTTCCCTTCGTATCTGACGATCTTAGCTTTGATCCAGGCAAATCAAATTTACCATCCTTTGACGAAAATCCCTTTGACAATTTTTATCCCCCCAATCTTTGTCTGTTTCGCTCGTTTTTCCTCGTTTTCGCTTCGACCCAACTAGCTGCTAATCATCAGTAAGCCGACAAACTAGTAAAATGACATTTAATGACTAGAATCATGTTTTGATCCATGCCAAAGTCAAAGTTTTCCACTTTCTCGAACAGAGCTTACATAAGTTTCACGTGCTTTTCGTGGAGTGGTAAATGTTTTATAATTTCTTCTATATACCTGAAAAGTTAGACATCGAAACATAGTTCCATGATAAAACCAATTTTAAAAAGATCCGAACCGCAAGAAATGTAATTTTTGACATTGGTTCAAGAATTTGGAAAATATCGTAACTTTGAAAAAATACGAATGTTTGTAACTGAAAAGTGATTGAATTAAGTATTCAATATAAAAGTTTGAACAAAAGTAAAAAATGGCGAGGGTTAAAATCAGTCATAACGTGAGAAAATTTACTTTTTTAGATTCATGTGGCGAATCGTTGAATTTCATTCATTGTTTTTTCCTCCAAACATGGCCCAAAAAATACAAGTCCTAGAAACTTTCCAGTGAAACTTGACTGAAATCGGTCCAGTAAAACTCAAGATATCGCTGCTGAACGTAGCTTAGGATATGTAAAAAAATGACCTAACCTTTGACCCTATATTCCGTCAATATCGTTAACTTTATGTAACTAAAAAAATTTGTTTCACAATATTCGAACCATCAGCAAATGGAAAGGAATGTGCAAAGGAATTTTTTTTACTGGCATCAATTTGCTGCTAATTAATTTACGAAGAGACAGTGCATTTTCGATCGCTTCGACGCTCTAGTCCCTTTTAAACCTGTAGCAGAATCCGGGAAAAATAATTGAAAATTTGTTATTTCAACAGTTTTTTACGGTAACCTTTTATCGGCTCACATCCCTCCACCTTGAGAAACACCGTTCATATTTTCCATCGGCGGATGTTTCTTCGTCCCCGGCAAAGCCCGCGTCTCCTTCCTCCTCCTCCTCCTCCACCTCCACCTCCACCGGCGTCGGGAAGCCCCAGGAATTAGACGCTGAATCCCAAGCTTGCGTCGCGGGTATTGGCAGAGGAATGCAGGCAAAGCCTCTGGGTAGCTGTGCATGTGGTATTGGACTACCAGCAGCAGCAGCAGCAACGGCGGTTATTGGCAAAACGTGCCTCTCAATATTGCAGTCTATAATTGAAAGCCATTGCCACCGTTGACGGAAATAGAATAGAAATTGGTATGGAAATGGCCGCCTCGTCGGCGTTTCCTATCACCAACGCAAAACCCTCCACGGCATTCCCATTCAACCACGGATCGAAGATCTCTGTACCGCCGGTTGTCTCTGCACTCTGACCAATGAACCGAGAGCTTATTCCCTACTCGTTTGCAAATTTCTGCTCCAAGCGATATCATTTTTCCATTTAAAATACCGAACGAATTAACGAACAAATGAAGATGACTGGATAATGGTTTTCAGGACGAATACAGAGAGAATAATTGTGTGTGGTGAGTTTAGGGATCTCAACCTCGATTCACGGTTTGACGTATCAAACATATAATATGGTACTTAGTTTTAACTATTCTTATACATCTGCACGATGACATTTATTGATTGGTTTATCTTGACCTCGGATGAAGGTTGACGATATTTTTTCACTGTACTTTTCTTTCTTATAATATACGACAGCAAACGATTACCTTCACCTTACTTTCGAACTAGGGTTATTAATAATCTCACACTGTGAAGTTTCATTCGTTTTTTAGTGCGAAAATGCTTGTCACTGCTAAGAAATTTGTCCGACATGGGATGCGAGTGAACTTTGAAACTTTCCTCTTGTTTGTTTTAAAATTCAGTTGTCTGTATAATGTTGCAGTAGATTTTTTTGATTTGACAAGAGAAATATTCGAAATCAAAATATATATTTTGATTTCCGTAATGACATGTCTTGACCATTTTTATAATTTTACTTTGACATAACCTTTCTTTTCTCTTTGTTGCAGGTAAGGTCGCACTTCACTCTACTGGTTTGAATCCGTTACTTGCGTTACTTCGTTATAATAACTGACATCACTGCAAAAAGAAACATCTAGGCATTTACTCCGAATGAAAATTAAGTATATGCAGAAATTTTCGTAATATCCTTACATATCAAGCTTGGTCTTTATCCAGTGATTGATTAATTTTATTCTGCTTAAAGGCAGGTATATTACAATTAGTTTTTGAATTTCAAATTTAAATCGAAGCACCTACTAAAAAAACCCTCGGAGACCAGATTACGTAAAATTCTATTGATAAATTTGAAAAATTGCATTTCTGCGAAACAAGTTCATACGTTGGTACTTTTCGTGAAACTAACGATGCTTATTTTTTCGGAACGGCTAAACATGCAGGAGTAACAGTCGAAGTCTGGCGCTATGAAGACGTTTCCATGGTTTCCCATGAGTCTTAATTGAAAGAAGTTACGTTGTACCATGTAGCCATGGCTTTCAATCCGATACTTAAAAAAGAAACGAGAAGTATTCAGCTTTACTGCTCGGTCATGTTGGAAAATTAAGTTCGTGCAGTACGTAACTTTGCGAAATAAATCACGTGGAATTTGGCAAGGTGTGACATTCTTTCATCGTTTTACTTGTGATCAGGCCTTGCAGTTTAGGTAGATTGACATATTATCATACGGGCATTGTTATCTTCCAATCAATTTCTCCTGCATTTTATTTTTCGAGCACGAAGCTGGTGCACCGGTGCGGACCATCGGTTAGCAAAATTCACCTGAAACTTTTCGCTATCCTGTGGTACAATAAATCCTTAAGCGATGCGCAATTTCGATTGTAATTCCAGATCTTCCGACAGAACGCTTTTTGATTGAATATAATTTCGCGCAGTTTTGAATCCGACAAGCAAAGTACGTGCCGAAGAAAAGAACCCCGATTCTCGTATACGACGTTGCATATTATTCTTTCAAAAATACTTTTGGCACCTCGCAACCTCTATATACGATTATGGAGAAGGAGGGACTGCCGTGATGGATAGTTTGAATTTCGTGGGAATAGGTATCCACTCTTTGCCTGAAAATTTTATTATAGCACTAGTAGTAAATCGATATCATCGTTTTTCACCTTTTTATTCGTTTTTCTAGTTGAAGAATACCGATAAATCTGTACAACTTACAGTAATTCTCGAAAGTTACATTTCCCCCTTTTACTCATTCGTTATTTTTCATGATATACGGAAAAATTGGGCTTTGCGAAATCATATTTTTCTATTATTAACCGCAGCCATGAATCTGAAGTGCTCCTACCAATATCGGAATACTTTTGTTAATCTTCTGTACGCGGCTATTATTAAGATTGAAAAAACCGATCGTTGACGTCGAAAACCAAAAACTCAGCTCTACGAATGTTACATCACATGTCAATTTTAAGAAATTCACACTTTGTTACGTGATGATTGTTTCACTCCAATCCGAATATAAACTTGTTACCAAAAATTTTCCCACTGACAAGGAAACCGTAACATATCACATAATTTATCATCCCTTTACAGTTTTTTTCTGCCAATTTTCAAGGTGAAAATCGATTTTCAATAACATCGTTCCTTCGTCGCAATTAATATTGTTCCGCTTTTAAATTTCGTACCGGATATTCATCTAGCCGAACAGAGTTACTGTGTTCAGCAGTAGTGCCCACCACCAATTACATGTTATAATTAACGGCGTTGCAACTGTAATTTGTAGTTAAATTTCTGTTACTTACAAAGTACACGGTACACAGTATACAGTTGTAATTATTAATTAAAAAAAAAAATCGATACTAATTATTTTGTAATTGGGAGAATAGATCCGTACTGACTACGATTAAGAAAATTAAAATTATTCGAATGCGATTTTCATCGGTGAATCGAAAAAAAAAAATTTCAGTCTTCTTTTCAAACATAAATCTCCACAGTGCTTTACTGTACCTATACATATTATAAGTACCGAGGTGTCTCTGATCGCGAATCGAAATGAACGTGGGCGAATATTTTAATGAAAATGAAAATGTAAAGCAAGCATTCCATCCACTTTGAGAAATGGCTACCCTTAGTTTCTCAAATTCCATGAGCATGAAATATGGGGTTACCGAGGAGCCGCGCTGGAAATTGGAGCGGAAAACTCGTTGCGATTTCGCGGTGGTGCGGAAGGTGGACGGAATTAGTAATAAGGCTCATTTGGCGGTCGTTAGCGAAACAACTGAAACTCGCAAGGGTGGGGAAAGGAAAGAGGAAAGAAGTAAAACTGACCCGCCTCCGGGGGTTGATTTTTTTTTTTCTTTTTTTTTTCTTTTTTTCTACACACATGAGCAGGCTGCGTGCTGGAAAAAAGTTAATCCCCTAATTGGTCATTGGTTTGCCTGTTAATTGAGAAGGAATAATATTATCCCTGGACTTGGTTGACAGAGAATAACAAACACCGGATTATCTTGCAGTTGACTCGTAGAAATGTGTGTTGAAGATGGGAAATGGGAGGGATTGGTGAGAAATTTAAGTTAGCGCTGTCGGATTAACAACGCGTACTTTGTTTCGCGTGCGAGAGGATCTGAATTATATGAATTCTCTTGGAAGAATATCTTTTTTGAGAAATAAAATTACTCGGATGCGCCAAAAGAAGAGTGTCAAGAAATATCATCGGTAAACCTTGTTGATATTTATGTCTTAGAAAATAAAAGAATCGCGGTTAGATTTGTTTAATTTTCTCAGTATCCACCAGCCACTAATAAAAATATGACTGAAGAAGAAGAACATTTAATACAACGCAAGAAAGACAAGACTAAAGCAATACTTACATATGTATATATTTTTAGACACTCGACTATACCAAAATTTTTAAACAAATCTAATATAGTGATTTTTGTTTAAATATTTCGTCCCGTTAACGTTATGCACTGAAATTGATACATTTGTTACCTAAAAGAGTAAATAATGCTTATTAATTTATACCGAACTACTTTTTTCCAGAGAAGTAATTTGAAAATTATTTTCTTGCCTCAAACGTTGCAACTATCCAACTTTTTTTCTTTTATTACATATTAAATGCCTTTTTCACGCCATTCGGTGCCCTAATATTTTCCTATGAAATTTGAAATTTTCACGAAATCCATAACGTGAGCCTTGTTTACTTTTCGTTTTTTTCGTGATACAAATTTTTAGGAATTCGTTTGTTATTTAACCTGAATCTATCGAGTATAGTTCTCCCATATTACATCCTGTGTAAAAATCATGATTTCATTTTCTTTTTTCTTTGTATTATTCAGTCGGTGACTTGATTTAAGGTTTTCCATATTAAAAAATATAATAGTGAGTGTTACTTTTGTCGAATTATGATTAAAAAAAATTCTGAATATAAAGAAATGGCGTGAAAACTAAGAAATCGTGTTAATTTGCCGTTTTTATTTCAAATAAAGCATCCCCTTTATTCAAACTACAAACGAAGCTTAGCCTGTTCGGCCAGTCGGAGCCCTGATTCTTCTCTCAAGATTGACGATTATTTCCTACGCGCATTTCGCCCAACTCGCCAGCTCCATCCGCGTTAAACCCTGTTGGGATTTACGGCACGTCTGCCGGTGCAGGGTGTGTAGTGTGTCCGGTCTGCAGGTACACAAGACGGATGTGTTACAGTCGAGCTACGCGTTTGCCAAGACTGATGTGACACGGTGGACTTTGTTATACCGACCGAGGACCGCGAAACGTCTCCCAAAACTTCCACTTTTCGCATTACTGTGCTTTTTGCAGGGATGGAAAGATTTATCGAAAAATGTCGATTCTTCATTCCGATTATAATTAATTTTAATTTGGAAAATTACAATTATCCATTAGGTTAATCTTTATAAAATAATTTTTTGTAAAACACTTTTCTTTTTTTATAGAACCATTCTATCGTGGAACAATTTATGCAGGATTATTCTTTATGCGAATCTCCAATTCCATTCCGTAGAACATATTCTGTAGAATCGATCCGCCTCCGTTGAGAGTGTGTTAATTGACTATCGGGTCTTGAAATCGGTAAATTGATGGGGGAAGGACTGATTCTGACGCTTAATCTAAAAGTTTTAATGAACTATCAAAACACCGAGCTGCCGTCCTCGGCGAAACTTTTTTCGATAAACATAATTTTTGATTCCTCCTTTGACAACCGGCAAAACATCGGGTGCCGATGGTTTCAAATCAAGGTGAGTTATTTGACCGTTCTATACACTCGACTCGATGGTTTTATTCCCAGCTAACTTCATTTCTACTTCTCTCAAATAGTAATTAACGCTCGACTCGGGGTCAAGTACAAACGTATAAGCCGCCTGATACCCCGAACCCGACCTAATCCGCTGAATGAAGATAAGGTGATTCAACATTTTTATGATAATTTTAATAGTGAAGATGCTCGTCTAGCTTTAAGCTACATTCATTTAACACTGCATAACTTGTTGTTCTTTTTTTGGTTATTGCAACATCTAATCTGTTCGTTTAGTTTATTAAATTTTTTTAGTTAGATAAGACCGTAAATCTTCGCAATAGTTGAAAGAAAATATCGAGCAAGTAACCATAACCGGACAGAATAGTCATGCGTACTAGATTTTCTGGTTACAACTACAAAAATCATTCTCATTATACACTCACAAGGAACATCAGTTGTAGAACATTGAAAACTGGAAGGTACATACCTTTTTTTTATCGGCGAAATAACTGTTTAAACGAGTGAAAACTATCCCCAAAATTGGGCAGCCAACCAGGTGATTTTTTGATGCGCTCAATGTATGTTAATGAAACCAACGATGAAATGTTTCTACTGGTATAAACGAAACATTTCTGCGTTGGTTTCATTCAAACATCCCATTGAGCAACCATATTTGGGAGTCGTTTTCGCCCCTTTGAACCGTTTTTCCGCCGATAAAAAAATACATCCCTCACTTAGAGAAATTTTTAGTTCCGGTTTCCGCTCAGAACTGAACTATTTTCATTTTTTACCACAATCGAAAAATGTATTTCTATGTACAAAATGAAAATTAGTTTTCTAGCTGTTACCAGAAAGTCTAGTATCCGTTGCTATTCTTTCTCATTATTATTATATTTTCATTGTGTACAATGTTCTACTCAACATACATGAATCGCAACGAAATCGGACGAGGGAACTAAACCGACGTTACAGTAACGGTGGAAAATTGAATAGAGTCAACGACTAGTAACCACAATTATAGAAATCTCTCGATGTGTGAAAAAGCAAAACGACGTAATGTCCTTCAGAAATCGTGTAACCTACTCGACTTGGTGTTCGCTAATGGTCGATAGCGGCACTTGAGAGACGAAAAAGTGCGGTATTGAGCTGGTGCAGAACGGCTTTTGAGAGCGCGACGTGGAGAAGTCGTTAACTCGCTAATTAAGAGCGTCGCTAATCACTCTGTGCGAGCTCAAGTTGCCGAAGGCTCGTTTTATCGTTGTGTGACATCCACCTCCTCTGTTGGCTGGCTCCTGCTTGTATAAACGACCTACGCGATCTGATCAGGATTTCCTTTTCGTTTGCGAACAACAACCACCAACGAGAGGAATCTTTTGGTCTTTCGAGTTTTTGCAACACTCGTTTCGCCTCGCTAGGATGCAATGCCAGTGACACAAGAGAAGACAATGGTTAAAACACGCGATCAGAAAAAGCTGATTGAGTTTTTTTCCCTTTGACGGTACTCTCTTTTCCTTTTCTTCTTACGCTTTTTTTTCCCTCATTTACACGTATGAAAGTCGTCGCGTGGATTTAGCGGAACACGGGGGCAGATCAAAGAGTCTCGTGCTTGTTGCGAGGAAAAATATACCCACCTATTACGTTAATTGGATGATTCCTTCATTTTTTTTTTTTTTTTTTTTTTTCCAAGGTATGAATACAGTGCAGTGGTGGTTTATTCCAGGAGGAATTCAAATTCACTCATGGGTGATTTTTTTTCCGAGTAGAAGGATTGCAATTTTTTTCCATCAAGTGAAATTCTGCTATTTGTTTCTTTTCCTTACGTGTTGTATGTGTGTAAAAGTAACGGAGTTGTGGCGATAACTGTTATATATAAAAAGTGACGCAAATCTGCAAAGAATAATCCGGTAATGTGATACCTTCTTTGTTATCATTATGGTCTTGATTAGATTGAATGAAAACGCAGGAAAGAGATATAGAATTAAGATTTCTTCGAAATCCATGACATGAATTTAAAAAGAAAATGAACGAAGATGTATATATTACAACGAATAATACATTCAGGAGTATGGATTTATTTCATTTCCTTATCCCCAACAGATGGAAAATGGTTTCAATTTATAATGCTCAAGATGGATGTTCCCTCTCAATACCTTCGCGCGATGGAAACCGACGCGACGTTAAGATAATTTTTTCTCTAAAATCGAGACAAGCTTTGTGCTGTAGGGTAACTGAATTTTCCGGATAGATATTGTATATTCCTCGGTGGTGTCGGGATTTTTGTATGGCTTTGAAAGCACTTTGTAAATCGGAGGACGATGAGAAAGAGTAGAATTCTCATTGAATTTCTTATGGTTTTCGCAGGCAGCTATAAGCGTTACATAAACCTCACCTCGAAATACTTCGACGATACTGCGGGCAGTTTGCGGAATAACTGAGATACGATGAGTGAGCATCCTCATTCATCCGTCAACTCTTCTCGATCTATCAATTTATAGATGGATAAATTTGGACGGAGTCCAGAGGTCCGTTTGAATAGTATTTCCTGTTTAGATATTTTTAGGTGAACACCCCACGAGCAAGAAGTGATGACGGCTTTTAACTTACGAAACAACAGGCAATATTTTAAAATATCATAACTCGAAACAAGAAAAATGTTGAAGATTTCGTTACTCTTTTCTCGCATTCGATTCGCTGTACACTCAATTCTACAATTATTATTAAACAAAAGTATGAATCAATTTTTACGGTATTTTAATGGTTGAGTAGAAGTGTTGAAAAGTTTATAACTACATTTTAAAAGATGAAGGTAGATTTTTTCATATATTGTAGACAGATTTACATCATCTTTTTAATCAGAGATGGGAAAAATTTTTCAAACCATTTGACGAAAAAATAGTTTCCCAATATGTAGAATAGTATAACTAAAAAACAATCGAATCATTGATCTATTTCACATGGGATGTTGGGTTTATACATTTTTCATTATGTGCGATTAGATAATACCCACAAAATTCATAAATTTCTAATATACTCCAATGGCTATTACAAATTTGTAAAGCACAAGGTTTGCAATTCGTTCTTTTCTGTACGATACTTGACACTCGCCATCGACTGTAAAGGGAACGAGAAATATTGGGAAAACATTGGGAACTTATCGCGCATCGGTGGTATTACGAATTCACGACTAACCCACTTCCATCGGTGTCCATTTATACATATGATGTAAATGTGTACGGAGAATAAGTGGATGATTTGATCCGAGGGGTTATCGCGTTTCAAATGTATTGAGAGTGCAGAAACTCTCGCCGAGTATTCGGGAAACAAATCGAATAACAGCACAGATATCGATCATTCTGCGTGTTTGTTTTTCATTATGATAACACATTCAATGCTGCTAATGTCTTACCGGAGTGAGTGAAAATTAGTAAAAACCAATCAGCCTTGATTTTGCTTTAACTTAATTTCGTGGCCAAATTTTTTATCTAATAATAATCATTACATGGGTGTCATTCTTTACCATCTACGTACTTAGGTACAAATCTAGGAAAATCCTTATTTTTTTAAACAAACCTTGCAGTTCAAGGATTATCGTATGTGCATTTTACATTGAAATTAATGAAACAAACTATAATGCTCAGGAATCGTTGCAATTCTCGTTTCTCTGGTTTGATCTCTTCCTTTGCTTATTGTTTATTTACAACATATTCGCGACAATTTTTGACGGGAAATTTTTCCCATTTAATAAGAACACCGAACTGCGTTTCGATTGCGTTCAATAAACGTCAAAAGCAGGTTATGTGTAGTATTTCAACACTTTTTATTTTGTTTATGTTATTCACATGTTCAATTTGTCTCTGGCCTTATACAATATAAACCTGTTCCATATTCATTTCATCTGTTTATTTCCAATTGCGCGGAGTTATATAAATTAAATGCATGATAAATGTCACTCGAATCTCTATTCGGATGATCTCTGACCCAGAGATTAGAGGAAACAAATTTTTGTATCTTGTCAAGTTCAGACTCCAATCTACGTAAGTAGGTACTTAATAGCTCCCACAAATTTTAATTTGCGTTATAAAATGTACAGATAAAATATACCAGGAATATCACATACTTATACCGTTCCGAATTGATACAAGTAACATTTAAACAAGTGAACGTAAGTGATTATGCGAAATTTGAAGCTATAAAGAAATTTCGACAGCGATCGTGGCAGTTTTTCCTGTTATTCGTAATAGTCGCGCATATTATAATGATGGCGATAAGTTTTTTCCTTGAAAGATCACCTTACAGAAACTACGGTATTTGGACTCCGATTTGAACCGTCCAACAACAAGGTTATAACTGTTTTGTTAAAAAATGTTAAATACACTGTTAGAAATTTCTGCACGGAATCTCCTACACTGTATTGAAAGTTTTATTCGGATACGGAATACTGTATTCACCATACATTTATTGTTTATCCAATTTACAATTATGTACAATAAATTTTCTACACAATTAAGTAAATTGAAATTACTTTTTTGCGTTATTCCTATAAATCTCAGTAAAATCAAAACTTTTCACTGTAAATTTAAGACAAATACATAGTAATTCACGTCGCTGCACCGAGTTTGTAAATTCGCAACCCCATTTCGTAAATCGACCACTCTTTTGTACAACAAATGTCCAGTAAATTCTCTATGATTTTTGACAGTGATAACATCAGACAATTGTACACAGCGGAGGCAGGATGAACGAAGTTTGAGCGACTACTGCATTTCATGACAAAGTCGATAATCTATTATTATTGGTGGGGGGAAAAAAAAGTATGATTTTTGCGGCATCGCAGGTTGGGTTTGGGAAATTGAATCAGTGCCGCCGGTGGCGGAAGTAGGCGAAAAAGGGCGGTGAGCGAAGCCTGCAACGCGGTCGCGATGGTAATTCGTTATCGGTTCGCAAACTCAATCCTTTGAGGGCGTCGATTGAGTTCAACTTTTTCGTCGGGGATGATGCGAGGCGTTCACTGCCTCTCGGCTCTGGATTATACTTTCCAAAGGTTGGGGGGATTATTTTCATCCCGAAAGCCTCTGATCCACTCAATTACTTATACTTTCTCGCCTTGATCCGCTATCCGAACTAACTATCCGCTCCGAGTGAAATATACAGAGTTTAATTGTCACCTTCAATTCGAATTTCGTCGAAAAATTTATCAAATATCACATAACCACTCTGAGTCGTCGGTAGGTAGGTGATTAATACATTTCAGCAAACAGAGGTGCCTATTTTTCCAGTTACCGATAAAAAAAAACAAAAAAATACCACGTGGTATAAATTTGAAGAAAAACGTGTTACAAGAAAGGTTACAAGATCGGTTGAACAAAGCAGCAGATTGTTTTTTACGAGTTTAATTTTTACTCTCACTTGACCAATCGAAACTGTTACACTAAAAATCGCAAGGTGGGTGAAAATCAAAAAATTCTAAATAATCAAAATTACAAAATCTATCTAAAATCTAAAATCTTTTATACCTGTTACTAAGTGAAGATTCAGTTTCAACTATTTTCCAATATAACCTTACGCGTTTGGAATTGAAAAATTCTATTTACATGTGTTGTAATTTTCTTGTTGAAGTTATCGACAATAGCGTTATGATCCAGGAATTGATCATTTTAACAAATGACCGATACTGGATCTGAAAACTCGAAAAAAATTTTAATTGGACTTGAAAAGTTTCGCAGGAAAAATTTTTAAGCTAGCCTATATACGGCTTCAAGTCTTTACGGGGTTTCGAAAGGTTTTATAAGCCTTGAGAAAATTTCATGGAATGGATTCTAAAAGCTTTCAGTACTATTAAAAAACTGCCTTGATATTTCGCAGGATTTTCTTGGATTCTATCGGGGCGTATCGAGAGGCGTATCATAAGGCTTTATCGGATTTCATAAGATTTCATCGGAACTCAAATTATTCAGGCGATTTTATGTCCAAGTAAATTACTTACTGAATTATCATAATTGCAGGTTTCCGTATTATTCTTGAACAGAGCAATTGGATAGAATCTTCTTTTATTATTCAACAATTTAGACTTTGTGGAATGGCGCTTGCTAAACATATTACACGTATAGATTTGCATCTACAAACAATTTTTTTTCACCGTATTACCAACAGAGCGAGCATGTTTATTCAAATTTTAATTGATTCCAATAGTAATCGCCATTTTGTTCGTCATAATTGCAAATTGTTGTAAGCTGGGAAAAAAATCTGTTCTACAACTTCGTTCACGCGTAAATTGAAAACTGGCATCTAGGCATTCGGCTAATTAAATATGACTATAGCATCTAATTAACCCTGTAGTTAAAATCGATTTTACTCCTGACACCTGCAATTTTTTAGCAGATAAGGAGCACGTTCTGTCAATTCGCGATTTTGTTTCCTTGACATCGTATTCGAAGTGCGATGCTCTAAAAAAAAAAAAAATTCTCCAACCATTGGGTTCGATAGGTTAAGCACGTGTCACGATTGCGTTCACTGATTACGATTACAAAAATTACAAATATATTACAGAGATTGCAGGTATTGCAAAGAGATTGCAGATATTACAGAAAAATTACAGAGATTACAAAATGATAATGGATGTCACACAAAGTACAGAAATTACAGCGACTGCAAGATTGCTAAGATTGAAACAAAGTTACATGGATGGTAAACAGAGTACAACAATTACAGAGACGACAAAGATTGCGAGGATTAAAAATATTATGGAGGTTAGGAACAGATTGCAAAAATCACAGGGGCTTACGAGGATTACGAAGAATATAAAAATTTTAATGAATTACAAATAATTACAAGAAATTAAAGATGTTACAAGTGATGACATATGCATGAGAAATTCAACGAAAATATAAAATATTACAAGTCGTTGCAAAGATTGCTAGAATTTCGAGGATTATGATAGTATTGTTAAGAATATGAAGGAAATATAGAATATTGCAAGTCATTACAAAGATTGAAACAATTTTGAGAATTACAAGGATAATACGAAGAATACCAAGGAACACAAAATATTACAATCAATTACAAATATTACAAGTCATTACAAATATTGAAGGAATTTCAAGGATTATAAAAGTAATGTTAGGAATATAAAGGAAGTACAGAAAATTGATTAAAAATCATTACAAAAATCGAAAGAATATCAAGGATCATATATAGAGGGAGTACAGAAAAACACAAGGGATTACAAAAGATTGCAGTAATTACAAGTGTTTAATGAAATTCCGAGAAACGAGGATTCCATGAGATTCAAAAGTTACGTAAATTTACAGAGCGTAGTAAAACATGGTCAAAAAACAGCGCCGCCCGCTTGTCTCCACTCGAGTAGAGAGTCTGGTCACATCCTCGAGGATGAGTATTGCTCTTTATCAACGCCGGCTGAATCCCATAACTCCAGACACTGTTTTGGGCATAGTAGGTGAAAGAGAAATGGTTAAACACCGTCTGTCAAATTGCTAATACTATCGTCCGTTGAACTCCGGCGACGATGTCTGCAGTCGCTGCAGCAGGGAAGACTCGATACGTAGTTGCGCTTCCAACGTCTCTCTTTCGGAGGGTCCGGCGAACGCTCTCCTTTCCTCTCCTCTCCTCTCCTCTCCTCTCCTCTCCTGACCGCGCCAAGTCGCGTCTCGTCTCGTCTCGTCTCGTCTCCTTACCTTCTTCCTGCGTCCTCCGGACACCCACGTTCAGTTCTTGAGGGAATGCCCTCGATTTTATCGAGCTCTCTACCGCACGACGGGCCTTCCAGCGGTTGCCCTGGCCTGCGGTGCTTCCCGTATTCCCGGCTCCCCTTGTTTCCCGGCGCCCCGCTTCCACTCGGATGCCGCTTTGAAACCGGTTCTGCAACGCCGTGTGTCCAACGAGTAAACGAAAGCCCCTCGATGCAGGACCGAGATTGGATCCTGCTGAATGATTTCAGGGGGAAAATCGCTCATTTTTCAATGAAGTTGGTATCAGAGGGACGCGGAGCTTGATTTAAAGAGAATTGCGAAATCGTGCGACGGTTTTTCACTTCACCTAATGGGGGTGGTCAATCTTTTCGTACTCAACTTTTAACGGAATGCTGTATAGGCAGTCTTTAACGACCAAGTAAAATGTCAATTATTTTCGCTATTAATCCCATACACTTGCGCATCACTCAAGCTAAAATGCTGCAGATAGCGCCATTCTACATGGCAAGCAAAACGAATATAGTAATAAACTTTTTTATTTCATGCGAGAACAAAGCCAGGAAATGTATTCCTGCAATAAGTGGCAATTTAATTACAGGAATACATTGTTTGGCTTTATTGTTACGCGAAGCAAAACTTTCTTTTAAATATTTGAACTCTGCGTTGCATGCCGTATATTGCTATCCGAAGTTTTTTCATTTGAGCAATGCGTAAGCGTGGGTAATGATTAAAATGAATAAAGTTTTACTCGGTTGGTAAAGTAAAGTCGGTTAAGTTAACTTTGAAAAACGCCTGTTGATACCGGTTGGTGCGCAAATAACCAAAGATTATACGACTGAAAGACACTACTTTTTATCTTCATTTTAAAATTCTGAAATTTGAAAATTGGTCGACAATTCTTCAATTAGTTATGACGCCTTTGGCAAATAACGGAACTCTCGACGAACTTTCTGAACTTCGAACAATCAAGAAATTTCCTGAAATTGGAAAAAATTTTAGGAATGCTAGGCATTTTAGCTTATCGCCAGGAAATTGTACTCAATAATTTGTACGTTTTGATATTCAATTATTAACAATGATCAGGATTGTACGTTGGAAAAACTGGAAAAGTGGAAGGTTTTTATATTGGAATTTAAATTCTACAAAAATGAATACAGCGTATTATAGACAAAGCAAATTTTTCAGTTTCATTGTCAAGATTGTCGGGGATTATTGCAATTCAACTTTTTTCCAAGTTTACTGTTCCTTGTTTTTTGGTCGGTACAGTTCTTTTTATTTCTCAGTTCACAGTTCTACAATCAGTTTTCAGGTACTTTTAAATTCCGCATGGTTCTGGGGTGAAATAAAAAACAAGTATAATTGTGTTAACAGAGTTTCACTCGATGATTTTAATACTATGGATAATGCAGTGATTGTATTACATGTGAGATACCAGCAAGTCAGTCGAAAAAAATGAAATTGGATTCAGAAAGTTGAAACCGAAATGCAAAAAAATCAAGATATAATACGGTCGCCCTATCGAATTTTTAAAGATGCCAAAAATCTATTTTATAGAATTTCATAATGTCGAAAGTCGAAATATAGAAAAATCACAATGTAAAAGGGTCTAAAAAATAGAAAGCCAAAATATCGAATCGTTGAAATGAATAAGTATAAATCATACCAAAATAAGAAACTACATTTAAAATCTTTATACAACAGAATTTCACATTTTTGAAAATTCGATACTATGACTTTTTTATTTTCCAAATTTTTTGCATTTTTACCGCTAAAGGTCAACAAAAGAAGAAAAAGATTTAGCGTCGCGTTGGGATTTAGCGGTACATGTTCAAATCTACCGAAGAATTTCCTCTCCGTTAATCATTCTTGATCCCCTTTGCTCATCATTCAAATTTCTTGTATTCCATTGATTTGCTCGTATTTCTCGAATTAAATGCACGCCATCTTTGCAGCATAGGGCTTAAATTGTTGATTTCTTACGTGTAATTTACTGTATTTAAATTTCACAATAGAAGAGGATTTACAACTCACCCTGTACATATAATATTTAGATACCTGGTGTTATGCATACTTTATTTTGTCTACGCGACGTATCATCTGTTTTCTTCTCTAAATTGACTGGCCTAAATGGCGAGAGATAATTCATTATTCATTTTCAGAGATATGAGATTGGACACAGTAACGATGGAAAGGAATTTGTTTTTATTAAAACTATTTTCAGAATTAGTCGATGGTGTTTATCGACCGGAAGTCGTGGGTTTGAACAGCTTACGTTGGCCGGTTAGCTGCACATAACTAACTATACGAGTTCTTGGACAGTTCCTACGTACATTATACACGAGCGCATAACTGTGGAGGTTGCATCACGAATTTAATTCACACTGTACCTTGTACGAAGTACAAGAAGAAGTAAAAGCAGTTGTGGGACAAACCTACCGTAATTCCCTGGCTCAGAATAAAAAATGAGAATTTAAAAGAGCGGCGGGCCAAAACGGATCACCGAAACAAAGATATATACGAAGCAAATTGTGAACACTGAAAAAAAATAAGAGTTCTTGGTTCAACGAAACATTTTCTTGCCCTGAACAATTTTTTGTTAATGCAACGAATGACTTGGCGAAGCCAAGCAAAATATCTTTCATAAATTCTCAAGTATTTAGAAAAAATTTTTCAAATTTTACAGAGAACAGAAAAATTCATAATAAATCCTCCGAGAATTCGATCCTTTATAAAAATTAGTTGAAAATTTATTGGTTTTTTTACTTGATAAACTTTCAGAGAGAAGTAGGCTAATTTCTTCTAATCGTTGCTATTTATTTTTCTAAGGTTCGATTGGCGAACTGTTCGATAGAATCTGTCGAGGATTTTACAAAAAATCTAGAGAGATCTACAATAAAAAGTATTCACGAGGGAACAAGTTATACACTCTCTAGTAGCTGATTCGTTTTTCCATTTTCCTGGGGAACTGAAACCTTGATGAAGACTTCTGTTGAATCGGGTTTATTAATGTAAAATGATATAACGGAATATATCCGAAAAATATATAATAGGTGGCAGAAATATTGTTGAACCTTCGCAACTGTCAACGTGACACGAAGTGTTGTCATTTCTTTGCCGATACGATTTGCTGCGACCGTTTTTGTCGCTTGTCAATACATCCACAATTCGTTGAATTTCCAAGCGAAAAACATTTAACTTTATCACCCAATAGACTCTGTATAAGTGTTTTCGCATGACATTTTTTTTTTTTTGCCATAATAATTGATTCCTCATTCAGCTGCCGCGTCAGCTTGGAATAAAGTTGGAATTAATCGGCTCGTTTTCAATATAAATTGCCAGTAAAAACCACCTTCTGTATCATTGGAAGAATATATTCATTAGCACGCGTTGTTCGTCCGGATTTCAAAATTTTCTATAATGAATATCATGACGAGTATAATATATACATGATACGTAATCGGTAATTTAACTATTGAAAAGATTTGTTGTCCTGAACTCAATAATATTGGAAGTTAGAGAAAAGCTTGTCTAGCAAAATGCATCGAATTTTGTTTCCAAAAGTGTGAATAAAATAGAAACTGTTCCGTTGATCGACTCGTTTATTTATATATATATATATACGAGTATATATCGTTCACCTCTTTCCGACCAAGCCTGATCGATAAAAATTTCACGCCGAGAAACGGATCTCGCATATTTTTTCCCTCGAAGGATCTCCAGAAACCTCGCGTTAATCTTTTCTTTGGCCGGTAAAAATAAACTCCAGAACTGTTATGTAAAATTGAAGAACCTCGTCGAACCCTCCATTCGTCCCGGGTCCTTTCCTCTCCACTCGAAGTCCTCGACTCGGAGCGAGAAGCCCGAGGCAGCCACGCGGTCGTCGTATCGCAACCAACAAAGAAGACTTCGCCCCGCGTCGACTCGGCTCTTGACGGACGTTTCGGCCGACCAAGTTCTCCAAATCCTACACGCGTTGAAGAAGGTGGGTCACCTGCCCCGAGGCCGATTACACTCGTGGGTTCAGCCCACGTTCCGAGCCCACGACTTGGATCGCGTCCCGGGATAGTAAAAATCCTGTTACACAGCGCAGTTAACGAACAGTCGCCAGCTTTCCCGGCTCGTGGGCCAACTTTTACGCCGGAATAATCTAGTTGGTTTCTATTCGACCGGGGTGGGCGGGTGGCTGAATGAATGTTCGGGCATCCGAGCGGACGTTGACTTTGATGTGGAAGGATGTGCACGCACGCACGTTGTTTACGGACAACGTTTGGAAAATATCGGGAGAACGGCGCAGAGTCGAATGGACGATGCGTTTGTCAAACGGAGCAGCGTTAGCCGAATTTTGACATTTCATAGGAGAAATGATGGTCGCTGAATCAGTGACGTTATAGCGAACGTGTGCGGACTTTGTGTCGGTCTGATTGTGAATCCCCTCTCGTTTCTTTAACTTCGCTAATTTCGAGGGCCGATAACTTACGCAGAAAAAATTCGAAGACTTTTTAATCAATGTCTTACTGTTGATACTGTATCACGCTCAATCCTAAACTATTTTCATTTTCTACCACGATCGAAAAATATAGTCCGAGGTAGAAAATGAAAATTAGTTTCGTAGCTGTTACCAGAAAGTCTAGTATCCGTTACTGTTCTTTCTCATTACGATCACTGTTGCTATATTTTCTTGTAACTGTTGCGAAAATTTAATACTTGTGCAACGATAAATTGACGTTGAAGCCTTGTTTAGCTAAAAAAGTAGAGTAAACCGAAGAAACTTATTTTGCGTTGCAATTACCAAAAAAGGACCGACGATAGCGCGAAATGGTTAGGCGTACCTCGTTTTTCGTAATTCCAACAATATTCAAACTGTTTTTTTAACGATACCTGTTTTACTCAATTTTTCCAGTTACTGTAACAAATGAAATTTTTCTCAGTACGGCAATATTAGATTCTTCCATCATAATTTGTACGATGGAAATATGGTTTTTGACATTGAAACTGATATTTCACGAGAGTGTTTCAATAGTAGGATCCGTTTACCGAAGACTCTTAAAGACGGTCACCTTAATGGGATTGCCTGTTGAATGGTCCTGTCGATAAGGAAATTACTGCATTGTTTAATACGGCTTCCTGTAGTCCTAGGCCCACTTGCGAATAGTTGACAAGGTTAACCGTCTTGAAAGTCTTCAGTCAACGTCCTCGCAGTTGCTGTAAAATAATTCGCCACATTAACCGCGGGGAACATCAAAGTGGAAGACGAACTTTGATTTTATAATGAATACGCCTCGACTAGCAAAGGATACACTTCAAGTAGATGATGAGTACGAATTCACAAGCCATTGCAATATTTTGCAATCCGGTGGTAAAGCGAGGTTCACGAATTTATTCTAAATGGATTTATGATTAGGAACGTTCCTGACCGCGAAAGAATGTCTGTGGTATCTCTTTCCATGCATCTTTCGCTTTCTCGATTTTCCTTCATCTAATCGTAAGTCGCTCCTTCGCCCGTCTACTCCTTTCATAAATTTTCTAACCGTTGGCCCGTAGCGGCATGTAGACATGATTTTTAGACTATAAAAATTCTTTTCTTCGCGTTACCGTTCCGACATATCTTGAAGAATATAACCTCTGAGAATATTCTCGAACTCGAATACGTTGGTACTCAAATATTTGACTCCGCTTCTTGAAAGGGATGTAAAAAATATCGTGGGATATAAAAATCGTCTACCGATGTGTTTTACACCCGACTGACTCGGAAGACTAGCAAATGGACGTTATTTCTTGTTAAACCGAGAAGAAAGACCCCGAATTTGATCCCGTATTTTCAGGTCAACTGTTCAAACAATTTTTCATTTTCAGCGAGGTAATATGATACTGATTTGACAGACGAGCATAGCTCGTTTTTAAAACTGTTATACAGGCAAGCTGTATTTGTTCTGACCTTTGGTAAAACATTTTATAATTTTCAGTATAAATACAATATTCGACAAAAACGAAGATTCGGAACTTGATTTCATTGCTAAAAATGTTACGTTTTATCAATATAATTAATACAGAAATTAGCAAAGATATCGTGGACGTGTCTACTGGATAGTGAGAACAACTATACTACGTCATACGATACGCAATGGCTTTGGATAAACGGGCATCTGCGTCCCTGTAATTTTCCATGGCGAACAGATATAGCTTTGTTGTGCATTGAACGATGTTGGTATATATAATGAAACCCTCGTTATTGTATCAACTCGAATATTTGGTGTTATAACTGATACTCTCGTCAAGTTGTATTCGATGCGTTGAACGCCGGTTGAACGCTTCACACAGTACAGCTATGCATTTTTAAACATTACCTCTTTATTTCCGCAAGATTCTTCAGGCGCGGAAAGTTTTCAAGGTGGTCAAACGGACATGTTGTATAAAAAAAATAGAAAAAAACTACGCACTGCGACTCCGTTTCACTGTTTGAAACGTATTTACACAAGTGTAGAGAAATGTTACTTCGCTGCGGTGGAAAGTCGAGTGTTTCAATCCTGTACGCGTATCTACTTATGCGTATATATTTCACGTTGCGTACCATATTCGTGGTTAATTGATTGGCAGTACGCAATAGTGAAATAAGTCGATCGGTATTATCCATATAAGATATCATCTATTTTAATAAATTTTTTCCACGAGGTTCTTTTTTTCTATGGTATGTAGAAAATTCCAAAATTGGAAAATTGTATTTCTTCATATTGATAAATTCGCCATATCAATTCCCGAGGATTATTAAACTGTAACAACGAAATGAATTTAGGAAAACCAGAACCTTCTGATTACGTCTACCATTCTTATCCTGTTAGTCTCCAAGAATTGTAAGTTTACATGTGTAGAGAAATAATTGCAACATCGCGGAAATGAATATTTTCTCGGTTTGTAAAAACTGACTTAAACGGGCAAGCAAATTTTTCTGACATAAAATATGTTTACAGACTTCCAATTAATATGACCTTGGTCTTTTTACGGATGCATAACACATAGGAAAATTAACGTGGATCAACGAATCGATATTGGTTGGCTCAGAAGCGGAAAGCTCTCGCAGTGGAAATTATTCATGTCTCTGCCGAAGAGCCAAATCGATAAAAAGCTTGGCAGAAAATCCGGTGCCAATCACGTACATATATAGATTTCTATACGCTGTGAACGTCGTCAGTTGTTACCACGTTGCGGAAGTCGGACGGCTTTCCGGCAGTTTGTGTTCGAAAGCAGATTATACCTCGTGCGTGAAAAGAAATTAATTTTACGAATGAAAAGTAATCAATCTTGAAACATTTACAAACACATCAGAACTTGGAAGCTTTGTACAGGACTTTGATGTTCCTTTCTTTACTACCAGTAGATACAGAATACATATACAAATTCACGCTTTATTCGAGAGAATTTTTCATAAAGGTTCATTTGGGTATTCCAGGCATGAAGTTGAATCTTTTAAATGAACTAGCATCGAAAGACTACATTTTAAAAATCTCTAGTGCAGAACTTTTCATGAGATTTGTTTTCCAGGATACTTTGTAACAGAGATAGCAAGCTCCAGTTGATTTTGTAGTAACGGATACCAGACTTTCTGGTAACAGCTAGAAAACTAATTTTCATTTTCTACCTAGAACTATATTTTTCGATTGTGGTCTGATAAAAAATGAAAATAGTTTAGGACCGAGCGGTAACCGGAACTAAAAATTTTTCTCAATGTATTTTGCAACATGGCAAACTAGCTATAATAAATCAGGTGAAACTGAAATCCAAACACGACCGCGTGCTACGGGAAATAAATTCAAAATAACGTTCATTCCTGCAAGGCATCGCCTGACCGTCCTCTTTGGTACTACGTGATATTGATGGTTTGTTTAAGTCTGGGACGGAACGCGGCGCAGCGGCTCCAAGATGCAGTCTCGTCTTGCACACCAAGACGACTCGCGTCAACGGACCCAGCACTGCTCGAATTTCATTCCAGCGTGTTAGATTTAACGATCGACTTATTTGATAAACTACCTTATGCTCTGCACCTGGTAGAATGTTGTACCAAATACCAACAAATAGATTTCATTGATCGAATTAAATAATTATTCAGATCGTGGTGTCCTATGGATTCAGAGATTTCAGATGATACATATTGTTCAAATTTCAGGGAATTTCGAATGATTTTATAAGACACGAGTGATGTCTGCCAAATTTCGAATCTGGCCAAACCTTCCGGATGGAAAAAGTTGCGCTGTATTCATTTTCCATTTAGCAGCGTTTGCTGCAAAGTTACTCGCGTGTATTTCGTCTTATCGTAAATTATACGTGTACGCATTCGGGATGATCAATGATATTCTTTCGTTCTTCCGCGATACGTCCATCTTCTCTTTCTGCTGCCCCATGCTTTTTATCGTTCCCTGACTTTGTTGCGCTCAAAACATACCGAAATCAAACCACGAGTCTCAGTGATATTATAGAATCCATTAAACATTGATTTTGTCCGTACTATCAGCCATCATAATTGAAGTATCGTCATCGAAGTTACGAGACTAGTTTAATTTTTATTTCTCATTCTGTCCCAAAATTGGTATAATATCACAACCACGTTACAGCTCAAATACAAATAAAGTCACACGTGTGCCAGTCGGAAGTCCACATGTACCAGTATGAATTTTATTCTATCTATAATTTCAAACTGGCGATTAATTATTGATGGTTGATATATGTTCCTACTCGAATATAATTTCCATTCAACGAACTTGAAAGAACATTCAATCATACAATCAACGAATAGGCTCTTTTCCTTCATTTTCTTCTGTTATCTTGAAAGCAAGATTCTTTACGATTAGGTAGTCTCTAATCATTTTTTTCTACACCAGCTTTAAAACGGTCAAGTTCCGACGTAAACTTGTGTACCTAGTCTTGTCTGTTCCAAGGATCGCCGACTATGCCCATTTCCCTTGGCTACCTGTACGGCGTTTGAGTGAGAAGTCCGAATGGGTCGCCAATTCGCACTTCCAACCTTGCAACGTCTATTGTCCTGGGACGAATTTCCCTCGACAGTAATTTCGCAGGAAATTTTCCCCTTTTCTTCTTATTTCGCAAATAAGTATGTATGTATGTGTATAATATACACAACTCGCCGAGTTTTTTCCCCGAGTCGCACAAATTCACCTTATCCCAACGGGCAACGTTCGTCCGCCTGAATGGGATGCTTTTCGTCAGCGTTTAGAAAACGGGTTCAAGGATGGACCGGCCAGGACTGTGTGAATAAAAAATTTTAGGAAAAGTAAATTTTACTCGCGCCAATGATAGTGATTCCATAAAACAACATTCTACTATAATGTGATAGAAATGAATATGAAAAGGTTCTACAATCGGAATATTCAAAATGATTTAAATTTCGTTTTTGCAATCCGATTCTAATTGTTTAGGCTAGTTTTGCTCGCTGATCAAATACCGACAACATTCGACAAATCGAACATGATGGTATAGTTTTAACGCTGGAATTTAATTGTCGACAAACATCTTCTGTTACGTAGGTACTCGTAGGCAAATATATTTTTATTCGGCCTATATATATAACTATTGGTACCTACAAATTTTTCAAAACCATCTTTGAAGAATGCGGAACAAAATAATCTGAAATCATCAATATCTGATGAGAATACCAGGGTTTCAATCATGTTGAATGTTCTGGTTACGTTTCGTAGTATTGATATCGCATTTTTCTTTACATTTCCATTACACGATAAGGACGTTTTTTTTATTCTTATTCACTTTCATCAGCGTCAACATCACCGATACTTAAATTTCGTATCAATTTTGCATACGTTGAATATTTCTGACGAAATTCAAGCATTGATAAGCTCTTGAGAAGAACTCAAGACCCGTGATAACCTTTTGCTGTATCAATTGCGACAAGTTAATGTTGTAAACAAGATTTTATATTCATTTCTACGAATTGATGTTGCAAAAATTTCCGTATCGGCAAATATAATTGGAATTTACCAAACTGCCAGAGATCCGTTAGTTTTCAGTGTCGTCGGTTATTGACATAACTGAAATAAAAATTCATAGGTACGTTTTGTTTTGTTTATTTATTTACTTATTTTATTTTTCGCTCATTTCTGAAAATACTTTCTCCAAAATATCTCATGATATTATCTAAACTTTCTTCGCCATCGCCGAATAATTTTCACTTGTTATCTACTCTTATTCCGAATATTCCGTGTTGGTTTTGTCCACGGACATTACGAGTTATTTCTGTAGCTGCCCTCGATAATCTAGCCTAGAACTGTGCCAATTATATTTTTGACCCGACAAGTATAACGGCGGAGATACGCCGCTGATCCAGTCATCAGATTTCAGGAAAATTTGACACATCTGGGTCGAAAGTTCATTTTAATAATTATAAGTCATCTATTATTCGCGAAAATATTATTTTTCTACAACGGTGACGTTGATATTTGCAATTTAACGACTAACGATCAGTCATCAAAAAAAAAAGAAAAAAAATAATACCCATCAACTTGGAAGCTATTCACATTTAAACCCGCGAAGTGAAAGTGAAATTATTCGCTTACGAGATATCAACTGTTTCCACCTCAACACCGGCTTGAATATTTTGCGGTAACCGAGTCGTGACTGGAATGTAAATTTCTTCCGCCATCGAGGTGTGTCCCTTTTTCATGAATGGGCTCCATTCATAAACTAGCGTAAGGTTAACGGTGACATTCACTAACCATCGACACGTTTAATAGTTACGTAACACGTGGATTAGGACACATGCGTTTCGCATATTATTTACTTCTGGGATGTTTGTCTTATGGTTGATCTCTTCGGGCGTTTACGAAAAATACTAGTCTTCAAATTGACTAATTGTAAGTATAATAGCAAGCGAAGTAAACGATCAGTATTCATACGCCCATGCATAAGTTTTTATCGCGGAAAATTTAGATAAAATTAAGGAAAGATTTAGTCACCTTCTAGTATAATAAGCAGATTTCCTACGCTTACGATTATTTGCGCTATCGGTTTGCAGACTACACTGAGAAAAATTTCATTTGTCATAGTAAATAGAAAAATTCAATAAAACAGGTATCGTTAAAAAAAACTGTTTGAACATTGTTGGAATTACGAGAAACGAGGTACGCCTAAACATTTTGCGCTGTTGCCGATCCTTTTTCGGTAATTGCAACGAAAAATCAGTTTGTTCGGTTTACTCTACTTTCTTAGTTAAACAAGGCTTTAACGTCAATTTATTGTTGCACAAGCATTAAATTTTCGCAACAGTTACAATAAAATATAGCAACAGTGATCGTAATGAGAAAGAATAGCAACGGATGCTAGACTTTCCGGTAACAGCTAGAAAACTAATTTTCATTTTGTACCTAGAATTATATTTTTCAATTGTGGTCTGATAAAAAATCAAAATGGTTAAAGACTGAGCGGTAACCTGAACTAAAAATTTCTCTCAGTGAATCCTCAATACTCGGCGATACCTATAATGGCTCGTTTTATTAGCCGCTGATTTTTTTTCAACCAGTGTGTCAAGCGATCTGAAAAAAAAACAGCAAATTTTTTTAAATGTCGTGATATATCGTGAAATGTTACTAATGAACCTAAAAATTTTATTGTTAGATCAATTGGTAACTCAGATTTCAGCAATATACGAAACATTGATACTTTTTTACATTTTTTTTTAATTTTGAGTGACTTGCATAGATTGTTCGATTTAAAAAAGATGTGATTTTTTTTCTTCCCGTATACGGAACGTATTTTAATACTTATTGCTCGTATTGCAAAGGTTTGTAACATAGTTGCGGATCGGCAAAAAGTTCGTGAAAACCCTTATTTTGTTTCTGAAAAAACCTCGAATGTCGTCGAAAAAGTTAGACACCATGTCGAATCGTCCTGTTTTGCGCAGCCATATAAAGCTACCAATTTCGTCACATCGGGTGACGACTGGTATAATACGCGTATGCGTATGGTGCTGGACCGCAGAATGACACAGATGCAATTTGTAATTCTGCCAACTTTGATTGATAATTGAGAAATTGCAGAAATTAGGCCGTGACGTCAGACCGAGGATATTACTGTGATTGAGCACTTACTTCGCACCGCTTTGCGAAGAGTCCGGTGAAGGTCATGCATCTGGTTTCTACACGGACCGGGACGACGTGTGTGCAGCTATGAAACATCATTCGCATGTGTTGCACCATTAGACACGTAGGAATATACTATGGCATATATGGTCCGGAGCCATATCGAGTTACCCGTCCATGTCTCAGCCATGCTTGACATCATTTTAGTCGTGGACTTTGCTGCCGTGTCACAAGAAATGCCAAGTCGATACTCTTGCTGTTCGTTTTTCTCCACGTCTTCTCAAAGTTTGTCTATTAAGTCAAACTGTAACCTATTACGTGTGGGCTTCTTTGACGACAAAGATACGTTGGCAATGATGATCCAAAAGTATGTAGATGACTTGTCTGATAGAATTCCTCTTTGGGTACGTTGGACTTTGTTGGAATTTTAATACTCGACGATGTGAGACGTGAAACCGAATTAGCTGCAAACACGGTTTATCCAGATGAGGTGGGAGCAAGTATTCATACACCGGCGATTTTGTGGTTCTAAGAATTTTTAAAAGGGAACTTTGACTGTTGAAAATGTTTTCCTAGAAGCTGCTAAGAGTTGGCTGTTCGGTCGATGATGCAACGAAACCGAATCGGATGTTAATATATTTCCCTCGAAAGTCAGCTAAGAAAAAAATACGATTAGCGATACTCCTAATCTCGATGATACATAAAACAGGACGAATAATTTTTAAGTTCGTAAATCATATCAATTTGTCACTAATCACAGTATTTTTCAGGAATTGTTGGATTTTTTTTTTTTCTTTTTATATATTATTACAATATCCAGAAAATTTATCACTTTTATTACCTCAAACATATCGGTTTCCATATTACGATGGCATCCTTCGAAACGATTGAGTTAAGAGCCAGCCATATCAATGTCTGTTTACAATACATCTACACTAAACTAAACTAAATTCTTGGAAATAAATAACATATTTATCAAATATTTGATATTAAACTGGTGAAATTAAAAAAAAATTGTTATGACGGCCTGAAAGATTACCGAAGAAAAATGGAACTGGGAAGCGTGAAAATTACAAGGTTAGAAAAAAAAGTGTCCCAGCAGATCCAGTCAAATTTTTGGCTTGATTTACTAACAGAAAAGTAAGAAATGGCACACATATAAAGTGAACCTGCTATGATATTGTGTTCAGCTTAATTTTTCTAACAGACCGAAATTACGTTTATTTCGAAAAAGTTTCTTTGTTTATGCATAGTTGGTTTTCACTTTTGAGAACTCTGAAACAGGTAACGAAATTCTTATTCAGTTTTACAGAGAACGTACTCGAAGATTCGAGTTACGTCTTTCCTTAACTATTTGGAATCGGGTGGGATGTCTAGAAACGAAACTTGAGCGAGAACCGCAAAGTTTCCACATCGGAATATAAGTTTAAACACTACTTCTGTAGTCTAGAACCTAATCCTTTTGGATACATGCCAGTTATCGCGATGAATACTTTTCTCTCTGTAATACAATCTAACATCGATAGTATCGATGTTTGAAAATTACAACAGCGTAAGAGAGATCGGTATATATTCGATTGTCGCCCAACTAATTGTAAGTAAATGAATCAAACACTGTTTTCTCATAAATAACATCGCCGTGAAGTCACGCCCTCCACTAATCGCGTTATCGTCTGACCTCTGAACTATAATATTCATCGTATTACGCGTTTTACGAAATGATCAATTATAAATATACGTTTCCCCGGATGAGTGTCAGGGATCGAGCTGATCACAGATTCGCGTTAATTAACAGCGACGTCTTCGTACGACCTTCGGTCCGTGACGGTCTCTGCTGTAAATAAGATTAGCTGACACGTAGATCTCGCTAAACCGCACGAAGTGGATCTCCTTCTTGCTGACAGAGCACCGTCGAATTTTCCGATGAAAAAAATCACGAAGGTACTTTCGGGATGACCACGATTGACGGTGACGCTGGTTCCAGTCCGACGTGAAAAGTCTATTTGGAAAACTGGATCGTGAACATTGATAACACAAGTCTGTTCAAGGCCTCCTCAAATGTGTAAATACAATAGAACGCATCAGTTTTATAGCTGAAACAATTGCGTATGCGACAAATTTTGTTCCAAAAATGTCGTTGGGAGTGTTTTGATAGTTGTAATTTCCGTGATCAATTAATCAGTGTATCATTTCGTGCACATGGAGAGGAGAAAAAGAATAGATTTTGCTGAAAACTGTGCTAAAAGAGGGACACGTCAGGGTTTTTGGTAAAAAAATAATACCCATGTCAACCATATTTTTTACTTTAAATGTTTTCACTGCAGGGTGTTAGTCATTTCAACATTCAAACTTTCGGAAATGAGAGTTTTTGCAATTTTGCTTATATGGTCTTCGAGCTGATACTTGGACCCTATATTTTTTTTCTTGTTCCTCAATCGCCACAAAAGCATAAAAAATAACACGGTATCGTTATTCAAAATTTGAAACAATCTCACTTTTGAGGAGAAAAAAATGCGTAAAATACATGCTGCTTACTCGGTCGTAGCAACGGCATCGCAGTACACTGAGCGAAATTTTTAGTTCCGGTTACCGCTCAGTGCTTAACTATTTTCATTTTTTACCACAATCGAAAAATATGGTTCTAGGTAGAAAATGAAAATTAGTCTTCTAACTGTTACCAGAAAGTCTAATATCCGTTACTGTTCTTTCACATTACGATCACTGTCACTATATTTTCTTGTAACTGTTGCGGAAATTTAATGCTTGTGCAAGAATAAATTGACGTTAAAGCCTTGTTTAACTAAGAAAGTAGAGTAAACCGAAGAAACTTATTTTGCGTTGCAATTACCAAAAAAGGACCGACGATAGCGGAAATGGTTACGCGCACCTCGTTTTTCGTAATTCCAACAATGTTCAAACAGTTTTTTAACGATACCTGTTTTACTGAATTTTTCTAGTTACTATGACAAATGAAATTTTTCTCAATGTACAAGTGGTATCGATATAGATACACATATCATGTGTTGTATAACCATTTGTACAATTCATGCGAAAACTTGCTATTCTATTTTGATTTCGTACAACCTGCTCGGCTCGCAATCCCTACATAAAACACTCTTTTCTACTTCGCGAATTTTCCCCCGCAAAATCTCCCCGCGTGTTGCGAGCCTCGATTTTTTTACCCTCCTTGTGACATCCTTATTTCATACTTGAGTTCCGGAGAACTGTAGTGCGGATTTCGTTTCACCTAACCCTGAACCTTGAGTCTCATATTCCCTCGACACTTTACCCTGTACGTTATCATTCACATCTCATGGGTACACTGAAACCTTGTCACAAAGTTTGTCTGAGATAAGGGGGTCGTCCATAAATTACCATATCGTCTCACGTGCAGGATAAAGAAAAAGGGGACCGTGAGGTTTAGTCATCGACGGAAGATTACGCGCTTGAACTCGGGCAAAGGTCTTTCGGGACTGGCAAAACGCCGTCGATGATAAAAATCACTATAATAGAAAGGATTGAGGCGACAAAAAAAAAATAAAAAAAATTAACGCAATCGCGATGACCTTTATATCGGTATCGGAAGTCACTCACGAGATTTTTTGTCAGACTAACAATAGGGTGGACTTCCAGGATGTCGAGTCAGTGCTTGTATCTAAATATCTTTCTTGTTACAGAATTTTTCAAACTTGACGAATAGGGAAGTTGATATGTGACTAAAGTTTCTTCACGTGAATTTGCAGGCTTCATTTTTTTATTATTAACGAGAGCTTCTTTAAGTGAAATTCGATCCAATTAAATCGACTTTTGACTTTTGAATACTGATTGTCATATTTTTTTGTTTGCTAATTGCATCAAACCGTATCCCAGTACATTCTTAACACATATCCTTTATCTAAGCGATTATCCAGCGACTAAACCTGTAACTTCTATATCCTTTGTCCTTAATAATCTATACTCATTATTTAACAAATTTTTCGGGATTTCTTTTGTTTTTCGAAAATCTCAACGTAGCACCCAATTACATCGATATCCTCGTCTGTTTCAAGCTCTGCACCAACGTACTCGGTCTACTTTCCATTCGTTGGCGAGACGCGAACTCGAGACAAGTTATTTACAAAGCAACGACGACTAAGCAATCGAGGGAAAAGGCACCGAGGTTCCGAGTGTTTTATGTATAATGCATGGCAGACAGGCGCCAGCAAACCCGGCCTCCGTAGGGGCAGCTCGACGCAGGTGATGCAGAATCAGCATCTTTTATGGGGCACTCTACCTGTATTTCTAACTCTTCGAGGACTCCTTGCACGTTCGATAAACTGGCGAAAAGTTCATTTCTCAACTTCACAATACGCTATTCGCAGGCGGAGATTGTTCCTCCGTGATTTACTATCCGAAGTTGAAAAGGCTCGCCGTTATTCGTAACTCGTGGTTCAGTCCTGTAAAGTAAATTTTCTCTTACTCCGTGATAATTTTCAAAATAGGTGAACAAAGGTTCATGGTTCCAAATATAAACGGGCGATGCTTGGCAGTTTGAAAGCTTTCAAATACTTCAAACCATGCGGAATTAAGAAATGAAAAATTTTATTTTCACAAGCATTTCTTGATACATACACACTTGAATACCTTTATCTTTTATACACATTCAGTAACGAGTAAAATGGAGAAAGATAAACGTTACATTACGACGTCGAACATTGCTAGATTTTTCTGTACGTGGTTTTCTCTCATTCGAACATTTAGACGAACTAATTTATTGGTCGAGAAGAATCGGACTGAAAGAACAAACCTTACGTTACAGGCAGAACCCCGTGTTGAAATTTTATTTTTACGGTATATTTCGACAATTTTTCGTACAACGTCGATAACATTGACTAGTGTAAAGTTTCGTGCACGAAGAGTAAAACATTGCGCTTTGATTACTGCCATCGTTATGAGTCACAATTCTCTCTAATCGCAAGCCCGACATTTATATTTTTTCCTTATGCACGTATCGAATTTCGTCAGTACTCGAATAGACGAGTATAAATGTATTGCTGCGTTTCTATATTCCCTCCGGAATTGACAGGGGTCGATGACTTCGGCTATAGGATATCACGAGGGTTAAACGACCGTTTCCTGGAAGAAAACCCGAGCATTGATTGGTTCTTGCTTCGTGTAAGGAAGAATTGATCCCTTGCGTTCAAAATCTAAGCAGATATTACACGGCTCGGAGTGCATCGAAGTATTTCTAATGGAATTACATATTTTAGACCACGTTGTACTCGGTAATTTCTATGATTGAAAGGTATTTAATGACTATTGTAATGGAATGTCTAACCCCAAACTTTGAATTTGAATATAACAACAAAATTCATAATAAAACTGAAAACTTACCCTGTGTCACCCTTATCTTCAACCTCAGGGGGTGGCAAATTCTAAAAATAAATACCGAAATGAAATCAGGGACCCAAAAAAACCCCGGATATCAGTTTTGGCACGAAAACTGGAAAAAATCGTTGTACTCAACTGGTTAAACGGTTTCATTTCTCTTCCTATTTTACGAGTCAGTCGAACCGGCCGATCCATTCTCAGTCACGTGTTAAAGTTATTCATCCCCTGAGATGAACGCTAATTAAATTGTCGCAGAGAAGAAAAGAATAAATAACGAAAATTACTTTCTCTGCAGATTTTTTCATTCATTTCAGTCTCCCGACGAAGGCAATCTGCTTACCACCTCAGCTTATCTTCCACTCAATCCGCTATACTTATGAATAAAAAGTTCTTATCACGAACGAGTCCGCCGGAAGTATTGGAAAATTTTCAATCGATCCAATTCATCTTCGCGTCTCTGGGATTTACCTACAACGACGAATCTACCGAAGAAGTTTATTTCCATGCCGCAACGGCAGAGTGACAAGGGTAGCCGAGTCGTCCTTTCGTATCTCGGGTACAACGGTCTCCGCTATTATCAGAATAATAACTTACATTTCTATATGTAGGACGAATAGATTTGTCCGTGCTTCGGTCTGATTTATGAAGGGATGCTAAGTCTGTCTACTCTCATTTGAATTGAAAATGAAAAATGTAGAGAAACGGAAGTAAACGGAAATAAACGACTCGTCCTATACGTACAGTCCTCCTCGACTGCAGAGCGATAATATTCAATGTACAACGTCGTCGTCGTACGCAGGAGCGACAGCAGTCCCACTTGGCATTCTCCTCGCCTCAGCTCTTTGGAATAACTTAGAGCCCCGCGGTATTCAGAGTTTCTACTTTAATTAAGTTAATGGTATTGTCTGCAGCCGTGTTGCTTGCCCTAATTGCGAATGTAGTCCGGCTTCTGCACATTTCTCTCCGCGGGTGGAATTCCGGATAACCGCGATATCATCGCACGCAGTCCTCTTGATCCTGTCGAAACTTTTCGGCTAGCTAATTTTTAATCTCGTTCTTTCGACCGGACATGCAAGTAAACATGCGTTCCAGATCCGCGAATCCTCACTGAGAAAAATTTCATTCGTTACAGTAAGTAGAAAAATTCAGTACAACAGGTATCGTTAAAAAAAACTGTTTGAATATTGTTGGAATTACGAAAAACGAGGTGCGCGTAAACATTTTGCTCTATCGTCGATCCTTTTTTGGTAATTGCAACGCGAAATCAGTTTGTGAGGTTTACTCTACTTTTTTAGTTAAATAAGGCTGCAACGTCAATTTATTGTTACGCGAGCATTAAATTTTCGCAACAGTTACAAGAAAACATAGCAACAGTGATCGTAATGAGAAAGAACAGTAACGGATACTAGACTTTCCGGTAACAGCTAGAAAACTAATTTTCATTTTCGTACCTAGAACTATATTTTTCGATTGTGGTAAAAAATGAAAATAGTCAAGGACTGAGCGGTAACCGAAACTAAAAATTTCTCTCGGTGCTGCGGTTCTACAGTTCACGGCCATTTAACGCCGATGTTGATTTCACCGAGGACCGTTTCTCACCCCGCAAATATCGTCTTCCACTTCCTTATTGATTGAAACACCTCAGTCAGCTCCGGCTCGGACGTGACTTCGTGCTCATTGGTGATTTTCACCGATAGCCTTGACGTCCATGTGCAGAGTGACCTTATTATAACCCATACAGTGCTGGGGTGAAGTGAAATTTTAAATTATACATTTTTCAAGGGGTACAGGAATTATGAAGTACAAGGCAGAATCACGCCGAAGCGAAATTCGTGAATATTTTCAATCCGCAAATTTAAATGGCTTCGTGTAGTTGTCGTTTCGTCGATGAACTTGTATCGAAATTAAATACTATCATCTGATGAATATCGGACATAACGCAAATGATTAACTTCATGAAATCTTTATTCAATACACTTCGCTTACATTTGAATTCATGTCTATTGATGGAACAGTCGACCAGTGATTGGCACATGAAACGTTAGGACACAAGTCACGACTGAAAAATCAGCCTTGATCAACATACAACAAGCGCTAACGATCGGAATAAAAGACTTGTGGGTTGCATTACAGTATTGTTCAACAAAATTGTATTTAAATAATTTTTATAACCGATTGGAATCTAGTAGGTGTCTAGCTATGTTGATAACCGTTATAGGTGCAAGATATTGAAAGCAAAATGGAGTTTCGTTGCGGTTTAAACGGATCAGTGTTGGTTTATTTTGACGAGTGATATAAATTGATATTGTTGAAACATCAGGCTTATGAAACTATCGCGAATAATATTCATGTCAGTTTTCAGAAAACCATTACAATGTTATTGTGAATTTTTATTTCTCCCATTTGAAAAAATAAAAATTGAAAAATCTAGTTCCTGTTGATCAGTGTTGATGGTAAGAAGTTGCTGTTAAAATCTTATAACAATCAGGAGACTCGTTTGCTAATAAATAAAATTCAAAATTCGTCACAAGGTAACCCCAGAAATTCTCTGCTATTATAAGAACATATATAGTATTTATTTTGAAACTTCAATAACTGCCGAATGAGTTTGACAAGTTCTCGGAGATTCTCAGTGACATACAATAACAAGACTTTTTTTTTTTTTGTGGGTTCTGCATGAAATTTAAACGAATCATTTAGTAACTTGACTATTATAACACCACATTATTAAAATTCATTTTACTGTCTTAAACGCGATTATTTTATTACACAAGGCGTCGTTTTGATGTTATTTCTCAAAAATTTACGACGGGCTAGGAGCATATATATGTTTATGAGCATATATATATGTATATATATATATATAGCTGTTATAGAAAGAGGGGGGAAAGAAACAAGTGGAAGCATCAAAGCCGCAAGACGAAAAATTTTTAAATTCAAAAGTATCGGAGAGACGATTTTACGAATTGTAGCAGACCTCTTTCAAGGCTATAATATTCCCTCCTCAATTCAGGGGTGTGGAAACGAATCCCCTCTCAGTAAAACGTGACGGATCTTTCATTCTCAGCGAAAATTTTCTCCCCCTTTCTTTTTTCCCCAAAGAGCCGTTCGCTGGTCCCACGGCGTTAAGATACCCCTGGAAAAATCACGCTTTTCGTTAATTCCGAGAAATATTTCCTGGTATCAAACGTCCATAGAAGCGTGAATCGAACCCGTCTACACTCGTTATTTCGGCCTGGTAGGTACAGTATATACTTGAAAAGGCTTTGATTACTAAAAACAATGCAATTTCTATGACATTCGATAAACCATGCTCGAAGTTTAACTTCAATGTTCATTCGCATCATTGTTTTCATCAACCGTGAAATAAAACCAATGAAACGAGGAGGGAGAGAGAATCTTCCTGTTTCCCTCCTTTCTCAATAGGATCGCTGTTTGCTTAATATTCCACTTTTGTTATTCACTCAACAGCTCTTTCCTACGGTCATCCGACTCACGTGTAATTTATTTTTATCGATGAACGAGACCGTCGTCAGTTCTGCTACAGTCAATATACAGCATTCTTTGAAGAGTAATAAGACCGAACTATTAGACGAACTTGTCTCAACTGAAGTTGAATGAATATTAGAACAAAATATCGTCTTCATCAAAATATCTTTGCTTATCCAAAAGATTTTCAAGTTCTCAGCAGCATTATTTAAATCCTACGTCTTCTTGCGCTTTGAGTTTTGTGTCTCGAGTACCTACCGCAGATATGCCTTTAAAAAATCGGTTGCTTTTCGACTTATTTCTTGTACTCGATGACACGAGGGAGATCGTCGATCTACAGCAGTCTGTGATTTTCTTAAGGACTTTGTAAAAACAAAAGTTTCGAATAACATTTACACATTCTTCGTTCTCACTTTCACGGACAATTCTGCACTTCGTAGAGGGTGTTACTTACATGTGACGATAGTTTGATTCGGTAATGGATTTGGATGTTAGAATAATTGTTTCATGTACCATTTTTCGTGGAACTCTTTAGTGGAATTTTTCCTTAGTAATTTTCCTGCCATCAGGATTATGCCGGGGAATGAGTAAAGAGGTCATCCGGGAAAAAGAGCTAAACATAAAATAAATTGGTTTACTAATTACCAACGCCTCGAACTGCGTTCGAATAAATCCGTTGACTTAATCAATTTTAATCACATGAATTAAGCTTGTTATTTATCACCGAATACGAAGAGATTCATAGTCACCAATGTGAAAAACCGTGAGCAAACAGGAGGTGAAAATAAAAAATTTTCGAATTCAAAAAACAGAGTAGAACCGCAGATCGGATATCCAATTCCAAACTGACCCTTGATCGACTCGCGGCATTGTTTCATATTCCTTTTGATCTTTCGAAATTGAAGCTGGGAGAAGAGATAAATTTTTCCCCACTTTCCATTCGACTTACATTTTTTTTTTTTTTGACTCTCATATTGAAATCTACACCTATGTGCGTTATTATTTATGCGTACAAAATTTCCATAACACCTGGGTCACAATTCAATTCTGCTTCCCAGCAGTTTTACTTTTTCTTTTTTTTCTTTTTTTTTTTCAAGCGTGTTTCGCTTCTTTTCCAGTTTTTCTCTCGATTTAATATTTACCACTAGGAATGATTTACGACGTCATTTCTTCTTATCTGTATCTGGCACTCCATCTCCATGTTGTCAACTCGCGTGTTCAGTTCTCCCTTTATCAGTGTCGAACCGTCGTTTCGCAGCTGGGTACAAAAATGAACGTGGCGAGGGAGAGAGTCGAAATCGAATTTTCCGTGATACTGAAAAATTTAGTTCTCACATCTGCGCAATGGCGGAGGCAGCTGCGGAGATCAAATCGTTCGCTGCCCTCCGTATGCCGATGATTTACAAAATACTGCCTTTCGGCTTCGTGTTATCGCTACCCGCCAACGACGCGACGCATCAGCAAATTAACGATGTATCGAACGGACCGTCTGAATCAAAAGTTAGGAAAAGAGAAAAAAAACACCGTTAAATAACTCTCCAGAAATGTTATTTGAACCAGTGATAGTGAAGTTGAAATCGCCACGAAATGAATGAAAAACATTCAAATAACTTTATGTCATGGTATAGCTGTATGGTATACTTGTTGACAAACGTCTGTTGTACCGTACATATAGATTTTTATCCACTTCGGAAATAAGTCGCCGGAAGTCTTGAGGTGAATAAAATAAGCCCAAAAATATTATAATCGGATCACAATTGCCAGAGTTTAATCATTTTGAACGTAGTGTGATTATAATACATTTCCTTATATTGTCGATACAATACCTTGTGTAATTCGAATTTGTTTAGATTTGTCTCTTTTATGCAGTAGGTACGTTGTTTTATTCGTCAGCACCATCAATGTGAGCAAATAAGATCGCTGGAGATTTATCCAACGGTTTATTTCTCGTTTCATAAGTTTTAATTCATCCTGAAACTCTTTGTCACGCTTCGAATTACTTATGCCTATGCTTCGTAAGCCATCAGATTCATTTGCAGATGAATCGGTACGTGCTAAACTTGTTTTCTATATAATTTTACACGAGATATATATATATACATACACACACACGCAGAGGAAGTCAGGTATATTTGCATACGTACACATACGTACAGTTGACACATAGCTGCGAAGGTCGGAAATGAAAGAGTCGAGCCGGAACCTCTCTCTTAACGAATAAGCATGCTCAACTTTGGATGTAATGGAATACCTCGGAATTAGTACTTTTGGAGTAGAAATTAGAATATTAGAATTCCTCGCTCTCTAGATTATTCCTCATTACGTCAGCCGAAAGATTAAAAATTCTACGTAGCATGGCAAACAAGAACAAACGCATATATCAGCAGAAAACGATGTGCAAAGAGCTGTGAAATCGAGGTATTTAGGAGAACGTCACGTGTTGTTTCAAAATCCTGCGTCGTTTAGTCGAACTTTTGAATCAGTGAAATATTGATAAATCACTTAAAAATGTATACTGGCTAAGGTCGAGTGTGAGAATAAGCATTTATACTTTCGATTAACAGCCAGAGTAATTATTTAATATCACTAATGACATTACGACTACAAAGTCTTGCAGTGGATTTGAATAACAGTTATTGAATGTTGTCACTCGCAATCTATCCGGTTCCTTCCTGGCACTCCGCGTCGTTTTGATATCTCTTGGAATAACCCTAGCATTTGCCAATAAGTATACTCCCAATCTATAAATTCGACTTACTACTCCAAGGTCTCGCAGCAGTTATTTTTCCCATTTCATACGATTTATTGGAGATACTCTAAATCTGTTACAGCTGTACGATAATTACTTTGATATTCACGGTAATCACTTTTTCCGTTCATTTCTAATTTCCAGTTCACTGATTGGTAAGCGACTCGATTGCTACACTGAGAAAAATTTCATTTGTTACAGTAACGAGAAAAATTCAGTAAAACAGATATCGTTAAAAAAACTGTTTGTATGTTGTTAGAATTACGAAAAAAGAGGTACGCGTAACCATTTCGCGCTATTGTCGGTCCTTTTTTGGTAATTGCAACGCAAAATCAGTTCGTTCGGTTTACTCTACGTTTTTAGTTAAACGAGGCTTTAACGTCAATTAATTGTTGCACAAGCATTAAATTTTCGCAACAGTTACAAGAAAATATAGTGACAGTGATCGTAATGAGAAAGAATAGCAACGGATACTAGACTTTCTGGTAATAGCTACAAAACTAAGTTTCATTTTATACCTAGAAGTAGAGAAACGAGTATGTCTGATATTGTTTTCGCGCTGTTCGTCGTTCCAGAAACAAATCGTTTTATCTCTTTTTTCATCCAGTTTTCTTTTAGATCATTTTGTCTTTCCTGACGTTGAACGTGACTCTTGAATCAGGAACAGCCTGTTATACGTGTACAAATGGTGTTTGAAAATTTACCGTACAAGATTATACGTAATTGCTATCGTAGAAATTTTTATCACTCCCATTTTTCCCAACAACCGTTTTCTGCATTCCCAACTGATCGGTGAAAAATAATCCATTCTTCCGTTTGTTACAGGTGAGATTTCTTCTTCACGGCACTATCCAGGGTTAATTTAAGAAACTTCGATGCGAACTATGCAAGGTGGTAAGCGTTGCGGAGAAAACCTTTTTCATGTTCTTCATTGAAGATGATATTTTACTTTGATAAAACGAAACGGAACATTTAACGAGTTACTTAATCCATCCACTCAAGACACTCGTAAGACTCGAAAACTTTATCTACCTGTATTATCTATAAAGATCAGCGGTTTAAAATGAGTACAGAGAATTTCTTACCAGCAACTTGAAAGTAAAATAAATAAAATCACTCTCTAACCACTTAACAATAAGTTACAATGAAATAAGCAGTTCATATTGATTGTCGTCTATAGCTGTGCATACGTCTAAGTCAGGTTATGTCCACACGACGAAACTGAGACCACCTCAATTCGAATGGGTCTTGAAAGGCTGTATGTACGAGAACTTTTGACGTTTTCCTAGTTCATTTCTCCCCCTCCCTTATCTCTCTTTCTCTCTATCTTTGAATACGAAATCCCCGAGGTTAAGTATAAGTAAGCCGGCTTACGCGAAGTAAATTCCCGAAGGATTTCGTCCGCGTTCCTCTTTTCCGTCTCCGTTTATTTTATACCCATACCTTCATCCAGGCACTACGGTCTCTTCAAAGAAGCCAAAAAATCAAACCGCTTTTACGTGAGGCATGAAATCGTTGTGTCTAAATTTAAGTTTTATGTATTTTTGAATTCGAACGAACGTCTTAAAAGCGAGGAATTTTTTTTATCTTTATTTTTTTTAGCCAAGTTTCATCCAAATGTAAATCAGTGGATGTTTAAGCACCAGGTAATAATCACTAATATCAGCAAATATGCACTAATTTGTATTCAGAAAGAAAACTCATTTCGCATGTTCTAAATTGTCACATATTTCACATTCGTTCCTTACATCATAGCGTACGAGTGAGATATCAGATCTCTATAGATCGTGGATTCTGCTAAAACTTTTTGGATCGTTTTCATGAGATAAAATACGAAGCCTCTGATATGTAGTTACGTCTAATAGGCCTTTGTTCATTCGTTAAAAATATAAGTGAATTGCTATTAGAAATGAAACCGGTTGTGTATTTTTGGTTACAATATTAATTCTTCTTGTCCTCCGTTGTTGTTTCGATGGCAGGATCATATATATTCAAGTATGAATGACAATAAAAACTGCAAAGAGCAAAAACTATAGTGCTACAAAAGATGGTATACAAAGAAAAAAAAAAGAAAAAATAAAAGGGAATCTTTGTCTCAACGTCTAGCAGAAATAAATAAATACCTTCCGATTTAATTATTTAATTATATAGTCTAATCCTTCTGCAATGAAGTACATCCAATTTTAACGACGAACGACTTTGTTCTTTTACCCCTGCAAAACATGATAATTCCTTGAACTTTCTTTTACAAAACTAGGATTACACGTATGAGAAAAAATTCGACATTGAATCATTCGGATTCGAGCGGATGCTTTTATCACATTTCCGAGGATGATAACTGATTGTATGATATGAAAAGGCTAAGAATAGAGAGACATGTTAATAGACGGTTTCCGGATGGGTCTGCATTCGACGGTGTGTCACACAGTGCATAAAACATGATAGTATAATTAATCCGCAGAGACACCGTCCTCCCGCAGTTGCGCTGCAATCGCAAGGCTCAAATTGGGTCAGAGAATGTTAATCCTCGCTCTTGTACCGAGAGTAATACGTTACGTTACGCGAACTATTAATAGGGTCAAAACTGCATATCCTATGGAATTCGCATTTCAAGTGACAATGTAAATTCGTAATCGACGCACGTATACGAGTCGCTGCTGGCTGCTATTTTGATTGCACCTCACTCGCGATCAGCTCGTTGCAGAATTTTCGATAACGGTCACTAGGCAATTAAACCGTCGAAATGTAAACGACGCATCAGGCAACTGAAAAACAGATTATTTGCCGCAAATACGAAACCGAATAGATTGTTTTCGATTGGGACAATATTTGTTTATTCATTTTTTTTTTTTTTTTCTCTGGAACAAATTTTAAACATTGTTTTTGCCGTACAGCAAATCCTTCTGATGTTTTCCAAAATTAGAGTTCAAAAGTTAGTAGAATTAATTAACGTGATGTCAATTTAACGATATACTTGTAGTAATAAATCATTCAATTCGCTGTGTATTTATTGCTTCGCTTTTAACGCCACCATTGAATCGATGATTTTCACATCATCTTTGATTTTCGAATATCTTGAAATCCAGACTACCGTAAGAATTGCATAATCATTCGTTTGCTCGATATCTTGAAATTTCGCTGCTTGGTATATAATAATTAAATTTCATCCGAGGTAAATAATGAAATGTTGTAAAAATCGTTGATTTATTTTTTTTTTTTAGAAAAATTCAAACTCACTTAAATAAATACGTTTTTTTCGTCGCGCAGTATATCCATATTTTTTTTTCTTAAACATCTCTGCCTTCAGAGTTACTTGGACAACTTTCAGCTCGAAATATTGAAAATTCAGTGAGTCCTGACTTTTTGCGCAAAATGATCCATTCTCCTGTTTTTCATTGTTTTATGATATTTTTTTTTCATATTCAAAATTTAATTTTGCTGTGGATAAATAATTTGCCTGCAAATATCACAGTTAACGAGTATCCCAGAATTTTTTCAAGTTCTTCGAATCGACATCTTCGTTTCTACGCAATCATTTTTTATGCGGGGTCTCCAGCGACCCCGGCGTGACACCAGTGTTATGTAAGAGTTAATTTGAACAAACCTCGTGCATTTGCCAACGAACAATTCGTGAATTATTTCATCTTTAGAACGAATCTGCAGACATTGCACGCGTATCGTAGCTCAATATTCTATGAGCATGATGTATCATTGTTTATGCGATATGATGGAGCGCTAAATTGCACACGTGATAAGAGAGAATTCGTGACGAGAGAGGGAATTTACGAAATACGACGGGATTCGTACGTGGGCTTGGAAAAAGTTTCTCAGGTTTTTCTCTCTCTCTCTCTCTCTTCGTATTTCTGCAGTCTTTAGTTTATGACAAACAGAAAGCTCACTCCCCGCAGAAGATTGTTTCATCATCCTTCTCCCTGGCATCTTTCTACGCGTTATACGCCGTATTTTATACGCTCACGTGGGCACCCCACTGCTATTTTAGGGACCCGTTCCCCCCATGACAAAACTTGCCTGCACTGACCCAAATTTAGAGATCACGATCTATCGCCGTTCCCTTCCCTTTTATTTCGCTTCCGGTTTCTGCTCATCTGTAGTTATATAAATAATCCAAATATGTTGGAAATCATGTGTTTTCTAACTAATTTCGTCTCTGTGGGGTTTGAAAGAAGGAACAAATTGTTCTATTGTTGAAAAGGAAAAGGTTAGATTGCCTCGTTTTTCAGAAAGTTTTATTCTACTCGTCGCATGAAAAGAGTATACGATTTTTTTTTTTTTTATGTGTTTACCTGAACTCGTTTCGAGTTTATCCTTTTTTGAACAATATCAACTTGACGCCTGTCGAGTCGATCAAATCCATAATCATATTTGTTGATATCTTACTTCGTTCAATTGTGAGAGTGATATTCGTGAGAAAAGTTTGAAGTTTAAATTTTTGCAAAAACCACAACTTGGGAACGAATCAAGGTAAAGACTCAAAAAAATCATGAACGCTTCCTGTGACAGGTATAATGAAATATATTTGAAATCGCGTAAATAAAAAAGAACGCGGCTGAATTGTACCTGTTATTAAAAACCTGGAAGTTGACAATCACTTCGCTGGATTCTTTTAAAAAAAATGAGAACAAAAGAAAGAGGGAGAGAGAAAGAGGAAGAAGCTGCTGGGAGTGCCTTTCATCATTTTGAAATCGTGTCAATATTGTCGGTAGAAATTTTCGAATGACCTAGCTGCTCCTGTGTCAACAGCTCGATAAGGGTTAGCGGCATTTCGCGAAGAGAGGGGTCGAAGGGCGAAGAAAAGGCGCGAGCAGCGATGTCAATATTTGAATACCGCGCTGCAGCCTGGCCAATAAACCTATATCTTCACCGAGATCACAGACGCACGCGACAGACCGGAAAACTTGCGTACGATTCAATATTCAATATTACACTGAGAAAGATTTCATTTGTTACGGTAACTAGAAAAATTCAGTGAAACAGGTATCGTTAAAAAAAACTGTTTGAACATTGTTGGAATTACGAAAAACGAGGTACGCCTAACCATTTTGCGCTATTGTCGATCCTTTTTCGGTAATTGCAACGAAAAATCAGTTTGTGAGGTTTACTCTACTTTTTTAGCTAAACAAGCTTTTAACGTCAATTTATTGTTGCACAAGCATTAAATTTTCGCAACAGTTACAAGAAAATATAGCAACAGTGATCGTAGTGAGAAAGAATACTAACGGATACTAGACTTTCTGGTAACAGTTACAAAACTAATTTTCATTTTGTACCCAGAACTATATTTTTCGGTTATGGTAAAAATGAAAATAGTTGAGAACTGAGCGGTAACCGGAACTAAAAATTTCTCGCAGTGTGAGTACGCTGGTTTCACCAAAATTTTCTACACTCTCTTCGATTTTATTGCGAAATAGTCGTTCACTGATTACTCAATTTTAATCGCCTTATGCAAGCGTCTCTGTACGTTTTGCCTCTGACCTAAAAATATTGAATTTATTACGTCGAATCATTGGTTACAGTCAGAAACATATCGCAATACGCGAAAATAAAAGAAATTGAAAAGCGTTCTCAAGAAAATAAGAGTAAAAGCAATAACAGTCTCCTTGTACTTTATAGTTCTCGCGTATAAAATGTTCATATTTTGCGGTATTGATAATATGTTATTGTAAAGAAAAATATCGGGGAACAATGGCATTTTTAATTTAAAATTTCTAATCGAGGTAATTCACATTCCGTAGATTTGATTTAATATTCATCTCTACTCTCTTCCGTATCTACCATTGAAATATCAATATTCAGAACGAGATTGGCAGTCGAAATGGTGGGCGGAAAGCAATATTTCATCCGATTTGCATGATAATTCATTTCAGACGTTTAAAATCTCTACCGTGGTTCCAAAGCCTCGCCTTCCTGCCTACAGTTTGTTTCTTTAGTCGAATTACCTCCGAGCTCCTCGGCGCTTGATCTCAAACGGCATTTCAACCCGCTGTGCATCCTGCAGCAATTTCATTTATTCAAGTACTCCACCGAGCTCCACTGTCCGTGATTTTTTTACGCAATCCGCTTTTGTCGGACGCCTATTGCTGAATGAATTTATGCCTTGATTGTATCCTATCGATAATTACAGATTCCGAATCACGTGGATGGAAAATTTTAAATTTTAATTAAAAAACCAACCGATCTCTTCTTCGTGGTTATTCTTAAAAGTACGACAATGTTGTAACACCTGAACATTCAGAAGAAAAACTTGTAAACACTTTCTGACTGAAATCACATGAGATCATTCACTAGTCGACGAGACGCAGAGACAGCGAAAATTGCTCAAAATACCATTTCACGAATATTAACAAACTACTGGTGGAACTTCCGGAATCGAGAAATTTGAAAAAGTTGTCAAACTGCCAAATTATTTATTAACCATCACACATTCGCCGTGTCGCAGCAAGTTTTCGTACGTTAGTTAATGTTTTTCAATATTCAACTTGGTCGTTCGTCACGTGGTGTTATCTGGAATAAATAGCAAAATAAAGCGTAGCTTCGCGGTGAAAATAACAAAATAATCTCTGTGCTTTGCTGTCTGTCGAAATGTGGAAACGTTTTACGTTTCGTTAAATTCGTCGCAAGCGGTGAAGCGGTTACTGTATTCCGCGTATACGCGTCTCGGAATGTAATCAGCCCGGCCTCCCTTCCAATCCGACGATAAGTGAGGAGATAATGACAATTTATTGTAAGTACGTACTCGTTGTCTATGCGCGAGGATAGGAAGGTCCCTCGATTTGTTGCTTAAATTTATATTAAATTGTCGTTTACGTGCGTTTATCTTACAAACGACTCATGACTCATGATTCACTCACTTTCCGAGCTGATAATATGCAACTCGCCTCGACTATGTGGCTTCTAATCTGTCGACGCGGAGTGAATCAAATACCCAACTTAACTCAATTCACTTTTATTGTCTGCTGTGCGTTACCAAATCATTTATTTCATCACATTAGCCAACCTCGCGAGCGTGCGAATTTCTTACGATTCAAATTCACGGACAGAAATGTCTGTTTGGTGATATACCGGTCAAATATTGTTCGTAATATTAGAAAATACAGTAGAATCAACTATTGGGCATGTGTACGGGTTTATAAACTTGCTGTTGCTGAGCGATGTAAAGTTTGAAATTGCTCTTAAAATACACGGATTCTAAAACCATGCTGCGACCTTTTAATATATGTTATGTGCAAAATGTTTCTTGACTTCGAAGTTGCTGTTCAAAATGACGTTCCAGCATTATTTTTAAAAACAGTATCGTTCGACATCACTTCGCATTCGTAAAAAAAAAAAAATAAAAATGCGATCGAAGAGCGTCGACTGATTTCTTCAAGTAAAGAGGTAAAACTTTTGCCGAACAGAGTAAACAACCTCTCGCTGTTGACTGAAAGTTGAAATATCCGCCTCTTTGACGAATAATTTCTCCTTTGAACTCAAAATCGGCGTAGCGTTAATTCGTTATTGAATTAAGATTTAATATTCCTTCTGGTATGTCGTTACCAACGGTAATGAACCGTTGTAATGTTTGAAAGATGAATTTGTCTTCCATCAAGTTTTGTCAGTTCGATGATTCTTGAAAGTTCCATCAATAGTCAAGTTCTATTCGTAAAATGTAAATTTTAACGATTGAAAATATCTTGGAGAGACTTGATCAAGAATTATTCCAAGTGATTCAAATCCGGAAAGTTTCAACCATTATCCACAACGAGATTTCTGGGATTTCAACTACATTTTTAAAATCTGTAAAAAGAAGATAAGATCAATTAATTTGACAAACTTTATTAATGAATTTGCAATCCAATACCTCCAATACGTCTGTGATATTATTTTTTTTACTTACAACAATTTCTCCCACAAGTAAGAATAAGATTCAAGTACGAGAACTAGTTTGTCTTTTCAGATAAATGATAAACACGAAATTGATCGTCATTCGACAGAGAATTTCAGTTAGTAAACGTAACGTAGAGAAGAAACCTGTGAGTTGATTGACTCTCCTTCCACCACAATGAAATATTTTCTTCCACAAAGAAGCATTTCCCTGAGAGATAATTATAAGAATAAAATGAAGTCTACTAATCCATTCCTACAGGTTGGATAAAAAAAAGAAAAACAACAACAGAGAATTGGATTCTCTAGTTCAATTCTTTGGGTTGCTCGTTACGTGGTCAGTTCTTCAGCTTTCTTGAAAAGAGATTGAAGCATCGTTATGTCGTCGAAATATCCCCAAGTGAAATGAGATTGGGAGGAAATACAGCGAAGATCGCCGTCGCGCTCCTTGTGATTCGATCCTTCGTAAAAAAAAAGCGCTAGATTAATTTTTCCTTTCTTCGTCGCTAATAACGCAATTATAATTAAAGCAGGCATCCTCCCTCACCAAATGATTAATGCCTAGTTGTTTATACCGGCTTTACTCTTTCGTCGTCCATCACGACCTTCCCGTAACCGTCAGTCTCGACACACTTTGTCTAAATTTAACGCAAAAATCTTTTGTCCCTCAAGGGATAAGCTGCAACATGGAAGGTGGATTCGTCCTTTCATTTTTATTTGTTTCCTCCTCAGTTTTCGTGATTTCTTTTTTTCTTTCATCTGCCACTAATTCCACGGATATTATCAGCCTCAAGGTTATTACTTTAGGAGTCTGAAATATCGAGGAAATTCCAGTGATAATTTAATGAAAAGTACAGTAGTTACTCTTTGTCATTGTGACGAATGTATGTTGAATTCTGAGAGTATCTAATCATCACCATCGTCCAGTCCCAGCCGGATTGTGTAATTTTTCGTTATTTGTTTGTCAATTACTTCTTATACATGATCGCCTTATAAAAGCGGCTTCGATATCGGTACATCGCAGAATTTTTTTTATTGCTGATATCCTAGTTCTTCAGATTCATCTAATATGGATTTAGTCTAGCGGATCGGGCGAATGAAATACCGATCTTTTGTTCGCCCCTCTCATCCCAAAAATACACACACACATCTTGAAAATTACTCCTATAACTAACCTAAACCTTTCTGCCTAAACCCAATCTCGTCCAATTTTCAAACCATGAGACTTTGACAAACCTGAATTGTAAAGAAAGATGTCCCAAACTCCTGGACCTCGCAACGTGAAATTTGGGAAATATATTCCTTTTATGACGTAAGCATCGATTAAGAAGAGAGTTTTATAAATTCGATTTCTCGGGGGTTGGAAAAGCGTAGAATGTGTTTTCACGTTTCGCTTCACATCTCTTAGGCCCAATGCGCTATCGATTTGGTTTTTGCTTCTAAACTTTTTACAGATGTCAAAATGTAATACGCATTCCTTCACGCCTTATGAATTGGAGATCAACACGCACAGAGACGAAGCATTTGCTGTAGTATATGACAAAAATGCGTAATCTGGATTACGACGAGGAGGATTAATTAACTCTTTTAACGACACCAGTCGGCTTGACTTTCTTCTTCGTTTTCGTCATCTTCGCGACTTTACCCTATCTTGTATCTTCTTCTACCCCGGAAAGGCCGAAACTTGCAGAATCCTCTAATGAAAGTTTAAAATAAATCGCGGTAGCTATACTCGACTCCTAACTTAAAGTCCGTGAAATGAGGATTTCAGCTGGCTGCTGGCGGGTGGAGAGCGCAACCCACGCGTCTAATTACATAGTTAGACATTCTTTGCGGCACAGAATAAACTACACCCGTTTCGGTAGTCATGCTCCGTTTTTTCAGACTACAAAGATCGAAAGCTCGTTTCGTTGTAACTTGTAGGTCAACCTGCTTTACTGCAAAAGACCAAAGTCTTTCCAAGATCCAAGAAACAGCTAGAAAACTAATTCTTATTTTGTGCCTAGAATTATATTTTTCGATTGTGGAAAAAAAATGAAAATCGTTAGGGACTGGGCGATAACCGGAACTTAAAATTTCTCTCAGTGCAATCAAACTCCCTGAAGTCAACATCGTATTTTAACGTAACGCACCAACTTCGCAAACGCTTTTGTGAGTGGCACGAAACACGGAAACAAACATTTCTCAAACAATCTCAGCAGTCTATAATATGAATACTTTACGAAGGTATCATACCCAGCAATAGTTCGAACAAAATACCGAGTGTAACCTCTGCTAACATTCTCCATTACACCGTATTGATTTATCGCCTATCGTGCCGGGTGTTTTTTCATAGCTGTAGATATAACTTATCGTTAGACCCTACGTGGGTATCCCAAGGGCCGAACTAAAACGATATTCGTAACTTTTTTTTTTTTTTTTACTCTCCTTAAATCCCAAAAACATCTTTCATCGTGAACCGTGCGGACAAATTTATCAGCTCTAACGTCCCGCGGCCCAAAAGTATGGAGGTAAGTTTTTCCTACGATAAAATAAAACTCGAGGTACACACGAAAAGGGGATTTTTTTAATCTACCGAAACGAAATTGAGTCGAAATATTTTCAATTTCAAGTAAACATGCGTCCAATTTCAATTCACAATAATTAATTACTATTCGGATAGTTGCTCGTTTCGTAATAGTTGGCTCATTCTCAGCCAATGCTGCTCTATAACCTCTTTATTGAGACTGAATAACGTCGAAACAATCGATTTGGCGAACTCGGGATTCCATGTAGCGCCATCGCCATTCAGCAAAACTTTGATTAACGACAATTGTCACAACTGGCGAGACTCCATCCATGCATAGAAACGTTACCTGATACCTACATCTGCTGTGGATTCCGAAACAATCGCTTTTGTTTCGCCAGTCAACCCCATGGATCATGGAAATGATCATTGACGAACCAGACTCCAGTTGACAGAATCTTTATTGCGTACTCAGTTTAGCGAGAATTGGGAAGATGGTATGTTTGAAATTCATTTTCCAAAAATTGGTTCACTCCGTTTTTTGGTTGTCAATTTTTTTTTTAATTCCAAATCCGACTGTTCTCGATCTTCATTCTTCTTTTGAGATCTGTGCTGTATGCATGTACAGAAGCAAAGGAGAGAATTGTTTCATTTGCATGAAGCTCCGAGGAATATTAATATTTTCACGGACAGAGAGTAGCTCGGATTAGCAAGAGAAATCCAGGTAATACGGAAAACAATATTATTTATGGTACATGCGCAGTGATGAAATTTCGCAAACAAATTAAGATGGATCTCTCACGTCAACTCTGTTACAACCTGTTTCATTACAAATGCACCCTTTCCGGGAATATATCGACGTCTGACGAATTCTCCTTTTCACGTTGTATCTCACTCAGCTCGACTACCTAATTGTGAAGGAATCGTGTTATTCATTAAATTCTCGTAATTCTCAGATCTTATTAACGTCAAATTCGCGAGGTTGTATACAGCTTCTTAAAATTCATTAACACGGGCCTTCATAATGAGGAGTGCTTGCAACGCAAGGTCGTATAATAGTAGTCGGAGTCAAGTGTTGTACGAAGAACGGCAGCGTAAATTCGTATGCAGGTAAAACTTCCTTATATAATATACGAATGGCTGAAAAAAGTTTGTCTTACTTTTATCCTTGTAATTATAAAAAATAGGAATGTTTTCAAGTCAGTGATTGGAAAAGGTTTTACAGCTATAATATGATTTTCATAAAAATTACTTTCTACTCCCGAACCTCCGGTCGTTGAAGAAATTATTCTTTGCGGACATGTCTTTAGTTTCACCAAGAAACGCATACTCGACTTGTTATTGAACTCTAGCAAAACTTTGATTTGATCCATATACGAATAAACATTATCAAAAACCAATGCATCAAGGGTGAAGAAACTAAATTATAACGGATATTTTGGTCCTACAAGTCTTATTCTTATGCTTCCTTCAGAAGGCTACGTTATTTTCAGAAATGTCCTAATTCACGAAGCTTCTATAAAATAAATATACGTATGAAAAAGACTTGAAAATGGAAATGAAAAGGAAACTAGGCGATACCCACGGTTTCCTCGGAATTTTTCGCAATTTGGTTGCTCAGAATAATTTATCGAAAATCGTATCCGGCAAAAAATACGGGGTTTCGATCTTGGATGGCTGCCAAGTATGTCATGAAATACTCAGATCTCTATCTACAAACGTTCGGAGATAACGAAAACCATTCGTCTGACGGATAGTGCGATAGACATTTCGCTTTGAAGTAATGAAAACTAATGATTCAGAATTTCACAAAAATCTCTCTAGCGATAACTTCAGAGATGCTTGAAGTAGTTTTGGAATTATTAGCTCGCTGTAATTCAAATCTAACGCGTTATCAGTTCCTGATCCATCCACCCCCGACCAATATCCAAGCAAATTGCGTGGCTACAGCTGCACAAACTCGTTCGATCGCCGGGTAACGGCTGCCAAAGATCCGCCCGGTATCCGAGAGTCATTAAATCCGTGATCCTTCCCGGTGCTCAATCAGCTCCGTTCAAACCGTGGATTTCTATTCACGAAGGGTAACAAATAAATCCCACTTTCGGTGTTCCCGATAGCGGAAAACAAACGGGCGGAAATTCGGCATTGTGTTCCCGCGGATCCTCGCCTCGAGTCCGTTTTCCTCCGTTCAGGTTCGACTAGTCGGTACTACGGACGTATAAGGTACCCGTGCTGCAACCAACCCGCCAAGAACCTCCAGGAAAATACACAGAAGAGGCCTGAAATTTACGAGTCTCGCCGGAGTTATCGGGAAAGTGATAAAGTCGGAGCCGCTTCGCTTCTACGGCCTCCGATATACCGGCAGAACGGTCCGAGGACGTGGAGATCCGAACATTATCCACACACGTATTATGCCTTGGTACATGCACAGCAGGGTGCGAGACCAAGTGGTGCATATACCCTGGGCGAGCGAACACAACAGCTGTTGGGGTGCTTACCCACTTCACCCTGGAAGAACTGGAAGGAGACGACGAGCCCAAGTCCCTGGCCTACATACGAAATATGGCAGTTTGACGGGATTTGCCGGATTCCATTCTGACGTTCCACACCGCCTGCAGCCCTCAATTTCCATATTCTCTCAGCTCTCCTATAAGCGTATATATTTATAGGGTCTTCGTACCTCACCGTTCGCTTTCCCTCGGCTTTGGAAAAGTGATCTTTAAACCCTCTCGATCGTTGAATTGATTGTAAGTCATTGAATCTCCGAACGTGAGGATAAAGGCGCGTAGTTATCTTGGTTTATAATTTAATTAGGTTACCTTCCTTCGTGTTCTTCCGCGCACTTTGCACATACGTACTGACTTGAAGGGATTTTTTTCGTACCAGAAAAGACGAGCTTGATGTGATCGTGAGTTTAAACGGACCACTTTCCGAAACTTTAAGAATTAGATGAGGGTGAGAAGATGATCACGGTGGTTGACCTGAATTGGCAGACGTGACCTGGTTCCCCGACGAGGGTCGATTAACATTCCCGATCCTTGCACGGATACTTATACGTACACGCCTACGTCTGCACATCGAATTCCCAACGGCGGAAGGCTAGGATTGCAAACAAAGAAAAATATCGCATACAGATGAGGAAAAAATCGAAGAACAGAATAGTTATTCCACTTGAAAGTATTCGTTCTTCGGTCAAAGTCATATCCAATTCCATAGCGAGTCAACCTGCGTCCTTCATGTTGACATTAAGTAACGTGTAGCGATGTAGCGTTCCTCGAGGCTGTCCAATCCACGCTCGAATAAATTTTCAGTGTCACCAATCTAAATCAACGAACTTATCAGTTACCGGACGCTCGACTATTCACGGATGACAGAGAAGAGGGTTTCACTGCTCGGACGCAGGGTCCATGCAATGAAATGAAATCGGACGATAAAGGATATATTGTGATATAGCTCGGTGGTCAGCTTAATTCGCGTTTATACGTGTCCCTGGATTTTCCAAATCATTTAATATATTCAATATGAAACGGTATGCAAGAACTTTCGTACCTCAGTACTTAAAATGCAGTTCTGATCGTTTTATTTTTTAGAGTAAGTTGATACTATCCAAGACGAGAGATAGTTGACCACGTTGGAATGAAATGCGAAAAAAGAAACCATGTGAATCTAAAAAACTCGAGCGAAATCTGCTGGGTACACACTGTTAGCAAAAATTTAACTAATCGTAATGTCCCAGCAGATTCACTATTTTATATTTGTGTTGTTTGTTACATTTCTGTCAGTGAATATGGAACACATTTTTGTAGTATCAACGTTTAAAGTGTCGTACCAACATTTAATTTGACATTTTACTTTTTTTTCACTTACACTGAGAGAAATTTTCAGTTCCGGTTATCGCTTAGTCCTAAACTATTTTCATTCTTTAGCACAATCGAAAAATATAGTTCTAGGTACAAAATGAAAATTAGTTTCGTAGCTGTTACCAGAAAGTCTAGTATCCGTTACTGTTCTTTCTCATTACGATCACTGTTACTATATTTTCTAGTCACTGTTGCGAAAATTTAATTTTGCGTGTACCTCGTTTTTCGTAACGCCAACAATATTCAAACAGTTTTTTTTAACGATACCTGTTTTTACTAAATTTTTCTAGTTACTATAACAAATAGAACTTTTCTCAGTGTAGTAATACATTAAAAAATGGTTGAATCAACTAAAAAATTTTAGTGGACCTGCTGGGACATTTTGTTTCTAACCGTGTATTATGCAATAAGATTGTATATCTATTTTGATTTCATAGTGTAACCTTCAGGTTCTGATGAAGTTTCGGCATTGTGTTAATGGACAGATGTTTTTTTACTGCGGGAAAGTAATTGAAATTGGTTTCGAAGGGTTGGCTACTTATGGGGTGAAATGTAACAAAGGTAATTTAGGTAACTATAAAACCGTCACGTAACGTTGTCTGCGATGGTCTTACCTAAAAGTCCTTCAGAGTTGAAGCCTAGAAATCACGAATTGTAATTATAAGTCCATAATTGATGGCTACATGGAAATATAGTGAGGCGCGTTTACCGCGGCCTAATTTTCATCTAATGGACGTTGGATCGCTTGCGGAAAGATATGCAATTTTCACTCGTCAGTGATTTCAGTTGAAACGTACAGCACTGCGCGTCTTCTAATCGTGAACATTGCAACCCAGTGATCATAAATGAAATCTTCTTTTCACCTTGCAAATTATTTTGCTGGCTTTCGAAATAGGGTTTCTGCATGCAGAGAATAACCCTGCACTGTTTTAATAAACGCAATAATATTCCGCGTTAAATGTGGAATATTTGCTGTTTATCCGTTAGTCACTGGTCAGTCACGTTTAACGTAGCAAGGAAATTCCGAGGGAATACGGTAAGCCATAACATAGAATCGTCGGAATTCTGACAATTCTATATTTTTATTTTCTACACATCACCTATATGGGTTTTGGCTTTTCTATATCAAGGCATTCTACAATTAATTCCATAAAATCTAGATAAACTTTTGTATTTCTTTAAATTCGATATTGATAATCATCCGTTTTCTAATCTTTCTAAATTTTTACACCCATTTAGTGCTTCGACCATTCGCAATATTCAGTGTTCGTCGTTTTGACCATTTGAAATTTTGACTAATCAGTAGAATTGTCTGTCTGAGTCTTGACAGTTCGGAACTTTGACCCGCATCTGAAATCTTGACTTTCTTCACATACCAATAATCGGCTGTCGGATAAATGGCGTAGAACCATCTCGTAATCAGCGCTATAATCCCTCTCTTCGCCTGAATGATTGACAAAAATCTATCAGCCGTATCATTGACAATCAAGCCAGCCGCTTTCTAAGGACAGGCTGCCCTGTCCGAAGGGAACAAGTAAATCCCCGAGGGAAAAAGATACGTCCTTGGAGAACTTTGCGCGGTACCCCTCGCATATATCATAAATTACTCACGTCACGGGATCCTATCGTTTCGAGAATGGAAGCGTATGAGGCTTCGGAGGACGATAAATTGAGCTTAATTAGGACAGCTGATCCCTTGCTAAATAGAACTTGGCTCCGCCAGATAAATTACTCAATCCCGCGGGTATAATGAACCAATCAGAATACGCCAGCGTTCTAATGTAATCAAATTGTTCGTTCAGCCTATGGTACACTGAGAAAAATTTCATTTGTTACAGTAATTAGAAAAATTGAGTAAAACAGGTATCGTTAAAAAAAAAACTATTCTAATATTGTCGGAATAACGAAAAACGAGATACGCCTAACCATTTTGCGCTATTGTCGATCCTTTTTCGGTAATTGCAACGTAAAATCAGTTTGTTCGGTTTACTCTACCTGTTCAGTCAAATAAGGCTTTAACGTCAATTTATTGTTGCACAAGCATTAAATTTTCGCAACAGTTATAAGAAAATATAGTAACTATAGTAAAATAAAAGTACGATTCGTAAAGGGAATGAATCCAAGTACGATAATCTCACGCACGCTGCAGCGAGTGGTCAACAAGACAATACAGTCCAAAGTTCTCAAAATCCCCGCGAGAGCGAGCGAGACGAAAATTTGGAGAAGAATCCAAAACCAGATCAGATCAGTATTAGTCGAAAATCGGAAGAGATAACACGTGAGTCTTATTGACAGTAGCTCGTTATGTGTGAGAGAGTGATACAGTGAACCGTGTGAACATGGGGCTATCAACTCCACGAATCGAGGCTCATAACGATCGATTTTATTATTGAATGACGTTGGATCGTGTTTCTAACGAACTTGTGATCGAGTAATTAGATGCGAGAGCAGAACTGGGCAGAGCCGATTGGAGATTCTCGCGCTGGCCTTCCCGGGGCCTCATGGTTGAGGTTTTGACCCGGGGTGGTTGACACGTTGGGAAACCAACGTGGTTATTACAGTCCGCGGATCAAGAACACTTGAAAATAAATAACAAATCACACAAATTTGGTGCAGCCGCATGGCTGGCCTTGCCAGGGTGGTTTCCGTGTTGCGAAACCGGCGCGGCTTGCAACCCCCGGTTAAAACAGTACGGGTACTACTTCGCCTCGAAATCGAAATGATCGAGCCCCAACGGGCCAGCGTTAAGTGGTATGACTAAGTTTTAGTTTTCAAAAACCTCTGCAAAGTTTGACATTGAATTGGGATTACCAGCAGAGTATTTACGTACCTGATTTCGAGGGCTCAGGTATCCCATGAGTTTTTGAATAATCCAGATATCACATGACTTTATCGAACTTGCGGAAGATTTAAATAATTTTAAAAATGTTCAATCCCTCGTCCAATATTAATCCGTGTTTGTTCATTCCATAGCTCTGCCTTTCTGCTTACGAAAATTAATGACATTTTCCTTCACGTGAGTGGACGGAATTTGTGCTGACAGAGAGCCACGATAATTCGGTCAGTTCCATTGATGCAGCGATTACATATTTGAAGATGGCCATAGTGTATTTTTTTTTTTTTTGCACTTTTGCTGACGAAGCTGTTGCTGAAATCTGGCCGAAAACCGACATCATCAACGACTCTTGGATCGTTCGTATATTCCGGTACACGTACTTCTAATTAGCTTTTCTTCGGCATAATTTCGTGACCCTCGGTCTTCTATCCGTGAGTTTGATTAAAGTCGACACCCCGACTATTTGTCATTTCGCTGACATTCATCAATAGAAGTAAATGTGGTGAAAAAAATAACTGCGCCAACAATACGTATAAAGTATAGCCAAGCTATCATTCAGCCATAATTATTACAGTAACGGGAAGAACTTCAATCAATCAACCATACAAAATGGAAGTTCTTTGCTTTTCTTTCAGCGCCGTAAACATATTATACGTTCTATAAATACAAGATCTTAACGTGAAAGATTTCTTCATTGAAACAACATGTTCTTATAAAAACGTAAAATGCTAATGTTGTAATTCAATGTTGACTAGCCGCTCGAGTAAATGAGCGCCAGCAACTTGTATTGGGCTCTTGATTAAACAAATCGTCTGGAATTTCTCAAGGTAGTCTGAAACTAGACGCCTGATGGTCGACTTGGTATAAATTCACGAATGAGTTTCCGCTGGTCCCGCATTCGATTCCCGCGATCGTCCGTTAATTTTTTTCATCGACAAGTTTTCTCTGCTCTTTAATTCGTAAAATTTAAAAAATCTGATAAAAAACGACACACCTAGTCGTTGTTAAATAAACTCGTGTAATAGGTTGAGGTATGCAATACAAATCATGCTTCGTGTTGGTTACAAAAAGTATACAAAAAGCATTACCAAAGTATTGCAATCGCCGAAAGTTTTATCAGTCGCAGACCACACCGCTCTCTGTTCGTTCTCTCTCTCCTTTCTCTCTACTTCTCCTTCTTTTTTTTTTCTCTCTGGGAAAGAGAGAAATTCGCGCGATTACAAACACGCCTGTTGGTGAACCAAGCCTATCTTGCGCCGTCTAGTTTTCCACCTTATCAACTCGTTAAATGGGGTTAGATTAATGAACCGGACTCCCATTTGCTTTGTCAACGCTTATACGACCGCGGATCGTACTCCAGACAACGATTTACCTCAGCGATGGGAGAGACCGTTCTACAAATCCACATCCTGGCCACCGACTCGTTTGGCGACTGTCGTCGCTTTTTCTATCCGAAATCTCACTCCAGATATTCGAGGTTATCACAACGCCATAGACGGACTCCTTTGGGTCGCGAGGGTCGCTGAGGGGTAAAGGATATAGCTCAACATGCGCTTTTCTTCCCCGAAGAGAGAAAGAGAGACGAGAGAATCCATGGCCAACCCCCTTAACAAAGACAGGTCGTAAACGCTATCAAAGATGGCCGCACAGAAATTGATGGGGTGCATATTTCTGCTCGATTTTACCTCGAGGTAATAAAGTTTTCCGGTCCATATGCATTTCCATATTATATCTAACGCTCACGTATATATACACCTGCATTTTTAGAAATAATTGTAAATTTACTGCACATTTATTGTAAAAAAGGGTTGTCGATTTACGAAATCAGATTGCAAATTTACAGTCGATCCAGCTAAGTCTTAAATTTACAACGAAAATTTTTGATTTTACTACAATTTATAGGAAAAGCACAAACAAGTAATTTCAATTTACTTAATTGTGTAGTAAATTTATTGTATTTGCAAATTGAATAGACAGTAAATATACGGCGAATTCACTATTGTGTATCTGAATAAAACTTCCGATACAGTGTAGGAAGATCCATACATAAATTTTTAACAGTGTTTGCATTTGTCCTTCATTTTGGCCGAGTGACTCGTTATATATTATACGAAGCATTCCTTGTTAACGCTGTCATTTTTCACTTTGATTACACGTGAAATTCGTTTAATTAGGTTAAAAAAAAAAATTTTCCACGCATTTGGATTTAAAAATCTCAATCAATTCGCAGTATTTTAAACTGGTGCTAAAAACTGGCATTGTTTTAGAAAATTTCGCGTGGTAATCGAAAAAAAGTGGTCCAACTCATGGAGAATACTTGTTACGTGAACTGATAAAACCTTTCGCAGAACGTTCGAGTTGAAAACGTGTAAAAACTACATTCGTGCAAATCGACACTAACAAAACTGGTTCGTCCCACGTGCCTGAGTGATGAGATTAAATTTATACCCTCTCACTGATCGATACGATCCGATCCATTAACCAGTAAAGTCTACACCCCCCTTTTCTCCGAATTATTCCCTTTAACACGAGCGAATCGAAATAACTAAATTGACGTACATTACACACGCTTCTAGGTATCTATTAGCCGTCCGTCGTATATAGAATCAACCAAATTTACCGACGGAATGTCGATTACAGGCATGAGATAACGACCTATATGATACATGATCGAAACGTTCTCTGAAAACTTTTACACAACAGTTGACGTTTCGCCATTTGAATACAAAAACTTTCCGCTCAGGCTCCGGTATTTGGATTGTTGTTAAAATCTTGATAGCAAAAGCATTGTACGCTTGATACTTGCTGTACAATGCGCGCGAGTATATATATATATATACGCACACACACGGGATGCCTGAACGCTTTTGCGCCCTCGTGGGTGAATGTTAACCCGGGTGAAGACACACCGCCATTCGTGTCGTGACGGTGGTGGTGGTTGTATGGTGGGGATAACCGGAGGGTTGCTTGCCCTTGTATTGATTCACAACCCCTATTCCCACTATTCCCACCTCCGGAGGTTGGGAGGCGGGAGGCGGATAAAGAGGGCCGAAGCAGCGCCCCGCTCACCACTGGCGCAGGCCTCGGAATTTCCGAGTAAAAATTCCTGAATGCGGGAGCGAAATACCACGGAGAATTGGAAAAGGGTTCGGTGATGACGGTTGTGGGGATTTGCGCCGGGCTCCAGAGGTCGAAGAGCACGGGGGTCTGAGGGGCCTACGTGACTCGGTGACTATACCGTCCAGACGGATGGAAGGAAATGGAAAATGCGGAGGATGGCTCGCTGGTATTATTGGAAATGGAATTTATAAGTAATTCTTAGCTCTTCTTTCGGCTCCACTCATGCCGATACGCCCGATGGAATGTTGGGATTCTCTATTCAGAAACGGAACCCTTCGATGTTCCGTCGCGTTGCTTTTATATCGGATATTCAAGAATAATCATGAGTTAGAACCTGTGCGAGGATTTCAAAGTAATAGAAAAATTAATAGGACAATGATTTCATAGCCTGCCTTTTTTCTCCGGCCGTTTTTTTTTTTTTTCTTTTTTCTTTTTTTTTCCCTCTATTCGTTCATCATCCGTAATGAAGAAAGCGTGCAATTCTCTGAATGCGTACGTTGAGTGTAAGATTTCGCATCGGATCAAAATTTGGCGAATAAAAAACCGTGGGAAACATACGTCCGTGTGGTAAATATTACCAAAGTTATTTCCCGTTGTACCTAATTATCGGTGGACCTGGAATTTTGACCGGTCAATATCGAATCCATTGATTCAAAGGTAGAACTTTTCTACACCAAAAGTCTATTCCTTCAATCAATCTTTAACGCATATTCTCTTTCTTGAACCGAATCTAACGGTGTTGAATAATCGATATGTCCATAAATTTAAAGTTGTGGAAGTTCGCAAGAGTGGATGCCTGTGCCGTCGTCGTTGCATGTATCATGTCAAATTCATGTCTATGCGAATTACATTAAAAGTTTCTTTATAGCGTGATTTTCACTTCAAGTATCGTTACTGTTTGAATATCTTTTTCCCATGCATAGCTATTTTTTCCTTAGAATGCATGGTTTCAGTCGGAAGAACGTAACTTCATCAGGTCTGTGGGTGAATTTCGGTAGGTAGAGTATTTTCAAACGTATAAACATCTTCATGTTCAACTCTTTTCGATAACAGATACGCAGCAAATAAAGCAGATGTGCAAAATCAAAATCATCGAGTGCAAATTGTAAATCACTGTAAAGGTGCCGAATGTGGAGAAAGCAAAAAGCTCTGCAAAGTCGAGTGAGGCTGAAGCGGGAAGGAGAAAAAAGGGTCGAGGATAAATGGCGGAGGAAAATCACGGAGCCGAATGACACCTCGGTTGTACTTGCTCTAAGCTTTTCACAGTGTGAAACTTGTTAGCTTTATTGAAAACTTGAGGAGCATCTTCGACGCTCTGGCATACCAATCCGCGATAGAATTACACGTCAAAGAATCCAATTTGTTAGCATTACAGTCGACGTTTATTTGTCTGGTCGCTTTTTGAGTCTTGTAGTTTGAATATTTTATACGAATTATTTGCGTTCATTAGTTGCAGCATCTATAATTTGTTCATCTTCAGCCTTACAGGGAATTCGAAATTGGTTTTCAAGAATTTTCGTAATCTTGCGTGAAATTTTCGCGTCAGAAATAGTAAATCCGAAGATACTGAATAATTTACGTAACACCTTTTACTCAATTAGGTTTTTATCTTTTTCTGACAAAAGTTTATAACTCTATTATTATTATTATTCAATATTGCGGTATCTTATTTTTCTTCCAAGCTCTCTGGCAAGCTTTGACAAAAATTGAGTGGTAGCTGTAAAAGAGGTGAAATAACTCGCAACTTGTGCATGTACTATTTTCAAAAATAATAAACTGTCCGTATATTTTTATTGACTACCCAAAAAAAAAAAAACAAAAGCCATAGGTTCGACGGCAGTACCTCGTTCTATTTTCACTCTCGGTACAATTTCACGGAGCTGTAAGTATTGCAGGGTTTATAAAACACTTCTATCCAATCGACGCGGCGTTGAGAACCGTGGCGTTCCCTAGGAATTATTTTATTTCACTTAACGCAATTCGTTTCTGGGACTCCCGTTGATGGAATGGAGTCGTTAAAATTTAATAGAAAAACAAAGACTAACTAAGTGAATCTCCAATATTCGTGGTTATAATCAACCGTTCAACAATTTTTGTGTATAAGACTGTAAAATTGAACATGAAATTCCCCATTCGAATACTTGTTGAAAAACAAACGAAATTGGAATATTTTTAATTAACGGTATTTATACGAGCTCGGATACAGTTTTTGCTATCATCGATAAATGCCTTACAATACCAAGTACACGTTTAATTTCACTCGTTCGAGCTCTTTAATTTCATCGCAGAGCTAATACTGGAACGAATTTGTTACAATTAATGAAATTAACTGTGATACGTATTGTTGGTAAATAGATTAAGGTCGAAGCATCGTGGAGATAATCAGTTGAATTTATAGGCAGACCTTAAGTCTAATTGACAGGTTTGATTTAGAGTATACCCGCCTTATACGGGTTTTGCATCAGCTACTGGGATCTAAAACACATTTATCAAAGATCTCTGGTGTTGGCTTATTATATATGTTTGGCAATGCCGTTGTTAATAGGACGTCAATAAGTAATTAATCACTGGGCCAGAAGTGCTCTTTTGAAACTTGTTTACGACAACGATTGGAAACGCCTACTATAAAAGGGTATAACAACAGTGAGTACAATACTTAAACCATAAAATTGTAAGGCGTTTATTACACAGCACAACGGAATGTTTTATATCGAAATGATATAACCTGTACAGATTATCTTTGAGAAGCTATCAATTTCAGAGGCATCTGAATAAGATCATCCATCAATAAATCGATTGTTACTATTTCCGTTAAAGCCTACTACAATACATTCAACATCAATTAATTACCAACCGCTTTGGATGACTTTGATTGATTGATTAACGAACGTCAAACTTGTGATTATTTTCATGTCATTTACGATTGCCAAGGTTAAATTGGTAAAAGTATCGCTCCGACATCATCATTCGAGAGGTTTTTCTTTAGGCCATGCTGCTCTGCTTGACCGGCATTTTCACTGAACAAACTTTGCGCGAAAACCAAACTTCGGATCGTATTTTTCCCGGGAAAGCGGTCAGTTATACGATAATGAAGAGCGGCTGGGTCGAAGATTGCGGACTCGAATCACCCCCGGTCTCCGAATTGGGACGGCGATCTCATCTCGGGTTTACTAACGCGAATCCCACGTGTATCGAAAGATTTTTGAGTCCATACACTGATTTTAGAATGTAACAGATGGACCTACTGATTCATGCAAAAACGTCAATGTGGTTAATTTTTATTTAAACGACGCTGACCTTTATCTCCGCGTCTTATTTTCCCTTTAACGAATACGCTTGCTGCAAATTGTAATCTTCGTAAGCATACGCTCGACAACCGAAGACAAATTGCTGGACTTTATATTGATACTTTTGCTCAAGTATCGGCACCTACCCGCCGATTAGGGGTTATTGACGACCCGAATGCAAGCCAGGCAACCAAAGCCGTATGGTGCCCTCGAATCCCTTGTGGTAATGGCGTCGTGACGTAACGCAATCGCTAAATTTTCCATGCCTAACGCCTGTCCGTCTTATATCCTTCCGAAAGTTTGTTCCCCCGCATACATTTCACCCTCTTTCGGAGAATCGATACGTCTGCTTTCATCCAAACGTCATGTCTGCGCCGCTTCCACCGAGCCATCTTTACATTAGCTTTCCGTCGCCCGTAAAGCCTGGCTTAGCAATTCCTGCGGTCCCTTTTATATTTCCATACAGAAACAGGATTACCCCGAATCTTACGTTTCATTCGAAATTCTTACTACAGACAAAGGCGTATAATGGGTCGAATGAGGAACTTTAAGTGCTAGGCAAATGCTGTAAATAAGTCAAACGACTGTTACTCGTTTTCTGTTGACCAGATTTTTCCAAATTGACTTGAATATATTTTTAAAAATATTAAATTGTAGTACAATCGCAAAGTGCAAATATAATTGTTGACAAACATTCTTCACTCGTAGTACCGTGATAACACAAATCTATTTACATCCACTTTGGAAGTAACTTTTGACAACTATTTCTGCAAATCTTTTTAGATTATGTCTGGAGATCTCTATGGTGACTAAAGTCAGCCCAAAGACATTAGATTCGGATGAGAATTAACAGCGGAATTTAATCATTTCAAATGTTTCAATTATACGTAGCGTTTCTTAAATTCTTTATATCACAGCTTGTGTTATTCGAGTTTGCTCGGATTCACTTTTGTTACATAAGAAGGGATTATGCGTTTCATTCGTGTTTACTATCATTGGCGCAAATAACATTGTCTTTTTAACTTTTTATTCATACGGTCTTGGCCGTTCATCCTTATAAGCTTGGGAAGGACCGACACCTGATCCTTTGATGAAAATAACGTTTATGTAAAAAGTGTTGTACCTACGTTTGGATTATTCGAGACATTATACATGATTCGTGGAAGAACGCTCGGATCTTGACAAGAAGAGTAAAAAGCGCTGAATAAAAAGCTAATACAAGGACCCTTTCAGTCTTGGATACACGTGATATATTCTTCCAGCAAAAAACAAGTTTGTCGCATCACTTTCCAAGCCCACGGCGAAATATTGCCGTTTTATCACGTTACAGAGACATTTAGAAGATCCGCGACGAAGTATAATATCGCAGTCTATTTCCAGAGCGAGAAGAGGAAACTGTTAATAGCCGCGGTGCGGGAAAGGTCATATCAACCTCTGCTGGATTCCTTGAGAGGCCAATTTTCCAGCGAATTTCCCACTGTAATGTGACCCTTATCCATGAGCTGGGCGAATTACTTAGCGAAATTCTGTAAGATTCAGCGAGGCGCTGCTCGAGATCCGGTTCCATACTACAAAGCAACGTGTGCCGCTCCTAAGATGATAATAAAGTCAGTTTGGTTGGCTTAACTCGAGTTGAGTTAGGTTAGGCCGTGATTCCATCCTCCGGTTAGCCACGCCTAGTGTTCCTAATGACGTTAGTGTCTAATTTTGTTTCCAGACAGTCGACAGCCGGCAAAATCTCTATTACGCGACCCTAGAAGTCAATCCGAGACATGATCAGATATTTCATGGTGGCTATCGGCCGGCGGAAGTCGTTAATTTATACTTGACCATCGCGTTCGATTCGCGGCATTTCACAAAGTCTCGATCAAGATTGGAAGGTCGCGTTGCAAATCTGCTCCGAAGATATAGAAACACTTATCGGAAAAGAAATCTCTATTTTTCAACAACTTTTTAAATCGATCCTTTCTGAGATGTGGCTTTGAATTTTCTATTTGAAAATTTTTAAAAATCTAGTCAAATTAATTTTCAAGTTACAGCTTTGAATAGCTGCTATTGACACGGTAAGGTTCGCCAAAAAAAGCAACAGTTACCCGACTGAAAGTTACTAGTTTTATTTTCGTTCTAAGCTTGGCAATTTGAAAAATGCTTTATTATTACCTAAAAACTGTGACTTCATCGTGATACTCATATTTCGATACGTTTTTCCGCATTTTAGTAAACTTTAACACGTCTTTACAATTCATAGTGTCAAACAAACATAACGGTGGTATCCTTCAGCGAAATAATTCTGTAACTGCAGTGTCAACATGTTAAAGCCAAAAAAAAAAAAAAAAAAATGGTTGATTCTAATATCGCAGAACGTAACCCCGTAGAATCGGAGTTCAACGCCTTTCCTAATTGACGCTGCAACTAACTATTCGCTATGAAATCGGTGTATTTAACAAAACTCGTTATTATTACTATCGTAATATTAACCCTACGTGTGTACATTTGTTTTTTATACCTTTAGTCCGTACGCTTTTTCGAAGACTTTTAAGCTTTCAGTAAATCGGAAAAATCAGGGTTTCTTCTCAAAGTGTCTGCTACATTATCCGAAAGTTGGCAGACACGAAAGTTTTGAAGTATCGTTGATAAAAATTGATATTCAGAAAACGTCTGTTCCTTGAAAGACCCGGTGTATAGACGGAGGGATAATTTTGTTCTCCGTTTTTTTCATCAACCTTACCTGTTGAAATTACGAACGGCAAGGTACGACCCATAGAAATATTTAAATGTGTAAAATAAAGGAGTGGGCCAATTTTTATACTTCTATTATTATTTGGCAATAAAAATCTGGCTAATGTTTGTTTACTCGATTTCTCATCTTGGCATAACACAGGATGAGATGTGGCCTGAATGATACATGACACAGAGTTTTATCCCTAATATTCTAACATTCCACCTTATCAAATATCGTTATGTTATTGTAACGTCGAATATTGGTTCGCCGTTATAAAATCGTTACAAATACAAATCGATTTTATTTATAAAGTCTTCAAATTCGAATATTTCTCACATTTGTTAAATTATAACTTTGAAAGTCTAATTTTGTCCTGTGAATTCCATTCGCTAAGCAATTTGGAATTCCCAGAAAATTACAGACTTTATGAACAAGAATCCTTTTCAGAATCTGGAATCGTTTGCTTTATTTTCATCGACAATACAGATTAGAAATAAACTTCTTTGCACTCGTTACTAACCAAGTTTTATTTATACCGAAGCATTTCATTGTTACATATTTCAATTATACATATCATTTCATAGCAAACTAGCGACGATATCTTCGATTGCGTAATATCAACATTCAAAATTATTTTTAACTGGAACGTTTACGTTGAACAGGTTTTATTTGATTCGTTCAGCCAAATTCTTTGGAATTCAGATTCTTCCGGAGGCGAAAGATTTCTTTATAACTAAACCCATTCGGTAATTCCAGAAAATTCTTTCTCCACTTGCTCATAATTGTAATGCAATATAAAATGCATGTCGAATGCGAACTGATCTTTAAAAAAAATCCTACAATTTTACTTCAAACACCTTATTATAAAATCCAATTCAATTTATGGCTCCGAAAAATAACCTGTAAATAATTATTAAACTATACATAATATACTTTAACGAGCTACACTACAATTGGAATTTGCGTTTACTTAAAAGGAAAATAGACCATGAACGACGGTACGTAAGGTCGGTCGTGTAACAACTAAACATGATTTCGTTATGATATAGTGAAGGATAAAGCGAGACGTGTGTCAATTCAGTCTTTTCACAGACTGACCCGTCGGACGCTGACCCATGTATGTGGGTGGGAGAAGGAAGTGTCAGGCATGTATGTGCTGTACATACCGTGTACAGTACGACTTCCTGCTTCATTTGTTTTGACACCTGAACACCACATTTCGTTACATGCACACGAATACGTCACTATTCATATCCGTTTGTCTCCGCTGATTGCGAATGAAATAATTGTATTCCAACTAAAAAATTAAGCGAGATTTCGTGACGACCGTTCATAGCAATTGGATTGACTCTCAGTACTCCTGTACGTTTAGCCCAATTTTCAGGTCGGATGCAGACCAAATTTTTGTACGAGACTCGTTGTTCCATCATTGAAAATGGTATTAGCGAAGTATCTGCTTATTTATGGGGTATTCCGTGCAATTCAATTTCTTTAAACTTTTTTAAGTGATAATAACATCTGTAAAGTCTCCAACTTACTTCTTTTTTTTTCAAATTTATCGAATCACTTTTAAGATACAAATATTCGCATCTTCTCGAAGTTTTATCTTCTCTGGAAATTTTGTTTGAAGTTATATCCATGACTTGTAAGCACCGTTTTAGCAACTCATCCCTGTCCCATTCTTCGTAGATAGGCTTTATCATTTTCTCCACGTCTTCGCGACAGGATTAAGGCTTATCCGTAAAATCATTCGTTGTTAAGGATCCCCCTTTTATCGCACGTTTCATACCGTTGACGGAATTATCAATATTTCGTCTCGCTAATCGATAGTATTTAGCAAGTTCATTTCCTCCTTTCGACGATCCCGACTCGTCCAATATTAAATCCCCGTCTTGTTGATGAAATCGAGGTTACAGACGAAGCGAAATATGCTTCGTTTTAGCAAACCTTGTTCGAATATTCTTTTCCTAACACATCGTTGCGACATAAAATCGTGAGTGCCGGTTTAGGAATATAAAATTTGCGCTATTACGTCTTGTCTTTCTCTTTTAGGTAAAAAATACATATCGCTTTAAATATTTTCTTCGACGAAGATTGTTGTCAACGCTGCCTTCTGCTGCATGAAGGCAACAACAGCTGTAGTGTTGGGTCGAAAACCCTGAACAATTTATCACCGAGACCAAGCTGCGGCATGCGGATCGGAAACATTGCTGTCTAACTGCGGTCCGGTAATTGTTCTATCTTGCTGAAACCTCGTGGGCATTTTATGGAAACCAACTGCTATTATAACACGCCTGGGGAATACATACATCATGCTACATCAACTGCAAATTCGACCGCAGGATACGGAGGACGCGTTTTGGCATCCCTGTTTGAATAATAATTGAATGATGAATTTGTCACGGAAATCAGCCCTGCGAAGCGTTCTAATTATCTTTGAATTACATATCCTTGGGCCTGCATAGAACTGCGTCATCTATGCGTTAACTTTAATCCGTAAGAATGCGTGGATCGCGTTTCATCGAGTTGTTATAAAATCGGTAGAGGTATTTACACGCAAACCGCACGTATGTTATTTTATTTGTCTTCAATTCGGGTTCGCACGAATTTTAGAATTGTTGATCGTTACAATGTAGTTATGTCAATAAACTTCAACGTTTCAAACAAACACTCGGTTGGTTTTCTTTGGGTGCGAGAACACGGTATATTCCTAAAATGAGACAGGATAATACAGTATATGCAAAAATTTTTGTGTGGAAGACTTCTGTAGACTGTAATTTGGTGTCAATCCAACGCTTGGCGATTAAAATTGTACCACAGTTGTCTACAACGGCCAATTCTAACACGATATTTTTTACACATCTTGGAAAAATAGTGTTTCTGATGAGTTTAAGACAAAATTCATTTTGGTTCGTTTATTAAACTTAAAAAAAAGTAAAAGTATTTTTATGTAACGCGAGCGTGTTTTACGCGTTTTTTCATCCGTGCTTTTCGTACACACGGTACCCATTTCTACGACTGAAAATTGATTGTTAGTCTTTGGCTCGTAGGCGTGCTCACCTACGACTTATATTTCAAACTTACGCTCGCCACTAAAAGACGCGAGTTTGCCTCCTTGTTACACTATACATATACTATTTTCACGATTCGTGTAAATTTTCAACAAATTTGCCATCAGTTGCCATCGTTATCCCAGTGTTTTTTGAATTGTGTTGGATTGAATGAGGGAATGTTTGCAGCAAACCAAAAACTTGAAATACTGTAAGACGGAGTCCTGCATCTGAAAAATCGCCACGTGAGAATGTGGAATAACGTAAAACATAGCGGGCGGAATTGTGAATGGCGACGGTTCAAATACGTAAATTCCCGACAAGTATACCTTAATAATAGGTATACCTTAAATCCTAATGACACTCCGATTGGATATTTTCTTACCGTAAAACATCCTTTCGTGCTTGTGCGACCGTATATATAAGCTGAGTGAAAAATCCAACGCACTTTTTGAACTTACAAACGAATTACCAATAAATATTGTTGATCGACCGTGTTGATGTTACATAAAAGGGATCGTTACAGCGACACCAACATGGTTAATAGCAGCTAACGAATGCCTTGAAATTTTTGGTTGAATCATCGTCGATTAAACACCACGGACAATGCTATGCCAATGATTAATTGAGGCGCATCGTGGCACAGAATGGTGGTATAACGCATACGTATAGGAACAATAATTCCAGTTTACGTAACAACGAATGTACAAGGTAAATTATGTACGACAGATTAGAGCGCGTTTGTATTATATTGCAACGATAATATTAGTGGCTTTGGTTATAACGATAACGATCGTTATTTTCGCTGTTGAAAAATTGCTTGACATAAATTCTCTAGTCATATTTCTTTCGGCGTAAAATCTTTATCTTGTATTATACCGTGAAAAAGGGAAATCGGCGTTCCACAAATCACGTCATAGCTCACATCAGTTACCGGGAATTTCCATCGGGGTCATAAAACTTGCAAAGTTGAGCAGTAGGCTGAAAAATATATTCATAAGCGTTTGAGTACCTACGTGAATCGTAAATCCTCGCTTTAAATCCGATATGAAGAATCCTTCCATATTCAGATTCGTACATTATAGCAAACCGTTTGAATTTCATTACTTTTCTCGTATTAGATTTGATAAAAATACTTATGTCCAATAACTGCTGTGACAATGATTATTTCTTCATTTCCGTATAGTAGAGTAATCGGAACTCTTTCAATTCACGAGACCAAAAATATATCCTCCCAACTTGCAACTAGGCTTTTATAAAAAAAAGTATTCAATTTCGTACGTTCGAAGTATTCGACCGTAAAATAAGAATTTCAGAGTCAGATTCAATTGTTATTCTTTATAAGTCAAGTTCTGTACGTGTAAGAGTGACATTTATTCATGAAAATTCATTTCAGAAATGCGTCATACGATCTTTGACTGAATAAAATTGAAAAAACCGACTTTGCGAACCGTTTCGAGAGAATGAAACTATAATCAGAAACATGGCAATAACTATCTCTAAAACTCGATATGCCTCATACACTGAGAGAAATTTTTACTTCCGATTACAGCTCAGTCCTTAACTATTTTCATTTTTTTACCAAAATCGAAAAATATTGTTCTAGTTCCAAAATGAACATTAATTTCGTAGCTGTTACCAGAAAGTCTAGTATCCGTTCCTATTCTTTCTCGTCACGATCGCTGTTACCGTATTTTCTTGTGTCTGTTGCGAAAATTTAATGCTCGTGCAACAATAAATTGACGTTGTCGCGTTATTTAACTAAAAAAGTATAGTAAACCTCAGAAACTGATTTCGCGTTGCAATTACCAAAAAACGGATCGACAATAGCGCAAAATGGTAACGCGCACCTCGTTTTTCGTAATCCCAACAATATTGAAACAGTTTTTTTAACGATACCTGTTTTACTGAATTTTTCTCAGTGTATTCCTCCCGCGACACGAAATTGCATGACCCAAAATTTGAAAACGCCGTATCGATCATGCAAGGCCGTAAGACAGCCTTTTCACCGACCGAGCTTTTTCACCCCCGTTTCAAAGATCCCCGAATACCTACGCCATTGGCTTTGGCTGGGGGTTGCCGAGGGTTGGTCGCTACCAGACTTGCTGCCGGCTGTCCGCGCCGCTTTGCGGCACGTCTTCGTACTAGAGCGGCGCAGTCAGAACCCGGCCTAAAGCGATGGTAGACCATCCGAATCCTCCCTCCTTCGACACCAAGGCACTAGGTCACCCACAAAAGCATCTTAGCTAAGTTGTAAGTAGATACAGCCTGTCCTGCATGTCGCCTTCTCCTAGACACGCGTCGGAGACTCAGCCTGTAACTTATTTGCGACACCTGAAATTCGCCCGCGAGCAAAGTCAGCCGCCCTTGCAAGCTCTTCAATTTTTTAACTCGCATGAATATTTCACCGACCTTTACGTCCAGCTTCCTCCCTGGTTCCCCGTGTTTCCTTTTCGAGAAATCAGCAGCTCGCAGCTTGCAGCGTGAAGCTGTTTGGTTACAGCCGCCTACGCTTGTGTAAATTTAAACATATATCACACACCCTAGACTCGCTGCCTAAACACCCAAGTCACAAACAGCTAACGATGTAATTTATCTACGAGAGGCAATTTTGGTCAGTTTTGACTTGCCGACAGCTTTATCGACAGCTTGTTGCTATGTGACAACCACCGATTGTGCGCAATCGTTGAACATCTTCTCGTCTCACGGCAACCGCCCAATTCTACTACCGACCGACGGAGAATAGAACTGCTTGACTACTCTCAATTTTACTGCTCTTCAAATTTATTCCCTCGTTGTTTTCACGGATGGCTCGTACAGCTGCTGTCACGTTCCGAAAGCTTTACTTCTAATTTTCTAAATTTATTTTACTTACGCCACAGCGGGCTTTGCGCCGAAGCATTACAAGTTACGAAAATCTACGAATATTGTAAGGGTTCCTAATCTGAGAAGATGTGATATGTATAATACATCGATGATACACTAGCTCATGCTATTATCAATTAGCTCGACTCGATACGCGGTAATTAGTTCGAATTGTTGTTGCTGTTGTTGTTGTTGTTATTATGATTATTTTCATGATCTAATTATTATATTCTGTAAATTATAATCAAATTTTTTGACAACCTTCGTTTCCTTTTTCTCAAACTAACAATAATTATAAGAGCTATCGGCGTTAAACTTAATTCCGACTTTCTTGAAACAGTCGCCTTCAAATCACTACACCTCTAATAATTTTTTTTTCTGCCAATACCGAAGGATCTCGTTGTCAGACGTGTCGTGTTTGTTCGTTTCTCATTTTCAGATGCAGTAAGCTTGCTTTCGAAAAGAGAGCAGAAAGTCAAATGTGGAACATTTATAGTAGAAACTTACACCCATTTGGGTCACATGTATAAAAGTAGGCTCGAGAAATTCGGTTGAAATTTTTACAACCAGTCAATATCAATATTCTCTAGTATGTTTCAAATTGTGGTTTGTCGTGGTCATCGAATTCTAAGGAACAATAAATTTAGTTAATTTTTTTTTTTTTTTTTCAATCATAACACGAATTTTAATTCGATCCAATCGTTAATACACAATTCTATCGCTATATATTCCTAATCGATTCTTTTGCACGAGGTTAAATTCGTTTGGAATAAAGTTTCTTAGGTAGAGTCATTCAATTTTTATTCATTCGTTTCTATTTCAATACCGCAGCGATTTTCTGTAGAATTTTTTTCAGGGCAAGTAAGTCAATCGCTGTAAATTTGATTCCTTCCAGCCATTTATTAATGCGCGAAGAAGTATATTCAACTAGTCATTCATGCTGTTATTTTCAATTGTAATTGTAGGATCAGAAAAACAGATAAGCCAGATTTAAACTTTCTATCGTTTCCAATTATTTACAATCTTTCCTCGCTTACTGGATTAGGCCAAACCTAATCGGGATCGGTTGAAACATTTTCTGGAAAATCACTGTTATCAACTATAATTTCAACAATCGGAATTAAAACAATCGTAACTGACATAGCAGCAAGAAAAATACTTACTTTTGTACACGAAATCACATTAAACGAGCACGTTCCAACACGAAAGCCGCTTCTTTCCCTTCTTCCCCCCCCCCCCCCCCCCCTCCCCCGCACTATCACTATTACTTTTTGAGCTATTAGCGTTGTTTCAACCGACCCCGGTCTCCTCTATCCTCAGTTAATGACAACCTCGCATCTTTTACGAGTCACATGTTTTTTTCATTCAAAAGGATTCTTGCGGCATGTAATTTCTTTATAAATCGGTTCATGATAGCAACCACAACAGCATTGAGAGAAATTTTTAGTTCTGGTGACCGCTCAGTCTTTAGCCATTTTGATTTTTTTACCACAATTGAAAAATATAATTCTAGGTCCAAAATGAAAATTAGTTTTCTAGCTGTTACCAGAATGTCTAGCATCCGTTGCTATTATTTCTCATTACGATCACTGTTGCTATATTTTCTTGCGAACTGTTGCGAAAATTTTATTCTTGAGCAACAACAAATTTACGTTAAAGTCTTATTTAACTAAAAAGGCAGAGTAAATCGAACAAACTGATTTTGCGTTGCAATTACCAAAAAAGGATCGACAATAGCGCAAAATGGTTAGGCGTACCTCGTATTTCGTAATTCCAACAATATTCAAACAGTTTTTTCAACGATACCTGTTTTACTGAATTTTCCTACTTACTGTAACAAATGAAATTTTCCTCTGTGAGTATGTACAGGTATATACTTATTCTATAGCCCGGCCAAATCAGCTATTCTTAATTTAACAAGACTGAATCTCACAAAACTGGTTCTATTGTTGCCCCCAGATAATAAACATCAGTCTCCGGATGTGTCTGTAAGAATTTATTACACCGTCGTTTACAAAAATTTTAGCACACTCGCGTAACGCTCAAGTGCTTTTTTCTTTGTTCGGGAAGATCGATTTCGCGTAAAATTTCTGACCCCTTCAACACGTTGACTCTTTCACCGATTCCTCGCTCTCACGACAAAAGTTCGTGACTCGTTCTCTCGGCACCCAGCGATACGATCCTGCGGTAAATTGAATTACTTTAAAGGCACGACGCAGGAAAGCCCAAAAGAGAGAGAGAGTATAGCTGTAGAGTCACGATTCAAGTCGTTTATAGAAACCAAATAAAACCCATCGCGCACCCACCAAAGCCGCTTACTCTTCTTACAGCTTATACGAAGATTAAATCGATCCTCGTGATTTTACACCGTGCGCTTCCGTGAAAGACTCGACCTCACCGCCAGCTGATAGGAAACCGAAGCTTATACTTTTTTGGTCTATTCAGCCATATCTAAAAAGATATTCGTATCTCACTGATCGAGTCTGCGTCAGCTGCAAAATAAATATTTTCAGAAATTGCGGTACAAACCTAAAATTGAACTTCAAATTCATATCGGCTGACGTTGATACTGAAGCTTTTATCGTAAACGCGTACTCTGTGACACTGGTATTTATACCCACATTATTGACAACAATAGAAGAAATCGATTTGCAATAGTGACAAATCAATGAAATCAAATTTGATTTTGCACTTACTGCATATGCATATTCCTACGACTTATCTTTGCCAACTTCAAAAAAAGGTAGAGCTTGCACTGTGTACCTGGTTCGGATACCCACTTGTACAAAAAATCATTGCTTTTGATGCCAAGTTGTTTGTAGACGTATAAGATTCTTTTTCACACGTCATTATCATCATCCGATGTTCTTGTCTTGGTTTATCTCTTCAATGGTTACAGTAATGGCGTTCCAATAACATGAGAGATAATTCCTTAGTAAAAACAAAAGCTATAAATAAGGTGATTATTTAATAAATACACAAGTCATGCAAGTCAAAGGTTCAGCCATACCGATACCGAGAAGAACGCTTTGTTAGGATCCAACACCGTTGGTAGAATTTGAAAGTTTTAAAAATACATGATATATTTTCAGTAAAACTAATAACGAAACCCCTGATGTTCGGAAAGGTCAAAGTCAGTATACCACTGATCCCCAGATCCTTCTATCAACACGAGTCCCCACAGGCAGCCTGCGGTTCAAGAAGTTTAGTCTAGTGATACAAAAAGAAGACTGTAGTAACGAAAGAGTAAAACGGAATGTTACTCATACAGGACTCGTCTGCCCTAACCACAGAGTCGTGAACTGACTCGAAAAGAAACAATCACAATTACTTGGAGCCTTAATATCTTCATTACAGTTTCCTTCGTTACTCGGAAACGAAAATTTAAACTAGGTTGTTCTCGCAATGGTTCATGCACAAAATTAAGACTGCTGGATGCCAAAAAATGCTGTGTCAAACCGGGAAGAGATGCCTACTGCTATTACCAAAATATCTAACGTCGTGTTGCGTGGATGAAATTACTCGTATTCATATGATTTGTGTAATATCTTCCCAGTTATTCTCAAAAATCATGATCATCAACGGGAAGAAGAACAATCAACTGCTCGTTTTCATTCAGCAATCAGCTTTCTAGAAAAAGAACTTCCACAATTCAATCTTCCTACCAAATTTTCTGCAATGCGATATCAGTCTAGGCGACTTTAGCTTCTGAATTTTATACACTGAGAAAAATTTCATTTGTTACAGTAACTAGAAAAATTCAGTAAAATAGGTATCGTTAAAAAAAACTGTTTGAATATTGTTGGAATTACGAAAAACGAGGTACGCGTAACCATTTTGCGCTATTGTCGATCCTTTTTTGGTAATTGCAACGCGAAATCAGTTTGTGAGGTTTACTCTACTTTTTTAGTTAAACAAGGCTTTAACGTCAATTTATTGTTGCACAAGCATTAAATTTTCGCAACAGTTACAAGAAAATATAGCAACAGTGATCGTAATGAGAAAGAATAGCAACGGATGCTAGACTTTCCGGTAACAGCTAGAAAACTAATTTTCATTTTCTACCTAGAATTATATTTTTCGATTGTGGTAAAAAATGAAAATAGTCAAGGACTGAGCGGTAACCGGAAATAAAAATTTCTCTCAGTGTACGAATGTCTTCGCTGCCATGTGCGAAGACAAATGCCAAGGCTCACAAGATCGTTGTAGGCCCGGTTTGCCCTTCTTCACCACAAACCCACATGTGACACACCCTGACTCGCGCCCCTTGTTTCGAAGACTAAAAATACAATTCAAACAAATCAACAAACTTGCGCTCGGACCGAACTCGGTCACGAGTCTAACGGCGCCACGATCGTAATTAAAGCACCCAGACCACTTGACCTCCGGTGAACCCTGGTCAGCCACGGTTGGTACTTATCGTTAGGGTCGAGTTTATACTGGCAAAAACCGTTTCTGTGCAGTTCTGAACCCAGTCTCACCACTACTTCACTACTAATTCGATTTTCGAATAACAGGTAGTAATCTACGATCATTTATTTGCTTTACAGTCCTTTCGCTGTATGTATTTAGTTTCACTTGAAGTCCCGTGCAATGCTAGCGAGTCTATAATTTGCAAGATGATTTTTGCAACGATGTTTTCGACTTCAATTAAGTAGATACTCGTAAATCCTTACGGTCGAAGTTTAGAAAGAAACTTGGGTGTACTCGAATCCTCACGCTTGAACAGCCAAATGTCCTCGACTTTATCCTATCAGACACGAAGACCATCAGAGTCTGCGACGCTCGATTGTCCGAGACCCTTTTTTGCCACTGTGATAATGTAAGTCGAAGAAATGGAGAACATTAATCCAAATTACATAGCTTCTGTCGGTGACTCGAAGCCGTTTGCTGAACAAATTAACAAAAAGTTTATATATAGCGCAACGGATCCCTTCTCCCCGGGACCTTTCATTAGGAAAAATTTTGTAATCTCGAAATTCTTCCGAATAATGCCACGGACTGATGAAATATTCAATGTGAATTATACTTAAATATTGACAAGTTATACAAGTACGGAATAATATGTTATTATGTTGCAGAAACATTGTTGCGATATAATTATGCTCATCATGTACCGAAAAACTTTGGTGGGCGTAATTTGTTTATACGTCCAAAGAAGGGTTCTTTTAACAAAGATGGAAACCTGTTTTATGTTGCGACAGTTATCGCAGTCGTCTTGCTTGACTGATATATGCGGTGGTTATATACCGAGAATTGATTGCTTCTTGAATGAGTTCACGACTTATTTTTACCTTGACCCTCACCGATACAAATGCTTCTGTTTTGCGGTATCATCGATAATAAGATAACCTTTTCTTTTTATTTAACGAATGTCATATACATGATGCAGTCAGTCGGATTTACAATTCATCAGAGTATTTATAGTATTGTGATTACCAGTTTCATCACTTTATTGCTAGCCATTAACAAGATAATTCAACTTGAATAACAATTCTTGAGGGGTTTTAAACCACATGCGAGTTCTAATTAAGTGGCGTGTAATTCGGCGATACTGTAAAAGCCTTGCTATCATAACTTAGAATTGGATTCACGATTTCGAATTTCAGAATTTCACGACCAAATTTTTATTCAGTAACCCATTGAACCCTCGGAAGCCAGATTTCACGGTTATTATTTCGCGTGTAATTCACGCTGTATTCACATTAATCGACTTCCAAAATTCATTTTTTACGACTCAATTTTTATTCGCTAATGTTTTCACTCCTCAACTTAATGTGCTGGCATTCTATGCTATTCTTTAAAGGTTCCTAAAAATTTATAGCGCGAATAATTTTTGCGCTCCTGTGAACATTTTGTTTCGAGGATCATGAATGTTTGGCGTGACATATTTTAAATAGTATTTGCTTTTTCTCGCAGGTCACCAAAATTTAGGTTATATAATCTAACAATAAAGATATAAGTTTATTAGGAACAACTTTCCGATGCATATTTTTCATACAATCCCTATAGGTATTGACATCTTTTGTGTCTCACAAATACATCAGATGTGGTGACTTATGTAGTAATATAACTATTGACCATTCATTTTTCCACGTAATAGTACAAATTACAGCTATGTAAGCACTCGTGAGAAATTGTCCCTTGTTCGTAAGAAGAGATAACAATTCTCAATAATAAAAGTTCATTCATAATATCTTCTCTTAGTATATTTTAGCCGACAGGTATTTTATACCTGGCGCATTCTGAAGGATCCCTTCGGATATCTATATTTTTGTCTTTTTTTCTTTTCCCGTACAGAAGGATCAACAACAGCAGAGCAGCAAAGAAAGGTCGGCGGGGAGCGTGTCGTACAATTCATACCTAGACGACGACATTTACTTGGAAGATCAAGGGGAATTCGAAGGATCAGGTCGCGGGGGCGGTGAAGTTCGCGACGATCTCGAAGCCTCCGGAAGTGGGCTTGGTCCTGACGATGAGGATGGTGAAGACGGCAGATGTAAGACTTGGGCCTTGAACCCTTTTAGCCCACTCACATGCTTTGAAGATAGCTGAAATAGCGTCGATTTCTCTGTCTCATTTCGAAGTTGAAGGTCTTATTTTTATCGAGACTTGGGATAAGATATGCAAATTTTTTCTTCGTTACGATAAAAATTTAGTATCAAATGCAGTCCATATTTGCTTGGTGTTAAAGGCGAAGGTAAATACGTTTCAAATATAGTCTTTCACCTTTGAAGCGATGCTATACTAGATTTCGACATGGACTTAGTTATCCCTGAAAGAAATGAGGATACGTTTTGAAGTACAATTTTCACTGTGATGATGGTTGATTGACGAAACTATAATGCAGCAAATCTCGCTCGCCCATTTGGGTATTTCTAAGATCACTATATTTATATGATTCTAAACTAAAAATTTGGTAACGTGAAATAGCGGATCCAGTACGGGAGACGAAAATGGAAAGAGTCAATTGATTTGGATGAAACTCGATTATACGCGAAAGTTTTTTGGGTGGTTGATTGCGTGTTTGAACTCGAAATTAAAAAATTCAAAATAGCAGGTATACAAAATCAGCCATTTCGAATTTACAAACTAAGATTTCGGATTCGTAATGAGTGACGTCAGAAACTCCGAGGGCATAATCGACTTTCATTAAAATAAATTGACTTCTTGTATTTTCATCCACCATATTGAATTTCTAGTTCAGAATCACAACATCGCTCAACACGAATTTTGAGTCTCGGTTCTAGATTTCAGATTTTGATTTCTGTCACGTAACTAATAGAAGAAAAAAATAGTTTTATTGAATAAGGTTTGCTTTTTATTTCAACGTGCTGCTACCTGCTGTTTATGCTATCAACCAAAAACTCCAAGACTTATTTATCTACGGAAAAAAGACAAAAGCAAACTTTATAAGTAATAAATGAAGATTTTGATTATTATTCGATGTACAGAATCAAAATTTATTCATTTAAAGATAAGCTCCAAAAAAATTTTTTTTACTTGACCTCCGTAATCGGCAACCTACGAAACCCCCGATTTCCAAGTTTTGCGTCAATCCGAACCAAGGAGAAATTTATGTATATCCCAAATCAGTAAATTTGCAAGCTTTGTTGCATCATGACTTTGTCAAGATGGATGACACAGAAATTTCACATATAGGTATATATGATGATCTTCATTTTTTACGCAGAACACTGCCAAACGGACTTACCATCCGCGAGTTACGAGGCACGATGTGTATGGCACGCTTTGGTCGAGCGTGAGATGCCGCAAAGCTCTTTACCGACCGAGCGATTTTCGTGCAGCCACAATAGCCATAGCTGAAGGACTTTCCGAAATTTTATAAGTAATGAAGAGTAAAATTTCATAGCACTATTCTCAAGAAATATTTATGCCAGTAAAGTTAAAGTATTAGAGCTGTGAATGTCAGTCATAATTTAGAACACAGTTTACCTGCCGTAACTTTTGCATAAAAATAGTGCTGTGATGCGTATAATTAAACTTGGAATTACTTATTACAAGGTCCGGAAAAGTCTCCCAGGTATGAAATATTGCTCGGAAGTGCGTATGATACAAAAGTCCCTCGGCCCGTAAAAATAGGACGGTTTATACATAATTTTAACTGGTCTTTGTCAAATTCCTCATATTTAATGTAATAAAGTCCAGTCGAGATAGACATTCGAATTTCCATTTAAGGCTATTTTTATGTCTATCCCGACTGGACTATTTACTTGAATTTGCATTTTCTAAATTTTGTTTACATGAAGAAGAAACTTTTTAATAAAATTCAATTGGCCCAAGTTCAACTTTCTAACTCTGATTTCATTGTTTTCTTATTCGACCAACTTTTTCACTAGACTGTACAAACCAGCATCCTTAACTGCGACGTACTGTAAATTGAAATACAATTTCAACGCTTTTCCGTACTCGGCATTCACGCCTAAATAAGTGGCATTATAAAAGAAATACCATCCAGCCGATGATCTTATAAAGTTATAACGTTAATTACAAATCTTGGAATGCTTCCTGTAAACGTTACGATCTTCCGTTCGACTCATTACATACCGAGAAATAACTCAGCCAGCATGGACCGGCGCACATGTTGACTCAACAGCTGAGAAGTACGTGGACAGGAAAACGTGGCTAATGACGAATGCGAGCGGACTGATACGGAATCAGATCGTGTCGCGAATCTGAAGTATACGAGACACAATTGAAACCGATATTAACGGAAAGGAGGAGCAAAAGTGCAAAGAAAATTCCTGATTTGGTATTCATCTTTTTACTCGTTGTCAGGAATTTGTGTGCCGTAATCCAACAAATTTTTCGTAGTTTTTCGAGACTTTTGTTCTATAATTGCCTAAACCCAACAGATCTAGAGACATCGAGTCGTAACAAAATGAGTGTGTGTGTGCACTTTTTTTAAACTGTATAGGGACTGACAATGAGTTTGCACTGTTTCAATATTTTTCTCAAATTACAAAATCGCAGCTTTCAACATTCAAGCAAAATTTAAATAGCAAAGTTCTACCGAAATTACACTATAATTATTGTCAAGAATGGATAAGTATCACTCATTTTTACTGGTATCAAAGCCTACTTCACGAACTGATGTGAAAAATACTGAGCAGCAAAATTCCACGTGCAAAGAATGTCTTATTTGACACACCAATAACACCACAAAATGTATTCCCACAGTTGTTGATAGTTGAAGTACATAAATGCATTCTCTGGCGTTGTTGTTGCGTGAAACTGAAAATTCTTTGGATGATTGTATTTGGTATTCTACGTAAAATTGCGCTACCGTCGATTTTTTTCGCGTCAGTAATATGTAAGCTTTGATTATATGATTATATCAAAGTAAGTGACACTTTACGCGATCGGTAAAAACTAGTCATATTTGTATTATGTACGTATTCTTAGAATTAATAAGGAGTAAAATGACGCATCACTAAATTCTTATTTTTTTACGCAATATTCACGTCTGAATAAGTGTAATAAGAATCACATACACAAGCGGACTAGTTTACTTAACATGAAAATTTCATTGAAATACTGCTGTTATGTGCATTGAAATCGTTGCAAATTTTTGGGTAAAACTTTATGTAGGCTGATTTTTCTTTGTTGCACTGAGAAATTCGATATTTTCTTCTAAAGCCTATGCATATCGATATAAACCTAATAATATCATAAGATATACCATGAGTATTTTGGTATAACATATAAAGTTGCTTATCGTCAAGCCAATTTTTAAAATTGATATCGTGTTGAATCAAAATTTATACATTTCAGCATTCATCCCACCGAGAAAAGAAACAGTGCCAAAGAAGGTTGAAACAAAGGCCCCTTACATCGAAGATACCGTCGTCAAAACAAATCAGGTGAGTTATTCAACTTGACAATTGAGTTCAAAAGCTGCACATTACTTTCTCTGTAAAGGCATGGCAGATATAGATGTATGTGTAGTAGGTTGTTGTTTTTTTTTTTTTTAATTTTTTTTTTTTTTTTTAATTTAATTTTTTTTGTACTTGCTGTATAAAAAGTAAGTTTCAATCTCTCAGACAGACCACATCTGGCTTAAATAGTTATTATAATGTCAAACTATAATATATTGAAATATCTCGGCAATAATATCGTCTTTGATTAATTTTTCCTCCATGACACCTGAATGAATGATTAAATCGTCACATATTGAATAATTAAAGGGGGAAAAAAAACCCGGATAGTCTGTAATTAGTTATGTAAAATTTCATGGTAGTTAATTTATTAAATATTTATGTTACTGCAATTGGAATGTAATATACGATAATTCTGAACGATTTGGAAACTACATTATTTTGTCTCTACATTTTTTGTTGAATCAGTCTTATACTTTTCGATCAAAGTTAATCCTCTCTTTGCAATGTCGTGAACAACCTACAGAGTTTTTAATAAGTCTGAATATCTGAAATAACTCTCGTCTATTTCCCACAAATTAGAGTTGATGTTGAGAAAATGAAATGAATCTTCAATAAGTTAATCGTCAATATCGTTTATTATCTTTAATAATATAACAATTTGATCATTTATTCAGGCTTCGCGAAGATCTATCATTCAAAGAAGGCATGCTTGTCAAGATATTTTCATGTATTGAAGTTCAATATTAAATTGATTATTCCATCACGGTGGCAGATACAAAATCGCTGTGCGACACCTCTTAGATTTCGTTCGCAGACCTATTCTTCGGCGTAGCCTTTCTGGGAGACCAAGCTTTACTGCGTTTCTGGCGGGATCTCGGAAAAAAATTTTAAAAAACAAATTTGAAATAGTCTAGTGTGTTAGATTTATACTTGCATCTGTGAGTATTGAATGAAAACTTTCGTATGAAACCAAAATATTACGTTACAAGTGATCAATAGCCGACTCTTGACGAAATAAAAATTTTCTCTTGCTGCAGATTCGTGACAGCAATTCTTTAAGTATAGATATTTCAAATTTTGGAGCCTTTGAATAACCTGTGTCTACACGTAGATACTTTACATATCTTTAGCCCAAACGTACTATTTATTATACACTTTTTTCGTATGCTACCAATACTAAATATAGGCTTTAAATTTTATTCCCCTTTCAGCCTGTCATTGAGACAGTAAACAAACCAGATACCGGAGTTGATGTGAATGAGCCTGCGGGCGAATACGACCACGACGAAGACACCGGAGACAGTAGCGGCCCTGACATGAATCCTAAGCAGGAAGACCGTGCAAGTTCCTTCTTTGCACAACCTGGCGTCTTGGCTGGTAAGCTTTTGCAATTATTACCATCTTTTACGGTTTCCTCATATCAAGATTCTCACGTATGATGTGTTACAACACAAAAAACTGTTTGACCCACCGCTCGTTACCTAGTGAATTCAAGACTTCGGAGGAGAGTTGTAGAGAAAAAAGTTTTCAAAATCACTTCGCTTGTTATATTTTATACATCATATATTTCTGTATTTGAGTGAATGCTTACGGTTATTAGGGAGAGTATTCTTTAAATGCCAGTATTTTGAGGTAAAATATCTCTGTTTTTACTCCGAAGGTGTGATAATTTCACTGCACTGTATTTGGTGAAAACGCCCAGATCAAGTTCATCCTAATATCAGAAATAGTTAACAACGATCCTTAGAAATTTCCTTGAAAAAGACATAAGGAGAAGGGTTTTGGACTTACAAGATACTAATTGAAAATGTAATTACGAAACAGCAGTGTCTGAATGAAAATGCCTGAGGTACTAAAAATGCAACATTATTTATTGAAATCAAAACTTGGAAAGCAGTCAATGCATACTGTGAAATGGTCTCATAAAAGAATGCAGCAACTTTAAAGGGTAATTAATGATTAGGAGCAGTGCTCCTATCTCACACTATACTTACTTAGAGCGCAAGAATCACAGACTTATTTCGGTAAGATATTACCTAACTTATCTAATCTAGCCTAAATGACACTCAAGACGAGACGTGCAGAGTGCTTAGTTGCCTGAATCACAGGCTATTGTACCTGTCGAACGACGCATTGTACTGTGATATATAAAATGTCTGGTTAGTGATTTAATATTCATATACTTACTGATCGTTGAATGATCAACAATAGCCACTTATGACGAAATTGGTGTGAACATAGTGCGAACAAATTGCGTCAAAGACAATGCACCTAAGTTAGTTATGATAGAAGTTGAAGTATGGATATAGTAGCCTTTATTGTAAGAAGATGCTGGTATTACATTAAAAAAATTGCAGTATTTAATTCATTAAAGAAACAAAAGAGAAGAAAACTAAAAGTAACAAGTATCGAAGACATTGTCTTATTTTCTGATTGAATTTTCTTTGTTACAGCTGTTATTGGAGGCGCAGTTGTTGGACTACTTTGCGCAATCTTAGTGGTAATGTTCATTGTATACAGAATGCGTAAGAAGGACGAAGGATCTTACGCTCTGGATGAACCGCGTCGATCTCCCGCAGCCCAAGCATATCCAAAACCAGGAGCACCACACCATAACCGAGAGTTTTATGCTTAGAGCACTGGTTGTCTAGAAACTGATTCATACCCTTTACAGCCTCAAGATAGATACTGACTAATTGGCAATTACACTCGTCAGTACGTAAAACAATCTTGACACTGTATCAACAAAAAATTCATAATTGGAAGTTCCAAACTATTCCAATGCTCGTTGAGACAGCGCGCTTATGTTAGGGATGGAGTTAAACAATTATAAATTGAAATTTTCTTTCATTTATGTAACTACTCCAAAATTTTTGACGCCTATTTGAACAATAATAGATTCCTCTTGGCAATGGCTACATTCACGTACAAGCAGTGTTCAATAGACTTGACACGATATACGAATTCCTCCTTCAAGAGTATCAAATATTGAATTCACACGTAAAAATGATTTTCATGCCTTTAAAAAAGAGTATGTAGCCATCGAAAAGAGCGTTCAAAGTTACGAATTTGAGTCCAAATTTATTTGTTCAAATATTTATGAAATGATTGGTCAATTTTTACTATGAGTATTGCAATGACTTTAAAGAAATTGGCATACATAATATTTTTTTGTGCAATTTGCTATCGAAACACCATGGCTAAAAGTATGTAACCGCAGTTAATATTTCTATTTTATTTGAATACTAATCCAGATTGGAGAATGAATGGAATTTGTATATTTCAGTTTCAAGTATTTTGCTGTAGATACAATACTTCAATCATCACAGTTATACACTGTCAGCTGCATGAACAAATTCTGCTGTAAATCAAGATGTATAGAATTTGGTTTTGTTACGTTCCCTATATTTTTATGTAATTTTCTCATAATGCATACTCCGTATCGAGCAATTGAACCACATTCTCAGTATAATTATGGTATCAAATAATTTTTATTAGTTTGCCTTTCAATGCCAAACAATGATGTAGGAACAAATTAATCAGCGTATGGTGACGAACAGATTTTTAAGTATCAATCTTTTTTATAATTTGTACATAAATAATCACATATGTCGTACAAGTATACTGATTGTTGTTTTAACAATTCCAAATCCATCATGCCAGACACAAATTGATCAATTTCAAACTACCCCAGACGTGTTGAAAGTGTATAATTAATGCATACGTTATTCGTTTCCCAAGAAGATCAACAAATCTAGACATTATGTGGCGTACATCTTGTACAACTCATACCTTAGCTATTTTTGACCATGAGATTAACCGTAAAATCCATTCTAAATCGTTAGACAACTAATTATTGCATTAGGCAATATAATAAATATTGAAAGTGAGCGAATTTAACAGTGATAAATGAAGATGTGTTTTGTCACAGTTCATGCTGTCATGTTACGTAATGCAAGTGCTATCAGTCATAAAATTCAGCTAAATTCGCATTCGGCTGTAGCCCGATTTACAAAAATATTTGCCAACCACCAGTAACAGCAAAACGTGTAGTACACATATAGAAATTAATATATAAAGAGAGATGCATTTAATTATTATTGTCCAATAGTGAAACGCATGCGCGACTAACAATGTCAATGACGCAGTTCAGAGTCACCTACATTTTAATATCTGTATGAGACATACAATCTTAGAAGTGAAAAACGCTGAACTGAACCGTTGATAGTACCTTAGCGTAACAGAACCAAATATACTTCTTAAATTGTGTCTACCGCACAAGCGAAAACGTGAAAGATACTTTAGTATTTACTATGAAAACACTGTAATGACCAATGGAATGTAATCTCATCAAAAGAAACATGTGAATGAATAAATCACATAAAGAGCCACTTAGACTAGCTGGAAAAATGGCAACTGACTAAACTTATCTACTTTCCGACTCCTCTTCTGACATTCGTACCTCTAATAAAGTTAACCAACAACTGAAATAAATAAAGAACGATATGTTCGTTGAAGAATGTTTAGAATATCTCGAAATATTTGTGAATGTCCCGACGGGTCAGTACAATCGATATAAAAATAAGTAATTACGATTGTTTTGTGTTCGAAACTGGATGAGAAATGTTTTCCAATCGATGACTAAAATATTCATGATAATGTATATGTAACAAGCAACCGTAAGACGCTCTAGACAAGCTAACAGCGCACATAATTATAATCAAGGAAAGAACACGTGTTGCCATAAGTTTTAATTATGTTACAACTATTATTACTGTATGTAATTAATTACTAAAAATTTATCAAGTAACTGAACTATTTATTGATTTTAGGACTAACTAACTTGTACACACATTTTTCCTTCTCAGTTCGGCTGCGATGGCTACCAATATCGGTAGGACATCGTTTTATATCTACGTATAATTATTGTGTAATATTTAATGTTAACACTTGATCACCGATATTTGCTTGTGTTGAATTTTTCTTCATTCGGTGGTAATACAAAAATTTTTTTTTTTTTTGTTTCGTATTTAAAAAATCTGACATTCGGTTAGAAAATATGGAACTGAAAAAATATCATGCCGATACTGCCATATTACGTAAGGAAAGCAATTTGGTACAAAGCCAGAATTTCATGAGGTTATCGAAATGACATATTTTAATTTGGTTGACTGAAAGCAGAACAAATTCATCTTTATCTTATTTACCTTTATTTTACAAGTGAAAAATTATGCTTACATTCACTTGGCTAGGTACCAAAATATTGATGGTTTAAGAATTCTCAAATTCAACAGTTTTTTATTGTTAAATGTCCAATATAATAATAATAATAAATTAATTAATAATAAATAAATAATAATAACTAATAATAATGCGTAATTATAAATAGCTGAATAATGTTAGAAATGGTAAACATAATGTTACCTATATAACATTTTTTTTTGTTTAATTCCGAATCAACAATATTTGAATCAAGCGAAAATTTACTAATAACCAGCTACATAGTTTTGAAATAAAAATGTCATGGTAGAAATAGCTTTTCGTCGCATTGAAAATTGCTGTCTCGACAAAAGCTAATTGTAAACCTACTATTTGAAATCGTGCGAGTGTGTTCCTATGAGTAAATTTTTATACTCCAACAGATCTCGTAATAGATTCTTTACTATCGTCCTCTCTTTTCCTTGAAGCGTATAACATCTTCTTTGTCTCACCGATTCGACTGAATTTTCGCAGAAACACAGCTCTCGCATTTACGCTAATTGCGTACTAGAGTTCAATCATAATGAATATTGATTCCCAGGTCCATTAGAAAATACGCGTAGTCAGTAGAAAATACGCTCTTCTCAATCAATTAGAAAAATTCGTGCTTTGAAGTTTGGTACGCTTCTATAGACGAAGAACAAAATTCATTGATGCAAATAAGGGAATGAATAAATACGCACCAGTCATCTTCGTTTGAAATATTTGCCGTATACGTTGATAAATGTCGGAACTATGAAACCATATTTCGCGACTACGAATTTTATTGTTGCTGAAGTTGTAAAAAAAAATGTTTTTTCTAGCATCACAGAACCGACTGAACTTGATAATACGAATTCTCCCAAATGACTGAGATGTACGTATTTTTCAGTAACTGCATTTATTTGTCTTCTTAAAGTACTGCAATATCGGTCAGATCAGTGTTGTAAAGCAAAATTTATTAGTACACTTCCTGTGCTCATTGGATAAAAAATCGTTCAAATATTTTTTAGCTGGAAATCTATAAGTGATTGCAAAAGCAAATGAATACTCGAATGGCATTTTTGTATATTCCATATATTCGTACATGACATTACACGGACACATGACACTGACGCGTTTATGTAAAGCTTATCTTGAAGGAAAAAATTTTCGTGTGAAGATGAATTTTCAGAGAAATATCTAGTACACAAACACCATTCACCAAATAAGTTCTCATTTCGTATATTTTCATTTCGAATGATATTTCGACGTTTGCAAGATGTTTAAAGTTAATGATCAAGGTAGCATTTTTGCATCAAATTCTACACTGTTACCATGTCTCTACCCAGATTTCTGGGTAATTTAATTTTATTATATCGAAAGACTATGAAAATTTTGCCCGTATTGAGGCATGGATTATTATTACACGATGTAAACATAATTTAAATTAATCGTCAAACAGAGTTAGATAGTGATTGATTATTCATCTGAAATTAAATCAAATAAATGCCCCATGAAGTAGCTAGAGATAAACTTGCATTTTGTTCTAATTTTAAAAGTAAGAAAGTAAGTACAAGTTGAATACTTCGTATCGATACGTATATCGTAAAGTTTTAATAAATAACAACCTTAACCCTTATCGCTGCTAATTTCCAATCGATTAGGTGTACTTTCTCAGACATTATACAAAAGATTTATAACGAAAGTAAAAAATTGGAGAATTAAATGTTGTCTTTTGAATCTATGCAAAGTAGAAATTGTCCCCAATAAAAATGACAAGGTCGGTAATTTTGCTAACATTATTTGTAGATTCGCATGTAATACTAAAACCAAATCGATACAAACATATAGGAGAATAAAATTTGCACCACCAATTATTTATTTGGTAGATTATCATATTCATACAGAAATTAGACAACTATTTACATTAAACTCTATTCATTAAGAGTGATTGTAGAAAATGTATAATTACAATTTCGCCAACATGTTAAAACCGTGATTTTCAATATTGCTGTCCATTTTCTTCCAATCAGTCTTGACTAATCATCGCGAATTGCTTCTGGGGCATTTATCTTATTTTCAAATGCAGGTAAATAATTTCAAGCGGTACTATCTAGTTCTGTATGTGACATGATTTTAATGAAATCATATTTTATAAGGAGATATATTCCATAATGGATAATATTATAGTAACTATGAAGTGTCTATTAGACGACTATAGGCCAGGTGGACGAATGAATAATAATTTTAAATCATAACAATAATTATTATAAAAATAGTAGTAACAACATTAATAATAAAATAGTAATATTTAATTATAACGACTCAGAATATTATTTTTTAAGTGTGAGTATCGTTTCTATGGTGTACATATATCCATACTTTGGAATTAAAAGATGGTAGTTCCACTTGGGGACTGAATTGATGAAATTTTTGGTCAGAAAATAGTGCGAACAATCGAGTGAGTCTAGGAAAAGTGGAGTTTATATCTTTTGTGTCTAGAGCATAGATATTAGTAATTAAATATCGTTAATTAACAACAATTAATAATAATTGCACTTATAAATACATACATATATTATATATTATAACAAACAAAAAAAAAAAAAAAACAATACTATATGTCATCGCTCCTATTCTGTAAATAAATACTGTAATGTATAAGATACATATTTCAAGGGCTTTCACTTTCAGGAATAATCCTCTCTAATACCCGCACACGATCCTGCAATCTACAGTCAACGAGGCGCCAAAGTCTTTTAAGGAAGGTGCGTAAAGAGCATTTTATCAGACTTGCTTCTGCGCTGATCTTTTATTCCCTATATCTTATAATAAACCCCTGCACATTTTGTTTGAGCTTCTATAATTTCTTATAAATTTCTAGGAAAATTTCCGTGTCTGATCCAATGGGAAAATAGGATGATATCAGTCTCCTGTACTTACAATCTGAGAAAATGATGTATTCTTCACCGAGTTGATAATTGCAAATGATTACAGTGTTATCCATCCCCGTCACCTGCTATCGCTCATCAAAAATTCTACAGATCTGTACGTAACATCGGAGATACATTGACTGAAGATACGTACATATTTTTAGTCGACAACACATATTAAAAAAAAAACTTACCAGCTCCATACCAATTTGCATAATTCATAGATTCAGTATCTTATTTGAGCTACTTTTCTATTTCTGAATTGTTTGAGAAAACAAAAATTAGACAGCCGTTGAAATACTCGAGTTAATTATCCGAAGTAAATTAAACTTATCTCATAGTGAGTCGTTTTTTTTTTTCAGAAATTGTCATCACAATATAATAGATAAATATTTGTTTCTGCAGAAAAATATCAAATTTAAGCTGATATAACTTATAACTATTCGTATTACAACAAATGTTCAAATAATTGAAATTTTTCAAATTTTGCGTAAAATTTTCTGTAATTATGTCATAATTTTAAAAATGGGCCAAAAATTCGAAAATTAGCGACTCTACGTTCGGAACGGTGAGAAATGTGAAAAAGAAAAATACGGCTGGTTGTGGGTATCTTTCAGAGTACTAACGTTGAAAAACGTCGTTCATAGGAAGATGAATGCAAAGATAAACAATGATGGATAAATTTTTGTAAATTCAAATCTTGAAAGGAACGAAAAACTAATATCTTCCAGCTGTATGATCGTTAGCTATTTGTAAAGCTTCCCTATAGTGTCGGAGCGACTGATAAAAGCTAGCTTAAAAATCAAGCGAGATCAAGGGTAGTCATTTCATTTTGTATAGTACAATAATTTGATGAAACTAATACGAAAAAAGTGGTTAATTTGGGTGCCCTTAATCAGCCAGCTTAAAAAGTTCGCGCTCGTATTGCGTTTCGAATTCATAAAACATTATCAAATGATGTCTCTTTTTAAATTCGTTTCTCAAATAGTTCGAGAACTACTCGACCATTGAATACAAAATTACGTGTATGCATTTTTTAATGAGCAATAAAAATAACGGACGTACGCGGAATCACTTATTTATACTACTCATAATGAGTAGCAAACATTTACCGACAGTTTTCGTACAAGAAACAGTCCAACAATCGGGCAATTATCGCAAGATTGTCACTTCCTACGGCTGCCAGATATAAAAAAAAATCGATGAAACTAGATACCTAAAAAGTAGTGACTGCATCGAATCGTATGAAGGGAGTCCACCAAGGGTTGATGCATATAAGGGGTGCCGGGCTCTTGGGTAAATGGGTAACAGTTTTCGGAGGGTCGTTTTTATAACAGGGGTTGAAAAGTAGGCAGGGTAAAAAGCATTAGTTCAAGGAAATGGTGGACAACGCGATACTCACCTATATCAACTACGTACGTTGTAAAATATAAAGTCTTCGGATTTCTCCTATTCCACATAATTGTCTTTTCTTCAAAACTCAATTCAGCTTTGACAAGATATTGCTTATTTTAGAAAAAAATACCACAAACTAGATAAACCCGGTCCTCTCATAAACAATTCCCCATAAATTGCTTAGTAAACGTCTTATTCGTCAATGCACCTGCGGTTTGTTCAAACACTGGTGAATGCCATTTTTTCAGTTCGATAGTTAAAAAAGAATTCAAATGAATTCAACAAAAATGATTCAAAAAACATGTTAGCCGGTAAGCTCGGCTTCTAATCCTGGTGAAAGGTTCTGAAAAGGTCCAGAAATTTGACACGTTGTAAGAAATAAAAATTTGTAACCCAAGGTGAATTTACAATGGTAATGCCTTCAGCCCCGTGTAATTTTTTGTATGTTTGACTATCGCATGCGTCTCCCCTCTCCGATTATTCTCTAACGCGCCAGTTGCCATCCACCATGCATTCCCCATACATTCCCCATGCATTCGACGGCAGTCTCGTCTCTGCAGGTCGCGAGCTAGTTGAACGTGAGTCGAGCTCTGCACGCTTTGAGAGGTTCATCCGAGCCCCGCGATTCAGTCTTAGGCGACAGTTTGTCGGCGCCGGTAATTCACCCTGTGCTCGATTAGCCGCGTTACACATCGTTAATTGTTCGACGTGCCGACATTTATTACAGTGCGTTCGTCTCCGTTCCAAGGGAGAAGTTTAAATTTAATCGGAGTATACGGCGAATATTGAAGTTCCAAATTCTGCTGCAAACATAATTGATACAAGCTCTTGAATGTGAGTAGATAGAATTTATAATCTACATAGATTATGTACTTATTGTGTTTGTGAACCATTTCCTGTGACTCATTCCGTCGGTACATATTATAAACTTTATTTCAAACGAGTTCACGCGCCTCTCATAACGCTGCACTGTTATGAATGAAACATTTCTCAATCATTGACAGGTTTGAATATCTACCCTTACTTTTGAATCTTACGTACATTCTATACATACATCTGTATTATTATATACTTTTTTATATATATTTTGCGTGAATATAAAATTAATTATTATTTTTACCCGAAGAATTCTGCTCCACTAATTTATGCGTTAATTTCTTTATTTTTCAATTGTATGACATACGATTCTTATTCGAAATTTGAATGTGTAAAATGGGTACGCTAAGTATCGGCGACTTTCGATCGATCAAGGTTGGTCAAAAATCTACAATAATAACGTCTTAAAGAGTAAATGAAACTTGATTAGTTATCGAAAAATGCAAAATGATAGCCTTGGGAATAAATATTGCGTTGATGTGTATTCGTTGATTATCAAAACTTTGGAAAAGTGTAAACTTCAGGTTCAGATAAATAGCTTGTGGTTAAATTGCAATATATTGCCTATAATTAGTGCTTACAATCGAAAATAATCCATGTAAATCGAATCGGCGTGCAAACAATCCGAAAATCGTAAAGTTCCAATGCACTGAGTTCCCGTATCGACTTCTTACAGATATAATCCCATATGAATGTTTAACATCTAGCTAATTTTATCAGATTGAAGTTAGTATAACGTTAGCGTGACGATGCATACTCAGGAAAAGCTGTCTTTTTGCAACTTTCAGATCATCTGAAATTTGTAAAACCTCAGTAACGCAGAACGTGCTGATATTTTAACAACAAACTCCTTCGAATTCATTCTCAAATTGCAAATTAATGATTTTTTTCGTAATATTTAATCAGATTAACGTTACCAACTTCAACCTTGTCTATTTTGTGTGTCGAGTTCCTTACAACGCTTCGTTTGAATCTCTTGCAAGTACCCAGTTCTAGCTATAATATACATATCCACATACCCCTCGTGCATTTACACATAAGTTATACGCGTCTATATTTTGTTTCCCTAATGTAATCAACCTCAATGTATATACTTTCTCCATTTTCTAGTACGTAAATGAATACCGTGCCGTTAGATATTATTCTTCACCCTTACAATTCAATTGCTACAAGTGATTTGAAACGTCACATTTTCTTTGTCTATTTATTCTTGACCAGTTAGCTCATTGTCGGTCGCGTTCGCATTTTACCGACCAGCCGCAAGAGTCGATCGTGCGAAATGTTCTGTAGCCACCAAGAAATGACGCGATGAAATTACTCGTTATCAATTAAGAACGATGCTTCGCCGCAACCGCATTGCAGGTACCGAATACAACGTCTTCATCGTTATGTCATTTATAATCCACCGAACCCATGACGTCATTTAACACTCTGTTTGATTTAGGAGCTTGTAGGCATAATAATTGATAATCGATACTTTTTTGATCATCTTATATTACGAGACGATCGCGTGTTGAGTGCAGTTATTAAATTAACACGTTCGTAAGCTACAGTAATTTTCCTAGAAATGCAAAAATGAAGAGTGAAGTTACCACTTTAGAAAGGTGAAAAACTTTGTAATCTTGTTTAAATTCACTTTACGACGGATTGACCGGTTTGGAAACTTGTTTCTTACAAAATTCATCGTAACAGTGTTTTTTTTCTCTCAATAGTCAATTCAATATTTCTATTTGTTGATCAAAATCAATATCGGTGCAATGTCTTGGTAAATTGAATATTCGACGATATTAACGTGATGAAAATTAATTGTCGGGTTGGAATTCTAGGCAATTGTCTTCTGAATCAAATTACTCGTTGCAGATTGAAATCGAATGGGCATATCGGATTTTTCACCATGTTAAAACGATCGGGGATAAAAAAATCGTGGTCTGAGCCACTGTTCATACTTTTAACCTCGCTTTCTTTTTTCCATTCCTAAAACAATCATCGTAGATTACAAACGTATTGATTTTCATTTAACGCACCCACTAAACGATTGCTTTTTCATGCCAAGCGTACCTCGCGTGCATTATGGGGTTTAGGTTTAATTGAATCTACCGAAGTGCATAATGCTAGGAGTCATGGCACTCATCACACGGATGGATATTGTATATGCGGCAAGCCCATCCCAGGAGGAATGGAGCATTTATTTTACAGGATGACGGTGGCGTTCGTGTTCATGTTCATTCATTCATTCAACCGAAAGTTACCGTTTTACTCCGCATCTCTTTTATACACTCGACAAAGCATCAAAGATGTGGCCTTAGTGTATTCGAGTCTTCATTTATCTAAAAGCAACATGCCTTTATTTGAGTAAACCAACACTTTTTGGACGATTTAGAGATATTTTGGAAATGTTTCAGAAATTGAGTTTTATTTTCAAAATTTGCGTTCTTCCTACAACGTGAGAATGATTCTACAAAATGCATAGCAGCAATCGATTTGTCATAAAATTTTACTCCTATTTCATACATCTGACGATTATTTAATATGCACTATATCACGAGAAAATTGTAGAAATCGAAAATCAAAACTGTACACTATAGTGTACAAAAAAAGGGAATGGGTTAAAGTCGGAAATTTTTCTAAGACTTCAGCAGTAGCAAACGATGTTACATTGGTTGTGAGTTATAGGGATATGTAGAGGAAAATATTTCACTGAGCGGTAACAATTAATGAATCTCATATTTGATAATGAAAGAGTACATTAGATATAAGAAACACGTGCGAGACTTGAATCCATGTACAATATTGTATTCTTCGAGCTTAGCGCAGGTACCGACTCAATTTGCTCCACCCTAATCTCATCATCACTACCTTTGTGAATGACTATAATTATCTAACAAGCAATTTTGTATTTACTCAACGCGTCGAGAACGTTTTCAACCAGGCTGGTATTATGTACGTGCATGACTGTAAGTATAGCCCCGTATTTGGTCAGGCCCACTGGGCAAGATTATGGGGAGACTGTAACATCATGCCATAAATATGTCGTGGCATAGGTATGGGGTACATAAATACCATGATACCTTACCCCGTAAACGTGAGTATATCTATAATGACAAATAAACGTCTACCCACATAAAACATAAAATACTCGCAGGACACGTGTAAAATTACGTGTATACATTGCACCTTGCATAGTGGAAATTTTTTTTTGAAATGAGTCGGATTAGAGAAGTCGTAAAGTGATATAGAGTGGCCATAAAAACTAGGTTTTGGGATTTTAAGGTAGGTTTCGCAAAACCACCATTAAATTCTTCGATAAGCTGCATTACAGTGACAGTTATGATCGGATGTAAAAATCAAATCCATAGGTTTTGTGCAGAAGTTATTCGGAGGCTGTAACTTCGAGCTTTAAAATATGATTAGCCATTTTTCGAAAGATGATAGTATGTGGTACGCTTTCTAAGCTGTATCGTACACTGATTGTGAGAGAAATTTTTACTTCCAGTTACCGCTCAGTCTTTGACTATTTTCATTTATTACCACAATCGAAAAATATAATTCTAGGCACAAAATAAAAATTAGTTTTCTAGCTGTTACCGGAAAGTCTAGCACCCGCTGCTATTCTTTCTCATTACGATCACTGTTGCTTTATTTTCTTGTAACTGTTGCGAAAATTTAATGCTTGTGCAACAATAAATTGACGTTAAAGGCTTGTTTAACTGAAAAAGTAGAGTAAACCTCACAAACTGATTTCGCGTTGCAATTACCAAAAAAGGATCGACAATAGCGCAAAATGGTTACGCGTACCTCGTTTTTCGTAATTCCAACAATATTCAAACAGTTTTTTTTAACGACACCTATTTTACTGAATTTTTCTAGTTACTATAACAAATGAAATTTTCAGTTCCTGTTCAAGGTTCCCCCAGCTTTTGAAAAGACCTCGGACTGAAATCTTATTATTATGCGTGCGACGTCAGTTGGGGGGTGAGTTTGAGTAATGCAACTAACTGCTTTGCAAATTTAAGACCGAAACACGAAGCAGTTTGAAAGTTCGATACAAAAGTAAGCACTGTGCATCGCGTTTAACTTATTGGATAAGAAACGAGCCATAAATGAAAGACCTTTACGATAACCAGTTCGACTGGAAATGTAAAAAAATGCGTTCAGCACCGCACGTGTCCCGTAAATCCCCTCCCATTCCCAAAGCCCACCCTTCCAGGCCATAAAAATTTCATTTCTTTTTCTTTTGCCCGGTCAGAGGAATGGTAACTAAAGTCGGCGAGGAAATTTAGCGCACATGTAGATAACAAGAACGAGATTTTACGGAGTCCAATTACGAGAAGCATTCACGCACATGCCATGCAAATGATTTCTCGTCACAGCGAAGGCAATGCCACATGAAATGCCGTTAAATTCATTTAACAAAATAATTTTCACAACATCTTCAATTATACATACATCATAAAATAACGTTACAAATCCTGTGCTACGTAAGTGTAGATTCTCGTCGTCATATTACACACGAGTAATCCGTACAACGCGTAGCGTCTTTCTCTCTCTCACGAATTCCTGTAAATTTCACGTCACTTCCTTCAGTGAGATGTCATCCTGACACGAAGACGTAAATCTATAACATCTGTATACCTATATACGTATGTACACTGTACGTAAATTCTAGCGTATGCGAGGGATGTAGACATTCCTAGTTTCCACAACGTCAAACGGAAGGATGTTACAGGAAATAAACAAAAACGTGGAGGTCAAGATACGTGACGTTTCCGCACTCTACGGCGGGTATAATTTTCTTTGTTTGTTATGAATATATGGGCCAGAAGCAGGGCGAACGGGGGGGGGGGGAAGTCGTCGTCCGTGTACGTATAACGCATTCCCTATTTTCTCTTTGTCCCACACGCTGTTGGTTGTCGTTATTTTTTTTTTTTATTTTTTTTTTCCTTATTTTTTCCTCTCCTCGTGAATAAGCCGAATATGCGTGGGGCCGGCAGGGCAGCGAGTCTGCAGGCACGCGTGCTTCTTTTATCCTCTTTTTTCCTCTCTTGTCTTCCTCGTGTCTTTTTTGTGTCCTCGACACCTCCTCGCCCCCTTCCTCGATCCCAGTCGAGACGCGACTCGGCCGCACGCAGCCCATTCTAATTACATTAAATACAGGCGTTAAATAATTCGGCATCACGCTCGCGCATCTACAGCGTATCTTTGTGTGTGCGCCTCGAATGCTACTCCGTTTCTATCCTAGTTCGACTGCGGTGGATACGTGATAATGAGGAGCCAACGTTAGCGCGTCTTCGGCTGGCTAGGAAAATATCGACTCGTTTGATCGGATGTCGAAATGGAACCGGTGGATGTGTATTCACTGTACGTACACAGGGTGTCCCGTTATTCGCGTATAGACAAGCTATAATAGTGGTGCTGGCATGAGAAATGACGTTGGGAAAGTATAAATGTTATTTCCTTAGTGCGCCTGTATAATAGCTTAGGTAATTATTTACCCATTCGAGATGATATCGTGAAAGTCACAGGAAACTAAACACCCAAATGCGCGTACGCCAAATCGTGTGATTCCATTAGTAGATTCATCGAATTCGTGCCGAATCTTTCGTCTGCTGGTCAAGTTGACCATCTCAGTTACGGCCAGACGGTCGATATCGAATTTGGAAGGCATCTTGAGGTTACTTTTTTGTTTTCAGAATTTGAAATTGTCAAAATGTGACGGATTTGTACTAATCTCGAAACGCTTTCGCATACAAAGTTGGCTGGCCTCTAGAAATAAACGGAAAACTTGACGCATGTACGCGCGTCGGGTGTTCAGTTGCCTGAGATTATCGTCGTATAAATTATAAATTTCCTTGATTACGATTTTGAACGAAAAATTTGTCGGGCTAAATTGTGAGAAACTAGTAAATCTGGATGAAACCTGCTATCCGGGAATTTTTGAAAACAACGATTACGCGTCTGGAACGGAAATTCAAAAATTCACAGTAACGGTAAAAAAAAAGCCAGCTATTTGAGATTTCTCAATTTTTACTTCACTTCAGATTCGCAATCGGTTACTTCGGACACCTCCGGGCATCAAGATAAAATCAATTAAATAACTTCTTGCATTTTTCATCCTCCAAATTGAATCCGCTATTTTTTCAATCCAAATTTTGAGTTCAGGTTCGTAATCAACGACCTTATAATCAGAGTTAGAAAAATATACATCGCACCGCAAATGTAGAAATAGCCTGGTTCTCGTGTAGCGTCTGAGCTTCGTTAATATGTGCCATAGAGATATTTCACGTATACTATTGCACTTTACCACGCTCATATTTCAAGCACAACACCGCTACAGGCGTATTATATTGCGGGAGTTATGGGACACTTTGTATACTACACGAATAAGCTTTTAGCTTCTGTCAGGCATAACGTAGGTAAAGAAAATACTCATTTCCAAAGGAAAAGATTATAAGATACAGGGTACCGATAAAAACCAATCGACTCAATCCTAATTCCCGCTGATGCGTTCGGATCGATCAGAGTTCAAAGTTAGGAGCAAGGCATAGATAATGCTGAATCTAACCGCCGATATCGAGCCAACGATTTATAAAAAGTTCTTACACGCAGTGATTTTTGCACATAAGCTAAAAAGTCTTGAATAGTTATGGGCAGAAACAGTTGCGATGTAGGATATAAATAATAGTCGCAGAAGAATGTAAGATAGATTTTTCTCGTCGTTTTCAAACAATTGGAGAAATTATCGTACATAGCTTAGTCTCCGAGGAGTTTATAAATAATGCACAAAGGCATCGTATCCGATTTTACGAACCTTTGCACGAATTAAGTTTAGCTCACACCAACTGCATACTAATGTCTGCATCGTTTCCGGTCACGGCTGTGTTTCTACCGTCGCAAAAATAAGTTAACACGCAGAATGTAGCCGCGCAGTCTGCTACAATAACTATACGTCTGCGGTATCGTGTGGATATTTTACCTACATGGATCGTTTCACCAACTATCAGGCAGTTGCAGTTCTTCAGGGTTAACATTTCGATGGTACTACTATTGGCTGTTTCTATCAAAAAATTTTATACCAGTTCCTATGAATCAATGAAACCAAAAGTAATCAGGTCACGTTTGTTAGGATGCAATTGACTCTCATAGTAATAATCACGTACGCGAAACGAAATTTTTAGTCAAGTTAATACCGTGAATTGATATTTCGTTATTTACTCACAAGCAAAACGTCCCAATTTACCAAAGGGGACTTGCGAATTCCGATTTGGAGAAATTATATATTTTTTTCCAATTTGATGACTGTCTCCAACAAATATATATATTTCACTTTGCTATGTATCTGAAATGTCAAATCAGATGACCGAATGTCAAAACTTGACTTGGCTCGTATCCAAATGTACTTTTTGAACAAAGAAAATTTGAAATACGTGTAAGATATTCATGACAAAAATTATTTCTCAAGAAGTGTGACATTTTTAACTTTTGTAAGAAAATTTATTAATTTCAAACTTCAATTTTGTCATTATTTTCACAAAATCTCTACTTTCTACTCACATTTTGATACGTTATTGTCGTAGCAAACAATATTCCAATATTCTTATTGAAGATTCGAAGAATTTCACTTCTTCTTATGTACTCCGTCATACACATGCATAAATTAGTTGTCTAAGCAATAACAGAAATCAGTTACATTGAAATTCATATCTTTAACTGTAAATTGCGTTAATCAGTATATCACGTAATCTTTATTACCCTGTCAAAAATAAATATTCCGGCGGTAATGTTCTCCACAAAACTCAGCTCATAATTCAATTGGTGTGTTTTGTAGTTCTCCATAAATGAAAGTAAAGAAAAATTCCGAAAACTGTTAATCCCACAACACTATTCAATTGTAAACTAATCAAAATATTGACCCCAAAAAGCTGCCTGATCGTTGGTAGAATGAAATCAAATATATAAACCCAGTAAACTTAATCAAGTCGAAACTAACTGAAATTTTTATTTCTGTTAGAAAACAAATTTTCCTAAAATACGAATCACGTGAATTTTACTATCTCGAAAATGACAATCAAAGTAATATGAAAGTGAAGGCAATGAAAAACGGAAATGTGGACGTCATTATGTGGGAGACTGCGGAAAGCAAGTAAAAAATAAAAATAAGTAAAAGTAGCGAGAATGAACTACAGAACTGCACCTGCCTTATACAGCTGCCGCAACTGCAGTTCAACTCTTATGGTGATCATTGCGCGTAGCGTGTGCATTATATTATGTATTATGCATACGTATGATGTATGCACACTGTACATGCATGCCTACAGCAAGAGTGCAGGGTGCGCCTTTGTGCTGTCGCCAGTTGCGGTAAGACTCAACCCACGCAACCCAAACATGGATGAGCCGGATCGACTGAATCAAAAATTTGTAAAAAGAGAAAATCCCGTTGATAAAGTCCCCAGCAGTGTGACTTACGCCGATGAAAGTGATGGCAGAAAAAAAAACAAAATCACTATTATATAATGGAGATAAATCTGAGCAAATACGATTAATTAACACAAGCTAACGACAAGGTAACAACAATTTGAGAAATGGTTAACCATAACCACAACGTTTAAGATTGCACTGATGTCGATCACTGATATCGATCGATTCGGATCAACAAATAGTAATACTGAATTGACTGTAGAGAGAAAACAAATTTGATATCTATGCTTAGTTTATGGAAAAAAAAACATTCACACGAAATGAGCCATCGTGAAATGAAATTGAAGGATTCTAATAAATTTCCCACCGTTTTTAATTAGTATAAAATAAAAAATGCATATTCAAGCTCTTGTTGATAATTTAGTCTGTTTCTTTTTTGCATCTCTAGGCTGAATACCGTAGTTTAACATTACAATAATTTGATAAATACTTGGGCTACGATCAGCTTGTAATAAATTATCAGAAAAGTACGGATTTTCAACTCTAGAATCTCTTTGATTCCAAAACAAATTCATTCAATTTACTGTGACATCCAGACTGAGTTGAAGGAATTTTTTTTGTTCAACCACTAAAAATTTTTTCGGGTCGAAATTTTCGAAAACAATCGCTTCTGAAACATTCGCATTTCATTTTTTTTTTTTTCTTCAGGAATTCTTGGCCTCAAAACTTTTTTGGCACGTTGAAATTAGCAATTACAATAGTAAACTCATTCAAAGAAATAACCTTGTCAACTACAACATAGCAAAATAATTGCTATATACGATGGACACTATAAGGGTTTGAAATCCAAATTCTACACGAAGACCATTATTCTTACATCTCTTTAGGATAAACTGTATTGATACCATTATCTGTCACCGACTTATTAACAATTTGTAATGGGTTATATTTTAATTACACATCACGTGTGTAAGTTCTTCCCAATTACAAAATACGAATGTAATTTATATTTTATTTACATCGACATACAACCTACAAATGTATTTCGTATTTCACTTGTTCCAAAATACGAAATGCGAATATAATTTGCATTGTGTAGTCGTCTCATTATCGAATTATGTTTTGTAATTTGTAATATATAAGTGACTAGTTACCATTTTCCTCATCACTAGTTCTACTGTAAAAAGACCAACACTTCATGTAACATATTCGACCAATATCTGACCGTCACCCCTTTCGTATCTTCCCTAATTTGTTATTACATTACTTGGCACAAATTTAATGCCATCTAGAAAATAGTCCAGCGATAATAGTTGAAGTCAAAGTAGCATCTGGATATGCGAATCACGGACAATTCTACCCGTACACGGAGGCGTGGGTTCTGTGATATAAATACTTACGTACATGCATGTATGTTGGTACATATGTACATATCGTGGGTGCATATTTAGATATGTGCAGGGTTTGTATCACAGCGAGCGAGAAGTAGTTCTTTCTGACTCCTACACGGAAGATTCACGCTGACGGTCGATTGATTCATGAATATATGTATGCGCATGTGAAGCAAATCTTTCTGCGTCATACTTACGTGGGCGTCCATTACAGGGTCACTGACTGACGGACTGTCTTGTCTTACCCTTCGATTGGAAATGACAAAGAAAATTTTTAGTCGAGTGACGTGCTTCGATTTTCTATCTGATATCATGTCACTAGTTCTGTTCATTTTAATTTCAATATTACTTATAAATAATTGAATATTCAGTAATAAAGTTTGAATTCAATTCACTTCGATTTTTGGCAACTTATACTTGACAAATTTTGTCGCTTTTATAAATCGGATCGTATTTTCACGCAGATCAGATCGCCACCGATATTAGGTATCGATAACGGGTGACTTATAATTTACTTATATACTGGCTGCATCGGAAAACTTGAATCATTTCAGATGAGCTTCATTTACGCCTAGACTTACAACTTATCCTACATGCATATCCAAATAGTAATTGGACTTGGTTGTGGTTACAGCATCGATACATCATAATTGACGACGGACACGGTGCGATGCTTTCTCTCCTATGTACATACATGGACATGGCATGCGTAGCGATGCGACTGAAATTATGTTTTATATTTACCCAACGAGCAACGTATAACTAATGTGAATTGATTGACGCGTCGAAAAACGAATGAAAATAACTTTGATCGTATCCATTCGTCTATCAGGATGTGTATAAATAAGGTATAGGTATTCCTGACGATTCTTAACGCACTGCAACACTGTCATGAAGTTTTATCATGTACAGGAATATTCAGGATACGGTTCGTTGTGGGCTAAAAAGGACTCGTCAGTTACTATCCAAATTTTATCTATTGATGTGAAACGTGAAGTGTCACAAAATAAACTTGACAAAACAAGTATTTTCCTGTCTATTTCCAGATGTATTTAAGTGAAATTATCTCGGAAATTGATTTCCTTCAAATGTCTCCTCACTCACTTTTTATCATAAAAGTTTCAAATAATCGTACACCTGGTCCTGTCCCGATATTCAGATAAATTTTCAATTCAAAAAAGTTTCATGATGAGAAATAACTTGGATGTTGAATATTAAACATGTTTTTCCAACATCTGCTTGGAAAGTTCGATTTTCGATTTCTCTATCCTACCAGAAAAGCTATCAACTTACCGTTTCAAGAAAGTTATTATCGATAGAATTTTCGTATTAACCAATGAACTTCACAATTTTACTGGTGTATCTCATTGGTTCATGTACCTTAAATTTCGATCGATCAAGCTTGATCTGAAACTCCAAGAATAAGGTCCTCAGAAGTAAATGAAATTCGGTAAGATATCCAAAATCAAAAATTGATAAACTAGAGTATGCTGATGTATATCCGTTCATTACTAGAATTGAAAATTGATGTGAACTTCAGATTTCGATCAAGCTTGATTGATCCGAACTTCAGAAACATCGATCCAAAATTGCCATCTACATCAATACAAAAAATGAGGCTCTCGGTATTTTAACATCACCTATAACGTACGTTTAATAGAACGCTTTGCATTCCGGGAACAAAGAGCAAAACTATATATAAAACAACGGGATGATGGTACATAATTGCAGAAAAAATAATCAAGGCTTAGTCGCTTTAACGTACATCAGCGCGTTATGAGTCTTCCATTTCATTGATGGTGAAATTGTTTCTGTATTCAAAATATTGCACAACTGATTGTTCACGCTTTGCAGTCGACGCTGTGTGTCTTATTCCGCATTGCGCTAGCCTCGATTTGTAATCGAATATTAAATACTTTTTAATTAAACCAAGTGCCTCGTCTTCGCCCTTCTCCCATGGTGCCGCTGTACTTATTCTTGGTGGTGAGTCACTTGTGCCGATAAAGGTCTACACGTAAAGCGTGCGCTCACAGACAGAACGGCATAAGACAAGCGTGAACGACCGACCCCTTATATACGTATAGCCAATCTCATCGCGGTCATTGATTACATATCAAATGATCAATACCGACGTCAGAAAGGACGTACGTCATGCAATTCCCAAGATGATGTGATCTTGTTTTACTTGCAAGCAACGAAATTTTTGTGCTGGTATTTCTAGCCTTTCAGTTTGATGATTCACTCATAGAGGAACCTTGCTAATTGTAAGAGCTAATTATATGTTACAACAAAAACTGGAATTCAAACAAATCTTGATTTTGTTTCTTCTTCCAGTAATCGGTGTTTCCAAACTCAAAGAAAATTTGTCAATTTTTTCATTCTTTTTTTTTTTTTTTATTTACAACAAAGAGACACACAACGCAAAACAAAAATGTATACTGTTTTCTGTAAGTAATGAGCAATTTTTCATGCGCAAAATAAAGTATCTTCAAAAAATTAAATTGAAGTATCTTGTAGGATCGAAGAATTACTCATCGCGCATCCTGTGCATAATGCAGCGACGCATGTGGCTCACAAATCCAACAATAATTAAGTCGATCGACGAGAACTTTTGAACGCTGCGGCAAGATCAAAACGACCCTGGATATAGCAGACCGAGAAAGAGATTACGATTGCAGTTTTAGAGATAGCAAGAATAAACGAAAACCATATGCCTGTTACGTGCAGCGGTGCTGACTGAATGGTCGAATCGTCCAACGGCCACGAGGAAAGGACTCGGAGTAACACAACAACTAAACCGAACCAACCGCCCACGGCACGATCTAAACTTAGAAAAATATAACGCACCCTGCACCAAAGCAAGTCGGGATCGCTATCCTCTCGAAGTATACGAGTATACTGCCCTATTAAGGATCCCCTTGAGTCAAGGGCCCCATAAGTGCATCGTTTCTCCTCACGCGCTATGAGCGCAGAAGAGATAGGCAATAAATAATGATATCTTGGTCGAAACTCGTTCTAAGTTGAAAGAATCTCATCACATCTCTAATCTCCATCTATGGATTATTACGTTATATATACGTACATGTGTGTGTATATAAATACATATTATATGTATATATATAATATATATATATATAGATCTACAACACGACGAAGAGCGCTTATTATTGAAGGCGATGTTCGTCCGCGTACAAATGTACGAGCGTCTGTGAAAAAAACTAATTAATTAGATATAGATTACAGTTTGAAATTGACAGACGCACAAAGTTTACACATTTTTATACGACGTTACGGATGCGTAACGCAAAGATGTCTTGAGCTGGAGTTCAAGTTGACGTGAGATACAGGTATGAAAATATAAAATGTAGGGTCATTGTTTAAGAAAAATCCGCGAAATTTTGCTTGATCTGGTACGAACAGCCATTTTTCACGATTTCGTTATTGGGTATTGTAGGGATTAGTCAAGTTGACGGTGAAATTTTCTTCTCTTCTGAACAGATGACAATTACACCTGTAATTAGTCGTTACAGTTTCATCGTAACGTGATCATAGCCATATTGTGACGTTCGTAATTGATGAGTAAACTTCAAAATACTTTACCTCTGACAATATTTCAGCTGTCGAGAGAAATACAATTTTGCAATCGAATTTGACGGTAATCTGACGTAGCATATAACGTAAATTTTTAAAGAATTTATAGTCAAATTTCTGTGGAATGGGGGTCTTTGTAATTGTCATCGTTGAGGGATATTGTACTGATCGCGTTTGAGTAATTTTTGGTACTTGTCAAACTCAAATAACGGTATATCGGTACGAAACCGAGAAGTACTGCTTTAGAGGATTCTAAAATCAACATTGTAATTGCTGTATTTGAACTCTCCGTTGAAACGGTAGCTTGCAGCGTACAATTATTTGATGCGATACTATTATAGCTGATTCTCAACGTAAGTAGTGCAAGAGAGATAGGTCGAGGATGATTGTCATTGTTGTAAAACAGAAGCGAACGAGCAATCACGGATGTGCGATAAACGTCGTGGAAGCAAAGATTAAAAAAATGCGATGCCCTACTTTACAGATTGCTGTATAAAGTATAGACACAAGGGGCCATACTTGAATTATCGTAAGTTCGATTATAGGAGTTTTGAAGCTTTTTCCCCTGCACAAGGTTCCGCAAGATATCTTACTTCCCCTTTCCTTTGCCTAATTTTTATGCATTCCTCTTGCCGTACCTTCATTCTGTTAAATTTTCTTCTGTCATATTTCGCTTTCTTATTCGAAATACTGTGAAAGAAAACCGAAGTCGGAAAGCCCCCTTTGTAATATAAATGAAAATTATTCCTGACTTTAGCCTCATTACAATATACGATAATACGGTGTCTTAAAATATTCAGTACAATAAAAATACGAACACGAGAGTCGCGTATTAAAAAATTGTCATAGACAAAGCATCGAGTACAATAACTTCTTTTTATTAAAATTAATCGAGGGAAATTGGTTTTTTTGAATTTCGACGTCTCTTTCAACAGACGGTATGAATATACCGAACGCTACTTTCTTTCGGTGCGATCGAGTTTGCTATACAAGCTGGAGACCACACAGAAACATGTGGCGACTCCGGGGGTCTTCTTTAACGGAGATGGTAGGGCCGTATACATCATACATGCTTATACATAGGCATATTGTACCCTACCGAAGTATAATCGTTCTCGAAAATGGCCCAGCCTCGACGATTTTAGATAAGAAAATGAGGTAATTAATAATAAGATCCGTGAACAACGATTGATATCAGGTATTTCGATGTATAACCAACAATAACCTGTACCAAATCTTTTAAAGTGGTTCTTCACGAAAGTAAATTATCACGTTCGAATAGTTTTCACCTAAACAGTTAAATACCTGTATCACGATCGCTTTCGTTGTGCGCAAAACTTAGGCAGGTGGAAATCCATAGGACAATATTCCCGTATGGAAGAGATGCACGCATGATGATTATATCCGACCTTTGTCTGTTATGTCTTACTTATCCATTTCATCGTTAATAATTGCAGTTTAAAGTGAAAGAAAAAATTGTCCCGTATACCTTGTCTACTTATCACGACGACCGTTGACGTGTAATAATAATATTTCCCATCAAGTCGAATATGGGTATACGCGGTGTGTTATATCACAGCCCAATTTAAATTCTGTACAATTCATTCTTCCTGCCGGGATACACGCTTATGGCTCCATATCCTGCGTAGGTTCGATTTGTTTCACGTGTCACGTTGCGGCGACACTCGTTACAAATGAATCGTAAACATGACGGGAGCTGGACAGATTTCGACGAGATGTCCCCGTCGTATAAAACTGTTCTTTTACAATATACATCCCATCGTCGCATGTGTTTGCGTTAGGGGGTCCTATGCCTCGCCATCTTGAATCTATTTATTTCGACACCCGCATAATGCCGTACGTACGATGCTTATACGTCTCGTGACCCGGCCACCATGGCAATTCGAACTGTACAACAGTAATGTGGTTATTCCATGAAATCTAACTGAAAATTATAAAGGCTGCGGTATATCGTAACGTTGATAATCGCTCGTTTATACCGGCTACTGCCGCGCTTTATCGCGCGCTTTTTGCGATACGACGATGACGGAATGTACTTGTGCTGTTTTCTGCGACTCTCGGAATTGGCAAAACAAAGAGTCATCTAAACCGGAAATGTCGATTAAAAAAATTGATCTTTGTAACTAAGTGTGCATACTTTCGTAACCGATGGCGTGATTTACGGTCGTATTTTCTGCTGGTACTAGTAAATTATCCATCGATAATTAACTGTAGAATGCAAGCGGAAGCAATAATTTAAGATAATTGATTAGGAATCATGCATTTTTCTATGCAGAGGGGCTCTTCAAGCAGGTCTTAGCATATAGGTTCAAGAGAGCTAGTCATAAAGAAAAAAACTTTTATCATTCAGAGAAAAAAAAATTAACAGACATACACTGAAAACGCGTTTTAACCGCCATTTTCTGCTTCTATAGTCAAATTCAAATTTATTCAGGCATAGGGAAACCTTAATAATTGGAATGTGACTAATGAACAACGTCTATAATAATACAATATATATATACATGCTCTATTTGTGTTTCAGGAAAGAAAATTTGCTATAAATCGAAGAAAAATGGCAGTCTGCGTCGCCATAATTTAAAATGCTATCAACCACTTGGAACAATGTGCTACGTAATAGTAACCGGTCGCAGTCTCTTTTGGACATTAATGTCCCTGAGTGCTGTGTTAGCTATGTTCTCGGCATTGATGACTCCAAGATGGCTGGCAGGGCCCCCGACTAGTGAAGATATCGGTGAGACTTTCCGAACTGTTTCAATCATAACGAACCATTATATGCAATAATGCCGAAAATACAGTGCCGTTTTTGATTTCACGTAGAAAATGCTACCGCACTTCATGGCAAACCAAATTGGGAGGATTTTAATTTTGATGGTCTTGCGACACTTTCCTCGACATCTCCTGACTGTTGGAAAGCCGCATTCTTCTTCCTGGCACTTGGATTGGCCGTAATGACAGCCACGGTAGTAGCCGCATTGATAGGTTGCTGCGTCCAGAGTGTTGGCAAGAAGAGTATTTTCGACTTAGCTGGCGTTGCACAATCGATTGCGGGTAGGTGAAAAAAGATATTGAGAAAAAAAATGTACTATATTTCACGGGATATTGGTATGTAAGTAATTGGCTGAAAAAGTGGATGATTTTTGTGACGGCTCCATATTTTAGGCCTACACCTTACTTCCATTCCAGAAAATCGTATAACGTCACGTAATACGGACTAAAATCTGCGTGGAAAGGCACTGAATAATTTTAAAAACCTGCGTTTGGATTCGTTTCTTAGCTTTGGATTCTTTGCAGAACAGAATAAACAGCCAGAAAGACAACATAAAATCCCCTATAACCTTTTCACCATAGACGTAAAATCCACAATAGCCATCACATCAGAAAATTATTTTTCGTAATTAGAAAGAAAAAAAATTTTAAATCGAATATTGTGCCCAGATATGATTTTCCCTGCTACATTAAAACCCATTCCTAATCTGTAAGAATTTACTTCAATTGTTTTAAGGTATCATGTATCTCCTTGGGATGATTTTGTACGTTGCGGGTTGGGGCTCAAGCAAAATTCAAGGGCTTTGCGGTGATGAAGCAGTGCCTTTTTACCTGGGAAACTGCAGTCTTGGTAAGATATACCTGCGTGTATAATTGCATATTTAGTGATTGTGTGTAGCAGATAATCCTAAATCTTTGTGATTTTTTGCTAACCTATATATAATACAGTTTATCCACTCGGTCTAGTCACACCCTTCGCAATAATTGTTGGATAATATCAAATTTTTAATATCATGATGAAAACAATGGGCTTGATCCTTTATTTTCGCTGTGACATTACTTTCTATGACGTATGAGATACTGCTAAACCAAATAGACAAACTGTACACCAACTGATTTGCGATAAACTTCTTGATGGAACGTTACGTCAAATTCGCAGTACACGAAAAAAATCAAAATATACTGAGACAGATTCGACTTGATGTCTGCCAATTCGAATGTTAAGATAAAACTAAATGATTGATAACTCAAATCTATCCGAATTAATCGTTTTATTGTCTCGAATATCACGTGCCTGTGGATTTGGGTTCGTTCAATTTGTTTAAGTTTGCATTCTACGTTACGCAATTTCAATTCACTCCAATCTGTAATATGCAATTCCGTCTCGAACCATTCATATTCTGCGAAAAAACACATTGAACCAGTCGTGCAAGCTTGTTATCGATTATATGTAACTTTGCTATCGAAAAACAGTTTCAACTGGATTCAAGTTTTCTGCTGTTTTTAGACCGTACTCCCCCCTAATAACACAAAACAACTATGAACAATTTTAGATCTCTAACTATCAACTAAATTCTAAAAACTGCAAAGTCTTCACCTCGCCAAATTCACTTCTAAGTGTGTTACCCAAAATATAACATCATGTAAAAGAACCAATCGCCGTTGTGCTTTACTTGAAAGTACCAAACACCCACTATTATAATTTTGATGTGCCGAAAGTTCCGATCAATCAAACATGATAGAAACAATACTTCAGTTGCCACTACTACTGAGTTCCAATGATTTTTGGAGAGTGAATAAAACCTGAATGCACACTTAAATTTGAGACTCAAAATAACTCGATTCTGGGCAAATCTGAGGCACATAAATTATAAGCGATGCGCTGTCAATTTCTTGAAATTCATGTATTTTCAGGCTGGGCATCCTACTTGGCTGTGCTAGGAGTACTCCTGACATTTGCGTCTGCGGTTTTCAGCAGCCAGGCTGAAAAATCAACGGCCAGTGATAAAGTACAGGACCAGATAAACGAAGGGAAGACTCTTATTTGCCTAGCCTAGTTTGTAAGATTAGAGCCCAAGCCTAGCCGGCGTGATAGATTTGAAACGTCAGTTTGAAAATATTATCCGAAATCATCATGTACGTTGATTATAGATGTAACATTTTACATGTAAGCTAACGAATACTTATTTACCACAAACGGCTGATATTGCTACTCCTTTAAGGAATTATGGCTTTGTGAGGATAATGCAGTGAAATGTTGTGAGTGATGCTGAGAAAAATTTTTAAACATACACGTACAATTCAAAAACTTTACGCAGTCAATTTTTTTTTGCGCTTTTCCGAATTAGATTGATACATAATCATGAATATGACACGTGATTGAATATGGAGAAAATGTTGATACTGAAAAAGTTGCACCTGAAACGAGGGTTTGACTTCTCATGTATGCATAAAATAAGATAATTAAGAATATAAGACGTATGTTTTGTTTCCCATTACACACTGTAATTTCAAAGACTATATACAAATATATTCTGATTATACAAATAAACAAACGACCTAATTATTGTTTCCTGGACTACCAAGTTCGAAATTAGAACATACATTCATCGCCATCTTCCGTCTCCGTCTAAATACCTGAGCTATCTCTGTTCAGTCTGTGTGCATTATTTACGTGGTGAAAATTGTACTTTCGATTCATATGACCCCTTCCCGACTAATTGGAAACCCAGCAACGCGAAAAACACAGCGAAGAGAGCGTCGAATCAACAGAAGAGAGAATACGAAGGATAGAACACCTGCTGAGGAATGTCGAAAACACTAGTTCTCGTTTTTTGGCTGTAACTTATGATGCGTTGGTCGCAGCGTATCGGGACTGCGCTAAATCGATTCGTCTCGCAAAATTGCGTCCGAATAGTGCCAGAAAAAATTTATGCCAGCACTTATTAAATATTAATCCTCACGTAATATTTTTGATATGTTCTGATACTAAAAATATTTATTGCTATTCCAGGTACAACCCGAGGTGGTTATCAGTGGTTGTTCGAGGTGGTTAGCGATTGTTGGAGGTGGTCGGAGGTGGACGAGGAGGAGGACGAACTGAACTGAGTCTCAAAGCCCTGTTGACATAAAAGCAGCTATTCGACAGAAATTATAGTTTATAGTTTACACAGCCCATTGCATGATATTTCATTACAAATACACATGTTTCAATGTATTTAGAAATAATTTATAAAATATACGATAAAATTGATGCACCGGATCATCGTCGACTTTAACTTTTGAAATGTCCTACCATTTTCGAACACCTCCTACCTCCCCCTGCCACCTCCGACCATCAATGGCCACTTTCGACCACCCCCTATCACCTTCTGCCAGCGCCGACCACCTCCTACCATTTCCGAACACCTCCAACCATCCTATTTAGCTATATTAGCAGATTAGCTATGATATGAAAAGAGAAGAATTATTCATTTCGAAATGGGATTCTATTCGACGCGCGCTCGATGTATTCCATAACATTAGTATTCATAATTATTCCAACAACTTTTCATTTGCTCTCTCGATCTTGAATTTTCATAGGCATAGAATCGAAACGTTGTTTTAGCTGGTCGCAAGTGAAGTATCTGCGTTGGGTAGAGGAGCAGAATTGTTTTTCGAAAAGTATTCGGATGGAAAAAAATTCAGAGTAACTTTAATACATCACGGATGCGCTAATTTTGAACGAGATGAAATGGATGCTTCGTATATGAGACGGTATTTAACGCTGCGTAGTGGTTTAAAGACCTAGAAAGGTGATAGGGAGAGAAAGAACGACGCTTCTTAACACTTCGAGTGTATTTTAACACACATTTGAAAGATACGAGCGAAATTTTTCATCATCCAACTGTCGCAGAACGGCAGCGTTATTAGCCGACCCGTATCTTCAGTCAACGGCTGACCATCGAAGGGCCTGGCCGCTTGAGTCTGGAATCGGCAGGAGAGATAAAGTGCGTATTTCTTGTATGAAATGTGAAAGCTAAAATCATTATACATCATATCATATCATCATACCTCATACATCGTACATCATACATCGTACATCATACATCATCATACATAGTATCAAAGTTCGAAACCATAGTTTGGATGTCGGACGTTCAGAAAGTGACGTCACCAATTCAAAATCAGCTAGCCGAATTCCTCAGTCTGGAAACAACCGCGCAGTAGAGCGGACGGATGAGAGGCGCGCTCCGCAAATTTCGAGTACCGGGTTCTCAACCTCCCGGATCCCGCGCTTCAGTTCGCTACGTATTTCGAGTCCCGGGTTCTCAACCTCCCGGATCTCGCGCTTCGGGTCCGCTACGCGGTGAAACTCGACTTCCAGGATAAGCGCTCCGTGGTTCCTGGTTCATGTTTACAATAAATTATTTCAATTCGTTTTTCGCGCAACCCCAAATTCGGTGGCTGTCGGTCCGCTAATAAAATTTCTCGACTTCCAGGATAAGCGCTCCGTGGTTCCTGGTTCATGTTTACAATAAATTATTTCAATTCGTTTTTCGCGCAAGCCGAAATTCACTAGCTGTCGGTCCGCTAATAAAATTTCTCGACTTCCAGGATAAGCGCTCCGTGGTTCCTGGTTCATGTTTACAATAAATTATTTCAATTCGTTTTTCGCGCAACCCCAAATTCGGTGGCTGTCGGTCCGCTAATAAAATTTCTCGACTTCCAGGATAAGCGCTCCGTGGTTCCTGGTTCATGTTTACAATAAATTATTTCAATTCGTTTTTCGCGCAAGCCGAAATTCAGTAGCTGTCGGTCCGCTAATAAAATTTCTCGACTTCCAGGATAAGCGCTCCGTGGTTCTTGGTTCATGTTTACAATAAATTATTTCAATTCGTGTTTCGCGCAACCCCAAATTCGGTAGCTGTCGGTCCGCTAATAAAATTTCTCGACTTCCAGGATAAGCGCTCCGTGGTTCCTGGTTCATGTTTACAATAAATTATTTCAATTCGTTTTTCGCGCAACCCCAAATTCGGTGGCTGTCGGTCCGCTAATAAAATTTCTCGACTTCCAGGATAAGCGCTCCGTGGTTCCTGGTTCATGTTTACAATAAATTATTTCAATTCGTTTTTCGCGCAAGCCGAAATTCACTAGCTGTCGGTCCGCTAATAAAATTTCTCGACTTCCAGGATAAGCGCTCCGTGGTTCCTAGTTCATGTTTACAATAAATTATTTCAATTCGTTTTTCGCGCAACCCCAAATTCGGTGGCTGTCGGTCCGCTAATAAAATTTCTCGACTTCCAGGATAAGCGCTCCGTGGTTCCTGGTTCATGTTTACAATAAATTATTTCAATTCGTTTTTCGCGCAACCCCAAATTCGGTGGCTGTCGGTCCGCTAATAAAATTTCTCGACTTCCAGGATAAGCGCTCCGTGGTTCCTGGTTCATGTTTACAATAAATTATTTCAATTCGTTTTTCGCGCAACCCCAAATTCGGTGGCTGTCAGTCCGCTAATAAAATTTCTCGACTTCCAGGATAAGCGCTCCGTGGTTCCTGGTTCATGTTTACAATAAATTATTTCAATTCGTTTTTCGCGCAACCCCAAATTCGGTGGCTGTCGGTCCGCTAATAAAATTTCTCGACTTCCAGGATAAGCGCTCCGTGGTTCCTGGTTCATGTTTACAATAAATTATTTCAATTCGTTTTTCGCGCAACCCCAAATTCGGTGGCTGTCGGTCCGCTAATAAAATTTCTCGACTTCCAGGATAAGCGCTCCGTGGTTCCTGGTTCATGTTTACAATAAATTATTTCAATTCGTTTTTCGCGCAAGCCGAAATTCACTAGCTGTCGGTCCGCTAATAAAATTTCTCGACTTCCAGGATAAGCGCTCCGTGGTTCCTAGTTCATGTTTACAATAAATTATTTCAATTCGTTTTTCGCGCAACCCCAAATTCGGTGGCTGTCGGTCCGCTAATAAAATTTCTCGACTTCCAGGATAAGCGCTCCGTGGTTCCTGGTTCATGTTTACAATAAATTATTTCAATTCGTTTTTCGCGCAACCCCAAATTCGGTGGCTGTCGGTCCGCTAATAAAATTTCTCGACTTCCAGGATAAGCGCTCCGTGGTTCCTGGTTCATGTTTACAATAAATTATTTCAATTCGTTTTTCGCGCAACCCCAAATTCGGTGGCTGTCAGTCCGCTAATAAAATTTCTCGACTTCCAGGATAAGCGCTCCGTGGTTCCTGGTTCATGTTTACAATAAATTATTTCAATTCGTTTTTCGCGCAACCCCAAATTCGGTGGCTGTCGGTCCGCTAATAAAATTTCTCGACTTCCAGGATAAGCGCTCCGTGGTTCCTGGTTCATGTTTACAATAAATTATTTCAATTCGTTTTTCGCGCAACCCCAAATTCGGTGGCTGTCAGTCCGCTAATAAAATTTCTCGACTTCCAGGATAAGCGCTCCGTGGTTCCTGGTTCATGTTTACAATAAATTATTTCAATTCGTTTTTCGCGCAACCCCAAATTCGGTGGCTGTCGGTCCGCTAATAAAATTTCTCGACTTCCAGGATAAGCGCTCCGTGGTTCCTGGTTCATGTTTACAATAAATTATTTCAATTCGTTTTTCGCGCAACCCCAAATTCGGTAGCTGTCGGTCCGCTAATAAAATTTCTCGACTTCCAGGATAAGGTTGCTGGGTGAGTAAAACACTTTTATAATATTTGATGGCAATTGTAATTATATTTCATCTGAAATATTACAAACTTGTCACGTTTACAATAAATTATTTCAATTCATTTTTCGTGCAAGCACATATTCAGTAGCTATGAATAATCTTGTACAATTTATTATATTATCAATTAATTGATTAATTACATTAATCCTTACACAATATTTTTGATGTGTTCCTATACTAAAAATATTTATTACTATTGCAGGTATTACCCGAGGTGGTCGGAGGTGGACGAGGAGGAGGACCAGGTGGACGAGGAGGAGGACGAGGTGGACGAGGAGGAGGCGGGGTGGGTCGTGGGAGAGGACCTCTCCTCTCCTCAGAGGAGGGGAGGGGGAGGGGCAGGGAAGTGGGCGAGGCGGGCGGGGAGGGGGAAGGGACGGGAAGGGAAGGGACGGGAAGGGAAGGGAAGGGAAGGGAAGGGAGGGGGAGGGGGAGGGGGGGGGGGGAGGGGGGAGGGGCGGGAGGGAGGGAGGGAGGGAGAGAGGGAGGGAGGGAGGGAGGGCGGGCGGGAGGGAGGGAGGGAGTGGACGACGGATGTCAGTGCAAGTCCCCCACACGCCCACCCACCCGCCCGGCCCTTCCCTCTCCCTCCGCCCTCCCTCCCTCCCTCCCTCCCTCCCTCCCTCTCCCGCCCCCTCCCCTTCCCTTCCCTTCCCTTCCCTTCCCTTCCCTTCCCTTCCCTTCCCTTCCCTTCCCTTCCCTTCCCTTCCCTTCCCTTCCCTTCCCTTCCCTTCCCGTCCCTTCCCTTCCCGTCCCTTCCCCCTCCCCGCCCGCCTCGCCCACTTCCCTGCCCCTCCCCCTCCCCTCCTCTGAGAAGAGGAGAGGTCCTCTCCCACGACCCACCCCGCCTCCTCCTCGTCCACCTCGTCCTCCTCCTCGTCCACCTGGTCCTCCTCCTCGTCCACCTCCGACCACCTCGGGTAATACCTGGAATAGTAATAAATATTTTTAGTATAGGAACACATCAAAAATATTGTGTAAGGATTAATGTAATTAATCAATTAATTGATAATATAATAAATTGTACAAGATTATTCATAGCTACTGAATATGTGCTTGCACGAAAATTGAATTGAAATAATTTATTGTAAACGTGACAAGTTTGTAATATTTCAGATGAAATATAATTACAATTGCCATCAAATATTATAAAAGTGTTTTACTCACCCAGCACAAATCCTCGTCCTCCTCGTCCTCCTCCTCGTCCACCTCCGACCACCTTCAACCACCTCAGGTTATACCTTGAATAGTAATAAATATTTTCAGTATAAGAACACATCGAAAATATTGTGTAAGGATTATTATAATTGAGTAATTGATTAAATAATTAATTAATAATATAATAAATTGTATAAGCTTATTCGTAGCAACTGAATTTGTGCTTGCACGAAAAATGAATTGAAATAATTTATTGTAAAGGTGACAAGTTTGTAATATTTCTGATGAAATATAATTACAATTGCCATGAAATATTATAAAAGTGTTTTACTCACCGAGCACAAATCCTCGTCCTTCTCCTCCTGAATCACCGAGATTACCCGCAACCACCCCTAACTACCTCCAACGAAAACCGCCAACCACCTCGAGTTATACCTCGAATACTAATAAATATTTTCAGCGTGAGAACAAATCAAAAATAATGTGTAAGGTTTGATATAATTTTTTTATCGACATATTTTACCAAAAAGATTATGAGAAGATTGTAAAGTTATAGGAATTTGATTAGCGCACTGACAGCTACTGAATTTGGGCTTGCGCGAAAAACGAATTGAAATAATTTATTGTAAACATGAACCAGGAACCACGGAGCGCTTATCCTGGAAGTCGAGAAATTTTATTAGCGGACCGACAGCTACTGAATTTCGGCTTGCGCGAAAAACGAATTGAAATAATTTATTGTAAACATGAACCAGGAACCACGGAGCGCTTATCCTGGAAGTCGAGAAATTTTATTAGCGGACTGACAGCTACCGAATTTGGGGTTGCGCGAAACACGAATTGAAATAATTTATTATAAACATGAACCAAGAACCACGGAGCGCTTATCCTGGAAGTCGAGAAATTTTATTAGCGGACCGACAGCTACTGAATTTCGGCTTGCGCGAAAAACGAATTGAAATAATTTATTGTAAACATGAACCAGGAACCACGGAGCGCTTATCCTGGAAGTCGAGAAATTTTATTAGCGGACCGACAGCCACCGAATTTGGGGTTGCGCGAAAAACGAATTGAAATAATTTATTGTAAACATGAACCAGGAACCACGGAGCGCTTATCCTGGAAGTCGAGAAATTTTATTAGCGGACCGACAGCCACCGAATTTGGGGTTGCGCGAAAAACGAATTGAAATAATTTATTGTAAACATGAACCAGGAACCACGGAGCGCTTATCCTGGAAGTCGAGTTTCACCGCGTAGCGGACCCGAAGCGCGAGATCCGGGAGGTTGAGAACCCGGGACTCGAAATACGTAGCGAACTGAAGCGCGGGATCCGGGAGGTTGAGAACCCGGTACTCGAAATTTGCGGAGCGCGCCTCTCATCCGTCCGCTCTACTGCGCGGTTGTTTCCAGACTGAGGAATTCGGCTAGCTGATTTTGAATTGGTGACGTCACTTTCTGAACGTCCGACATCCAAACTATGGTTTCGAACTTTGATACTATGTATGATGATGTATGATGTACGATGTATGATGTACGATGTATGAGGTATGATGATATGATATGATGTATAATGATTTTAGCTTTCACATTTCATACAAGAAATACGCACTTTATCTCTCCTGCCGATTCCAGACTCAAGCGGCCAGGCCCTTCGATGGTCAGCCGTTGACTGAAGATACGGGTCGGCTAATAACGCTGCCGTTCTGCGACAGTTGGATGATGAAAAATTTCGCTCGTATCTTTCAAATGTGTGTTAAAATACACTCGAAGTGTTAAGAAGCGTCGTTCTTTCTCTCCCTATCACCTTTCTAGGTCTTTAAACCACTACGCAGCGTTAAATACCGTCTCATATACGAAGCATCCATTTCATCTCGTTCAAAATTAGCGCATCCGTGATGTATTAAAGTTACTCTGAATTTTTTTCCATCCGAATACTTTTCGAAAAACAATTCTGCTCCTCTACCCAACGCAGATACTTCACTTGCGACCAGCTAAAACAACGTTTCGATTCTATGCCTATGAAAATTCAAGATCGAGAGAGCAAATGAAAAGTTGTTGGAATAATTATGAATACTAATGTTATGGAATACATCGAGCGCGCGTCGAATAGAATCCCATTTCGAAATGAATAATTCTTCTCTTTTCATATCATAGCTAATCTGCTAATATAGCTAAATAGGATGGTTGGAGGTGTTCGGAAATGGTAGGAGGTGGTCGGCGCTGGCAGAAGGTGATAGGGGGTGGTCGAAAGTGGCCATTGATGGTCGGAGGTGGCAGGGGGAGGTAGGAGGTGTTCGAAAATGGTAGGACATTTCAAAAGTTAAAGTCGACGATGATCCGGTGCATCAATTTTATCGTTACAGATTTTCGTTTCCCATGAGGCGTAGAGTATTCAACAACGATAATGCAGTCCTTAAAATTCATCATTCATCTCTGACTGGAAAGCTAATTCGCAAGGCGTGGTATTCTATTCTATTTGCATTATTAGAAAAATACCCGTACTCTACATACACTGTTTCTAATCTTTTGCTACCTTTGGTTTAATCCCCATGCTTCCACAGCACGATTAGTCGGAAATGTTTTTGATTATCCATAATAAAATAAAAGAAGTAACAAAGCCTAAATTTATTGTTAAAGCTCTAATAAATACATCAAACTGCGGTCGAATTCATTTATCATTTGCAGATGACCTCTGTATATTTGATAAATTATTCCTAAATACATTGAAACATATGTACTTATAATGAAATATCATGCAATGGGCTGTGTAAACTATAAACTATAATTTCTATCGAATAGCTGCTTTTATGTCAACAGGGCTTTGAGACTCAGTTCAGTTCATCCTCCTCCTCGTCCACCTCCGACCACCTCCAACAATCGCCAACCACCTCGAACAACCACCGATAACCACCTCGGGTTGTACCTGGAATAGCAATAAATATTTTCAGTATAAGAACACATCAAAAACATTGCGTAAGGATTCATATAATCACAGGTTTTGTTTTTTGGCTGTAACTTTTGATTCGCTGCTCGCAGCGTATTCGGACTGCGCCCAATCGATTTCTCTCGCAAAATTACGTCGACATAGTGCATGAAAGAATTTATTCCAGCACTTTTCGAAATCGCGAAAATTTTCACCAAAAACACAAAGGGGTTAGCCTTACTTTTTTTTTGGGCAAAAAACTTTTGGTCTCAGATTCGATTCAAATGACCCTTATCTGACCAATTGGACCCTCAGGAACTCAGAAATCGCGGCGAAAAGAGCGTAGGACCAACAGGAGAGAAATGGCGAGCGAAAAAGCACCTGCTGAAAAATGTCGAAAATTCAGGTTCTGGTTTTTTGGCTGTAACTTTTGACCCACCGCTCGCAGCGTATTCTGACTGCGCCCAATCGATTTTTCTCGGAAAATTACCTCGGTATAATGCATCGAAGAATTGATTCCAGCAATACTAAGAATATCCTGAAACGTGCATAGATGTTACGTTTTATGTGTATCATTACAGCGAAATCTCAAATATGTTCCAGTTGTATGAAATACTGTCAGAATAAAATGATTATATGATAAGTTAATCATCGATGATGGATCACAGAGTAATGCAGTGATTTTATTTTGTTATATATTGTTAAGTATGAACGTCAATTTCTAGCCTGGTTATTTTTAAACGATAAAGTGTAACAGAGCTACCTAAAGTGCTGTTTGCTCGTCAGCATTACAAATGAGGACCAAGACGAGATTCAGAAACTCTTTGATGTCACACTTTTTATCCTAGCAATCTTATATGCACAATGAACAGGCAAACGACGAAATTCTCGAACTTTCGAAAATTGAAAAATTATCTCTTCAAATCTCTGGCCCTTCAAGGGTCCGCACTATTTAGCCATGGTGTGGCACAATTTTTGTAATAAGCAATAAATTATGTACGTACATCGTATTAGTTATACGTCAGAATGTTCAACCATCAATGGTGTATAATAGTAGGGTTTGGCTCGGATGAATCGTCCAAAGAATCAGACTGAGTCTTTGGAAAGAAAAGATATATGTGAAAGATAATTATAATAAATGAGGTAGGATAAGAAAATTAATTGAAATTAGAAGAATAATCGTGGTGTTATAACATGACTAGCTCTGTATCGGAAAAATCTGAAAAGTACAGTGTTAATTCGTTGTTGATTGAGGAGGTTTGTCCAGAAATGTAGGCACAATTTGGTTATTTTCAAAGGTGAGTAGACAACGTGTCGAAACTTGAAGGAAGTAGTACACATAATGCGTTTCATGATTGTAAACGAACGATTCGCTTGGAGAAAATAGCGCAAGCTAGGCGCTGCGGAAAAGATTGCACGAACTAGGCGCAATCAAGTACAGTGCATGAATTAAATGCTCTCAAGAAAGTTGGACAAACTCGGTGCGATAAAGTAAAAGAGGGTACTAATTGTCAACCTGTTATTTAACCAAGATATGGGGTCTTTCGATAATCCAAGCTGATGTCAACTCGGCGCTGGTCAGACGAGCAGTGAGTGTCGCTCCGCGGTGGCACTTTTATAAGAAGTGGTTGGTCGCATCATCGAGGGTTCAGCAGTCGCTCGGTGACGTTACAATTCTAGGATAGCGACTGACAGATTCTCTCCTCCCTTGCCGAATTATACTCGGGTGATCATTCATTCGTTGTAGGCGGGAGTGAATTCGATAGCGTAAATTTATACATACATAATTTATTGATTTAATCACAATAAAAAAAAAAAAAAAATATTCAACAATTTTTTCGTCGAAAAAAAGCTAAGCCCCTTTGGATTTGTGGTCCAAATTTTTACCGTATTCAATAACGCTGGACATTGACTCTTTTTATTGGCTCTTAACTCCAACGTGCCTAATTAGCACGATAAAAATAATCAGGCCTCTATTTTAATATTTTCAGTAATCATTACCCTGACCAAACATGTTAATTTTTGGAGTATTTTTACAAAGGATTAATCACTGTTATAATCTGGTATAGATGCAAACGCCCCGTAATTTTATGTGAGCTTTGTTATCTCTTTTAATCTCATATAATCCTTGTAATCTTGTAGTCTATTAAAATAATTATCGAAGAAGTTATTGAATTTAGTTTTTCTTATAAAGAAAGTAAGAAAAATGACTAGCTCCCTACCCTCATATAAACAAATGAATAGAATCATTTAGAAAACAATTTATTGTTCGTATATTTGGAAAAATAAGTAATACTTTCTACATGTTAGTTCTAGTTCTTAATAGTAAATTTCCTCTCACAGTCAGAAAATTTTTTGTTTGAGCAATAATCGTTTTAGATTCCGTTTGTTGTTTAAGCAGTCAGCACTGATGATGAAAACCGAATGCTGTACACTTTGAGGCTGCAAATGAAACTCTTTCGCTCTCGTATATGGGAAAAATCAATATCACTGAAAATATTTTTACTCTTGGCCCCAATTAAAATACTGATTGTAGGGGAAATTAATTAATATACGCAATACTGGCGTGGAGAATATATGAATCTGCATAAGAGAGCAGTGATTTCATTTATTAAAATATAGTACAGTTCGTCATATTCTCAAATTATCTTTCATTACATCGTATGTTAAAATGGCCTGTAGTTGTTTTCGATAATACCTTCACAATTAGGTTAACGTTTTTCAGAAAGCTTGCATTTAATTCTCATCGTGAAGACCATTTTTACAAAAATGAAATGAGTTTTTTTCGTTCCCATTTTGATGACCTTGGTTGATATTTAAACTATCCCAAATATATCCGAACAAAATTAATTATAAACTTTTTCTAAGTCTGAATTAACTGTAGACTGAATTACGGTTTATGATTTGGTATAAAAGAGAGCTGATTAGAATATAACCGAATACATAGTAGGCCGATTTTAAACCAAATAAATATGCAGACCGAGAAAACTAGATTTAATGTTCCAATATTTTTCACTTACTTTAATAATATTTTCTCATTGCCTAAACCTGATAGCATTATTTCGGAAATATTTTACTCAGCCGTTTTTTTTGTGTGAAAATTATTTCCCATTTATCTCTCCGATATCGAAGTAGTCGCGTTGAAATTTGTTTGATATGGCAATGCGAAATTATAGTTGAGCATGGCAAAACACGCGGATATAGTTGGACCTCAATCTATTTGGCTTAAAGAATTAACGAAAAATGAAAACTCATCCATGCAGCAAGAGCAATATGATAATTTATTATGCTGCTTTCATTATTTATGAGTTTTCCTCTCGTGTCAATACTTTATTCAACCAAAGTCATCCCGACAATACAAATAATACGCTTTTCAATAAAATGTGGCATAAATAATAATAAACGATGTGAGTATATCAGACGAATGAAGAATGTGTGCAATGTCTGTCACCAAATTTTTATCCAGAAGAAATTATCACGAAGCTCAATTATTTACTTTTTTATACTATTTTCATCTGCTGAATGTGTTCCTTTTTTCACACATATTCAGTACAAAAGATGGATACTGAATAAAATGATAAACACTTGAATAAAATCAGGTATATCTGAATATAAATTACTATTAAAGTATCAAAAAGCCCCAATTGCAGGACGCAATATTTACGAATTATTAAAATTTCAAGTAATTCACAAATTCAAATTAACGTTGCACTCATTCTTGAGAAAATAACATTGTTCATGTATGTGTAATTTTGATGGCGCGTTGCATAAAATGTCATGATGTCATGCATTTACAATTACAAAAAACTTAAGGCTAAAAAAAAAATAATCGCAGAGTAGAATCAGACAATCGTATGGCAAAATGTATTGATTTCAATGGATTTTCGATAGATTAATCATCTGCTTCAAACGCAATAATAATATCTGATAAAAATGTAAACCATTAAAAGTTGCAAGAACCCAAAATGTAATTAAGGTGAAAATATAAATAACCCTTTGAAAACAAATACAAAATCACAACAAATTTTGCGGTGCTTGAAACTCAATTATTTTGAAAATTCTGTTGTTAGGGGACAGCTAACGAAGTTTCAGTGTGTTGTGATTTCACCACCTGGATGCGTGAAGGGAAGAGAACTAATGATTCGGTACCGGCTTCACTATGTGTTCAAGCATATCAAAGTATCGATATTTTAATGAACGTAATTGATAATTAACGACGTAAATATACAAAATTTTATTAAATATAAATAACTTAGTATTCTTGGGTAAAAAGTGTATTTCGAGTCAACGTTTCTGACCTGCCGTGACCTCATTACCACAGTATTTTTAAACGAGATTCTAGTCGAATTTCACCCATTTATTAACTTATGCAATTATCTTTCTGTTTATTAAGGCATTGAGGCATGATGCGGCGGACTTTTAATTACATATGTGATGGTAACGCATTATTTCATTAGGAAAACTAACAATCCCTGAAATAAGATGTTTAATTTTAATTTTAGAGCTTTGAAACTTTTAACGCATCATTAATCTTTGGAGATTTAAGGACCTAGTGCAGTTTTCTTTAATACAAACACAAACATACGGTCGTGATGTCAGTCGACAAATTCGTCACGTGATTCAGCACGAATACTTGATTTTTGTTTTTCTTTCATTACTTATAAAAATGCATAGTCTCACCACAAAGTTATGTTTTAGTAAGTACAAATCGCTCGTCAATTTTTGTTTTTGTCAAGTACCTCGATCATCCATCTTCAATTAATTTCCTATAAGCTTCGTGGCTTTGATCTTCAAATTTTGGCATGTTACAAATAGTCGTTAAAACGGAAGGACCTGTGAATGCTGCGATGGTAAATTCAAATACAAATTTTTCTATCTCAGACATCACAAATCTATATTTGTGTTTCTATACGCACCTATTTATATGACTAGACTAGGGCCTTAATTGTAAATTCATTCATCATATGTAATTTTTTCATTTAATCTAAGGACTTTTGCATGGAAATACTTTTTAGCACATGTATGAATAGCTATAGGAACTGATTCTTCGAATCTAGATATTGTTTGCTACAACGCATGCATATAGAATATTTCGAATGACCCAACAGAGTTTAAAAATCACAGTGTGTATCTACCTTGGGAATTTCGAAAAATAATCATTTCGAGTCCGTATTTGGATCTAGCGATTGGTTTTTCGCTCCGTTGACACTAAAAAAAAGTCTGAGCTATAAACTTACTGAATCACCGATGTCTGAAGTTTTACTATTCGCGCTGTTCGCAGAGATTTACGTTAATTGTAGGAAAAACTTTGACTCCTGGATATCCCGAATCGAAACGAACATTTATCATACGTAGATATATGTCTGCACTGAGGGATGCATTAATGTAAATATTCGGTTGCCCATGAATTCAATCCTTAACTATTAGAGGTCAGTTTTTGCAAAATTTGTTAGAATACATATTAATTCGACGGATTTTTAACATAATGTAAAGACAAAAGAGTATAAAATAATATTATAAGAAAGTACTCTGCTTCAAGAAGTTTAGCATATAATAAACACGACAAATATGAAATATTGCAAATATTCCACATTAACGTGAAGAGCCGACACAATTATTTATAACAGTTGGAATCTTTTGCCGTTTTCAACACCAAAACGATTTTTAAATTTACCATTTACAAGCAAAGCCATGTGTATTTAAATTATTTATAACATAAGTATATACATAACATGTAACTTTGCACCAAAGTATGATTTAATTACAAGAATATTATACAAGTTACGCAAAATCAATTAAATTTTATTCCTAGTGTTTTTTTGTTGTGTTTTCGTTTTTACAATTTACTATTTATAAGTTACTAAGTAATCATTAGGCTCGCAATAGAAAAAATTTAAATAGCTAGAGTACCTAATATCAATAATTAATTTAAGTTTTCTTACAAAAAGTCTGCCTACGCGAAAAAATAGAACTTACCATGCTGCTAATGATAATAATGAAAAATATGTTATAACACTAGTGCCACACATTGATTCACGTTAGATTTTTATAAATCGCAACAAATTATCACATCTGAGAACTGTACATCCGAAAGTTACCTTATGTTTCGATTTTAATTTATTTCAGTCGTGAAAGAAAACGCGCAGTAAGGAAGTATTCTTTCATTCGACCTCGGCTCGCAGTCATATATTGTTTCATTCTCACTCACCCATCTTGGAAAAAGACGCATGACACAATCTGCACGAAAGGATTGACTAAACGGACACAACCTGATACTAAAACTATGCATTTACTATAACTGATGTTTGAGTTTCTGCAATCTTTTTTTTTCAACCCATAATACAATAACAAATATTCAAAAAATACATTCTCGCTTGGAACAATAAAAATATTAAAATACGCTTTTTGTCAGTAAATCCTCTCTGATCGTAAAACTTAAAATTTTTTCGAATCTTCAACATTTGATGAAATTTAATACTGTTATAAAATGTTACAGTTTTAGATGCGAATGCAGTTTATACTAGAATTGTAATGTTCGTCGTAGCATTAGCAAGCTGTGTAAGTAGTCGTTTGAATACATTTAATCTAAAACAGTGTAAAAAGTGCCGTTATTTATTTCATTTGCGTTTCATTCTCACGCCAGTTCACCGTTACGTTTCAGGAACGAAAATTTTGACAGAATCCGCATCGCTCTGATCCTTATTTTGGACCTGCGAACGCATTGCTCGTCTTCGTTCTTCTATCATTTGCCGTCTAGCTTGTTCGCGAGCTTCCCGTGCTTTGCGATTTGCTTCACTATTTACAGTTGATTTTGCTTTATTCGTGACATTGACACGACGCTTCGTGCTGCTCCCATTTTGTGGTAAGGATGTAATTGCCTTTGAATCTGGAATAACCTGAGAGAAAAATGTTCATTATTGTAAAATATTAGTGTTAAAAAAAGTTAAAATCTATAAGAAATAAACTAAAACTCACACACATGTTGATACTACTGAAGTGATACTCAAATTCCAGTTCTACATACATTTTGAACCAGTAATTTGATTTTAATTATTAGACAAAGCTTCCTACTAGTATCATTTTGTAACTTTTGATGAAAATCCGTGCAACTACTTTCCTTCCAGAAAAAAATTACTCAAAGTAAAAGAATGAACAAGGTTTCAGACAATATTTAACAAGTTATTACGTCTATTCTTGGGAGTTTTCAAATTCGGTTCATATTCTGCTGGACAATTTCTGTTGAATTCATCATTGTTTTTTCTAGTTCTCAACAATTTGAAACGAACATTACTTTCAGTTGATATTTCAATGTCGCCCCGAGAAAAAGTAATATGGTTTATTGGCTCCCAATGGTATCACACTAATTGTTTCAGAGATTGGCTGCATGAAGTTTTTTGCACTATAATACCAAATTACTGCAAAATATCTCAATTTGAATCAATTTGAGTTTAAAATGGTACAGTATCGACTAATTCTGAAACGGTTTTACTTTATTCGGTTTGTGATTTTATGGTGACAAAGTTCATTCAGGTTTGAAAAGGGGCACTTTTCACAGAACAAGAAGAGTAAATTCTTTCAGCCAAAATGGACACACGTGTTTCAATATTGCTTCTATATTTTATCAGAAATTATAACCAATGTATCCTATTGTTGATGAACCCGAAAATTGGATTCAAGATTCGAAATTCAGATAACGTTTAATTAGTAATTGATTTAAACTAAGGCTTTTTAAATTTTGAACATGTGTCTAATAACTTGGAATCACGGCTTGATAAATGAAGTAATTCATCTATCGGGCATCGTTGTAACGGCATTTCTGAAAATCTTTCTTCGGATATACTTTCTCTATTTTATATATAGTCTTTGTGCCTGTTTGATTATTATTAAAATTGTCATCCCCACTAATTAACCATATCGTTGACACTAGATGGAATAAAAAATTATACATACTTCTTTCCACTGTGAGTTTTTCAGTCTTCGAATCTGATCAAAAAGTTCATTGACTTGAATAACTTGTAGCATCACCATATCCCAGAAGCCTGCTAAATCTTCGTTGGTAGTCGGAAACTCTTCCCCAGGTATTTGGTTCTATACAAATGAAAATGTAGCATGAAATGTGCGAGGAATTCTGAATACAAAAAGCACATTTAAAAAATTAATAAATTTCTTTCCACATATGTGAAAAATACAAACTATATATATTCTACAAATACCAGCACAATCCATACAGATTTACTTGTATTTAAATTCATTGCAAATTAGCTCATTTGTATTGCCATTTTCAAACAAACGATTTCCAATAATGATCACTTAATTTTGAACGATTTTATCTGATTTACCTCGACACTCTAAATTAAGGTTTTCTATCAATTAAGTAGAAAAATATTTTTATTAGCTACAAAAAAATAAAATATTGACGTAAACCGAAAGATTATGAATGTTTTTTTAAGAAACTATGCCAACATAAATACTTACAATATTCTTTTGGCAGAGTCCTTCAAATTGTTGCATTTTTTGAGTCGCTAATAGCCGAGCTTTGCCAGCAGCTGATCTCAACTTGCCAGCTGCCTCCTCAGGAAGTACACTTGGATCACCACCTGCCAGTTCAGCTTCTGCAGATGCTGCTAAAGACAATAACCTTTCTGTTTCTGCCTTCAATATCTAGAACATATTAGGCATAGATTAATGCAACTTTGAAATTGTCCAGAGATCTTCATTTTTAATAGGCAGATGGGAAATTTTGAGTTAAGAATGAAAGAATAAATTACAAGAGTATAAAATATGTTATTGCTGAAACAACCAATTGACAATGGAAAGTTGGGTTTCTTCTTACCTCTATAAAATAATGACCATCTTTCTCTTCAGCTACCTTTTCTGTCTCTTGAATATGCTTTGCTATATTATGTGAACTTGCGCTTGGCTCCAAAACAGGTAAGACTACTTCCAATGCAGCTGGCTGATGGTCAGGAATATTTGTTACGCTGGTCATACTTTGCTTTGAGTTGGCGATAGATTCATTTCTAGCTGTACATTTATTCAGATCTATCGTACTTGAGACAGCTTTACTTTTCTGCTCATTTCTTTGAACGGACGAAGTTACTCTATTAAACAAATACAAAATATCAGTGCAATGAAATATGTTGCCTGATTGCCATAATAAATTCAGCAGTGCCAAATCTTTCAGTACTACATGGATTTACAATTACTTATGTTAACGTAAAATTTCTGAGAAACGTTGCTTACTGAATATTTATAATCACCTTTGTAACGATTTGATTACTTGTTCGCTACCATCAGTCGGTTTCCTAGGGCTAACAACTGGTAATTGAGCCCGGAATTCAGGTCTAAGATGTCTTAAAACTGGAAGAGATTTTAATGATTCTTCCTCCTTGACGTCATCGGTTGAAACATCGTTGTTGTTATTCAATGACTTATTCAAGAAGCAATCACTGTTATTCAATTTACTGGGACTTCGTTTGAAGAAAAATCCTTGTGCCAATGCACCAGGACCATATAATCGTTCCACTCGTTGTTGGATGAAAGACTTTTCACTACTAAACGATGAATTGAATGTATGATTTTCTGTTTCCACAGACGAACCATTAGTCATGCTCATCTCTGTCATTGAAGTATTTGTAACTGGAAATTGAACCACAAAATTATTAGTTTATACTTTTACATCACATTTTATGAAACATAGTTATCTAGCGGAGATTAGAATAGAGTAGTTTGATTGTTGCAGGGAAAACCGAGGACTGATTCCAAGTGCTATTAGATTTGTAAAACCTGTGAGCTCACACCTTTATTTATATTTCTATTGTTCATTTTGAAGTGGTGTCAAAAAAATTGTTCAAAACTTCATGAGGGACTTTAGGAACATAGGTTCGACAGTTGCGACGGTTTTATATTTATTTGAATCCTTTTCAACTATTGATTTTGAATTGAAACCAAAATTTTTATCCATGTCTATACTGAGAATTTCTAATTGTGGTTAGTATACAGATCAAAAACTATTTACATTTTTTAATAAAAGTGAAAAATATAGTTCTAGGTAGAAAATTATAACGAATTTTGCAGCTACAACTAGAAGATCTAGTATTCGCTTTCATTTTTACTGATTATGGTCACTTGCGCCATATGTTTTTGTAACTATTGCAATAATTTGACGTCAGTACAATATATAATGTCAGTAAAGGAACAGATTTAATGCTGTAAGAATTACAATAAATAGTGACTTGCAGTAGTGACCGAAATTCAAACCGTCATTACAAAAAGATTCATTTTACAAGAATGTTTTAGTATCTGTAATAAATGAAATTTTTCTCAATGTATATCATAAGATCTAAGTTTGAGCTTGGTTTGGTGATATATCAACATCACTTGTAAATTGGGCCGATTTCCAACTACCTTGCTCTAGATAACAAACATCCTTAAAACGCAATAAAGAAACTACCGGATCATACTCACCATTGAAACTCGTGGACTTCGGTGAAGAATCCGTAACGTTTGACATGAAACTTTTATTTTGTTGACTAAATGCGACGACTCTGACCATTCCTGGGCTTTTTTTTATAGGCGATATGTCCGGATTACCGTGCACTGGGCTTATATCAGCGAATGTTGTGTGCAAAGGTACGCCTTTGTCAACTTCGCTAAAACTTTCACAGGTGCTTACGGTATTTCTAGTCTCAACGAACGTATGGATCTTATATTCTTCTCTGACACCATTGGAGAAACCATTTTGACGCTCCATTGCAAGTGGGGAAATCGACAAACTTTTCGAGGGTTGATGACTTGGTAGGCTCAGGTTTTCACTGGATCTATCCAATCAATTAACAATTTCACAAAATGATTATGTACTTTCTATTATATACTTGTTTATAATATTCTATATGTATGCAGCATTCCGTAAATGAGCTCCATTATAATCCTATACTTTTTACATCGTATTCAAACTTGACTCGATTGCAGCCGCCTTGAGTATTTTTGTTCTATGAAGTAAGAACAGCTTTAAATGGACCAAAGTTCCTTTTCAAATCCCTGTAAAGTCATGCATAGTATATGGAACATATTTTCATTCGGGTTGCCTGGGAACAGCTCTTTCTTTAAAATTTTGGACTAGCAACAAATACTTGTGTTCAAATCCTAAAATTCGATTTTGAAATATTTCATTAGTATAAAAATTATTTTGCCATTTTTGATTCGTTTGCAATAGACGATATAATTTTAAAAAACCGCCAGCGTTTCGACTTCAAAACCCTTGTTGAATAAGAGTGTAATTGCTTAAATCAACGTAATGGCATCACCAAACGCCCGAATGAATCTACAATTACTATAATTACACTTTGCAGTGCATTGAAAAAAAAAAATTATCTACGTCATTCGAACATCGTTCATATTTGTAACATATGTTATTAATAATCGAAAATACGAAAAATGATATTAAGATTGTTAATGACAAATGATTTGGTGTTTTTATGCAGGTTTACTTGCATTAGCTAGTTTTCTTAGAAACAGTTAGGCTGCCAACTGTTAAGAGATTTTTAGAAACCAAGATTTATGTATTCTAAGCCTTTATAGAATTTAATTGAAGTTAGTAAGAATAGTTTTGTAGTAACTACACTATCAATAAAAAATACTGTCCGTACAGTTTTATAAAATTTGTCATTAAAATTCATAGAACATGGTACACAGTTTGAAGCTGATAATTCTAAGTTTGATGGATAGAAAAATATATGCAAAGGGAAGAATGAAGTGTAATGTACAAAATTGATTCTAACGGATCTTCAATTCAAGGACATTTGGACACGATCCACATAAATATTTTTTAAAGATGTTTAATAGCCTAGAAATTGAAATTCCAAAATTCAAAGTGAAAATTTTTCGCACACTTATTAGTATAAGAAATTTCACATTGTTTGTCCGTCATGTCAAAAAATGTATTGTTTGTGTAGATATACCTGAAGCCTGCAGGACTTGTATCCCGTGTTATGAGTCTGCTGCCAGGACTCGTATCTCGAGATCTGAATCCTTCTCGTAATTTGCTATCGTATCTTGTGATACCAGAATAACCACTTATGCTACAGGCAAGACCCAAGTATGATGGTTTTTTGGCTGTCAGCTGTTCTGGTTCTGAGCTGTCATGGTGAATATTACTTATGTTTTCTTTGTTTGCGTCAAAATTTATTTGTTGTATTGATTCTTCTTTACCGTTTGGTAAGATGTCGGGAGACGGAGTGAGTTCACCGTTACAAGAAAAGCTCAGACTGTGTAAGGTTTTATCAGAGATAGAACCTACTGCAGTATCTGTAAAAAGAAATTTTAAATCAAATTATTCAGTCGTTCAAGTTCATATAAATTACTAGAAAATAATTAGTCATTTTCAAGAAAATTATAGAAGGGCTCCTCGTTTGAGAGTCGAATTCAGTTTAAGTTTGCTTCATACTTTAGATTTTCTACTAAATGAGTATTATAAATCCGAACCAAGGAATTGTTCGAAACACTGTTCTGGACTTCTCTACAAAGATATTAATTTTGGTACATCGTTCCACAATTCTTTAGATCCCAATCTGAAAATTTATCACAATGATCTATAAAGTCTTTCCAAAAAATCGCTCATTAAGAATTCTTTATATGATTTTTTTACAACAAACTGAATTAAAACGTGAAGCCATCCTCCCCTTTTTTTACGCTTCAAAGTATCACTAATAGTGAAACACCATATTCAATAGAATCACCGTGTCTGGTATGAAATAAATTAATTTCATTGATTCTATCGCTGAGGATCGAGGAAAAATTGTCAACAATGCACGAACACAATTAGTCATAAATTCATGCAAAACAGTTGGAGAATATTGTCCAACAATGTGACCCACCTAAAAAGCCACTCAAAGGAAGATGGCAGAAAAATACAATACAGGGAATGTTCGAAAAGTTTAAACACCTTTTGTATTAAAATTGTAAAATGGTTAACAGTCTACGTGTTATGTGAAATATTTAAATACTATTGTTTGATTAAATCCACCGCACAGGCCGCACAGAGACAATAATCTGGATTAGCTAGATGTGAATGCGTACTTAACAACGTTGCCGCAGACACAGGAATAGCCTGGGATCACATCAGCAAGCTATACACTTGCAATACAATGAAAGCAAGTAAAGTTGACTTGGCTTGGCACAAGTCAGGCAAAAGTACTATTCTAGGAATATACTAAGCTAGTTACAATCAGCTTACTAGATTGGTTCAAATAGTAAACAGATGGAACTTTCTTCATCCTTCAAAATGTGTATCATAATTGTTATAACTGTATTATCTGTCAAATAACAATATTCAGCACCCCAATCATAATGATATGAAAAAACACCTGCCATTAATTTCTTAGATTAGAACACGGTGACTGCAATTACAGCAATACAGGAAGTATGAAAAATAATTTACAAAATGTCTGATGTCACTAGAATGACTTTTTCAATTGACAGAAATTAATTACTTATAGAATTTGATTTTGATGGAATTTTTGAAGAGTTGGCAAGCTTTGACAGCCATTACCATTTATCGGTACATTTGTAGGGTAAGCTCCCTCTCCCTTTCCCCCTCTGCCGCCCCTTAATATATTAAATGGTTTTATGGTATTCATATTCAAAATCGCGACACACAGTGTGGATGATTATACAGCGTTTCCTTTTTGTTATGAAGTATTTTTAATGGACGCAATCTAATAAAAGCAAAATTCAGATGCAAGATATGACTGATTATGGCTGACTTTTTAAAGTAGGATTCCTTCTGACTAGTTTTGATATTTTACGTAAGAATATTGTGACCGTGATTAGATAAATAAAGTTTCGAATATATGTTTGGGTTGAATAAAGATTGAAAATTTATATAATTCTCCAAATTTGTAACTATGCTCTATAATCCAACAAGTAATCTTATCAAAATAGGTGTAACCATTTATCTGACGGTTATGCTGTGGTATTAAAAAATATTGAATACAGTAGTGACGAAACAATAAAAAATCATACAATCAATGATTATTAGACTATGCAGTTCAGTGGAAACGTTACGCAAACAATAAAGAATCAGTGTTTACAAAGTTGAACTCAAGTTAATTGAGGTTTTATTCGTCATCAGAAATTCTTGTTTCAAAACAGAAAAAAAATTTAGTACAACAAATTCACATAAAGAAACCTTCGTTATTCTGCTATTTAACAAGATTACATTCATAATCCGTTTTTTGTACGAAAGTTACTATTATTTAATTGTCCAATTTCGATTTTCTCAATGAAATTCAAATCAATTAATTTAAGTTCAACTTTCTAAGCCTTGCTCTGATAACTTTTTTGTTCCAATAAATTTTACACTGAATTGTATGACCTTCAAAGTGTTTTACAATATCCGTTACAAATCATCAAAAGAATACTGATCTATTACTTCTAATAAAGCTATTTTGAATATATTACACCATTTCTTGGCAATACTTATTTTTCTTGGGAGCCACAAAAAAGATAAAAGATAGAAGTCAACAAAACAGTGGTAGCATAATTGCAATTACTCGTTTTCAATACACCTACATGAGTTGAAACATGCATAGTCATTTATTTCCGTCGATGAAGATTTAAATTGCAATTAAATATTTCATATATGTTTCGCATAACAGAAATCAACTTGACAGAAAAATTTGACGAGTTGCGTGACTTTCAAACTATATTCGATCAAAAACAATCCTTCCTCAATTTCTCTTGAAACTTGCTATTGTAAAATACACATGAAGGTAAGAATTAATATTCCAAAACTAAACACAGTACGCACAACATGCAAAAAAATATATCGCAGATTTCCAATGCAAAAGTAATTAAAGAATTACTATGGGCTTCACAATATATACTTCCACATAAAAACATAAATTCTCAACAATTACGCATAATGATACGGTAAATACGTTAGTTAAATTCACTAGAAAAACGTAAACGCCTTGAACAATATATTAAAACATAATTTTCAACCATAATAAGACGGGCAATAGCAGCAGGTACTTTAGATAGTTATGATTTTCGAACTCCAGGACATTCCGAGATACTCAATCGAGAGCCGAACCTGATCGGTCAGATGCAGATGTATCCACGTCGAGACTACAACTGCCAATACTCTCTTGACTAGTCATATTGAGATGTTTATTGGTGACCTCAGAGCTGAGTTGATGATAATGCAAGGGCTGAACTGCGAGGGACAGTGGCCTGAGGCGAAGGGTGGTCCTGGTGTTTCCTCCGCCTGGCACCACTTCACCGGCACAGTCTTCCCTCGATGTTTTACTTTCCAGACCTGCCACTTCACTGTGAACCACTGTGTTACGATGGTTTCCACGAGCGTTGTCAACACTATGATTGTTTCCACAATAGTTAAAAATAAAACAAGAAAACTATCATAAAACTGAAAATCAGATTGAGTACAATTCATGCTTCAAATGTATGCACTTATAGTTGAATCAATACTAATTTCGAATTTGTCCATTCCATGTCCAAGTATTCTCAAAATCCTGTACCTTTCGATCGCCGTGAAATGTAAATGATCAAACACCATTTTGAAAAAGCTGATATTGAAAATGAAAATATCTGTTTTGCTCGTGAAAAATCACTAAATTATTATCACTCCGATGTTTTTGCATGGATGATAACCAAGTATAAAAATGGACGTTGTTTTAAAAGCATAAATATATTAATAGGATATCACTTATTTACGTATTTCAAATATGTGGTTGCAATACATTCATAGCATGAATTTCAAGTATTGGCTGTGTAGCTAAGTAGTTTCAACATTCATCAAAGTTAATACAGAATGATGCACAGCCATAGACAAGTGCAAAATAAAGCAATTACTGATGCAAACATGACAAGTGCTTCCGTACGAATAGCCATATCCATATTAATAGTAATATTTTTTTCATTCTCACCAGCATTGACTAAGTCTATACAAATTGCTTCATTGTATTGAAAATTGTTTTGCGTCAAAGGAAAATAAATGTTCATATTGCCCAACTTCGTGCATCGAAGTAAAAAAGTAACATATTTATCAGCTGTACAATTTTGGTTTACAATTTACAATAAAATACAAATGATTGTGGGTATACTAACTGGGATCTAATAAATTCTTCAAAATTTGAGAAGTAGTTAAACTATCAATAGTTTCAATTCCAAAGTATTCATCTTGTCACAATGCTTCTCTTTTCCCAGGTTCGGAGTTTGAAATATATTAATTCTGTTCAATAAAAGCAGGATAAACCGCGTATACCGTAAATAAAATTAATACAAACTTTAATTGTGCTTGGTACCTTCGTCGCCAATGTTTCCATGGCAAAAACTTAGACAGATTTTTTTTCCCCACTTCATTTACTGTATAACTACCACTTTCAATTTTTAAAGGCATGATTCATTCGAATTATTCCTTGTTAATGTAATTAGATCTCCAAATTAATATATGTATATCAATATCAGAAATACTCTAATTTTTCAATTGCAAGCTAATTTTTTTGTTTTTCCTAGATTAAACGAATTAAAGAACGGATAGTTGCGAAAGCTCTGGTCATTCACAGGGTGGCCACTTTTACGTTGAACGTAATTTTTAGCAACGTTAAAAAACAATGCGTAACGATACACGTTATTAACCCGACTGGTGAGGGAAGACTGACATGGTATGCAGACAATCCCAATTCCCAACATATCAACTCTCTCTCTCTCTTTAAACTGGGAACAGGGTTCCCCTGGATATTTTAAGAACACTAAAAAATCTGTGATGCGTTTCCATGTATATACAACTGTTCTTAGAACGAAAGAAAGATGCGTGTGACTCAGATTTGAAGACTATATCCATGTATGTAATTCTAATGACTTGTTACTGTTATTTAAATAATAGATCTCGAAAGAAAACCTGGTTTTACTTAAAAAAAACACTCTATACAAATTATTGAAAGATTAACTTACTACATATATTATTACGAATAATCAACTCTATCTAAAAATGCAACTCTGAATTAAAGTACAAGATACTTTCACATGAACACTCATATCAAGCATTCAATACCAATACGCTCTTCACTAATGTTGACAAAATGCGAAAACAGGTTTCAAAAATTAATTATTAGTAGTCCTAATAAATGAGACAAGAGATAATGCAAAATAATTGACACCATTTCAGGAAACTCTCCTTCATAATGCACGATTCTATAAAAAATTTCATAACGTTTTCCAAGACTCATCCGAATTTTTAACCACCATCCAATGTTTGTAGAACGAAAGAAAAGTTATAGAAAAATATTGCCAATACGAAATTTTCATTAATTGAATGTAATTGATATTATTTCTCTTTCGTGTCAGACATTGTAAATGCTTGGTCTTTCAACGCAGTAGAAAGTACCGCAGAGATAGTCAGCAAGGAAGGAATTCAGAAGTTGGGGTAGTTTATTTGCATTTATATATAGACACCTAGGATTAGCTCCAGTGTCACTTACCAGGAGCCCCTTGTAGACCGGTCTAAAGATATCCTATTCTGGATAACTACTTCGGTAAAAAGACTCTTCAGCAGATAAATATGCAATGAGATTTAATTTTTTTAAATACTGCCTTATTATTGATAATGTCAGTGAAGTTATTGTTGACACATGCCCATCAATTTCAACAAATATAAAATTGATAGAGCACCTTTTGTACATTGATTCTAATCTTCTGAGTTTAAAAAAACTGAATGATGACTTACATTGAATTTGTCAATGGTACATGTGCTTGCGTTTGTTTAGACTGCAACCAATATAATTAACCTTATGAAATTTATCAGTGATTTCAAAGTAAATAATGCCAAACTTGGTACATAACTTTGAATTGTTCGCAATTTGACAATTCAACTACTTATGAAAGTACCTACTTGCTGTATCTGTATTCCGTAATAGATAATAATTGATTAGACAATTCAATTAAAATAGAGCAGATATGATATTAATTGTGCGCAGCATTTGGATATCAAAGTTGCAACATTCAGGTGTCGTTAATGGCATCCAGCAATAGCAAATAAAGATTAGAACTAGAAGTACATTTTGTAAAATAGTACATTTCAATAACGTGAAATAGTTTGCATGCTTAAATGATGATTAATCTTTTATTAAGTAGGTACTACTCTTAACTACGATATACTCTATACTATAAATGAGGCTTCAAGGCTGAAATATTCATTTCAAAGGCGGTGCTTCCATGCTAATAGTTTATCGATAATAACTACACTATAATTACTTACATTACAAGCCGTCACTAAAGACTATAAAAATTGTTTAGAGTTGTCAAACAATTTTGAATTAATAATCTTAATTAGAGCAGAATCAGTGCTGGATATTTCTAATTTACTGTGCATTATACAAAATTATAATTATTATACAGCATTCCAATTCAAAACTAAATACGATACAGCTAAAAGTACTATAGGCGTAACTTATGTTAATCGTACAGGTGAAAGTGAGGGGTGAATCATAAGAGAGATTTGGTGTACAACAGGCAAGTTTTATTACAAGATTTTTGGAGAGGATAAGCAATATTGCAGGAAGATTTTGGCTAATTTGCAGACATTCTTGAAGACTTATAGTTTTTTGTTTCGAATATTGCACGAATTTGTAAAATTTTGGAATGAGTTTCATGATGTTGCATGGCGAAATGTGTTGAGATGTTTAGGAAATTGAAATGTGCTGTACACCATTTCTCCTCAGGTAAATATCTGGATAAAAGTGTGGGAAAAATTGCTAAGTTGATCCACAAATGGTGCATAAAAAAATAATCACATATTTATGTTTACAACAACACATAAAACGTTAATTTTAAAACAAAAACTTCACATCACAGTATAGAATTGCATGTCTTTGCGAAAACACATTAATGTACATTCATTTGAAATAAATAGGCAGTTGATCTATTGAGTATAACCAGTAGTATAGCATATCACCCATTTTGACATAAATACAAATCTGTACACACATGTGAATAAAAGTTTCGATGGGAATGTAACACATCCAGAGTGTTAAGCTTGCGTTATTATAAGCAGAGCCTAAGTTGAGAAAACGAGTCTTTTCAATAATCAACAGGCAAACTCAAGTGCTGGAACAAAATCTATATCGCCACCATTGCCAAAGCCTGCAATTTCTTCTCAGTTGTACAATTATATCCAGTACTTATCGGTTGCACTAACAATAGACTCTATTTCATGCCAAATTAAGGAGGTTCGTTGGCCTAAAATCAGTACTTTTCATAAATTTAATGAAGAGTAACCCATTGAGTATCTAGAAATTCTTATATTCGTGAGCAAAAAAGAATCTGTAAAAATACAAAAATAGAAAATACTGCCAAAGCAAACAAAAGCTTAGATATCGATGTTTCATTTTCAATCTCTTCGAAATGGTAAAAAAATCTAGTAGATTCTGGTAGATTATTTTGTACAGTCATTGAAAAAGATTTTTTTTTTCTGAGTATTCAATTCAATATTGGCATTTGTTGATTATAAACAACATATTGGAATAATGTTGTAAAATTATATATTTAACTACACTGACGTAATAAAAAAAAAGTTTGATTGTATTTGTAAAAAATAGTTTGAAGAAATTTGAAATGAAGCATCAATATCTAACAATAAACTTTTGTTTATAATTTCACTATTTTCTATTTCTGTATTTCTTAAGGTTTTCTGAGCTTACGAATATATTAATTTGATAGGTATCCAATAAACGACTACGTCGTAATTAAATTAACAGAAGGTATCGATTTTTGGTCAATCAATCTTCTTTAATAACAGCGATAAAATTTTTGATACACCGTTCTAAAAATCATCAAAGACTTCAAAGCAAATCTGTACAGTTTATGCTTTGGTAGTAATTTAAATATTATTAAAAGAATTCAAAGTGTACCACCTTCACTTTATGTATTGTACTCTTAATGAATAATTATATTGAATAGATTACCATAATAGCTACAATTTATTCTGAATTAGCAAAAAAAACTTTTTCGGCATTAATATAGTGTCCAGTAAAAGATCTGTAACAAATTGAACGTCATTCAAGAGAAATAAAGATACACGAATGCAGAGGGCACTGTACAATAGCGGCATGATGTACGTCATATACATTATTTCTACTACAACCTGTTAGTAGGGAACAACAAAAAAACGCGATTTGAAGCAGAAATTCACGCTTTGCGAACAGTTACTCAGAAATTACAAATAAATAGATCATTCGCAGGAAAGCTTCAAAATGGGATATTTCCTGCACAAGAAAAATTTAATGACATTTTCAGAACCTCAAAGACTTTCAGGACCACTGGATACCATCAATTAAATAAATGATCAACTCTTTGTTAGTGCAAAGAGCAATAATCAACATACACTGGGCATCAATTGAAGCAAGATTTGGAATGCATATTAAGAAGCAAGAGTGTGATTTAAACAGTATTACAATTCAAAATAAAAAGGTGCATAAAAATAAATTCTGTGATATTGTATTGGATAAATGTCGAATCATATCAACGCTGAAATTAATTGCAGATTTCAGCTGTCAAACACACATGAAAAAATTTAATTAAATTGTCTTTCTTGCAATTTGGATCTTACATTCTTTAACACTTTGCAATCCTACTCGGAAAATGATGATTAGTAGCTCTCAAATATATTCATGCACGCATCGGCCAAAACCTACAGTTAACTTCAACATCGTGCATTCACTAACTCGAAGATAATATCTGTAGATACATTGGTTATCAGAATAACACACTTTTGAGGTTTGGTAATTAAATTAAACAAGTTCTATTAAAGACCGTAAAAATTAAAGCTAAGCCAGTACACCTAGCTGTGTTCAAGGACATATTTACTACCTATATTTCACAATAAGCGAAGCCAATATTAAATTTAAGAAAGGAGAACTTCATTCGATAGTGCAATCACATCCAATCCATTAAAAATTCTCTGCACGTTTCATATCCAGTTGAGTGTAATATAATTCTTTACATTTTATGTAGGTGTATAAAAATATTTAGCCTGTCTCCCACCTTAAAAAAACCATTTATTATATGAATATATCCAAATTAGTTTTGTCGAAATGAATGAAAATAATGATGATGTCTGTGTAAGTAGGATACTAATTCGTTGCGTAGATAAAGAAAAAGTAATTGAAATATGTGGTATTGTTTAGAGATTAAATATAATTAGCTAAAACAATTTGATAATAATAAACATATCATTATTACATTTGAGAAATACGATGAATATACAGAAGAAAATGACTGTAAGGATAGCCTATACAATATACAATATATAAGCTATACAATAGTGTAAGGGATATTGCGTCCTAAGTTAGCCAAGCAAGACACTGCAGGAAAACTACACGTCCATCATCATCTATGCAGTTCGCCCAGAGCGACTTCACAAAATAGATAAATTGCATTGCAAATAACAAATGCGATTTGATTTTTCATAGTGAGATGTAATGAAACGATAATAATTAATGAAACTAACAATATAAAAGTGATAGAAACTCCAATACTCAGAAAATTCATAAAAATGAAGTAAAATTGGTCAGGAAGTTGTTTTTAGGTACCCAGCGATGAAGAGAAAAAAAAAATCAAAACATATGTTCTACGTAGTTGCAAGCTGAATGATTGAGAATTCCAGGCAAAGTAGATGAATCGAATTGTAGAATACATGTTTAATAGCCTTGATGTTGTAATAAAAATTCATGTCAATTCAGAGAACATGCATTCCAACGATTATTTCAAATGCCAAATAATCTGGCACAAGTTTTCTATACTGCAGACGCCTACACAGAACTCCTGAGAGGCGGCAGAGGAACCTGTTTATGTATTGCATACTACTTCTCACACCAAAGATTCGAATTGAGAACGTAAATCAATATCCGACTTAGATAGTGTTAAACATTTCACAAGATTAAGTGTATCAAACCAATTACTATTACTAAATGCTTGAATACATGTTCGAAAGGTAAAGCGGATAGCTACATTAGATTGAACTTTAAACATCTTGGAAATATTTTGCAATAACATATCCAAGACTGTGAATAAAAATTACATTGCACAATTACTTGTTATTTCTTGTTTTAATATGTCGCTTTCATCAATTTCTTACTTTTTCAATTGTAAATTTCACACTTTCATTTTGAACTTGTAAATTTATTAGTTTGTACTACTTTGGGAGAAAATTATCACAGAAAATTTTGCAAACCAATTAGAGTGGTATATAAGCCTGTTTATACATTCGTTCAAAGACTGGTTGGAAATTGAAACGTATAAAAACTGCAAACTGGTGTTTTAGGTGTAAGATTAATCCTTCTAAAATCCTGTGGTTTGCAGGATTGTAACATTGCCTTAAAGATTAACGTTGAGAAACAGTTTACTGAACCGGAAATCACGAAATTAGACGTAGGTGGGTACGAGAAATACTTGAATTAGACGAATTATTTACGCAATTTCAAATCGAATTATGCTTACTTCCCCAGACGTTACTAACATCAATGATATCATGGTAATTGAGCGAAAGAAAATACATGGATGAACAGTTAGGCATATTTACTGTAAACTAAACAAGCATTGCTGCATTGTGAAATACAAGATACGACAGTGTATATAAAGCGTTAACGAACTGTCAGCGCCCAAGTAAGTGTGGCACGCCTCGATCTTTCCGACATGACCGAATTTTTCGAGAAAACGTCGTGCAAAGGATGAAAATAATGAATAGAGTCGCATGCGTCGATGCCAACGTCGTAATTGTCGGCTAACCCGATAAACACCTCACCCTTATAATTAGAGGATAATTCAATACACATGGTTAATCCAACCTAAAGACGTATTCACATACATGCTATATGTCACATTTTACAACGGAAAGAATGTTTCACTTTCGGCGTAGTCGTTTATTCGTTACTCACATTCAAGTTGTCCCCTGATTTTTCCAGACCCTACTTCGTCGTTTTCTAGTCAACCTTTCTTAACCGATTTCAATATTTCGCGAATAATACTCCGGCAATTTAGAGGTCAGGGTGTGCCCCAAATTTTCGTAGCGCCCAACACTGCCCGACACATCCGTCAAACACGAAAACCGGTTGCCATTTTGTTGCTGGTTTGACACTTGCGCGCGATCTAACAAACCGAATGCCAACCTCATTCGAGAGCGCTATTTTTCAAACGGTATCCACTCGTCATGCTATTCAACCTACATAACGATCGTGTACACTTGAATAAACAATTTTATGAGCCTGAAGCATGACGGGCCTGTGATAGGAATGAATAGAGTAAAAACAACAACAAAAAACTTGAATCAGATGGTAGATGAATATCGACAAATTAAATATCGATACCTCACAGCAGATATTAAAACTAAATAATTTATAATCATACCGTATTGCGGTACATCATGACACAAAAGCACTGTCCTTAAATTCTTACAGACAGATTCCTTATCAAATCGAAGATTCGGGTCGGAACCAATAATTCATGTCATTCGGTCGTTAAGTGTATCATGTATCATTCTTTGGGTGATTATTTTCAAACAAATTTGCCAAGTCTTCGAGCGTGCTTTCAGAAAATAATTAATCTGCCTAGATCAATATGAAATTGCTAGAGTGATTTAATACTGTGTGGAAAAACGAAATGAAATCGAAGCTCGATTTTAGACAGTTACGTATTTCTTATTTTCCACATCAATATCATTTCGAATAACATTTAAAAAATCCTATCTGCATGTTAAAGGATTTATAAATGTTTTAAAATCGTTTACAAAATGAATAACTATTATGTTATAGATATCATGTAAAACTCTCACGCGATGTTGGGACTTTTCAAAAATGGTTCAGAACGAAGTTAGCAAGAAGAACAACAGTTATGTAATTATGAAAAATCAAGTTTAAGTTTCGCTGCGTTTTTTCGTATAATATGTATATACATCAATAACAGCAGCAATTTTACACCTATCCAGGTGAATCGGCGGGTTGTTTAACGACTGCCAAACTCCGCATATTTGAACAACAAGCTATAAAAATCGATAAAAGTAATTATTAAAAAGTAAATAAAAGTAAATATTCCCTTAAATCACTCAAAGAAAGGTATATTTCATCGCGAAGTTGTTTGCATTTTTGATCCCGACCTGGATGGGTAATTTAAGGTGGAATCAACCGAGAGTGACGGGATAACGGGAACGAAACAATACTAACAAGCAATAGAGCTACGGTAAAACGGAGTAAGAATATTCGGAAGATTAAAATTTGTATGGTACTCTCATCAGCACAACGAAAGATAAAAAAAGTATTATCTATAGTACCGGCTGCGCATGATCGTAGAGCACGTGCAATTCGATCTATTACGGTTCACAGCCGTTGGACAGTCAGTTCTGTAATTTTTGTCCTCGAATGTGAATTATTCCAATATTGACGATAAATAACAGTTGATACTCGACGAGTTATCGTTTGTCAAGTTTCATTTATTCTTCATTTCTTATTGGTGTTTATTGAAGTATAGAGGATTCCGATTATACTTCAATTTCAAAACATTTAAATACATGGGCAACTGAGTTAACCTCTTTTTTGCCCAGACCGACTGACATTAGACAAGCGAGCCTGATCGCGACGATACGGTGGTGAAGGAATCAGTATCGTACATAATGTCCAACGAGATGCATGAAAACGTTGGAGAAACAGACGCAATTGAACCGGTTGCAAAAAGATTTAAAAGTTCAATAATCTCGCAACACGTGGGGTCAACGGAATTCCAAAAAATCTTTTCTAATCATTGGCACGGCTCAAAGCCTGTGAAAACAGATAGAATAGAGATAATGACGGAGCCGTACCGAATATGCAAAATTTCAGATGTTCTAGCCGAAAATACGTTCATTTCGAAAATAAAAGACGAATTGAAAGACGTAGAAAGTTGCCGCAAAAATATGGACTTGTATCAGTTTGAACAAACGAAAGACCTGGCAAACGTAAAATCTGAAAGCATAGTACAATTGTACAGAACCTTTGAATCAGACTTGACTGATTGGATGAGAAATAATACGAAAATTGATTTGAGTGGAAAAATATCAATATCTAGCGCACGTTACTCTGATACAGATTATCTTTTATGTCACGACGATAATATGGGTGATAGAAGAATCGCCTTTATTTTATATTTGTCTGAAAATTGGACTGCGCAGGACGGTGGATCACTAGATATATTCGATACGGATGAAAACGGACAGCCGAACTGCATTGTGCGCTCATTAATTCCTGAGTATAACTCATTGATTTTCTTCGAAGTTTCAGATAAATCGTACCATCAAGTTTCTGAAGTAGTATCAACAGACAAAGTAAGAATATCGATTAATGGATGGTTTCATGGACCACTGTTGGAAAGTGAAATACAGCATAGACCAGAAATAACATACAAATATTTCAAACCTGATGAGACCGAGGTGGACTTGCTGTCTTACATTTCTAAGATTTATTTGTACACAACAATCGTTAAGAAAATTCAAAGGACTATTGAAAAAGATTCGTTCATATACCTTCCCAACTTTTTACTGGAAAATATGTATGAAAAATTGTGCGATGATGTAAAGAATGAGAATATCAAGTGGGAAAAAACTACTCCAGCTGATGTACAGAATTACGAAATCGCCAATGAAGATACTTTACCCACTGTGCTGAAAAATTTCTATAATATTTTCAAATCCATCCATATTTTTCACCTTCTTAAACAATACACTGAGTTGGATTTGGTACCGGAAGCCGACCATATGAAACCAAGAATGAAAATTGAACTGCAGAGGTGGTCGCGGGGCTGTTATATGTTAATCAATGACAAAGAAGTCATTCAGCCTTACAGTAAAAAGGATGCAGAAACAGAAAATAATGAGAATCATAAAACTGATGAAATTGACAGAAGCCTAAAAGCAGAGCTGAAAGACGGATCAAGTATAGCAGGTAAAATCGAAGACACATCTAACGAATCAAAGAGTGCAAAAAATGATGATCAACCTAATTTCAGCACGAAGCACGACATTAATACAACAATTGATGAAGAAATCCTGATCGTAGATAAAGAAACTGCTACACAAGACAGAATAGTAGTCAAAAATCCACATGGCAAAACTCAAAATAGTATTGGAAGTAAATCTAGTAAAGGAAAAGAGAAGTTGCCAATATCTAGAACGGCATCGTCAGCAAACTGTACCAAACCTGTAAGGAAAGCATCGATGTCCGTCGCATTTCACCAATCTGACTCTACGGATACAGAAGATTACTCGTCAAACCCACCGAGCGACCCAGAGTCTGATACTTCACAATCTGATAATGAAGAGAAGGATAATAGGCCAGGCACTCTGGATGTTTTGTTACAATTTCATACCGAGAATGCAACAGATGATACTACGATAGATTATATTGACCCTAAACAGAAGGATGGTGCATTGATTCATATACCACCCCAAGACAATCATTTGTGTTTAGTTTATAGAACTGCTGACACTTGTCGGTGTAACGAATATGTTAACCATTATTGTAAAGGCTACTTTTACACATTAGTATGTTCTTACTATGAATAAAACCTTTTAGAAAAAACTTCCTATCTTGCATTATCTATTTTTGATTTATATAAAACGACACAGTTTGCTTGATGTTGAGAAATAAATGCAGACTCCTTGTTCACGCTAAATATTATGTCGTGACGAATCACTTCATTCTTTGAAAGTGAGTGATAGTCAGAGAGAAACAATGTTGGTTTGGATGCAGATAATCGAAAGTTACACTTGGTTACTTCAACTGTTAAAAGTATCAGCAATTACAAAAAACATTAATTACTACTTTCATGAAAGAATTTATGATCATTTGTTTCACAATCCGGTACCTAACTTAAAAGTAAAAAAATCAACTTTGTTATAATTGTTTTAAAATGGATTGATCAAAATATTTTTTAAATTACAGCATGATCAATTTTCAAGATTCGAATTAGATAGACCATGCATATTCACTCTTTCTCTGGTTGTGGATCTTGCAAGTTCTGCCATAAAACAAGACTACTAATCAACTTGAAAGTAAATAGCATCCAAATGAAGTCGAAGTCAGCATCAACTTTGTAAAAATATAATTACAAAAATACATATCCTATTGATTTACACTCTATGAAAAGGATTCCGAACAGGAACATTGAGCATAAAGTGTTAAATGTAGGCCTTGTTTTAAAGCACTACCTTCAGCAGATCCACAGTCTCTACTCTAAAAAGAAATACAATACAATCCTAAACTAGAACTCCACCTCCCACTTCATAAACCTTTCATTTGTTTTCAATTTGAAACTAGCAGAGTAACTGTGATTCACAGAGAATGTTTCTTTACTTATGACCAGTAGCACCACTTCATACTAGGTATTTCATGCAAAGTTCACATATGGAGCTCTAAACAGAGAGCTGCATCGCCACCTGTCAGAATCACTCACCAAACTGAACGCACGACTCTTGATATACCGATCTCTTATGCTAGAATCCCTCACTTTGTACATTGTAGCACCCTATGGGGCCTTTGTGTAATATGACCTGGTATATGCGCATGCATTGACATCAGTCCATTTTTGTCCCAAGGACAACGTACGTTTTTAGCATTACAAACAGTGATGTATCTTGTTGTTAGAAAAAGCTAGTTCGATTATAGCTTCTGAACAGGTAGGCAAGTATCACTATTAGTTTTTTTTTCACACAATTTTGAATGCTCACAAGCCTATGCCAGAGGACGCTGAAGCTGCTTGAAAGTAGCTGTGATCGAATGTACCAGAATCTTATATTATATGCAGAACACATACCACGAAATAACATGACTGCAGGCATATCACATGCATTGTGTTTCTGCTAGTTGCTACTATAATCTGCATGACTATATCAAGGCTATAAACATTTTTGATCTTCTGAAGATATAAGCTACTTAGAACTCACGAATTAATTAAATTTGATTAAGATTCAATTAGTTTTTTTTTTTTTTAATCACAGTTTAATAACTGAAATTATTCAGGCAATGGTGGTAATATTATGCTGTATAGAACGTCTATCATATATTATTTGCAGACCAAGGGTAGCAGGTAGCACCACAGTGGAGATCAAGGGATAAAATTGAGGTATAATACAAAAGATATTCTCAAACATTTATTATATATGGTATATTTTATGTACAAAAAAAGATTGCTATTGTTCAGGCTCACGATTTGTGCATGCAAGATAATATGTTCCACAAATTGCGAAAAAAAAAACCAACTTATACATTAAAAATGTTAAATTAACACATCTGAATGTAGAAAAGTCTAGTGAACATGGAATGATTCTGAAAAGAACAACAAACTAATTCCGTATTGCGAATTTTGATAACATGTTCATGATTCGTATGTCCAGTATTAGAATTATAAAAAATAATACAAAAATGAATGAAAAGAATATTTTCAAGGTGTTATTTAGCAAAGTTCTGCAACATATTACACGAACCCAAATTTTCAAGGTTTTATGACTTGAAAAAATATAAATTAGAATACTCACGCTCTTGAGTTATGAGACATACATTGGATTTCTGGTCCTTCAATACGAATGCTAGGATAAGACGCCGGTTGATCTTCGACACAAGCAGCGCTTGCCCCAGATGTCTGTAATTCAATGTCAAGAGTGAATTATGTTATTCAAACACTGTGAAGAAGGTTCGTCAGACAGTTGTCTGTTTTTATTATTGAAAAGCTTGTCCATATAAAACAAGTCTACATGAAGAAAAACCTTACCGGTGAGATACAAATCTGTACACAGTGTTCAGCAATTTTTTTTCTAAGTTCGTTCATTTCTAATTCCTGCTGAAAGCTTGCATCGCTTTCTTGCGAGTCATCTCTTTTATCATCATCGGCTGATTTTGTAGAGTACTCAACTTGAACCCATGGGCAGATAATGGGGGATGATTGTACTGAATTTTTACTAGGTCTTGAGAGGCGTGGTGAAAGACGTCTCAATAAAGAAACAAGCTTTGATCTATAAAATTAAAATGAAATCTATACAAAATCTGTCAATTTTAATTTATGTTTAATAACCAAACAGCAAATTCACCGGAATTCAAGTAAAGTGGCCTAACGCGAGTCCCACTTTCTGATGTCTGACTATATATGTACGTTCCTAACTAAATTGTCCTGCTTTGAAAAAATTTGCTATCATGTACTTATACAAAGTGTACATACTTAGCACTTGAAGTTGCTTGCAAATATCCAGGTGTTGAAGGGATATTTCTTGACAGTTGCTCAGCGCTACGAGTCCCACCTTGAGATTCCAGTTGATTAGAACATGAAGTAACAGTTCTTCCGATTCTCCAGTCTAAGCTGTTACTTTGAGAAGCTCTGAACCCTGTCAAAAAATCTCAAATATAAAAATATTTAGGCATATAATTATATTCAGTATTTCAGATATATTGTTAAGGGGAACTTATTCAACAGTAGCTAGTATTAGCTTACTTGCATACAATTCTAATTACTGATAGGTTCTCTATTTTTTTTTATGCATAGATCTTTCTTCTTTTTCTCCTGACCAATAACCTGTTCTACTTGTAATAAACTCTTTTATATTCTGTTTGGTTTTTTTTATCACTAATAAGTTATAGCGGCTAAGATCTGGCGCAAATGCTACCAAATATTAGGGCATGTCAGATATTCAAAGGAATATTCTGCAAACTGCAATGTAAATAGGACTTAAAGGTATCTTGTAGGTATTCTACCCACAGAAATTGATAATAATCTAAAAGTAAATACAATCAATTTAGGAATTCAATTATTCTTCAAAAAGCCAACCTTGATGATTAACAGATTTTCCAAGATGCCAATCCAGAGAATTAGAACTTTTATTGACAGCGTAAATATTATCACATGACTTCGTTGAAAGGTAGGTAGAAGTTTGACGCCGTTTTAATAGGCGTAAAATTGGACCAGTGTTTCTGATGAAAGAAAAAACATTTATTACATCTACACATCCAAAACATAGTTGAACTGTTTAAAAAAAAAAAAAATACCATGACATTCTTTTAGAAACAGACAGTTTTATTAAAAGAACTTCAACAGTTTAACAGCATTTCAAGTATGTTTTAGACACAAATTCGTTTTTTAAATCAGTTAGATCCAATTAAGTTATATTCAAAGAGCAGTGTAACTCATTGGCTTGTTCCAATGTAATAGATTTGCTGTGATTTGTGATTTAAATACAATATCTATCGACTACTGAGGCTGCCGAATATATGTCCAACTTTTAATGAATAGTACATACTTTTTGCACTTCTGTGATGTATCAATAATTGGTGGGCGGTTCTTGCACATTTGAAAAGATTCGGTACTGTAAGTTCCAACTCTAACGTGACTATACGCTGCCCTTAATTGGACACTTTCCAAGGGTTGAGAATTATTTTGTGTAATGGATGATGGCGGGGAAAGTTTGGGGACTAGCTCGATTTTGGAAGTGCAGTTCATGATTTTGAATTCTATTTTGCTACTATTTAGTACGGATATAATTCATAAGGCCAATTCTTGCAATTCGTGCGTCTAGTTTTGATTAAAAATATTTCGACAATGGAAATTTAGTCAACATTTTACAATTGATTTCATAATCTTGGTAAGTAGTGAAAAGCAATAACGAATGACTGTAATAAACGTGTCCATATAGTAAAATAATCAGTGTCACGAAAAGTGCACTCGAATTGTGTGCTGTGAGACAATCACACTCATTAATGTATGATAAACCTGACGTATTTCACCTTTGGAATATGAATTCCTATGTAAATCAGTGAGTACCTACAGATATTTATGATTTTACACTAATCCCGTGCTATTAAAGAGAAGTAGATGGGTGTATATACAATTCTACAGAATAACCCAAACTCATTGAAAACGTCACCGTTGACACTTTGTAATAGGAACTGTGCACTAGCGGCGGGACCACGGCGGGACACACGTCGAACTTAAACTTCTCGTTGCCTGAGGAACGAGACCATGACGGCACGTTGAGCATTTCACTTCCACATTTTGTATTGACTAGATAATTCTGTCTCCAACTATTAATAAACTTATACCACGGTGTAAGAACTAGACAGTACTGGTACAAATCCAGGTTTTCTTTCTAAATAATGTTTCTCTCCCACTTTTCACGAAACTCCATTCGAAGGCTGACATACTAATGTGTCGTATGTATTGTATGTGTATGAAATATGTTCAATGAGAGGCCGCAGTCACTTAAATTCCCTAGATGAATTTGTTTCAATTTCTAAAAATAATCTATTGACTATCAAACATCGGAATTACGCTATCAATCACCTATACGCGATTTACACACGATTTCCGTAAAAATAAATCTAATCGGGGTAGATGGCCAAGTATATGGTGCCGAAGAAAATAGAGGGAGTTCAATCAAGTTATATTGGGAGCTTTCCAGCAATGACACAGAGCGACACAGTCGGACACAGCTGCGGAGCATGGTTGGACACTGTGTCGGATTCATTGCTGCCAATTTTTTAGTTAGAGATTTTATTTTCGACGCATGGTATTGTTTATATTTATTTATTAAATGCAATGATAATCTACACGTGATTCACAAATGTTTTTTTTTCCTGAAGCGCTCAATGATCCTAGATTTTTCGTTTAATGCATGAACGGACTCTAGTAACTGAATTAAGAACCTCAAGGCGTTCCAACAAGCACCAAGGCACAGTGTTGGACCGTGTAACACAGTGTCACACTGTGTCTCCTTGCTGGAAAGCTCCCATTACATTTCAGTGGTTCCAGTCTTGTATTTCAGTAACCTCTATGGGTGGCGCCAATTGTAAATTTTGAGTGAGGTTATGCAAAAGAACATTTACTTATTGGAGATTTGTGTTATTTTAACAGCATTTAGAGCAAACTGTCCATCCACCCCCTTTAAAATATTGAGCATTATTTTACCGGGCACTAAATCCGTACATAATATATAAATCTTGATCTGTATAGACCGTAAAGTTTTAACCGGACTCGGTTTTCGTCAATTGTCGTCGGATTAAAGGGCTTTTTATTCAGTTGAATCTTGAGGCTTAATTATATTCAACCCATAAAGAGTGACTACATACTTTGAAAATGAGTTTGTGGGTTGACAAATATCGTCCCACTAATTTGGGAAAACTTGATTATCATATTGAACAAGCCACACGTCTAGTGAACATGGTAATCCTCCTTTGTTATACATACGATATTCAACGTATTTCCTAAATATGAACATTTTCGGTTGTCTTACGGTTAATGAGTCTAAGGAAATCCTTGATTTGCTAAAAAATTTCTCCTAAAAATTCTTTGATGTTACAAATTTCAGCCCCATGCATTTTTTGATATTATACTCATACTGCTTTTGAGCATAACATTACGAACTTTGCATCAATACAAGTACATATTCAATGATCGTTAAATTGAAATAATATTCCTTTGCAAATCTTTTTCCCAGTTTATAAAAAGTATTCTATGCCCAATCTTCCAACTTCAATATATTCTCAATATAGGTACAAGAAGGAGATTTTCCACATTTATTAGTATATGGACCCCCAGGAGCTGGAAAAAGAACACGGATAATGGGAATAATCAAAGAATTATATGGCAGCGGTGCTGAGAAATTACGAATGGAAAGCATGAATTTCGAGGTATCTGGTATTCTAAAATTATTTCAGTAATTGTAAGCCTTGAGAGTTCCATAATCGACTATCGTACTCTTATTTAATATAATTCGTCTTAATTTAATAATTTAACATTCAAGATTTTCTATTTTATTATTTATTACACTTTAATTGTGCCAAATTTTATAACTCCACTTCATTCCGTTGTTCATCTTACATCGATTCACTTACCACCTGGTTTTTCAGACTCCGTCTCGAAAAAAACTTGAAATAATGACTATCAGCAGTAATTATCATATCGAAGTTAATCCCAGCGATGTGGGCATGTACGATAGGGTTGTTGTGATGGACCTCATAAAGACCGTAGCCCAAACACATCAGCTTGATGCAACGGGTCAAAGAGAGTTCAAAAGTAATGTTTTAGAAATCTACAAAAAAATATGTGAATCATGATCTCAAAGCATGTAACAACCACCTGTTAAAAATTTTATCAAAAATACATACTTATTTTTAGTTGTTCTGCTGACGAATGTTGATCAATTAACAAAAGATGCACAACACGCATTACGACGCACAATGGAAAAATATATGGCTACTTGCAGAATAATACTGTGCGCAAATTCAACTTCACGTGTCCTACCAGCTATTCGATCTCGTTGTTTGGGCATAAGAATACCAGCACCAAAGATCAATGAAATTACAACGATTCTGGAATCAATCTGTAAGCGCGAGGGACTCACTGTACCACATGAATTAGCAATCAGAATTGCTGAAGCCAGTGAAAGAAATTTGAGAAGAGCTATTTTAATGCTTGAGGCCTGCAAAGTTCAACAGTGAGTGACTACTGTAGTGAATTTATTTATTATGTTGTATCAATCCCACAGTCTTTTTTAATGCATATTCATTTATTCAACATGTTTCAGATATCCCTTCACTGTGAATCAAAATATTGCCGAACTTGACTGGAAAGTCTATATTCAGAACACTGCTAAGTTAATAATAGCGGAACAGTCACCTAAGAAACTGTTGGAAGTTCGCGGTAGACTATATGATTTACTGACACATTGCATACCTTGTGACTTGATTTTCAAAGGGCTGCTGCAAGAATTAGTGAAAAATTGTGATCTTGAGCTTAAAACTCAAATAGCCACTACCGCTGCAGAGTACGAGCACAGAATGCATCATGGATCAAAAGCTATATTCCACTTAGAAGCATTTGTAGCAAGATTTATGGCAATTTATAAAAAATTCATGGAAACCTCCCTTGAAGCTTTCATGTAACAATCACTGATCGGCATTAAATGTGAGAGAACTTTTTTGAAATAATTGTGTCATAATTTTATGGATGATTTTTCATCAGCGTTTACCAACCAGCGTTCTTTGTCCTATACCATTCTAAAATATGCAGGCCACATTTCCGTAACTGAAAGCTATGCACTGTATATTACAGTGATACAGTCCTGGAGTAGAGATCTCAAGGCTGTACCATGGCTTTTTACAGCAATATTCATAGCTTTCATACAACTTTGACCGCATTTCATGTACAGTCACTGACAAACTGACTCTCGTTTCTGCAAAAACATATGCAAGTTCAGTCCATATAGTCGTAGTTGACAAATTCACTGCTCGTTATCCAGATTACCCAACTTTGTCAAATGCAATAAGACATTGGTGACACCTGAATGGCAGAGTATTGAACTCTTGTGGCAACTATATTGTGTTTCCTTTTGGTTTCGTATCTGTATGAATTGCCGAAATTGAATTCGTAATTCTAGTAACAGCATTAACTAAAGCATTTTCAAGAACATTTAACTCTGTCATTGAGGCTATCATTTTCTTCAAATATTCAGGATATTGTTTACAGCTTGAATATTACACCACAGATATCAGGAACTGTAATTTATGGTAGAGTCTTTAAGTAACAATTTTTGGAGTTCAGATAGCACACTGAAAACTCATTAAAATCAATTGATATTCAACATAATTTTTATTATTTTGTATTATACATACTTGACATTCAAGAAAGGAAATAATTCGAATTTTGGCTCCATTCAAAGAACAATCCAAATTAGACAAATAATACTAATGATTTCACTTCAGTTGCTCAACCTTCAATGAAATACCTCCGAAATTCATAAAACTTTCAAAGTATTGCTAATACCACAGACAGAGCAGCAGCTGCGAGGACCATTGCATAGCCAGTGGTATAAACATCCTTTATACTGAGAAACACTCCCAAGTCCCAAGCCTGTACAAATTCACTGATTAAGATTTTTGCGCATATAGTAGTACATGCAATGCCTCAAAAGCAACTCTTGAATCTTAAATTTTCAATAGATAAATCATTTTTTATGTTTCTTAATGGAAACGATGTACTTTTCAAGAATCGAAGTGAGACAACTATTGGTGAGTAGAGAGTGATTAGTGTAAGGCCGAAAATACTGTTTAATTTCAGTAACAAGAATTCAAATTCAATGAAGCTCTAGAGTGCCAGATATTTTAATCGCATAGTCAAGATTCTGTGACATGTAAACTGATGAACCTTAGACTATTAGAAGGAACTGTTTTTGAATCAAAGGTCGCAAATAGTAAAAAAATTACAAACTAAAATTGACTGCTAACTGCTGCTTTTTGAAATGTGCAGCGATTTATACAACTAATCGTGCCCGGCAAATTTCGGCACTCTGTGTACAATGAAATCACCACCAATAGTGTTACACAAACTTTGGAAGGCTGTGGCGAGGTAAAATAATTTACAATTACGATTAGAAATAACTTACCAAGTGACGAATTCCGTTGCAAAAATGGAATGCTACTGGAAAAGCAAGAGCGATTTTACCAACTGCGATCGCAACTGCTGGCAAACATAACGCGTGCACAGCTTCAATCATGCATGGCATTCCACCAGGCATGAAAAGAGTACCTAAAATATGAAAGTAAAAGACAGATCATGGTCACATACAGCTTTTAATAATTACGGACATAATCTTGACATTATCTTATTACTCACTCAAACCAATTGTTGCTGCGTAACCTGACAATATTATCCCTGTAGCTCTGTGTGAGATTGAAAGCAGAGTCGTTATTTGCACTTGATAAATGGTCAAGTGAGGAGACATCGGTCTCTTGAGACGCATATTCTTCTCATCGTGATTCTCATGCACTGCTACTTTTTCTAATGCAGCATTTGATGTGGAAACAGCTAGGTTTCTGTGAAATCAACAAAAGCATAAACCATAAATGCAGCAAAATGAAATATTCAAGTAATGAACTTTCATAGACTTATGCAATTTTTCTACACCTCTTGATTTTTTAAAATCTTCATTGTGTACCTAGAACATCTTAAACAAACTGTTTTCTTCCTTGATAAAACTGCAAACAAACGATTCATACAATTTTCGTTCAAAAAAAAGGGGGGGGGGGGGAGTGAATATCATCAGCACATTATTTCTGACAATATATAGAAAATTCAATTTGATTTCGATTGACATAACCTTCGCAAATATATTTTTGCATCATTATTTCTAAGAATTTCCGTGGGAAAAGAACACTATAGATACATTAAAACTTCGATTGAGAACTGTCGACTCCAAATTCATTGCTATTGATATTAGAAATTAATAAAAATTTTATTCGCACTTTTTAAGAAGCACAATTGAATGAAACTGTAGTGCGTTATCTTTGTTGATACTATTACAAATTATGAAATATTCAACCAATGGGAAGTGATAAACCATAGTTTAGTTTACTCTTACAAATCAAAGCAAGCTATGGCAATTTCAAGCCAGACAAACGTTTATTTTTCATAAAAAATAATACAAGAATGTGATGTACTCAAAAGAAATGGTTGAATAGTCAAACTTTCGAATGAAGGTAACTTCAGTTTTATGTTTGTACATAATTATGTATACGTCAAAATAGTATTGTGGAGTTTTTATCACATCCCATTCTAATAGTGGTCACTTTCTGTATTTAGCTATACATTCCGTTTGTTTCATTATAATGCTTTTTCGACTGCATCAGATGAAAGTCAACAACTATGAAATCACACAAGGTGTAGTGTTATGAGAGTGAAGCTCATATCAACGTTATTTAAACTCTACATCATCTAGGAAAATAAAATTGACATCAGCAACGGGTAATTACTTAAAACAGATATACATTTGATAAATGGTACTGAATACATAAAGTTTGTAGGTTATGCGATTTATAAATAAAGCATACATATGCCATTACGTAACTTACTTGCTGGTGTAAAACCCTCGGAACCCGTTGACACCCAAGTTACGTCTACAAAGCAACCTGAAATTCCACCGTTATATAAACCTACTTTTTCAGTGCAACTTATCAAACTTTCGACAATTCTTTAACAATAACACATAATTAATCATACCTTGTGTAACTGAGAGCCATGTTACCGAAATTATTAAACCACTGGTAATGAACAATAAGTGTCAGGTCTGATATTTATATTGAATAAACGTAGAATTACGCTGTCAGTCGAGGCAAGTATTAAATGCTGTATCAATTGAAAAATCGTTAATATGTGATGAAAAGATGAAACCGAGCGAACACCGCAGCAGACAACTCTTCTCTGCAATGTTACACATGTCACACACCTGATTGAAATAACTTTTAAGGGTATATGATACGTCTATTTTACCGACACATCGATTAATTCTTATTTATACTACTTTTTGAAATGAAATATCATTAACAACCGTCCGAGCAGCACCGTTACAATAAGAACTTAGAGCATATACTACAGGAATATAGTGAATCTTGATGGTTTTTTTTTTTCAATATTTAGATGCAATAATTATGGTATTCACCTCATGTTTCGCGCTGCGTTCAGTTGTTATTAGCGTCAGCAGTTAGTTTCAGAGCGAATCAAAATCTGTTTACAAAAGAAGGTGGCCAATCGCATGCGTCCAGTAGCAGCGAGCGGATACAGCCACTCGTGATCAAAAATCACCCTGCAGCCGGGAGACATTTCAATGCGGAAGCCGCAGTACGCAAGCAGCTTGCAGCCATTGCAACACGAGGTTAGCTAAGGTGTCAACATGGCAAATTTTGCCAAAGCCCAGCTTTTGAAGTACGGATGGACAGAAGGTAAGATTGGTGTTCTGGATTATAATATCGAGTAGGAAACTGAGCCTTATAAACGTAGCACATTCAGAGAAGAAACATTACTTATCGCTTCATTTCCTGCGGCGCAATAGACCGCGTTAAAGTTAACCATAACCTACATTTGTCGCCACTCATTCTGCATGGTAGCAAACAACACATAAATACTGAATTACTTTTTTTCACAACTGCATTCGATCATACTTCAATACATTTGACATACAAACATTTTTCTCTGTATTCAGAGAAAACGGGAAGTTATTACATTTATTCTGAAAATAAAAATCGAGTTTTTACGGGATCTTGACTTTCGGAGATCTAGAGAATCACTTACAATCATTGTCATGTGGTACATATGTGAATGATGCATTTTCTTGTCCATTGAGATTTCGCAAACAATTCTCATCATTCTGTCTCGACTGATGTGGTTTTGCTTGACTAGAACTGGTTAGGTTATAGGCAAAATTAGCAAGTGGTTCCCAGGCTATTTGCCAAATTGTAACTTTAGTTGACTTGCAATAACTACAAAATAAAAGGACCAATTTACGTAAAATTTGATCCAAAAGATTTTCATTTAATTTAAAACTGATCAGTTTGTAGAAAAAATCAGCCAAGCTATCTCTCATGTTCTTTGCAAAATTTAAAATCTATTCTGACCACAGGAATATACTTTTTGCCAGTGCATCAAGTGAAATTCATAAGACAATTTTTAGACCAATTTCTGAAGCTTCAACTAGTACGTGACCGTAATATTCGTGATACAGCTTTTTCCTTCAAAAACTGAAAATGATTGTAAGTTAGACTGCCCTATAATTCTGGTGCTAGTTCATATTTTATGAATGTGCCGAAAGAAGTCATTTCATGTTTACACATAATTCCTCGATACATATGCTCGAAAAATTCATTTTAAGAATATTAATCGAGCATTTTTGAAATAAATGAAGTTACTTTTTGATTATTTTATGTCTGTTTAGTTGTGGCTTCTGAGGAAAAACATATTTAATTTATGGACTTCATATTGTAATTTTTATTCTTTGTTATCCATTAGAAAGTTTTTGTTTTAATATAGTGATCTCCAATGCCAGCACAGTTATTCAATTAATATTGTTTGCACAAAGATTGAAAACCAGCATTATATTTATTTTTTGTTTTTACAGGCAAAGGTCTTGGGAAAAATGAAAGCGGTATTCCAGAGCCTATAAAACCCAAGTTAAAATTCGATCATGCAGGAATAGGTCATGATTCAGCTGAACAATTCACATATCACTGGTGGGAAAATGTGTTCAACGAAGCAGCTAAAAACATATCAATTGATTCAAATGATCAGGGGATTTCAATGAAGGTCATTGATGACGATACACCTAATATAACTACAAAAAAATCAAGCCTCAAAGTTTTGCAAAAAAAGCAGAAGCTCCAATATGGGAATTTCTTGAAGACCTCTACACTCTTGAATGATGGGAAGGTAATCAACGAGAACACACCACATATAAATATAGACACCACTGACAACAAGATGAATCATGTGGAATTAACGGATGAAGAATTGTTTAAAGCTTGTGGAGGAAGAACAGCACACAAAGGTGCAAGACATGGGTTAACATTAAATGGGAAATTGGCACGAATTGCGAAGCAAGAACAGCAGCTGCTAGCAAAAATGAATCAAATCAAAGCAGAGAAAGATGCCTTGAGTTGTAGTCTTGCGCAAGTGATAGAGGCCACTTATAACTTTGATAATGTGAGGCTTAAAAGGCATGCCAAAACTAAAAAGAAAATAGCAAAAACTGATCGTGAATCAGTAAAAAATGCTAACGACCCAGTAAGTGGTACAGGACCACAGCCAAGCTGTTCCTATGCTGAATGTCCCAATGCCGAGGACAATTCAGATACACCGAATTCTATTCGGAAAAAAAAGAGGATCGAAACAAGGAAACGAAAGTCATCGAATATTCTTAAAGGATCAGTGAAAATTGATGTAGACGTCATTGAAAATCAGTGTAAATGGCTAGATATTATTGAGTCTAATCAATCAGTGCTGAATGATAATGCAAACGCCGTTGACGAAGACAGTGAGCTTGTGATTCCACCACTAACTAAAGTGCCGAGACTGCATGTAAAATCGAAGAAAAGTCGAAAAAAAGAAAAGAGAAAAATTAACGACCTAACAGAACAACTGGACAACTCCTGTATGATCGATGAATCTATAAATGTATCCAGAAAACGGAAGGGGGAGAGTCGCGAAATCGTTAATGATATACTGACAACCATTTTTGAACAATATAGTTCGACAGCCAAAAAATGCAAACTACATAAGCAGGATAGTGTTAGCGATGAAGCACATAAATTGAATAGCAGAATTTTCAAGAAAAAAAGAAATGCGCACCGATGTAAAGACAAGCAAAAATTAGAGCGTATCACGGAAAAGTTAATGTCAGTTGATTTAGGGAATAAATTTTGAAAAATGGAAAAAATGTGAAGCAGTCTAATACTAAAGTGAATTGCATCATGCAAAACTTGGACACTTGAAATCTCGTAATTCAAAAATATACCTAAACTCTGCTGATCGTTTGGTACTCATATCGATGCCGAAAGATTCGAGGCATTGCACAGCTAAAACCAGAAAAATTTTCTGAAATCTGGAAAAGTCCAATTTCAATTTTTCGAAGGGTAAGAAACGTACAGTGTTGAAGAACTTTCAATATTTTCCCATATTTAATTAGTTATTTAACATAATTTGTGTATGTTTGTTTAGTCAGATTTAACTCAGATAATACTGGATTTAGTTTCTTCATCAATACAAATACCCACATTTGTAAAAGTATTTATAATAAAAAACTTGCAAAACATACTTAGTATGTAGAACGAATACATATTGTCAAAAACGAAACAGAAGTAAATCTAAAGTAAATATTTTCGTTCCGAATTAAAAAACTAATGCAAGATTTGTTCCACTGTAACTAGGTAACTATTTATGCATCATAATCCAATAAACCAAGGTATAAGTCTGTTCATAGAAGTTTATTTTCATCGGTTTGTCATTCTATAAAATTAGTACTAGTGGTGGTAGTTATAATAATAATGTGTCTAAACGGTTTTTGTATCTTAAAACTGTCGGTTGTAAAATTACTAAATGGTTGATAATATGCAGATGCTATATCTCAGCTTGGAAATTCAGAGTGAAAAGTAGTTGTCCTTTGCATGAATGCCAGACTTCTGATGTATGAATAACTAATGACTTACTGGATGTATTCGACGGATTTATTTTTGCACAACAAATGTACAAAATAATAATAATAATAAAAAAGTAGTTAAATATTATGTTAAATAGATACAGTCTGGTAAAGATATGATTACAATTTGCGTAGATCGAGGACGAAAACACTTCCATCGGAGGCAGAGGCCCCAACTTTGTCTCCACGACTGTTCCAACATACTTCAAAGATTCCACCGGTGCCTTTGTAACTATGTACCAGCTGCCCACTCTAAATGATTGAAATCCAGATTAATTCGTCATAAACAAGTTGAACATTTCACGAAAGATGCATTTTTTAGTAATAACAAAATTTCGCATTTTATGACAAATTATTCTTCATATAAATCTATGATCAATGGATTGAAATTCGATATCAGAAGTGTATATACGAGAAGGCGACTATAAAATTTTGGGAGTTTATATCTCAACAACCAGGTATTCAAATGGTGTGTGAACTTGTTGCCAAGCGCACCACTCAATGGCGCAGAGAACAGTTTAGCAGCAACATTTTCTAAGGTAGCTGGTTGTTTTGGCTCGTTTGGTTGATTCTATATACCATAATTAGATAAACTAATTTCAATTAGATAAAAACTTAGTTGTTGCAAATTTGCAAAATTCGAGTGTATTGGTTTTTTCATCCATTCCTTCTTATTTCATCGTCTCAATAAACATCATTGATTCCGCTTTCATGAACATGAAAAACAGTAGTTCTGGTCTTTCGTCATGTCGTTCACAATCACAGGCGTGTAATGTATATGCTACCTTAAACTGAGGTAGCTGATGACAAATGAGAATTTACTGAATTTCGATATTTGCGTATCAACAATACAAAGTACATGCTGTTCTTGAGCAAATGCAGTTAAGGCTGAACAATAAAAACACAGTTATAGAATGATATTTGTGATAACATTGTAATAAAAACTAACCTGAGTAGACCAAATGTGGACGCACTTATCGAAGCTACCACTGGCAAGGAATTTACCATCCGGACTGAAGGCTACACTGTAGACAGGCTCTGTATGTTTTGTGAGCGTGTGTATACAGGCACCCCTTTCAACATCCCACAATCTCACAGTAGAATCAAATGATGCACTGGCCAGGATTAAATTCATACTTGGATTGTGCGTTCCTGGGCCCGTAGGTGACCATTTGATAGTATAAATCTCTTTACTGTGAGCTTGTAAGTCGTGTACGCAGGTGTCTTGTTTCATTGACCAAATCTTCAAAGTCATATCATCTGAACAACTAGCAAGCAAATTTCCTTGGGGATCCCACTTGATCGCATTTACCTCATTCTGTGTATGTAACGAAGCAATGTAATAAGAATAATTTTAAGCTTATTAATATTTATTCAATTACAAGAGATCAATGTTAACATGCGTGTTATAATCACATAAGGAGCAAACAATTTTAAGAAAGAATAATGAAGGTCAGTGCAAAAATTCAGTATTTTTGAACAGATTTCTGACGTCTTGTGAATTATGAATAAAAGATTAACAAAAATTGCGGTGAACATTGAACTGAAATTGCTTCTGGCTGCACCATTAAATAATATACACTAAATTTTATATCTTTATTTGTGTATCTAATGCTTACAAACCAACTGTGGATACTTTAATTATTACTGGAAATCACATTTAGATCCGACGATCAAGTATTATTGATTCAATATAAATATAAGGTCATTATTCATATTTGTTTCTGAACTCAAGATATACTAACCGTGTGTCCCTGAAAACTCTTGACTGGCTTATCAACACTCAACTTGCAAACGTGAATGCACTGATCAGTGGAACAACTGGCAAAGGAAGTGTTAGTCTGCCAGTCAACATCTAAAGCAGGAGCAGAATGAAAACTGAACTGCTGAGTACATTGACCACTCGCAGCATCCCAAATAATAGTAGTTTTATCAACGCCTGCACTGAGAATATAATTCCCTCGTTTGTTCCATTTCAGGGCGAAGATAGGACCCTTGTGTTGCCCGAGTGTAGACGCTAATTGTCCATCGGTTGTCCAAATCCTGGCATATCCATCATAGCTACCAGTAGCGAGCAGCTTGCCGTCACACTAATTGATAACAATCAAAGTGGAAATGAAGCTTGCTGAATCAATTTTATGCTCAAAAACTCAAGCTTTATAACTGGTACAAATAAAGATCTGCAAATGCTGTTATTGGAGGATAGTTAAGGCAAGAGATATATTTAGCAGCTTCAAAAATTCGAACATTTTTTTATTCCATAAAATGTTAGTACAACATTTCAAGAATCTAAATTCCACAGCCCATAAATAAATTCAAGTCCTTCGAGTCCTGAACTACCAGATAGGTATGTATGTTAGTGGGATGACTTTGCGTGATACAGAAATTGCAATGGGAACGAATAAACAATATCGAAGTTACACAAACGATATTTTGAAATGTTCGAGCTTGCTGGCAAGCACACTTCACATTATTCAGTTGTAGGTAGGAGCTGTCAGCAGAGCTCGGCGTATTATTTTATTAATTGAATCCAAGAAAATGAACTTTGCAAAGAATCTGAAGGCGTTTTGTATGGTGCAGGAATCGCTGATTAGCCGGTAAGTGATTGAAGTCACTAAAATATGAACCTCAATATTTGTTTAATTATTTTATTTCAGAATAAGGCCATTATTATTAGTAAAAAAGCGCATAATTTCCCTCAGTATTGAGTCGTAAAATGGAGATACTTGGCTTTGACTTTATCTTAGTGCAAAAACATAGTAGAGCATTCGGACCTAAAGCATTGTCAAGCTAGTTGAAAATGAGAAACAAAATAAGCTTGACGATGTTTCTTTCCGAATGCTTGACCATTTTTACTCACTGAGATACATCCCGATAATAGATTCTGTCTGTTTACTGTTGAGTATATCAAGACTCTATGACACCACCTATTTTGCACGACATAAGCAGATCATGTTTGTGTCAAGGAATATTCTGCTTTGGAAAAATTATATAATCCACAAGTTGGTTTTGTAGATACTCATGACTTTTATTATTTGCGTCGGTTTAAAGACAAATGTTAAGAAGCTGTAGAAAGATTGTTAGCGAAATGATACAAACATATGGTACATCTAATGCGAATCAAAAATATAACTTTAAGAAAAATGTGATGTCAAAAAATCTTTCAGATTTGTAGTAAGTACTAAAAATATTCAACATTTGTTTTCGAATGTAAGTAAGATATAATTCATCTGACGATAGGTGAATATCCTGGATTTTGTACTCAACAGCATTTACAGATTTAGATTTGCAGTACATAAGCTGATAAAACTAATAAATCAAGATATCATATATACCAGAAATTATTTTTTTATACCTGCATGGAAAATTCGACTTCTCGCAGAGAATAGGGATTAGCGAATGCTTTTGATATGCATAATGGGTGCAACTAGCACCACCGGGCGTAATGAGAGCCAAACTCGGCTGAGATACTACTCGGCCACGGGAACTCAGTAATATTTTTATTAAATTTTATTTCTATTTTCTATAGCCGAACTCCACATGGCAGGTTGTGCAAAAAATGTGATTGTAATTAGTGCGGGTTTGCAATTCCTGACTTGGACAAATGCTGCACGAACCAAAGGCTTCATACTCGTCGGCAATCATCAACATAACTCTCTGACTGCACAATATATTATTTTACTTACATTCCAATCCAACGAAGTGACATCTTTGTTACTGGGAACTTCAGTTCCACCTTTTTGAATGCAGTGTCGAAGTACGAGTTGACTTGGTGCTTGTGAGTTATCAGTCATGTCCCAGATTCGTGCTGTACTGTCTCCAGAACCAGATGCGAGTAAGTCTGTCGTCGGATTCCACGCGCAAATAAAAACTTCGGATTCATGGCCTCGTAAGACGGTCGCCTTACTTGCCGGGATTTCAACAGCACTAGTACCGGCACTAGCGCTAGTACCTTGTTGCTGCTGTTCGTCAACTTCCATCTCTCCCCGATCACCGACTCTTTCGTTCATCCCCACACCAACACCAACATTTGGCGTTACTACAGACAGAATAACAATTTCTACTTCATTCATGAACTTTGACTTGTGTATTTATAGTAATGCTTTCACACAAAAAGATGTTATTATGTGTGTTCGCCATACTTAACGGACAATTCACCATTTATTGTAACAGAACTTTGCTTCACTACACATATCTTAGTTATAGCAAATTAGCGAATACTTCTTTTTTACCAAAATAGAAAAAAAAAAGAATTCAGCATGTTATAATAAAACTAATATGGTGGAAAGCCCTGAAATGTAAATTGTCCGAAAATGTTGGCAGTCCTTTTCTATACCGGGATTGCTGAGGAGGTTCAAAAAAATTACATTTTTTAAGAACCAGGGTGTATCCGGAAATTTTCAATAAATTAAGGTTACGATAAAAACAAAAAAAGTAACATGTGTTATTCAAAATTGATCCATTAGGTTCGAGGTATGTTTCTCATGCCAGAAGATTTGACATCTGCCAAAATTTATTTAAGATATTTTTTAATATTGGAAATTTTGTGAATTAGCATTCTATGAATTTCTGGAAAAAAGTTAGTCAATTTATACACCTAAAGAGTTTTGTCAGCTCAAAGTCAATACGTTTTAGGTAATTCATTATGAGATGGATGTACAAACTTTTAAAACAGTCAAATATCTGACATGTTCATTTGATACCACTCTGCGATGAGTAATGACTAAATAACATGTTATTTAAAAGACAATTTTCTACAATCCCACAACAACAATTTTTCTTTCATAACATTGGATTCATAACGTATTGAATTTTTCAAGATTGCATTAATATTGCGTCTGATATCGAGAACAATCTATTGTGGTTAATTTGTAAGAAACCATTTTCGTAACAAAGTAATCAATCATGGAGTGAGATTAAAGGAGTCTCAAATCGATATTGAAGTTTTTGCTATAATTTTCGTATTTCTATTTTTTGCATTTCTAGAAGAATCACCATAGCGTACAAATCTAACAATTTGATGAACATACAAAGTGAGATCATCTCACGATAAAACTGCCACAGTATTGAATTTCAACAGAATAACCTCCACTACAAGTACCTCACCTTAAATGCACACAATAACAAATGATCAATTCTTAATGAGATAACAGTACAATGGATTTCACAGTGGAGCTACACTGGTCACTTGACGAGAAATGAAATTCAACCCTTTCAAAAGAAAAAATTACACAACATAAAATACAGGGACTCTTGCAGTAGATGCAATTCTTTACCTTCTTCCCCATTGGTATCTTGCACTTCAGTTTTAACCTGCTGCTTTTGCTGATTTTGTTGATTTTGCCGTGATGCAACAACGTCTGGCATAACAGCATCGATGAGTGACAAGGATTCGACCATTCTTTGTTCAGTGCCATCTTCACCAATTGATATTTCAGCCTCTGTATACTGTAAACCTTTTTGAAGAATGGATAGTAGGGCTGCAGGTGGTACCAGCGCACCATTTATGTTACTCTGTGATATATGAGACTCTATACCAAAGGTATATGCAGAATGTTGGAAACCTATCAAATTAAATCAGATTGTTGTTAATTTATTGTATTTGAATTTTAATTTTGTCAAAATGAAAATAAATAAATAACAAAGTTCAAGTTTGTAGAATAAGTCATCAATTATTAAAGCTTTAATTTACTGTTTCTTTCATTTTTTCTAATCTTCTAAAATGGAATAATGCAGTTAAGTTCCATGCTTAGGATTCTAAAACAGTATTAGGTTTTGAGGAAATTTTCTAAACTTTTCAATTCTTCTCTTTTCAACCAATATGTTGTTCCAGACATTTAGATCGATAAAGCTTGACTGAAGACTCTCATATTAAATACATGAGGATTAACTAAAACTTTGTAAGCTATCCAAAAGTACGAAATAGTAAACTTGAGACTAAATGTTCAACCAATATGTGTTTGTCCATGATCAAAACTCCAAACAGACAAAACTTGATCTTTTGTTTGAAAACTTATTTAATCGAAAGTTCAGACACATCCAATATGAGTATGTGATTTTTAGCTCCGTTTTCACCCTTAAATCTATTAAATGGCCATATTTTTTGTTGATTTTTGATTTCATTACTTTCTTTTATAAATTGAGATAAACTTTCATTAGCTGTTCTAAATTTGATTTCTGCACTGATTGTTGAAACAAAAAAAAATTCCTTTATATCAATGTGATAACGATTTCATGAAATCTTATTCCGAAGTTGGTTATAAACGGGCGTTACGGAAATTTATAGTATTATAAATTTCAAGAAACCAAGTTATCGTGACAGTAGAACTCGAATCCCATGAAATTAGTATACCAAGTGCTACCCTGATAGGACTACCAAACAATACGTTAACAAAAGATAAAATATATTCTTAATATCCTGGATAAGTAATTAAATACTTAAGACATTTTGTTCAAAGGTTAAGTTAAATTAGGTTAGGTTGAACAGCGTACCAGATTCCTGTAAATATCTATACACTAAAAAGTTGACTTCATCACTTGAGAAACTCATTTTTTTCCGTTCACTGGTTAACTTAGCACAACATTCTTAATATTATCACAAAGAGCAAAATTAAATGATATCACATCAGTATATGTTATGTATACCGACGCTGGTTTTCCGCGTCGCCGTAGTAGGATAAAGAAAACAAATGAACAACTCCCTGTACCGACTGCATTGAACTTAGCATTTGTGAGTAAACGGTACTTTCGTCTCTCAGCCGTACACTCACGGCAATGGTGTCACGATCTCACTCTCACCACTTTTACAAACGGAAGTAAATATCGCATTAAACAGGCAGAGTTTCAAGAGGGAGAAATTTTCACATAGCACCCATAAACAGTAACGTTCTAGTAAATCTGCACCGTATTATTATTTACTCTCCGTCAGTTTTATACCGGAATCATGAGCAATCTTATCCTGAAAAATTTACCGAATATCTATCGACACAGTTTGCGCACAACTTCACGTCTCACAATTCGAGCCTACCGAGGTACGTATAATGTATATGTGTTGTATATGTATGCGTCCATGCATGTGAGGATGCACACGACACGGTCATCTAGGGTGGGATATATAGACGAAGCCAAGGACAAAGCGCAAGCTAGGATTATAGACGAGGGGTATATGAATCTTACAATTAGGTAGGGTGAGAAGAATACAAGTCGTAGTGTCTATTGTGGTGTGGTGGTAGTCAACTCGTCATTATAGCAGGCGTTTGTCATATTGGCAAACCCTATTCATGCGCTACTTTCAAATCATTGTTAAAATAACAACTTCAACGATAACTCCACAAATCTTATCGGGAACGCGTTGACTGAAGATACCATAGACACATTAAGTATAAACCGTGCGAGTCATGAGTGAGCGTGTAAACGGCTACGATAGTTGCGTAGAAAAAGAAAGCTGCATTGGAAACGATTGGAGTCGTAGGCGTCGTTGTCTAGTCCCGGATGCCAGACCAGGATTCCTATGAAGTAAACGCCTGACTCCAATACAGAAGATACGCGCACCAAAGAGAATCCTTTTTGAGTGCCATTTAGCTGACTGTCTGTAGCAATCTTCAGTCAACGCCATATCCCATGAGCCGAAAATATCAAGAGTAGAACGATCGGTAGCCAATCGAATTAATTCTTCTAAAATTTTCCGGTCAAAAACGACACTATGATTAGATAATCACTAATGTAAAACTAACTACAATTTTTGACCGTCGCCCTTTTGTATTCAAACACGTGAAAAGCGCAATCGGCTGATTCCATGATAGATGGTATAGGTATATTTTCCGTCAATGGCAATGCACACGGAATGAAACTAGCGGAACGTCTCTGATTGGTGCTTGAAAGATCCCTAGATACCGGATCCGTAAATACGGATTGGATTCCGAATCATGGGACGCCTTATTCGTATGGAGCGGTGACCCTCCAACGTTATTTGTTCAACGATTCACGATTGCAATAAAAAAAGCAGCGGCGTAGTCAACGGCGCTTTACATCAGCGGTGTGCCCACTGATAGGTGTGCGATGAATGTATTCATGGCCTACGAATTCAGTTCTGTTCAGTTCGAAGTGACGTCTCCGATAGTCCGCACTTACGTACATTCCTGAGGCCCTTTTAGTGGATTATTCATGCTATATATTTGAGACGGACATCGTTAATTTTTACGCAACATTTCAGGCGTTGCTACCAAAATGACGACGGAAATTGACAAGGATGAGCTCAAGAAGCGTTTAACACCTATCCAGTGGCATGTGACCCAAGAAAAAGGCACCGAAAGGTATGATCAATTGTGTACGAAACGCCTTATAAAATGATACATCAATTCTTACAGCATTAGTACCGATTAATTGGGCAATTGATAAATTATATTTACCTTTATATTCATGTCGTAGCTTCGACCTTGCAGTCTAAATCCGGATAAGCCCTTGAGCCATATTTCGGGTGTATATTATTACTTGTAACAATTCCAGTGTGACTGATTTATTTGTCAATTTAATTGTGATATTAAATATTTCATACATATCAGTTCATGAGATTGGTTATCAATCATATTTCAAAGTAAAGCTGTATTCGTCACCAGCAATCTGACGGCATAATTTTGATTGACTCTGTACATATTTGCAAAAGCATTGTATTACTATTTGTGATTCTGTCCATATAAACAATTTTCAGCGTCACTTATAATAAAAATCTGACTAAATGTGAACATCAAGTGTATTCATATCATCCACATGTGTTAGTATGCACTGGGCCAACAAAGATCTGCATGCATATAAAATTTTTATGCAAACATATTCATACCAATAATTACGCAAGTTCATCATATTTCATATTGCACAACTATGAAAATTCACATTCCATTACCGTTTTTCTTATTGCTGTGGGATTCAAATAAAACTTGACTTTTGTTAATTTTCAGTCCGATCGTAATTTAATGCAAACATTATCCTACACATAATTTCCATATCACAAGTGTGATTAATTCTCTTCACGCAGGTTTTTTAATGCTGAATACTACTAGACCAAGAGAAACTGTCCACTATGTTTTTCAGAAAATCGTTACTAAATTAACCAAAATATACCTATTCATTGACGAGAAATATTTGTTAATGGATATTGAAAATGAGAACAAAATTGATGTACCAAAACACTATAAAAAAGAAATCAACAAATATTTGATTTATAATAGATAAAATGCTGAACTTCATTGCCCTTGAAAAGATTCATTTTTGTTGGATCTTATATTCTGTTAGATCTCGGCTGATTCTATTGCTTTCAGTCTGAAAAATAACCAAAGAAGTATTGTTTGCTTTGGTTGGAGTTAATTTTCTAAAATCGAATGTTATATAATGATACGTATAAAGTTTCTGTTCATGGTATGGGTCACCATCTCTCAATCACAAAAGAGAGATAAAGTAAAGTTTATATGTGTTTGGAAACAAACTTGTGTAATTGTATAAACTTATATATTCTTCTCTTGGTCTTCCCTGCCCCGCAAAATTTGAGATTGCCCAGAGGTAATCCTTAACAAATTCATATTTAGTATTGAGAAATCTGTGCAAGACAGTGACCATTCAGTTTCTTTGACTGGAAAATAATTAATTTTTATTCGCGTGTAATTGATTTATGAAAAACAAATAATTATATTTAAACTCAATTTATTTTCATTTTAGGCCTTTCACTGGCACTTATAATAAATTCTATGAAAGAGGAACATATACTTGTGTCGTATGCGATCAGGAACTGTTTTCCTCTGAGACGAAATATGATAGTGGTTGCGGCTGGCCAGCATTCAATGAGGTTTTAGACCAAGGTCGAGTTAAACTAACTAAAGACACAACTCATGGTAAGAATGATTTATACGTTATTTCTAAAGCACTTAAGCTTACTGTCAATTAAACCATATTCAATGTGTGTGTGCGTATATATATACACACACATACATAATATTGATCCAGTTACTTACTTTAATTCTATTATTCTATACTTATGTAATTTTTAAATATTGGTGCTGTATATATTTTATGTTGATATAAAAAAAAAAAACGACATGTTCTGTTTCCTAACGTGATATAACACAAACTTGAAACTATAAAATATGTGTTAAAATGTACAGCATTTTTGGGAAGTTGTTTAATCGAAGTTTCCCATATTATAAGTATTAAGTATAAATTGTAAGACATAAACTCAACTAAATTTTTAGTCAAAAGTCACAGTGTTTAATCAAACTTAACTGGTAGTTAGGCAAGTACTTTAATAGATCATATCAGATTCCATGTGTACTAATTACAAGATTTTTCCTATCAGTACTTCATCTTCTGACTTCTAATAATCACATATTTTGTAGTTTCAAAAAAATACACTATTCTCTATCACATAGACATGACCTTGATCATCCTGAATATCCTGCATGTCAAGTGCTTAGAGTGTGATTGTGCTAGACTGACATCACTTATTATTGAATTTTTCAACTAAAACTATCATTGCGCAACACATGACATAGAAATCAGTCATTTCTTCAGATCATTTCAAAGAAATAACGTACTTTTTGAGTACTCAATCAATTCATTATCGATAGGTCTCATAATAATTTCATACATGATGTTGGATGGATTTTTAATCATTTTTATTAGTATTAGATGTTTGAGCAAAGCAACATTATGTTTAACAGAAATAAATTTTAACCATTGCTTTTCTTAATATGGCAATATCATGAAGCAGTGTTTATAATATTGTAAGTATCTGTTACTGTAACTTTTGTTTTATGCTCAATATTTTACTGTAACCATGCTATCTGCTTTTTAGATTATTTTGAGCATTTTGATGTGCATGATAGATTTGATCTCTGTAATATTACAGCAGTACAAAGTTAAATGATCAAGCCATCAATATTGTACTGAATTCTTATTCTTACATAAAGTAAAATTTAAAAACTGAAGAAAGTGAGTTTTATTCTTTTGTCTTAAACATAAATATTGCCATGATTCCGGAACTTGTAGATATCAAATAAATAAAGTTTCTATCATATGTCTTGTTTGCCGTGTATAAATAATTTTTAGCTAGTCCGTTCTGAAGTTTAAAATATATGCAAAGTATTGCAGTAGGTTTTCATTGAATCTCATAAATTCAATTTGATTTTTAGGCTTCTTTAACTCGACTTACAAATTACCTCTTTCTTCTGAAATGTGAATTTTTATTAAGAGGAGACAGTTTTCACAGACTGGGTAAAATGGCACTCTTTTTTACTATTATCGAAGCTTACACGACATTCATGTGAAAATGCCGCAATCAACGCAATTCTACATACATTGCCGAACAAAAATGGCCAAAAATTTTTTCTTCGTATGAGAATATGGCCAAGAAATGTATTCCTATAATTGAATTACCACGGATCATAGGAATACATATTCTGGCTGTATTCTTGCATTAAACAAAAAAGTTTCTGCATATTATTGTGCAGCATTACATGTAGAATTGCAATGACTGTTGCAATCGTAGGTATGTGCAGATGAATGAAAATTGAAACTGAATTTCTCATTATTGAGATTTTTACGTATCCAAACTCAAATCATTTTGAATTTTATAATTTATTACGATGTGGCCATCTTTCAATTCCATAATTAGGGTAAAAAAATCAAGAAATAAATGTACCAGTACTGATACGTATAATTTAGTATTCTCTCTTTTGACTATCATCATGTTTGGCTGTATTACAACAATTTGTGGAGACATTCAGTGCATATTTTGTAAAAAAAAAAAAAAAATCATCTTCGAGCATTAAACTCTATTTCTACTCTGGTGCAGGTCTGCATTTAATCACACTCTATTGTTCTGTCTTTTCCTTACATCCCTACCGCAACCACAACCGCTTGACATTGAACATGAAAACCCACAACAAAACCAACACACGACGCATAGTCGGTGGCAATCTACTACTGCTGATCGCAAACCCAGATATGGTGCGGACTGAAGTGACCTGCTCAACTTGTGGATCACATTTGGGCCACGTATTTAATGACGGTCCGAAACCAACAAGAAAACGATTTTGCATCAACTCTGCTTCTATCAGCTTCCATGCAGCCGGTGATAAGAAAAAATCTGATTCCTAATTGGTGAAGAAACCAATGCTCGTTGCTGCAGGTGGATAGGAAAACTTTCATCATCCATCGACGTTCGCATGACATTAAAAAAACGTGACTAAGTATCAATAAGTTCATCAATATTGCGAAATATAATATAAGAACTTTTCCGTTGATATCATATACAAAACGAGATAAATAAAATGTTGATTCATTTTTTGACTTTTAGCAAGGATGTTCCTTAACTAACTTATTCTTTTTTTTTTGGCCTGATATTAAAGTAAATAGGAAGCTGCTGCGCCAATTTTTACCAGGTGAATGACTAACAAGAATATTCATTGTCTTTAATATTAAATGACAATCAACTGGCAATGTTTCAGTCTATAATTTCCTATAGGATTTGCATTATGAAATTGGGTATATATCTTGTTCCACTCTACTTAAGATTAATATTTTCTTTTGATTGACCATACTTGAGTCTAAAAATGTTGAGTAGCGTTGTGACGGCACTGATGACTAGCAGCCGAGCAACTCAAATGTATCCGCTTGATCCTTTGGTAAAATGGTTCGACTGCTAGTTTCTCCTGCTAGTTCCGACATCATAAAATTACATACAAATTATATTTATAAACAAATGCCCAGGTTTTCAAACCCACCTCTGCAACTGTTATATTTTTGTACATTCTACGATTAGTAAGCAAGTGCTTAACTCTCCTTCTCGAAATGTATATTTCAATTGCTGAAATCTTGCACAATTTATATGTCAGATATGTCAAACGCAGATTGGGAATGTCAATGTATTCGGTTGACCTTGATAACTTATTAAATAGAATGCATAGAATGCAAAAATTTTCAAATTTCTTTAATAAGAAATCATTATTATTTTGGTATGGCAATGGAAATATAAAATTAAAAATTATTTTTATAAATAAATATACTAACCATTCTGTGAAATGTTATTGATTAACAATTTAATATATATATGCAATTGGAAATCTGAACAGAAAAATTATTTGAAGAATTATAAGTCACAAATATTGTAAATATTTTATAAAGATATGAAATTCAGATTAATATACTCAATTAGGCAAACAAATATTAGTTATGCATATAACCATAATCTGTAGTCACACCGTCATATGTAACAAATATGTTATTAACACAAGAAAAATTAATAAATTGGTTGTATAAAATGCATCTATTGTCTAAGTTGTAATTTATGACCTACTTAAAAGAAATACATGTGAATATGAAACGAGCTTAAAGGTGTAACACTCATATTTATAAAGTACATATAAATAAAAGTCAATATGTAAAAGATTGCTCCTAGTATAACTCATTGCTCCTCCACCATTCGTATAACACGTCTGACAATTTTTCAGTCTAAAGTCTCGAAAAATGTATTTATTTTACTAAGCCTTTTTAAATCTGTACCTTAAACCTACCAAGATATTTAAAAAAATGTTTTGAGGATTACAAGTAATGTGACTATTTCACTGGAAAGTGATGATCCTGCAAAACCTGTCAGTTCTATATTTGCCTGACAAATCTGTAAAATACTGAAGTTGTAATAATCTCATGATTAGCTCGAAGGATAGGATCGCAATACCAAGGAACGACAGGGATAAGAAATTATCAATACAGAGAATAAATTAAATTACAGGTGAGAAAATTGGAAAACGAAATAATAAATAAGTACGATCAGTCACCATACGGCACAAGCACAGATAAGCTGTTCATATAATGTAGAGTATAGCTAATAATCAATTCATAGCAATGATAAGTCACGAATTCTGGTTTATGGAACGATAAAATATATGTGTGTATGTGTGTGTGTATGTATGAGATGGTTCAACAAAATTTCACGATTCCGATGTTCCATATAAAGTGTACTCTTATATTATATCCCTTTAAAATAAAGTGAAAGGAGTTACAGTGTAACATAGGCGCAAAAATGTAGGTATTCTTAAGTTTAGAATAATTCTTTATCCTTGCTTTTTCTTTACTTTATTATTTATGATTTCGAAAAAGCTTAGCTCCTCTAAGAAGCTAAGTTTTTTCACAATCGTATTATTTTATTAACAATGTTATTTCCTGATTGAAAAATTGGTGGGTTAAATTTCAAAATAGTTAACTTTTCGTCAAGGGAAAAACTGAATACTTAGTTAAAATATTATCATCTTGTTGTTAAGCATCAACCCCATTCGGTATTGAGATCTAACATTTTCACAAATATCTAAATCATATTGAAAATTTTGGAGTTTTGTTGAATACTGCATGTAACTAGTACTAATGTACCTGTAAATTAAGAAGCGATTTCTTAATTTGTCCCATTCATATAATGACTTGGTAGCACTAGAGTTTAAAGAAATATTAGTTATATCCAGATACTTGTGAAAATGTGAGACTTCATTTCAGCTTATAGTGCAAGATATTTTTTTATGTCATAGTAGACTGTTTCCTTTTTTATACTTATAGCGGCACTAATACTAGATGTGCATTATTTCTTTACTTTATTTCTAGCAATGCTTCAAGGTTTGGCGTAATTTAGAGTTGTGAATGTGCAGTAGTGGCTTTGTACGTTCTTTACAATGCTTTTCGATTATGTTCTGTTGTAATTTCGTAATGAATTGCAATACAAAGTTGATCAAGCCAAATCTAAATTAAACCGAATTTTAAGCCTGATGCAAACTGAGCTTTCTCATTGTTTTAAACATAGTTACACATTAACGTTAATCATAAAAAACTAATCAGGCTTTTTAAAAAGGGTTCTATGAAATGATGAATTCATTACATACATGTTACATGCTTCTTTAAAATGTAATAATATATGTGTTTTATTCTCCTTGTATGCAATATATGTTAATTAATTATTATATTCGATAACTATCGTACTCTCACATTTTTTTCACTTTTACGTTATACAATACAAAGTTCTATGTGTAACAGAAATTTGTTTTAAAAAAATTACACAATTCTAAAAATCTAGACATTCTAAACTAAATGTCAAGGTTTCATTTATGATCATCGTTTTTGACAATATAGACAAGCATACTGCACTTATACTAAATTATTGTTAATATACTCACGCAGAAACCTTATCTTAGATCAGTATTACCGTGTCTATGCATTTTTGACAATTTTAAATCACTCGACCTGTACAATAATTTCAAAATGGCGAACAAACTTGCACAGGGTTCGTATGTGTCTCTAAACATGACATGACAGGCACTTTTTAGTGTCAAAAAATGTTTCTACTCTTCGAACGTGTAACCGATTTTCAATCTTTCACTGGTCAATTTTTGCAAGGCACGTTGAACATAATTCGACTCTACCGGTGTTGAACCAAAAAAACTGTTCATAGTCATTTTTACCTACAAATCTGTTCTGTATACATTTATAGCTTGAATTACGATTTATTGGATAAAACTGCGACATTAAAAATGGATAACAAAAAATATTTACAGAGACATATTAGAAAGCTGCAACTGATGTCCTAACGTGCCTTGATAGTGCTGCTACGAGTATCACCTCCGCAAATTAGCAACTTTTCCCGTTATTATCGATTTATGTTTCATATTAGCATGAAAATTATGTAACTACGGTATGTACATGTGCCAATGATTCATAAAAAATGATGAAATAATTGTAATTTTTTTCAAGGAAGTTGATTTATAATGTATGTAACTATTTTCACAGTTGCATTAGTATAACAAAAATAATAAATGCTAGAAAAATACGAGGAAAACAAAAATAAAAACTACTAGACTGCCTTTTATGCAAAGTTAAAAAAAAATCATGAATCATCTCATTCATTTCACTTCGTACACCTTGCTTGAAAAATATAAGTCCAATGCGAAGACCACTTTTTTCATTACAATTTTTTTTTTTTTTGTTACCAAACAGCAATTCAGGCTACCATGCCTATGCATTTACTATTCATTATGTACAACGCTAAGCATTCATGCTTTTAGAGTAAAATGAGCTAGTTACGCATTTTCTCTTTTTACTCTTGCGGCAAACAGCATACCTACACAAGTTTACAAGTGGCCAATTTCACTGTAAAATCACTAATGCTTCACTTTGTACAGGTACACTATATTAATTTAGGATTACTCATAGTATCAACAAGGTTTACTACAAGTAACAGATTTTCCTAGCTGAATTAGCTCGAACTTTGAAGTGAAAAATAATACTAGTTTGAAACTTTATATCATTGAAAAATAACTGACACTTAATTTTGCTTTATTAATATAGATTATTTGGCCTTGCTCTGCGTGCAAACCATGTTGAACCTGTACTAAACCAGCTTATTTTTATTTCTACTGGAGCGTATCGATTTTTTCTCTTTTCTCTTCTTGTGACACAAATAATTTATTTCAAACACTGACGGAAATGTTCAATTCGATTAGTAATTTTCTGATCTCGGTTTTGAAGATGACATCAAAACATCAAGCTTCACTTGCTGGAATATTTATTGCATACAGCAAGCTTTGCATCATTTGTCACGTTTTTGGTTCTCATTAACTTTATTGATCTTTAGTGTTAAAAGTGGAATATTTTGAAAAATCCGAATCAATACTCGATACTGTACAGAGTATCAAATACGTTCTACCTAGCTATATGTATACGTTATTTATTAATATTATATTATTCAATTATTGTGCCGTTACCGTTTTGGGAGGGTGTTTAATTTAAAAAAATTTTTTCTTTAAATCTTCTCTGAGGCCGTTTCGTCCTTATTTCAATTGTTTCGAATGTCCAGTTGTAACACTTTCACTTATTCACTCAGTGACCTTTAGCTGCCTCTTTTGCTGCCATAATTAACGGTGTCAATGACGCCAAGGGCCTTGCCAACTTCAGGAAAGGATGCTGAAAATAAAATGAAAAATTCATAACTATTTCCTTCAACTAATACCTATTCCTGATAATGTAAGTCTATAGCTGGCTTTTGATGCTTATACTACAACTATCCTTTCAAAGTCACACGATACATTGTCATTTCAATGTAGCTTCCGCACTCTTTCAACTCCTTCACAATTCTCATATTCTTATTTCTTATTCCATACCTCATCAAGTCGATTGCACCTTCATCTAATTCTTAACAATATAAATCTTCTCAAACCAAATTCACTTGAATTCAACTTCTTCAGCAATATATATAATTCGACCTCTAGGTGAATTAATTGTCTTTTTATAATAATTCTGAAGATACATTCAATCCATTGTTCATTACGACTACTTCAATCATTCCACATCGAATTAAGTGGCAGTGGTTATCTATCAGTATGTGAACCAATGAGGAAGTAACACAAATGTCGGGAAAATAATAGTCATATGGTAGTAGTTCAGTGAAGATGACCTAGCATCTTGTGCAAGAAGTATCATGAGCATGTCAACATTTTCTCACTAGTGCGTACTGTTTAGCGTATAGTATTTTAGGCAAGCTTGCAGCTCTCAGTAAAAAAAAAGATATTTTCACTGTTAAAATGATAATAATCCTTATCTCAATGTGTTAAATTTTCTTGAAAGCTGAATGTGTATGAGCTAGAAACCCGATCATTTTACATTTGACAAAATGTAGGTATAAAGCTGTCGAAAAATTCCAAAGAAGCAACAAGATCATTACAGGCTGGCAGCTGCCATCAATTGCTTTCATTCAAGTTAATTGGTCAATTTTAGCACAGTGGTATTCTATGAACTCAACACAATACCTCCACCGCTGCATAACTACTAAATAACAGTTGTTCTAAATAGTAATCTTTAAACACGCATGATAATTATTGTAAATAATATGCTCGTCAATGAACATAAATTTCCGTATCACTTGGATTTGCGAAAAAAAAGGGTAAAGCATCCTTATGCCTGCTTAAGAAATGTATCTATGGCAGTTGTACGCATATAAGATGTGGTGACAAAATTAACGGGAAAAAAGAATAAACTCTTACATGGCTTACATTTATTAATAATATAACTAGATGAGTTATTATATAATATTTCGAAGATATGTTTTTAATGTAAAATGAGTTGAGTAAGGGCTCCCATTATTAGACTTAGGACAAAATTTTACGCAAGTTTAATTTGATGACACAATTGCCGATTGCTACATGAAATTCCTGTACATTTACGACATTTTCAAGGACACTTTCAAGTTCCTGTATAATTTCGGGTTTTCCAGAAATTCCCTGTCGCTGGACACCATACTCAATCATTCAGGCATTGACGGATGACTTTTCACTCGTTAATTAATGATTGCAGCTGATAAACTGCTGGGTAGCCAGTAGACTGTTTCAAACTAGGATATGCAATATTATTATTTTGTTAGAAAAAGGTCTAAAGAACAGTTTTTCTTGTCCAAAAATCTTTTCGAAACATTTTTAACTGAAGTTATACCTCACAGCATGTGAATTTTACCATTCAAGTAATATTTAAAAAAACATACATATTAAAGTTTCGTTGCGGGATTTCCCAAAATAATCGTGAGTATGATTATGATCGTGCAGATAATTAGAATATCTTCATAAAAGATAATAGTCTTGTTTTGCTCAAAATAGCGGCCAAAGCCGATCTTCCAAGATCGACAAGAACAAACGTATTGTAATTTGTATTAAAATGTGGTGAGTGTCAAACCATACTAATTCTGCGAAGAAATTGGAATTTGTATCCTTCCTTTTGCACATTATTTAAATGGGAAAAAGTCACGTTTTAGAAATGAGCCGAAAATCCTATACTTTGAGGACTTCATCCATTATATTGCTGTACTCAGTAACATACATACTTTGTTCAAGCAAAATAAAAAATAAATATTTTCCTAATCTGAAACACTACTATCCAAACTAGAGATATCGCCGCATTTCACCGCCATGAACATTATAGGTAAACTGCTCTAGTGTTCGTCTATGAAACCAAATGTTATAAACCCTGTTGTTCCGAGTATAAGCCCACCCCGCATATAAAACGACCCCCAATTCTGGGACAGCACTCCAAGTTGTTGTTTTTAGTTACCCGCGCACATGACGGATTCGCATATAAGATGAGAACGATTTTGTGCGCGTACTGTCGATGACAGAAAACATCGACTTATGTTTGCAACAATACGATACGTAAATAAGCAATAATCAAACCTTTAGAAGCTCCGAGGCCGAGGAACGTTTTTCGACTTCAACTTCAAGACATTGGTCTAAGAAGTCTTGGAATATCCCAGACAGTTTTTCTTTTTCCTTAATTTCTGGTTTACCATTAGTTGCTATCAAATATAGGGCTCTCAGAGGGTTTTCATTCAAATACGGTGGTTCTCCTTCAATCATTTCGATAGCCATTATACCCAGTGACCATATATCCACCTGAAATTTAATTGTAATTTGCATATATTTTACATACAATACAAGTTACGTGGGAAACAATAATAATACATTTATCTTTAAAAGAAAAACTTGAGAGGTTCAATATCAACAAATCGTTAATAAGTTAGAAATAATCATACAAATAAATATATGCGTAGTATGAATTTATATATAGTCGTACTAGAATTTAATAAGATCCGTTGGAACCTTGTCTAAATGTAATTTCAGTTTAGATTATTGTTTTGAAATCGTTGGTAAATTGTAATGAAAATTTATTTAAAACTCAGGCTTGAGTCCTGTATAGTGTAATGATGGTGGTGTGGGATAAACGATACAAATCTCTCTACAAATCCAAAATACATCGACCCGAAATAGGGAATGCCATTGTTATATCTTGTAGGGTCATTGAACAGAAGTGATTCTATTTAAACAAAAAAAAAGGACAGATTTTTCATCACTTCTCGTACACGATAACAATATCATATACAACTTGATGATAATAAATTCTCTTGGTGGAAATAAATATTTTGTACAGATTGGCTGAGTATACACTTTTCAAAACTGCCCAACGTGACAAAGTTTATAAAACAAAATGATGCTCAATTAAAATAAAAGTTCACATATAGGATTGAATTCAAAGTTAATGACTTTCGTATTAATAAATACCTTAGGGCCATATTGTTTGCGCGTTACTACTTCAGGTGCCATCCAATATGGAGTGCCGACCATTGTGGTTCTCTTACTCTGTTCGGGTGAAATCTGAGCGCAGAAGCCAAAGTCTGTAAGCTTGACACCTCCATCTAATCCCAGCAAAATATTGTCCGACTTGATATCCCTGTGTATCACTTGGTTGCAATGCAGAAATTCGAGAGCTTGAAGCACTTCTCTACACACCGCAGCTATTTGTCCTTCATCCATACACGTTTCAGTTACAACATCGGTTAAACTACCACCAGGTAAATATTCCATAACCACCCATAGTTCTTCACCAACTAAGTAACTGTCCAAATAATTAACAACGTTGGCGTGCTTGTTCTCCCGCATGACAAGAATTTCATTTATTATCAGCTCTTTCTTCGGCTGTTGCGAGAGGTTCATCTGTTTTATCGCCACTTCCATTCCCGTGGAGGTCTCAATCGCCGTATACACTGTTCCTGAAGCACTATACAAAAAATTGATTTGTTAATGTTAGTTTTATACATCCTCTAAATTTAATAAGATTTATTAATTTAACAACCGACTGCCATGCCATATGTATCTGAGTGAAAGTACTGTCCAGTATATTCGTATTAGAACACACTAGTCCTTGTGAAAAAATTTCTAGGTCTACGTCTCTCTAACTTCGTCTCTATTTGACGAATTCACCAGAGGTTTGTTCCCAAATAAAAGACACGTTTCTTATACATATGGATAAGGTGTTCGGAACAAAGCTTTTGAAGATCTCAGCCTTCTAGTTTGAAATACATATACTTTTTTTCTTCAAAAATGATTATTTGAAACTGATAAAATACATAACACGTAATGTAAAAGAAATTCTACTAGCTATCCGCACGACTTCCCAATGCCAATAAGGGACCTTACTGTCAACATTTGTGTGTATCTAGTTATGAGTATCTCTAAATTGTAGGTCTTTACAACCCCTGATTGGGAAAATTTCGAATTGTTAATTTTGCTCTTGCTACCAACTATTACAGGCAAATTTCTTTCTTCGTATTTGCAAGTTGTGGTTGTAATTGGGGGAATTCCCTATAAACAGTTAATACTTACCCTTGCCCGATTTTTTCCATCTTTGTATATTTTCTATTTGGATCTCCAACGCTGACAATGGTTCTAAGTTTCTCCAATATTTCGTCATCAGACATTTTCTTTTTTCTGGCTTTATCACTTTGCGTGGGTCTTGATTGGTCAGTAGTCGTCGGTGTGGGTGTAGCCTGGTTTTTATTTCTATCGAGTCCTGATGGTTGCTGTTGCTGCGTTCCATTTCGCTGAGGGGACCCCAATGATGTTGGTAGTGGCAAAGGTGGTTCTTCTTCAATTGGTTTGGTATACTAGAATACAAAACCACGAACAACGATAATACATTGTTAATCGATGCTTGCTTAAATATAAATTTGAAACATACATTCCAAAAAAAATTCTTCATTTGATAATTACTAAATAAAGTACTTTAGTATGCCAAACATTTTTACTTACAATAGATTTGGTACGCTCAGGTCTGGCGGTAATCGGTGGAGGAGGTGGTTCATCTTCTTGTTCTGAACTGGTTGCACAAGCATCTGTTGGAGTACTGCTTGGACTGCTACTGCTCACCCTAAATATTGGTTTAGATGAATAAAGAGTTTACTTCAAATTCCATAAGGTTTAATTTGTAATTTTACACATCGTGCAGCCAAATTGTGGCTACAAGTATTAATTCAATTTATTCTTGCTATAAAGTTATAGATTTAGCTATATCAGTGTTATGTTCGCTAAAAATTGTAGTTATTAAGAAAAAAGTTGTTTGATAGTTATGCATGGATAAATATTGAGACTATCACATATTGATAACAAAATAGAGTGAATTGTTTTTAAATTTGTAATTGAAAATTTAGTATATAGTAAAAATGAAGAAAATATCCCTACCTGCTTAGTGAATGTTGTGAATGGGAACTCCCGGAAGCTTGGGACATGGCCTGACCACGAACGGTTCCAATGTTGATACCAGTTCCCATGCCCAGACTTCGCGGACTGCTGGCCCGTTCAATCGGCGCTATGCCAAATGTTAAAGTACAATTAAGCTGTGGTTTTTGTGACAGAGGACAGATGTAATGAAGAAAGAAGTGTGTAATATACGTAACATTCTACTTGAATTGGAAAATATTACCACTTATCAATTACAACGAAGTAATATTGCTGAGGAATGACATTTCAATGAGAAAACCAAGGGTTTATCACTACACAGCAATAGAAAATTTGAAAAATACTATTTAAAATCGAATAATGATTCAAAATAGTTTCAATTACGTTAGCATAGTTTGATTCAAATAAAATACTCAACTCACCGACAACCCCAACCATTTTAGTAGTAGTCATATACTTTGAGCCCTTTGCTTCTTTGCTACTATTATCATACCAATTCAAGACATCCAGTACTGCTTGGGGATTTTTCTTTTGCTCCTGCTTACTGATGTTGCTAGACATCAGTAGCCTAGCCCATGCTTCCGGCATCCCCTGTGAAAAAAACAGTCCATTGTACTCAGAGTTGACATCAATTAAAGTCTGACTACAACTAGACAAATAGTTTGCTACAACGCTAAACTGTATTGTCACCCTCACTTACCTGAACATCTATTATGATATATTTCTTTCACTACGAAAATTCTATTAGATACTTGAAATTTGAGGGTAATATGTGTTCAACTGTTTAGAGTAGAAAATTGCGAGCAAAAATTTAATAAATTTCGGCGGAAACGTTCCTTGGATGCACAGTTACTATAGTTTCTTATGTCTGAATTTATGGAGCAATATTTATTTTGATGATAAATTTTTATGTACAGTATGCTCGACATTATTGTAAAAACTTAAAACTTGATTTTATGAAAAGTCACCAACATGCTACGTTTCAATAATATGACAATAATTACTTTACTTCAGAAGGTGAAATAAGTTAAGAACCTGTAAGCCACAATGACTAAAGCTTCCACACAAGTAAGAATCTACAAAAGCTGCTAGGCTAGATTTGAATTCAGGAGAAATAAAAAAAAATAAAAATTTGGGTTTTATAGACTGCAACAAAAACAAATTGTACAGTAACCAAAACACATAAGGCAGTGATTCAGGTATAGATGAGCTAAATCTGTGGTCAATTCAATTTACTTACTTTCAACGGCAGCTTGAAAAAAATATGTGTTGCGTTAGTCTTTTACGTGAAAGAAAAAAAAATAGACATAAGAAGCACCATACCAATTACCGACCACAACGCCACACTGTTCATAACATATGTGAACACTGTGTTTTATAACTTTAACTTGGTCGGTTTGTATGGAAAGATCTAGATAAATATATGATTTTTTCAAAACTAATGGTAAACCGTTTCTATGTCGATCATAATAAGGAGAATTAAAAAGTGAATAGTAAAAGATTTTGAACCCATATTAATTACTGTATGTGATTTATTTAGATGTTCCATACCAACAAACCAATAGCAAAGCGAAAAGCGAGTGCATTGTTAATTGTAATAATAAATTGCAAAATTTTTATTGCGCTTACCGTAAATTCGCCGGTAACAGCATCGAATCCAACATGTACCGTATGTTCAAAATTAGTTGGATAACTTATGTTCGGCTTGTCTTTGCCATCCTTCACCTTCATCTTGCCTTTCAAAGTTTTTTTCTTACGCTCATCCGAGTCCGGTTCTTTAGGCAAAGGACGCATGTCAACAGGCAAATTAGGCGTTGACTCACCTCTATAATGAAAGAGATTTTATTGATAAATATATCATTTTCTATAATCAAATAGGGATGTAAATTAATGGTTATTATGATTGTTACATTATTTAAATCATATTCATATTAATTCTGTGGAATACTGATTTTGACTGTAAATTCTGATTTAAGGGGGGATGAAGCTTCTATTATTTATTATGTAACAAAATCTGGTACATATTCGTCATTCAAACGTATCATAAAATAATATACTATGATATAATATAGTTGTTCGGTTTCATATCGTGAACATAATAATCTAATTACACCTGCTGAGCTGATTCCTATACCCTATAAGCATGTACATATATGTGAAACTTGTAAGATGACGTGTGTGTGAAAACTTGAAAGAGAATATTTTTAATGACTTTGGTCTCTGAACATATATTATAGAGTGGTTCCTGAATGGGAGGGCTTTTATATTTAGCAGTTACAAGTTTAGTGGTTGTTCCTCTATTTTTAGGGGGCAAGGGACTCCGCATATTGCAAAGAAAAGACCATGAACCAAATTTGCAGCTAATATAACAGCTATGATCGTTGAATGAAAGATTTGATTATTTACTGACTTCAATAAAATCTTTAATGCCAGATCCGAACACTGCATGTAACAGCATTAAAGTTATCAAAGTATGAGTATGTTTGGCTTTATTAGGGTTTGTGATAGTTCAGCTAACCCTGCACGAAACAACGATTCTTCTTGAAAATCCATCATTATGTTTACATTACGAACTTTAATTTCATTGCATGTAAAACCTTGAATATATAAAGTGATAACAAGGATCACATGGTAATTCAATATTTGAAACATTAAATTTAGTGTTGTAACAGTACCTGTTTGAGGTGAGGCGAACCGGTGGTGCCGGAGGTTTGTCTTCTTCATCTGACATTATGCTCTTCGTGGTGTTTAGTTTTCTTTACCTTTCCTTTATAGCTGAGCTTCCACTTATTCACTAGTGAACATAATGTAATAGTTATTAAACGTAGGTCATCGTTTTTTACACTTAAATCATTAATTAGTTCAAAATGTTTCAAAAACTTTTAAAAACATTGAAGTAATTTGAAACCATCTAATTATTAATGTGCTCATATCATATTGTACTGTAACTTTTCAGCCGAATGTATCTGCGATGTTGAAATTTAATATGGCTCGAAAAACCTATAAAAACAAATCATTATGTAACAATTTTCGAACAAGATTGTCAGGGTTCTAATGGCAAAGTGAGTAAACTCTGCTCTGACAAAGCCTTAATTTACCGTTTAATGCATTTCTTACAATTCGGATTTGGCAAAATATCAATTGAAAAAAAAAAAATATTTCAGTGTTACGAACTTGAACTTTGTATGCATATACTACTATCTAATATAAAGATTAAAACTCATGATATTCGATGGAAATACGAGATCAAGTAGTAACTTAAGGTATGGATGAAGTTAGTAACCATACTGTAACAATACATGTTGAGGAAAAATCGTTACTTCACACCTTTAGGAATGTCTGAAATTTAGTAAACCACGATAAATAAAATATACTCATATTTTGCAGAGCCAACTTCTTGACAGTCGTTTTAAAATTGTGCAATAATGATTTTTTTCTTAATATTTCATTACGTTGACATTATTAACTTCAGCTTTATAACTTAAGTGGGTCTGATTTTTGATGTAATCTTAAAGTAAAACGTCAGTTATCTAAATATCAATTGCACATATTAGGGATTATCCGAATCACAATTTCTGATTCCACGTTTAGTTCACTCATTTGAAAAGTCATGCAAAAATGAATCATGTAGAAGTTAATAACGTTATCGTAACGATTTATGCTGAGAAAAAATCTTTTTTTTCACGAATTTGGCATTGTTTCAAATTCAGTGAACTGTTATGATCCAAGACATACTCATATTTTGAAATCTTACTTTCTTGACCATCATTCTAAAATAAGAAAATAATGAATTTTTACCTAATTTTTCACTATGATAACGTTGTGTACTTCAATCGCGTAACAATGAGTTACGTCATTGATTTTTACATGTTATTATAAATGATCTTACGTTGTAAAACAAAGGAGAATCGTCAATTTTGTCTCGTGGTGAAATAAAAATCTATTGTAAACATGTTGAACGATTTTAAATAAATATATTTTATGAGTTTGAACAAATCATTGCTCTACTGTAGTTCCATTATTCAACATTGCAGTTACATTCATTTGCATCTTTCGCGGAAATTTCTGGCACAGATTAAATAGATGAGTATAATAACAATGCGAATCAACTTGTTTCAGACTTATTTCCGTATAAGCTAATCAAAAAAGTAGTTACATTCTCATCTGCACGTATTAAGTTCTGTACTTTTCCAATTTTTCTTTTTATTGCAAATAGTCGTGTATCCAAATGACTAAAACTTATTAATGTTGGGCAGTCAGGTTTCAGTTTCATCAATAAACAAGTCGAAATTATCGACAGCGATAAAGCTACTTGTTTGTTACTGGATTTTATTTTCAAGTTCTCTGCACTAAGTGATGATATTTATCTTCATTGTTTCAAGGTTAATGAGACAAGAGCTGGCAAACTATTCACAAAGTTTACTAAAGATTTCAAACTATGAATAAAAAACTGTATTGCATTTTCATACAGAAATCTTGTACCTAACAGACTTTTTGTTATATTAATTTACGACCATCCAAAGGCGAGAAACACCCGCAGTATGATTTTTCTTACATGTGTGTTTTGGCTTAGGATAGCAATGGAATATAACAATTGATCAAAACAAAAGTGACAGTATAACAAAGACCAAACCTGATTCAAGCTCAGTGATAAATTTAGGACGTACACACATTTGGAGTGCTCAGAGTGATCCATGTAGATTTGTTCCGTAGTAAGAATAGCCATTAATATGGAAGATTGAGTGCAAAATCACATGTATGATTGAGAAGCAATAAAATATTACTGCAAGACAACTACTAAGTCAATAAAATTTTGAACGGTATTAAAAGGCAGGAAAATGTTTACAGCTATGTTCAGTTTCAAATAATTGGTAAGAGACATGTTGAGAGCAAGTACGAGGAACAACAATGAGTACATGTAACGAATATGAATAAAACGTTGACTTACAAATGTAGATTATTCACAGTTATAATAGACAAATTTTGTTCCAACACTACAAGTTTATAGGGTATTAACTAGAGTTCTCTTTGGTTTAGATCAGACAAAAAAATACATATGTATGTACGAATTCAGCGTTACAGGTTTACCATTTATTATTTGAACCTTCAGCAGCCTTAAGTGTATCACAGTCGAGGATAGTCAAAGATCTAGTTGATGAAAAGCATGCCCGACACTGCACTAATTGTGACAGAACAGAGCATTTGAAACATAATTCCACCGGCCGTTTGGAAAATACAGCTGAAAGATCAAAAAAAAAGAAGGTATGTTTTAGCCGTGGGATGAGGAGGAAATGTCAAGTTCGTTGCAGACGGACCGATATTTGAAGTGCAGGAAAGAAGAGAATGGATATTGGCCATCCGGGAGCCCCTAAAGCGTGAATCACACACGACGAGCGATCTGATCACCACGCATCTGTACCAGCTCACAATAAAAAGGAACCACGATTTTTTCATGTACTTGACGTATTGCGGACGATTTATACCGTGCAAACCTCTTGACCGGCGTTAGTCGCGTGCCTGTATGACTTAAAGTGATCAACGACAATTCATTCTACTTAATATTTCGATTTTTTCAAAATCCTTTCACTTCAGACAAGGGCCTGAATCACCGCCCGCCATCGCCACAGACCATACGCATTCAAACACGAAAGTGAGAAAGGCAACTACAGGCTACTACCGTGCCACAACGGTCGTATTCGTTACGTTAGGTGTCCACAACTGGTAGCCTAGAGCCAAAACTTTGAAAAGGATGAAAGACTGATTCAAATTGCACTGAAACGAGAGATAAATGATAGTACGTTCTAAAATTAGCTGACGGCGCTAAAAACTCTTTAGGACAGAGGCAGAGCTACTCACGAACCCGGCAGGGCAAAAAACCTAAAAGATTGCTGACAGCACTGGGAGCGGCAGTGTTCCCAACTCGTCCGTGGGGGGCTATGTGACCAGGGCCGTAGCATTATAGTACCGAAGAAAAAATTATAGTACTTTTTTGAAAATGTTAATAATGCAATAAAATCACGGAATATGGAATGACGGCAGGAACTGGCGGGAAGCGGGAAACGGGGCGCTCAAATCAACACCAACGCGCCTGAGCCCGAACCGTGCATGTCAGCGCCCTCCGTAATAATGTGGTTAAAATTAAAAACCACATTATGGTGAATGGCGCTGACAATTTTTTGCCTAGCGCGAAAAGATTTGAATACGTTTCTTTTGAAAAGTATTAAAAATCTTTTTTTTTCGAAAAGTATTAAAGAATTTTGTCCCGCCAGTTTTGTATTACAAAAAAAAACTTCTTTTTATACAAATTTCCAAATTATAGTAGATTTCCGTCACATAATGAAAGTTCTATGTTACATAGTACGAAGTTCATATTTATGTGACATCTACTATAATTATGTGACGGTTGGGAACACTGTTGGCAACCACTTGCTCAGCCCCCTGCAACTAGATCGAGCGAAAAAGTAAAAAGAGTAACCTAGTATGTCACATAATTTTAGTTATTATTGAAGGCGCTAGTAGTGCAGTTGCACGGGTTGCACTCTGTAAAGGCCGTAAAGGTAATCGCGCAAACCCACTGATATGTATCGCAAACCGCGCAACTGTACTACTAACGCTCTCTACCGAGTGTGACAACATAGACTCGTTTTCTAAAACACAGAGTTGCAGGGAGCTGCACTTGCTCGATCGACCGAGTATATCTATATATACTCTGCGAGCGCGCCTAATTTCATGCCTGGCACACGATTGTGGGCCGCCTTCGGTGCATGGCCGCCTAAGTGTCGCGTCGACGCTCCAACCTAGCTGGTATCACGAAAAGCCGAGCGTTAGAGATCTCCCTACTTATCTCTGGTGAGCGTGTCAGAAGTCTACTAGCGCCACGTAGAGGAACTGAAAAACGGGTACAAAACAAGAAGCTACGTCGGAAAGTGTCGTTCAATTCTGATCTGGCGGTAAATATTTTGCGCCAAGAATCGACCATAAAAGCACGATGAACGGTTTGGCAGCGGAAAAAAGTTCGCAATCTCAACAGTCCAACAGCAAATATTCATTCTCATCGTTCGATAATCTCAACCTCGTACAGACGGTTTTATTTATCATCAGTTATCATTCCACATTATTGTCAGGCTTCTAGGTTCCGAACTGGGTCCGCGATTTTTTGCGACGCAAGATTCGCGGCCCGCCGTTCCGGCATCGCTGAGTTTGCAGAACATTTCTCAGGACGCGAACAGGCCTGGGTAAGAATCAGGATGGTACGTCATGACACAGACAGGTACGTCATTTCGCCTTCAGGTGACCTCCAAAATTTCGTTTGTTTTGCCGTATCTATCACCGTTCTCGAGATATTCGCGATTCAACTCAATCAACCCCCACTCCATGGGAAGAGTAACAAAGAGGGTGGGAGAATTATTATCTTCCGTCACTCAGAGAATTGATACAAGACTCTTCTGAGCTCCATGCGGCATCAGTCGTTTCCGAGCAATCGGGACGAAATCACAGGTTACCGGTTTCAGCTCAACATTAAAACCGTGTTGATCAAGTTGTGTCGCGTTGTTCGATCAGTGTGTTTCGTGTCTCGAGTTTTCATTGTTTTGTATAACTTCAAATTTCAGTGAAGTCTACTTTTTTTTCGATGAGTCGTGTGTCAATTTTATTATTTCTTTGGCTGATTTTCGGCAAATTCGCAGTTGCATTGTTAGCAAGTTTATTCAGTCGGTCGAAACAGACAGCAACAGCACAAAAAGTGAGTGTAGAATCAAGTGTTATTGCAGTGCGGATTTTTGGATTACAAGTGATGAGTGAAGATCTAAATGACGTGACAAGTGCGTCGCTTCACCGATAAACCTGAGATGCTACAACAACTACTACATGTAGTGTCGAGCAGCCCAGAGTCGAGGTAACAATACTTATTTTAATTATTGATTGATAATTCAAGGTGGTGAATTTTGTGCCGAACTTTTGTTCTTGTATAACATGCAATGCATAAATATGAAACTAGACAACAGTAATAATTAATTTGAAGTCTGAAAAGCCAATTTCCTCAATTAATTCAAGTGTTATATTTTGTTTTTCACAGATTTAGCCTGAGACTTCCGAGTAACTTTTCCCTTTCTCGGCAACGTTGGTGAGTTTGCATGTGTTAGGTTATGGGTATTTCCCTGGGATTCCTCTGTCACGTGGCGTGGCGGTAACAATTGTTACACAAATCTTCGATTTCTTAGCTGCATGGATAGACTCATTCACGATCACAACGTGCTTCACTTGCAGTCCAATAATTTTTTTTCGCAATCTAATGTACCGTAGCTTACTCGAAGTTAGAAATTTTGCACGTTGCTAAAAGTGGAATGAGCATCGCGACAGGTAACCATCGCTTACTCGGCACTCGCGAGATCGAATTGTGTTTCGCAAATGATGTAATAATCTACGTTTGAATTTACCGATGATGTCGTTTAAGTGATGGGTTCACCTGAGGTTTGAACGTATTCAATTATTCACAATATTGATAAATCGATAAAATTCCAAAGTCTGGCATAACGTAACGTAGTGAAATTGCATCTTATATTATTATATATCATTTTCAACCCTTTAAAAGTCAACAAATATTGATCAACTGCAGGCTTAGCTCGCTTAGAAAAATGCTAATTGGCATACAGGATGTTTTTAATCTATTTTACAAAATGTTAATGTACCGATAGTCTGCCAACATTTACTAAAATAATACATACAACACTAGAGTTGACGGGACATAACCGCGATACTGTATTCTGAGTAGGCAGACTATGATATAAAAACATTTTGCTCCCAACAGGTAACCAACGAAAATGTAAGTCAGCGACCACGGCGCGAATGATGAAGAATGATGTGTGTTGGAAAAAATGGCGAATCGTTTAGATCGAATATAGGTAACCGGGTAGGTAGGTGGACGTTTTGGGATCCGTCGCGGGGTTTATTCATGTGTGTGTGAGTCTCTCTTTTCCGTTGGGTGGTTCCGTTGGGGAACAGGTAAGGTTAGGAAGGTCGCGATATACCGTGATGTTACTGACTTTTGTAATCCACAGCGTCAAACGATCACATAAATCTTGCTCTCAAAAGACTCCGTATTCGAGTCTCTTGACCATTTCTAAGCATTTGAATAAGAACGAGATTGAATTTCTTATTTCCTGTAACTCTGCAACCATTTTTCAATTCCAACAACTGAAAAAGAATAGAAACGGAACTATTAGCAGAATTATGGATCCCGTTTCTTTAGGTTACCGAATTAAGCATGTTTTATTCCAATGAGAAACTGTGCGTTTTAATTTGTATCTTCGTTTATATTCGATTTTATCTGTTCTTTCCTATCCCGTCCGATCCGCGACAATGCCACCTCTTATAGCCTATTCATTTCAATTATTCATTTAGAATATGGGATTGCAATTTCCCGATTCTGTTCTTTCCATCCGAATCCATTCGTTTCAAAAAATACACTTCATCCGAATCCGATTCGTATGCTTTCATATTCTTTGAAACGAATTGATTCGCATGGAAAGAACAGAATCGGATTAGAATTTGCAATCCCCCTATTCTAAATGAATAATTGAAACGAATAGGTTGTGAGAGGTGGCATTGTCGCGGATAGGACGGGATAGGAAAGAACAGATAAAATCGAATGTAAATGAATAAACAGATTAAAACGAACAGTTTCTCATTGGAATAAAACATGCTTAATTCGGTAACCTATAAAAACGGGATCCATAATTCTGCTAATAATTCCGTTTCTATTCTTTTTCAGTTGTTGGGCTCGTTATTCAATTCAATTATTAAGTCATTACCGATGATTATTCCATACAATTGATCTCTGTGATCGTCTGAATGGGCAAAACGCATCTCTGGACCATCTATCGCGTTCCGTGGTACGCTAGATGGGGAGAGATGCTGAGCTCGAAGACTTCGCGTCGAAGAGGACCGCCGACCGTCACGCCACACAATAATGCATGCCCTCCAACCTCCTTCCTCATTTCAAATTGATTTGTAATCTGAGAACAACAATCCGCATAGCAATGTATCTCATTCAAAAAGATACAGATGCGGATTGGGCTTCTACAGAATTTTTGGGACAAGTTCCACATAATACAAATTTTTTGACAGTTTAATCTGTCGCGCCTTTTTGCGCCTAGATTAATCACGAGAATCGGACGCAGCCTTTTGCGCGTAAATTAATAACGGAAATTGGACACGTTTTTTTACGCGTCGATTTTGCAAACAGCATATGACAAGTCCCAGATATTACAAATATTTTGACAGTTTAATCTGTCGCGCCTTATTGCGCGTAGATTAATCACGAGAATTGGACGCAGCCTTTTGCGCGTAAATTAACCACGGGACTCGGACACGTTTTTACGCGCCGATTTTGCAAACGGTATATAGAAGAGTTACACACTTTCGATGTGTTAATCTTTCAACTCTTCGGTCAATTATTTACGAATAATAAAGTTTTCAAGTTCCACGGCGCCTTTTGCGCGTGGACTTGATACCTTTCAGTCGTGAGAGAAAGCGCGTTATTTTACAACTGGAGCTCAACGCGCAGGTATAGAAATCTCGGTAGTGTTCAGTGATAGTGGAGAATCTTGACGTAAGTATTTATAAAATATATATGAAACGTACAGAAACACTCGTTTAACTGATCGTATTATTTTCTGTTTCAGGGCAACAAAACCAATTTTTTAACAAATGCACTGAGAACTATAGAATTTTCAGTCGAAAAAGATATTCACTTCAATAACTCAATGCAGAAGAAGATATCGATTCAACACAAATTTTAAATGATTTTTATTCATCAATACAATTAATAATCGAAGCAACGAATATTAACGTGAATATCATGTTAGACTCGATCCATTTTTGGTCGATGTATGGACTTGTGTGATTGTGCTAACCATACCTTCGTTTGTTTCAGGTAATAAAACTTTTGCTTGTTTAAGATAATCACCCCTTTGTCCGATCGTGCTAATCGAGCCTTTATCTATTTCAGCTGATGAAACCTGTGTCTGTTTCAGCTAACCAAACTTTTTATCTGTTTCTGCTAATTAAACCTTTTGTCTGTTTTAGGAAATCGAATTTTTTGTCTGTTTTAGCTAACCGAAACCTCTGTCTATTTAAGATAATGAAACTTTTTGACCGTTTCGCTAATCAAACCTTTTGTCTGTTTCAGCCAATCAAACTTTTTGTCTGTTTTAGCTAATCAAATCTTCTATCTGTTTCGAGTGAATAATTTGTCTCTTTTTTCGTTAATTTTATTTTTTATTTATCTTACTGTAAGTTGAGAATATTTTTGACTGTATCGACATATGTCACTATTTATATATTTCATCTGTTTCAGGTAACTGCATTTTATTGACTGTACAGAAAACTTATGGTTACTTTCCCTAGGCTTAGGTCTGGTTCAGGTCTAGTTCAGGGTCAGTGATCTTGTTTTCACCGATAGATAGATTTAGCGATGTAGGTCAGAATAATCATGATCACAAAGTGTGGTAAAAGTTATTCAGAAGTTGTTTTTCTTAATGGTTTTACAGTATTTTGTTGCGATTGTTTTAGTGATTGAGTTGTTTGAGTGCTTGAGTAGTGATTCCAGCAGGAATTTGAATGTTTTTCAGTGCTTTCCACAGGAATAGAAAATTCGTTCAGTGATTCCAGCAGGAATTTGAATATTTTTCAGTGCCTTTCACAGGATTATAAAATTCATTTCGCGATTTCAGTAAGAATTTCGATATTTTCCAGTGCTTTCCACAGGAATATAAAATTCATTCCGTGATTCCAGTAGGAATTTAAATATTTTTCTGTGCTTTCCACAGGAATATAAAATTCATTCCGTGATTCCAGTAGGAATTTAAATGTTTTTCAGTTCAGTGATTCCGGCAGGAATTCAAGTGTTTTTCAGTGCTTTCCACAGGAATATAAAAATTCATTCTGTGATTCCAGTAGAAATTTAAATATTTTTCAGTGCTTTCCACAGGAATATAAAATTCATTCCGTGATTCCAGTAGGAATTTAAATATTTTTCAGTGCTTTCCACAAGAATATAAAATTCGATCAGTGATTCCAGCAGGAATTTAAATGTTTTTTAGTGCTTTCCACAGGAATATAAAATTCATTCTGTGATTCCAGCCGGAATTTGAATGTTTTTCAGTGCTTTCCACAGGAATATAAAATTCGTTCAGTGATTCCAGCAGGAATTTAAATATTTTTCGGTGCCTTTCACAGGATTATAAAATTCATTCCGTGATTCCGGTAATAATTAAAATATTTTTCAGTGCTTTCCACAGGAATATAAAATTCATTCGTTGATTCCAGTAGGAATTTAAATATTTTTCAGTGCTTTCCACAGGAATATAAAATTCATTCCGTGATTCCAGTAGGAATTTAAATGTTTTTCAGTTCAGTGATTCCGGCAGGAATTCAAGTGTTTTTCAGTGCTTTCAACAGGTTTATAAAATTCGTTCAGTGATTCCAGCAGGAATTTAAATGTTTTTTAGTGCTTTCCACAGGAATATAAAATTCATTCTGTGATTCCAGCCGGAATTTAAATGTTTTTCAGTGCTTTCCACAGGAATATAAAATTCGTTCAGTGATTCCAGCAGGAATTTAAATATTTTTCTGTGCTTTCCACAGAAATATAGAATTCGTTCAGTGATTCCAGCAATAATTTAAATGTTTTTTAGTGCTCTCCATAGGAACATAAAATTTATTCCGTGATTCCAGTAGAAATTTGAATATTTTTCAGTGCCTTCCACGGGAATATAAAATTCGTTTAGTGATTCCAGCAGGAATTTGAATGTTTTTCAGTGCTTTCCACGGGAATATAAAATTCGTTTAGTGATTCCAGCAGGAATTTGAATGTTTTTCAGTGCTTTCCACGGGAATATAAAATTCGTACAGTGATTCCAGCAGGAATTTGAATATTCTTCAGTGCCTTTCACAGGAATATAAAATTCATTTCGTGATTCCAGTAAGAATTGACATATTTTTCAGTGCTTTTCACATACATATAAAATTCATTCCGTGATTCCAGTAAGAATTTAAATATTTTTCAGTGCCTTTCACAGGAATATGAAATTCATTCCGTGATTCCAGTGAGAATTTAAATATTTTTTGGTGCTTTCCACAGGAATATAAAATTCATTTCGTGATTCCAGTAGGAATTTAAATATTTTTCAGTGCCTTTCACAGGAATATAAAATTCATTTCGTGATTCCAGTAGGAATTTAAATATTTTTCAGTGCCTTTTACAGGAATATAAAATTCATTCCGTGATTCCAGTAGGAATTCTAATATTTTTCAGTGTCTTCCACAGGAATATAAAATTCGTTCAGTGATTCCAGCAGGAATTTAAATGTTTTTTAGTGCTTTCCACAGGCAAATCAAATTCGTTCGGTGATTCCAGCAGGAATTTAAATGTTTTTCAGTGCCTTCCACAGGAATATAAAATTCGTTCAGTGATTCCAGCAGGAATTTAAATGTTTCTCAGTGCTTTCCATAGGAATATAAAATTTGTTCGGTGATTCCAGCAGGAATTTGAATGTTTTTCAGTGCATTCCACAGGAATATAAAATTCATTCCGTGAATTCAGTAGGAATTTGAATATTTATCAGTGCCTTCTACATGAATATAAAATTCATTCCGTGATTCCAGTAGGAATTTTAATATTATTCAGTGTCTTCCACAAGAATATAAAATTCGTTCGGTGATTCCAGCAGGAATTTAAATGTTTTTCAGTTCAGTGATTCCGGCAGGAATTTAAGTGTTTTTCAGTGCTTTCCACAGGAATATAAAATTCATTCTGTGATTCCAGTGGAAATTTAAATATTTTTCAGTGCTTTCCACAGGAATATAAAATTCATTCCGTGATTCCAGTAGGAATTTAAATATTTTTCAGTGCTTTCCACAAGAATATAAAATTTGATCAGTGATTCCAGCAGGAATTTAAATGTTTTTTAGTGCTTTCCACAGGAATATAAAATTCATTCTGTGATTCCAGCCGGAATTTAGATGTTTTTCAGTGCTTTCCACAGGAATATTAAATTCGTTCAGTGATTCCAGTAGAAATTTGAATATTTTTCAGTGCCTTCCACGGGAATATAAAATTCGTTTAGTGATTCCAGCAGGAATTTAAATGCTTTTCGGTGCTTTCCACAGGAATATAAAATTCGTTCAGTGATTCCAGCAGGAATTTAAATATTTTTCAGTGCCTTTCACAGGATTATAAAATTTATTCCGTGATTCCGGTAATAATTAAAATATTTTTCAGTGCTTTCCACAGGAATATAAAATTCGTTCGGTGATTCCAGTAGAAATTTAAATATTTTTCAGTGCTTTCCACAGGAATATAAAATTCATTCCGTGATTCCAGTAGGAATTCAAATGTTTTTCGGTTCAGTGATTCCGGCAGGAATTCAAGTGTTTTTCAGTGCTTTCAACAGGTTTATAGAATTCGTTCAGTGATTCCAGCAGGAATTTAAATGTTTTTCAGTGCTTTCCGCAGGAATATAAAATTCATTCTGTGATTCCGGTAGGAATTTAAATATTTTTCAGTGCTTTCCACAAGAATATAAAATTCGATCAGTGATTCCAGCAGGAATTTAAATGTTTTTTAGTGCTTTCCACAGGAATATAAAATTCATTCTGTGATTCCAGCCGGAATTTAAATGTTTTTCAGTGCTTTCCACAGGAATATAAAATTCGTTCAGTGATTCCAGTAGGAATTTAAATGTTTTTCAGTGCCTTCCACAGGAATATAAAATTCGTTCCGTGATTTCAGTAGGAATTTTAATATTTTTCAGTGTCTTCCACAGGAATATAAAATTCGTTCGGTGATTCCAGCAGAAATTTAAATGTTTTTTAGTGCTTTCCACAGGGATATAAAATTCATTCCATGATTCCAGTAGAAAGTTAAATGTTTTTTAGTGCCCTCCATAGAAACATAAAATTCATTCCGTGATTCCAGTAGAAATTTAAATATTTCTCAGTGCCTTCCACGAGAATATAAAATTCGTTTAGTGATTCCAGCAGGAATTTAAATGTTTTTCAGTGCTTTCCACAGGAATATAAAATTCGTTCAGTGATTCCAGCAGGAATTCAAATATTTTTCAGGGCCTTTCACAGGAATATAAAATTCGTTCGGTGATTCCAGCAGGAATTTAAATGTTTTTCAGTGCCTTCCACAGGAATATAAAATTCGTTCAGTGATTCCAGCAGGAATTTAAATGTTTCTCAGTGCTTTCCATAGGAATATGAAATTTGTTCGGTGATTCCAGCAGGAATTTAAATGTTTTTCAGTGCATTCCACAGGAATATAAAATTCATTTCGTGATTCCAGTAGGAATTTTAATATTTTTCAGTGCTTTCCACAGGAATATAAAATTCATCCGGTGATTCCAGTAGGAATTTAAATATTTTTCATTGCCTTTCACAGGAATATAAAATTCATTTCGCGATTTCAGTAAGAATTTCGATATTTTCCAGTGCTTTCCACAGGAGTATAAAATTCATTCTGTGATTCCAGTAGAAATTTCAATATTTCTCAGCGCCTTCCACGGGAATATAAAATTCGTTTAGTGATTCCAGCCGGAATTTAAATGTTTTTCAGTGCTTTCCACAGGAATATAAAATTCGTTCAGTGATTCCAGCAGGAATTTAAATATTTTTCTGTGCTTTCCACAGAAATATAAAATTCGTTCAGTGATTCCAGCAATAATTTGAATGTTTTTTAGTGCTCTCCATAGGAACAAAAAATTCATTCCGTGATTCCAGTAGAAATTTGAATATTTTTCAGTGCCTTCCACGGGAATATAAAATTCGTTTAGTGATTCCAGCAGGAATTTAAATGTTTTTCAGTGCTTTCCACAGGAATATAAAATTCGTTCAGTGATTCCAGCAGGAATTTAAATATTTTTCAGTGCCTTTCACAGGATTATAAAATTTATTCCGTGATTCCGGTAATAATTAAAATATTTTTCAGTGCTTTCCACAGGAATATAAAATTCATTCGGTGATTCCAGTAGGAATTTAAATATTTTTCAGTGCTTTCCACAGGAATATAAAATTCATTCCGTGATTCCGGTAATAATTGAAATATTTTTCAGTGCTTTCCACAGGAATATAAAATTCATTCGGTGATTCCAGTAGGAATTTAAATATTTTTCAGTGCTTTCCACAGGAATATAAAATTCATTCTGTGATTCCAGTAGAAATTTAAATATTTTTCAGTGCTTTCCTCAGGAATATAAAATTCGTTCAGTGATTCCAGCAGGAATTTGAATATTCTTCAGTGCCTTTGACAGGAATATAAAATTCATTTCGTGATTCCAGTAAGAATTTAAATATTTTTCAGTGCTTTTCACATGAATATAAAATTCACTTCGTGATTCCAGTAAGAATTTAAATATTTTTCGGTGCTTTCCACAGGCATATAAAATTCATTCCGTGATTCCTGTAGAAATTTGAATATTTTCAGCGCCTTGCACAGGAATATAAAATTCATTCCGTGATTCCAGTGAGAATTTAGAAATTTTTTGGTGCTTTCCACAGGAATATAAAATTCATTTCGTGATTCCAGTAGGAATTTAAATATTTTTCAGTGCCTTTCACAGGAATATAAAATTCATTCCGTGATTCCAGTAGAAATTTGAATATTTTCAGCGCCTTTCACAGGAATATAAAATTCATTCCGTGATTCCAGTGAGAATTTAGAAATTTTTTGGTGCTTTTCACATGAATATAAAATTCATTTCGTGATTCCAGTAAGAATTTAAATATTTTTCGGTGCTTTCCACAGGCATATAAAATTCATTCCGTGATTCCAGTAGAAATTTGAATATTTTCAGCGCCTTTCACAGGAATATAAAATTCATTCCGTGATTCCAGTGAGAATTTAGAAATTTTTTGGTGCTTTTCACATGAATATAAAATTCATTCCGTGATTCCAGTGAGAATTTAGAAATTTTTTGGTGCTTTCCAAAGGAATATAAAATTCATTTCGTGATTCCAGTAGGAATTTAAATATTTTTCAGTGCCTTTCACAGGAATATAAAATTCATTTCGTGATTCCAGTAAGAATTTAAATATTTTTTAGTGCTTTCCACAGGAATATAAAATTCATTCCGTGATTCCAGTAGGAATTTGAATGTTTTCCAGTTCAGTGATTCCGGCAGGGATTCAAGTGTTTTTCAGTGCTTTCCACAGGAATATAAAAATTCATTCTGTGATTCCAGTAGAAATTTAAATATTTTTCAGTGCTTTCCACAGGAATATAAAATTCATTCCGTGATTCCAGTAGGAATTTAAATATTTTTCAGTGCTTTCCACAAGAATATAAAATTCGATCAGTGATTCCAGCAGGAATTTAAATGTTTTTTAGTGCTTTCCACAGGAATATAAAATTCATTCTGTGATTCCAGCCGGAATTTAAATGTTTTTCAGTGCTTTCCACAGGAATATAAAATTCGTTCAGTGATTCCAGCAGGAATTTAAATATTTTTCGGTGCCTTTCACAGGATTATAAAATTCATTCCGTGATTCCGGTAATAATTAAAATATTTTTCAGTGCTTTCCACAGGAATATAAAATTCATTCGTTGATTCCGGTAGGAATTTAAATATTTTTCAGTGCTTTCCACAGGAATATAAAATTCATTCCGTGATTCCAGTAGGAATTTAAATGTTTTTTAGTTCAGTGATTCCGGCAGGAATTCAAGTGTTTTTCAGTGCTTTCAACAGGTTTATAAAATTCGTTCAGTGATTCCAGCAGGAATTTAAATGTTTTTCAGTGCCTTTTACAGGAATATAAAATTCATTTCGTGATTCCAGTAGGAATTTTAATATTTATCAGTGCCTTCCACATGAATATAAAATTCATTCGGTGATTCCAGCAGGAATTTAAATGTTTTTCAGTGCCTTCCACAGGAATATAAAATTCGTTCAGTGATTCCAGCAGGAATTTAAATGTTTCTCAGTGCTTTCCATAGTAATATAAAATTCATTCCGTGATTCCAGTAGAAATTTAAATATTTCTCAGTGCCTTCCACGGAAATAACAAATTCGTTTAGTGATTCCAGCAGGAATTGAAATGTTTTTCAGTGCTTTCCACAGGAATATAAAATTCATTTCGTGATTCCAGTAGGAATTTGAATATTTATCAGTGCCTTCCACATGAATATGAAATTCATTCCGTGATTCCAGTAGGAATTTTAATATCATTCAGTGTCTTCCACAAGAATATAAAATTCGTTCGGTGATTCCAGCCGGAATTTAAATGTTTTTCAGTGCTTTCCACAGAAATATAAAATTCGTTCAGTGATTCCAGCAGGAATTTCAATATTTTTCTGTGCTTTCCACAGAAATATAAAATTCGTTCAGTGATTCCAGCAATAATTTAAATGTTTTTTAGTGCTCTCCATAGGAACATAAAATTTATTCCGTGATTCCAGTAGAAATTTGAATATTTTTCAGTGCCTTCCACGGGAATATAAAATTCGTTTAGTGATTCCAGCAGGAATTTGAATATTCTTCAGTGACTTTCACAGGAATATAAAATTCATTTCGTGATTCCAGTAAGAATTTAAATATTTTTCAGTGCTTTTCACATACATATAAAATTCATTCCGTGATTCCAGTAAGAATTTAAATATTTTTCAGTGCCTTTCACAGAAATATAAAATTCATTCCGTGATTCCAGTGAGAATTTAAATATTTTTCAGTGCCTTTCACAGGAATATAAAATTCATTCCGTGATTCCAGTAGGAATTTAAATGTTTTTCAGTTTAGTGATTCCGGCGGGAATTCAAGTGTTTTTCAGTGCTTTCAACAGGTTTATAAAATTCGTTCAGTCATTCCAGCAGGAATTTAAATGTTTTTCAGTGCTTTCCGCAGGAATATAAAATTCATTCTGTGATTCCGGTAGGAATTTAAATATTTTTCAGTGCTTTCCACAAGAATATAAAATCCGATCAGTGATTCCAGCAGGAATTTAAATGTTTTTTAGTGCCTTCCACGGGAATATAAAATTCATTCTGTGATTCCGGTAGGAATTTAAATATTTTTCAGTGCTTTCCACAAGAATATAAAATTCGATCAGTGATTCCAGCAGGAATTTAAATGTTTTTTAGTGCTTTTCACAGGAATATATTCATTTTGTGATTCCAGCCGGAATTTAAATGTTTTTCAGTGCTTTCCACAGGAATATGAAATTCGTTCAGTGATTCCAGCAGGAATTTAAATATTTTTCTGTGCTTTCCACAGAAATATAGAATTCGTTCAGTGATTCCAGCAATAATTTAAATGTTTTTTAGTGCTCTCCATAGGAACATAAAATTTATTCCGTGATTCCAGTAGAAATTTGAATATTTTCCAGTGCCTTCCACGGGAATATAAAATTCGTTTAGTGATTCCAGCAGGAATTTAAATGTTTTCCAGTGCTTTCCACAGGAATATAAATTTCGTTCAGTGATTCCAGCAGGAATTTGAATATTCTTCAGTGACTTTCACAGGAATATAAAATTCATTTCGTGATTCCAGTAAGAATTTAAATATTTTTCAGTGCTTTTCACATACATATAAAATTCATTCCGTGATTCCAGTAAGAATTTAAATATTTTTCAGTGCCTTTCACAGAAATATAAAATTCATTCCGTGATTCCAGTGAGAATTTAAATATTTTTCAGTGCCTTTCACAGGAATATAAAATTCATTCCGTGATTCCAGTAGGAATTTAAATGTTTTTCAGTTTAGTGATTCCGGCGGGAATTCAAGTGTTTTTCAGTGCTTTCAACAGGTTTATAAAATTCGATCAGTGATTCCAGCAGGAATTTAAATGTTTTTTAGTGCTTTCCACAGGAATATAAAATTCATTCTGTGATTCCAGCCGGAATTTAAATGTTTTTCAGTGCTTTCCACAGGAATATAAAATTCGTTCAGTGATTCCAGTAGGAGTTTAAATGTTTTTCAGTGCCTTCCACGGGAATATAAAATTCGTTCGGTGATTCCAGCAGGAATTTAAATGTTTTTCAGTGCCTTCCACAGGAATATAAAATTCGTTCAGTGATTCCAGCAGGAATTTAAATGTTTCTCAGTGCTTTCCATAGGAATATGAAATTTGTTCGGTGATTCCAGCAGGAATTTAAATGTTTTTCAGTGCATTCCACAGGAATATAAAATTCATTTCGTGATTCCAGTAGGAATTTTAATATTTTTCAGTGCTTTCCACAGGAATATAAAATTCATTCCGTGATTCCAGTGAGAATTCAAATCTTTTTTGGTGCTTTCCACAGGAATATAAAATTCATTTCGTGATTCCAGTAGGAATTTAAATATTTTTCAGTGCCTTTCACAGGAATATAAAATTCATTTCGTGATTTCAGTAGGAATTCAAATATTTTTCAGTGCCTTTTACAGGAATATAAAATTCATTCCGTGAGTCCAGTAGGAATTCTAATATTATTCAGTGTCTTCCACAGGAATATAAAATTCGTTCGGTGATTCCAGCAGGAATTTAAATGTTTTTCAGTGCCTTTCACAGGAATATAAAATTCATTTCGTGATTCCAGTAGGAATTTAAATATTTATCAGTGCCTTCCACATGAATATAAAATTCATTCCGTGATTCCAGTAGGAATTTTAATATTATTCAGTGTCTTCCACAAGAATACAAAATTCGTTCGGTGATTCCAGCAGGAATTTAAATGTTTTTCAGTACCTTCCACAGGAATATAAAATTCGTTTAGTGATTCCAGCAGGAATTTCAATGTTTCTCAGTGCTTTCCATAGGAATATAAAATTTGTTCGGTGATTCCAGCAGGAATTTAAATGTTTTTCAGTGCATTCCACAGGAATATAAAATTCATTCCGTGAATTCGGTAGGAATTTGAATATTTATCAGCGCCTTCCACATGAATATAAAATTCATTCCGTGATTCCAGTAGGAATTTCAATATTTTTCAGTGTCTTCCACAGGAATATGACATTCGTTCGGTGATTCCAGCAGGAATTTGAATGTTTTTCAGTTCAGTGATTCCAGCAGGAATTTAAGTGTTTTTCTGTGCTTTCCACAGGAATATAAAATTCATTTCGTGATTCCAGTAGGAATTTAACTATTTTTCAGGGCCTTTCACAGGAATATAAAATTCATTTCGTGATTCCAGTAGGAATTTTAATATTTTTCAGTGCTTTCCACAGGAATATAAAATTCATCCGGTGATTCCAGTAGGAATTTAAATATTTTTCATTGCCTTTCACAGGAATATAAAATTCATTTCGCGATTTCAGTAAGAATTTCGATATTTTCCAGTGCTTTCCACAGTAGTATGAAATTCATTCTGTGATTCCAGTAGGAATTTAAATATTTCTCAGTGCCTTCCACGGGAATATAAAATTCGTTTAGTGATTCCAGCCGGAATTTAAATGTTTTTCAGTGCTTTCCACAGGAATATAAAATTCGTTCAGTGATTCCAGCAGGAATTTAAATATTTTTCTGTGCTTCCCACAGATATATAAAATTCGTTCAGTGATTCCAGCAATAATTTAAATGTTTTTTAGTGCTCTCCATAGGATCAAAAAATTCATTCCGTGATTCCAGTAGAAATTTGAATATTTTTCAGTGCCTTTCACAGGATTATAAAATTCATTCCGTGATTCCGGTAATAATTAAAATATTTTTCAGTGCTTTCCACAGGAATATAAAATTCATTCGGTGATTCCAGTAGGAATTTAAATATTTTTCAGTGCTTTCCACAGGAATATAAAATTCATTTCGTGATTCCAGTAGGAATTTGAATGTTTTTCAGTTCAGTGATTCCGGCAGGAATTTAAATGTTTTTCAGTGCCTTCCACAGGAATATGAAATTCGTTCAGTGACTCCAGCAGGAATTTAAATGTTTCTCAGTGCTTTCCATAGGAATATACAATTCATTCCGTGATTCCAGTAGGAATTTCAATATTTTTCAGTGTCTTCCACAGGAATACGACATTCGTTCGGTGATTCCAGCAGGAATTTTAATGTTTTTCAGTTCAGTGATTCCAGCAGGAATTTAAGTGTTTTTCTGTGCTTTCCACAGGAATATAAAATTCATTTCGTGACTCCAGTAGGAATTTAACTATTTTTTAGGGCCTTTCACAGGAATATAAAATTCATTTCGTGATTCCAGTAGGAATTTTAATATTTTTCAGTGCTTTCCACAGGAATATAAAATTCATCCGGTGATTCCAGTAGGAATTTAAATATTTTTCATTGCCTTTCACAGAAATATAAAATTCATTTCGCGATATCAGTAAGAATTTCGATATTTTCCAGTGCTTTCCACAGGAGTATAAAATTCATTCTGTGATTCCAGTAGGAATTTAAATATTTCTCAGTGCCTTCCACGGGAATATAAAATCCGTTTAGTGATTCCAGCAGGAATTCAAATATTTTTCAGTGCTTTCCACAGGAATATAAACATCATTCCGTGATTCCAGTAGGAATTCAAATGTTTTTCAGTTCAGTGATTCCAGCAGGAATTTAAGTGTTTTTCATTGCATTCCACAGGAATATAACATTCATTCCGTGTTTGCAGTAGGAATTTGTATATTTATCAGTGCCTTCCACACGAATATAAAATTCATTCCGTGATTTCAGTAGGAATTTTAGTATCATTCAGTGTCTTCCACAAGAATATAAAATTCGTTCGGTGATTCCAGCAGGAATTTAAATGTTTTTCAGTGCCTTTTACAGGAATATAAAATTCATTTCGTGATTCCAGTAGGAATTTTAATATTTATCAGTGCCTTCCACATGAATATAAAATTCATTCGGTGATTCCAGCAGGAATTTAAATGTTTTTCAGTGCCTTCCACAGGAATATAAAATTCGTTCAGTGATTCCAGCAGGAATTTAAATGTTTCTCAGTGCTTTCCATAGTAATATAAAATTCATTCCGTGATTCCAGTAGAAATTTAAATATTTCTCAGTGCCTTCCACGGGAATAACAAATTCGTTTAGTGATTCCAGCAGGAATTGAAATGTTTTTCAGTGCTTTCCACAGGAATATAAAATTCATTCCGTGATTCCAGTAGGAATTTGAATGTTTTTCAGTTCAGTGATTCCGGCAGGGATTCAAGTGTTTTTCAGTGCTTTCCACAGGAATATAAAAATTCATTCTGTGATTCCAGTAGAAATTTAAATATTTTTCAGTGCTTTCCACAGGAATATAAAATTCATTCCGTGATTCCAGTAGGAATTTAAATATTTTTCAGTGCTTTCCACAAGAATATAAAATTCGATCAGTGATTCCAGCAGGAATTTAAATGTTTTTTAGTGCTTTCCACAGGAATATAAAATTCATTCTGTGATTCCAGCCGGAATTTAAATGTTTTTCAGTGCTTTCCACAGGAATATAAAATTCGTTCAGTGATTCCAGCAGGAATTTAAATATTTTTCGGTGCCTTTCACAGGATTATGAAATTCATTCCGTGATTCCGGTAATAATTAAAATATTTTTCAGTGCTTTCCACAGGAATATAAAATTCATTCGTTGATTCCAGTAGGAATTTAAATATTATTCAGTGCTTTCCACAGGAATATAAAATTCATTCCGTGATTCCAGTAGGAATTTAAATGTTTTTTAGTTCAGTGATTCCGGCAGGAATTCAAGTGTTTTTCAGTGCTTTCAACAGGTTTATAAAATTCGTTCAGTGATTCCAGCAGGAATTTAAATGTTTTTCAGTGCCTTTTACAGGAATATAAAATTCATTTCGTGATTCCAGTAGGAATTTTAATATTTATCAGTGCCTTCCACATGAATATAAAATTCATTCGGTGATTCCAGCAGGAATTTAAATGTTTTTCAGTGCCTTCCACAGGAATATAAAATTCGTTCAGTGATTCCAGCAGGAATTTAAATGTTTCTCAGTGCTTTCCATAGTAATATAAAATTCATTCCGTGATTCCAGTAGAAATTTAAATATTTCTCAGTGCCTTCCACGGGAATAACAAATTCGTTTAGTGATTCCAGCAGGAATTGAAATGTTTTTCAGTGCTTTCCACAGGAATATAAAATTCATTTCGTGATTCCAGTAGGAATTTGAATATTTATCAGTGCCTTCCACATGAATATGAAATTCATTCCGTGATTCCAGTAGGAATTTTAATATCATTCAGTGTCTTCCACAAGAATATAAAATTCGTTCGGTGATTCCAGCCGGAATTTAAATGTTTTTCAGTGCTTTCCACAGAAATATAAAATTCGTTCAGTGATTCCAGCAGGAATATCAATATTTTTCTGTGCTTTCCACAGAAATATAAAATTCGTTCAGTGATTCCAGCAATAATTTAAATGTTTTTTAGTGCTCTCCATAGGAACATAAAATTTATTCCGTGATTCCAGTAGAAATTTGAATATTTTTCAGTGCCTTCCACGGGAATATAAAATTCGTTTAGTGATTCCAGCAGGAATTTAAATGTTTTCCAGTGCTTTCCACAGGAATATAAATTTCGTTCAGTGATTCCAGCAGGAATATGAATATTCTTCAGTGACTTTCACAGGAATATAAAATTCATTTCATGATTCCAGTAAGAATTTAAATATTTTTCAGTGCTTTTCACATACATATAAAATTCATTCCGTGATTCCAGTAAGAATTTAAATATTTTTCAGTGCCTTTCACAGAAATATAAAATTCATTCCGTGATTCCAGTGAGAATTTAAATATTTTTCAGTGCCTTTCACAGGAATATAAAATTCATTCCGTGATTCCAGTAGGAATTTAAATGTTTTTCAGTTTAGTGATTCCGGCGGGAATTCAAGTGTTTTTCAGTGCTTTCAACAGGTTTATAAAATTCGTTCAGTCATTCCAGCAGGAATTTAAATGTTTTTCAGTGCTTTCCGCAGGAATATAAAATTCATTCTGTGATTCCGGTAGGAATTTAAATATTTTTCAGTGCTTTCCACAAGAATATAAAATTCGATCAGTGATTCCAGCAGGAATTTAAATGTTTTTTAGTGCCTTCCACGGGAATATAAAATTCATTCTGTGATTCCGGTAGGAATTTAAATATTTTTCAGTGCTTTCCACAAGAATATAAAATTCGATCAGTGATTCCAGCAGGAATTTAAATGTTTTTTAGTGCTTTTCACAGGAATATAAAATTCATTTTGTGATTCCAGCCGGAATTTAAATGTTTTTCAGTGCTTTCCACAGGAATACGAAATTCGTTCAGTGATTCCAGCAGGAATTTAAATATTTTTCTGTGCTTTCCACAGAAATATAGAATTCGTTCAGTGATTCCAGCAATAATTTAAATGTTTTTTAGTGCTCTCCATAGGAACATAAAATTTATTCCGTGATTCCAGTAGAAATTTGAATATTTTTCAGTGCCTTCCACGGGAATATAAAATTCGTTTAGTGATTCCAGCAGGAATTTAAATGTTTTCCAGTGCTTTCCACAGGAATATAAATTTCGTTCAGTGATTCCAGCAGGAATTTGAATATTCTTCAGTGACTTTCACAGGAATATAAAATTCATTTCGTGATTCCGGTAAGAATTTAAATATTTTTCAGTGCTTTTCACATACATATAAAATTCATTTCGTGATTCCAGTAAGAATTTAAATATTTTTCAGTGCCTTTCACAGGAATATAAAATTCATTCCGTGATTCCAGTGAGAATTTAAATATTTTTCAGTGCCTTTCACAGGAATATAAAATTCATTCCGTGATTCCGGTAGGAATTTAAATGTTTTTCAGTTTAGTGATTCCGGCGGGAATTCAAGTGTTTTTCAGTGCTTTCAACAGGTTTATGAAATTCGTTCAGTCATTCCAGCAGGAATTTAAATGTTTTTCAGTGCTTTCCGCAGGAATATAAAATTCATTCTGTGATTCCGGTAGGAATTTAAATATTTTTCAGTGCTTTCCACAAGAATATAAAATTCGATCAGTGATTCCAGCAGGAATTTAAATGTTTTTTAGTGCCTTCCACGGGAATATAAAATTCATTCTGTGATTCCGGTAGGAATTTAAATATTTTTCAGTGCTTTCCACAAGAATATAAAATTCGATCAGTGATTCCAGCAGGAATTTAAATGTTTTTTAGTGCTTTTCACAGGAATATATTCATTTTGTGATTCCAGCCGGAATTTAAATGTTTTTTAGTGCTTTCCACAGGAATATGAAATTCGTTCAGTGATTCCAGCAGGAATTTAAATATTTTTCTGTGCTTTCCACAGAAATATAGAATTCGTTCAGTGATTCCAGCAATAATTTAAATGTTTTTTAGTGCTCTCCATAGGAACATAAAATTTATTCCGTGATTCCAGTAGAAATTTGAATATTTTCCAGTGCCTTCCACGGGAATATAAAATTCGTTTAGTGATTCCAGCAGGAATTTAAATGTTTTCCAGTGCTTTCCACAGGAATATAAATTTCGTTCAGTGATTCCAGCAGGAATTTGAATATTCTTCAGTGACTTTCACAGGAATATAAAATTCATTTCGTGATTCCAGTAAGAATTTAAATATTTTTCAGTGCTTTTCACATACATATAAAATTCATTCCGTGATTCCAGTAAGAATTTAAATATTTTTCAGTGCCTTTTACAGAAATATAAAATTCATTCCGTGATTCCAGTGAGAATTTAAATATTTTTCAGTGCCTTTCACAGGAATATAAAATTCATTCCGTGATTCCAGTAGGAATTTAAATGTTTTTCAGTTTAGTGATTCCGGCGGGAATTCAAGTGTTTTTCAGTGCTTTCAACAGGTTTATAAAATTCGTTCAGTCATTCCAGCGGGAATTTAAATGTTTTTCAGTGCTTTCCGCAGGAATATAAAATTCATTCTGTGATTCCGGTAGGAATTTAAATATTTTTCAGTGCTTTCCACAAGAATATAAAATTCGATCAGTGATTCCAGCAGGAATTTAAATGTTTTTTAGTGCTTTTCACAGGAATATAAAATTCATTTTGTGATTCCAGCCGGAATTTAAATGTTTTTCAGTGCTTTCCACAGGAATACGAAATTCGTTCAGTGATTCCAGCAGGAATTTAAATATTTTTCTGTGCTTTACACAGAAATATAGAATTCGTTCAGTGATTCCAGCAATAATTTAAATGTTTTTTAGTGCTCTCCATAGGAACAAAAATTTATTCCGTGATTCCAGTAGAAATTTGAATATTTTTCAGTGCCTTCCACGGGAATATAAAATTCGTTTAGTGATTCCAGCAGGAATTTAAATGTTTTCCAGTGCTATCCACAGGAATACAAATTTCGTTCAGTGATTCCAGCAGGAATTTGAATATTCTTCAGTGACTTTCACAGGAATATAAAATTCATTTCGTGATTCCAGTAAGAATTTAAATATTTTTCAGTGCTTGTCACATACATATAAAATTCATTCCGTGATTCCAGTAAGAATTTAAATATTTTTCAGTGCCTTTCACAGGAATATAAAATTCATTCCGTGATTCCAGTGAGAATTCAAATATTTTTTGGTGCTTTCCACAGGAATATAAAATTCATTTCGTGATTCCAGTAGGAATTTAAATATTTTTCAGTGCCTTTCACAGGAATATAAAATTCATTTCGTGATTTCAGTAGGAATTCAAATATTTTTCAGTGCCTTTTACAGGAATATAAAATTCATTCCGTGAGTCCAGTAGGAATTCTAATATTATTCAGTGTCTTCCACAGGAATATAAAATTCGTTCGGTGATTCCAGCAGGAATTTAAATGTTTTTCAGTGCCTTTCACAGGAATATAAAATTCATTTCGTGATTCCAGTAGGAATTTAAATATTTATCAGTGCCTTCCACATGAATATAAAATTCATTCCGTGATTCCAGTAGGAATTTTAATATTATTCAGTGTCTTCCACAAGAATACAAAATTCGTTCGGTGATTCCAGCAGGAATTTAAATGTTTTTCAGTACCTTCCACAGGAATATAAAATTCGTTCAGTGATTCCAGCAGGAATTTCAATGTTTCTCAGTGCTTTCCATAGGAATATAAAATTTGTTCGGTGATTCCAGCAGGAATTTAAATGTTTTTCAGTGCATTCCACAGGAATATAAAATTCATTCCGTGAATTCGGTAGGAATTTGAATATTTATCAGCGCCTTCCACATGAATATAAAATTCATTCCGTGATTCCAGTAGGAATTTTAATATTATTCAGTGTCTTCCACAAGAATACAAAATTCGTTCGGTGATTCCAGCAGGAATTTGAATGTTTTTCAGTTCAGTGATTCCAGCAGGAATTTAAGTGTTTTTCTGTGCTTTCCACAGGAATATAAAATTCATTTCGTGATTCCAGTAGGAATTTAACTATTTTTCAGGGCCTTTCACAGGAATATAAAATTCATTTCGTGATTCCAGTAGGAATTTTAATATTTTTCAGTGCTTTCCACAGGAATATGAAATTCATCCGGTGATTCCAGTAGGAATTTAAATATTTTTCATTGCCTTTCACAGGAATATAAAATTCATTTCGCGATTTCAGTAAGAATTTCGATATTTTCCAGTGCTTTCCACAGTAGTATGAAATTCATTCTGTGATTCCAGTAGGAATTTAAATATTTCTCAGTGCCTTCCACGGGAATATAAAATTCATTTCGTGATTCCAGTAGGAATTGAAATATTTTTCAGTGTCTTCCACAGGAATATAAAATTCGTTCGGTGATTCCAGCAGGAATTTAAATGTCTTTCAGTGCTTTCCACAGGGATATAAAATTTGTTTAGTGATTCCAGTAGGAATTTAAATATTTTTTAGTGCTTTCCACAGGAATATAAAATTCATTCCGTGATTCCAGTAAGAATTTAAATATTTTCCAGTGCTTTCCACAGAAATATAAAATTCATTTCGTGATTCCAGTAGGAATTTAAATATTTTTCAGTGCCTTCCATAGGAATATAAAATTCATTCCGTGATTCCAGTAGGAATTTGAATATTTATCAGTGCCTTCCACATGAATATAAAATTCTTCCCTGATTCCAGTAGGAATTTTAATATTATTCAGTGTCTTCCACAAGAATATAAAATTCGTTTCGGTGATTCAAGCAGGAATTTAAATGTTTTTCAGTGCCTTCCACAGGAATATCACATTCGTTCGGTGATTCCAGCAGGAATTTAAATGTTTTTTAGTGCTTTCCACAGGAATATAAAATTCATTCCGTGATTCCAGTAGGAATTTCAATATTTTTCAGTGTCTTCCACAGGAATATCACATTCGTTCGGTGATTCCAGCAGGAATTTAAATGTTTTTTAGTGCTTTCCACAGGAATATAAAATTCATTCCGTGATTCCAGTGAGAATTTAAATATTTTTTGGTGCTTTCCACAGGAATATAAAATTCATTTCGTGATTCCAGTAGGAATTTGAATATTTATCAGTGCCTTCCACATGAATATAAAATTCTTCCCTGATTCCAGTAGGAATTTTAATATTATTCAGTGTCTTCCACAAGAATATAAAATTCGTTTCGGTGATTCAAGCAGGAATTTAAATGTTTTTCAGTGCCTTCCACAGGAATATGAAATTCGATCAGTGACTCCAGCAGGAATTTAAATGTTTCTCAGCGCTTTTCATAGGAATATACAATTCATTCCGTGATTCCAGTAGGAATTTCAATATTTTTCAGTGTCTTCCACAGGAATATCACATTCGTTCGGTGATTCCAGCAGGAATTTAAATGTTTTTTAGTGCTTTCCACAGGAATATAAAATTCATTCCGTGATTCCAGTGAGAATTTAAATATTTTTTGGTGCTTTCCACAGGAATATAAAATTCATTTCGTGATTCCAGTAGGAATTTAAATATTTTTCAGTGCCTTTCACAGGAATATAAAATTCATTCCGTGATTCCAGTAGGAATTCTAATATTTTTCAGTGTCTTCCACAGGAATATAAAATTCGTTCGGTGATTCCAGCAGGAATTTAAATGTTTTTTAGTGCTTTCCACAGGCAAATCTAATTCGTTCGGTGATTCCAGCAGGAAGTTGAATGTTTTTTAGTGCCCTCCATAGAAACATAAAATTCATTCCGTGATTCCAGTAGAAATTTAAATATTTCTCAGTGCCTTCCACGGGAATATAAAATTCGTTTAGTGATTCCAGCAGGAATTTAAATGTTTTTCAGTGCTTTCCACAGGAATATAAAATTCATTTCGTGATTCCAGTAGGAATTTTAATATTTATCAGTGCCTTCCACATGAATATAAAATTCATTCCGTGATTCCAGTAGGAATATTAATATTATTCAGTGTCTTCCACAAGAATATAAAATTCGTTCAGTGATTCCAGCAGGAATTCAAATATTTTTCAGTGCCTTTCACAGGAATATAAAATTCATTTCGTGTTACCAGTAAGAATTTAAATATTCTTCAGTGCTTTCCACATGAATATAAAATTCATTTCGTGATTCCAGCAGGAATTCAAATATTTTTTAGTGCTTTCCACAGGAATATAAACATCATTCCGTGATTCCAGTAGGAATTCAAAAGTTTTTCAGTTCAGTGATTCCAGCAGGAATTCAAGTGTTTTTCAGTGCATTCCACGTGAATATAAAATTCATTCCGTGATTCCAGTAGGAATTTTAATATTATTCAGTGTCTTCCACAAGAATATAAAATTTTTTCGGTGATTCCAGCAGGAATTTAAATGTCTTTCAGTGCATTCCACAGGAATATAAAATTCGTTCAGTGATTCCAGCAGGAATTTAAATGTTTCTCAGTGCTTTCCATAGGAATATACAATTCATTCCGTGATTCCAGTAGGAATTTAAATGTTTTTCAGTGCCTTCCACATGAATATAAAATTCATTCCGTGATTCCAGTAGGAATATTAATATTATTCAGTGTCTTCCACAAGAATATAAAATTCGTTCAGTGATTCCAGCAGGAATTCAAATATTTTTCAGTGCCTTTCACAGGAATATAAAATTCATTTCGTGTTACCAGTAAGAATTTAAATATTCTTCAGTGCTTTCCACATGAATATAAAATTCATTTCGTGATTCCAGCAGGAATTCAAATATTTTTTAGTGCTTTCCACAGGAATATAAACATCATTCCGTGATTCCAGTAGGAATTCAAAAGTTTTTCAGTTCAGTGATTCCAGCAGGAATTCAAGTGTTTTTCAGTGCATTCCACGTGAATATAAAATTCATTCCGTGATTCCAGTAGGAATTTTAATATTATTCAGTGTCTTCCACAGGAATATAAAATTCGTTCAGTGATTCTAGCAGGAATTTGAATGTTTTTCAGTGCTTTCCACAGGAATATAAAATTTGTTCGGTGATTCCAGCAGGAATTTAAATGTTTTTTAGTGCTTTCCACAGGAATATAAAATTCGTTCGGTGATTCCAGCAGGAATTTAAATGTTTTTCAGTGCTTTCCACAGGAATATAAAATTCGTTCGGTGATTCCAGCAGGAATTTAAATGTTTTTTAGTGCTTTCCACAGGCAAATCTAATTCGTTCGGTGATTCCAGCAGGAATTTGAATGTTTTTTAGTGCCCTCCATAGAAACATAAAATTCATTCCGTGATTCCAGTAGAAATTTAAATATTTCTCAGTGCCTTCCACGGGAATATAAAATTCGTTTAGTGATTCCAGCAGGAATTTAAATGTTTTTCAGTGCTTTCCACAGGAATATAAAATTCATTTCGTGATTCCAGTAGGAATTTTAATATTTATCAGTGCCTTCCACATGAATATAAAATTCATTCCGTGATTCCAGTAGGAATATTAATATTATTCAGTGTCTTCCACAAGAATATAAAATTTGTTCGGTGATTCCAGCAGGAATTTAAGTGTTTTTCTGTGCTTTCCACAGGAATATAAAATTCATTTCGTGATTCCAGTAGGAATTTAACTATTTTTCAGGGCCTTTCACAGGAATATAAAATTCATTTCGCGATTTCAGTAAGAATTTCGATATTTTCCAGTGCTTTCCACAGAAGTATAAAATTCATTCTGTCATTCCAGTAGGAATTTAAATATTTCTCAGTGCCTTTCACGGAAATATAAAATTCGTTTAGTGATTCCAGCCGGATTTTAAATGTTTTTCAGTGCTTTCCACAGGAATATAAAATTCGTTCAGTGATTCCAGCAGGAATTTAAATATTTTTCTGTGCTTTTCACAGAAATATAAAATTCGTTCAGTGATTCCAGCAATAATTTAAATGTTTTTTAGTGCTCTCCATAGGAACATAAAATTCATTCCGTGATTCCAGTAGAAATTTGAATATTTTTCAGTGCCTTCCACGGGAATATAAAATTCGTTTAGTGATTCCAGCAGGAATTTAAATGTTTTTCAGTGCTTTCCACAGGAATATAAAATTCGTTCAGTGATTCCAGCAGGAATTCAAATATTTTTCAGTGCTTTCCACAGGAATATAAACATCATTCCGTGATTCCAGTAGAAATTCAAATGTTTTTCAGTTCAGTGATTCCAGCAGGAATTCAAGTGTTTTTCAGTGCATTCCACAGGAATATAAAATTCATTCCGTGTTTCCAGTAGGAATTTGAATATTTATCAGTGCCTTCCACATGAATATAAAATTCATTCCGTGATTCCAGTAGGAATTTTAATATTATTCAGTGTCTTCCACAAGAATATAAAATTCGTTCGGTGATTCCAGCAGGAATTTAAATGTTTTTCAGTGCCTTCCACAGGAATATAAAATTCGTTTAGTGATTCCAGCAGGAATTTAAATGTTTTTCAGTGCTTTTCACAGGAATATAAAATTCGTTCAGTGATTCCAGCAGGAATTCAAATATTTTTCAGTGCCTTTCACAGGAACATAAAATTCATTTCGTGTTTCCAGTAAGAATTCAAATATTCTTCAGTGCTTTTCACATGAATATAAAATTCATTTTGTGATTCCAGCAGGAATTCAAATATTTTTCAGTGCTTTCCACAGGAATATAAACATCATTCCGTGATTCCAGTAGGAATTTAAATGTTTTCCAGTGCTTTCCATAGGAATATAAAATTCATTCCGTGATTCCAGTTGGAATTCGAATATTCTTCATGTACCTGGCATACAAATAAAAATCCAGTTTACATTCACAGTGATAACTTTTTTATCAAATTCGTCAAAAAGCATATTTTTCTATTCGCGGCGGGTGTAAGTTATTCAAAAAGTAGAGTCCGAGGTGATTGTGACAATGCACCGTCAGGAAATCCAAACATGTCGAAGATGTGGAACAGCTGAATCGATCATTTTTTTTTACACAAGGTACACAAACAAAATGATTTTATAATTGTCATATATTCTTCAAATCATCAATCATTTCATTATTCTATTTTACTTATTGCATAAACAATGCGACTAAGTAATTTGTTTTGTTTATTTTTCAGTGTGGTCTTTGGTGGATTCATCTAGACAGGCAGTGCGAGGACCGCTTTTATGCCGTGGAGCTACGAAGCTACAAGGTCAAATTTCCCATACATGATAATCTACATTTTCCGAACATTTTTTATGCATCTGTAAATTGAAAAACGACGGTACTCAGTCTTCTGTACAATGAATTTAAAAAACATCACGCTATTGCATGTATGATACAACAGTTTTCTAAGCTTAACCGTTACTTCTGTATTCATTTTAGCGTTCAGCGGAGACATCCGAGTAACTTCTCCATTACTTGGCAACGTTGGTGAGTTTGCATGTGTTGGGTTACGGTTTTTTATCCCCTGGGATTCCTCTGTCACGTGGCGTGGCGGTAACAATTGTTACACAAATCTTCGATTTCTTAGCTGCATGGATAGACTCATTCACGATCACAACGTGCTTCACTTGCAGTCCAATAATTTTTTTTCGCAATCTAATGTACCGTAGCTTACTCGAAGTTAGAAATTTTGCACGTTGCTAAAAGTGGAATGAGCATCGCGACAGGTAACCATCGCTTACTCGGCACTCGCGAGATCGAATTGTGTTTCGCAAATGATGTAATAATCTACGTTTGAATTTACCGATGATGTCGTTTAAGTGATGGGTTCACCTGAGGTTTGAACGTATTCAATTATTCACAATATTGATAAATCGATAAAATTCCAAAGTCTGGCATAACGTAACGTAGTGAAATTGCATCTTATATTATTATATATCATTTTCAACCCTTTAAAAGTCAACAAATATTGATCAACTGCAGGCTTAGCTCGCTTAGAAAAATGCTAATTGGCTTACAGGATGTTTTTAATCTATTTTACAAAATGTTAATGTACCGATAGTCTGCCAACATTTACTAAAATAATACATACAACACTAGAGTTGACGGGACATAACCGCGATACTGTATTCTGAGTAGGCAGACTATGATATAAAAACATTTTGCTCCCAACAGGTAACCAACGAAAATGTAAGTCAGCGACCACGGCGCGAATGATGAAGAATGATGTGTGTTGGAAAAAATGGCGAATCGTTTAGATCGAATATAGGTAACCGGGTAGGTAGGTGGACGTTTTTGGGATCCGTCGCGGGGTTTATGCATGTGTGTGTGAGTCTCTCTTTTCCGTTGGGTGGTTCCGTTGGGGAACAGGTAAGGTTAGGAAGGTCGCGATATACCGTGATGTTACTGACTTTTGTAATCCACAGCGTCAAACGATCACATAAATCTTGCTCTCAAAAGACTCCGTATTCGAGTCTCTTGACCATTTCTAAGCATTTGAATAAGAACGAGATTGAATTTCTTATTTCCTGTAACTCTGCAACCATTTTTCAATTCCAACAACTGAAAAAGAATAGAAACGGAACTATTAGCAGAATTATGGATCCCGTTTCTTTAGGTTACCGAATTAAGCATGTTTTATCCCAATGAGAAACTGTGCGTTTTAATTTGTATCTTCGTTTATATTCGATTTTATCTGTTCTTTCCTATCCCGTCCGATCCGCGACAATGCCACCTCTTATAGCCTATTCATTTCAATTATTCATTTAGAATATGGGATTGCAATTTCCCGATTCTGTTCTTTCCATCCGAATCCATTCGTTTCAAAAAATACACTTCATCCGAATCCGATTCGTATGCTTTCATATTCTTTGAAACGAATTGATTCGCATGGAAAGAACAGAATCGGATTAGAATTTGCAATCCCCCTATTCTAAATGAATAATTGAAACGAATAGGTTGTGAGAGGTGGCATTGTCGCGGATAGGACGGGATAGGAAAGAACAGATAAAATCGAATGTAAATGAATAAACAGATTAAAACGAACAGTTTCTCATTGGAATAAAACATGCTTAATTCGGTAACCTATAAAAACGGGATCCATAATTCTGCTAATAATTCCGTTTCTATTCTTTTTCAGTTGTTGGGCTCGTTATTCAATTCAATTATTAAGTCATTACCGATGATTATTCCATACAATTGATCTCTGTGATCGTCTGAATGGGCAAAACGCATCTCTGGACCATCTATCGCGTTCCGTGGTACGCTAGATGGGGAGAGATGCTGAGCTCGAAGACTTCGCGTCGAAGAGGACCGCCGACCGTCACGCCACACAATAATGCATGCCCTCCAACCTCCTTCCTCATTTCAAATTGATTTGTAATCTGAGAACAACAATCCGCATAGCAATGTATCTCATTCAAAAAGATACAGATGCGGATTGGGCTTCTACAGAATTTTTGGGACAAGTTCCACATAATACAAATTTTTTGACAGTTTAATCTGTCGCGCCTTTTTGCGCCTAGATTAATCACGAGAATCGGACGCAGCCTTTTGCGCGTAAATTAATAACGGAAATTGGACACGTTTTTTTACGCGTCGATTTTGCAAACAGCATATGACAAGTCCCAGATATTACAAATATTTTGACAGTTTAATCTGTCGCGCCTTATTGCGCGTAGATTAATCACGAGAATTGGACGCAGCCTTTTGCGCGTAAATTAACCACGGGACTCGGACACGTTTTTACGCGCCGATTTTGCAAACGGTATATAGAAGAGTTACACACTTTCGATGTGTTAATCTTTCAACTCTTCGGTCAATTATTTACGAATAATAAAGTTTTCAAGTTCCACGGCGCCTTTTGCGCGTGGACTTGATACCTTTCAGTCGTGAGAGAAAGCGCGTTATTTTACAACTGGAGCTCAACGCGCAGGTATAGAAATCTCGGTAGTGTTCAGTGATAGTGGAGAATCTTGACGTAAGTATTTATAAAATATATATGAAACGTACAGAAACACTCGTTTAACTGATCGTATTATTTTCTGTTTCAGGGCAACAAAACCAATTTTTTAACAAATGCACTGAGAACTATAGAATTTTCAGTCGAAAAAGATATTCACTTCAATAACTCAATGCAGAAGAAGATATCGATTCAACACAAATTTTAAATGATTTTTATTCATCAATACAATTAATAATCGAAGCAACGAATATTAACGTGAATATCATATTAGACTCGATCCATTTTTGGTCGATGTATGGACTTGTGTGATTGTGCTAACCAGACCTTCGTCTGTTTCAGCTAACCAAGCTTTTTATCTGTTTCAGCTAATGAAAGCTTTGTCTGTCTCAGCTAATCAAACTTTTTGTCTGTTTCAGTTAAACAAATATCTTGTCTGTTTCAGCTAATTCATTTGTCTCTTTTTCGTTAATTGTATTTTTTTCGTATCTAAGCTAAGTATATTTTTGTCTGTATCGACATATTTCACTAATTATATTTTCATCTGTTCCAGGTAACTGAGTTTTATTGACTACTGAAAATTTAACGGTTCATTTTTTAGGCTTAGGTCTGGTTCAGGTCCGATTGAGGGTTAGTCATCTTGTTTTCACCGATACATAGATTTAGCGATGTAGTTCAGAATCATCATGATCACAAAATATGGTAAAATTTATTCAGCTGTAGTTTTTTTAATGCTTTTACACTCTTTTTTTGCTATCGTTTTAGTGTCAAGAATTTTTTTTTCTTGAGACGCTCATAGGTCATGTTCGGTTTGTATTCCACTGTAGAATTACATCTTTGTTGTATTTTGGTGGTTGTGCGTATTCTACTCTGAATTGTTTCCATTTCTTCAAAGATTTCTACATCGTCTTACAATTAGGGCAGGTAAATGCCAATGTCTTACAGCGATTCATGTGTTCCATCTTGGTTTAGTTGTTTATTGTTTTGCGAATTCACCAGGTTCTCCATTTTAGTGGTTATCTCATACCTTATAAAAAAAGAAACCCGTGCACGAACAGCCAAAGACAATCACCGTTCGGTTATAAGATAAAATCCATCACCCTTCATCCATAATTAAAATAACCATCTTTCATCCATAATTAAAACAGTCATCTTTAATCGATAATAAATAGTCAGTTCGAAATATTTCTAACAAACTTGCGCATATACGTTTGTACAGTACAAATTTATTGGAAAAAACAATTTACCATAATTTATATGTGAAAAAAAGTCATTTGCAATTTTTTGAAGAACGTAAGATCGATCTTGCTACTATTCTCCGTGGAGTAGGCCTACTTGGGGATACGACGTAAAAAAAAAAACGTACCGGGTACTCTACCGCTTGCGGTGGTGTGGAAACGAGCTAAGTGAACTTATTTTCACTGGTCAAATGCTAATATATTGTAGTTTTTCAAATGACAATTTTATTGCGTAAATTCAATTTATCGTCAATAAAACTCATGCTTCGATAATGTGTAACGTATGTGGAATCGTAATACCTTCGGATTTCTCTAGTTTAGTCAGTCCAAGTAATATGAGTAGAAGTTGAAAAAAAACCTTGATTATCTTGAAATTTTTTAAAATTACTGTTGGAATAATGATTGCCTGAGGTTCATCCATATAGTAATCATAGACGAATTTTGCCATGTGGGGCATGTCGTACAGCCTCTACCAAGCTACCGATTACTGGAATGAGTTACGGAATTGCGCGTGTAGAGGAGGACGCAGAATACGTGACGATGAATTTATGTCTGCCATTTTCAATTACGAAAAGCCCTTTAGCTAGCAGTCTTTATGTATTTTGAGTCAACGCGTCTAGTGACAGTTAACAAACATGACCACTTCGCTCACTCGCTCCATGTTTAGATAGATTCTGACACGTTCGATATCCCTAGCAATTTTACGAGGCACGGTGTTGGTTGAGCACCGTTCGCACTGCCGGCCACCTGCCACAGACTTTTTTGATTTCTGTTCGGCCCTAGACGAATCGCACAAGTTATTGAAGTTATTATGCGTGCGTTCCGGAATTGCACTTCAGTCTTCAGGCTTTTGTCCGCTCGCTGCTCAGTCTGAAGGCGGTCGGCATTCGGATCTCATTCGGAACCGTGGGTCGTAAAATTACCAGGGATATTGCAAGGGTTAGAAATTCAGAATCAATCCTAAGTGTCTGTACAAGTTATGCACATTAATTAACGTGTGCAGGGCGCATGCGTAAACGTATTAACATTTCGGCCATCTATCTCGACATCGCCCTCAAGTGGCCTTCACCACTTTCGTGCACGTTCCAGTGTAACTCTGCCTCTGAATACATTTCAGTGCTTTTGATAATCCACTATGGTAATCATGACAATCATAGTCCACGGTTAAGTTCACGAAGGACAAAATGGCGGTTGCCGTAAAGTTGTCGTTGAACGTGTAATTTATCTTCTTATAATTTGACGCACTTGTCGTCTGTACTTTGGGGTAACATTATTCCGAAGTGTATAGCGAGTGAACTATATCAGTTTATTTCCATCTTAGTGTGTGTTTTGATTAGTGAACTGTATCGTCGGCCTGATGCGGGTCGCAAACGAATCGCCTATTGCAAATGATGACTTCAATGCTGCCTAGTTTCAATCCACCGATCGTAAAGAGGCTATTGGGTTGGAAAAAAGGCGAGGGTGAAGACAAATGGAGTGAAAAAGCTGTGAAGAGTTTGGTGAAAAAACTAAAAAAGTCCGCGGGGCTCGACGAACTTGAAAAAGCGATCACCACGCAGAGTTGTAATACCAAGTGCATTACTATACCAAGGTGCGCAAGTTGTGTTTTTGTTATTATAATTGTTATTTTTGTTTTCATTAGTATGTTTAGAATATTTATCATCATTCATTGTTACGTGAAAACTAAGATGACACTGCGTTGAGACTTTTACATAATTACTGCAACAAGATCTATACCCGTTTAGATTGATTGACAGAGTTAGTTTTATTTTCAGCTCAGTATTATTCAAATTACACGATGTTAAACTCCCAGCACCGCAAATGCCGACAAAACACTCTAAATCTCTAAAAATAGAATGGTATCATATCCATGAATAATATGCATTTCAATAGTGGTTTTATTGGCATTTTATATTATTTTAATGTTTTGGAACTGGTGATAGCTTTAATCTTAATTTCAAGATATCATCCAAAGAGGATATAACACATATCAGACATATGACGTATAAGCAAATCCACATGTTTAATATCAAGAATTAAGATTGTAACACAGTTTGCTGCAATTTATTAAGCAACGAAGTTGTTGAGCCTGATTCTGCATCGCTGTCAAAATCTTATTCTATTCCTAGAGTGAAAACACAAACAAAAGAAAGTTGCTATCAAGTGAACTGCTCATACTTATCCGTAATCAATATCTAATGCATAGAAGTCATTTATGACAAAATGTGCTTTTATTCAAAATAATACTGCTAAAATTTTATATGTAATAGATCTAAAGTACATAGATTATCTGATTACATTCCGATTTTGAGGCTCATGAGAATATACGCGCTTATACCTGAAAAAACACATATAAACATGAATCAATCACATTCGTTTTAATCGAAAGTTGCTAATAATCACACTGTTGCATATATTCATACTTAACTCTAAGATATTACTGATATTCATAGCTACTATTTGGAATGTACCTGATTATATGATGCAAATCTTTTACGAAGATATTGTCTGTCCTGTTGCAATTGTGAAAATACGGTAAACAATGTTACATTCGTAGATATAGTTATTATTATGAGACTTTGAATACAGGCTGATAATCCTTTGTCTATCTGAAGAATAAGTTTGTATCTGATATAAATCAGATAACATTTTACCAATATAATGACTGACTCCTCAGGTACTGCCTCATGTTGCCACGTAATACATGAAGTCCAATACAAAAATTGATTCTTTAACAATTCAGTTAAAATTTCACTTCTAAATTAAATCACTTGAAATATTTACCAAATTGTAGTCAACACACAAAATGAGCTTTTTATGGTATATTCGAACAATAATTGAATGCCACGAAGTGACTTGTGTTTGATGACAAACACAATCAAACCTTGAACACATCTGATGTTTTATAATAAGTGCTTGTTAGATCTTGACTTGAATAATCTGATACAGGTATATGAGAAGGTAACCGTTAGTTCCAGTACCTTGCTGTACATTGCGAAGAAATGTCTGACCGTTGAGATCTTATTCATGAAGTGGTGAATATACTCATGAAGATTTGATTAAACCTCCACCTTTTACCTTACAATTAATTGATGATCTTTGAATAAATGAGATACTTACTATCATCATCATCAATATATTGAGTATCTTATCGATGGAAGCCAAAAACCAATCCAAAATGAAACTGCTATTCTAAAAAATAAATTACTTTTGAAGCCAGATAAAGGGATCTTTTCACTTTGCAGTTTCTTTTACCTCATTATTTATATCGTGAATACGATACCTTAGTAACATCAGATTTATTTCAAATTTCCATCATTATGAATTATGTACACTTATGCGATCAGATTCTCTGTAACATAATATTGTACTATATCGATTCTGATGTTAACCTTGACTACAAGCATTACACTTTTACGAAATATGTTCAGTTCATGTGTGACATTCCAAAAGCACAAAAAAAAGTTTGTGGGAAACCCAATGTAGGTACCGAATTCTTATCGGGCAAATGAAACTTGGTAAGCAATCTAAATGGTAAACTTGATGCATATCGATCTTGAGCAAACTCATGCTTAGTGTTCAGCTCAGAGTTCTTGTAGAAACTCAGTAACCATGAAAATATAAGTTTTTGATAATATCTGATCGTTTAAAACTTCAGTTACATATATCTGAAACGAAAAAACTCCCATGGTCCTATGGGGATGTTGACCTATTTCATTTTCAATTTTTGACTACTTCTCATTAGTCATTGCTCGACAAATAGTAACTAATTTATCTTATAATGAATGAATGTCTATTGGTTTATTAGTATATCATGGATTGAGGGGGTATCTCATTTAGACACTGAATTTTGAGGTGTTATTTGGGAATTAATTTTGAAAAAAAATATCGAACTTACATGGTAGAGGTTTCCTACACATATTTAGTAGTATTAGAACTAACTAACTACACAGAATTTTGCAAGCCGTTTTATTGAAAATCTTTATAAGCTTCACATTGGTGGTCATGTCATGTTGCCAAATATCGGTTTAACCGGGCACATGGATTGCAGCCATCCTAGTTGTATTCAACAAAAAAGCTAATGAAATTCTCCATCGATATGAGTGTAGTCATTGATCTTTGATATATGATATGTGATACGTACTACGAATACAGCATTTGCTGTACAGAAAAATAAATTGTCATGCACATTGAAAACCCGTATGAAATGCAATAGAACTAAACTTACGAATGAAAGTATAATTCTTCCTCATTATACTTGGCCCATAAAATTGAATGCTGTAAAATGAGAAATGCCTTGAAAATGTTCTCACATACATAAAATGCTCAAAAGTTTTATAACCAGTCTGCATATATTTTAATTTCAGACCCAATCAAGGTGGAATTGGTGATAACGGAGTCCAGGGCATTCGGGGAAAGGGTCTACCACACGTAATTTACTGTCGATTGTGGCGTTGGCCAGATTTACAGTCGCACCACGAGTTGCGAGCTATTGAACATTGCGAATACGCATTTACTCAAAAAAGAGACGAAGTTTGTGTGAATCCATATCATTATCAAAGAATACAAACTCCAGGTAAAATGAAATGCGTTTGAAAACTAGCAAAAATTCTGTAATTATAATTGTATTCTCATTCATTAGAGTAGAATATTTTTTGATGATCAATCAATCATTATGATGGTGGAATTATTTATGAAATTTAGATTTCGATACGACCAGAACAACCGAGTGAAGTGGTAGTGTGTCGAAAATATTCTGCAGGCTACTTTAATTCGCTCTGAAGACATTACTAATTGCTTATAAAATTGCAGGATACTGAACCTTTATCAATTGTTACAGTTTTGCCAGCAATCTTGGTGCCAAGGCATAGTCTTTCTGGTGACGAATCAGTTTTGTATAATACCTCACTAGAAGAGTTGAGCGTTAGTGTACCAGAAAACACAAGCTTTCACGCAACATTAAACCATCAACAGCACAACCAACAGGGCATTCCGCAATCTCCGCAACAGCAGCAACCGAATAATCCTTATCAAGGAATGCAGGTGATGAGAAATTTTTGCATCTATAGATGAAAATAGAATATTTTCAATACTCAACTTTCTTTTTAATCTCTTGAGCAGTTTTTGTAGAAAATTTGCTGCATCAAAGAAACAGCTGTTACTTTGAATATATCGATTAGTTTTAAATAAAAAAATTTGGAAAAAATCAAACAAGATTTTTGGGCATTCTGAAGAAGGTAACAAGATCGTTTATATCAGGCAATCAGTGTTGTTATTTCAGATTGCTGATTCTATAAATAGAAATAATCTTTAAATGAATCAGTTAATATATTATGTGATTCATCTGCTATGATGTAGACCCTAAATTCATGCTAATGATGTGTGATGTGTGCAACAATATCTGATTTTACCTTTCCGCGTTTTTGTTATGTATTGAAAAGACGATACAATTAGGCTCTGAAAACACAATTTCCGTCAGGTATCATCTTGGTCCTAAGATTTACATTTACGGAAACATCATTTCTATGTTCTACTTGTATAGTTTCTTGATTTCCCATTCGATGTTATTTTCTGTTCTCCATTTACGAGTATCTGTATGCTTCTGTATATGGGGTTGTTGCCTATTCTAATGCTTTTTTAAAAATTTTTTAAATGTTTATTCCACATGCAGTTTGTTCCTTATTTCGTCGTTCTTTTATTTTATTTATTTTTATTCTTATTTATCATTATATTTGCGATAATCCTGTTCGTTTTTATTGTATTTTTTCATTAATATTACATGGAGTCTTCAAACTTCATTATATGATGATTTTTTCTACTACCCTACCCTCTATCCTAGTTGGAAGATGAATATCACTCTCTGTCACATTATAATATTGAAATATTATCAACAAAAAATACACGTTTTCTAAATCTTTGCATGTTATTGAGCGAATGACTGACACTTACTTTATACTGGGAGGTAAAAAACTTAACGTATTGACTTTTCGATCCAAACGAAGTAATTAGACAAAAGTTTTATATTCTTACTGACCATTTTCTTTTTCTGCAATACAATTGAACAATAAATATTGCGTATAAGAAATCATGAGCAACTAACTGAAAAGAAAAAATTCTGCCCAGAAATAGTCTGAATTTTTTTTCTTGAGTGTAATGCTATTTTTGTCCCTCTTTTTTGGAGAATTGCATAATTTTTTAGTACCCCAGACTTGAAATAGGTTACAAGTTTAGGATGTCGACTAAATATAAGCAATACATTTCCGTTTTGTCCCAGTATTTTTTTTTTAATAGTTCATCGTATCGAATTCCTTTTCCGTTTTATTGCGCTATGAGAGTTTGAGGAATTATAATGATATGTATTCACTATTCTCACTTGTTATTTCTTACATATTTTAGAGCATGCAAGCAACAAGTCCTGCGAGTGTTGGTAGTTTAGGAAGTGTCCAAGGGTCCCCACGGCCGGCTCCAGGATCTATGGATCCTCCAGCTGATACGCCTCCACCTGGTTATATTAGCGAAGATGGTGACAATATGGATCATAACGACAATATGTCCCTATCACGTTTGTCTCCTAGTCCGGTAGATGCGCAACCAGTGATGTACTGTGAGCCTGCATTTTGGTAAGTAAAAAAGTGCAACATTTTTTATGTACTGTTTTACCGATGCGCGAAAAAAATAAATAAATAAGCATGTTCAATTTGAGGTGATCGCAAGTTTTAAAAAGAAACCAAATGGAACAAAATATATTATCTATAAATACAAAGTTGTTCAAAAATAGTTGTCAGATATGATATTATAATGAAATATTATGTTTCTTTCAAGGTGTTCAATAAGTTACTATGAACTTAATACAAGAGTAGGTGAAACATTTCATGCCTCTCAACCGAGTATTACAGTGGATGGTTTCACGGATCCAAGTAATTCAGAACGCTTTTGCCTTGGCCTTTTATCCAATGTAAACAGAAACACAGTTGTTGAACAAACCCGACGGCATATTGGGAAAGGAGTAAGGCTGTATTACATTGGTGGCGAAGTGTTTGCTGAATGTCTATCTGATTCTAGTATTTTTGTGCAAAGCCCTAACTGTAACCAACGTTATGGATGGCATCCTGCAACTGTTTGCAAAATACCACCTGGTGAGTTGATTTCATTATTTATTCAATATTTATACGTAATTACTATTCTCAGCCGAATATTTGAAAACTGTACTGTTATAACCATTTATATTTATATTTTCAAATGACTTTACTGAAAAACTAAATACATAACAATACCAACTTGATGAAAAAAATTATCATGGTGGGTTTGTAAAGAATTGTCTTATGAATAAACTGACTCGATGCACGGTGAAATCCAATGAATATACCAAATTTTCTACTGTTTCGAAGCAATTCGAGATAAAATGTCGCTATCTGATCATTTGTTGACAATTTTGCTTTATTTTCCATTCTCAAGAAAATTACCGCAGTTTACAAATGTATTCATTTGATAAACACTTAACATCCGACCTTCTCGTAATCAAATTACCAAGAACGGCAATAATTTTTAACTCATAAACCTCCCTAACAAATCAGTACTTTCTAGAGGATTCGGCTAAACCTTGCTTAAAGTAAATGAATGTGCAGAAGTCATTAAAATTTTTACTGACGCATTAGCTATCATTGACTTTATTCAGCCATTGATTTTCCAAAGTGAATACTCAACCTAAATTCAACACAGTTTGCTCATTCTGAAAGAATATGAGCTTCACATGTGGAGTTGTACACCAAACAGACGAGCGTCTGATCTCAACTGATTTTGATTTTATCAACTTTTACTTTTACCATTGACCTGTGTGCCTGAAACAGTAAAAAATTTTCTATATGCATTTCTTTATTCGTTTGCGATTTACCAATTTTTAAAAATCATCTTTTTCTAATTTGTCAATCAATTTTCAAATGGCTGAATATGATAATGTACATAAGTATACCAACACGCTCATCTTTGATCATATACTCAAATGGATATATTAGCAACATGTTTTCATTCTTTGTAGAACTATTTGCTCAACGTCAAAGTACAACAGTTAAAATTTTGCAGTTTATCTCTTTCAATTATTCTGCAAAATTATCCCGAATTTTTACTTTATAATGCAAAATCTTTGAGCCATATTCTAAAACGGAAAAGTTTTGCTCTCGATGTTTTAGGTTTTTTAAAGTTTGTCACAATCTTTCTAAGTCAATTTTACAAGTGACATAACTTGGTAAATCACACTATTTCACAATATAATAATTGTATTGTTTCAATTCCGTGCTTCAATGACCTCATTGCCCGATATTAGATTGGAATTTTAAGGTGTTGTAAGTCATAAAAAAAAAAAATGGGATCAGAGAAATCATGACCTGCTCACTGGCGCTATAAGTGCAAACTCCTAAAGGCAGTGTATCAGATGATTGTGTCTGTTGAATTATACAAATATCAAGGCAGAAAAAACTTTGTGCAGCTATTGAGTTTTTATTGTTGCTTGCAAACATTTTTTCTATTTATTGGTATCTGTCTAAATGAATAGAAACGATCAGGTGTTACCTCGTTTTTTAACGCCATATTACTACAATACCCCCCAGTTTCGATCCCAATGCCAAGAATTGTGTTCATTTTAAAAAAAACTCTGATGCAAATCTTTCGTTATTTTATGTGTAAAATTTATTAATCCAAGTCCAACATTCGTTATCAGAAAATTCAATGATTATTCTTAGCTATAATTCTGTAAGCGATTGCTCGTTTGTGATAAAAAATCATAGAGCAGTTCTAAATGAATTATCAGCTGGCCTCAAATTCGTGTTTTTTCTCAAATAAATTTTAGACTTTCCTAGGCTCATATTCAAGAGATTGTATTTACAATTATATACTGCAATTTAGTAGACTTTCGATCATTACACTATTTATGTTTTTAATCTTTTTTTTACATATTCTTCTCCAACATGCATGGTTTACTATATATTTGTTTCTGTTTCCGATGAAGAAAGGTTTGTAACGTTAACACAAGGAAATATTTTGTAAGATTTCTATTGCGCAACTTTAATGGTTGCAAATTTTGTAAACTGTAAAAAAAAACTTGAATAAAGAAGAGTATACTGATTCGGCTGCTGCAAGCGTTACAAACTAATTTTAAAGTTGTGAAATGTCTTTTTACTTGAGTATAGCTCTACGAGTAGATGGCTACAGAAGTTGCCGAATTTTGACAATTTTATTGCAACAACTAATAATCCAATTTAATTGTCGTTTGTTTTACTCAAAAGTACGCAGATCAAACTTCATTTCTTTATTTTTTTTGAAATTGGTATCAGTTAATGGGAAGCAATGTTATTGACAGTAACGTCAACCATTTCGCTCAGTAACATGTTTTGCAGTGCCCATGATATCTTAAGAACAGGTACACTGATTTATTTCAAATTTGGAGATACTATTCTTGGGTAGTTTATCCTATTTGCCACATTCAAATTTTTTTCCAATAAAATGATGCCTATTTGAAGTTGAATTTCGATTTTTTATCAAAAAGTTAGGATTTATTTTATTTAATTGACAAAAAAGGATGATAATTTAAAATAAAGTGAGATTGTGACAAAAAGTATAATTTATTCAAGAATACTGTTTACAAATTTGAAGTTGAAAATGTAAGCTAAATTTGAAATATCATGGGCTCTGCGAAGCATGGCACCAAGTGAAATGGCTAACGTCATCGTCAATAAAAACTTATTAATTTATTTTGTTCAAAAAAAATATGTGAATGAATCTAGATCTATATACGTTTGAATTAAAACAAAAAAAAAAAAAATCAAATTGAACAGTTGGTTGTTGAGATAAATATCCCTGGAATTCACCCACTCTTTTAACCATATACTCATACATACCCCCTTCATGTTCCTTTATGTTAACGTTACCCACGTCAACTTCATAGTTCATGGGAGATATGCAGACATATCTCTTCTCTCCTGTTCCTGCTTCAATGGCTATATGGGGAAACTCTTAATATTCGAAATACCCTTACTTCACCTACCATAAGAGCTCATTATTCTACGAATTATGGAAAATGAAATCTTAAAAACTTCACTGAGACATTTTTACAATAAATATTGGTCATTCTGAGGAACAAACTATCGAGTATAAATATTGTACATTATATTTTATCACAAACTATTATATTTGGTCAAAAACTATCAATGAAATTAGCGTAAAGTTCTTTTTCATTTAACCTAATTAAGCCAAAGTAAATTACTTTTATTGCTTTCCTCGTGTTTTAGGTTGTAATCTTAAGATTTTCAACAATCAAGAGTTTGCTGCTCTCTTGTCGCAGTCGGTATCTCAAGGTTTCGAAGCTGTATATCAGCTGACACGAATGTGTACGATCCGAATGAGTTTTGTAAAGGGTTGGGGAGCCGAATATCGCCGCCAGACTGTTACTTCAACGCCATGTTGGATAGAATTGCATTTAAATGGACCACTCCAATGGCTTGACAGAGTTCTGACGCAGATGGGTTCACCTAGATTGCCATGTTCATCGATGTCTTAAAAGAAAAATCCTTCAGGATGACCTTGCTTGGTCGAATGTCTCGCTACTCTGCTTAAGCCTTTGGAAGATTATTGGGCTAGGACGAACGGAAAACTTCCAATTGATCGTTTCATGTATAATTTAAAATTGTAATTATTTCATTTCAAAATCTGCGTTAGTTGCGATGATGAAGTATCGAATAATCATGGGAAACGTGATAAAAAATATGCATGCAAGTGGACCAGGCAAAGATGTGATTGCGATGGTACTCCATGTCAGGAATACACATTTTGGTCACAAAGATTGAATACCAAACCTAGTTCTCAGAATGCCTATGGTTTAGAAATCATTGATTTGTAAATGACGACTGTATTAAGGAAAATTTGAAAACAAATATCAAGAACTTTGAATTTTTTATACATTACCAGCTGCTGTATTTGTAAATACATATAACGGGTTCCATCTTATTTAATCTAATCAGTGAAAGTCAATGACGTCAATTTTTTTTACCAATTATCTTTCGGATCTAATGTTTGGCCATTTTTCGCCACCTCTATTGGTTTTATCAAATATCCCTTTTTTTCATCATATTTTCTAAAACAGACATTCATTAATTAGTTCCAATACCAAGAACATTAATATTTCTTAAAAATGGTCGTAGAAAAAAATGTGTCATAAGATTTGAGCTTACCGCAATAACATTTTCATAAATTTTTTCTATCACAAAGAAAGATGAAAATCTTTTAACATTTATTTTAGGATGCCTGAATCTTATGCTGCATTTTTCGTCTCATATCAACGGAGTACTAACATTTCTGATGTTGAAACCAATTACAAAACGCGTGTTACGAAAATCAGGAAAATTAATGTAATTAATAAAACAATAGAGGGGGCCAAAGCGGAAAATCGTCAGCCACGTTTTTTACTTTTTTTTGTCAGAGTATAATCGAAAGCAATCTGACGAAAAAGTCAGCATCCGCTATCTTCCTTGATTAATAATAAGTTTAATAAGATGGAAACCCACACATACATATGTTTATGTACAACGCACATGAACTGGCTGCCAATCCCACTTACATCATTAATTGAGAAATTTCGTTTTTCAATTTCAGAATTGATTAACAAGTTTCAAGTATCGAGAAAATTGATAATTTACTACAGTCCACTGGAAGATTGCTTACACAATTGTTTCTTCTTACTAGTCTAACGTATAGCAAAAATATTTATTGTACGTTGCTTTAAAGTTATTCTCCAATTCAACCTTAATACCAGATTGAACCTTTCCACTTTAACTATTTTCAAAGCTGTTTACTAGAGTATTATTTATTACATAAACTGTACATTATTTCGACATCATTCGTCATGGTTTGAAATTTAGAAATATATTAGGAAAAATTTAGTGAGGCATTTTTTTCACTGTTGTCTTTTGCTTTAATGTCGAGGATGATTATTTTAGAATAACCATATTCACTCAATTGAATTTTATCAAATGGAAATGAGTCATGAGAAACATACATTATCCCATATTTGCAAGCTAATTTGCAAGCATTCTTCTCTTTTGCATTACTGTATAAAAATGAGCCTGATTCTATGCATACATCATTATGAACAGTTGCGTTCAGCACATATGAATCTTGCATAATATTTCCTTAACACCACTACTATGGTGATTTTGTATTGATATTAGCTGACGAACCACATCACTTCCATAACTGTAATCTTTGCTGAATGTGAAAGAAGTTACACTTATCCTTAATATTATATCATTTTAAAGTAATTATCTTTTCTTGTGTACTGTGGTCTGGTTCGTACATTACTCATCAATTTGGTGTTTAACAATATATAAACTGAATGAGTTAAGGGAGGTTTCTAGTTTGTTGGGCCGAAAAATGTTCCATTTCTTATCAATATTTTATGCAAAAAATATTATAACTAGAATGTTGATATTTGGTATGTTAACTAAGCAGTCTTTATTGTACATAATAATATTTTTTAAAGTTTGACAAAACTTGGTATTGGGAGTGGGAAGAGCCCCCCACGTATGTCTCTGCGCCAGTGATAATATTCTTTGCTAGCGGAAGTACTTCTCCACACGCTATATGAGCAATTGTTATAAAATTTGGCAAGCACATGTAAAACAAACGTCTCGTCGAGGAGCACTTCCGCAAATGAAGAATATCATCGCAGGTGCAGCAACATACGTGGCTCCTCCCACTCCCAGTACCATGTTTTGTCAAACTTTAAAAAATATTATCATGTTCAATAAAGACCGCTTAGTAAACATACCAAATATCAACATTTAATATTTCATATTTTTTGCATTACAAATTGATAAAAATCGGATTTTTTTCGGCCCAAGAAGGTAGTAACCTCCCTTAATAATTGGGGATAAATACACGTATATTCTATCAGTGCTCATATGTTGTTGAGAATTTATGAATTGGTTTATATTTTTCTACTATGGTTTAAGGTTTATTATTCAAATTCGAAATATCTAGTTTGTTACTTTTATATTTGCAATGTTTAGAAATCTTTTACAATTCCATGCAATTGAAGTTACCTATTTTCTAATCAATTCATTTTTCCTAAACAAGATTACACAGTGTTAATGTTCACTTTTCTATACTTCAGGGTTTTAATTACTAAAACAACACTGGTTGGCTGCATACCATAGCTGCGTTTACAAGCTTTATGCAACTTACTATGGTATCTTTTTTAGTCGTTGCATCTTCACAATGTTCAGTAATTTCTTCTTATGCTTATTAGTAGAAATATACATAGTTCTCATTAATAGTGCCAAAGGTTGCCTCACACTTGACAATCAAGTCTACTCCGATTTTGTAGCTGATTGTGAGTCATAGTTGAGGGCTCTGATTGTATATCATACTATAATTCCTTTTATCTGAATTTATACGACCCCAGGCTGCTTGTACAGTATTTTTCGATTTTGATTTTGAAACAAGAATGGACGACTTGGAAACCTAATCGCGGGTATGTTCTTATATTTGACAAAAATCATGAATCCACACATTCTCATGATATCCCAAGAATAAGTCACTTTTTCTGTTACAGGAAGTTTGTGTTAGTTTAATTTCAACTTCCTGTAACTCAGAAATTTTATGGCGAAATATAAATATTGTTCAGCTTGTACATCATTGTTTGCACTTCCAAAGTGCTAAAGGCGTGATTTGAACAATGATTTACAGGTAAAAGAAGAAATATATTTAGTAATGAAGTTCGGAAATTTACAGCACACTGTCTATTGCAGATCACACTCAGAAATATAATCGAAAAATCTAAAGTCAAAAAACCATTCATTGTCTGATCGTGAGTTAAAGCAAGTTAGAATTGATGTGATTTTCTTTTGTTTTCTAATTAATTTCTTTTTTTTAATTTTATTTTGTTTTCCCGGTAGTCAGGCTTTTTCCATCAAGTATTACAATTATCTCTTGATAGGCAAAAATTTTAGCTTGACGAGTTTCATGCCTGTAGCGCTTTACGTGTTTTTATTCCTCGCGTTTATTTTAAAAAGTGACCAGTGTTGGGAAATATCTCACGAATGCGTATTTTCGTTATTTAGAACCTCAGGATTGCAATTGCCTAAATCATCATAAAGCAAAACATACTCATATTTTGGAAATCCAGTTTCTTCAAATTCATTCTGAAATTGCAATACAATTATTTTTGAACCAATGTTTTATCACGTTAACGTTATTAACATTAGTCATCTTAATTCTTGATTGATGATGCAATTCCATTATTCACGAATTAATCAGAACAATTGTTATAAAATGAATTGGCCTCTTTCTTGTTCATTATTAAATCGAAACTTTGAAGCTGTATTACAAGATGGTCACCTAGGGTTTGGTTCATCCCTACTTTTTTTGTAAGTCACAATTAATTAACGCAACACATAGATAGCTTAACTTCATGCGAACAGAAACTTGCGAAGTTAGCTACAGCAAACCACCTTTCTTCTATTATACATAAAGTGAATTTTTTAAAAGGTAATTAAAGTGAAACATTTTCAAAATTTATTATCTTTGAGCTTCCGTAAATAATCTCCAGTCATTATTTCTAATTATGCGTGTTATTTATAATACCAAATTTTTGAAATATGGGATTTAGCGATCAGTTCATTATTTTCGTCTAGTATTGGCACAAATAGTTTGGAGATACAACAATTCAGTCAATCTGTTGCGTTATTATCGTGGTTCCATCGTAATGTACGTTTATTATACACGATACAATTACTGTTATTTTTTATAAATATTCCTCAAACTAGGCATTACGTAAGAATCATGCCTACACGAAAAGTAGTTCAGTATTAATATTTGAAGTTCACAATGATTGGAAGTTACAATTTGAACAATCAGCATTTTCCATTCGCATTAAAAACAGAATGAAAATCCTATAGTATGAACTTACTGTTGTAGCAATAAAAATATGCAGCTGTTATACTGTTATTCTCACTTTGAATGAAAGATAAGATTCAAAACCGACAGCAAACGAACCTACTACTGTAAGAAATATGGATGTTTAACTCACGTTAAACGTAGTACGTTGACTGAATGTCTTGCATAAAAATTTCTAATACTATATCGTATACTATACACCTGGTATACAATGAATGTAAAATCAACCAAGCTACCTTTCCAAAGGTAGAAAAAATATCGTTACGTATTATGGTGTCTTAACGTATCTAATGTCATATTAATTATTAATAAGTATGATAAGAGTATACATTCTATAAACGAAATGTCTTATATTATACATACTTATAATACAATATAATATTGAAGAAAAGATCAAATACCATGTACTGAGCTTGCTGAACCGTTGGAAGTAGCGTGAAACGAATATTGAGGTTTCCAAAGTTATGTTTTTTGCGTTATGTAGGGAAAAAAATCTTGATTCGATGTATTAGCTGAAATATCATGTAACATATAGGAAGGCCTGCTAAAAATGATTGATTAGTTTTATCGAATAAAGCAACAACTGATTGCAGAATGAAAGTGGGGTAAGTTATAGTGAACCACCCTTATAACAAAACAATGAAAATCATGCTACGTACAGGGTGACCCCGTTGCGACTAGACATTATGTTACAATCAATTTACTTTCATAGAGGGACAACACAGCGCTTTATCAATTATATTGAATTTGATTCCAAATTAACGATATTGTATACGTATGTGTAATGCAGTGTTTCTTAACTTGTGGGTTATCAAATATTAGAGTATTGACGGGTCCGTCAAATGTCTGGCAATGGGCTGTGATGAAGTAAATTGTAAAACAATTGTAGTATTTACCTGGTTCGTGGTACTTTTTGAGATACCAGTGACTGAGCATGTGCTTAGGTGTACGTAATACTTAACAATTACCTATTTTATGATGCGAGAATTTTTGTTGGACTTACTCTAGAGCGGATGAAAATCTTCAAATGTGTTAAAGTATTATGTGCTATTTTGGCGTGGTATCTCTTATACTAAAAAACATTTGTAAAATATTTTGCAAGAATATATTTTGAACAATTTTCCATATCCCAGAATTGAATGACAAAATTATGTATTTAAAAATAATTTTTAAAAACTGTTGGTACTCTTGAAAATAAGCATAAATTTCACTATTTATTGATTACAGTTCTTTGTATTCATATATTTCAAAAATTCGAAGTACCAAATTACGGTCTGGGTATAGACTATTTTAATCATTGATTGAAATAAATAATCTAGAGGTAAAATAGATGTATAAAATTAGTTGATAATTATAAATTTGTAATATATCCTATAATATTAATTGTTATCTTATAGTACTAATAATAAAAATTCTTTATCCATGCAAAGCATGAAATTTTGTCAGACAAAAAGAAATGGTGAGTAGTAATTTAATTAAATCTTGTACAAATTGGAATGAATGGCAATACGAAAGTGATTTGAATTCGTGAAAACAAACGTTTAATGAAATAAGAAACCGGTAACTGCTGTATTCTACCACATTCGCTAGTAGGAACTAATTGTAGTTTTAGACCAAGAACATTAATTTGTGCAATCCTCAAAAAAATTAGACACTGACATTAACAGTTGAACTTCCTGTAATTATCATTGCTTGCATTATCAACTATCTGACTATTATTCAACTTATTCCGAAAGTATATGCAGAGTTGATTCAAAAATCTTACTCTGATAAAAATCACGTCATCGTCAGATAGATTGAAATGATGAAGAGTGCAAAAAAGTTAATCTCACTTCATCTTAAGGGAAGATTTCTGATTATACCATTTTAATAATTATAAAGAGTATTGTGCATTTTATTAATTCTGGGACTGAAATGAAGTTAAGAAACACTGTTTGACTACATACCTATATTTAAAATTAGGGTACAGATCGTTTATATTTTTAATTAAATCAGATTATTTAAAATGCTACAAGGGACTATCTGTGTCAGGGTCCATACTCTTATATTTTGTGTTTAGCATAATTGTACGAATTTATAATAAGTGAAAAATTTGAATTTATTAGCATCAAAAAAAGAAGAAAGAAAAAAAGAAGGAAAAAATCGTTTTTTGATGTAGCAGCAGTTCATATCCAGAATAGATTGATGGTATACCACAGGGGTTATATTCTATTGAAATATAAATATAATTTAAAATTGTATAGATGATTATTTACCAAGTATACGACCGAACTTTATTTAATATGAACGAAATCGGCCAATATTTTGATGTAATATTTTTGGAGTAAGTAACGTTTGTCACATTAGAAGAATGAAATTTGAGAATTTATTTACATCATTTAAAAGATCATGTTAGAGTTTTTCTTGTACAAATTTTATTGAATTTATAATCATTAAATTTGAACTATAGTTTTGAAAAGAATTGTCTGTCAATAGAATTAAAATAATTATTCTATGACTTCTGATTAATCCTATGTATAAATAAATCATACATACTTATATATGTTTCGTTGTGTCGTATTTTATTATTCTTATTATTCCTTTGTCGTATTAAAATATGTATAGTTCATTGTTATGACCAAAAATTAAAAAATTTCGTAAGTCGTAAGTCGTAAGTGAAAATATGGTTTGCACCTTTTGCAGTCATTCTTTCAATAGACCAGCTTTTCAAATATTCATTCTCTAATACATAAGATATTCTACATATTTATGAAAATATCCATAATTAATAATTATAGGTAATTTCCCAACTTCTATCACTTACATTGGTGAACAAATAGTCTTGAATCTCAGGAAATCGCTAACTAGCATGCGCACCACAGTTGAAACTTTTCTCGCAGTACATCAAAATTTGACTTATTGTAAGTGAGCAGTATTGCTCATATTGCTCTAAGCTATTGTAAATCCAATTCCATCCCCATAAATTCGTAACGAGTACTTTGGTAGTTGACTACATCTTCCAATACTCGTTTACAATTTAAAATTAGACGGAATAGTATTAATAAAAAGAAATGTAAAATAATCATTTTTATTCCCGACTCAACCATAATGTTCACTTTTTTTACCCGAAAAACGCGACGAAATTGGCATATTATTCCTGATCTGGGGGAAAAAATAGTAGCCCTTTTCTCCCGCATTTACGGGAAATATTTCCCACAAATAAACTTTCCCGTTTTTCCGATTATTCCTTTTTCTTTACCACTTTGAACTACATCTCTCGGTATTAATATAAACTTTCAATAATATTACAGTTTTCAGACTGATAGATCACAGTTACGCATAAAAGGAAAACACTTTTAATTCAATAATGTGGCCAGAGTTAAGTCGGGAATAAAGTCCTATATCTAACACAGGAATAAAAGTCGATTATTTCCGCGGGTAGGTTTACTGTTCGAGTAAAGCGTTCTTCTTTTGGTGGTAAATAGAACCTTCGATATAACCTTTGGCTACCATAGAAGATTGTCACCCACCAAGTCTGTTAAGATCCGTCATTCTCACCCGTACACAAAAAATCCGAACAAGTTAGAAAATTTTTTCGTTACAGTGAAAAAAGTAAAGACCAATTGGTTACCATTTGAATTATTGATGTTGCTAACGCAGAATAAATGCCAGATAATTTTTCTTATTGTACTATCATGGATTTTTTATATTCAATTTTATTTCAAGAAGTTAATTTTTCAGGTGGAGGTTCTGCTCCCACGCCCTAACTTCTGCTCACCTACATCCATGCACTTCGTGTATGCGTTTTGTAAATTTTCTCTTCACTCTTTGAGCGTTTGTGGGTTCGTTGGCTTCATGGAACTACGCTGTCAACGCGAGACTCTTTTCAAATGAGGTACCGTAATACGAATATTTGTAATAATACAATGACTTCGTAAATTAGAGTCCGGTAAAATCAGCCGTATTCGGGCACAATTCCGAGTACGAGATTACAATTGTACACGCAAAAGGGTGCTACCAATTAACAACTAGTGTTCAACGCGCTGAATCATAAATTGATCGAACCTGATTGTAAATCCGTTGATACACATTCAAAAGAATTGTAGAACGATTAAATTGAACTGATTTTCGGGTAATTAGATTCAATTGAAATTTATTTATTCGCATAAGGACATACACACAGAATAGATTACAAGTTTGCAAATATTTATGCTACAATAATACTCTACAAATTATACAGGTAGCACTTTTTGTGAAAGGTTTCTGCTTTAAAAGGTTTTGAAATCGAAGTAAAACAGGCGAATTATTCATGGTGTTTATTGCTGTATCAGATTTATAAACTTGAACAGTGAGGTTTTTTTTCATCTCGTTTATATAAGACAGCTGATATACATACCTACAGTATACATTGATGTACGCTCTGCTGATTCTCAAACAAGTATAATATACATCTAGTTTGAATTTATATCTTATGCACTTTCTTACTTAAATAATTTTACATTGTTTCCTATAGATCGTAGGTATCTTTGTAGTATAAATGTTAGTTAAGATTCACCTGATTGTTGTTGCAAGTTCAAATTTGACTTGTAACCGTACAAGTACTCTAGTATTATGACTATATTAAGTGCAGTCTAAACCAAGTACTAAATTCAATATAACTAAAACGATTTCTTTCTCGCAGCTCATGCATGTTGTTCGTTTTTCTCTTGCCAATTAAATGACTACATCCGAGTACCAATTAATTCATTTCATAATCAATTTGGTGGTAGGTTGTAGCAATAATATCTGACAGTTCTCAATTCGAGAACAAACTTTTTTTGGTCCAACAATGCAAGTGAAAAAATTTGCTGGACCTCATATCACTCAGAAATGTTGAAAAAATTCAAAAAAAAAAAACAAAAAAAAAACAGGTACTCCACTTTGCTACAGTCTCATGTACGTTCTTCTATTTTATTCACCCGTTGTACACTTCATAGAATAGAAACTAAAGTTCTGACAGCAGCGGATCTCAAATCAATGATTTCAACAATTCTTACATACTTTTCTTCTAGCTTATTCCTTGGGCGATATCTTTCGTTTTAATCTTTATTCATATTTTAAAAATTTTTCTTGGCTGATGAGGTTTCTTTTTTTCATTTGTATTTAATTGATCCTACGGAAGCGGCGATGATGAGCTGGTGATGACAACATTTGCTTAAGGGAAAATGTGCTAAGGGACAAGCCTGCAGTAGCCAACAGAAGTGCAGATCTCACGGTTTTACGATCAACGCCACCACTGCTGTACGTTGATGTGCTAGCACTCTGAAAAATATGAAAAAAGGAAATAATCACAATTAATCTATCTGTCTTAGGTGTAGACTTGCAGTGGTGAGAAATTGAGTAGGGCAGTATATGTCTGGAATTTTTCGGCGTTAAAGATCACAAAAGTTTACAGGGTAAAATGGTCTTTTCAGGCTTGTGTGCGTAGAGTTAGGATGCTAAGTGTCGATTTCTTGGCACACGATTTGTGTGAAGTGAAAAGCTATCACTTTACACACATGCGCGTAAAAGTTCACTTTCACTCAGAAATCGGCACTATACACACAAATTTGACTCAGAAGGGTCGAAAAATATTCTATGCTCATTCGGGTGTGAACTTTTTGCACTCTTGGAATCGGAGCGATACTCGTGCGAAAAAGTTCGCTTTACGCCCTTGTTGCATAGGTACTATAATCCACGAAATTGAAGTCCGTATCACGTCAATGTATTGATGTATTCTTAGGAAAACTTATTATTTTTCAACTTGATATAGATTATCTAAATTTCGGTATATTGCAATACAGCAAAACGTACATATATTTTGCAATGGTGTCACGTAACGGATAAAGTATTTACGAGACTGGAATAAGCTTTCTAAAAACTATAAATCAATTTGAAATTTTTTCGTAAAATGATCAATGTACTGTCAGTGCGCTCTAATCAGCTAGGAGTAAATAAAAGTCGTACAAATTTTTCAAGTGCGACGTGGATTTTGAGATTATGTTTAGGATGTTTTTCAATTATTGATTCATACGACGATTTTTTGGTCAGAGCTGACCAGAGCGCACTTCCTTATACCAGAACGACCATATTATTATATATATATAAAAAAAAAATTCAAACCGAACCCATGCTTTACGAAATAACGGGTTGGATTCTCGTAAATACACGTAAACTTAAGGGGATGGTATAGCCAGTTTTTACCGACCGAGTAAAATTTCACTTCATTTTGACCATTACTCACGCTTACCCATAACTGACACAAAAAAGCTGCAGATAGCGCCATTTTACATGCAATAGCTAATATAAATATTCAGAAAAAGTTTTTGTTCTCCGCAATAATGATACTAAGAAATGTATTTCTGTAATTGAGCTACCACTTATTATGGGAATGCAGTTTTTGATCTTATACTAACAGATACAACACGTATATAATAAATTTCTTGAAATGATTGTTGCGTAAAACAAAACTTTTTACGGATACTTGTATACGGCCTGTAGAATTAGACTGACTACAAAATTTTCACATCAGTGAAATCGTTGATTACCAATGTTTTATGAACGTTCCATCGGCCAAAGTTACCACATTAGGTCCCAAATGTTATGTAATGTCTTGGTCGTAAACGGTGTCGAAAAACCATCGGAGTGCATTGTTAAGAAAGAAAAAATGTTCTTCAAAAAATTTTATTGAATAAGTTTTTAGTTCTTTTACGTTGAATAAAGTCCATTTTAGATGAATTCAGTGTGATCCAATTGATATGAAGGAAGTCGAACGAATGTATCGAAGTCCGTTTCATTCGTGTCACGCTTTGTAATGATTAACGTAAAGTAATTTATATTTACGAAATCCGTATCATATATTTAATTTACCTGGTTGAGTGATAGCCGAAAAGCATATAATGTAGATCTTGTTAAATGCATCTCGTGATTTCGGATGACACGCTGCTACCCGGCACCCTGAAACAGTAAAAATACAGAACACTCAGTTTTACCTGAACAAAAGTATCACCCTTTTATAAGATATAAATATTCAGTTTATCGATAGATTGATAATACTTTTGTATTATAATTATTCAGAGTTCAACTGTGTATACTTGTTTTTAAAATTTTTGTGTTTCGACTTTAACTAGTGATCGTACAGACTCACTCTATTTTTTACGTATCGTTTCATGTTTATTTTCCGTAGTAATAAATGTGCTACTGCATACGAGCTTTCGCCAATTATATTTCGCGAATAAACTTCTAGAAGGTGTTTCTTTGCCCCAAAATATCGAGTTTCTGATGTATAGTTTCATTCGTTGTGCTGATCTTTACTCCGGTTAAAACTGATTATTTTAGCAGTTCAATGAGTGGAATGCCCTAATAAACGAAAAATGTTGTGTATTTTTGCCAGAAATATTAATTTAGACAGATTTAAGTGTAAACATATATATTATTATTTCAGAACCATAGTGAAGTATAATCTGCGAATTTTCGATAACCTGCACGTGCTTTTTCGTCTTATCAATTATGTACTAAAGCCCCTATCAATTACGTACTAAATCAATCAATTAAATGAAATATAATTAACGATGTTCGAGTGACATACATTATAATCTTATATAGGTACTGCAACTTTTACGAATTAAAAGTGCTGTTGTACTCATAATGGAAATAGTCGAGGAGCAATTTAGTTTTTTTAAACTTCCACAGCTAGTAGATTACTAAACAATTTAATCATATTGTTCAACTAAAATTAGATCGTACCAATGGTAATTTTTTTTTTTTTTTTGTAAACCCATTTTGTTTCGAAATTATGCTCTGTAGAACAAATTTGAACGGGAATAATCTCAAATTCCCCGCCTGTGATAAGAATTCTTTCTGGGATAGTCATGTTAGGGCGGTGTACTTTTATGAGAATACGAAATTTCCTAAGTGTATAAATTTACCCGAAATTTTATTCATTTAACTATCAAAATTCAACAATTCATTAATAAACAGGTGATAAAAGGTTATAAAATGACGTAACAATATTGAACAGAATCTTCAGAGTATAAGTAAGAATGGTTGTGCATTCCATTTAAAAAAAAAGAATCATGTCTCTGGAAAAATCCTCCAACCCAATATGACCTTTTCTGATAAGCTTCGTTATATATGCCACTCCTACAAATATTACCAGCAAAACATACTATTAACCAAATTTTATCCAGCGGATGGTATAATTATTTGGCATATTCAATTCGGAAACGTCATTACAGAATAAAATATATCACTGAAAAAATAAAAGAACTAATTTCAAATTGCCGATAGAGTCAAGGAGTTTGTATTTTTTTAAATGTTGGAATTACAAGGTAAAAGTTAGAGACAATAAAGTCCAATAACGTGCCTCCAAAGCTTTGTAACGGAAGAATACGATAAACCTTGCACTCTACGATTATTTCTGTTAAATTCTCACGTGATTTATTGCAAGACTTTTTTAACCTATTGTTATGTGTTCTTCCAATATTCTGTTGTATTGAGTATATAAATAGTATAAAATAATACAAACAAACCGTAAAAACAATATTCTTCACATTACTTTTTACAACTCTACAAATCAATTCCAGTTAGTGAAATTACTATCAGTATCTATGATCAAAATATTTTGTCGTTAGTTATACTCTTTTTTCATAAGATAGTTTCTTCATTTCTGATATAATTGTTTCCTATTGCATTATTTTATTAATTTTATAGTAATTTCTACAAAACTTTTTACAAACATCGTATGAACAGTATCGAAGTGCGTCGAATTTTTTCAATATAAGGAAAATAAAAAAAATACAAAAAAAGGAAACATGTTAATTTTTATCCCCATCACTTAAGGGTAAAGTTGTGCAAATTTCAGATTTTTTCATTAAACCGTTTCCGAAATTGACGCGGGAGTTCTGAAAAGATCGAATAACTCGGGGAAAGTTTTCTAACAACCTTTTTTTCGGAAACTAGTCGTCTGAAAACGTAATGATTCACTGAAATTGGAAGAAGTTATTTTCGACTGAAGAAAATACTTTTCCTATATCACGTAAGCGAAAAAAATCATTCAAGAATATTATTTGCTCTAGAAAAAAAGATCCATAACAGTACGCCAAAGATGCGTTGATGAACAAAGCAAGATATTTAAAGAAGTCAAAGTATAATCACATTCTAATCTTTTAGCGCCTACAGAACTATCTATATTCGCAATGGACATATTAGCTGCAAACAATAAGTTATGGTTGTAGATACTCGGGGCTGCAACTTTTTTCCGATAGCTCGATACGCGATGTAATAAATAGTCCAGCACCATTGCAATAAACGGATCACAATTTGCGTTTTATACAAATGGCAAAGTCCATTTACGTTCCCTTACACTCTGTTCGAGATGGATTGTAACGAAATCAAAATTATGTACAAAGATCATGTCTCAATTTAAACGTCTGAAAATTTTCAACGAACACCTGGTAATAATACATTCATAACAATATGTAAAACTGCACCACTTATCGATGCGTAATCGAACTTCGAATTATTAGCTACGTGCAAGAAGGTCATTGGACACGTTGTTTAAATAGCGTTTCTGTGGTCTGACGTAGCACAATGCCATGAGATTGAACAAGTCTATAATTACTCAAGTGCAATATTCAGTTCATACTTATGTACAGATCGCAGAGACGCCTTGAGATTCAAATTAGGAAATGGCAAGCCGTGATGTTTTTCGTTAATGCATTGTTAAAAGATCTTCTTACTTCGAAGAGTTGTACAGAGTCGACCAGCGAGCACTCATGAATTTACATACACTGTGTAGTCGCAGCTTTAGTCGGTTGTAGATGATTGCGACAAAGTGCACGTGCGTTATATACTCAAGTTGCACTATTTTTAGTTGCAATGCTAATTCAAGCCAGATCTTATAGCGTTATTCGAAACAAACAAAATCCGTTTACGAATCTACATTCAATCCGCAGTTCTCTCTACCTTGGCTTTGTTAACACTAAAGATTGTGTGCTTTATAGTTAGCAACCTGCGGTTCTGTTCTCTACCCCACTGCGCCCGATTCACATCTAGAAGTTAAATTTAGGGAGACAGGATTGGAGCCGGCCTTTAGAAAGTAGCTCGGAAATGTCTTTGAATTTGAACTTGAGGACGTCTGCATTCGTGTGGGCGGGCTCGCTTGTATTACAATACTTATACAGTACAGAAAACTACAAATAACCAGAAATTATAATTTGTCCAGTTTAAAATTGACAGCTCCAAATAGGAGATCTGGCGTACCAGCTATTCAAGAATTGCATAATACTGTAACATAAATTTGTAATAATGATACCAAGAATAACAACAACGATAGTAATGATAGATTAAGATAGTATATAAGCTATAGAAACTTAAATGCAATATAATAATTTTTACCAAGATATAATACAGCCTTTTTTTTACGATTTTACGTCAGATTATATGCAAATAGAAAATTTGAAACTATTCTAAAAATATTTGAATTTCGTATAGGAAAATTTTATGTTTCGTTTCCTTTGAGTCTCAGAATCGTACGTAATTTACGTATAATCAAAATAGATTTTCGTGGTAAAAAACTAACAAATTAAAGCTTGCTAATGATCAACAGCAATCTGAAGCATCAAAAAAGATGCAATGTAGAAACAAGGATGATTTCACTCATAATGTATTATTTGTGAAAACTGGAGGCAAGTTTTATACAGTGTGCTCGCAATGACGTTACGCAATTGATACTTGAGAAAGGAAAAAATTACCATAAACAATAAGTATTTTATTGGCAAACTAGATCGTGATGAAGAGGACAGTGATTGTTAAGAATAAATTACGATCTATTTCAGGTTCAAAGAGCAGTATGACATGTTGTTTATTTGAGAAATCAATCTTATCAATCTCTGCATTCAAAATTAACTTATCATTACATGAAAATGACGTTTCGACCGATATACTCTTCAAATAAACATTGCAGTTACATCAGTAATATTCATGATGATGCTGAAACGAGCCATAGATTCACAAAATGTTTTTGATGGAAAAATCAGTCGAGTGGCGTGTTAACATTCTGATACTTACACGCTGATACAAATAGTGTGATCATAAAAAACAATATGTAGAAAAACTGTCTGAGAAATCAGCAGCTCTAGTGGCTAGCTTTAGCCTCATCAGATATTCTTTCTCTGATTTCAACTCAGGTTTTGCATATCTGATTTCACCCGGAATATTCAGTATCTTCTAGAATTACATAGAATAAATGTTATGTACTATGATACAATACTTTTTGCTTGTCCCAGCCTTGAATGACAATAAAAGTTGGTACAATTCATTTCCTGATCCTCTAGTTGTGAATGATTGTCAAAAATTGGCTTACAAGTTTATTTTGTACACATCTTAAGATATTGCAATACATCTAGTAACAGTTAATTCGTGCCACTTTCAAACCCAAATATTTCAATTTGGCAATATTTAAAGAAAAGTTAAAAAAAAACTCTATTTCTCATAGATCTCCTTTGTGAATCCAATTATTTGATAGCTGACATATGATTTAGCTTGACTGTAGCCCTAAGAAACTTCCTACAAGATTTCATAGAGTTGATCATTTCAATAGTACCTACTTTATAACGTTTTTCTGGTTTCATTAAAAAAAAAAATTATTTTCAGTCTTATCTCACTTGTCTCCACCCCATTCATTCACTCAACTATTTCTAAGCATGATTCGGTGAGATTTATAATTCTTTTGACGATATTGTTGATATTTTAGTGGAAATTTTTATGTAAAATTGAATCTTCATCACGATGTACTAATCCATCATTCGGCCAAAATATCGGGAAAAAAGTACCACGATATTGGACCAATTTGAGACATACTATTGACATGTGGCCCTGACCTGAGTCTGAAAAAGAAGCTTGGTATTTTCGTATGACAACCCGTGAGTTTTTGATGGTGATACAGCGTAACACTTTCCCAAAATGAATACCTATTTAAATGGCATATTTTCACAAGAAAGTGCAATCCAGGAACAGTTTTGAGTTGATATAAAATTATTGTGCACGCATTTGGCTAGTCCCCAATCGAGAATAGGGAAAAACAGTTTTCGAATGCTTCAACGTAACAGAATAGAATTTTGTTTAAGAGTAATGGGTCACAGCGCATAAGATATATCTCGCATGCAATAGCTAGTTGGCGGTCGTTAGTTGCGTGTACAGGTTACAGTGATACAGTAGCAGGTTAGATAATGTCGCCTAATTTTAACAATTTTTCTTTTACGCTATACCCTGTGGGAGGCGCCAGAAATCCGCGTATTACGTAAAATTTCCAATAGGATGAAAGACCACTAACCTTCTCACGCGGGATGTGTCGACGGAAGAGAATTAGTTATGTCCTCGAGGCGGTATTCACTATCTACATGCACGTCAAGCAGACGCCGGTTTCACACACAAACTACTAATGTACGTGCACCTTGAATCGCTCGATAAAGCAGCAGTAGCGCAGGTCGTTCTGCCATCTGTGAGGTACTTGGCGCACCATTTTTTTTGCGAATTACAGTGTGACGTATGTCAAGATTACGGTCTTATAGCAGGTCTGGGCACTCTGTAGAAATGTTTTCACTCCATTTTTTGATGGGGGGGATGTCACTTACAATTGGTGTGAGCAACCAGAAGAAATCTAATATGTGGTTCGCTACGGATTGGGCATTCACACGTGATACATTTTCCTCCCCGAATGCTCATACACATATGCATACTTAAATATATATTCATATACTACATACACATATTGTACCGATAAATATACTTATTCATATTAGTGTAGTCACGCATGAGCCGAAAGCATGGTAGCAGTATGGTTAGATAGCAGTTACGTAATTCTGACGCTATCTGCCGAAACGTTCTAGGCAATGATAAAAAACACGCCCGCCATTGGTGGACTAGCCGCGGCTGAGTTGTTGCCGGGTTGAATACTAACATCCACAATTCTCCGTCGATCAGTCCGTTTAGTAACCGAACTTGGTTCGCGTTCTGTACCTTACTGCATTCATTTGCCAAAAATTCAATCAACTGAAAGATACCTGACCGAAGATAACACCGGTTTCAAGGTAATTTTAAAAAATAATACAGCTACTGCGAATAAACTTTGTAGCTCTGAATTTGCGTTTATTTTATTTTTGGCCTTTATTTTATATATACCACTTTGCTTTCTGACGAAGAGGTTATATCGGGTAATTGCCTGCAATATTATAAAATCCGCGTCAATGTCCACAGACCATATAAGTTGGTTCTATTGTTTATTTCGGATACTGAATATGTATAAGTTTCTTTTTACCCCCGTACGAAAATCCACGAAATTTAGAAGACCCCTTTATTCTCGTATTATTGGAGTTGATCCGTTCTTCGGTGAATTGGCTGGATTAGGAAATGATGTCGCAATTCTATAGTTTATCAGTTTAGCATAGGTCAATTAACTGATGTGACTTTAGATAGTATTTAATTATATAATTTTTTGCTGCCTTCTACGTGTATTTTGTCAGAATTCGATTGACCACTGAAAATAACCATATTTGTGTTTCATTCAAACATTGTTAGTGTCTAAAAGTTTTTTATTAAGCAAATTATCTTTTTCCACATTTACAGATGCCTGAGATCACATTAGTATCCCAAAATAAGAGTTTTGGTGGATGGCAAAAGGTCTTCACCCATGACAGGTACATACTTTGATCATCCGAGATCTAAATGATATTTTTTTTTTATACAAAAGGAGATTTCCGTATATAAACTTTTATATTACTCATCATTGAGTAACTTGTTTCCAAAAATATATTTAGGTTTCGATCTGTTAATATCAATGTAATCATTGTTGTCACAAATTTTGTCCATGTAAAATTAAGCCATTAGATGCTTAACAGAATATAGGACATCCATAAATACACAGATTTTGTTGTTTTTTACATTCTGGCAAAAAATGTTCACCACTTGTCTTTACTTTGTAATATTCAAAGGTATGCCATATATCTCTGTGTGACATGTTATAATTTCTTGTGAGCAGTTACAGAAAGAAAAGGTACATATAATATCATGTATTTCCCCTAAGCAACTAAGACTTCACTAGAAATTAGTCTTCCAGTGACGTTTTCTCCCCTTAAAATATTCATTTAGTAATGCAAAAGCTGTTCAAAATAAAATTACAGGATATTGCAAAAGAAATCAACTGTTATATTGCAGTAATTATGATGTCAATCAATTAATTGTTTGTAAAGTATTAAAACATTTGTCTACAAGTCCATTTTTATTTACTAAAGTATGGTAATGTGAACAAAAATTCTTTCTTCTTTCCATTAGATTTGAAGGTTTGGTTCCTCTTTAAAAATCATAGATAATTGCGCATGATGTAGTCTGATAAATACTGATCCACAATAAAGTTGAAAAGAAATCTGCAATCATGACATCTAGTAGTGTGTTGGGATTTAGAAAACGATACCGAAAGAAATTTATAATTGTGGTTGTCAAGCAGTCTTCAACTATTTTTATTTTGAACCACTACCGAACAATTTGGTTCCAGGTACAAATTAAAAATGAAAGCTTTATAGTTGCAAAGTGAAAATCTGGTATGGGTTACTATTCTTTTCGATTATGGTCAATCATATTATATTTTGTTGTGGCTATCACCATAAGTTGATGTTGGTGCAACAATGAATTCATGTCAAGGCCTTATGAAAAATGTAGTTTACTAAAAACACACATTACATTTTGCAACACCCAGATATCGATAGTTGACAACCATAATCGCATTAAATAATTACTTGCATCATATTTTATTGTAATTCCATCAATATTCAACCGTTATTTGTGACAATACGCATTTAATTTTCTAGGAACCATGACAAATAAAATTCTATACAACGGACCAAGATGTGTATCTTTTTTTTTAACAAAAAATGAATTTTTCTTTCAGTGTGGAGTTAAAATGTAAAATGAGGTTTGGTGTCTATCTACCACCACAAACAGAACAAGGCCCAGTTCCAGTTATTTACTGGCTGTCTGGTTTAGAGTGTACTGAAGCAAATTTTATTCAAAAAGGAGCAGCACAAAAGTACGCAGCTCAGTACGGTGTCATAATTGTTGCACCTGACACTAGTCCCCGTGGACTTAACATCCCAGGAGAAGATGATGACTGGGATTTTGGAACAGGTGCTGGATTCTACGTTGATGCAACAAACGAACCATGGAAAAATAACTACAGAATGTATTCCTACGTTACAAAGGAATTACCGGCATTAATAAATGAAAAGTTTCCAGCCATCCCTGATCGAAAGTCTATAGCAGGTCATAGGTAACATTGCAATCACAGCTGAGTAAAAAAAAAAAAAGAAAACTTGACGTGATATTTGATAGAATATAAGCCCATGTTGAACCGAATACTAAAGGTTGAATATCCATCGATATTTTCAACGTGTCCAGTTTTTTTAACGATTCTTCTGCTTGCAATAAAATTGACGTATATTTAATAAAAGAAATTCCGAATCCATATTTTCAAGTTCACAATATCACCTCAAATTTTAAATTTAACACACATGTTCTTTTAGCGGTTCTGTCTTTAGATGTAATGAAAATAACCCAAAAAACGGAAAAGCTGTGATATAGGTATGAAATACCTTTTAAATTTAGATAAAATAATTATTTTTCTCGTCTATTTGGTCGTGAATCTAAATGACTGAATTGTATAACATTATGTTTTGTCATTACGTGTCATCTTTAGAATTTGAGAAAAGAAGTAGTTGTATCCATTCAATAACTGTAAAAAATGAACCTGTGATAGATCCTATTTAAAGAATTCAATCGCCCTGTCTATTAATGCAACATCGTGAGGTTGTTTAATTTTTTATAAAGGACTATTAAATCTATTACAGGTTGAAAACTGGTGATGTAATGTAGAATTGGAATGAAAAAAATCATAGTTTTCTAGAATCCTTAAGTTGGCAGTCAATATTAAGAGAAAACGTCAAAGAATTTCACTGATTAGATTTACAATCAAATGGATATAAAAAATAGTTATATTGCACTAATTACAAGAGTATTTCATGTTGCTTCCAATGTCGCTGTGTTTGTTAGACTATCTGCATTAATTTCAGAAATATAACCACTAAAAAGCCTATATAAAAACTGAAGATCATATTCTGAATTCGGAAATATGTAGTTGAATTTTTTTTATTAAAATACATGCCTCATTTTTTTGTTAGAAGAATGTGTGAAAAGTTGAAATTAGTGATATTTCAAGGGGGTTTAGTTTCACATGGAATGACTTATATGTTGTGAAACCATTTTCATAACTTCAAAGTGCTTTTGTAATATTTATCAAAGTGTGATTAAAATAACAAAGTAATGAAGATGGTTTTAAATACATGCACATAATAATACACACGTATTATTGTTTTCCAGTATGGGTGGACATGGAGCATTTATCGCTGTTCTGAAAAACCCAGGCCTATACAGATCAGTCTCTGCAATGTCACCGATTTGCAATCCTATAAATTGCCCATGGGGGAAAAAGGCTTTTAATGGATATTTAGGTGGCGTGGAAGGAGATAGTAAATGGAAAGATTGGGATTCTACTGAACTAATTAAAAAATATAATGGACCTCAACTGGATATCCTAATTGACCAGGTGAAATCTACAACATTGTCATATTGTTAAATATTAATTTTGAAAAAACAGTGTTTATGGAACGTAGTATTGTGAAAAAATTGAAAATTTCACAGTGAGTTCAAGCACCTTTCACAAATGAAACAAAACTAAAAATCGCCCAGTAAAATATAGGACATTTCTGGAGCAGTTAAGTATGTGACTAAAAGAAATCTGGTCATATGAAAACACATTGAAATATTGAAAAAGTCATGTAAACAATAAGATAAAATTGAAATGTTGTTTCAGGGTACAAACGATAATTTCTTGACAAAATCGCAATTATTACCTGAAAACTTGGTGGCTGCAGCTAAGGAATCTGGAGTGGCTGTTAATCTGAGGCTACAAGAAGGTTACGACCACAGTTACTACTTCATATCAACATTTATTGAAGATCACATCAAACATCACGCCAAGTACTTGAAAGCTTGATTGAGTTAACTTAGGTGAAACTCGAAATAAGAAAAATTTTATACAAATAAAAATCTGATACGAAACGTGCTTTATTTTAGTGTCAATGAAACCCTCGTTCCCGTATGGCGTAAATACTGACAGAAATTGTATGAAAAATATATTTTACATCAGCGTGTTTAACGTTTTCATACTCTAATTATATGAGACGTACTTATGTATGTTTTGTACTTCATAAAACGTTCTTGGTTGAAATGTAAGTAGGTTTTCTAAAATCTCTTTCCATATCATTTTCCAATATATCAGACAGGCATGTAATATGTAACCTGTAATGTAATATCTATTTTCCCATGTCTATAGATGGATTTGTAAAAATAATATTAAATGTCACATAAAACTCCATAGCTCAGCAGAATTCATATGATTTTCAAGATTCAGCAAATCCCAAGAGATAATCTCAACCAAACAAATAAAAAAATTTCTCTACATGTCATTTAAACCCAAATGACAAATTACGCTGTTTCTATTCATCTCTTAGAGATGCGTCTCTTCATTCATAATTCTTAGATACATCTTTTTTTTTTTTTGGTAGCACCCATAGATTTCGATACCTATCTTATTGATGTAGTTGAGATTCACTATTGGAGTCATGACTTATTATTACTAACTAAAAATTATTCTAAATGTTGCAGATAATGATGTTTCAACAAAGAATCAGATTTGAATTTAGTTTACTTTCCTATAGCAGGGGACAGAAAAGTAATAACAAAGTAATAACTTTCATTATAAATATTTGCTTATAAATTGTCTAGTTTTTTTTCACATTGTTCGTCTTACATCCTTCATATAAATACTTTACAAAATCGTAATATAGAATTAATTTCATTATGTGGAGAGCGTATCATGAGCGAGACCGAGGTGGTCCTCTGAATTCGTGCCAAAAAGTTAAAATCGGTTCACGCTTCTGCCATATATATGCGTTGCCCCATTTTTGCCAGAATCTGTTTAAATAATGCAAATTTACAAATATGATTGACTAAACCGATCAAGAACAGATATACTCACATTCCCCATGCTGCACCTCCCAAATGTGCTGCATGATCAAAAAACTGCCACTTCATTATGCACCCTATCGTATCAAGGCAGACCATTGCCTTAATAGCCTGTGAAGAATATAGACAGCTATTGTGAAATTAGTGTTGCATTTCAATGATGAGACTCCATACTTTGCAAAAATAGGATAGTTTCTTAATTAACAACGATTGCGGTAACTTAATTTACAAAATGAGTATAATTTCAGTACACACCGAATCAGCCGTGAATGTATACATTGGAAGAAAAATAATGCTGAGTCGTGAGTCAGGATACTGTGTGCAGGCAAAGCTCAGAATTCCCATTATGGCTCCTGACTTAAACGAATCAGATATGTTAGATCATCTGCTGCTCAATTCACATATTTATAGAAATAAAGTAATGGAAATATCAAGAACAACTCACAGCTCCAAGAGAAAGGCCTGGTCTGGAAAACACAGTCTTGTAAAAGTAACTAACAAGGTTTGACATCACACCACTGGTTAGATATAGAGCTAGAAACTGTTCCTTGCCAAGTGCTGCTACAACTGGAGAGCTAAAGCTGTTCAAAACAAACATGTTCGCAGCTAAGTGCAGGATCGTATAGTGTGAGAATGTAGATAACACCATTGGCCAACACATCGCACCTTGGGTTAAGAAGAAATAACATTATTAATGGGAATTGGATTTGAGTCAGTTCATCGCAAATATTAATATTCTGAAGATTCAGTATGTATTTTTAATTCATCAATTGAGACATCTGCATACCATTGAACAATTTTAGAGTTTGATTTCATGCATCACATTAATTGACAAAGCATTTCTTTTTTACAATCTCTTTAGGTAAACAAGTTTGTTTAATCCAGAAGTACATAGATTGGAATTCATTTATATATTTTTTTTCTCATTAGAATCAAATAATAGGAAGTCTTGTTTCTGACGATAACATCAACTATTTGGTTCAGTGATATGTTTGGCGCTGCCACGCTATCTTAAGAACTACTGAACTGATTCATTTAAAATTTGAAGGCATTATTTTCGAATAGTTATTTTTTTTGCTGCACTTTATGTGTCTAATTGTAAGCTATATTTGTGGTAGTTGATTATTATTGATCTATACTAAAAGTATCTCCCTGAAAATATATTTCAGAAACATACTTGCAGGACTTTGTACTAATATAACGCGAACCTGTGGAGCACAGAAAGTCAGAACGATGAGAGGTAATTTGTTGCAATCAAAAAGTGAAGTGGCTACTCCAAGTCTTGAGATTCAAATATGAGTTTCATATTTTTTTTTTTTTTTTTACATAAGAGGAATGAACATTCGTTCAGTGTGTTTTTCCTACCAGGAAAAAGCAAGTGAATTGTTATTAACTTATCCCGCTTCTCGAACAGAACTTTTTTTCCAGATCCGGTATCTTGACTAGTGTGAAATTCTTATCATTACAACTCCCATCAGAAAATCCATATCAAGAAATACATTTTTTTTATATGAAAAATGGCAGGATTCTTATAGATCTTGAAATTTAAGCCTAGACATTTTGTTCAAACTTTAAATAGTCACATTTGACAAATTAAGCCTAGCATTTTCAAATGAAAATTTTGCATAAATTCAAAAGTAATAAGGTTTGCTATTTAATATAAAAAAATTATTTTTCAACCTAATGACCATGTTCTTCAGAGACAATCGCGTGGCAAAGAAATCAGCATGATTATACACCTCTTGTATAAAAACTTTTCCCAGTTTTGACATTTTCCTGAAAAAAACTTACTGGAATTTGGATTGGAGCAAAAATATCGTAGCATGGTGCCCTGAAGAGCTGGTACACGCCATGCGCAAAATACCAAGACATTTATGAAGCAAATAGGAACAAATAGCTTTTTTCCTTCGTCTAAGCTATTCCACCAATTGTGAACCGTCGCCCTCCATCCAGTGCGCTGTATAAAGAGAGCAACAATAGGTCTATATTTTCCTGTTCACTTCATCTTCTTCACTCTGTTTTTCCAAGGAGCACACTTCCGTTATTTTTGGACGTGTAAGTTGTATGTGATCTCTCGCCATGCATTTAAACATGACAAATATGTGTTCTTTGAAAAACAGAGCTCCTAATAATTTCATTATTGTATTTGGAAAATGAACAACTTTACATACTCTTACTCGAGTAAACTCGAATCGATGGACCAACCTCTGGGTGCGCGCCCTAATATTTTCATATTCCCAAATTGCTGATCCAACTATTGATGCGCTACTGAACTGTAAAAGAATAATGAAAAGAAATTGACTGTAAATTTCAAAACTCAGCAAAGCTATTTCAACTGTAAGATTATGCATATTATAGCAAATCTAGTTGCACATGTTTTGTTGAAATATATAATTTTTTTCACGTGTGGCTAGTTAAAAATGTTTAACTTTTCCAAATTCTTGGACAACATTCAGTATGTTGTAGTCATATCAAGTCCATAGCTCCTTTTTCAATGAATTTGTGCATGAAATACCAGCTTTGGTATGAATATCTGGCTGTCAGACATCTTGGTAATAAATACTACGCGATAGTTAAACGCAAGATCACGTATTGAAAATGACATTTTGAAAGTAATTCTCCAGTTTTTAGTTTAACGATAGTAACAAAAATGACTTGATCGTATTGAATGCTATACTTTCCGTGACGAAATTTTCAGAGAAATGTATTAGTGGTTTAGGAGGAGTTTCAGGGTATCCAGCGTGAATGGCGTATTAATTTCCCATACATTTTCTAGTTTTCCCATAAAAAAACATTGATTTTTTTTAAGACACATCTGAACTACTCTTATTGAACGAACTTGCTTTTCTTATTCAAATTCATTGCTTTATACCTATATTTTAATTATAAATGAAAATAGTCAATCTTTTTCATATTCAATTTAATTTGGCTCAGTTTCAATTATTTGATATTTCAATAATTGTTCAGCATTTCAACTCGAAAGAAATACGTCATGGTATATGGATTTGCATGAAAGAAAATCGTACCTAACAATTATTTGAATTCAGAAATGTGCATTCAGTAATGTGAATTAATTTTAGTGTTCAATTATAATTATCAGCAAAATTTAACATTTCTCATTAAATTAACAAAAACTCAAGTTTCATTTATGTACTTTTTTGTACTGCACATTTGTTTTCTACAGATGTAGTGTGCATTGAGTAGAATATTCGCCTTGGAGCAGTATTAAAGGAAGAAATTGGTAAAATTCTAGGAACCGTGGTCGAATTTCCTGACATTCCGCTAATAGTTTCAAACTGTGTGAAATTTCCAAATCTTCCTTGGTTTTCCAGAAATTCTTTAGCGATAGATACTCTGTATCTGTTTACACTCTGAAGTATATGCTTGCTAATAAAGAAGAACTAATAATGAAAGAGGCTCAGCCTATGGATTTACATGATATAAAAACTAACATCACTTTACTGCTAGCAGAACTTGCGTTAATGAAGATTCGATCACCATCAGCTGTACAACTGTCCAACAGTGCTCAAAATTTGTAACACTAGCGAAATTTTGCAGTTCCACTAACAAATTTGTGGCTAATATTGTTGGCACGGAACAGTTTTGCAGGGTTACTCGTGAAGATTGATCAGAGTTACGGATCATGTCATATATGTTCTTTTTATGAATCATTCTTTTCGACTTTGAGCGAGAAGTTAAACTATCCAAAAATTGCGATAATTATTGTGAATAAAGAGAGAATTACCATAATAGAAAAACCAAGTGGCTTCCATAGTCTTGTGAGGTGAATAGGACCTGGTTTGGTAAGTTCACTAGTAAACGGCGATTTGGTTTGTTTGGAAGCATCGGTTACTCTTCGAAAATACCTCACATGGTGCAGGGTGGTTTGCGACATGGCTTTTGGTTTGTGATACTGCACACCAGATAGTAGCCTGATTAAAGAGAGGAATCAAAATATTGTATCGGCTTCAGACGCATGACGTCACATAACCAAAATTTACCAACGATGCCGTTTTGTATTAGTGTTTACCATTTGCCCGACATGTTTCCAAAATTGAGCAACGCCTGCGTGGCCATAATTGTATAGGAAATAGTTATTCTTTCGTTCACTTTGTGTACTCTTATATCAATTTTTACTATCTTTAACTACATTGTCAATTTCATACGGAAGCCCGGTTATGCATACTTTAGTGTGAATTTCCACAATTCTTTGCCAATAGGAATGACGATAAAATAGAAGATTCGCACTCAGCGCACAACAGACAGTGCTTTCCTGCTTTATTGGCGGTTCTATTGGTCAAGAACTCTGCAGCAAAATGCTGTGGCAGCACTTCGCCGCCCGTGAAAATTCAGGCTTAATGCAAACTTCACCGTACCACGCGTGCTTTCCAACGTTACAACGGTTTCACCATTGCACATAACCGTATATTTGACACTCTGAATTTGACAACGACTGCGTCCGTAATTCTTAGTGCATATATACACATGTTTATATGCTGTAAGGTGCTGTAAGGTTCCGTTATTAACAGTTATTTTCTGGCAGCACTGACAGAAGTTTTGCGTCACTCTTGCTCTACCAGATTATCAATGATACTCCGTCTCACACCTAGGGAATTCTTTAGTGTGTAGGCGGCTTATCTCAGGTCGTAGTCATTTAAAGCTGTGTAACCGTAGAAAATGCCAAGATGGCGTTGTGGGCAACTTGCCCCAAGGATGACAAGTTCGGTGAAATTTTAATCGCCTACAGAGTTTAAAATATGGTTTTAACCATGTATATATTAAAAAACAGTATTCTGCTACTATACACGATCTATTTTTCTGTAAGCAATGAAAATTAATTTTTTTTTTTGTTTTTTCTACGTTGTCAACTTTTAAAGGTTATATATTGCATTGATCTCTCGTTCAAAATGCTGTATATATTCATTCATCCTGTGTCGTTTTATTAAAGTTTTGTGAACTTTATGTGTGTTTAACTAATTGTCTGATCGCCAGCTTCGACATAATTTTTTTTTTTATATTATTTTGAAGGTTATAGTCTCGTTTAATTCCACTTTAAATTTGTGAACTGTACATGGGTTCCTGTTGTCTTTGATCCCGGTTTTTACTTACCATGATGAGCATATTGTATGAAAAACGGCCTTTAAAAAGGCCAAGATTAGGCCCTCCCGACGTATATCCACAAGAGCCTAAGCAAAAGGAGGATGAGCTTACACTAGTGAACGTTAAACATGGTTTTGCTACAATGCCTCAATTATCCGATGAATTTGGATCAGCCAAGCAATGTAATGTCACTGCTGCAAAAGTTGGTGCATATTTCAACGGTATACTTGCTAAGAAAGAAGAATTTGCCACGATGCCTGATACGGGAAGAAAGAGACAGCAGATTAATCCTAAGGATAATTTTTGGCCTGTAACTGCCAGAACTAAAAATGGGATTGAAGCTTGGTTCAAAGATCTGTCTGGCTGTAAGCCTTTGCTGGCCTTGGCCAAGAAAGCCCCTAATTTTAACAAGAAAGAAGAAATTTTTATGATGTTATGTGAATATCAAGTACCGATGCTGAGAGCCGCTTGGTTTATTAAATTAAGTTCTGCTTATACCGTTGCTGTTTCTGAAGCAAAAATTAAGAAAAGACAATTACCTGATCCAACAACTGGTAAGATTCAAAACAGAAAAGTACAATAAATAATAAAACGATATGTGTTGTTACAATCTATCAGATTTGTAATTTTCATTATATGAGTCAGACAGATATCTCGAACACTTGATCCAAAATTATTATACTCACAAAATGGGTACAGAATAGAAAATAGAAATCACACATTGTTTTTTAGTTTGTCATTATTGATCTTCAATATTCACAGGTTGTTTTAAAAATTTGACGAAATGCTATATCATACGTCATAAAAGACTGTTAGAATTCCATTTGAAATATTAAAGGGTACTAAAAAGTAATTTTAATGTAGTAATGCATTTTTAGAAAAATTCGTTTTTCCACAACTAGAGGTTTGTCTGAAATTATAATCAGTAAAGCATAATGAACCAAATTAGACTCATATTTTATTAACTCAACTCTTTCAAAGTCATTCTACAGTTGTAGAATAGTGATTTCCTATTTAATGTTTCGTTACTTTAACTTGACTGACTTCACATTCATCAGAACTTAGCTTCCTTGTTATGATACAAAATACATACTAATTATTTTGTTGAATTCTCATCAATGAACTTATGAATCGGGTTGGTATGAATTTTCTTATTTCAAATAATCTATAAATTTAAGTAGAGTGAAAATAAATATTTATGGGGCAATAAATACAATTGATCCTTTATTTTTCTTTTAGAATGGACTGGTACCTTAATAAAATTTCTAAAAGATCAGCTGACCAAATTACAAGAGTATTATCACATGAATCACAATATCTCTAATGGCATGAGCAACAGTACCAATGGTAGTACTCTGAATAATAACAGCACCAATAATACTGTGAATAATCAACCAACTACACCAAACCCAAATCCTGGGACAACTGTGGGTCCAGCTATGAACGAAGATCATAAATTAGCACTTAAACAGTGGCATTACTGTATTCAATTAGCCAAATACATGTTTGAGGAAGGATTGCTCGATAGGCAAGAACTGTTACAATGGATCTTAGAACTTCTCGATAAAATGAGATCTGCTCCGTTGGATGATGGGATTTTGAAGCTCTTATTACCATTGGCTTTGCAATATCTAGAAGAGTTTGTTCAGTCGGAGTTGTTAGCTAGAAAATTGGCATACTTATGCTGTCGTAAAATCGCACAGATGTGCAGCAATGTAGAAAACAGCAATAATCCTCAAAGTCCTATGGTCACTGCCTCTGTAAAATCAGAAGTGAGTAATATAAAAGAGAATCCCATTGCTCCAATGCCGGTTAATCCATTTACCGTGACTTTCAACGACTATATTAACTGTCCACATCACAGAGACATAATCTTGGGATTATCGGCTATAATTCAGGTACCTTTTTAATTATGTAGGGTAAGTTTTATTTGGTCGTCACCAAATTAGACACAAGTCATTTTAATTGACGAATAATATAAACACATACAACTACTCTACACAAAGGTTTTTGAAGAACACTGTCTTTGGTGCAGAAACTAACTTGAGAACGACAAATTTATTTTAGAAACACGCATTTAAACGCATCTAACGATCGTTCTTCATAAAAGATAATCAGTCGTTCTTCCCTCATTAGAAATTAACTTTTATAAACTATGTTTATGCTTCGTTATTACTTATCACATTTGCTAAAGGTAGAACTTGCAAAATCATTATTTTAGTATTTTATTATTTTCATCAAGAACTAACCCACCTCGAAATAGGAGTGCACTTTTTCATATAAACTCTTACATGTGATTTTATAAATTGGCCAACTAGAATATTATTACAAGAGATACTTTTAAAATGCTTATCCAGAAGAAACCTTTGAACATATACCCAAGTGGTTTGTATTTAAGGAAAGTGAGTAGAATGGAAGCTTTTCCAATCTAGTTAAATTGATCTTCAACAAATTTATGACTCAATGAGGTTTTTTATTTCGTATCCTGTTCAATATTGCTTGTGCCTCATCAGCTTTGACTAAGATAATCTATTCTTAGTCTGTACAATCAGTAGACCAATCTTCTAATTTCTCTAATTACCTATAAATCCTTAGGTAATTACAATCGAGTGTCCGACCGCCTTAGTTTGGAATAGTGTCGGAGAAGGTAAAGCACCATCAGTTTTAAATGGGTCTCCATTAGATCATCTGCCTAGTCCTCCATCAGCTTTACCGTGCCCCCCTGCCAGTTCGATAAATCCGACGATGAAACAGATCAAGGTTGCTCAAGAAAGTATTCGCAGACGATCATTAGCTGCTGAAGGCCGATGGTCGTGTGACAAATGGCAGCAGAGTAGTGCCGGTATGACAACGACTAAGGTTTTAGCTGCTCTGGATGCTTTAGATCGTCATAGTTTTGACAGAATGGATGCCTTAAACTCTCTGGATACACTGTATGCTAAAATATTCACTGCTACACCTAAGGAAAATACAAATGAGAGAGACACGAAAGTTGAATATTCTCCGCAGCAAGATGCCGCTATTATAGAAATTTTATGTGAATGGGCGGTAAGTTCGGAACGATGGGGCGAGCATAGAGCAATGGCTGTGGCTAAGTTGTTGGAAAAACGTCAGAGTGAAGCTACTGGAGAAACTAATGATAATGATGACAAAGACAGTGTTTGTAGTAATGCTTCACCACCAGGGTTGCCAATTTTTCAACCGCTACTCATGAAATTTCTAGATACCGATGCTCCGATTTTAGACCATAGTTCTTCCCAATCCAAAGCACAGTTCACCAATTTGGTTCACTTATTTTCCGAGCTTATTCGTCACGACGTCTTTTCGCATGACGCATATATGTGTACTTTGATATCTCGAGGGGATCTGATCCAAGGTAATTGTTCGTTACATTAAAACATTAGAGTATCAAAGTTGAAGGTATTCTACGATTGGCAAACATTATTACTAAGTTCTACTGAAGCAAGGTCTATTAATATTACAGGACCAGCTGCTAGTAAACCAAGTACACCGAACAATCGTGAACCAATAGACGAAGACAGCTTATTTCCTGGAATTGATTTGAAACCAGCTAAATTGGAAGTGCCGGATCACGGAAGAACAATGGATTATGATGATAGTAAAATTGATGATGATTTAGATAAGTTGCTACAACATATTAAAGAAGATCAACAGAATAGCATGGATGCTCCAGACAGTCCAAAGGAAGATGCCTTGGGTGGCCATAACGCACATGATGGGCTAGATTCTAAAAGTCCAAATCCATGTAGACATTTACTTTATACTACACATTTTCCATTGCCACAGGTATTGGTATGATTTCGTACTTATAGATTTGAACAGAAGGATATTGGAAAATTTCTGAAACTTTTTATTGTTTCAGGATGAAACCTGCAGTCAACATGACTGCAATCAACGCCACGTTCTGTTATATGGTGTAGGACGAGTACGAGACGAAGCAAGACATGTCGTTAGAAAAATGACAAAAGAAATTTGCAAATTATTTGGAAAAAAATTTAGCATCGATGTTGCAGAAGGTGGCAAAGTAAAAAAACACTCACGGAGTGAATTCAATTTTGAAGCTGTTACTCAAAAGTTTCAAAACTTGAGTTATTTTGACCAACACGTCGTCACGTGGCAATGTGCTACACAAGTCATTGAAATGCTAAACACATTTGCATTAGCCGGATCATCTTACTTACCTGTTCAGGAACATGTCGCATTCTTATTTGACCTAATGGAACTTGCGCTGAACATATACGGACTTATTGATGTTTGTATTCAGATATTGAAAGAACTGCCAGAGATTGAAGCACAATTGACAGTCAGAAATAGTCAGCTCGTCAGAAGTTACACCACGAGCTTGAGTTTATATGTTGTCGGAGTGCTAAGGCGATATCATTGTTGTTTATTACGTAAGTTATTTTTCAAACTTTGACCATGATAATATATATATTCTGTTGTAAACCCCTTCTCCATAATTACGTATTTTTAATCATCCAAATTTATTCAACTTGCAGTTGCTCCAGAACAAACAACAGCAGTGTTTGATCTCCTCTGCAAAGTTGTCAAGCATGTTTCGAATCCAAGTGACTGTAGCTCTGCTGAACGTTGCGTTTTGGCACATCTGTACGATTTGTACTCAAGTTGTTCATTATTGAAGACAAAACCCCACGGTGTGGAAGCTTTCAGTAATGCATACCCTAAAATTCGAACAGCTTTGTACAGCGCATTACAACCAACTCCATCGAACCACGTTTACAATTCTCAATTCATGATTGATGTCTTTAGTAGTCCAAGACGTAGTGGAAAAATTGAGCCTCAATGGGCCAGACAGCTGAACGAAACTCCGGCGAATCGTTATAGCTTTGTATGCAATGCAATTATTGTTGCTGTGAGCAGTGAGACAGATAATGATAAATTAAATGACGTTGCGATAATTTGCGCAGAGCTTACAGCCTGCTGTAATGCTCTGAGTGCCGAGTGGTTGGGTGTCTTAATGGCATTATGTTGTTCATCCAACAGTTCATCATTTTATATCGATGTTTTAAATCAAGTTGATGTTCAAAATTTGAATGTTCGTAATTCTTTGGCCGTGTTTACATCGATTTTGATTGGTAAATATTCTTATACTATTTTTAAACAATTGAAAGATTTCGAGTAATAATCGGGCTGATTCAAAGATTACGGTCGTGTTGTAAATCTCTATCACTATATGCACTATAATTTGTGTGATTGTGTTGCAGCCAGACACTGCTTCTCCTTGGAAGATTTTGTAGTGCACATAGCATTGCCGTCTCTTGTAAAGGCTTGTAATGAAGGCCGCGGTGATGCGGATATGGAAGCTGAAGCAGGTGCTCTGTTAACTTGCCACTTACTTCTACAACTATTCAAAACAGTCGAGTGCCCCCAACCGGCTTTATATTCAGTTAGCACCAGTCCGCATCCGCTGCCCAGTGGGAATTTGAGACGTTACAGTATAAAACTTAGCTGTGACAGACACCTGCTAGCAGCTGCCCACAATAATATCAGAGTCGGACCTGTATTAGCAGTTTTAAAAGCGATTCTGGTTGTTGGTGATGCTACAGCAGGTAAACTGCCGCCTAAAAAACCAGACATTCCAATGGCTCACTCTAATAAAGCTGGTCCAGGCAGCGTGGGTGCTAGTGAGAGAGAGTCTATTAGTCACATATTGGGCACCAGTGACATTTTAGGCGGAGGCGATGACTTGGGTCTCGACCTTGGATTATCATCAAGCAATGTTAACATGGAGACAGAAAATGTTAAAGGTTTGTCAGCTTTTGCTCAGCATGTATTGCGCCAGATATGCAGCCAAGAATGGGTGCTGGAAAGGTGTCTACAAAATCCCGAAGAACTGTGTCATCCCGACATGCTTTTGGACAACATGTTAACTCCTCGTCAAGCTCAAAGATTATTGCACATGATATGTTATCCTGACACGCTTATAGACACATTTTTAGACCAGAAAACGCACATCACAAATATACTGGAAAACCTCGAACAATGGAGTCTACGAATGTCTTGGCTTGACTTGCAGCTTATGTACAAACAATATCCAGCAGGTTCGAGTGATTTAACGCAATGGTTAGATACTGTGGCTAAAGCAGCAATTGACGTGTTCCAACTGAACACTACCTCCGGTAAACCGGACAAGAAGTCAGGTTCTATATGGTTGGTAGCACCTTTGGTATCGAAGCTGCCTAGTGCTGTACAAGGTCGTGTTTTAAAAGTAGCTGGACAAGTCTTGGAATCTGGTAATTGGTCTAAAGCAAGCAGAGAAAAAGGCAGATCGAAATCACCGTCTCTGTTCAATCATCAGCCATTTTTATCTCTAGTATTAACCTGTTTAAAAGGACAAGATGATCAAAGGGAAGGGTTGTTAACATCTCTGCACTCACAGTTGACACAATTTTTGAATATGAGCAAGGAAGAAAAAAATATTGGTTTGGAAGATCCAAAAACCAGGGAAGTGTTACAGGATGCTCTTCAACTGAGGTTCAGTTTGGTGGGTGGAGTTTTTGACACAATTCAAAGAAATACCACCGTAACAACTGACTGGGCGATCTTGTTTGTACAATTGATTAGTTATGGTGTCATAGACTTGAACAATAATTCAGAACTATTTACAACGGTAATAGATATGTTAGCAACTCTAATACATTCCACGCTTGTTTCGGATTCGCAGTCTGAGAAAGATGAAAACAAAAAGCATTATCAGAATCTGATGAAAAAACTTAAGAAGGAATTGGGTGATAGAAATTCACAGAGCATACAATTTGTAAGACAGTTGTTACCTTTGCCCAAAGTGACAATGGAAGTTATCACATGCGAACCTGTCGGCTGCTTGACGGATACAAAGGGCAACAAGATAGCTGGATTTGACAGCATTGATAAAAAACAGGTAACTCATTGAAGAATATGTGTTACGCCACATAATTGATTTATAGAATTTTACACACATTGTGTCTGGTTTGTTAATACAAGTTTAATTGTAAAATATGTACCAAAATGGGGAAAAAATTTCCCTCGATCATGGTGAAGAACAGAAAAATCAATCTGAATTATAACAAAATTTTTTGGAACGGCTAGAGAATGTCTTTACATATATATTACACATTCTTACTCTTGATACGATATCAGTCTGACATTTAATCAGTAATGTAATTTTTCTGTTTATTTCTCATACTGGTCATAAATTTCTTTTATTAATAGGGTTTACAAGTATGTGACTCACAAAAAGTATCTGCTTGGGAGTTATTAGAAGGGCATAAAAATCCAGCACCACTATCTTGGGCCTGGTTTCGAGCTGTGAAAATGGAAAGAAAACCACTGACTTATCAAGGAGCTCAAAAGTTGCTACGTTATCATACTCATAGTGCAATAAAACCTGCAAGTCATTATTTAGACCCACCGCCACTACCTCCCGAAGATTTAGAACCAGATAAAAAGGAATCAGAACCTGGAAAAGCTGATACACCAATGAGTGTTGAATCCCCTGGCAGAACAGGCAAAGGAAAGGCTATGAAACCTAGAAAACCTAGAAAAAACAAAGGCGCAGCTACTCCAACGGCACCAATACCTCAGCAACTGCAGGTAAATTGTGACTTTCATAATGTATTTCCGAAAAACCTGTGTTATTCACGGGTAAATTGCTTAACAGAACGGACGCAGATATGCTGACTTTGTACCAGGAAGTAAACTGTTGCTTCAACTTTTTTCTGGTAACCGTTGTGTTTTTTCAAGTTATCAACGAACTGCATGCATACTTTTGACACTATCATTTCGAATAGGATCGAATTTATCACAATCTTACACATTTCACATGAGACATGATCTTACTATTCACAACAAAATGATGAACAGTACAAATCAAGGTTGACAATGAAGTTTTATGTGGCTATAATTAGAATGAAGGTATGTAATGCAAAACCAGATAGTTGGCCATACAGTGGGTCCCGCAGTAAAATAGATAATTATTTTCCTTAGTACAAATAGATTAATTTGCTCATTTTTATATCAGCCAATGAATTTACTTCTGCAGTCAATTCTTATATTTGATAAGATATTTTTGTTCCGTATTTTGAAGTTTATTATTCATATTCCTAGTTTGGAGTAACTCTTACAGTCCATTCATTTTCTCCTTTAATGAGGTAGATGAGTTGAAGTTCTTGACCGTGTAGATATTATGAATATTTGATTTTGTTGGATGTCGGTCAGGGTTGGAATGATGCACATTAAGCAATCAATTTTATTTTCTGTATGACGTTTCGGCAGGCTTCACCTACCAACATCACGTTTCTTTAATATAAATAATAAGACACTGTTATATGACTTACACTTGTTCACTAACTGTCACATTAAGAATATAGCACAGCTAGGTAATTATTCATCTCTATTGCATCTAAATGATTTATAGTGTTTTTAAATTTCTTAATGTACATAAATGCCAACGTTTAATATTTTATCTAATTGTTTAAACTGCTATGGAAGATTAAATTATCTAACACTTGCATAAATCGACATTCCTTAACGCTTGCTAATTGCATGGTGTTCGAGAAGGAAGTGAATACCAACCTTACTATACTAATCGAATTGTTCTCTTAGTGGTCAATTTTAACAACAGTATGTGATAGTCAAGTACCTGTTTACATATTTGTTTGTGTACTGACCTCATTGTTTACACAACAATTTAGATGATGTCCGAATAGAGTTGACTCAGTTTTTGTCTGTCAGTTCTTTTGTTGACTGTATTGTCTTTAGATATATATATTATTTCCTTGATAAGCCTCTTATGCCCGTTGGTTTTTATGTCAATTATTTTTACATTTCTCAAATTCGAAACTGTGCCCTTCAACCAACCCTGACTGTCATACAACGAAATGAAATTTTCATTTAATGAGATAGGAAAGGAATGTTGAACACTTGATACTACATAGATTTTGATCCACAATTCATACCAATAATGTATCGTTTAAATACCAAAATGGGGGGTACAAGAAATAAGCAGGCGTTAAGTTGTAAAAGGGTACTTTCTGAACCATCTTTTAGCTGTTGGAAAAAGTGTGTTAATTCAAAAGATACTAATGCTCCATCAAAACACTGAATGTTTGTTATTAATCCTTGCTTTAAATATACAAAGAAAGGATCTTGTATGATTAATAGTTTCTCAATTTATCAAAGAAAAGCATTTGCTAGTAACTTTTATGCATTGTGTATATAAACAAATTATTTATGCATAATATTTTTTTATTCCAGCAACAAGGTCCACCGCAAATGCAACAGATACCGTATGGTCAACAACCGCAGGTGGTACAACAACAAGCAATGTTCCCCGGGCAACCGCAACAACCGCAACAGCAATGGTACCCAAATCAACAAGGACCAACACCACAGCAGCAGTATGGTTACGGACAGCAAATTCCACCTGCTCAAGTCAGCGGTCATCGATACGAACGTCCTGGCATGAATAACCAGTCGAAACAGGCACTATCCAATATGCTACGCCTTCGCGTACCATCCAATCAGTTTATGGGAGGACAACAACAGCCTGGTGCACCCCCAGGACCTGGACCAGCTGCATACCAGGGTATGCAGAGACCACAGTTCATTAGACAACAATTGCGAACACAGCATGCTGGCCCAGGATTAAATCCCCAGCAAACTATGTTCCCACCACAACAGCAGCAGCAAGGAATATATGCTGGGATGCAACAAGGTAATTTATATTGAACTTTTTCACATTGTACGGTATTAGCAGTATTATACGTTATCTAGATAATTTCATTTATAATAATCATTTTGAGTAAATTTGTTCGTCTTATAGAGTCAATGCGTGTGAAGTTCATCTTTCATCTTCATCTACACTGATCACAAAAATGAAGGGGGCACCCATTATTTGTTTGCAAAAACCAAGAATTTTAAAGGTGCAAAACACTCATTCAAAAATCCGTTAAAAAGTATTTTGAAGCTTGAAATAGCTTGCCTAATAATAATGACCTGCGTAGTCCATACTAACATTTTAAAGATTAGAGATTCTTCTGTTCAAAACCCTTCAAATTGGTTCTAAGGTGTTCCAACACATTCAATTTTAAACAGAAACGCAGGATTGTAATGTTACCTATAGTATTAGAGTTACTCAAGGTGTACCAGGTGAAGTTGCATGGCCGAATTTAGACCTAGTTTAATCAGTTTTTCACATGAATTTTTCGCAGAGTTATCCAACTTTCAAATTGCTAGTCTTCTAAAGTAAAAAAGGGTGACCCCTTAATTTTTGGGACCAATGGTGATAAATCAACTGCTCACCTTCATATTTTTTTAAGATATAAAGATGAAATAAACTGCTTCCTGAAACATAGGTGACACCATTCGAAGTCAAGACTCTGATGTGATTTTGAAAAAACATATCTTTCATTATTTCATCAAATTTAGGCTGTCTGGTTCATCCCGCTAAATCTTTTGTTACCTCAACAAAAAAATTAATCACAGCAACAATATACTTTTCAGTACCTACATAGGAATATTTTGACAAATGAACAATACTTCTTTCTCAGTGTATTAAGACTCTTCCCTTCTTATTCTTATCATTTTAATTATCTGGATAAAATCGATCATAATCTGACCTAGATGAATTTGTGTATGAATAATCTTATCTTCATCATGATAATCATACTGATTATCTTGTAGAACACTGTTTAGTGCGAATCGTTGGCCTTGTGTAAAGCTAAAGCATCAAGAGTTATTTAGAATCATTAATCGATTGATATTTATAAGATCGATGGTCACTTTCAGGAATGAATCAAAACTATGCAGGTTACGGAGGGCAACAAATGTTGCCACAGCAGCAACAGCAGCAAATGTTACAGCAGCCGCAGCAGCAGCAGCAGCAACAGCAGCAACAACAGCAACAACAACAACAGCAGCAACAACAAGGCATGATGAATCAGCAGCAGAATATGATGTTCCAGAATCCACAGCAAATGATTGGTGCTCAAAGAGGACAAGAATATATGCCACAGCAAAGAATGCAGCCAGGTACTGCCCGGCCGCCTTATCATCAGGTATGAAGAATCAAAATGAATGTGTACTATATTACAGTGTATTTCACGTAAATATTTCATGTAAATATATCCAGTAGATTTTATAAGAAACAAAATGAATGGGCAAGGAGAGATGATACTACATTTACTATATTTTCGTCAATTTATTCTTGTTATTCATGATACGGCACCTACTGTGTCCGGTCCATGACGACCAATTTCGAAGCCCAAGTCCTTGTAACATCCATACATATACGTATGAACTTTCATATAAACAAACAGAAACACGTAACTTATAGCTGAGAATTATCGGATGTCTAACACTCAGGAGAAATATACAAGTTTGAGAAAGTTATAGGAAAATGATAGGAAAAGGAGTTAAGCCTGCTTAAGTTACAGTTGCATTCAGGTCTTCAATTGGACTTTGAAAAAACTAGAATTAGCAAGAAACTTATATACAGTTCAGTCGCTAGACACCCCGAATTAGAAGTTTCACCCAAATATTCAATATCATACATATCATACATATTTAGAGCTACTAGTATTTTGTTGCATTCAACGTATTTTAAAGGCACCAAACGTCACAATGAACACTATGGGGCCAATGGGTGGGGGAGTTCAAAATCAACCAGCTCCCCCATATAGACAAGCTAGTGGCAAGCCTGGTTCAGTTGGAGTTGCTGGTGTTGGAGCAGGTGGTGTTGGGTTACAGCAACAAAATCAACAATTCCAACAGGTAAAGTTCATGCACTCCAAGAACTTTTTGATTTTACTTCTAATTGTTGCATTGTTCCAAATACAAGTCAACCCTTAATGTAAGTGGACTACAAGAAGTTCGCCTTATATTCAGAACAATACAATGTATGCTGAAACTTAGCGTAATGCATTAATAATTTTAATCTAACGTTGGTCTTAAACTACTCGTGCATTTGATAAACATTTGTTGTGTGATATATAACGGGATATAGCACGTGAGCTGGATCAGTTGTCTCTCGGATATTTTGTTAATTCTGCATGTCGATCGTCTTTGGAAAATTGAATTATCCTCCCAATGAATTGTCTAAATAATAATGCATTTATTAAATCATTTACAATCGAAAGTTTCTAGCAGTTTAAAAATTAATGACTCTATCGTCAACATGGCTAGGGTATAAGTTTTTCTTTCAATAGACGTTGATAGCAACAAAACAAGGGAAATATAACCGCAAAAAAGTTGATTTTTTAATTATTGATTTAAAAATACATTTTCAAAAGATGAAAGCTTTTCAAAAATTAGACACATCTATATAGGGTGAGTCAATTGAAACACCGAGAATGGGAGGAGCCTAGTTGCGATCATATCAAAATAAGGTTCGAGGTCTACATACAGGTATTCAGTGGTAATAAGAAATAAAGTTACGATATGACAATAAGAGTTCTATTTGTAATAATGGCTGGTACATTGTATTAAAGTAAACAGTGTTCAAACTGCTCCCCTTCTTTATTGTCCAGTCGGCTTTGCATAGACTGTCACACGGCTTCGGCTACATGTAAACTTCGAACCTTACTTTGATCAACACAACTGAGCTCCTCCTATTCTTGGAGTTTCAATTGACTCACTACAGATTGGCTGAGGGATACGGCTAATTCATCAACCAAGCTCCTCCCATTCTCAGCGTTTCAATTGACTCACCCTGTATGTTGAAGTATTGCAAACGTTCGATATTAATTTGAATGACGTGTTCTGTGTCGGTTTTGTGAATAAAAATCGTCAACTATAAACTATTGAATTAGTTACAGAAAATCTATTACAAATAAAGCTGTCCTGTTCAGGATAATAAATTGCCTGAGGATGGTGGCCAAAGTGCACTCGACATTTGCACAAAAGATTTGTTGTAAGAACATTAAGCTTGGTAATAGATCTCTAATTTTCAACTTTTCTTATGTCACCAGCCATATAAAAAAGCATCCGGAAACTGAATTTTTATAAATTCGGAAAGGTTCTATCCTTTGATTGAATTACCAAAAATTAGTTGTAATGGTTGTGTAATCAGTGAGCCACATGTGTTTGCAAATAGGAGATGCAACCCATCTTGTCCTGGAGGAGAATATGTTATGATTATCTTAAGATTACCATTTACATCAGCTCAACTCAATGAGAAATTTGCGAAACATAAATCAGATTTAAGGTAAGAATTGCTAGATGTTGAGACTGCATCATCATCAACGATATAAAAATAAGCCATGAGCAAGTTTGCCATATCTTGGCCCAATCGCGCGTTTATCCAAGTACATAGAACCAGGGACATCGTGATCATACCTCTGACTGCCAGCAAAGTCCCACGATGCCAATGCGAAGACACTCAATATTAGACTACGCAATCTTTTTTTACCATTGTTTTGAGTCCTACCCGAAGTATTTTCATTTCTGAATAATAACCGTTGAAACCATGTTCTCTATTATATAGTTTATGTATCTACTTCTTCTCTTTTATAGCACTTTTCGAATTTGCACTAAGCCATTGGGGATAATAAGACAATTGAAACCTGGTTATTGGCGTATTACCAGAAACTCAAAAATGATTTTATAACATGAGCCATTGATTGATCCACTGCATTCAAGAATATGTGTCTAATTTGCACCAGCTAAGTCGGACCTAATATAGTCATAGCTCACCCTATTGAAATAAAAAAATCTGAATAAGCAATACTTCAAATGGGATCACACAAGGGCAGATTCAAGGCCAACACGCTGTGGAAGGGATCGGCAGTTAGAAGTGGGTACTCGGATTCACTATGACTTTAGAAATATTTATTGGTAAAATTAAATCTCAAATATTTCTAGCAGCATTGACAGTACCATTTAGCTATCTGACAATGAGCCCCATCTCTTTAGCCTGCTCGATATCGACTATGAATATTTGATTGAATTTTTTTTTGCGCTTGTACGCATTCTGAAACATGGTAATATGAAAAAGTCCGATTTGTCAATGCTTCACCCATTTGTTGAGCTATTGTAACGATGTGGTATTTTCATTAATTTTATCTATCTTTGGGAAATTGTTTAAATAGTAGATATTTTTCCAAACACTATTACCAGAGTAATATCCTATTTAGACGTTTTTCAGAGGCAGATAGTAAGGTGTCCCATATTTAGAGTGTTGACAAATTTTTTCAAGCACACCCTCTAAAATCAATTTCAAATATTTAAAAACATTTGCCTAATTTTCTCAGATTTTATCTGTATTGTAATCCATGCCGACAACAGGATGGATTTCCTCGTTTAAAATACACATATTTCAGGCATGTTCTCAGTATATAGTTTGTTATAAAAGTGATAATATTCAAAAAATGATATATTTGTAATTGCGTATAATAAAATTGTGTATTTTAAATGGGGATATCCACCCTGTTGTCGGCACGGGTAAGAATTGAGATAAAAATCTGAAAAAATTAGGCAGTTATTTTTGAATTATTTGAAATTGATTTGGGGGTATGCTTCGAATAATTCGACAACATCATAATTATGAGACACCCAGCAGATACGAAGTGATTACAACGTATAAGTGAGAAAATCCGGAATTTTTCGAAAACATTTTAATACGCTTAAAAATCGTGTTTGATTGTGAGTCGAATATTTTGACTTTCGATGAAACTTTAATACGATTTCACCGCAGTTATTGTTTCATGATTACTTTTTTATGTTAGTTGTGTACATCTACAAGCATGGAATCTGAGCTTTTTTTCACACAATCCTGAGATCCAAATTACACTAAGAAGTGGTTTGTAAACCAGTGCTGGTAGACGTATGGGTGTACAGACCCTAATATTGTACTTGTAAATAGCAAGGAAAATCTGTTCTCATAAAAGTCTTACCTCCCCAACGACTAGAAACATGCAGAATTAAGAGAATATCTGCAATATTACGCAAAAAGTAACTGAAAAAGCCGCATAGTTTTCAGTTTTAATTTAATATTCACACATTATTTCAAGACTACATGCACCTAGCTCCTGCAATCGTCATTGATCGGAATCGTTTGTCGCAGAAGCTATTTACCAGAGCACTGCGACATAGCACTGAGAACTATTTGTATATTACGAATTTATACAAAAATGAATTTCAGATGTAGATCCATCAGTTATATTATTCTCTCTTCAGACCCTCAATTGATTCAATTATTTTTCAAATAAGATTTTGATTGAAATTTAGTTACCTGCACTGAGTAGTCTTTGAAATTTTACTTTGTTTTACTATTAATAAATTGGAAAAATAAGAATATATTTATTCCAATCAATTACATGAAAATTAGAGACATCTTTGTTTTTGGAGAAAGAGTCTTCGTATAATATTTCTTTAAAACTGACGTTGAAAACTGACCAACAGCAGGCCATAAATCAGCAACGCATGCGGCATATGCTAGCCATGCAACAACAACAACAACAGCAAGGTGGAGGTGGTGGACAACAGCCGACACCTCAATTGGTAGCTCACCTTCAACGACATTCAAATCAACCACCCCAACATCCTTATCAACATCAACCTCCGCCGTATTAAGGTGACTAAAATATGACTCAATATTTGAAAAAATCGGACAGACATTATCGCCCTATATCTCGAAAAATTATATACATTTTTCATTCGCGGGGATTACAGTTTTTGAAAATCCACATCCAAACAACAAGCTATTATTGTACGCAGAGTTACAATTCAACAGATGAGTTACAATTCAACAGATGAGTTACATGAGGAAATCCAGATAAGAGGTTCTTTTGCTTGAGATGAATTATAAAAAATCGATAAATCGAAATTAGTTATGCTATTTTCACTTTCCGCAGGAAAGTTTATTGTTGATACTACTTACACTTAAAAAGTCACCTGGCATTTTATGCTGGTTTGAAAATGATGTAACGTCAATTTCCAAAGATTTTATGTTTTAAAAACATTATCACGATGGCCATAATGCCCCTGATAGAGAACAATACATAAGTATTGATAATGTGTAGTTGAAGACAGAGTGAAAGTGAATTTCTTGGCATATACATAAAACAACTATTTATACATTTTTAACAGAGGTGTAATATGACTAAATTGTGATATGTAATAAGGAGATTTTTTTACTGGTACAAAATGATGCAACCCTAGTACATATATCCCGGTGATAGTGCAGTTTTGTACTTTTAGCTTTAGATAGTGACACATAGTGAGTAAAATTACGTTCTATATCACCCACCCTTATCCACAGTAATCAACAGTCAACTGTGAAATGTCGAATAAAGGAAAAAAGGATTGCCTAATGTATTCTAATTGGTTTATGAAATCTGTGAATTCTTGCCAAATTTTGTATATATATTGACATTACAAACTATTTTCAACCAAAATATTATGAATATCTGCATCCTTAATACCCACACAATTGAATTAACGGCCCTGGGTACAAGGAATTAAATATATTGCAAATACACAATAAATTTATTTTAAATATAATATCGTCAGCTTTATGTGACACTTTGTTTAATAATGGAATATCAACGTAAATTCGTGCATTTTGCTATGTGGGTGATGTGCTAACAAAATAGGCTCATGAACGTAGGATTTTACTTTTTCTGAAATCAAGTAAGAATAATTTCATTTTTCTTCTCGTATAACACAGTAAATTAGTATCTGTCAGAGTTAATACTTACGAAATATTCTTTATTTAATTATTGACTATGCTGAGATGTATAAAAATTATTTATTATGTTTTTTGCAGAGTTGAATTTCAGTGAAGCTAATATAGGTGCACCTGAAGCTTGTCTCATATCCGACATTAAATATTGACAAGCAAAAAAATAGATTAAAGTTAATGTGGACGTATGTAAGTGTTAGTGAATTGATTGTACTTAATTTCAGTTATCGCTATCAGTCGCATTGTGGTCTACAGAGACTGTGGATGACACTTGAGTCTCAGCAGTGTTTTAATGAAATGATGAACCAATTCCTGTGTGTAAACTGACGATATTTCATCAGAAAATTGACTGCTACCTGAACCTATATTTCAAGTTGAAATTTCTTCAGGATAATCATGAACATTTAGATCTTTGTGTTCCACATTTTCCAACTCATTGTATGTGTATATACTAGCTATGTAAATTTAAATTAAATGAATATTTGTAAACAAACCACACCATGTCTTCATCTACTTCTAATTATGAAAATAAAAATTGAATGAATCACAGAAATTATATAATATGAGTATGCATATGTAGATGTAGGAATTCTGTGTTCTCCTTGCCTTTCTTTACGTAAGTTATTAAATTATTCAGAAATATCCTGAAATTTCTCGCTTATTATCTTATACCCCTTGAAATTTATTACAAAACGTATGAGAACCTTGATATTCTCACTCGCATCTCATCGAATTAAAAATTCCCTGTAAGTGGAATTTTCTATTCATGTCACTTTTGGTCCCAAAGTTTAATGCGTATCAAAAACAAGAGTGTTTAAGCGTTTTCAACGTTTTAATTATATAATCTTTTCTCAAATTGTTGATACCTTAGCTTATGTTATACGAATCTACTCAGAATTATGTCTATTTCATAGTAGGGAAGTTGTTTCATAAGGGTTCACGATTCCTCAATAATAATATTGATATGATATTCGTTTTTTCAATTTTTGTGGCAGAACTATAAAGTCCGTAACAATACGTCACTCACTTCGGAAACATTATTTACCCATACAAAAAATATGCTAATTATAGAGGTGCGAAGGGCAATTGTAAATATTTAACCTAGCATCACGTCAATGAACACAGCGCTATATCCACATCAGGTCGTCACTGAAGTCAATTGTCACCAGTGTTCAAACGACTTAGAGTTCACGTTTTCATAGTTGTCAGAGTACTACATTCTCAGATTAATCCCACTACTATACCTTCATTCGAACAACGCTTTCAGTCTTATATTCGTTACAGATTATTGATTTTATTTAGGTTCTTTCCTGTTTAAATTGTGTTTACACCTAAAAGGTTGTTATAATTTGAGATGATCTTGATTTGATGAAAATGTTGGCAGGATGCTGATTGATTCATAATGTTTGACAAAATGTAGTCTACTTAAAAAAGTTGAATTGATTGTTATTTACAATTGGAACTTGATAAAAGATTTGGAGTTTGTTTTAAGAGAAGTCTTCTTGAAGAGTGAGTCTTAAGTACTGAGTGACAGTTTTTGAAAACTGCAAATTAGGTGAAATAGGGAGTCACACATAGCTGACTAAGTACATTTAAAATATGTGTAAGCCCAAAAAGATATGAAAGATAGGAGACAAGATGAAAGATGTGAGATTAAATATTCAACACTACTTCCATTTCTACAGCAGACTTGATACTTTCACAGTCATATACCATAGCTAAACACTGCCATTTTGTATTCTAATTATTTCAAGCTCAATCATATATTCATCACACATTGCAGTACAGTAGAATAGGATGTTTATCACAATATACATTGAAACATATAAAATACTGTTATTAGAAACTTGCATGACAGATTAGGATAGGAATAATGAACTAATTATTATAAGTAATCTGCGTGTAGCAGATTGTAATTTCCGGCCTACATGGATCACGTTTCGGACAAATCAATCTTTGCCGTACCTGTTTCTAGCATCCTATTACATCCCAATTTTCTATTGCTTTCCAAAAATGTACCCTGTTTCTGTTTAACTCGGCTATGTTTCAAAACCTCAGCTTTACCATCCTACTTCCAGTATCCTTTTTTTCTTTTCATTTCCCATCCCATTTCCTCAACTATCTTGACCTTCCGGATGTTCAGCTTGCACGTTCATTTTATTGTATCACAACTGTGCTGTGTAGTAGTACTGCATTAATATTAGAAGTCTCCTATTGGAAAATTTGAGTAACTAATTTATCGACGTACATATTTCTTTATTACAAAAAATATATAGATACATAATTAAAATTAATTCAGCATTCGCATCGAAATTTTAGATCACTTTAATCAACTTCATAGGCTTTCATGATACCGCAGCAAAGATCAATTAACTGCATATATTCGCTTCCGCCTTCCAACAATCGATAACTGCATTCCTATAGATAGAAAATTCAGTAATTAAATTCTTATTAGTTTACTCCATAAATGACCCATAAACTTCTTTATTTTATTACTCATATGCAAAATAAAAATGGTACAGACCGCAAGTTTTTCTCCAATTATCGCCTTCTGTTTGTCAGAGAGTTCGGTGGAATAAACAATTTTGTCATTCAATTGTTCAATAACCTGCAACGTATGTAAAGTAAATAAAAATCGTATGGATATTTAGCATAGAACTAATAAATTTAATTAGTAATATTTATAAACGGAAACTGTCGTGCTTCCAATGCAATGTAAAAATTGAATACCTTAAAAACTGAGACTTAAACTACAAAGGGATGTCACTACGATTATTATTGTTATTGTAAATGATTCAATAATACTCGTGATACTGGATAGTACTGGATAGTACTGGTACATCTAGAGAAAATTATTGACTGATATTTACAGTTATCAAAAATCTATACTCTGCTTTTATGCATATTCCCAACAAGAGAAGTTTTTAATCTTTCTTTTTATCAATTACTAAAATCATCGGTAAGTTTATCTATTTCTGAATTATTCTAAATAAAAAAGTTTTGAAGCAATTTCTCTATGTTCCAAGAAATTCTATACCATAAAAATATTGACGACTGGAATACTCTGTACCATCCATACTGGTAGTAATGACTTTGAGACCATGCAAAAGTGTATTTATTAAGGTTATTGGAGGTTTCTTACGATAAATTAGATAATCACATTGGATTCAATTTTTTTAAATCAAGAAGCTTCCATCTTTGCAATCATACTTGAGTAGGATAAAAATAAAAAAATTACCATGTTCTACACTCACCTGTGATACTGCATAAGCTTCCATCATGTAATTGTCGATGAACATTTCCACTTTGTTGTAATCCTTTGACTGGCACATTTCAATCATTTCATCCAACCATTTATCGGGAATCACCTAGAAGTAATTAAAACAGCTCATTACACATATAGGATGATGCGTTTTCAATGGCTTGAAGGATTAGTGTTTTCTTATAACCCTGTCCTTCACCTTCATACGACATCTGATTTCATTTTGCAATTTAGAAAATTAGAATAGGTACAATCGCAAAAACAGTGCATAACATAACAATATTTTGGACTCATTATTTCAAAGTCAGCTCCTTTGAATACTCAGGTTATGATTACACCAGAACTGTTAAAGGACAGTATAAGGACTGACAGTTTTTCAATATTAATACTATCATTACGGACTAGAGCTGTGTAATTGACCGATTAAATGAAATAGCAATTAATTGAAAGTGCCGATCTGTCAATCAATCTATAAACGAATAATTGATCGTACTGATTGGTCGAAAAAAGGATTAATAAATTGATTGGAGAAATAATTAATCAAAACCCACAATTAATTGATGAATCGTACAACTCTTACAGTCAAATAAAAAAATTTCACATAAGATAACGATGCTAACCCCGGTAACTTCCAGTACATCATCTATTGCAAATTCAGCACCTTTGCCCTTTAGTCTTGATACAGATTGTAAGCATGTTATAGCTCGTCTCATATCTCCACCAGAAGCATCGACTACCTTCATCAATACAGCTTTATCTGCTTTCAAATTTTCCATATTGCAAATTAGTTCTAGGCGCTCAATGATTTTCTCTTGACCCAATGGCTTAAATCTGAATTTCGTGCACCGAGATGTTAACGGCTCTATGATCCGAGAGACGTAGTTACATATTAGGCAAAATCGTGTGCTGCGAGATTCACGTTCCATAGTGCGTCGTAACGCTGCTTGTGCAGCATTAGTCATGCTATCTGCTTCATCAAGAATTATTATCTTATATGGAGGGCATGGTTTACCACTGCAATGTAAAAAGAAATTAGAGATGAGTTATTACAATGCTTTTTTGTTGGATTTTCGTTTGCCAAAAGAATACTTACTAAAATTTTATTAATTAATTGCCTCAGAATAGAATAGTTGTCATACGAAATACTGAAATAACATTACATTTCTTGGGAATGATATTCAAAAAATAAATCTAAGGAAAATGCATTGCATATTTCGATAGATGTATGCTTTATAAAGATAAAAAGTCAATACTTAAAACTTCCAAATATCCTCTCAAGCAAATTTTATGTCCCGTTGTTAATAAGGGCTGTTAAGAATTTTATAACAACTCCTGAGCTCAACTGGGGATATCTTTCCACTAAATTTAACAAATGCTATTTCAAAATATTTCTCAAACCTTTTACTAAATCATCATTGGCAATAGATATTTGTAACTATTCACAGTCTCTATGTTTGCTAATTGCTAGTACTTTGCAGTGTAAATTGTTGATTATATGAAAGAAAGATCTAGGTATGTGCTACACTCATCTCCAATAATGTCAAATTTACCCTATATTACAATATATATTACACTATATCAAATATGTAAAATTGGAGATGTAGAAAATTCTAATCTAGTCAGCAGACACAAATAATCAGTCTGGTAGTTCATTAATCTCAGAAACGTACATGAAGTTGAGACCAGGGGCTACAATTCATGGCCGAACGTATTGAACTTCTGTTAAATTGGTTTATAATACTTATTTTTATAAGGATTGTGTAATGTATGCTAAAATGGTTCAAATAATAATATGGATTTCAAATTCAAAGGTAGATGACATAGAATTAGTTTTTTCACTTACTCGGGTCTTGTGCCACTGGCTGTCAACTGTGCGAAAGTTTTAACTTTGTCTCTGATTACTTGGATGCCACGTTCATCAGAGGCATTTAATTCTAATATCCTATCTTTGTACATGTCCCCAAATAATTGTCTTGCAGCAGCTAATATTGTGCTGGTCTTTCCCGTCCCTGGTGGGCCATAAAACAACAGATTGGGGAAATCGCCACCAACTAGACATTGTTGTAAGACCTTGACTACTTCGCCTTGTTCAACAACATCCTCTACAGTTTTGGGTCTACTGTGGAATTGAGAAAAATGTGCTTAACGTGTCATAATGGAATTGTGACATTGGTCTACACTTTGAACCGCGGCATATTTAGAAACAATTATTTCAACCAATTGTGGCAGTCAAATTTGATAATCTAAGTATACAGCTAAAGTATTTACAGAGGTTCTTACAGTCAGGTCTCTTTTAGTGGGTAATTTATTATGGCGCAATGTCTAAATTAAGCATTTCATGCCAACTGAATGAACGTCTAACCCTTATCATATTGGCTTTTGAACACTACACATAATTTCACCATTTGACACTCTCAAAAAAAAAAATGAAAAGATTTAATAGATAAAGATAAAAGGTACTCAACATCAGTGCAGAAGCCAGATTTCAATCAAGCTGGTTCGATGAAAAATTCAAGTAAATATGATGTAGCTCTTTCAATTTTCCTTGCAAATTATTATGAAACTACATAATTAACCTCAATTTTGGTTTGCAAGATTGAAGAAATTCAAAACTTTCTATGATCCAATGTTTTAACATAATCAAGAATCAGCATAATATGTACCGCAGAGGACTTATATTCAAGAGAAGTTTGAAATATCTATGTATTATAATTATCTAACCAAACTGCTTCAGAAGCAAGTCTCCTCACGAAACTACGTGCTGAAGATTGGGATTTCAGACGTTTTTCTAGTATATTTGTTCAGTAACCAATCCTGAAATTTTTTGCATACGAAGTTGAAAAGTTCAAGTGCAACTCATTCAATAATAACACAGATATCACGTCGTGAAAGAACTCCTTTCAAAATATTTTTTTCGTACTCGACAAATACTCATTACCACGAATAAATAATATTACTTTAGACATACTATTTTTCAACCCATGGTGGTGAAGGTCCTTTACGCTTATCCTTCGAACTCGAACTTGAAGTAGGCTTTCTGTCACCGGGGCCGAGTTTACCTCTTTTCAAAAAACCATGCATTGTGTTCAAAATTATATCGCTTGAACGTTGACTTATAGAAAACCGGCCAATGTATTAACTTCGCGCGTTCATACGTCAGTAAAAAAATTCACGACATGCGCAAGATACGTTTTCCTATATTCATGATACTCGTGAGCATAGACTACAGGAATAACTAAAAACTGCCATAAGCAAAGGGATATCAAAGGGATATTACAAATAGAGACGCCAAGATGCGGCGATCAGCACAAGTAGAAAGTCGTGCTTGAGTCCCTATACAACAGGTCGTGCGAAGAGAAATAGTGAAAATCGATCAATTTTTATTTGCATACACACAAAACTGCTGACATTAATGTTACAATTTTTCATTAATAATTTTCCTCAATTTTATATATTGTTGTCAAATTTGGCTATTAACCCTAGAGGGGTAAGATAATTTTTTTTTATGTACCTCGTTAACGGGGGTAAAAAAATGTCCCAATCTTGTAAATTCCATCTTTCTGGTACAACATATCGTTAAGGGTCCTATACGGTCTCATTTTTTACAATTTTTAATAAAGAATCACGTAGGCCAAAAAATTTTTCGCTCAAGTTCCAAAAAAGTCCTCAAAATTGGTAAGCGAAACACGAAAACTTTAGCCGTTCTTTTGCGGTGAGAAATTTACATTTGCGCGACGTGCCCCCCCCCCCCCCCGCCCCCGTTTCCGGTAAGGCAAATACTAGAGAGTTTAATTTTCCAACAAACAAAATGCAATACATAACTAAATTAAGCAAATATGATAGGACGACTGAGTCATGAGATTCAATCAATCCAGCACTGGATGGCCTCTCGCATTTTCATATTTTCGTTACTAGAGGGCATTGCATGTGGTGTTCCGTCGAGTTATAGGAGATATTTTGTATGTTATGTTATGTTTTATACCTTGGCTGCACTTAGCAGTGAAAATGGTATTGCCGAACCTGCGGACAGGCCGACGGCCGGGTACTGGGTAGTTGTTAAAAATGGCCGACTTCTGAACTTTATTCCTGTATGTCTCCCCCATTACATTAAATAAAAATCAGCATTAATTATCAATTTTGTCAATTGACAACGTTGAGTAACATGCCGCGTGTCAAAGCCTCGCCGAAAAAATGCGTCAAAACGTCCAATACGCACCCGGCAGCCAACACTTGGGTGTTCCTTATGAAAGGTAAATAAAAAAAAAAGAGAATAAATAAATCAAACAACTGGCCAACTGTAGGCTAAAAATTAGCTGCAATCAATTTTTTCACCCGTTTCTTTTCCCAACACCATTATTCTCATGAATTTTTAGTCCTATGCTATTTCTTTTTATACCTGGATCAATACTATCATCGATCAAAGAACGATGCTGGTTGTTATTCTTTATGTAATTACAAAAGACTGCTACTGTCCTTCCACAATTGTTTGACCAGCATCAATTTACTGAACTTACACAAATTCCCTCCAGGAAAAATCTGAGATTACTTATTTTTTCAAATGTAAATGCCCTGTCGTCTAGTTTGTTATGTTTTGAAATGCAATTGAAAGTTCATAATTCGGCTAGAAAACTGGGGCATTGTATGAATTCGGTACCTACTAAAAAATTGTATGAATGAAAATTTTACATTTTCCCAATTCATTTTGTTGTGTCACTCTATTTCATTGATTTGTTTTTTCAGGTGATGGCTTAGAGAATACCGACGGTAGTTCTCCGGATGTAGTTAAACTCAGACACCCAGCCTCCAACCAACCGGCTATGTTTGTATTCAGCCCAGGTGATACCACCGTTCAAGAAGTTTTAACCTTTGACGAGAATAAAAGATCATGGTTCATAGACGACAATGTCAAGTCAGATGGAAAGATGCATTTGTCGACGCCAATTGATCCAATATTCTTGGTTTTACCATATCTAAGGAAGGTAAGTGTTCATGCCAATCATTATTTCATAATTCAAGACTAAACTATGTGATTAATAGGAATAGGTGGAACCTTACGATGAAACTTCACATCACAAATTGATGTACAATTTATATTTCATTTCAGTCACAACAAGTAATGCCTCTTGACCAAATTCTTCGTGATGAAGATTACCCAGGAACATCCCGCCTTGCACGATGTCAAAATCTAAAACTATCTTTGATCGCAGATCGTAAGGGGGACGAGGAACTGCAAGCTTTCAAGTTTAACGAAGACAAAGCAATGGTCTGGCTTCAAAAAAAAGTTGGGCGAGTCGCAGAAATACTTAGGCAGAAAGGTGTACACGTATCCCAAGGAGCTGTTAGTGCTACCTATGTTAAAAGCAACAAACACGAATCTGGCACAGAAGTTGGTGAGAATCTGGATAGGAATTCTCATTTTCTATTGATCAAATTATGGACTCGACATGCAATAACACATTTATATCCCGTGATATATAAATGTTTGATTTTACTAACTTAATCAATAATAACAGTCTCAATTTCTTTCAGAATATCTTAAGTATGCACATGGCATCGTTTCGGAATACCTTGCTGAAGACTTGTCTAAAAAACTAGCCCAACACTTAAGTCTGCCCGATGATCCAGAAAATAAAAAACGAAAGTCAAACAGTCCAAAGGAAAGTAGCGACGATAAGAAAGCTAAAAAAGACACACCAGAGTCAGAGTCTATCCCAAGAAATGGAGCACTAGACTTAACAAAACCTGAAAAGGTATGTACGTATGCTAAATTATAGAAAATTTGAAAATCTCGGGGATTTGTTTTCATATGACAACTTTTTAATAGATCTCACAGAATTAGGTGAAAAATTCATTGTGCAAGCTTTCTAGACACTTTGTTCTTTGCATATAAAAATTTTATATGCATTTAAAACAGAGAAACCTTTTTTCCATTAAACGAAAATTGAAGCCAATACAACCAATTCAAAACTACAACGATGTGACGTCACCCGTGCTAAGGTAAATTTATATATTACAGAATCAGTGAAACTCAATTGCTTGTAACATCCGCAATCATCTTTTTTGACAAAAAACAAAAAATTCCACCATATTGTTTTACATTTCTCTGCTTTATATTCATCTAAAAAATGTATTTTCTTTTTTCCATGCAAAGACCTAATTTCGTACGGCTTTCTAATGATATATCGGTTCATAGTTTATGATGTGACAAGCATGATGAACATTGCTGTCCCAGATTGAATATAAAATAAGTTTTCAATAAACCCAGAAAAAGTGACTTTTATAAGTGAAAATCATTCCTTGTTTGACAATTATTCTGAAGTATAAAGAACTGATTACAAACCCTGACAACATTTAGTTTTTGTAACCTCTCATGCAAAATTTATTTTGTAACTTAAAGACATAAGTGAGCGAACTTAGATTGTAGGGCTGGGGATCAGGTGGCAAATATCTTCGGATACACTAGCTGTGTAAAAAGTATCATGACATGATCATCAAGCAGTCGTTTGTATCATTAACGAAATTTATTTATTGATTTCTTAGACTCTAAACAGAGTTAACAATATCTATTTATGCATTGGAAAGGTTGCTTTAATTCAGGAAATTCTAACCAATTTGTTGAAACAGTATGAAAACTAGTTTTGTTCTCGTTAGCTGGCTTGTTGGAAAACTTGCATCTGAGATCTCATAACTCGTCAAATCTTGTCTTCATTATGTTTCACTGAGGCGACTTGTTTCTTCAGGGGAGGGCATTATCTCACTCAACAATCGATGTTCATAATAAAACAGATTTCAATAACTTTCAGTATTTGTCAAAGATATACATCTTGTATGACAGTAAAAAATTACATTTTCGTAATGAACCTTGAATGAAGAGCAGGAATATTCCAATCCTAAACCATATAAAATTATTTCATAACTGTCTTTATTTTGATAATCATAGCAAATGTTTTTCCTGTTTTCCCTGTACTCTGAATATACATATACTCGTTATAACAAAAAATATACATTTTATACCAGCAATTTAAAGTCAACTTTTCCTTCATTGAAATGCATTGCCAATTGAAATATTATACTTCCACATTAGTAAGCTCAATGGATAATAAATTATGAACACTTACTGGTCAAATGCTTGATGAATTCCTAAAACAAACGTAGGCCTTAGCACTTGTGAAGTAGGAATCAAACAAATGACTCGATCGGGTAGTCTTATATTAATTTTGGTTAGGAAATATAGTTTCGCTATAAATTTACATGAAATGAGCTCACAGTGACAGTGAATTAAAATGTATCAGTTACCAGAGCTAAGTGTCAGATTATTTTAAAAATATCTTTTCAAATATTGTAGCCCCAAAAACCTCTGACCATTTCGAAGAAAGAGATGTCCAGACAGAAGGCAGCAGCTGGTTCAAAGAATATTTCGAGTTTTTTTAAGAAGAAATGAGCGGTGACCAAGTCAACGAATCAATCAATCGCCAGTTGGTTTTCCAAATTTATAAGAGATCTTCAAAATATTCTGAGAAGTCTCTGCGTTCCTATTGGTGTTAAACTTTAGATTTGAATTGGTAAAAATATCTGAAGGAAACTTGAAGGTTAAGCAATGTTCAATTATCTACTTACATTGTTGGAAAAATAGCCCAGAAAACCCCGCAATTGTTAATCTAGAATGGTAATCAATCATCACAATGGATTCATAATATATAATTTGATCTCACCTGTCAAACGTAATTCAAAATCTGCGTCAGTTAACTGTTGCTCAAAAGATTTCAACGAAAATTAGTCATTTATTCCATTAAATGCGTAAGTAAGATTTATTTTATATTAACACATTTCACGATTATCGAATTATATTTTATTATTACTCTTACATAGAGTTTGATTCCTTCGATTTTCTTTTCCTGATACAAAAGTATTCAACATTTGGGATGAATTTCGAATTAATTAAAAATAAAAGATTCAAGACTTAGGGTGTTGATCTGCGAAGATTAATACATCAAGTGAAAAGTAAACACTCGACGTTTTTTGAAGACATTTATCCTGTACTGTTGCAATGTTTAACTTAGAATACGTTAGATATAAAATTCTAGTATTACGCATTTTACGCAATAAGGAGCTAACAAACGAATCCTACAATTGAAACTTGTGTAATACTTAAAATAGAAAAAGAAAAAAAGCGAGTGTTTTTTTGTCTCATATATTTTGTAATATTATAGCCTTTTCATTATTGGTTGGTTAGCTCCTTTTTGCTTCCTATAATATCCTTTATTTTAAAAGACTGTCCGAAAAAGCAATAATTTTTTTCGTAACCAATATTTAAAATTGTCAGAAAATTTCTTCCTCACTAATTGTAATTTTTCAAAGCCAAAGTTGCAAAAGTCATATTAGGGTAATATTGAAATGTTATAATAATCTAGAATATAGCATATTTTACGATTATCATGCAGTTCTATTGAAAAACTCGCAGCTATGTTACACGCAGGAAATCCAAATCAAGAATCGACTTTTGCTACTTTAAATTGAAGTCATTCATCTGGATATCTGAACTGTGTTATATCCAGTATTTATTGCATATTTTTATGATTTCTATTTGTGAATTCGTATCTAGAGTCATGCACTTCATTTTTATTTTCTCAAATACTTGAAAACAGCTACCTTCAATGCTAATTGTCATTTACTGTGGATTTGCATCCTATTAACAATGACATGTGTTTGAGTTCCACCTGATGCATGAAGGATATTAATGTAAATATATGATTGTTTTTAAATTATGTAAACGATATCTGATGGTTACTGTAATTTGAAACAGAAAACCGCTGACACTGAGGTACAGCATATTTGATATCTGTATATGTGGAGTCACATAAATTATCCCATGTGTTTAGTTTGAACAGTATACGAATATTTTGTACTTTATTTTATATATTGCGTCGAATCGACTTTCCCGTTTTGTCATTTTAATGAAAACTACAATTTTATATTTGTCGTACTTAATTAGTGATGAATATTATTGATGATTAGTTGGAGGTGTCGATTGTGATAGCTCTATGAAAAGTTTCGAATTAGAAGTATGTATGAGTCGAAAAGAGTGTATGAGGATAAGTGATAAGTATTTGTTTTTGTCCTGGCTGTACGATGAAATATTATGTCAATATTGTAGATGTAATATAATAATATACATTCAGAAACAGCTATGCTGTATCCCTATCTCTGTCCATGAAAAGCTCATTTACTTTCAAGAAGAACACGTCAAACATATAAAATATGGTTGAAATTATGACTGAATATCTTGTAATCTGACTAAAAAACACATAAAGAAACTTCAGTGACTTGACTCAAATTAATCGATACATTCTTGATCAACATACACGGTTTTTATTTCATGTTAGATATTTTATTAAATATTTATTTAAATTAATCGACACATTCTTGATCAAGATACACGGTTTTTATTTTATGTTAGACATTTTATTAAATATTTACACGTTACAAACAATGAATTACAGGCGTAATTACTTTAATATCATCTCATCTTGAGCCAATTCCGAGAATAGCCTCTCATGTAATCGACATAGGTTCACTCTTCGGCTCTGTAGCTTCAATATCCCTGCATTTGGCATGTTGCAGTTCTCTCCGTACTTCACCAGTAATCGAGTGATGTGATTGTTTCTTCAATAATTCCAGCAGAGCATCCCTCTGTTCCGAACTGACATCACTTTTGTAACGCTGAACAAAAGTTAAAAGTGCTTGATGCCACAGAACAGGCAAGTCTCTTGAGTCTGTGCTAAATCTGAAATTTTATAAGTAACATTTACATTGTTAATCGATTGATTACTGTTACCTTTACATTGGATGTGTTACATATCATTAGTGTCCGAGAATCGTGATCGGGAGCCACACCATTAAAAGTGTAATTTTGACTGATCAAAATAACTAATAAGAATTAGTTATCGCATGTTCATTACACATAGAGAATCAATTTACTTTCCAGACTGACTGATGCAGTTACAAACCAAAAGTGATATTCTACAAGTTTTCATTTCAACCAAAAACACAGAAATTAGAATTGATTATTATTCTCTATATCTATTTCACTGAATTGTCAAATCCGAAAAATAATGGTATATTCTTGTAACAAGAAGAACTAATTATAAATACTAAATTACAAACCTCAGAAAATGAAATACAACAGCATCCACGACGCGATATGGAAGGGCATATTTTTTGTCCAAAAATATTCTCAAAAAAACGCTATTGGCACCCGTGTAATCCATTTCTGCAATTTTTAAAATTGCTGCAGACGAATGTAAAATTGGAATAGAATTTTTGGCAATCACCGAACCAATTATGGTAGCTTCCCTCAGTGTACAAGAACCAGATTCTAAAAGTGGTAATAGTATGCCCTTCATAAAACCACCAGGCTTGAATAAAGCTTTTCTCAATGCTTGATATAGGTGGAAATTCAGCCTTTTATATTCGGCAAGGTCATCCCTGACACGAGGTAATAAAACAAGGTTGAAAAATCTTTGTGCCATTTTCTCTTTCAAATTGGATGCAAAAATTCTAGTTGCCTGATACATGGCAGCAGCAGACCATTTAGGAGGATCTGTAATGTACAATATCTGCTCCCAATTCTTCAAATTTGGCACAATTTTGAAAGCTTTTGGTAATTTTCCACTGCGGTATTTAGCCAGCACATCCCTAACTCCTTCATACATTTGTCGAACCCTTGGATCAAGTTCCTGCATCTGAATGGAACCAGCATCAGAGAATTGTGTATGAATTTCAGTCTTTTTCTCAGTCAACTTGTCCATTATGATATCAGCTAGAGTTCGCATCGGCGCTTTATCTCTGTTCATAAACATTTCCAAAGCCTGTTCATCCTCTTCATTAATTTCTATGTTGTCGTAAAAGTGATTTCCTGTTTCATCTTCACTCGATTCTGCTTCCCCCTCGCTATCATCATTGCCAAGTTTAGTAACAGGTTTTTTTGGAGACTTCGAAGGTCTTTCCATTTCACCCTCCTCCTCCTCCATTTCCATTTGTTGACGCCTGGCTTGTGATAAAATCTTTTGTGAAAGACCAGAGTCGACAAACTGAAATATTCATTTTACTTTAATAACCACTCATTGTCAGGTGAAAATCGTGGTTAAAACAGATACGCATAAAAATCGCCCGAAGTAAATATTTTGAAAATTGAATGATTTTATCTCATGCAATTGCCACAAACATCATGAATGCCTCTTGAAACAGACACTTCCAAGCAACGTGGTCACCACCTATGCGGACACAGGTACAATTTTTAATCGAGCCAGGCCTAGTGTAACAGACAGATCATGCTGGCAAAAACTTGTAAATGGGTTGGCACAGGCTAAAACCACATGGATTGGAGGGGTCCATTTTAAAACACATTGCTGGCATATTAAGTAGAATGAAATGTTAATATTTTGTTGAATCTTAAGAAACCACAATTTGCAGGGTTTTTGTATAGATTATTGAGGTGATACTTTTTAAAGCCACACAGCAAGTTTTTATTTTTCATACTGTTATGTTTTTATTGCACTAGCATCTATCAAGATGTGCACGCAAGGTTGAAAATTAATCAAACAAAATGTCTAAAATTATAACAAAAATTATGCTGTAGAGCTTAAAGATAATTCTTCAATGGGAGATATATTGAATGAAAATGTCAAGAAAACGTTAGATATTTTCAACAAAATTTTTTATGAGGCTGAGGATCGTAATGTTTATGTTACGATGTGTTTATAAAGGCTAAGCCATTGCAGTAAAACATCTTTTATCCGAACTAATTGGGACCGAGCCTAGTTCAGTTAATCAAAAGTTCGAATAACTGGAATGCAATTTTCATCTCAAGATATGATAACATATACAACACAAATTTGAATCTATAAACAGTTTATATTAAATCTCTTTCAAACACCGAACGCTTATTTTATCGGTAGAAGTAATATTACAAGTGGAATAGCGCCGAAAAACGAAAAATCTGCTCAAGTATGTTCAAACATGCGAGGTTCTCATCAAACGGCAGAGAACAACAATGTATATTTTGTGCTAACAATGTTTTTTTGAGTCAATGTTCGGATAATTGAGAGTTTGAAGACCTAAGGTTCAGATAATTGAGATTCTACAGTATTTAGCAATTTTATAGGATCCTTTCAAATGTAGCAAACAATAACAGAACATGCATTCTAAGATATTATTGCAAAGCTGCTTAGACAATGCGGAGAATATATTCATGATCTGTAATTGGTGTAAAATTATTAAACAGTAACAAAAATATAATAATTTGACATTGGTGACATTGACTAAATGGAACATTGAGCAACTAATTATTAACTAGCAACCATAGGATTACCTAAGAGTTGATGTTTCAAAAATTGAGAATGTTTTGCTTCATTACGGTTTACATAATTTGAGATATAAATTCTAAAGTCCGGAAATGTTTTGTAAAATTGCGTCATTAAATTAACGTGACGAACTTCGACCTCATGAAAAACTGGGATAATTTTTGTTCGACTCAATTTCAGAGACTGATATTATGAAAAAACCACTTTTATTTGTGATGAATTACACATACTTCTTCATCTTCATCTTGTCGATGCCTAATTTTTGTCCTGTTCTTCGGCTTAACCACTTTTTCGCTGTTTATCAGTTCTGCTAAGCCAATTTTAACATCCTGACGATCTCGCTTCGAAACCTTTATTTTCTTCGCTTTACCCATTTCACAATGATTATTTTAATTTATTGTCAATGATGAATCGAGAAGTAATCACAGCACGTGGAATAGTGGCTAGAATCACATACATAACCAACACTGAAGCATATGTTCTTAGGGGCGAGGAGTCACCTTAGAGCATGTACTACTGGAGATAGCTTCGCGTGTACAGAAAGTGTAGCGGAGGAGTGACAGAGAGAGGTATATGTCGGCTATCATCTCTGTAACCACCCTCTTAGTATATATGCTCTAACAAGGGAACGCTACACTAATGACATTTTTCATATTTTTCATACTTATGATACTGAGCGGTGAGGACTTGAATAACAATTCCCCAAAGACGTTCGATTTCAAAGTCTATAGTTTTTGAGAAAATCAATTTCGAAATACTACGAGCGTGTTATATACACTAAACGGTCACCATCCGACAACGCAGTCCGTGGCGCACCGGGTAGCGCGCTAGAGCGATATCCGATGTGGCTAACTATATATTTTACTTTTATTAATTTTTCCTTTTCTTTTATACGTTTGCCCACATCATTTACGTGTGGACTTGATTAAATTTATGCTGATTAACAGATACTTCGTAATTTACAATGATAAACGTGGATCCTGCTTTCGCTTACCTGTCGCTTGAAAAGTCGGGCTCACAATTGAAAATGGTAATTCTTAACTAATAATATTTGTGATAGATTTAATTTTTGCACAAAACCTGCCAGCCTTCCCAGTTATTGACCCTGGCCCAATTATTTACCTTTTTTGGTTGCATATGCTTAATCCTCAGTTATAAAATTATTAAAAATAAATTTGTAGTGTCTAACCTTCTAGGAATTGGTTTTAGTCATCGAGAAATTTGCAATGTGTGCCTTCAATTTATAATTTAGAAGAATAAATGGATGAATCATTGGGTCTAGACGTGTCGATAATTGGTACACTTACCTTAGTCAATAAATCATCTTAGTAAAGCTAGTTTTCATATATGCCATAGATCTTACCCTAGTAGTAAACGAAATCACCTTCAGCTGGTATGTTAGCGATTGATATGGCGATCTAATATAAACGACCTTTTCAAAATTATATGACATGGTGAGCGTAGAAATTCTGTCGCCATGCATATGTGCAGTATAGTGAACGTTATTTAGACGCTGCGCGCCATTATTTTTGTACTGTGGGGTAGTCTCCGCACCACGCGTGCCAGACGGGGGAGAGTGGGGGAAGTAAGCGAGTAGCGCGCATGCGCAGAACCAGAAGCGCAAAGCGAGCGAGTAGCGTGCCTGAGTGGGAGGTGACGGTAGTCCGGTTTCAGCGCTCACGGATAAAGGTTTGCTCCGAGTTTAAGTAGCGCTTCCTTGCTTTATTCGCATACTTACAATAAAGTGAAAATTTCGACAGCAAATACTGTAGAAGCATTTTGCTGCCCATGAAAATCCGACCCGTGTTGGTGGGTCGTAAAAAAACTACTAGGGATATCGAAGGGGTCAGTGTCTAAGTATTTGTACTTCTGGAGCTGAACAGTCGGAACGTTATTTGTGACTTAGTGAACTGCTACAGTCGATGATCTATACGATTGTGTTTACTTTATGATTGCCATTGTGTTTACAAAAAATTCCGAACAAATGTGCATAAGGACGAGTTTTAAATGAACGAACATTCACATTTTATCGTCACATAGTTTAGTGATTTCGAAGATTTCAATCTTGTATTACTCTTGTGTATAAAATGTCAACAATGATTGAAAGTTGAGTAACACAGTCGCAAATTTAAATCCTCTCCGGTACATAGAATGGTAGCATTCTAAGATCCGAATTTCGGTCTTGGCTATTCTGTGAGAAGAAAAACAATAAGCAGAAATTGCTTTAATGCTGTAAATACTTGAACTGAATAGTTCAACAATTGTTGGTAAAAAATGGCTCTACATAGTGTTCCACCAAAGCGAAAAGAAATTTACAAATATGAAGCACCGTGGCCACTTTACAGTATGAACTGGTCGGTGCGCCCCGACAAAAGATTTCGTCTAGCATTAGGCAGCTTCGTTGAAGAATATAACAACAAAGTACAGATTGTTTCGCTCGATGAGGAAACTTCCGAGTTTACTGCCAAAAGTACCTTCGATCATCCCTATCCAACGACCAAAATAATGTGGATACCTGACGCCAAGTGTACGTAGCTCACTTATACCAACTGTATCCTCAAAAAGTAAAACAACGAGCTCACTTTATTGTATAATACTGTTGAAAGTAAATAACTCAGTTTAAAGCTGAACAAACTGGTCATCTTTTGTTTTTCATTGATGTAATCTTCTAGAATTTTTTCAAGAATTATTGATTACATGTGATCATTATGTTGAAAACAGCATGTCATTATCACAGTCAGAGTTCGATACAAAACTTGTTTTATTTGAATTCGCTTTTTTTTTTGGTTTGAATTATCGCCAACAGTTTATTAACCTCTTATGTCAATGCTCAGAGGCATTAAGTTCTTTTGGTATTTTCTGCTTGGTCGAAACCATGTTTTTGAATGAGATAGTTTTTTGTATGCAAGTTTGAGTCAATCTGTAGTGTGCTATCTTCGGCGAAATTAATAAATATCGTTAATAGTACCATAACTAATCTTAAATACTTATATCAATAAACAATTGCAAGCATGAGTGCAGCTTTGTAAATCTAAGACTTTCACAGTTAGATCTAGTCTACAATTTGTATTAAACTCACATTTATATGTTCCATTGTTTATGAATTTGTATGTTACGGGAACCATTTACATCACTGCTATAAACTTTAACCTCAAAGCTCAGCCTTATGTTAAATAGACAATAAATTGTGGCATCGATTACTGTAACTAACCACACCTGTTAAATTTGCTGCCTCATCAAGAATCGTTTCTTTGCAATGAATCTTGAATGATTTCATGCACAATAAGTTGATAAAACCTGTGGCCGATTTCAATCGTATAAATCAATAACTTCATAGGTATATTAAATATAACACACATTTTGTTGCAGCTCTGTTTCCTGATTTGCTGGCCACATCTGGGGATTACCTGCGGGTTTGGCGTGCAATAGACGCAGAAACACGACTGGAGTGTGTACTGAATAATAACAAAAATTCGGATTTTTGTGCACCCCTCACATCATTCGACTGGAATGAAGTGGATCCAAATTTAGTTGGAACATCAAGTATTGATACAACTTGCACAATATGGGGCTTAGAAACTGGGCAGGTAGTTGGGAGAATTAGTGTGGTCGCTGGTCACGTTAAAACACAATTGATTGCTCATGACAAGGAGGTCTATGATATTGCATTCAGTCGAGCAGGCGGAGGAAGAGATATGTTTGCATCGGTAGGAGCTGACGGGTCTGTGAGAATGTTTGATTTGCGCCACTTGGAACATTCTACAATTATATATGAAGATCCTCAGCATACGCCACTGTTGCGCCTTGCCTGGAACAAACAAGATCCAAATTATTTAGCCACCGTTGCCATGGATGCGTGCGAAGTAATTATTTTGGATGTTCGAGTCCCTTGCACACCAGTCGCTAGGCTAAATAACCACAGGTACATATGACACAATAGTTCTTACTTGCCTTCATCACACTATCGAATTTTCAATGATGTCATTTTTCAAATGTAGCTTCAAATTGTTTTAAAAGTTTTCTCGTTTTGGGAAATTATTTCTTGGAAGAAACATTGTTCCAAGGAAAATAAGCCGCAATGCTCCACTATCAATATTACATATAGCGTGAATTTTATAGCACAGTCCCATCAAAGAAGTTGTAGGTACTCTTGCTCACATTCAATCTAAGACCATTTAAGATAAGTTAGTCAAGTTTAAGAAAATTATATTTACAAATACAGTCATTTTCCTAGAAATGCAAAAAGAAATAGAGCCTGAAATTACGAACAGAAACTTCAACACCGTTTTTTTTTTATTTCAAGATACTTCAAACGGTGACAATTTCAATAGATTCGTTCAATTTGTAACGTTCACGCTGACTTGTTTTGTTTGGAAAACTGTTTCTTACATTTTCTTGAAAATATATTTTTTTTCATCCAATAGTTGAATCAATCTGCTATTTATTGGTCAAAATGGACAACAGAGCAATCTTAAAAAATTACATATTGAACGATACCAACTTGATAAATCAAATAGTCATGTTGAATATATTATGTTGTTATATTAATGTCAACAGTTCACTCGCGATCATTTTTCCTATTTTTATTGGGTATATTATCCGAATGACAATAAATTTGATCAAAAAGTATTTCCTGATCACCAAGTTTTCGAAAGTACAACATTATTGAAAGTATCCATATTAGAATCACGTATAGAATAAACAATTTCACTCCAAAGTTATGGATCATGATATCTACTATATATGTACATAGATAATCTATAGATAATAATTATATTTTCGATTTGTTTATTATAACAGAGCGAGCGTAAATGGAATAGCTTGGGCGCCGCATTCAAGTTGTCATATCTGTACGGCTGGTGATGATCACCAAGCACTAATTTGGGACATTCAGCAGATGCCAAGAGCCATAGAAGATCCAATTCTTGCGTACACAGCTGCAGAAGGTGAAGTTAATCAGATCCAATGGGGTGCAACACAACCGGATTGGATTGCAATCTGTTACAATAAGTCTGCTGAAATCCTACGAGTCTAGGTAATATCTGCTACGTTATTTGTTTTAAAATAAAATTGAGGTTGCACATACAAATAAACATGGAATTATACGGAAATAAAATCTCGAACACGTAACTTTTATTTAAGAAAAAAGAAATAATTATCCATATCTTTCAAGGCACCTTAAACAATGGAGAACATGTAGTCAATATTCTAGAACTCATATTTCAAACTCCTTCCGTTTTTTTATGTAGATTTCTTTACCGAAAAATTCGTACAGCTAATAATAATCTATGATCAGACACAGAGTGGCTACAGTATGGAGAATGTAGATCAGATCAAATTATCCGAAAACCATAGTTTATTGATAAAATAAAAAGAATGTCTGCATCAGTCAGGGACAACACTTCCTTTAATTTATAAAGGAAAAACCTACATAAAGGCCTCCTATTCATTGCATAATATTGCACAAAAATCTGTGTTAATTTGAAGAACATAGTTGAAACCAAAAGTTCATTACAATGAAAACATTTCAATGTTGTTTCCATTTCTCTATATTGTTTTTAATAATGGTTATCCATTTTATAAGTGGGTTCGCAAAAAAGAACAGATCATTTGCAATATTTTTTTTTATATATACTGCATTTATTAAAGCCGAATGAAATCCCTCCTCATTCGTCATATCTGATAAAATCAACAAGTCCGGTTTCTGTGTGTATATTATTTTATTTAGCTGTATTGAGTGATAGGGTTATAAACGCTTGGAACACCAGATAAACGTTTCCTGCACGAAAATTATTCCTAATGAAACTTTTACGAGCCTTTCTTTCAAACTTATTGTGAAGACAGATTTTTATGCATTAAAAATGACTTGAAATTTTACTGAACATCGACTTGGAATATCTGGAAAAATCCTACAATTTGGTAATCCACACTCTGTATCACAGACCACCTGTAACAGTATCCTTTCTTTTTATATCTCAACCTAATCGTCATAATAAATGCAAAATAATATGATGCTAATTTGGGATATTCATTATTACAGTCTTGTGATACTTTTATATCAATCAAATTATCTTTTTGTACGTAAGTATCTTTCGCCGATGTAGCTTTCAAAAATTCGTTATAGCATGATTAATTCTATTTTGTTTGTTTCAGTGGGTATAATGGTCTAGAGTTTTATTCAAATTTTATTGCAAAAAATATTCTGTTTAAATTCGTTGCTTCTTTTGTGCATGAAGTGTACGACCAAATTTTCGGCTTTCTAGCTGTTTAACGAATTCTTAACGAATTATCAACGTTGAATTGACTATATAATTTGTACATGCTATATTTAATAATTAACAGATATGAATCCCTGCACAGCAACAGTATAGTATAGTTGATATGGATTTCAATTGAGCGCTTTTGAAAGTAGATTTGAGTTTGAGGCTGTTTCATCTTATGGTAATTTATGGGGTTTATTTAATATTTTATCACCTGTAATCCAGGTACAATAGTTTGGTAAACTGGTTTCTAATTTTTTTTCGTGCAGGCAATTAGCAGCAGTTAATCAATAATCGAATTATTTATTACATAAAAATCGAAAATCCTTCTGATTTTATTAGCGTCAGTTTTCGGTATGATTAAATTTTATGTCTCATACGAAATATAAAATATTCTGTTACAAAATTTTTATAGTTTACCGTACTGTTATTTTTAAATAATTACATCAGAAAGAACGATTGTCAGAGAACATCAAAAGGGACTCAAAAAAGACATTTGAATATATAATAGTTCAACGGTATCGACGGTCGAAAATCAACACATAACTTTTAAGAGCTGAAACTATGGAATGTTCAGAATATTTATCATCCTGATGAGGCAGTGTGCTTGGTAGTGTAGTAAGTCGAGTAATTTTCGTTTCTAATTTCCATCACTCTTAGCGTGGATCGAGATATGAAAGTGTATGAAGTTTCGTACCGTTACCTAGAAAATATTCTTCTAACTTGTCATTGAAATTTTAGTTATTCTATATGTTATTCACAAGTTATTCTTATGAAGGAAAAGCAGTAGCGATCCAAAATTGGATGAACTTTAAGTAAGTTACAGACAAATAGGAATTTTTACCCCAGGTTCGTAAAATGTTTCCAATGCAAGTGTGACCCCTATACAAAGTTGGCTGTCCTCTATTGTATACCTATGAATTCGTATACCTATGAGTAAGATTTAAGTTAAATACAATAGCTGATGATCTACAGAATAATTTTAAACGATTGAATTAATTTCTTATTTATTGTTCATTCCAAATTATGCATATGCAAGTGAGATATATTTTCTTTGCTTTGAATTTGAAACTAAAATTGTCACGAGACAATTATAGATGTACATCAGATCTATGGACTCAGCAGAGTGCGTTATTGCATATATTCAGGGTCGTTTTAACGTATCAGAGGCATTACATGCTATCTCAAAATATATTCGGAACAAATGCTGTCTCAGAATGCTACTGGAAAAGATAGTATCTTCAATTTCGCGTAGAAGCGATGCTATCTTAGAATGGGATTGGAAAGGACGTCTTAAATTTTGACTGAAACAGACGCTATATCAAATTATGAATGCAAAAGACGCTATCTCAAATTGTGACTGGCAAAGACGCTACGTCAAAATATGTTTGAAACGATGCTATCACAGCGAACTGAATGTTAATTAAAAATCTTGTGAAATTTGATTTGTCTGCTGATCTCATACCTTATTCTATGAGGTATGGGATGATGATCTACAAAATATTTGCGCCATAACTCAACTGGCTTTTGACAAAGAAATTATTCTTTATTTCTACGTATACCAGTTTGACCTTAGATCAATTGTCTTTTGAAACTATAGGTAACTCTTGAAAAGAAAAAAAAAAAAAAAAATAGAAAAAGTATTTTTACTGAAAGAAATGCAAATCTTGAAGGGACGAAATAAATGTAAGCTTTCGTTTTCCGGAATCTAGAGACGCGTGGTTTGTTATTCAATAAGTTAATTTTTCAGGGTTTAAAACTATCCGCATGGAATAAAATGACGCTTTTTCTCAGAAAATTAGAGATTTTCCTAATGCAAATTCCGGTGTTCTTTAGAAGAAATGAAAATCATGAAAAAAGTCGAAGATATTCTTCAAGATGTATCAGAACATCTTAGTTCAAAGTTCTAATCGTAAAATTAACTTGATCTCGTTTAAATTGATAACAATGATTATCACTAGTATTTACACCAAAATGTTGACATTATTTTTTTTCCGTTTTGAGAATACAAATTTGGGTAACTAACGATGCTCATGCATTAAAAATACTCATCATCAAACTGTTATTTTCGTGGTGGGTGCGCATAAAATCGAGATTTCCTGACGAGTGTTAAGAACCTCAGACGAATCAAATACTATTTTTCGTGCTAGTTCCTGTCAAAAACTACAAATTAGTCGAGTGGTTGACGGAGGTAGCGCAGAATGCACGTTACGATACGAGTGCGCGAAGTATGTCATTTTTGCACGAGTGTAGTTTGTCTGCCGAGCGAGACGAGCGTGACACACGTGCACGCGTATCGTATTATATTTTTTATAACACCTGTAAACGCGAGGTGGCCGATTCCCCAACATTTCGCGAACTGTTGGGTAATGAACGGTACCTAACAGAAAATTGTATCGTAATGAACGTTACCCAACAATTTTCAACATTACCTAACGGTTTTCGAAGTGTAGGGGAAGTAGAACTTCCCACGCAGGTGTTAAAAAAAAAACAAATTTAAGGATATACTTGGTCTTTAATGCATATGCCGTTTGTGTTGTCCAAGTGGATCCAAAAAATGCTTCGGATCACCTTTATTTAAGACTATCTAATGTTTTCACGATTGTAAGAACATAAAGTAATTTCAGCTTGGACCTAAGACACCTGAAAACTTAACAAAAATATGAATTATCGTAGATTCGAATCAAGGCAAAGTTTTACCGTATATGCAAGTTTTTTTAATTGATATTGACCGCACTGTAGTGCTGCCGACTTTATTTGCGGAAAGAATCAATTTACTCTTGCGGTAGCATCTTTTTCAAATATATTTTGGAACAGCATTTTCCTAATCGTAATTCGAGACAGCATCTTCTGTTATACCTGTGATACGTCGGTTTATATTTCGTTAAAAGTGAACTTTAGTTGTTAATTTTCTATACTTGTATCTTCATATTAGAGCATAATCTCTAGGTCAAACCATTTTATTTATAAATAGATGATAGAAGTGATGAGATAATCATTATAAGCACTATTACATAGATACCGAATTGATTTAATTGAAAACACCAGTAGTTTAATTTGATAATAAATTTCAATGATAAAAGTTACCAAGAGCAAGATGACACTCGTTTTAAGTATCTGTCATTTATACTGGGATTTAATGACTGCCATATCATTCAATCCTTATATCCTAGACATTGTTGTTTTCAATTGATGAATTCAGAAAATTATATGTATTTAATAAAGTTTTGTATACCAATAATCGTGCAATATCATTCTTAACATATAAGGGGTGTGTTTTATTTGCCGTCTTTCGAAAACTGAAGAACTGAGAACTATGATCGGTCAATTGGTAAATAAAACCTACCCATTGTTGAAGTCTCAACACAAAAAACGGTCACCCTAGGAGAACACGCTTTCTTTTTCGAATGATTGTGATACTTGATCACCGTGAGCTTACGCAATTTTCGATTAGCCCTAGTTAAGAGACAAACTGTCCAAATCTGTAGGCAAATTCTGAAATGTATATCAAACATGGAAGAATATTTTTCAATTATAAGAAGTTAACAGAAATTTTTGTTTCCAAAAATCACAACTGTTTGAATGTTTATAATTTTATGCTAAAAATTTGGATAGAAGATATGATATGTTAAAATCATCAATGTCGATCATGGAGATCCGGTGTTTTCGAGAAAAATACTTTTAAAAGTTTTACGAGCACTCAGCGCGCGTTCGGAGGCACTGTGGCAAAATCGAGAATTGAACCTTTAAAAAAAAGTTTTTCACTATACCACCTACTGGATATTGTTTTCAGGCCCTAAAATATTTTCAAAATCCTAGAGTGCTGTTACTCCTTAATGTACATTGCCAATATCAATGTATCAAAGTTATATTGTGTTGTTCTCCGAGGTTTGAATGACTACATTTTTTTTATTTCAAATTCATATCATTCGAAATATATAAATTTTGATTTAAATGAGCAAATTCAAATGAAATTCCTGTTCAAAATGCATGATATTTGTAGCGAAGTTCCTTTTTACGAGGCAAATTTTTGGAGAAGTTTCAAAGTTATAATTTTGATTTTCTTTTTTTACTGAACTGCAAACGCGTAATGAGTAGAAGCAAAGAATTTGAGGTAAAATTTTAGTTTGAACAACAACTGGATACCTTACGATTAGTTTTTTTTATTCTTATAAAGATATGTAAGTTCTTATACCCATATTCGACAATAACAATTCAATACACTCTTAAACATAATTACGTTATTTACTCCCACATTGGGCCTGAAGCATTTTACGTAATTTCTGTGTAACGTATATTATCCATATATATTCAAATGAATTGAATATAGTGAAAGGGAAAGGGACAGGAATAAAATTTACAACACATTAGAAAAAGCAGTGATTATATTTTCAAGTGAAGTCGCCCATGATTTAATCTATTTTATGAAAATAAAAGTGTCATATTTACATCAATGAAATTATTGCTACATGATTATAAATTAAAGATGTCAGTCTGATAGGATAGTTTAGGCATAGGGTGACGTCGCAACACCTAACGATTTCTTCCTCCATAAATTTGTTATATATAATCAGCACAACGTGAACATTAATTATTAATCTAGTCACTCACAAGGCATACTGAGTAAATCTCTGAAATAGGCTGATTTTCGAACTTTTTGGTTTTGAAAAAATCGTGACGTCACATTCGTCCTATTTGTAGTAAATAATTATAGAAATGGTAGCAGTGGTAATTATTACATAGAATAATTTCATTCACTTTGAAGGTCTACAAACTTTGAGTAGGTATCATTAGTTCAGTAAATACCACTTACTCTGATGCAGAGTAGTTTTTGTATAATATTTAAATTCGATAAAATAACTTATGACATTATTGTACACATATGATTCTTTATCTTGAAACATCATATGAGATTGTATCAAGCTCGTGACATTTCAATCGTAGTATGGTATTTAGATACGTACATGCAGTTGTGTAAGGTTTAAACGCGTACACGTGAAGTACAGATTCGAGTTAACAATCGTTCCGTTAACTATTAACGGTATGAATTTATTGTAGGCGGAAATGCGGTTATTTTACCGAACTGCTAGCAGCAAATTGCACGAATTGCAAAAATCTAACCAGTCTATACTGCATTGTACTTCGCGGATAACGCCGCATTCATGAAAACGCAAACACACATATCAGTCAGGTATTGGCAAGTATATCGTAATGTTTGATAACCTTTGGTATAGACTTTAGTGTATCCGGGATTCCGGGATGGATTACCCCTTATTGTAGAAGAAGCAACACCTTGATCCATCAAGTGTCGAAAATTCGATTAATAGTGACTTGAAAAATGAAAATTACGTGAAACGGTGTGCTGCGTTACAGTCACGTCAATTTAAATTTGCTGGCTTATTTTTCGGATTTCTCACAGGTACGACATGTTTTCAAAAGCACGTTGCGTCTGCCCCTATGTAGGAATAATCTAAGATTCTGAGATTATTGGACTGTGAAGAGGGCGTCTTATCTTGGCCTTAGTGCGACATATTTCGATATTTAAATAAACTAATATACTTTTCCAAACAACAATCACGCCCCCTCTTTACAGTTCTATACGTTACAACTATGCTGTAATCAGTCTTTGCTGTTACAGGGTGAAATATAAATGATGTCAGTTATTAATTTACCAGAGCCTATGCATCGTTGTTAGTACAATTCTAGGTGTAAAGCCGAACATAAGTACCGAAAAAAATTTGTATCATGTAAAAATAATGCCAGGAGTTATATTCCTTTTATTGAATAACCACTAATTGCAGAAATGCATTTTTTGGCGTTATTATCATGTAACGGAGAAAAAATTTATTGGATATTTTTGTTTCCCGTTGCACGTGAAATTGCGCTATATGTGGCAGTTTCGCGTCAGTGGTGCGTAGGCTCTGATAATAGTAAAAATAAATGACATTGTTCCTCGATTAGTAAAGACTGACTGTAGTTGCATGATCTCAATGGGTTAGTTTTCATGAACGAGCGTTGTAACTGAGAAAGATGAATATGCCCCTGTATGCTTCGGTATGAGACACCTCCTTTGGAAAATTAGAGTATCCTAAAGACGGATGGTATGTTAAACATTTCACACATTCTTCGCTGTCTTTAACTGCCAATTAATGAGCTCAGGCATAATAATTACGTGTATGATTATTCATTCCGCCGAATTGCATCCTTTTCATCTTCGTTTAACTGTGTCTATGAACATGACGCCATCTTTATTTTGGTACCGTAGGTCAATAACTCATCATATATTGTTCAACAAACAGGCGAGATAAATGCGATTAAATTCAATTCATCCAAACTATGCTTATTGCTTATGACATGAATCGGAGTTGCACATATTTTTAATTTTTTCCCTTTCTTGATCACTTTCTCAGTAAGTCTAATTTCGGGTTTTATTCTTGACCCGCAGTAAGATATTCAAACGACCTACTGGGAATTCATTACAATACGGCAAATTTTCGAATTCACACAACCTGTCCACAGTATAATTAAAGCTGTCAGACTGATGTGATCGTAGCGAAAGCTGGTCAAGTATGCAAGTAATCCAGTTTGGATAAAATTTGTTCCCACTGCAATGCTTAATGCACGATGTGTTACGTTTGCTCAAATAAGACTTTAGTTCCCAAAAGTACCCCCTCAGAGATCGAAATCATAAACGAATAACGAGTCGCTGATTTACGGAGCAAAATAAAGATGACAAGAATTACGTGTATGTGTGTCTAATGACGTATTCTATAACGATAGAATAAACCTAGACTTTACACAACAATTGGATGTACTGCAATTCAAATCCACGGTCATAACTGTATGGAGTGTTGCAGAAATTTTTCTTATGTTTTTCTAATTAAATTTTACCTATACAATGTACTATATCGATGACTGCTAACGCAAATACGAATCAAAAGTGAAATAATTAAACGAAATTATTATTCGTCGTTTTCATCCAAACTAATTCACTTACATATTGAGATCAAAGCCTCAATCTTGACTCTACCGAAATGATTAAATGAGCTTTTTTACTGTCAGTCTTAATGCTGTCATACTTGCGTATGTACATCGTATCTACATCCAATACATGGGATAGAGTTGTGACCATCACTCCTAGCTGTCAATACAGACGTGATATGTGAGATAGTTTACACTATACTAGTGAGCGACACGCCTGACAAATTCTACTGAATTATACCTTCCTTCTCTACATGGTTTCGTATCTAATTTACAAAACGCATAATTTGCTAGATATATAATGAAGATGTAATACCGTGCACGCCATAGTAACCATGTTCCCCATGGCAATGGTTACGTGAACGCGACGAAAAGCACGATGAATAATCAAATAGTGAGGGCAGTGCTTCAGTGGTCCTGGATTGTGGCGGCCAATTTCAGTGCCCACTCCTGCTGCACGCTCCAACGCATTCTTTTGTATGATCAGGCGTAACAGCGGTGGAGTAAGGTACAAACGTATCAACAGCTCCAAGAAGAATGCACCCGACATTCCAAAGACCTGCAACGGACCACGAAAAGTTGTTCGTTACCAACCTTTACATATGTATGTACGTACAACACGTCTGTGGCAATAGCAAAGCATTATGTTTATCGAAAAATAAATACCTGAATTGCTATTTCTGTGTCCCAGGTATTCATAGGATGATGTTTCACGAATATCAGGAGCGTTATTAGGCTGAGGCAAGCGTTTAGGCTGAAGTACCGCGGGAACAAGACGCGCTGAACTTCTCCAAACGAATGTCTTGGCAGTGCGAAGTATAACGTCAAGCCTGTAGCAATGAGTACGAAGTAATTAGAACAAATGGATGTGTTATTTATTCGGTATAATTGAAAAGTTCAATTTACCCGGAATTGGGTCCCGAACATTTAACAGTGTACCCACACAAATGGACTCGTCGCTTTTTCCGCAAGTACGTAAAGAAAAGTATCTACACATAAATTTATCATAAAATTTTATTACCTGATACGAAAGTCATCCATATCTGTGCGCCAAAGTGGATTACGAAAGAAGTAAGATAAATAAAGGAAGCTGTGCGGGAATGTGGCTGACCGGCTATGTTGGTACGTTCCGTGGATGGTACCATAGCCGAAGTCACGCAAAGAACGGCAGCAATCATTATTACGTGAGCTGGCTGCGTCGTGTAGAAAAGTATTCTGCAAAATAAGAGAGAAACTTGTTTATTCATAGCTTTCTCAGACCTGAATTACTTAATCTTAATTGCTGGCGCACGGACACATTGTATTGAATTACATACTACCAGAAGGACAGTGCTACTATATTCGTATTAATCGTAAACCATGTTCGGATAATTAGGTGTACAATTATAAAAGCGTTATCGTATATATTTAAGAGTAAAATGTCACTTATCACAGCCTAAGCATCGCTGACGTGAAAATGCTACTGCAGATAGTGAGATTCTACATGAAATGCCGAATGCGAATAAGTGTCGAAAGATGTTTTTGTTTGATGCGATAAGAACGCCAGAGGATCTATTCCTGCAGTGAATAATTGAATTACACGAATATATTTTCTAACGTTATCGTCGTCTGAAGTAAAAACATTTTTAGGCACCTACTATTTTCGACTATGGATCGCGTTAAAGTTGCGTCACAATTACTGGCTTACACTTAATCATTACCAGTAAATTAAATGATATATGCCCAGACTTCACGATGCACCAAAAGTAATTAAGTTTGGATTTCAGAAAATTTCAGGTGCCAGCTAAAACTTATTCCTCGCGAGTCACCGATTCAATTTATTTCATCTTTATCATCGTTTCGTAGTATTTCCCGCAATTCCAACAGACTACATTTCGGTCGATAGAGACTGACTACGGAATTTATTTAAGATCAATGATCGCGCCTCAGGAAATCGGAATTTACATTACGAACCGAAGGATGAATTATGGTCTAAAAAATTCTGGGAAATCACAATGAGTAGAAAAAATTACGTTTGCTAGCGGCTGAAAGTTGGTTATTCTCACAATATCGTAGAAAAATCGAAAGTAGAAAAATTTTATACATATAAGGCTACGATTATTCAGTTTCATTTTATTTGATTACGATGTACCTACAGATTTCCCTTCCTTCGAAAGCAAACATGGGTGACCATTATTTATCACAAGACGAGGCCGATAATCAAACATATTACTTCCATCAAAGTCGGCAGATAATAATGTAACATCGTAAACCGTATTATAATTTTTTGGCACACGAGTAACTTATTGAATTTTAGTCGACAAGAAGATAGATACGATCAAAGATATGATCATTCTTTTACGTGAGGATGCATTGTTTCCGTCTTGTCACTTGCAATGATAACTTGATTAGTTAAAACATGTCGCAACCAAGGCGTAACATTAATCTGCAACATCGTATAATTCACCCAAGTGGTTCTAGGATTTGATGGCCAATATAGTTTTTATTATAATTATTGAATCAATTCCATCAAACAGTGCCGTTTCAGAGTACTGATTTTATTTTCCGTAATGATATAAACAATACGCGGTGAAATGAACGTGAGAATTAAAATAAAAAGAAAATATAATCAAGTGATGAAGCGCACCGATTCAAGATTTGAAAACGTGACTGCTACTAGGTTGTATATTACAGTATAATAGTAAGCCGCATTTATTATGTACAGATTTAGTCCCGTGCTTTATGTGATCTAATATTATAACATAATGTACGTTATAAACAGACTATGTGCGAAGATAGTTCAATGTAGATCTTTTTCATAATTTGTCAACTTCAACTTGTCACATATTCTCGTTGTTTGTGGCACACCTTGGATATTTTGGCACAGCTGACAATAATTAACTGCGCCGTTACCAGTTACGAACGTTATACTATTTTATTTAGTCATTCTTGCTTTTCAACTAATAGTTGTCACCGTTAACTAATGAAAATTATCGTATAATTTTCTATTTTCAAAGCAAACATTCGACCCATATTGTAGTGGTATACATAGGTGCGTATTTTTTACTTTTCAGCACTTAACTGAAAAGAAATGACGCATCGGCTTTGGGTAATTCGACGTATCTTTATATTAAGTATTTAAATTTTTAGCGAAATATCGGTCTTTCGTACTGTCCGTCAAACGGATTCTATTATTTCCGTAACAGTTGTAGTCGGAGAATTGGGATTTTCAGTGTATATGCGGTTACTGTCACGGACGGGAACCTTTATTTTCGGTCTGATTAAACATTCTTTCTTTTATGGTATACAGTCTTTAGCAAACCAAATGATGAATAGTCTCGGTCAAGCGTATTTAGAACCGATAGTTATTTAGCCCAGGTGAATAAAAGGCCATTCGTATCGTATATTTAAAAGCAATGATCTCGAAGTTAGGAAATAGTCTTTCTATCTTACCTATATCTATGCTTTCATATCCGTGACATTTTGTATAACTTATCAATTACTCTCTTCCGATAATGGGCATGGGTTATATATCTATGTATACTATATTGTTAAAAATAACTCGCACCGTTCGACGAACTCTGTCATACGCAGTTGACGTATCCGGGTAACACGAAGAAAATTATAAGATTACCTTCTAGAATACTTGAATTCAAATCAGATTTACATTACGTAATGTACTTTGTAATTATAATTGATCGCGTCATCTACCACGGAAGTGCTTTCCGAGTTTAATATTTGCCTGATTTTTAAAATAGTATCATATGTGCCTTTAAATGATTAAATATAGATTGACTCGTTGTTTTTTTTTTTTTTTTTTTTATCACACATAACCAGCTTTCAAATTTTATCAGTTATCTTACTTGTTACAAAATGTGTAGAGAAATGATATTGTAAACTGCAGTTGATAGACCTAAACCGGATTGTGCATTTACTCACTGAGTGAAATTTTTAGTTCCGGTTACCGCTCCGTCCTTAACTATTTTCATTTTTTACCACAATCGAAAAATATAGTTCGGGATAGAAAATGAAAATTAGTTTTCTAGCTGTTACCGGAAAGTCTAGTATCCGTTACTATTCTTCCTCATTACGATCACCGTTACTACATTTTCTTCTAACTGTTGCGAAAATTGATTGCTTGTGCAACAATAAATTGACGTTAAAAGCCTTGTTTAACTAAGAAAGTAGAATGAACCTCACAAACTGATTTTGAGACTGCGCCTTCACGTTTGTGCGGGCATTGCCACCTTTGCGCACTAGTATCGAAAACATGTTTCAGTTACACTATGGATGGAAATGTGTTATCAAATGGTTATGAATAATGCGGGATTGATGCATATGAATGTAGGCATAGTTTCTTCACGCGTAAATTGCTTCTCTACGTCATGGCGCATATTTCTGCCTATAAATCGGTATACCCATACAGAGTATACTATATGTATAGCTGATGTTCACTTGGGTGGTCCGTAAAGCCAAAAGAAGTTTCAGAATCGGACGTTTGCACGAACTCGTTAATTTTACGGTTGTTCCTTCGTGGAATTCTCGAGTAGTAAATTCGAGGCGAGACGCTTTTTGTTGAATGCATGTAGACCTCTAAGAACGTATACACATCTCATTATAATCAGAACAGAGTAGCATACCTTGCAAATCGAATAGAAAGTTATTTCATCAACCATGGTGGTGTCACAATAAAATGAGAAACTTTAAATCAATCGTGGCACTGATGTGACGAAACCTTTTCGACGTTATTGTCGAGTGACCCATATCTTGGGTAATATACGTCACGGGATAGAGAACTATCCAGTATAAATAATACGTACGATTGGAACTGGAAATACCTACTTGACATAATTTAACTTGGCCTTTTACTCAGCCGACGGCAGTCGTTGATTTGGTTGGTTACCCTATCATTTTGTTATTCAATGATTCAGATAATATCGTTGTTTACTTCGGACAGCAAATAGCAGAGAATTGAATACATGTCGTTTCTATCGCATCTTGCATGCGAATTTTAAGTCGCGTCATTGTGATTCACTGATACGATGTTGTTACACATATTCCGTGATATTCGATATCGTTCACCGAAAGATATGATGAACCGTCGCGGCGATTTTGGTAGTGTCGTAAACTGAGAGACCGAAATCGGAAAGGTGTGATCAATTATGATAGCTGATAATACCGAAGAATCATTGCATTTCTGCGAAACCTTATTTTAAAATTACCTCTTTGATCATTGGTATTTGTCATTAGATTAAAGGTTGATTCATTTAATTTTGAGTCTACATGTATACCGAAAAAAAATACCATCACGTATCCTTCTGTTAGGGTGGATCAATTAGATATTTCATTGACACCTAGAGAATCAATATTTAACCGGATCGTTACTATATTTGTTACTCAGCGTTTAATTTTAAATCGAAAAATACGTATACATATCAGCTATCGTAAATTGCTATCCAAACTATTTACATCTACACTGTTCCTATTTACAGAGAAAAAAATTGCTACTTATAACGGATGAAACATTTGTTTCCTACTTCATATTTATACGTTTAAAATATCAACGCAGTATAGATTAATATACATGCACGTGACGTGTAGTATACGTAAGACAAGAAATTCGTTGGAACTTCACAGAAATTAATTGATACCTTTACATATTACCGATACATTTCTTCTGAAACGAATATTCTACAACGTACGTTTACTCGAAAAGAATCGAGCGTTTCCCAAACAGTTGGATTGAAACATTTGACAAGTATCGACAAAAAGAATATTCAACCCGTCTTATAATAATTCGTAAAGCTTCAAAAAATTCCACGGAGTCGACGAAAAAAAAAAAAAAACGTACGTGGTAGGCAATTATGAGCCGACGGAGAATGCACCATACATAGGATTATACCGTAAAGAGCGTGATGTGCACGTAGTAGGTAATTCCTTTGAAATTAACCAAACGAACTAACGGATGATGGTGGTGTCACATTAAGGCTGATACAGCGGTGATTCACTGCGTCGTTACCTGGTAGATGAAGAGAAATTTTTTTTTCCAACGAATTTGCGTGCATGCAAATAATACTCAAAGCTCATTGACTCGTTCCAGGCTTGAACTTGGTAGAGCATGCTTACGTAGTTCGCACGTAAGTGTGAAGACGTGAAATAATCGCTCGCACCTTTACGTGTCATATGACCTCGCGATCAGTTATAGATACAGCGAATGGTCTTGAACTCGGACGGCTACACGTGTATAGATTATACTTGGATAAGCCAACAGCTGTTATACGCAGAGACTGCAACTATAGTTGTACAGAATCGCCGTACACGAGTGCAGCGAATCAGTCACGTACGCACATTTTCTAAATTAGTCACCACAAATAGGTCAGTTGCGTAATTGAAATGCTCCGCTGTTTTCAGGGGGCGATTGACCCTACGGTATCCGTTCCCGCGGATCGATCTGAAATGTCGTTGATAGACGTGCAGGAATGTACAGAATATCGACACTTTGTCCATCGTTTGGCGTACAATATATTCCAAATTTACAAAATCACGGTGCTCGCGAAGCGATGCACTGTTTGGTGACAGGAATTCAAACTAAATGTTCAATTCCCATTTTTAAAATGGACTCTTTACAGATCACGTGACAGGGCCGATCGAAAAAAGTCATGACCCAGTGAAGTGGAGTTCGAGGTATAAAAACTGACCCTTTGCAGGTATACTTTCAACAACGGTAGTTCTATCGGGGGACTCGTAAGAGCCAACCATACCCGTTTTTCCCAACACATTTAAACACGTGCAGGTGATTCTCTTGGACTGAATACACGGTTAATAAAAACCAATTTAAGGCGAAATTACACTTCATCTGCTCCAACTATCATCTTGTTTTGCGTTAAGTGATATTTGATATTTAGCGAGTTTCGAAACTCGGTACAGAGGCGAAACAATGATATTTAATCATGAGCTGAATTTAAACTACAAGCTGACTGTCTGATAACGGCCATGTTGATTTAACCCCACCCGTTTTTGCCAAAGGAGTAATTTTTGTGCCAAGTAATCGATAAATACTTATCGATTCCCAAATATTTACCCCCTCCGCTCAAAGATCAATTGTACGGGTGGACAAGTATTGCAAAAAGAAAAGGGGATGGCGGGTGCTAAAATGTGGATGAAGTCGAAAGAGTCGAAAGTGCGCGATCAGCTGATCATTTCGCAGCTCATTTTTGCAAATATTAAGGGGGAGAACATATTGTACAAACTGTTGAGATTTCATTTTGCGGCATTGCGTCAGCGTAAGGTGAAATACGCGATAGAAATAAGTTACTTTTAAAGTAACTTACGGTACAGGTTCTGCCTTGTCTTTACCCCCATCAGACTGTGTCTACCGAATTTAAGGAACCCGGTAGACGTGAAACCACTGGCACGGATATGGCAAGAAGGATATGTAACACCGATCGTGAGTCGTGCTGTTTTTACTCCATTTCTAATGCGATCGTATACCGGGTACCGAGATCAGTGATCAGTCAGATGACGTGGCAAGCGAATGTCAGTGAACGAAAAAAGGCGAAACACGAGGTCACGGCTCAATTCGATAGTCGCGGTATTTATACGTAGGATACGACTGCGAACTGCATAAAGCACCGTTGTACGTGCAACGAGCAAATCACGATGCAAAAAGATCAATTGGCCGAAATTTACGACAGCAGGCTGAAATTGTGGCTAAAGTTCGTGTCGGTCGTCTGGGAATACACGTGTTATCTTAACGAGTCCCATGGCGAGTTGGAACGCCGAAAGCAATCCCAAGGGCTACGAATGATTCGGTTTAATATGAGGGTTAAGTATGTGGGACGTCTTTTCTGCTGCATATTGTGAAGCCGCGCAACCGGTTCGTTTGCGCTTGATTCTAGGGGCAGAGAGACGGATCTTTGTGTGCGTGGCTTTGTAGGAATTGGTGTAGGTGCCTGTATCGAACCTAACCCACGATTGCTTACGTCTAGTCACTTATCATCGATGGCCAACGTGCAGGATCGCACGTTCCCGTCTCGCCGTCACTCGAGACATTTTTCGCCCGTATAATTCACGTTTGCTTCATTGTCAAATATAAGCCCCGCCGCCCGTCGTCGAAAACATATTCTTTACTTATCAATACACCCAACTTTATGATCCGGCGGGCCAATGACTCTTTTACCGATCGAGGCGCTGACGAAAACTTCCATTAGAAATCTGATAAGTTTTAAGTAAGGAAGAACCTTATCGATTAATTACCATTATACCAATAAAATTCCTCTTTCAGTCTCCAGCTGTCGACGGATAGAATACTGATCGCGCACAAAAAGACGTCAATCGAAAAATTATCGGACGTTATTCTTTAGGCCTAAAAGCGCTGAGATCTGTAAGTGAAAACACAAGTTTTCATTTTCGGGATGATTGTAACAACTCTCCCTTTTTCTCTGAGTAAACAGAGAAAGCGGGAAGTTAGAAAAACCGGGATACTGATATATGTTTCCACTTTATAAATTTCGTCTTACGTCATCGTCTCATCGTTTGTCTATGGTTTTTGTTCGAAGTATCGTCAATTTTAAATCTCTCGACACTTTAGCCAAGTTTTTAAAAATATTCTTTTATATTATATGATATACCTAAACTGTGCGTTAATTAGAATCTGTTCAAAAGGTGTTTGATTTTCCATGAATTAAAAAGAGTTGAAAATTTGGCTAAAGTTTGAAAATAAATCTACTTTTGGACAATTCGAAGATTAATCTCTTTAATTTTTCGATACCGAAGGACAACGACTTACGTAAGTTCTACACATTAGGACTGTGAATAGATTCTTGATGGATTTACGTTTTGCGATGTGAAGTAAATAAAAAAAATAAATAAAAATAAAAAAACTGATGTAAATTGGAGTATCACCTCACTGCCAGGATTCAAGTCTTGGCAAGACGTCAAATCTTTGACTATGTGGTTCACCGTCACGTGCGTGTGACTAGATGAAGCGAAAATACTGTTCAATATTTCGTTAAAAAGAGAATATTACGAAACATCTTCAATTAGTGTGGACGACAAGTTTTGTACGTTTTAGAATGAAGCCTTTCAACTTTCATTTTTTGACACAGTCTGTATTTGCTTTGAGTTTTATAGCTTATAGTAGAAGATTTCAACTCCGATATAAATTTATCAGATTATCTTTGCTTTATTAGACACGAGCTGGAGAAGCAGCGCCAGTTCATTTCCAATCTATAACGTATTTTTCCACACGCAAGGCTGCAGCTTTAAGAACAATTACGTTGTAAGATTCGAGCAATCAATTCCAATTGTGAGATTCGCTAAAATCGACTACAGACTTTGTACCGCTTCACCTCTGATCAATTCATCAATTCATATCTGTCACGCAACTGTGTAAAATTATACAATACATGTAACGTAAATCTATTTATGTACAGTGAAATTTATCAATTTTTTTTAGGTGATTTGTTTGTAGTGACGAAATATTTTTGTTTGCTGTTTTAATTGTCACGATGACGGCTAAACTACGCTTCCAAATCACACGACTTGTAAATGCAATGGTACCTTTAATTTAAAACAAGTTATGGAGCTCTGAAATGTCAAAATACATTGTCTAAACTGTACAATTTTTATTCGCCTGCAAAACCGGGTTACAGATTAAAGGCTTCATTTTATTACGTATTCTAATTAAATTAAACAGTTAAGTTCCAATGTTTTACATTCTTTAGGAAATATTTATGGAATTTTCAGTGTCCTAAAAAATCGACAAAATAGTTACTTCACTTTTCGGGGGGAATTTGAAATTTAGATTTTTTCGACGAAAAAAGATTTGCGAAAAAAATATCACTTCCCACGCTTTGGTGACACAAAGAATGTTCCAGATGTTCAAACACCTAGAAGGAGTTCCTTTGCCTTCATGGATCTTGGGGCAAAATTATGAAAATACATAAAATGTGGCATTTTCGTTGTTTCAATTTGAAAAATTTCAGATTTTACAATTTGGGCATTTTTCACGACTTTCGACAGTCATTGCTCATATAGAATTTTTCAGAAAGATGTAAAGAAATTGATGTGGGTGTTTTCGAAGTCCTACTACACTTACAAAAAAATTTGGAAAAAAAAAATATGAGATTTCGAACTTAGTAGAGATGAGACAGAATGCCTCATATGTATCATCATCAATAGTTCGTTGTACTTGACTATTACAGTACTATAAATACAGTTTCCAGTACATATGACACTGCACAGGATTGTAACGGGTCGCCGATAATACTAACCGTCGTATTCGTGATATAAACCTGCTCGCAGACTTGCATTAAAGTACGTATTACACCTGTTTACATAAAATGATCTCCACCGTCTGTTCGCAACCATTCATTTCCAACGTCACGCGTGTCTGATGATTATTAAGTCGAATATGTAAACATATTTTTATACATAATGATGAACTTCATCAAACAGACGATCAGTACGCGAGCAATTCTTGCGTATAACCATACATTTTGTCTTTAATTTAGTTAACGCACTTTTCTCTCGGGACTTTTTCTCCAAGCCTTTTATACAAGCGTACAGACTCAAAGCAGTCCGTCTCTTACAATTAATTGGAAGACTGAAAAGGAGAGCATCTCATAGTTAGCGTGGAATGTACGGAAAATAGTATTTTTTATTTATTAATTTTTTTTTTAAGAGTTTTCAAGGATTTATATTATTCAGTTACAGCTATTGTTTGTATTTTTTGAACCAGACTCGACAGCAGGTTGTAGTCCAAGTTTAAGTTTAAATAATGATTCGTTGCTAGCCGTCATAAATTTTGTGCATTTGTAGATATTTGATCTTCAGCAAACTTTGCGAAATTAATTTAATCTCCAACAACGAAGTGCGTAATCATTTTAGCAAGGTTATTTTTTGTTGATTCTAGCTCCTATAGTACATTGTAATGTTGAGATTGCGAATTATCTGTGAGTCAACTCCCACGGTATAACACTCGAAGCAATGAGGCGGAATCGGACGCGAAGGTTTCCAAGAAATTTGCACACTTTTAACGCGAACAGTGACTCTACGCGATTCCTCAGTCTCGAATCTCTTCAATGAAAAAGATTATAGCGGGCCAGTCGGCAAAATTACGTAATAACGAAGAATACGACGACCGAATTGAAAGGTTGAATAACCGCTAGTCACACTTGTGAATTCAGAATTCACTTTCAGCCGCATTTAGCTTCAATAAATATCACTCAGGCGTAGTGTGAAACTAAATATCAGGATAATATCGCATCAGGAGTGCTTAAAATTTTCCCCTATTGACGGTATATTTACCAGAATACAGTTTTTTTTCGAAAAAGAAACAAAACTTTCTCACGGGCGCTATTTATAATTGAGATAGGTACCCCAAGTTTCACTTTTGTAGAGTCTTCCAGTTATTTACTTGGTTGGTGACATAAAAAATATTTTCTCGAGCCCCTAAGGACCATCCTACTACACGTACGTATGTTAAACATTTACGCTTTTATCACTAGTCAGCTTAGTTTCAAAAACAATATTTACGAATTCAACAACTAAATAACGTTATATAATTTATAAGTGGTCGCTATATCGCAACACGGAAATAATCAATCAGCGATACGACGTGTCACCAATGCCCGAAATCAGTTTAGTTTCTTTTCGTGTAAACGCCGACCGTAATATTCATGTCACAGTTTTGTGGATACCAGCATATAAATTTAGCTACAGCATATTTGCAAACTTATTCAAATGTTGCTAAACTTATTTCGTATCTTGAGCAAACCATGGCATTTATATTTCCGCCAAGTACTTATGGCTTGCCAGATATTGCAGATCACAAGATTAAGAACACGTAGATTGCAATCGCTGGCACCTTAAAGAGTCAGCGATCAGTATCGAGTTGGCTCCTTATACTTATCTAATCTGGTTAAACTCACTGACGATAACTACATATGTGAACGAATTGACGGAGGCGTAATTTGTTATAACATTTAACAAGGACCTCGCGGTACGAACGATACTCTGCAAAAAAAAAAAAAAAAAAAAACGTCTAATCATAGTACCAAATATGAGTTCAAATCGGACGGTATTATTTTGATCTGTACTACAGAAGAACCGCAGGACTTCTTAGGTGTCTGTCTAATCGATTTCGGCGAAACCTATACGTTAGATGACCCTGTATTATGGTTGGGTACAAAAAAGGCTCGAATTTATGAACCATTGCGATTTTTAGTGCACCTAACTTCACGTTATTTTACCTAGGGGAAACGTAACGTGTAAATAGCAATGATAAAATCGAAACCTAATTGTAACTTATATCTAAATCAGATGTGCATAGCATACGTATGGAAAAAAATCAGTGAAGAAATCGAGATTTGCGTTGATACGTTATCGACGTGTATATAATTCTCTGTAAAATCACTGTAAAATTCTCTGGTAAAAAAAATGTATAGTGGGAATATTAAAACTGTATAATATGGATTAACGTGAACACTGATCTCAGATAAGGCAGGATATCTATTATCGACGATTATCGTTGAATAGCTCGATAATCTCTGTGCACTCGAATTCTGCGCGTATTATTCATTTCACCATGGTGCCGTCATAAATTTCGCAGTATGGCATTGTGACCGTAATCTGCATTAGTTATCGTAAATTTTGTTCATCCCTTTACAGCACCGATTGACAAATTGAAGTGCTTGTCTTTCAGCATGATCTGTTATCCTATAAATAGTGTACAGGACACTGGAATTGTAATTTCGTTATGTCTTCGTATAGTTTGTACAAGAATTTGGAGACGCGTTGTTGCGCTTAACATGTTTTACAAAGAGTTTACGGCGAGCGATATTACTTCGGATTAACGTAAATAAAAATGACACGTGATTGCAGCTGCTGCACCGCTGTGAACGTGGCTGCAAACAACGAGATACGGTTGCGTGGGTTCGTCAATCCGTCGCATCATTCAAGCCTAACATACTGTAGCAATAAGAGCGGATCATGTATTAATTATCAAGAGTTTTTTCTCAACCGCTTGATCCGTATGTCAAAATCGATACACGTACGTACGACCATGTACAAATCTTTTTAGCACGGATATACGCATGTAAAAGTAAAAATTCACGGCCGCTAGTCTCGTGACGATTTTATCTAATAATGAAACCACATCCGTAACTACCTATATGATACAAACGGTGAAGTTACAGACGAAATTTTCAACTTATTCTTAACCATCTGACACGAAATCATCAAAACTAAAGTATTCGAGTATTATTCTTAAAAGAAAGAAGAAAAACAAAAAAAAAAAATAACGAACTCACTTGTAAGCTGGAGAGTGTTTCCACGCTGAATACGACTTGGAGATAAGATTGATCAATACGCTGTAGTAGAAAGTGCATTTTGCGAGTGCGTCTGTGTGAATAACTGGGACAATAATTTCCTCAGATTTTTCATTTTGTCGAGCAATCTCAGCCTCGCGAAGTAGCATTTCTTCGTGCTGTTTGATGTATCGATTTTTTGCCTTTGTCAGCTTGTCTTCGTTGAGATCCTGATGTTCGGGTTGATTTGACTTATTGTTAGTCTTTAGAAGTACGCCGCCAACTTCTTCATCCTCGAATAATTTTCTCATGCACATTTTGATTTGATCGTTTATTACAGCCGGCGAATCGAATGGTGAATTTACTCGTATTTTTTATTTTATTACAAGATCTTCGATGAAAATCGATTTGTGATTTATGATCGAAGATTTATGCAAGCACGTTAACCAAATATAATCACCAAATTTCGAATATACAATACACACGAGAAAACACTCACGTCTCACGATTCTTGATAAATTTTGACAATTTCGTCGACATAAATGTCTGATTTACCTACCGACAGCGGCAGCTGGGAATTGCTCGGCTTCACGGCCTATCCGTTGTTTTATACTTACAACTGCAAGTCTTCCCCCACCATCCCAACTCATCCCCACGTTTACCTGGCCGCTGGTACTAGCCGACCGATTATGATCGAGAAGAACTGCTTGTATATCTACAATGTACGAATGCAGAATATTTTTATTGAAAAAGAACAGAGTGGAGCATTCCGCGGATCGTAGAAAAATCGAGGAGATAAAAAATTATATACGATACAACCCTGATCACACATCTCAAGATCTTCCTTCATCCCGTTCGAAATAAACGTATTTATATAACGCGGGCATGTTTTACGTTTGTTTCTTTTCGTGTTTTCAGTACGCAAAGTATCCGTTTATATGACGATAGAGTGAGCCTGCGAATGCGCATGCGCGTAGTACAGCAAAGACTTTTAAGTCCTAGGAGTTAAATGTGGTCTTTTCGGTATCGCATGCATGCGCTGTCGCGGACAAGTCTGACATTGCGCGACCCTAACCTCAATTTCGTGCTCCGCGAAACAACGGATAACATACGCTTGTTACGTAAATAATCGCGTGCAACAAGGACGCAAATGTCTTTTTGTCTCGCGTATTTGCAAGATTCGTCTTCGGCTCACCTACGACTCGTTCACAAAATTGCGCTTGGCCCGAAAAGATCCAGTTTATCTCCTCGTTACACTATATAAACTATTCTCTGTGATCAATGAACGCATTACTGTATATTGTTTCATTGTTTCCTGGCCTCAAGTTCTCCAAATACTCGACCTATGGCTTATATATGTTATCCTTCTAACTCCTTGAACTCTTGTAACCCTTTGGATACCTATCAATTTATCGGCTTTCTGTACTTGAGGGGTTAAAGATCATAATTTTGTCTCCGAACCGAAATGACGTCACCTATGCATGTATGTATGTTTCTTTATATACTCTGAATGAAAATCAAAATTCAATCGTAAATTTTCCGCACATTCAATGATCTGGGGCTTGAGTTGAGAGAACGTGTCTCACATGTGCCACGGATATCTTTAGACCGGTCACACGTCTGGTGCGCACAATCACGTGCTGCAGGATTTACGTGGGATTATCTCATCGCGTCGCGCCCAAAACGTGGTTTGATTATTTCAGGTAAGCTTTCAATTGCCGTGGAGCTACATCTGAGATCCGAGCTAAACATCCTACGTTCTAAGATATTTGGAGCATTCTGTATACAACCCACCGATTACAATAATTTTATTCTGATTTTTAATTACATTATTTGTTAGAAAATGAATGCTAAATTTTTTTGTCAACTTCGTAGCTTAAGTGGTTTTTGTAAAGTAAATTTTTCAAATCTGGCGGTTTTCATCGCTAATCGACGATACATTTCCTACTCGGAAAATTATGGATGTAAATTACTCGCTATACATCGTGCCCTTTTGATAAAATTACTACAAAAATGATTCAGAAAATTTAGAAGTTTTGAAATTTATAAATTAATTACAAATTCGAAAATGCAGTATTAAAAAAAGATGGATATCATTCGACCGACCATTTCGGTTATTTTTATGTTATATGAATTTGTCGCATTTTTCTCGAAAATGACAAATACCGTACGCGCAAAATAATTTTTATTCTCAATATCCAGATTTAATTTCGTTGTTATAAAAATGTTCCACATTTCGAGTACGCTTAAACATGAACAATTCGAGTCTTTGACGTCTGGAAGTTACATAGCCAGATATAAATATGTATGCATGTGTATCATCAAATTTGTCGAAATTCAAAAACAGATGTAACAAAATCTGTGTGAGATAAAAGTTTCGATGAAAAACCTGGCATTCAAACTTGTATCAAGGAATTCAATGAAATACGAGTAAGTCAGTAACACCATCGGCAGAGGTGATGTTGAGGGATAACACAGCGGTAAAAGCAAAATAAAAGTGCTTCTTTGATCATTTCTTTTTGAATGGAAGAAAAGGTAATAAGATGGTAATATTTAAGGAAGCTATTAGGCATATATTTAAGTTCCTATAATAAAAAAAGACGATTATCAACAAATATCAAAATATGGCGACACTGGAGCCATTCTCGCGACACATGCGATACGCAGTGTATAAACTGATGCAAATTTGAATCTGAAAAAAAAAAAATCACTCAATCTACGTATCAATAGCTACAGAAATACTGAATACTGAATACCCCTTGAGAAAAATTCAGCTGACCCAGGATGATATTCCGATTGTGAATAAAGAGTTTGTTAAAAACAAATGGACAAGTGACTACTCCGATCTAATTACGTTCAATGATTTTTCTTTAAAGCAAAACTGTGATGTGAGAATTCAGTCTTTCTGTATCTTACAAGCAGACAGTTCTAATATATCAAGTGTTAAATTGGTACGGAGTGCCCTATATGTAGAATTAAATAAACAATCATCGGTTGATGAACGCGCGAATTCAGCTGCTGTGAATAAGAGCGAGATGTATGCAGTAGCACGTACGTTTCCACCTCGGTTACTAATCAGAAGTTACATATGGTGTGAAAAATTTGAGTATTCGGAAATCCCATCCGATATTTCCGTAAAGAATTACAATCACCGGCTCGCCCGATTCAAGGTAAATATTGCAGCTGCATGCTGTGAATACAGGCTCCGTGCATATACAAAGTATCTTGTACATACATTTGATTCGTGTATATAATCACGTTACAACAGTTGTATAAACGTTGCTTTTTAGCGAATGGTTTGTGGGCCGGACGTCATGCTTGTTACTAAGAACGAATGTAAGGCTTAAAACCGCGGGTGTTTTACCGCAGATCTCGCGTGAAACTAAAAAAGTTGATAAACACCGGCCAGAACATTGCTATATACGTACCAAAAGCGGTGAAGAACTACGGAGAACCTTCGAGTGGAAGGGATGAATTTAGCGCGGTCGTAAACCTTGTTCATTACTTGTAAACCGCCACGAAACGCCATGTAGCGATGTCGCGACACCACCTCCTATGACCCATTGTCAGTATCATATTGTTAGAGCAAAAAATGACGGTAAATCCAGCGATATCAGTTTGTCGATTAACGCACTTTTCTCTCGGGACTTTTTTTCCACGCCTTTTATACAAGCGTACAGACTCAAAGCGGTTCCGTCTCTTACAAATAATTGGAAGACTGAAAAGGAGAGCATCATACAGTTAGCGTGGAATGTACGGAAAATAGTATTTTTTATTTATTTTTTTTTTTTAAGAGTTTTCAAGGATTTATATTATTCAGTTACAGCTATTGTTTGTATTTTTTGAACCAGACTCGATAGCAGGTTGTGCTCCAAGTTTAAGTTTAAATAATGATTCGTTGATAGCCGTCAGAAATTTTGTGCATTTATAGATATTTGATTTTTTAATTCTTCAATTTTTTTTTAAATACTCAACTCACATTTGTTCATCTAATTTCATCCGATTGAACACAGACTAAGTAAAATACAGATTCATTTTAGTGAATTTTTCTTTGGTCAGAAGGCGTATCAGAGTGCCGAGTTCATCAAATATGCCGTGTACATATATTACCAGATCTGTCTATTGCTCCTGACTCATGAGATGATTGAGCAGAACTAGAAAGTTCCTGCAGAGGAGTTTCCATTTAACTCAGACGTCAATAACTTTTTGTGCCTCGAATATATTTATAGAGAAGTCTTTTTTACGCAGGAATATGCTTCCCCATGTGCACATACTTGACGGTGTGACGCACACTCGGACGTGAGAACTGTGCGTGTATGGTCCCGTATCTCGTCTGCAGCTGCACGGGTGTACGTGCAGAAGGTCAGGCTTCATGGGTGGAAATAACTAAACGATGACGTTTCTAAATTCCCATACTGGGTCCTCCTGGCATTAGCCTGCATTTCGATGTCATTCTTGCGGGGATTTCCAGAAACGAGGAGGTATGTGCGACTCCAACACGATCATTGAAATATTGGGGGTGCGGTTTGACTTATTTTTTATTAGAGAATCATTTCCGAGGATCATACCGATTTCCTAAGTAGGTAGGTACTGTGGGCTCGATGTGCAATCTTGGATAACTACGATAAGACTCGGTGAAAAGATTGTATTCATATTAAAGTCCCATTAATTTCACTCGACAGATGACGGTCATGACGTTCCTCTTGAAGATGTGATTCGAAAAAGTCTTATGTAGGACACACGTATGCGGAGATAAGATAGAATTAAAGTAACCCTATTAACGAAACCAGTCTAGCTGGGTCAGCGCAAGAAATTTGAATGACTATTGAACACTATGTATAAAAAAAAAAAAAACATGATTCCAAACGCTGAATGATTTGCCGTAGTTTCAACTCTTATTCGTATTATTTCTGTAAAATTGATACCAGTGTTCTTGCCTGTGATGTGATTCTCGTCTCATTTGAATTACCACTCAAACGAGACCTTCCCCAATTTATTTAAATGGGGAAAACTTCGAATTCCAAAAGCAACCTTTTAAAATCAAAAATACTTAATGATTCAATTCGCAGAACGTATCGAAACTACAGTTGTAGACTGTTTAGTTCTATTCCCTACCGATTGCCCCTTCGTAAATAAGTATAAATGAATACTCTATTCAATTTTGGAATGACACGTGCGTCTCTTTAATTAGACGAAATCATGTCACACTGATAAAAGAGGTGATCTATGCGATGTCAAAGTCACTCATTATATTCAATTTGGAACACCGATGCTTCCGGGTTCTTATTTTGAAAATTTGAGACGCTTAGGGTCCGTTGTCAGTTCTAAAATTTTTGAGAGATCCGTAAGAAGACGTCGCGATCGTTATAAACTTATCACAAAACCTGTGAAATCGCTTTGAAGACATCAGCCTCTCCATATTTGAGTGTGGAGGCTGATTTAAGTTCATTTAGCGAGTCCTTTTTTTCATCTATCGTACTATTCTATTAGTAAACTAGGACAGACCCGAAAAACTGCGTATTAGAAAACGTGTGACTATTCCGGTCAGGAAATATCTGTCGAGCTGCCGTTGAGAGCAGTCACATTAACTACTCGTCCGTATGGGTTCCATCAATTGTATAATAGCTACGTCGTATTTCGAAACGAAAACTGCAGCACGGCTGCATGACTTTTATAGGTGAAAGGGCCCCACCGTCGGAATCAGTCTATATACAGGAAAAGAAAAATGAAATTTTGAAAAAACTATAGCAGTGTTATTTGCGTTAACGATAGCGAACATTCGTTAATAAAACAGTATCCGGACTTTTTAATAGAAATGAATCTGAACAAATTCTAATAACAGAACTTAAGAAACCAACAATTTGAGAAAGCATTTCGTAACTGAAACGTTCAAAATAATGAAACTTTGTTTTTTTTTCATTCCAATTCATTTAGGCTGATTTTCTTCGTCATAGAAATTTTCAGAGATCGCCTGATAAAAAATTTGGCAGTCAATAGTGAACAGACATCGTGTTATATAAGTATGGTGCAACGTATTACGTTCGTGAAGAATAAAATTTGCCCATTATAACTATACTGTAATGCTAGATTTTTTAAAAGTTTTTCGGACATTAAGATTTGCGAAGATCAGATGAGCGAAGAAAATGAGCCCGAAATAATTAAAATCAAATTAAAAGCACCAGAGATTAATAATTTTAAACCTTCTAAATTCTAAAACCTTTTCTCAAATTTTTGATATCTTAACTTGAGTTATTCGGATTTGCTTTGATCCATTTCCTTTTCTGGTAGCAAACTTGCGGCTGAGACAAAGACTTAAGCAAAGAAAAGTCTTGCAGAGTAGTATTTATTGCACGTACGTAAACAATTACGAGTCTTTATTCATGTAGTAGTTGAAAATAAATTTTTGTACATTTAATAATCGTCATTGAAAATTCCCGAGGCTGTGCGATAAGAAAGGAAAAACTATTCAGTTTGAATTAATTGACATTATTATTAACTGTTTTCTGATGAGAGGCAATTATCGTCGTATTAGCATAATCATATTATTATTTCTATAATTCTTCGAGAACTTGCAATATTCAAAGAAGAAAAGTAAACTATAGAAAGGAACGTGCCCGCTAAGTATATAAGGTATGCAGTATCTCTTGGAATGATGTTTCCTGATAAATTGATTTTTTGTTTCACCGCAAAAAAATGAGGCAACAAAATAAGATTTAATTTTTCCCAATGAGGCACAAATTTACGAGACCGAAAAAGCTGATTGTTTCAGATAGACATTGAAGTAAACCGCAAACCGCATTGACGTCAAGAGATTTTTGCTACGAATACGTCTCTTCTCATACAGGTGGGTTCGTATAATAACTGGCGAAACGTGTGTACACACACACACTTCCATTATAAAGTCTAATGAAAGTTGTATCATACCTGGCTAGAACCAGGAATCGATTATAGAAAGCGTTTTCCGAATGAAGTCCGAATGAAGTCCAGAAACATTAGACAATGAAAGCGTTTCGAGAGTAAGCAAAACAGTACATTGAGTTAGAACTGCGGAATGTGAGTGATTAATTTCAGTGAGTGTGAAGTTTGCAGCGTGAACTGCAAAGCTGGGCGTTGTAATCGCACGAGTCAGATATTGCCCATTCTCTCTTGTGACACAGGCTATTTTTTCCAACACCTGTGAAGGAAAGTTTGCTTTGAGAAGCAACGAACCCTGGCGTGTAATGCCGGGCATTTCAATTTCCAGTTGCGAACATGTGCCGACGTCGTTTTACCACACTGTTTAGAAATGGGGCACTTTACGCACGATCTAGAGGTTCCTTACTTTGAAGATCAAAATTTCCGAGCAGGTGTTGGAAAAAAATAATTATTCCAGTGAAAAACGTCATACTTTCGTGACCAATATACCTATTAGACTATTTTAAAATAGGGTGGTATTTATGTTCCTGGTACAAGGATTAAGCATCAATTTTGATCGTTCCAAAATATGGAATAAAGCCCCTTCTCACTCAAGCTTCGGCAAAATATTCAGACCGTATTCCGCAGGAGAAAAAAAATATTTACCAAGTATGAAACAGTCAAATACTACAGAATATATGGCTCGCGATTTTTTCTGGGAAAAGAGAAATGAAAAATGAAATAAAGTCTTTAACATACATGCGCTGCGTGTACACGAATAAAGATGGCGCATTAAATATGTAAATGTATAATGTGCGCGAAAATCGTGTGGCTCTTTTTTTAAACGGGTCTTGCACGCGATCTCTTTCACGTTATAAATTCAATAGGCATCTGAACGTAACTGCTTGCGGTAGATATTGGGGAATTGACTGTGCACAGAGCGCCGTATTTTTTCCCCACTCTGCAAGATATATGAAAGGTATATCATGTATAAAAAAAAAAAAAACGGTCGAGTATTCGTGGCGATATTAAATTGAAATTTATACTCAATGACTCGTTATTTCTTTCAATACTCATTTGTCGGGCTGTGGTACCAATCGAATAAGAGATAAAAGTCCAAGTACCAACGTCCCATTAGCCGTCGGTACGTGTCAATTGTTAAATAATGAAGGATATTTTGTAAGGGGTGATCAAGACTTCTCCCCAGCGTGATCAAACACCGTTGCACTCTTCATCATGAGAGAACCGATCGAATCACAGCTTGGCAATTCAAACTAGTTTTATATCTGATATTATGTAAATCTACGAATAGCGAGACAATATATAGTTGAAACGCGGTCAATTATATATATTGTAACGTTCTATGACGTTGCAAAAATTAATAATGATACGTGAGCTTATGTAATGAGACAAATTAAAGGCGCAAATAAAATTTTGTGAAAAAGCTTTAATAGCAGAGAACGTGTTTCTAGTTCAAAGTCTGAAACAAGATTGCTTTTACAGTGATGTTGGTTGACGCAGCAACCTTATTCTTTTTAAAGACACAAGAGGTTTATAAACTTCTTTTATCTATGATGACTACTAGATCATTAAAAGGGGGCAAGACGGGTGATTTCACCCTTTGTAACAATATATTACATTACGCAATATCACGCAAAAACCTTATAAACAATCAAAATAACAAAATGCAACCTATTGGAGGTCCTTCAAGAAGGCCTGAAAACGAAAAGTGGGCTTACATTCCATTTTAATAGGGAAATAAAACAAATCAAAGAAAAAAAAAACTAATGCATTATCGATCGACAAAAAAGAAAAACGCTCAGGTTAATTTATGAAGGTTGATTTTTTAAATTTCTCAGTGCACAAAAATTACGTACATATTCTTTCCTCTTATGAATCATTACAAAATCATCAAACTTGGGTGTCGATGATATTCTGGTTCGCGGTTTTTTTTTTTTTTTTTTGCTATCTCAAAGAATGAATCTACTTACACGCCTAATTTTTGATTGCCAAAACTGAACTGAATAAAAATGTTCAAAACGGAACTTTCAGATACAAATTCCGAACTACATATGAAATGCAACACATCAGCATGAAAATAAGAAATCCGATTTAAAACATTTAAAAAATCTTACTTTCACGCTAAGTTTGTGTAAGAATATTTTAATAAAATTCGATTTTCGGATTTTGAATCCTATAATACAACGTGCGGAATTCAATCGCGATGCTCGTCTATAAATAACGTATGTGACTTAGAGGAGAAATCCTTAAAATACGTCACAGGATACGTCATAGAGTACGTCGAAATGACGGCATATGCGCTCCCAAATTAGCACATCGTTGAGCATATAGTTGCGGACGTAGAAGCTCAGATGCAGATTCAGAATTATTTTATGGGGACATACACGCGTCTTTCGGACGTCTGCATGAGTTCTGCAAACGCTGGAATTTTCAATAGGGACGCTCAAACTGCTAAGTTTCATTATTTCTTCTCATTATAAATGGCGTGTTGCCTGGAGAGAAAATCTTTATTCCAGCACAGGAGCTTTAAGTCAATGCAGGGGTTTTATTGTGATAGCTTATCGTTTATTATCACAGTGAAACAACGGTACAAGTAATAAAGTTCAATATTGTTGGGTTAGGTAATATTTGTACACCCATTTTCTGGTTACATAATCTCGATAATCGTAAAACGAAACGGGTAAATAAAGAAACGCGTGATAAACTGATTTATCAGTCTATTCTACATGTACCGATAAAAAATCGTCCGTAGGATAAAGGGATTGTTGAAAAATGGTGTGACAAAACATTCACAAGGTGAAAAGTACCAAAGGGCAACTATGAAATATTTCAAAAGGATTGCCTGAAAAAGTTCATTTATATTAGCAAAACTAGATTTCAATACACTCCAAATAATGATTATTTAGTTTTTGTCTATGAAACAGGTAAAAATTAATTTCGAGGGTATGCTATATGTGCAAAAAAGGTGCCCTAAGCATTTATCAGTATACTACGTGTCTTGAAAACATCAAGTTCAATCACTTCACTGAAAGGAATTTTTAGTTCCGGTTACCGCTCAGTCCTTAACTATTTTTATTTTTTACCGTAATCGAAAAATATAGTTCTAGGTAGAAAATGAAAATTAGTTTTCTAGCTGTTACCGGAAAGTCTAGTATCCGTTACTATTCTTTCTCATTACGATCACTGTTACTAGATTTTCTTATAACTGTTGCGAAAATATAATGCTTGCGCAATAATAAATTGAAGTTAAAGCTTTATTTGACTAAAAAAGTAGAGTAAACCTCACGAACTGATTTTGCGTTGCAATTACCAAAAAAGGATCGACATTAGCGCAAAATGGTTACGTGTACCTTGTTTTTCGTAATTCCAACAATATTCAAACAGTTTTATTTAACGATACTTGTTTTACTGAATTTTTCCAGTTATTATAACAAATGAAATTTTTTTCAGTGTTACATCGTTATTTTAATGTATAACACAAGTGACGAAATTTCAGTATAAGGCCCCAGGATAGATTCTTTAGTGAAGAATTTTTTTTTCAATCATATCGGAGAACTGCCGCCTCGCTTCATACGGAAGGAGAATCCTTCAGTCCACGTCAGGTAGGAACACGTGTAAACGACCTCCATGCTCTGAAATTCCACACTCTTTGGTTTTGTACCGCCGTTGTGACGTTGTGCAAGAAACCAGTCGCCACTAACAGATTAATTGTTGAAATTCTAGTGCTAACAATTGCGTTGAACAAAATGCAGTAAATCATCGTGCATGTGTTTTTCAAGAGGTACGGCAATTTACAAACATGTGAAACTTTTTTTAAACGGAATTTTAGAGAAAGTTGTTGGAGTTAAAAAGATTAAACGTATCATCGTGAACAATGCATGGGAATTTAGGACGTATTTTATAGAGATTTTATTGACATATATTTTATACGTATAGGTACACTGATTCTGAGAAAAAGGTGCGATTATTTTGCCAGAGCGACTGAATCCGATGGCGCAATTATGAATAAGCATGATGAATCCGAAATTGAAATTCGGTTGAGGCGATGAAAAATTTATTTGCATAGAGAACAATTCCAACAAAGAGTTGTTGAGCTCTGAAAAATTAGTCGTTCTTAAAATGTTAATATTTACCTAAGATATTTAAATAATTTTACCTCGGTGCCTCGTTTTCATCCCTTGACGAAATCTTATCTTCACAAGCTGATTTGCTAATACGTCTTGAGAGGACTCTGTATTTTCATTTGTCCAGTATTTAAATTCATAACAACCAATCACGGTATTTTCTATAAAATTTATAAGTATAATTTCCTGCTCTGAAATTTTATTTCAATTACAATGGTCGATTTAGACGTGAAAAAGTGATTACTCGAGGAAATATTTCGACGATCACAAAGACAGCTGGTTGGTACGCAACCACATGCTCGCATTGATTTATAAAACACCCGTGGAAACGTATTTTTAAACTGCAAACCAAAATAAAACTGTGTGCTTTAAACGCCGATATTTTGCAGATGTTTGTACTAAATTTGAAATTGTGCAGATCATGCTCAACAACTCCGACAAACGGATTGAGAGGGCTTATTGTTAGCCCTAGTCGCGATGGCCAGAATATACGTATACCGGTGATAAACAAAATTGTAATTAGTTCATTATATATCACAAATATAATTTGTAGTAGAGGCGCCGATAAAATACAAGTTATATTTGTAATCTGTAATATTATACTCACAGGGTAAACCATAAAAAACGTACCAAATCTTACCGAATTCTAGGTATAATCAAAAATTTACACACCTATCCAATGATTAATCGTTTTTGAATTAAAGCCGGTTAAATTTGATAGATGTAAGTCACCATATTCAATCAGCCGTTTTGAATTTCATAATTCGAACGCTCAATTTGAAATCAGTGACCCTCAAAACCATAATGCGGATTTTATTCTTACAAAATTCGTCAACCTTGATATTTTCAGTACTTTATCTAGTGTTAGTGTTAGCAACAAGCCAACTGTGCACCACCGGCACTGTTCTACTTCAGTTTACAATTGCAAAACCACAGTTTTTACACGGCACCAACTCGAAAACGGCTTATAGTCGATAGGTGTTGATAAAAAAAATTCAATCATAGAGATAGACACGGTATCTGCTGGTAAGGTTTGGCACCTTTTCTATGCACGACGTATTCGCATATTAGTATCGAAAAAACATACAATTTGTAATTGAAATGAATAATTATAATTACAAATTGTAAGTTTGCAGTACCCAATACTGATTTATGTAACCTATTATCTTGTTACTGGTTGCTGAACAGATCTTGACCATAGTAACCCAGCGTTAACACCATTTGATCTGGAGATTGGCGAAATCTGGCAACCCAAGTTATCCAACAGTGCGATACATTTTACGCATCTGTAATTAGCCTGTGAGAAGTGCGAAACAACAGACTACCGATTAACGATGTGGCAAAAAGGAGGATTTCATCGCAAAATAACGGCCGCACAATTTTAGAAAACTGCAAATGCCTCGGTTGGTTTCATCGTTTTTGCGAAATGCACAGCGGCCTACGTGACGAAGAGTCACATAATTGCGAGCGGACTGTACGCGGGTTATAAGAGCTCCGAGACGAGTTATAGCCTCGGTGTCAGTCAGCTACATACCCTATATCCATTACTTGGTCGCTGCAACGGCGTACGCGCTGAAAATTTGTAAAAAGACCTGTTTCTACCAAGAATATAACGGGGAGGGTATCGTATGTACGGGGAAAATATTATTTTCTTGAATAATTATTCCCCTACGAAGACCTTACGTTAAATTAATTCATGCCAAATTCTATCAACTGTGCATTTCAAGGTACACATAAAAATCAAGCATTCTCTGCGAATTGTGTCAGATATTTAAATTAGATTGTTAGAAAAATGCCTTTGTTACGTTTACATACAAGAGGATTGTGCGATTAACTGTAGACCTCGATTACTTGTTTTCCCAATCCATAGAGCAATACAACCTTTCAATTAACCATTTTTCCAAACCTATATATCAATGACTGTTTTACTCGATTAATCGATAAAGCAGCCATTTCATTCAATCCATTTTTCGACTCTTTGAATCACCAAAATCTACGATTAATCAAATAGCTTTAATTTAGAGCAAGTATCCATTGGAGGATATAAATTGGAGAAAAAAATATTGTATAAAATTGATTTCACATGGAGAGACATGAAAAATAAATGGTAAATTGTGATACGAGTGCGGAAAGTGAGTGATTTCCGATGAGTGTGAAGTTTACGGCGTGAGCCGCAAATGCGAGTGTTGCAATCGCACGATAGTATAGTGTAAACAAAGTATGAGCCGAGGCGAACGCAGTAATCACACGAGTCAGATATAGCCCATTCGCATACGTATCACAGAGGAATTATTCCAACAGCCGTAGAGGAAAGTTTTATTTGCGAAGCAGCGAAGGTTTCACCGACAACGCGTACAATCGGGCTCAGGTAACTTACGCTCAATGATACAGTGTGGAAAATTGAGTTATTCGAAAGCGTGCACGCACCAAAGTAAGCCCTAGTGTGTAAAATGAAGCATTTCGGCAGTGCGCATGCCCAAGCCGCGAACGTTGTTTTACCGCACTGTTTGTAAACGGAGGACGCTTTATCATGCATCCGTTAATACATTTATCACATATTTTCGTGAAAAATATCTGCATGTGAAATGTATCCCATCTTTATCTACTCATCCATTCCGCGTGCCAGTTACTCTAAGGAAGCCGAAGCATATGGTACTTAAAACTATCGTAATATAAAATACTCATTAAGGTGTAGGAGTGATATAATAGATACGTCTGTGCAGCCTAACATTATCTACATACATGCGCACATGCAAATAGCAATTGCACAAGATAACGAAATTTTATTAGCGGCGCTTGTAGTGCACGTATGCCTATGCTGATGTAAGTATTCATACGTAATGCATGTACGTAATGCGTCAAAGCTAAGTTATGTCAAACAAAGTTTCGCACGTATTCGTTATTGCTGCGGTGAGATTATTATTTACAGTTTGATAATGTTTAATCAATAATTGTTTCAAACATATTGCAATACGTTATGAAATATACGTATTATGCATATATTATATATATAATATAATGTACTTGATACAAGTACGGCAATTGACACGAGCACTGCGGGGTTTCATTAAACGAATTACCATAGTTAATCGTATGAATACTTTATACCTATAATAACGATAAAAGTTAGACGACAAAGTATCAACGACTTATCAGCTGTTGTTAATAATCATTACTGGCATTACTTATTAATTTTTCATGTCGTTTATCAGAACCAAATGTAGGCCGATCACATAAATGCGAATGCTTTTCAGCAAAAGATCCTGTTGAAGAACTTTTATTCTTATTCCTGCTTTACGAGAATTGATAGTTTCATATGACTAACATTTGAGTCGATTGTGATCGATTTACGTAAATTGTGGTCAATTTTTGTAGGCTTCGTTGGTCTGTCTTTGTTTTGCATTTAAACAGGATGAGGTTAAATTGATAAGTAAACAACGCGCGAATATCGCTGTGGACCGTGAAGAGCGTAAATTGACATTGTTGTAATTGACGGTTTCATGATAATGAGTCAAAAATGACGTTTGCATGTGATATGCTAACGTCGCTGTAGCAGTTCCTGACCTGGTTAAGGAGGAATCGGCCGGACCGTCTGAATAAAAAGTTAGGAAAAGAGAAAGAACCATTCACAGCAAACGCGAATAATACAAGCTAAATGAATATCAACAATCTGAGAAAATATTTTATAGTCAATTAATGTTAATTGAAAATGATTAAACTCTGCTCCTTTCGATCAGAGTCGAATATTTTTATGCTCATTTTAATCGCTGGCCAAATCCTGACAAACTGTCTGAAAAACAACCAAGAAATCACACATCGTAGTATCTTCGTAACTCTCAAATTTAATTGTTGACGAATATTTGTTCCATCGTCTTTGCATAATTTTATTTTTAATTACTCTGGATAAAACAATTTGTAAAATCTTTTTCAGGCGATCGCTGGAGATATCTATAGTGGACAAAATAAGATTAGAAACATTGGAATCGGATTAAAAACACTAAAATTTAATTATTTCGAACGTTCTAATCATAAAACCTTCGTCTGCTTCATGAAAGAATGATGCCAGAAAACGTATTCGTGTAATTAGCGATAATTCATACATACACAAAAACTCATTTCTTGGTGTTATCTTCGCATGGAAACAAAAAGTTTTCGAATACGTTTGTTCGACATTGCAATTTGGCATCAGTGCTGCGTAGGCTTTGATAATAGTCAAAATAACTGCTATTTTACTCGATCGACTATCAATAAGACTGACTAAAGGATTCTCGTAACTTGTGCGGACTTATATTTTACGTAATGCAAAAAAAAAAAAAACGAGCATGGTTGCATCGTATCGATATGCAACCAATCTGGTTAGCAAGTCGCCGTAATTCTGACGAATATAAAATATGCGTGTATGATTTTATAAAATTTTTGTATTGCGATAACGCTGCATAAACAAAAATCTGGACCAGACTTTACTTTTACAAGTATTTTTTTAAGTATGTCACGGTTCTGCGTCTACAGATAAATGGAGTGTAAGTTATTACGAAGGAACGATTGCCCTGCCGATTTACAGATCCTGCCTGTCAATTAGTGTTACATTGGCTGGTGACACCAATCGTTGAACTTATCAGTGCCCCATTAGTTACAATTAAATAGCGTTTAAATTGAATTGCCAGTGCCTACGTGCAGAAACGTGCGAAGCTAATAAAACGAAATCATGCATGACACGTTACTCCTTTTGACCTTGATATTTCAGAAGGAACGTCGAGATGATCGCCATTTATTGGGTCATCACTCTTGCGGGTTTTCAGATCGGAATAGTACTCGCCCGCATAGTCATGAAACATAACGGGGAGTCCAAAATAGAAACAGATCTAAAAATATTGCGGTTTTTTCCTTCGATTTACGTATTGACATCTTGATTAATACGATTCCGCTAATTCAATTGGCATCAAGTACGTTAAACCATGGTTTGCAGGGAAAATACACGTCTAATAATACATGTTTGTAGATGTATTCATTCCCCGCGTAAATATAAATTTTCAGCTGTCGTAAACTAAACAAATTTTTTTATCTCTTGAGAGCCTAAATGAAAAAACTATACCGCTCCAATCGGTTGCTTGTTACAGACCTCGGTATAGTTTTCACGCGTTATTTCCATCGTACAAATAGATGTGGATCATTTTTTTACGGTTGATATTGAATTGCCTTTAATCAGGTGTTCTCCGGCGCGCGTTGACAGAGACGCATGGTATTACCAGCCATAGACTCATAGAGCTAGACAGCGTGGTCTGTGCACCGAGTTGAAGCCATAATTAGAAATTTAGAAGGAGAGAGAACAGCCGCAGTTCGGTAAATCCCTCATAACTTCCGCAATTATTTGAATTTCAATGTAAGATTTACACAGAACATTCTCAACACTACCGGCTTTCCGAAGATTGAAAACAAACCGATTTTCAAAAACACCTACTTCAAAGTAGCTGTTTAATTGTGTGTTTTCTTGCTGTTTGTACAGGTAAATCGAATGTGATTAAGTGAGGGGGCGGTTGACACGTTCAGATTTCTTCTTGAAGTTATGACCGGTGATTTTTGAGAAAAGGCTAGTATATAAACGAAAGAATTACAACCGAACAGAAATTTTTAAAAGTATCAGGATCAAGTTAATTTAGTTTTTACATTATGACGATATCCCTAATTGATCCGCTATTTCCCTTCAATGCAGCGTATTTTTGCAATTAAAAACGCGAGGGTACAGACAAAGTGCTGAATAGTATATTGTGTTACAATTGCGGAAAGTGAGCGATTTACGAGAAATATGAAGTTTGCGACGTAAGCTGAAAAGGCGAGTGCTGCGTTCACACAAATTCCAGTGCGAAGTTGACAGCACGAGACTAATGTAAATGCAATATGAGCCAAGGCGAGCGCTGCAATTACACGAGTTAACAAGCGACTTTAATATTCGGATACTTATTTCATTACCATAGCACGCTGCACAATGTTTTTATTTCTTGCAGAAAATATGCGTCAAAGAGTTGGCTGTTCCATGTGTTTTGATCCGAGTATTATTACGCGAGGACTATTCGTCATATTTTTAATATCTATTACTGTTCTACAAAGTATATTTCAGTCGACCTGAAATCGCAAGAATCAAATGTTTTGTCTGGTAAGAAGCAAGCTCATTTTTTACAAAAAGTTGACGAAAATCGAATCAAAATAAACGTTCAAAGTATAACGAATAGCCGCTCCATAATGATACTCGGTTGAGAATTCAGATATAGCTCGTTGTTTGACGGATAGTATCTAAAAGAAAATAAAACGGGGCATTTATGACAGATTTTATTTTTTATTTTATTGTGTAAAACCGGAAATATCTGTCCAATTTGATAAAACAATTGGAGATACATGTATAGTCTTTTTTCGAAAGTATGGGATTCAGAAAAAGAAATGTGTATTCACTTTTATCAATATCTTTTTTTTCCAGAGTTGTGTTAATATTGATTTCAAAAGTTCAATCGGTACGTTTTAAGAATTCGTAATTCGCTAACGAATTAAAGTGAAAACTTGAAAAAATCGTAAACTCTCCTTGGTAAGCAGGTTGAATGAAAAAAAAAATAGCAAAATAACAAATTTAATGATTCTAAGTTGTCGAATTTTAAACATAATACTCTATTCAGTCAACGGTGAAATTGAGCTCTATGAGTATCGAAAAGCACTGAATGGTAGCAAACTGACCTCTGAATCTCATCTGCATCCCATATGAGTATACGTGCAGTGTATATTTATTTAAAAATTCTGAATTATTGATGTGTTTTTGAAATTTCAACTCCATGGCCATGATCATACTGACGCGTAATTTAATTATATACACCATAGCGCACATTGAAATCAATTCTTATGGATTGCTATTTATTTTTCTATTAATTACAGACGAAGTATTAGATGATACATACCGATATAACGGGTATCGTATTTTTCCGGTAGAGACAGTCCTAAATATAGAAGCCTGAAATCAACTTATCATATGAGGTAAATTTCATATCTGCTTTTGTCTAGTATCACGTAAAACCGCAGCACATTTAAAAAATTAGGCTGACTTAGATAGAAATCTTGACTTGATTTGGATATCAGAGGATACACGGGTGAAGAACACGAATCGTTTTAATGAGAAAATGCTTACCGTAGGGTAAATTTATTTTTAAGTTTATACACAACGCACTACAGGAAATCACATTTCTTCAAAAACTATGTTAAATTTGAAATAATTGAAAATATAGCATGTAGAAATAAACTATGAATAATATTACCACAAGTACTTAACCGACGGTGTCTATAAGTTACAAAAATTAAATCATTAATCTTTAGCTTTGATCCATAATATTAGTTTCGCTCATGGTACTTCCTGTACAGTCCTTTTGTATCACCTCAAATAGTGGTTGCAGTTCTGCATTTGCCTTTATCTGAGCCACAAATTCGCTCAGAGAGGGATTCTTTTCTGAAATCGTGAAATATGAAATATATTATCCCTGTGATGGTTACGTCCAAAACTTTTGTGGCAGTACATATAATTGCATTAAATCTTTGTGATCCTAAATTTTCATTGGGTAAATTTAAAAGAACTTTTTGAAGTTGAATGTTTCAGGAAAGTCCTGAATGTGGAAAAATTTTTTTTATGCATCTCCATTACTAATATTATTCAATCATTCTATAGGAAACTTTACAATGTGTCAAGAAATTTAGTTGAACAGTTTATTGGTAAAACACAAAATGGTAGAAGTACTAAGAAAAATGAAGTTTATATCGTGCGTACACACGGGAAAATGGCTTCTGAAATGGCGAACGGCTGCGAAACAGGCTCAATCTTCGTAAATATAACCAATATAACAGAACCCAACAATAAAAAATTCAAGTATTTTACATTATCTTTACAAAGATTGAGCCTGTTTCGCAACCGGCCGGTGGTAGTGCTGCGCGCTGATTCGGCATTGCCAACATAACTGACCTGACGACAAAGTTAACCGTCTCAGAATAAATTTCCCCGTGTATACGTGTTTTCATTGTTATTAATATCATCTTTATAAATAAATATTGGTCACTCACAATTTTATCCATCATCAAAACCCAGGGATACTCATCTTCAACTTCTACAGTCAAAATAACTACTTACCAGCATCGGGTATTGTGTACAGCGCAGCAACTGCTCTCAATGCAGATCGCTTCAATTCGTCCTGTTTTTCGTACTCCTGCTTCACAGAGTTAGCTTTCACCTTCATCGTGCAGGTACTTTTCAAGGGTTCAACTAATCTTTCTAGCCCTGTAATGGTAAAGAATAAAAAGGTTAGCTTTTTTTAGTTGGATCAAAAAGATATCAAAATTGCAAAATAATTAGAATTTTGCCCTCGTATCGTCAATGTATAATTTTTAGACCTGCCCACAAATTTTAACTACACAGTGACTGCGAAATAGTATGTTGTGCCACAAGTACGAAAAGTAGGTGATTTCCGATGAGTGTGAAATTTGCAGCATGAGCCACACGAGTACTAGTGTGAATGCAGGACAATGCGAATGCTATAATTACATTAGTAAAATATTACTCAGCCGCAAGTGTGACACATGCTACTTTCCTCAATACCTGTGAAGGAAAGTTTCATTTCAGAAGCAACGAAGGTGACACTGACAGCGCATAAGTTTGTGATTAGGTAATTTACACTTAATGATACAAAGTGTAAAATTGAATTGTGTGAACTGTTCAACTGTGCGCACGCGTAAACGTTGTTCAACCGCATTGTCCAAATTGCGGTATTTTATGCACGCTTCGCAGGATTTAAAAATCAAACTTTCCGAGCAAGAGTTAGACAAAATTTGTTACTTACTCTGTAAGACAGCAGTGGGGCACAGCTGAGCGAGCCGTGCAGTCATGAGATACGTCAGCATCTTGATGTCATAGTGATCTCTCAGACCATTTTCAACGTGATTCAAGAATTCAAAGACGTCAAGTCGATCTAGACACGAATCGAGCAGTGTGTACATGCATTCAAATGCTGCCTTCCGCAAATCTAAGCCGTCATCTACAGTGTGCTTGAAAGGCCCCATCTCAACTTGTCTTATCAACTCTTTCTGAATTGAATAGAAAAGCATTATTGGATAGTTAATATCTCTAAATATTGGATTAATGATCATAGATCAAAAAGGATATGCCTAACTGATACAATCGAGTTCCTGATCAAGAATTGAAGCATCTTAGAATAACAAATATATTGAAAAACGAACAGCTACGAGTAGCCTCAGACAAAATATTATTCCATGTAAAATTAAACCTGCTGAGAGATTTTTGCACATGTGTATACCATGTTTAGGTCTGTTCACCAAAATATACGTTGGTTGGTTTTTCTAGTTTCAAGTTAAATATTATAGGATGTGAATATGAACGAAAATTGACAATAAGAGTCTCAGTCAACTTATTGTTTTGTTATTTACAAGACGCATGAAATTTGGACTTTTGTCTAAAATAATATTTCACCATGTATTTTGAACTGAATGGAATTAAGCACTTCTGCGCTACAGAAAGCTTACGTAGATTTTCGGTAAATACCTCATTTCAATGAAATGAAGAAAGTTAAAAAAAAATGGATGTCAAAGATTTCATAAAAAGCCGCAAACTTTTTTGAAAGGATATCCAGATTTTAAGTTACAGTGTTCTGAAAAATAGATGATTCATTGAAGTCCAATTTTTAACAAACTGATCGGTTGATTTGACATAGAATGTCGTGAAATATTCTTCGCGCGATTTTCGTTGAAATATACTAGAGGTCCATGTGCAACTTTGACGATAAATATCTCAAAAATCGCAAAAATAGGATAAGCGAAGCTGAAATATATGTCAATTCATTTGTATCCAAAATCCATAAGCGAAATTTGACCTCAATTCGTGGCAACTTCTGTGCTCTTTCACTGCATATGTTGGAGCATGACATAAAATCATTAATCAACCACGACTTGAATAATGCTATTCTGTACGCGAATTTCTATCGTATATAATATTGCATGCCAGTTTTTCAATCAAATACTTAAAATTTTCTCTGCTTGTAACAAATTTGTTAAACTGAAACTAGTTTGCCTTATCTTGTTATGAATATTTAAAAAAATAAAAGTAATTTAATACTGTTTCGAAATACAACATCTGTCCTTACTTTGATTTTTGTTTCAGCATAAAGCTGGGGCAGTACCATTTCAAGAAGATCACGAATCAGACTAGGCTTGTTGTGAGCTGCAGAATTGAAAGCTACGAGAGCTACTCTTCGAACATTCAAGTCTGGATCTTCCAACGCAACCAAGAAATGTCCCATGCATTGCTTCAGCATCGGGTCGATCTGCTGAGGCTGTTGGATAACAAAAATTATAGTAGCGTAATACCGTATTTATAGTCCTAATACGTACCTGATCCGAAATGGTAAATTTAACAGCAGTGACTGTCGTAGTACGCATTAAAGCTGATAACGATTTCAAAGATTCCTGTAATCTCGGTAACAAAGTGGCAGGGTCAATAAGAGTGAGTTTTCCAAGACATTCGGCTACCACATTGCGAGTTCCTTCCTCTGTACACTCGCAATGCCTATAGAGCAGCAACCAGATCGATGGCACAAAATTTTGGAGGTGAGATACACCAGACGGGCTCGCAGACTGACTTGTGATGATCTGTAATTATGCAGGAAAAGAAATTAGTTTAAGTATCGTTATATTATAATATGAAATAAACGATGATGAATTTTTAAATATGGATTTAAGCTATGTACCTCTTTCAAGGAGTGCAACAGGAGATACTGACGCTTGGGTTGCGCCTCAATCTCTTGGAGGATAAACGGAAGATATTCTGGAAGATTCCCGATAGCTATGTTGCCTAATGTGTAACTAGCAGCTGATTTGACTTCTTCAGAATGCGATGAGAATGAATTCAGTATTACGTGCTTGAGCGAATTGATTCTGCTCAGGTCTCTATAAAAGTATTATTCAACAATGCCCACGTTATTGATAGTTTGACCTTATTGTAACCAGAAAATCTGTTTTCACTAATGCCTTTTCAGATACTTAAGTGTGCTGTCAATGAATCTAGAAGAAGTGGTGTTTCTTCCAGGACCGTTCATTGAATGCAAGTCTAACACATTTTAAACGTGACTGAAATATGAGTGTTGGAAAAAAAAATCAAAAAATTAAAGGACTTTGTTTGATCTTAATATAAACTTGAAAATAGGATGTGATTTTGATCTTTAAAATTATTCTTTTATACCACACGAATTGAGGGAGTAGAGCATTGAATGTGAGTTAGTCAAAGCACTTCACATCTACTTTGGGTAAACTCTGAATTAATTTAAACATACACATGTCTGCCTATTTCTCCAATGACCAGCAATGCAAAGATGTGTTGTGAGTCACTGTGTGGATTTTGAACATCTTTTAAAAATTGTTCAACAACTCCTTGAGCCTCCTGATGCCATGTGATGGTCAGGGCTGCGGCACACTTTGCCAGAGAATGATATGCTTGCTTGTGCAGCACTGAAGTCTGAGGTTGGCTAACCAGCGCTATGAGCATTGACAAAAGTTCTCTGTAGCCTAAACCCGGGATACGTGCCTGAACCAGAGCTTGGAAGAATTCCAACAAGGAATTTAACGCCGCACCTGTATTGATCCATAATATTTATTTATAAGTGATGCCCTGTGAGACACGTCAAACCAATTTTACCTTGGAGAAGCGGAGATTTAACCAATCCAAGTATTTCTGGAAGTATATTATCTGACACCCTTGTCAGAGCAACAGGATGCAGCTTAGCAATGGAAGTCAGGAGAGTAAGTGTCAATTGCGCTATGTGCAGATCAGCTTCGTTTAGCAAGGGAGGCAATTCAGCTGTAACCTGGTGAGAGATAGTGAAAATTAGTTGTTGCAATATTTGATTGCTATTTCCAACCTTACTTAAAATGACAATGAAAGACAAGTTCAACTATAGCAATTAATTGGAGATTTCGACTTGCCTTGTCCAGGAGGTCCGTATGCATGGCGGCGCTATAATTACGTACTAAGGTATCCAGAAGAGATAAGGAGCACAACTTTAGCGCTCGCTGGTTTTTCCTCAAAAATGAACCAAGAATTGGGATTGCTTCCTCCTATTACACCAATAAGTAAACTGAACTTTAAAAGGGGGTATATCTATTGGAGTAGAAGGCTAGTAAAATTATTGAGGTAGTTTCGGAAATGTATTATTTGAAAGTACACAACTCGATTCCAAAAATGTACCCACTTTTTCACCCATTTACTCATATAGTTCAGCAATTTTTTGTATAGTGTAATAACTAGTACAATATCTTCATTGAAATTACCATCACAAATTACATCTGAGATAGAATTAACTTACATTTTCGCCTCAACAAATTTACTACATTTTTTTACACATAAATTTAAATTGAGTGATTCAAGTTTTGCTCAAACTATGTATTATTGATCTTTCACAGAAGTCAATTGAATGGAACTACAAAATGGAGTGATAAAACTATTTAAAAGAGACAAAAAACTTACAATAATGGGTTTCAGGTCTACTCTCAGTGGTGATGCAGCAACACAAGTTAGTGCTTTGACTGTTGTAAGACGTGTAATCTCATTGCGCAGTCTATCGAGAAAAATGGGCAAGCACACAGGCAATTCATGATGAAGAAAATCGCCGAGGTGTGCTACAATTTGCCCCATACATGCTATGGCGCGCTCTTTCACTTCTTGGTCTATATCTGATGTTTTAAGTCGAATCAGTGTAGAGAGATATAACTCATGAGAAATTGCTGCAAACTCAGGATTGCATGGCTTACCTTTAAAACGGAAACAAGACAATTGAGTAGAACTCATAATAAGACAAAATGAATTAAAGATGTTTTTACTTGCTTTTCTAGTCAAATACGAACAAAATCACATGCTGTAAAGTGATTATCTTTGGTAGTAAAACCCGTAATTGAGATTCAAGACTTACCATGGGGCCTGATGACCTGCACCAATTGCTGCAATACCAGCAAAGCTTCAGCTGTAATTTTGTAGAAAGAGTCGCTTACAGCTGCTATTATAGGTGGTGCCAAAACTGCCATGTGAGTATGAAAAACTTCAGCGTGGTGAGTTACCAGCAGAGTATGAATAAATGCTAAAGTGTCAATTTTCATGTTTGACGAAGAATTTTTATCGCCAAGAGAGTATTGTATACCAGGAATAAGTGCAGGGATATGATTCGTCAGAGCGCCAGGCAAGACCAGTACAAGTTCTTTGAGTAAGGAAAAACAATCTTGTCGAGTTTTAATGCTTTTCTCTTTCATCTGTCGGTGAACCGCTTTAACTATCAGTGGCACCTGCTGTTGAAGCAGTGAAAGCGGCCCTTCTTCCTCTTCCATAGAATCAGGATCAAGTGCTAAACCCGTGGTTGGCTTTGTTTGCTTCAATAATGCAATGTATGCATGAAAGATGTCAGACTTGACATTTTCTTCTCGCTCTGAAATACAGATCTGAACTTTACCTTCACATTGGATGCAGCACTGAATTATTCGGAATCAAGTATAATATTAACATGATACATTTGCTTGATTAAACAGCAATTGCGTTACTCCGGAACATTATGTTGACTGAAAATTAGTTAATATGGCAAACCCTTGTGAGAGTGATGTGCATTAACAGAATGTTCAGTGTCAATGCCACATTACATTCCCTGAAATTTCCTGATTTTCCAGGAAAAAATATTGATTTTATCCTAGAGCTCATTTTAACTATCCTTACCAAGGGAACTTACTTTTCTCACATAAATTCATTGAATTATACGCATAATATTTTTGTATTAACTTGAAATAGTCAAGACTTTATATTTCAACGAACATTTGACATTTTTACATGAAGATAATTCATGGTATATATTTATTTTCATGAAATAAAAGCATACGTAGCATTAAAGAGTGTGAACTAGTTTTAGTACTTGATTATTGAAAAAATTTTACATTTTTCATCAAATTAACACAAGCGCAAGTTCTAATTATAACATACGTACTTCTTTGTACGTCTTTGCTTTATACAGATGTAGTACATGATGGCTAGAATATTTGCTTTGGAGCTGTATCAATGAAAAAAATCAGTAAAATTCTGCTAACTAAGCCATTAAAACCCTGACATTTCTATCATTTTACCAGATTGTCTTAAATTCCTGGACATTTCCCGACTCTAGACACTTTGACGTTTGATGGGTGAGAAAAGGTGCAAAGCAGAAGCGAAATATATTCAGTTAAGACGTATTATGAACAAAGTTAACGCACCCTTGAATCTGGTGATAAGTGCTGGGGAAACAACTTTGTATAATTCAGGGAGCAATTCACGCCTGGTCGATACAACAGCCTCAAGACACTTTGCTGCCGCTCTGCGTACTTTCCAGCTCATATCATCATCATCTGAGTACTCATCTTCTCCGTCTTCTTCACCATCCTCCTCAGTTTCCATAACTACCCAATCTCCATCCGATTGTTCACTCAGATCATCATCATAATTATAATTTGGATCGTATGTTATATAAGACAAACAAATCTCGATGATCTGAAATTGGTTTTCAAGTTTTAACAAATCTGAGTTAACCACTTTGCAGTCATTTGATTAATTACAGTGTTTATAGACATGACAATGAATGTTTTATGGCATATTGAAAGTGATGGAAAATTAGCTGAAACTAAAATGAATATCTCTTCCTTTTCACAATAAAAAGGATTATTTTTCCCTATCCCGTTCAGTAAAATATTTATATCAGGATATTTGGTATATATAAAACGAAAGTTACACTTCTTTCATTGCCATTGCCATTTTGAAATCGTATTCATCTTAATTCTTTCCTGCTACTAGTCGTTAAATTCATCAAAAGCTGTTTAAGCATGAAAAATTCGACAGTAAATGAGTAAGGAATAGTGTTAATGCCCTGTGGATGCCAGAATTTTCTGAATATTTCATCCAATGAAGTTCCATGACTATTTCCTCGTTTATCGGCTCATGGATAAAGATAATTGACAAAAAATGAATTGTATTTGATTATTTCGCCTATCGTATTTGAACTACGATAGATCATGAGATTCAAAAATTCTTGAACACAGGGTCAGTTACTTCAACAAAATATTCTCTGTGCACATATATCGATGGTCATTGGTGATATCAAATATAAAAAAGACCTATAATACCTTGTTTATGTGTGGAGTAATCTCATTTGGACAGCGATATACAAAAGATTCGAATGCTTGGAGACAGTACTCTCTTAGTTCATCGTCATCCTCGTTACTGTACTGTACAATGAATGGCATCACTCTTTCGATTTGTTCTCCAAATCTGTGGCCTGCTTGACGGCTGTAACAATGCGAATACGTTGAAACATGGAAATTGCGTTATACATTAAATCTTTACCGAAAGGCACAGTAAAAAAAATGTATACTTTAGAATAGTGAAAATGTACTAACCAGATCGAGGCAATGCATTGTATGTAAGTTCGAATAACATTCTTAACTTTTTGAGATGTGAGTCCATCCAAAAGATGGTCCAAAAGTTTGTTATACAAATGATTGTTGCTCGATGTGACGAGGTGACTGAGAGCTACAATAGTACGCTTTCTTACAGCCTGTCGTGGAGAAGACAGCTGTGGTAACAGAGCTGCTAAAATTGTCGGATGAAAAGTTAGCAGGAGAGCTCCGAATCGAGATAACAAGTCTGCAAGGATGTCAAGAGCCTCGAGTTGTACAGGTACATCTTCTTGCTAAAATAAAGTTTGGAGTATTAAGCGGAACATATTTCAAAGAGACAATATTTCTGTACTTGGATTAGTCGAATCACTAATCCAATAATATTTTCACTACTATTTACCTTTTCAATAGCATTACTAAGGCGACCTGTGATCCTCTTGCAAACATTAGCTGCGAGTGCATTTGATCCTAACGGCAGCTCCGAAATAACGGTTTTTAAACCTATACTCGATATATCCCTGAGTTGTTCTTTATCAGATAACATATTGGCACAGAGAGCGTCGACAATTGTCTCCACTTGATATTCCTTCACTTTGTTGACCAAAGGACCCAAACTGAAAGTAAAGAAAATGTAAATTTCTACAAGATTTCTATTATTATTACAATCTACAGTTTTGACTTGATTTAATTTCAGTATCGCTTTATTTTCTCATTTAAACGTCTTCATGCCAAATTTCTATCAAATTGTGTCGGAATTAAACTATTGTAATTAAAATATCAATTTCGGTTGTTTCGTTATCTTATTAGTTGGTTGTGAATTATAATAATTTTATGTGAATTGAGATCGATTGAGTGGAATGGATTTTTATTCACTCCATGACTGATATTATCAAAGACATACCATTTAACGGCAAGATTTTGCACTTCTCCATTTTTATCCTCCAACAATCTGAGAAGCATTTTGACAACTTTTCGTTCTGATTCATCATCAAGTTTTATACTATCTTTTTGTAATTCAGTCATTAGATCGTTCGTTGCCATAAATCTAAAATCCTTGTCGCTGGATGTCATCTAAAACAAAAATTAATATAGACTTATATATTTCACAATAGGAAGCATCAATATCAATTGACCCGATATCGAAACGACCCATGACTTGACATATTACAATGTCACTCGTGTATAGTATAAAGAATCAAAACAATTCTAGATAAATAAATTTAATTATGTAAAATGCCTTATCAGGTATGAGACCCCTAAATGGATAATGTAAGAAAGTCATTCGGATTTTCAACAGTGAACAGACAATTAATTTGAGTTATATACATATCTTGTCTTGTGCACTAATAGAGTCAAAGAAATAAATTGTAAAATTCATTATGGATTACACAATATTTTAACTGGTTAAAGTTTACTGTTTTCATAAAGAACATTTTCCACCACAGCTTTCCCAGACTAATGTTTTAAGAGTATGACTAGAATCTTTAGCCTATAATGATCGATGATTGAGGTTTAATAAAGATAGTATGCTGGTATAAACTGTAATAGCCCAAGTAAAATATCGAGTTTCAGACAAATCCCCTGTTTTTACAATTCAGTGTGTGTACTTGATGTTCGAATTAAGTTCAAGTAGCAGCTATTCTTACGGCAAGGTTCGCAAGTGACCATTTGTTCGATTTCAGAGCCTAAAATGAAGATAAAATACCTTCAACCATACAACCAGTGGTTATTTGTGAATCTTCCTGTATTAATAACAACTATTCGAAGTCAGCTTAAAAATGAAGTGTGAAAGTCGACCAATAACCTTAAGTGGATTGAGAGAGTTCGTTGCTTCTTATCCAATGATGATATTTATTCATTAAAGAAATAGTTGAAATTTAATTCTGAAACGATTGAGTATTATAACGATATTTTTCAAAATTATTGACTCATAAGGTATTGGTCCTCTTTGTTTTGGAAAACTTGACGTACAGAGAATTAGAATAACATGTTTAAACAGGAAGTTTGATGTATATTATCTACGTAATGTAATAATTTATTAATGATAAAAGACGCAACTGATTTCACGAATTGCTCTGATAGCCTGGAAATAATAAATTCCAATGACTATAGCAAATGAATTAATAGGTTAAGTAACGAGAGTTTTATCTCCATTGCATGACAAGTTGATTTGGTTACTGGCGAATTATTGCATAAATTGTAACAAAAGTAGTTTATTATTTGTAGAAGTATATTCATGTATCACCTTTTCCAGCAAATTTGCTATTTGATACGAAACGCTAGCCATGGTAATGGGTAAAAATGTCCACAGCCGGCCGAATTATTGTTTATATCGCGGCACGGTACCGATAATGAAATGCAAGTATTGAAATAGTCAACTCGTGTGTTAAACCGTGCCGTCAAGACACAAGATTTATATTACTCTTAACTTTCCGTGGTGAGTCAAAAATCACCATAAAAAATATTTCTATTGAGATACCACGGTAAGCAACATTTCCACCCTCTGTACGAAGTACTGTGAAGTGCCGAAACGTGACGGTTAATACCACGGACGTAGGAAATGTTAATACTGAATACGTGTTCTAAAGCTCATCAGGCAGAACGTTGTAGTAAATAGACGGCCAGCTCGGAAGTGATTTTTTTTATGAGGCAACAAAGGGTTTGACCACAGACTTAATTTTGACTGTGAATCCGAATGTAGCTGACGCAACAGTCAGGGTTTGTAAGCTGCCCGCCGCAGAGTGAAGTTTACGAACACTCTAGTCGGTGGTCCGCCGGACCAAATAGACATTACGAATGCACCCTAAATCATAGGAAAAGTCTGCATTGAATGCAATTTCTCTAATTTTCTAGCCTTTCCATGGCTGAACCGCAAAGTATTGTTCGCTCATTGCGTTGCATCCACAGATCTCTATGCATGCGCACCGCCCATGTACCGCCGGCTTACCGACCACGCGCCACGAAAATTAGTTACAAAAATTTATTACGTGTCAGAGGGCGCTACTAGATCGGGAACAAGAAGAACCCGAGCGTAGGCTCTCTCAGTTCCTTTTCTGCTTCAGTCGTGGTCTGTCCCTACTCCGCCGTCAAAAACCGGTGAAGCTGTTGCCTTTTGTACCAAAGTGCCAGCATGCCAGTTATGTAGTGAAAAATAGTTGAAAATTCGCAAGGTGGTCGTGCAGGTTATAATTGTGGTTTAGTTGACGAGGCTAGTATGAGGCTAGTTTTGTTCAAAGTTACGATTGTGTAGTAGTAACTAGTACCCGGTGGCACGTGCGCTGCATGGATTGGCTGTTGTCATTAAGAAATTCTTCATAACGTATAACGTAAAAACTAAACTTATTTTCAAAGGTACCGTATTTGTTCTAACAGACTTATCTTGGCATATTAGCAATTTGATGTAAAATTGAAAGTTTCGCCAGTATTTGAAAGTATTTTTATTTTCCCAGGCTAAATTTTCTTAGTTACTTCTCAATTATTTCATTTAAACGTGATTTATATAAATAATAAAATCCAGAAATATGAGGATGTATGGCTCTATCATGTTCCAAAGAAGAAACGGAAGTTATTGCTTCCTTAAATTTTGATAAGCTTAATTATATCAGGCACTTTCTTTATACCTAATCTATGACCAAATTTATTCGAAAATGTGTCATGACTACATATTGCAAGGTGTGATGAGTAATACTTATACATCTCCCATAAAATTAACTCTATGTTAATTTTTGGTTCAGAATAATGTGCTATTAAGCATTTTTAATTAAATTGCTTTTAATTTGCGATATATCGGGTCTCTGCAGTCAATGCAACTGAAATTGCTTAAATAAAGAAATAACGTTTGTGAGAAGCTCGCTTATTATCTTTTCCATGTAATTTTCATGAAATTAATATTCCTGTGATTTTGTAGCAATCGTGCCAGACAGATTTTAGGTATTTAGTTGAATAATTTATAATGCTGAGGTTTTATCTTTACAGATGTGGGTTTTTATACTTTGGTACTCATTCGTATTATGCTTAAACCAAATTACTGCGGATAAACAAGTCAATAAATATGTAACAACGTTAATCGATGCCAAGTGGAAAGAGACGCCTCTGATACTAGAGGTAGCTGAGTATCTCAGTGATGAAAGTCATGACTACTTCTGGGGATTTGTCGATGAAATATCGAGCAGTTCATATTTGCTGCCACCAAATGGTAAGTTGATTTAAATGTAATTTCAACTACATGTTAAATTTATTATCAAATATAATTCTAACATTTCTATATTATAGAACAACATGACGTAATGGTTGTAAATAGTAAAATTGAAAAATTACATGTTCTCTGTAATTAAAGACAACTACTCAGCCATGAGCAAACTGATTAACATCCGTAACTTGACTTCCTGCAAAAAACACCCTGAATTTCTTTACGTTTACAAATTATTTAATTATCTGATTAACTTTTTATATACACCCATCATCGTGTAGCCTCCATCTTTCTTGTCATTTTCTTGAGAAGGAACTGTAATATCATGAATATCCCTCAAACTGGAAGCAACCTGCATGTTAAATCTGTTGCTGCAAAAATGATCAAATTTACAATTCAAATCTCTTCATCGCATTATATTTATAGCCATGGAAAGAGATGCATACAATGTCGCTATCACAGCTACGAAAAAGTTCTTAACTCCAGCTGAAATAGCTGTGCTTAAGCTAGGACTCTCCCTGAGAACATATTCATCGCGAGTTGAAATGTTCAATCAAATGGCAGAGAATAGAAACATTTCGCATCTGGGCTGCAGCGTTGCAATGGACATTGGTGGAAAGCTTACTTGTTCGTTAAAAGATTTGGAAGATCTAGTGAACAAGGTAGACATATTTAATAGATATACAGGAAGAAGAAATAGTGCAATTTTCACCACAAAGTCTTGAAAAATTGTGATACGTACATGATTTATATATATTTAATCATCTCATAGCAGCCCAGTGAACTTAACATTTCTTTATAATCAAAAGTGTATTTTCAGATTGAGATATGTTTGAAAACCTGATATCACACTCTTGTAAGATATTGTAGTTTGAATTCCTCTTTGGTTGGTTTTCTTCTTATATTGCCTGATATATTCATTGGAATTTATTTGTCACTAAACTGTTCAACATTCGTGCTTTGCAGCAAGCAGAAGTAGAAATAGACACTTATAGTGTGGATCATCATTATCCTGGTGGCGAGCAATCTGATAAGACTGTGATTCTTTATGGTCAAATGGGAACAGCGGAATTCAGCGAATTCCATAGTACATTGAAGTCTTTGGCTGAACAAAAGAAAATTGATTATGTTTTGCGCCACTATGTAAACGTAAGGAAAATTAAATTAAGGCTATCTTACTTTCTGCCAAATTTATTTATTGAACATTATTAATTTTAGAATCGATCAGAAAAGAAGTTGCGTTTATCAGGATATGGGGTTGAACTTCAAATGAAATCTACAGAATACAAGGCTACTGATGACTCTGACATTAAAGACAATTCAGACAAAGAGGCCGACTCAACAAGTGATGGAATTGAAGAAATTGATGGGCTTAATTTTGGGATTTTAAAGTATGAGCTGACTCCATTTCAAAACAATCAAAAATTTAAATCATTTGGCAAATAAATATCCCATTCAGTTGATAATTTAAAGGGATTCGCGTTTTCAGATTTTTATCAAAAACATGTTCCAAGTCCTGTAGTGATATTTCACCAGTCTTCTATTTTTTATGAACTTTTTCGTTGGCAAATTTTTCAAGTGCTCACAATTTCTGCTAATTTGTGAAGCAGTTATAATGATATATTATGATATGTTTACGAAATTTTCGACGACTGCTCAGAATAAAATTAGCTAGTCAACGAAAAAATGTAATTGTTGAAAAATGAAAATGTTTGAAGACATTCATGAATACATTATCCAGAAAATAATGTAATCAATCCCAACGTGATTTAAATCATTGGTCCTTACCAGCTCCGGTAATTGATTTGTGAAATGAAATCAGCCCATGATTTGTTACATGCACCATGTTTAGATTTCGATACATGTAAATAATTTCTTGAAATAATACTCCAGTAAAAACCAGCTGCTGTCCACTGTGTATGAACAACGAATCGAATATTTATACACAATCAGGACAATATTTTTGGCTGCGAAAAATTGAAAATTCGTCACACAATGACCCAGAGTAATTTGTTGAATATGATGCGTTTTATGCAGGAATTTATACCCAGACAAGCAGGCCGAACTGGATAAGTTACAGACGCATTTACTAGAGAATAGCCATGAGATTGGAGCATTAAAAGTATGGCAATTTCAAGACTTAAGTCATCAAGCTGCTGAAAGAATTATGAAATCACCTGCAAGTGAAGCAATTGATGCACTTACTGATATCGCTCAGAATTTTCCTATGCAGGTCAACATGATCTTTAGTTTGTATTGGCTCATCTATGTAATGATTATAATGTTAATAATTATAATAATAACTTATCACATTTATATCAACTATGTAGGCTAAATCTTTGATCAGAACAAAAGTGAATTCTGAAATGAAGAAAGAAATGAAACTGAACCAAGAGATATTCTCTGCAAACTTGAATATTCAACCCACGGATACAGCTTTATTTCTTAATGGACTGTTCTTCGACTTGGAAGCAATCGACATTTTGACTCTCTTGGAGTCGTTACGTGCAGAATTGCGGGTAATGGAATTACTCCATAAAATTGGTAATTCTAAATTTCTTCTGTTTTAGATCATAGATTTATCGTCAATATAAAACTAGTTCAGTTCATTAAGGAAAACCAATTTTCATTTTGCAAATTTTATTCAAGGTGCAATTGTGTTACAGGGTTTGCAAATAAGAAAATGAATAAGCTACTGGCTTTAGATTTGTCAGGGAACGGAGATAGCCAAGATTTTGCTATAGATATCAGAGATTCAGCAATCATATGGGTTAATGATATTGAGAACGATTCACGATACAAACGATGGTCACCATCACTAACTGAGCTTTTACGACCAACTTTTCCTGGCATGCTCAGAAACATAAGAAGGAATCTTTATAACTTGGTTAGTAATGTCAGATTATAGATAACAAACACGCTATAGACATTTTCATCAAACTGTGGTTTTATTTCGACTTTTAGGTCATAATCATTGACCCTCTGAGCAAAGATGCAGTACCACTAATCTCCTTGGCTGAGTCACTATACACACATTCCGCTCCGCTTCGTGTTGGCTTCGTTTTTATCACCAATTATAACACTTCTGTAACAGGTCAAACGGATGCCAGTGTTGCAGTCAATAATGCATACCACTACTTTGCTGAATCACTCGGACACAAAGAGGCAATGCGTTTTCTTTCAGATGCAAGTTTCTCTTATTTACCTAATTTATATAGAGAGTCGTCATTAGCTGTGTTTTTGATAAAAGTCTTTATGTTATAGCTGAGACACTTTATCGATGAAGACGATACAGATGTGGGTGAAATAAGAAAAGCTATTCTGGCTAGAGATTCATCTGCTGATGTAAATTATATCCTTGGGGAAGAATCAGAGTATGATGTCGGACGTCATTTAGCTAATGACTTTGTAAAACGTACTGGATTCCATAAATTCCCTCAAGCCTTACTGAATGGAATACCTTTACCATCTAACCAGCTTAGCTCAGAATTATTTGAAGAAGCAGTTCTTTCCACCATAATGACGCAGACACCTGCGTTTCAAAAAGCTGTATACCGGGGTGAGCTCACCGAAGGCGACGATGTCATTGATTATATCATGAATCAACCTAATGTTATGCCCAGGTGAAGTTACTAAATTTTTATTTTAGTATTAATCATCTAACATTTATATGCATGTACTGGATGTGCACTAAGTTTTGGTCAGTTTTGTTGAGTAATTTTTTGATCTTGCTGCAATTTGGATATGTTATAGTATATACTGAGATATGGAAATTCTTCGATCCCACTTTGAGTGTACACCATTTAATCTATTCAAATTTGACCCTAAAAATCTAGTCAAAAGTTGGTGGATCGGCACATATATATATTATACATATTCTTATATTTGTTTAATATTAATTATGTAACATTTTGTTACTTAATTCGAAATCTCAGTCACTTTTATAATGTATTTGATGAAACAGGAAATCTATTCACACCTTGAGTTTGTGACAGCTTTGACATAATTAACATTTTTCTGCACAGGTTGAATGAGCGTGTTCTGAAAGTAGAAAAGCATAATTGGCTTGACTTGATTGGAAGCATGCCTGAAACTAACGAAATCTCAAAGTGGAGTTCACAAGATACTTCCAACTGGCTCATGGAACGGATGAAATACGTATATATATCTAGACGCAGCGCTGTACACCACTTATTTACTTTCTGGATCATAGTTGATTTGAACTTATCTATAGATAGACAATTATTACGAGAAGCATTTGAATATGTGGTAGGTAATGAAAAGCTTCAAATAAATGAAGTATCTACGATTATCATTCCTCACAGCATCATCATCATCATCATTTTATTTTTGTAGAAATCGAATGCAGATGTAAGGATCAGTATTATTGTAAATGGCATTGAAAATAATAGTAGACCTGAAATTGACATAAACAAAGTTGTGCTTGCCGCATTAAATGCATTATCAAGTGAAGAAGCCATGAGATTCATTCTTCAAGTTACACAGGATGATGCAATTTCTCTTATCACTAATGGCAAATATGAAATTGAGGTGAGCTCGTTCAATCCATAATTCTATTTCACTCTTACTTACAATATTATAAAATACAAATCTTACGTACTATTAACATACCCATAAGAATAAAATGTCCAAGGGTGTTGTTCTATAATAGAAATACTGTTATTAGAATGAAGATGTGAAAAAGAAACTTGATGAACAAACAATGACACTTGAGGTGCACAAGCACTATGTAAGAAATGCACTACATTTGGAAAGTGGAATGAGAGCAATCATATGTAATGGCCGTATAATTGGACCATTCGATGAAAATGAGGAATTTACCAGTGAAGACTTTGGTCTGTTGGAAAGGTTCAGTCAAAATACCTATGGTAATAAACTGTTTAAACATGTAATGAAAGCAGATTCTTTGGACGACGATGACGAATATGGTAAGATGATATGTAATAAAAATGGGTATCTTTGTTTTAATGCATAAAAAAGCATCAAATTATTTTTAAGGTTTATAAAAATGCTCATAAAAAAATTGTACGACCTTTGTTCTCAGAGAAAATTGATATCACAGATGATATGATTGTAAAAATCGTAGCACTGTTGGTACCAAGACCACAGACGAGGAGTCGAGTTGATGTGCCGTTTCACAGTGACGAACACAGGTAATTTTGCAATTTCTAAAGGACAAGCTTCATATTGAAATTCACATGTTTTTTATACTATGCCCAGCTGTGACTTGATGATAATTATTGTTTTTGATCGAGTTATCATATATTTCCAGCGCCATCAAAATACCTGCAGGAGATCCTGACAGCGTAGCATTCGATCTTACTGCAATTGTTGACCCAGTTTCTCGGGGGGCACAAAAACTTGGACCGATTATAAGCACTCTGCAACAGACCCTAAACTGCCATGTAAAAGTATTCCTAAACTGTTTGGACAAAAACAGTGATATGCCATTGAAAAGGTATATTTAGTTTAGTGCCCATCAGATCTGTGTAAACCACAGTAAATATATTTTTCCTTTTTTGAACACGTTTCAATGTTAATTTTACGATTATTTCAGTTTCTACCGATTTGTACTGGAACCGGAATTACAATTTACACCAGAAGGTCAGATCGCTGGTGCAATTGCTAGGTTTAATAAATTACCAACTTCTTCGTTACTTACTCAGCATATCCATGCACCAGAAAATTGGCTGGTTGAAGTTGTGCGCAGCGTATATGACTTGGACAACATTAAATTAGATAATGTAGCGATGGGTGTGCAAAGGTAAATATTTATCGTACTAATTTCGTATGCATGTACAGGAGTGATGCAGTACAGATTTTTCCTACTATATCACTATCAACGGAGTATAGGTATACAATTAGATGCGTGAAAAAGTAAATCCAGCTGCCTTCACATTTTTTTGTCTATATGATTGTAATCAACTATAGGAGGTATTGTTTTCAACAATATTGTCAACTACTTTACTTGATAACATATCTTGTGGTATTCAGGATATTTAAATAACAGCTTAATCGATTTACTTCATATTTGCAGACGACATTTTTGAACAGTTTATTCCCTTGCCACGATCCGAAATATTAACATTTTTTTCTCATTCGCCTAAATGGAGACCGTGTTACACACATAGCCACAGGCCAGAGGTACCAACCAGTTGAAGTTGAACACCGATTTTTTTCAAACCTTCAAAATCCTTTTATAATTATTTAACAAAAGAAAATATGATAGTTGAAAAAAATGGAACCGTATTAAAGCGGATGAACTGTTCAAGAATTCTATCACCAAAATTAAAGTAGATTGGTCAAGCTATTTTTGAGAGACCACATTGCAAAACATGGTACCAAGTGAAATGATGTATGTTATCACCAGAAATAATGATTCTATTTAGAAAAATGTGAGTGATGCTCAATTTACATAATTTTGCTTGATACAAACCCCAATTGAATTGAATGATTGGTTGTTGAGTTATTGATTTCTGAAATTCACCCAGTTTTTTAGTCGTCTATCTTTTCCTATTTTAAATGGTATTTTTATGTTTGATCATTTTTACTTATGAATTCTCTTCATCTTTTGACAGTGAATTCGAGTTGGAGCACCTTCTTCTTGAAGGGCACTGTTTCGAAGCTGTAATGGGGAATCCACCCAGAGGATTACAGATAACTTTGGGCACTGAAAATGAGCCCGTAATAGTTGACACCATTGTTATGGCTAATCTGGGATATTTTCAGCTAAAAGCTAATCCTGGTGAGTGGCTTTTACGACTAAGGCAAGGAAGGTCTGCTGAGATATACGACATCACGAGCGTTGATGGTCAAGATGTTATTCAGAGTGAAAACAATGTGAAGGTTGTTATAAGTTCATTGCGCAGTCATGTCTTGAAGCTGAAAGTTTCCAAGAAACCAGATAAAGCAAATGTAGATCTTTTATCAGAAGATGAATCAAGCTCTGGTCTATGGAACTCAATATCTAGGTAAACAAATCAATACGTGTTCAATTCCTATCATTAAATCTTCCTCCGAAACAGCTGATTTGTGAGATCTACGTGAATGTTATCAAATTCTAGCGTTATTTCACTTACATCTTGCACAAGCATTGATAGACTATTCAGTAATTCGAGAACTGAGTAAGCACGTCATCGCAAAACATGCGAAGAATCAATTTACAGTCTACACTATCACTCATTCTTAGTATATTACAACTACATTTTACTGCTGTTTCATATTACTTCAACTGATAATTTACAGGACATTCACTGCGGCTGAAGAAAGCGAAGATAAAGATGAAAAATTGAATATATTTTCTCTAGCTTCCGGACATCTGTATGAGAGATTTATTAAAATTATGATGCTCAGTGTAATCAAGCATACTAAAACACCTGTCAAGTTTTGGTTCTTGAAAAATTATCTTTCTCCTACTTTGAAGGTGAGCAAAAGTAACGTACAAATTAGTTAACAACTTACCAGCAGCATTTTTAAGTTAACGATGGAATTCCCTCCTGTTGTTTTTTTCTAGTTTGAAAGAAAATTGTCGTGCATGTTGTTAATTGACCATCTAATATGTGAAGTCCAAATTTATGTTTTATAGGATTTCTTGCCACATATGGCCAATAAATATGGCTTCGAATACGAATTGGTACAATATAAATGGCCCCGTTGGCTCCACCAACAGACTGAAAAGCAAAGAACCATATGGGGATACAAAATTCTCTTTTTAGATGTGTTGTTCCCGTTAGATGTGAAGAAAATCATTTTCGTTGATGCAGACCAGGTAAAAATTCAGTAACTGTACTTAATTCAGTGCCAAGTGTGTCATCGAAGAATAAATGAATTACTCGATTTTTTTCGCATACAGGTTGTCAGAGCTGATTTGAAGGAACTAGCCAATTTAGATCTTGGTGGGGCACCGTATGCATACACGCCATTTTGTGAAAGCAGAAGGGAAATGGATGGGTTCAGGTAAAGATGTGACAAGGGAGAGAAATGAATGGAAATATCAAATTTCAAATTCAATTTTTCCTAAACTCGAATCTTACATTTGTTTTCCTCAGATTTTGGCAGCAAGGTTACTGGCGAAATCATCTACAAGGAAGACGTTATCACATCAGTGCTTTATATGTCGTAGACTTGAAACGATTTAGGCGCATAGCTGCTGGTGATAGACTCAGAGGTCAATATCAGGCTCTTAGTCAAGACCCTAACAGCCTCTCAAATCTCGACCAGGTAAATAAAAGTTGAATAACATATAACAAGTTTGAGATATCAGCAGAAAATAATCAAATTCTCATGTATTACAAATATATTTTTAACAGTACACATTACAAAGATGTCAATTTTCATACCATAGCATATAATATTCACAGTAAATCCAACTGAATTGTTATTCTCCAGGACCTTCCAAATAATATGATACACCAAGTAGCTATAAAGACTTTGCCTCAGGAATGGCTTTGGTGTGAAACGTGGTGCGATGATGATTCCAAGCAATATGCCAAAACTATTGACTTGGTAAGTACTTTGATGCACGGTGATGGTACAACCCCTCGAAAGAACCACAGTACATTGAAAAGTGTAGTATCAGTAATATGCATTGCAAATTATTTCATAGTGATCACATAATAGTCCAATAATAAGTCCCTATATGCAGTATTCATAAGCCTGGTTCTGATACTGCATGGGAAATCACTATCTAACGTAACATATACTTTCCATAACAGTGCAATAACCCAATGACAAAAGAAGCTAAGCTCCAAGCTGCTATGCGCATCTTACCGGAATGGGTTGGATACGATGAAGAAATAAAGAGGCTACAACAGGAAATAGAAAACGCGAATCGACAGACGGAAAGAGAGGAAGGTGGTGCGTAAAAGTTTACAATATTATAAAGATTTATAAAAATAATACTATATCCTCCTGTTGCATTTACTTGTTATTATTATTCATTATTGCCATGATATGACTCCATCATTCAGTAAAAAACTAATTATTAACGAAACTGCGGGGTTAACCACAAACACGAGATTTCAGGGTTGCAGGATTTCAACAGATTTCAGATTTCTTTTTTTTGGATTTCAAGGATTATATAAGATTTTATCATATTTTAGAAGATTTGTTTTACAAAAGATTTTATAGAATGTCAAATAATTTTTAAATTTTATGCAGGAAAGAGTGCAGAGATTTCTAGTGATTTCGTCAGAATTTATAATATGTCGTAGATTTTCAAACGATTTTAACGGATTTCACGGGATTCAAAGGATTTTTCAGAATTTTAGAGTTCCAATAAATTTCACGAGATAGCAACTATTTAAAAAGACTTTATGGGGTTTGAGAGATTTCAAAGAATTTTATAAAATTTCCTAAGTCGTTTGCTGCAGATTTCATGGTATTTTATTAACGCATAATTCACTTTGAATAGAGTCCGAAAATGAAACGTTGTTTTGTTTATTTCGTTATGCAGCCTTGACTTTTGAAAAAAATGGTATCGATCCTTGTTAAATGAATATGACACAAATGAAATATGCAGTGGGACCCTTCGTGCTGTTTTCATTTGTCATCAATATACTCAATTTTGTTTTTCAGAAATGATGGATGATTCTCCAGCACATGAAGAGTTGTAAACCTGGAATTGTGAATATTGCATTTTTACTGTAAGGTGTGTGAGGTGTATTTTATCATTAAAGTTCATTTATTGCAGTTTTCATGTCACTTTCATAATAGCAAGCCATTTTACAAGCGTTGAAAATAGAAAAATATCTCGACAAGAACACTATTAATGTAGAACATTCAAATTTTATTAAAACATTTAATTGTACATTGAACGTGAACGGGAATGTATGACATTGGCAAATGTATGTAACAACGTTCTGGTAAATTTGTATCATTTGTAAGTAACAATTGAATTTTCGTTTTTCCTATTTGTAAATACAAGGACTGAAAATTCGAATAAATGTCTGTTAAAATTATATATAGCTACCTGAATTCATACATAGCCATCAATTAATATGATATAATAAGATAATATACCTAAACTTTACATAAAAATTGTACTTGTACATTTTACGAGGGTTAACATCTTATAATTGAACTCATCTTAACTCATGAAAGTTTAATTTCTATTTTAGCATATGAATCTAAAAACAGTTTCGTGACAATTTAATGGGGTCAATTTTAATACTATAAGAACCCATATGGATTTTATGTATATGGTAAAAAATTCAGCGGTAATTTCATATTGTTATGATTATGGAAAACAAGAGTCATATTAATTAAAATTTGCAACAGAAAATAACACTACACTAACAATAACAATAACTTTATTGAATGAAATTTCCTAATCACAGCAATGCGAAATGAATCTTTGCAGTAAACATAACGATGATTCTATATACAGTCAAGTTCTCACACAGAAATATTCGTTTCCAGTTTAGCATTATAAAATTAAATTATTACGTTCCTGCGATTGTTATTTTCTTCTACCAACTATGAAACATAACATATTATGTTATGTTACACGTTTTGCCGTGTAGCCCGTATCAGGCTATCGAGGTTGAATCACACAATTTCTCTGTTTTTGAGAGATAGATTTCAGTTCCTTGTGAGGAAAATTGATTGAGCAAGTGGAATTTAACGTGGAAAAATAAATTAAGTTCGCATAAGGCTCGTGTGATAAATAAAACATCGTGCAGGATGAAATATTTTTATTATATCATAATCGAACAATGAAAGTGAATAATTGTGAAAAACTGAAAAAAAACCTGGAATTCTAGTAATCAGAGACGCTTTTGTTTTCAGATTTCCCCTGACCGCCAGATACACTGCGTAAACACTGCAGATACTTTGTAAACAATTACTTTCTCATTAAACGTGTCGTTTGTAATTTAATTATTAATTTGATATATTAACTTTGATAATTTCCGATTACTTAAACGGTAGTACGTAGTACGGAAACTTTTATACAGACAATTTTTTCTCTATTTATCACACCAACTTTACAAATGATACTGAGGTTCAGGGTCATGCTCATTAGATATAAAAAAAATAACAATGCCAATTTCAGCTTTGACTGCACAGAGGTATATTTATTTTTTTCGTTATTTGCATGAAAAGTAGGGGGGATTCGCGGTTAAAGCCTTGAAGTATGGCTGAACCTTGACCGTAATTAGACCTAATTAGTTGTTTGAAGGATAGAGTCAAAAGTATCGCACGGGGGAGGAAAAAGGTCGGGGTATGAAACACTCAGTTTCGCATCGAAGGGTTAATTTAACGACCCCCCCCCATTTCGAACTATATTTAAGGGTCAATTGTGTAGGTACTCAGATAACAACTTGCCCGCAATCTTGACAACAAAATAACAGCAATGCTTGCAAGGTATTGCTAGCAGTATTGGAATAAGATATGTCTCCAATTGTTATTAAAATTAGATCAGACAAAATCCTGAGCAAACGTTATCAACAGATAAACGCAAGCGAGCCTTGCTATATACTATAAAGTAATAACACAAAAATTACTGTTGCAGATTTGCTGCCTATAAATTATTCTGAGGAAATAGGTATTCGGCTAAGAGGCAGCAAAAATTGCAGCTATGAGTGACGTAGACTTTTTTGCGCGGACACAGGTAATTGACTATCTGGGTTATACAGAACCCGGAAAAGGGATACAGCTGCCTTTGTAATTTGTCATTGTTTTCAAGGAATTATTGATAAATTCTTGAAAATGGCAGGATGATCAACGTTTCTAGGAACTGTCTAAAAATACACACACATAGATTACCTCCCACGTGTGACGGAGAACTCTGGTAGTGTAGAATCCCCGAAATTGGTGCCGATATAAGTTATAAAGTTTATACGTGTATACTTTATACCGTAAATAGATTGTATTTACGTTGGAATATAACATCAATTAAACTTACACATTGAACGTATGTTTCCGTTCCTCGTTTACAGTTAAACAGAAAATCTACATCGTTATAATACATTTATCGAGTATCTATGTATGAATTCCGGTTTTTATTTCCTAGTTGATGAATGAAAGCAACTACAGTTTTAGCATATAGTCCTCGGATTTAATTCTTTCGTATCTTTATGAGCTTCTAGGATGAGTCTTACGTGGGCATGCATGCAAAATGCACCTCATTGTAATTCGAATGATTCTGTATTGACAGTTGGAAAGATAATCTATAATAGCTTGATGCTGTATTGCCTACTGATCGCTGCAAAATGTAAGGTGGAATCTCATATCTCGCGATATGTACACTACAAAATGCTGTGTAACGGAGTGAAATAATGTAGGTCATGGAATTCAGTATTTCCAATGGTTTTGTAGTGGTACTTGAAGCGTGTATCTTTCCGCATTTTTGTAAACATCGGGCTAGACTATAAACACAATCGAATGACTTCCTGGGCCGTCAGAATCAGACGGTGTTCGTAAGTATAAAGCAAGATTGCTTGGTCAGCCTGTACATACGTCTGCCAGAAGTGAATTCACGATCTTCTCAAATTCATGCTAAACGGTCGACAATTATTATCATCCAATATTGACTGGCCCATGAAACTCTGGGAGGATTTCCTAGTAGTGACTGTTCAGAAATGGAAGGAACCACGAATACCGAATACAGCAAGTAAATAAACATTTAACTGTGTAATCTGATAAGGCGATAGTGAAATAGAACGTAACTTTCGAAAGAAATTATTGTAATAGTTTCGCCTATCTTAAAACATAATTTGCACGCTGAAGGAAATATGTCGTGGAAAATTTCAAGACAATAGTACGAGATCTGCAAAATAAGGCGTCTTTTAGGAGTTTTCTATACTTCAATTCTGTGTTGTTGGGATTATGCTTACCATTGTTGTACGTCAACGCATTCTCGTTCGGCCGCGGTGAGGATATCAATTCGAACAAAATACTGATTTGAATTATTTTTAAACCAAACGCGGTGTGTGGCTATTTTTTTTACGTCTCATTTTTACTTTCCACGTGTGTCTTCGTGTGTATGACCATGAGATAAGGTTTGACGGACGTGACTGTGTACGTATAAATCAATTAAGACGTCTACCCTCGATGCTAATATCCTACTAGTTTAATTCTGTATCGCACAGAATAAATCACACCTCAATCCAAGTTGAATCATCGTTCCGATTACAAGGGACTGCTGTTGCGAAAACGTCGTTGATCAATCGCATTGATATTTTATGGGCAGAACATTCGATTCGTTTCATCGGATCAGACTGAGAGAAATTTCATTTGTTTTAATGACTAAAAAAGTAATAAAATAGGTATCGTTAGAACAACGCTTTAAATATTATTCGAATCTCAATAAAATCTAATACAATTAACTATTCAGTGTGATTATAGTCGTCTGTTGTACATTTTGTGGTTATTACAACGATTAAATCTGCTTTGTTAAGTTTGCTACATTTTTTCATTCGAATAAGACCTTGATATCAATTTATATAAATATTAAACCACCGTAATATGTAGTACGAGTGACCATAATAAACAGAAATGGTAGCACATATTTTCTGGTTACAGCTACAAATCTTATTTTTATTTTGTACCAGCCATATTTTTTGGTTTCGTTAAAAACGAAAATAGCCAAGGACTGTATAGTAAATATTATTATTCGATTTTCTTGTAACTGTTGCGAAAATTTAATGCTTGTGCAACAATAAATTAATGTTAAAGCCTTATTTAAGTAACTATAAAAGTAGAGTAAACCGAATAAACTGATTTTGCGTTGCAATTACCAAAAAAGGATCCACAATAGCGCAAAATGGTTACGTGTACCTTGTTTTTCGTAATTCCAACAATATTCAAACAGTTCTTTTAACGATACCTGTTTTACTGAATTTTTCTAGTTACTATAACAAATGAAATTTTTCTCAGTGTGTGACGGTGAGATATCAAGTAATAAAGTACCGGGACGGTTCAATGAATTCACCTGGTGCCGTGAAAATTGCAAAGATTGCCTTTATATTTGCCCTTGGACGTGACGCAAGACATCTAAACTGTTGAAAACTTCTGTTGGAAATGTACTAAAAATGTATAGAAAGCATTATTCGGGTTCGGTATTGTGAATTTACTCTACATATAATGAGTAATTTTATTATTAGTAATTGTGTCATTAGTAATTAATAGCACAATTTAGTAAAATTACTAAACATTAGTGCGATAAATATCGTAAACTTGTAAATTATTATTCGATTTATAATTTGAAAATTCAATACACGAATTTTTAACTACAGTTTGTTAAATTTACCATACGACTTTAGTAACTTTATGGCAAATGTATACTAAAAATGTGAAGTGAAAAAAGTCGATAAAAAACGGTTCGATAATTGATTTCATTGCCTTCTTGTGAGCAGAGACTTCGTTTTAATAACTTCTCAGTAACTGTACTCGATGAAAACTCATTTTAAATCGAATAGAAGAATCTTAGCATTATTTTTTGTTCCTGCTCGGGTAAATCCTATTCGCTCGCAATGATCGGATTACTAGTCATACGCATTACCTACTACGTCAAACTGTCTTATGCAATATTATGACTTCATTTCATTCTTAATATAATGGACGGTCCACACAGGTATGACAAATAATACACTCAATAAATATTTGCAAAATTCCTTCTCACAATAGAATTTTAAATGAATTTACAAACCCAGTTACTAGCGAAATCCAATCAATTTTCAGAACGTGTCAGTAAATTAACGGTGCAATTGTCGTAAATTTAAAATCTGATTACTAATTCCAAAATTTACATAGTAATTTTTTAGGCATTACACAAATCTGTAACTCTTAGGGATTTCGTATCAAATTTATACCTGCACAAGAGTAGATTCAGAAGAAAATTCCATAATATCTAAAAACTGTTACCAAACTTTTCAAATCCAGTACATTCAACATATCAGAATTCAGTTTTAGGAAATTCGTCATCAGCCTACGACGGAATTTTAAGTCGACATGCGTGATTTTCGAATCTATACTTATGGGATATTCGAAATTGCAGAGTAAAATTAATAGAGGTTTACGTTGGTTTCACTTGCCACAGTATATTTTTAATTTTAACAAACTCTAATCGAATTTCTTGGCATATTTACGAACATTTTTAACAGTGTATAGTAATTAGTCTTCCGTAGACAGTAAGAATACTGATCAGCCACAGAGACACTGTTGTAATTATGTAAATCTTTTAACGCAACTACATCGATACAATGTGTACATCATATATGTATAGCTCTTTGTGTGCTTATGTCATAAAGTGATCGACTTAGGTCCAAACGTACAGCTGTACATACACCTGTGCATACTGAAGTCGACTTGATTTAAGTTACATATTTAACACAAATTAAATCGGGTCAATAAGTTGTGCAGGTAATGATATAATAATAATAATAATATGTGTGCGTACGTGCACATTATGATATAACACTAAACTGCCGAACAACATTTATGTGTGCTTACAACACAATTCAACATAATTAAGAAAGTTTTTCGTCTTCAAAGAATATGATATCAAGAGTTTCAAAAAAAAAAAGTCGCTGATTAGTTTCAATAATAAGAAGTTGATGTTAGAGATTTGTGTATTTTAGGGCGATCATTTGCGGGGCAACTAAATCAAAACTCGGTGTTAAAACACGTAATTGATTCGCTTTAATAATTAGTAGAGAATCTAATGTTAAAATTTAAACGTGAATCTGCTTTTGCTTTAACGTCATTTTTTTGTAACGAAGGTGCGGTTTATCCAAATATACAAGCCATACGTAATCTGAAATTTTCGAATCATAGGTAGATGGGTTTAAGTATCTAAATTCTTCATTTATATGTAGTTATTGTTATAGTGACCCTGGATAACAATGAATTAATAGATTGCAATTGTGAAGGTCGAGGCTGTCTCGCTTCTTGACTATAAAATCGATGATGTATTGCAAGGTTTTGTAATTTAATAGGACGCTTTTTTTACTCAGTGTAATTGACCAAGACACTGAATTTTACACGTCTTCAAATGGCGTTACTGGATTGTTTGTTCCTACCGTTCCGGTATTGCCGCAGGCGATTATTAACGACATCGTATTTCAGAAAGTGGTTAATTGGCGAAACCGCCGCAGATAAGTGACAGCGATAGACGATTATTGTGTCGTCAAAGCAATTTTTACCTAATCGATTTCTTCCTGTGTGAAATCAATTGGAGAAACTTGGCAAAAAAGTTTCCATATTTATTGTATTACAGAAACCTTACAATCAATATCCAGTTCTATGCCAATTCAACTTCCACGTACTATTCGGATTTAACTTATCAGCGAACTGCGATTATTTATAGGCAATCACATGTTAACCATATCAAAAATCGTTATCGACCTTCAATAATGATTCGCAAGCGTAAGGAAATTACAGATAAACAACGGACGTAATTTCTTAACAATCTAATGTTCCTTACAAGCAGTTCTCAATAATCCAACGTGCTTAGAACTGCAAATTCGTATTTTTAGAAAATATTTAGATTCTGGATGAACGAAATGACATAACTGACGTTTTGTGATCTAATACGGATTAAATTATTAATTTCGGGATCAACATTCTACATTTCTTTCGCATATAAATATTCAGTTTTGATATCTTGCTAAAAATTATTGATATCGATTTCTGTGTAGTATAATGACCTCGCATTACTTCAGCATGTTATGTTGTATCGCTGATTACAGTAATCTCAGTGCCATATTATTGTCTTGAACAACGCAGTTGAGTTGATAAGTGAAACATGAAAATAATACTGATGATTTTACGGAAAATCATATCTGTAAGTGTCGATTCAGAGAAGAAATGATGACTCAATCGGTGTAGTACAGTGGCATTCGAATATACGAGACTTTTGAAAAACTTATTACGCAATAATATTGGACGGGATAAGTACTGGAATAAAATCCGAATAGAGTTGAGGGAATTTAGTTTATTCAATCGGATTCGGCTGCCGTATTACCTTATATAAAAATATACACGTGGATTACGATTAAACTCTCCAACTTGGGAGTGATAACACCAGGGAGTTACAGGGGCACACAGTAAACGCGCACGATATCTTGAGAAGAGTCAAGTTATCTGGCTAGAAGGAGCAACGCGTTTGTTCAACGTTGCCCAAGTACTGCTCAAGGAATGGGAAAAGGGATGTCCGTACTTTGTTTATTTAACCAGTGACGTGTGTGTACGGTCACCGATAGATCTCAACAAATAGATCATTATCTACAATTTAGTGTCTCGGTAGCAGTGAAAAAATATTCAATCCCAGTCATAGTCATGATTAACGAAGAGACCATCAAGCTGTGAGTTGCAGTCGTTCTTTTTCCTACGATTTATTTCATGTACACCAAATATTCGTTACATTGTTCGAAAATTTATATAGCTTATATGATAATCATCCACGGTATTGCACATCTGTCACAAGTACATCGGTATGTGGATTAGTTAGGATTGGGAGTTGTAATTATTCAGTGTGGAATGTTGGCATCGGGACGTGTATAACGAAAGCGCAGATATTTACTTTCGAATTGAATTGCACGTATAGTTAATTGGACGATATTTTGTACACTTGCTGAGAATGTTTTTTTTACGCGTTTTCAAGAAACAATTGAAAGCTACTGCACTTTTGGGTAAAGAATAAAGTTTACAGCTGATTGAGATGTGTCGATAAGACGGCGAAAACTTACCAGTGATTTTATTTGTGTTACCATTTTGTAAAAATTGGTATGCCATCAAATGAATACAGTTAAAAAATAGTTTCGCGATGTGATAAAGTTTAATTAATTTTGAAAACTTCAATCGATTCATTACAAAAACGCGTACAAAGAATACCCACGCTTTTCCACAGTCTGAGATTGTATAATGAGACCCGTTTTCTTGACCACTTTCGTTTACCACATAAATCGTTTCAAAACAATATTCGCTCGCGTTCAATATAAAAAATTATGAAGCGAGACGGAGACGTGACGCTTAACATATCACTGCAAGAAAAGGTACCTGTATTTTTTATTCTGGCTCTTGCTATTTTAACAAAATGAAGTTTTGGCTTCATCATAATCAATTTACAATAAGCGCCACGTTAAAATTATTATTGCATAGAGGCGTTGGGCAGTTACTGCTTTTTATCACCAATGTACGTAAACTTTAGTATCCTTATCGAAACTACTGTACATGTATATGTTATAAGTCTATGTATACAGTTATATACTATGTAAAATCAATTTTTCAAAAAATTTTAAAGTATCATATAATAAGAACTAAAAAAATGATTTTGAATTATAATTTTTGTTTCTCAATTCAATCGAAATTCACAGATTGTTGTTGTGTTAGGGAAGATACTATATTGAACCCTGAAAATTCAAAAAAAAAATAAATAAAATGAAAATGCATGAAAAAAATTATTAATTACTTCAAATATTGTTAAAAGAAATACCGTTTTGCCTGTCCGCTTCAATTCTACTTAGAATACTCTTGGTTTCGGTCACAGAATATGTATAATTTTTTTCATAATATTCAAAAATATCGCAATCATTGTCAAAATATATTCGTTTAATGAGCTCGAGGGGGTGCCGGGGGGTAGGAGAAATCTGAAAAAGCTGGAGTGATTTTTGCAGTTGGAACAACGATATAAAAAATAGCGGACCAAATCTAAGAGGGTAAGGGTCAGGTCGTAGTCGAATTGACGTGGAACGCACCATACATATATTTATTAGAGATTATTTTTCCGCCCCTCTTGGGTTTCGGATGAAATTTAAGTAGTTATTCGTATCTCCTCCGCGCTCAATAGTTGTAAAACGTGAATTGGAAAATGCAAGAAGTAACCATAAGTGATAGAAATACAGATTTTACAACTTAGGTATTACATACGTTAAATCGTGCCTTGTTTGTATAATATTTTACGTATCAACATAATGTATAATATATTACGTCTTAGGTACTTAAATTAAAAGTTTGATAGTATGTACCAACGAGAGATTTTGATCAGATATTTTAGGATAGAAATCAGCACGATACAATTCCGTTTTTAGTGTGTTTTTACTCCATCACATTGTTTAGAACTTTTCGTGTCTGATAAAGATACAGTATAGCGTAGCGAAAAAATTTCTACAGAAATTTCTGTAAACATTCTTCAAACCGTATCAAAATCTCGCAAAATTCATGAAATTCCTTCAAACCCCATTGAATGTATCCGTATGAATTGCTGTAATTTTATACATGTATATATATATATATATATATATATATATATATATATATAGGCACATTTTTCCTAATTATAACTAAAACTCATTCATATCAGAATGCATTGAAAAGTGATACGAATATTGAGGAGTACGTGTAGTGGAAGTTGATGAAAAATTCTGTTCCACACAATGATTTCAATTTTGATCATTATATCTTGAGAATGATTTTCAATAAACAGTTCCATTGATTTTTCGAATCTTGAGAGAAACCAACATACAAATGATAATTGACTACGAGAAAATAAAGGTTCGCGATTACGTGTTAATATTTAACGTTTAAAAACTTTTTAAAAACGCCCCGCCTTTTTCTGTGGCAGCAGTGGCGATGATTTACCTATTATATCTATGACATATATTACTTCTTTATGCATAATATACATAAAGCTGTTATCTAAACATTATTTGAACCGTTCGGAATTTTGATCATTTGGAGTTTTGATCATTCGAATTTTTGACTGTTCCGAGTTTCTATAATTCGAACAAATGTCATTCGATGTAACGGTCAGTCAGAACTATGATAATTTCGAATTCCAACCCATACGCGTCTTTATTAAAAATTCTCAAAAAACATTTTACTCGGCCAATGTTTCATGGCAAACGTATGGTACCGTCCAGAGTTTTGACTATTCGGAATTTTAATACTTCAGTACTTCGACGTGAAACCAAACAGGACGAAGTACATAAAAGGGTTTCGTATCTCGAAGACATTCACATGAAAATTTTTGTCTTTGAACTAGGGATGCTTTTGAAGATGCTACTATCAGTAGAGAAATTTTCCACCAAATTAAAAATAGTGAGATTGAAATCTCGATAATTTGACATGGAATGCTTAACATGAATTATTTACGTTCAAGCTAATGACCATAATAAGGGAAGTTATAAGATCAGGGAAGACTAAGAAAAAATTCTCTTTGTGGATGATGTGAAATTAACTTTCCGAACAGATTCGTGTAAAGATAATAAAGACGTTTAAGATCCTTCGTAATTGTTCACTAAAACCTAAACTAAACTAAAAAAAAAAACATAAAACACAGGTCGGAAAACACGGCTGCATGTATCTAAAATATTGAGCATAATATTCTTTTACATGTGATCGCTTTTTCTCCGGCAGAAATAATGAAAACGCTGGATTTGGTTATGGAACGAATTTACCACCAAACAACAACGACTCCGATGGGCCGGATGGTTCGGGGAAGAAGGTGATATTTTGTGTCCATGGAAAGTTATCCGGATGTTGCACAATTGTGAAAGGCTCTGCTTCCGAAACGGTGACGATCCCGTCTTATCAACGTAGCCCATCCTTGTGTGAGTTTCAAATTACAGAAGAATAATTTTTGCCTTTTGCTTGAATATATTCTTCAGAACATCATTCCGAATTAAGAGCCGTACCATACTTTAAGCTGCCATGAATGTATAAGATTATAATTGTTTCAGTTGAAGATCATTGTCATCGGGATAGAGAGGACAAAATAGATAAAAAAGCAAGGAGGAAATTGATCATTGCGAGTATTCTCTGCGTTCTCTTCATGATTGCTGAGATTATAGGTAAGGTTTCAATAACTTGAACGTAATAGTGAAATTTTTCTCCTTTAACTGTAGATTTATTGAGAATTGTCTTACAGGTGGTGTATTGTCAAGCAGTCTCGCCATCGCAACAGACGCTGCTCATCTGCTTACAGATTTTGCGTCTTTTATGATATCTCTATTTTCGATATGGGTCGCCAGCAGGCCAGCAACCAGGAAAATGCCCTTTGGATGGTACCGAGCGGAGGTAATATTCACGCTCATATTTTCATGACTAATCGATGATTCGTAAAACCGAACTACATGTAGAGGAAGTGTAACAGCAGTGAATTGGGCGACAGTGAATGACCTGATGCACAACGAACATGTCTACTTATATTTATAGTGATTTTAATTTCGGTCTCGGTACACGATTATTCACTGGTCAAGCCACCATCTAATGATACACTAACCAGCCATCATGAGTAAATATGACGGTTATTAATGTTCCTATTATTAATCGATCTAAACTCTTAGGTCATTGGAGCGCTGACATCTGTCCTTCTGATTTGGGTTGTGACTGCTGTATTAATATACTTGGCCGTGCAAAGAATAATTAACAAAGATTTTGAAATTGATTCAACAGTCATGCTCATCACGTCTGCCATAGGCGTTGGGGTAAATCTCATGTAAGTGTTGACAATCATAATAACAATAGCAGTATCAAATAAAGTGGATCCCGTGCAGCACGTGAAATTTCACTAATGATCGAAAAGTGTGAGGTTTTAGAAATTCGAGTAATTGATAATAGTGTCAGCAGCTTGGGAAAAGCATTCTTATACAATCAAAAATTACTGCAGATTGTACTGAAAAATGTTGCTAGCACAATAGATGTTATAATTTATGTAAAATTTGACGTTCAATTTTTCCGTTTCCTTAAACGTTGGAGGGATATGATGTTTCGTTTAGCACTCTGTTGATACGTGTCAGTAATATGCTGAAACTATAATGTGCGGTTGTGTCGAGTGTTATAATATCGATAAAACATTTTTGAAAATTTGAATGCTGCCGTATGAAATAGCAATTAATGAGGATGCCAAAATAATATTTGCTTGTATGGACCGATCGCTTACATGGAGAGAAGAAAAAGAGTAGATTTTACTCGGAACTGCAGGAAAAGAAAGACGCATCAAAGTTTTCTAGTAAAAAATACCCATGTCAAATGTATTTTTTACTATAAATGTAGTAGATTTTACTGTGCACACAGTGGTTTTCACTGTTTCTAGAATAAATTCTGCATATTACAAAGTGTATTTTATCAAACAACCTGACGTGTCCCTCTTTTGCTGCAGCTTCGAGTAAAATCCGCCTATACTCAATATTTGTATGCACTATACAAACTGCAGATATCAAAATGACAGTAATCACTCTTATTTTTGGTGGGTATAATTGTTATTTTGTAGCATGGGATTGACTCTACACCAACATGGCCATGCTCATGGTGGCACAAGTGGAAAGGATAATCACGCGCACGGTGATAACGGCGACGCACATGGCCATAGTCACGACGTGAATATCAACGTTCGAGCAGCCCTTATTCACGTTATTGGTGATTTTATTCAGAGTCTTGGCGTTTTTATAGCTGCCATTGTTATCTACTTCAAGGTAAAGCTTGACAATTACTCAAAGTATCCCTTATGGATAATGGCTATAATGTTTCTTATTTGAAAATACTTCGACTTAGTATAATTAGATTTTAGATGATTATAAAGATCTGGTTCAGTTCGTCACGTTCAGTCAGAAAAAATGATATTTCAGCCACAATGGAGCATCGTAGATCCCATCTGCACATTCTTCTTCTCGGCTCTTGTTTTGGCTACTACGATGGCAATAATGAAGGATACAATAAACGTACTGATGGAAGGAATTCCAGCTGGTGTTGACTATTCTCAGGTCGAAAGTACTTTCATGGAAATCGAAGGTGTCATCAGAGTCCACAATTTACGCATATGGGCTCTTTCCTTGGATAAAACTGCTCTTTCTGCTCACCTTGCAATAAGTAAGTTCCTCCTTGTATCAATTGTATTGTGTTATGAAAAATTTCACTTGGATAAACATGAATGGCTATGTATCCTTACGAATTACAAGGTAAAAAAAAACTTGGTAAAAGTAAATGATGGTGAATTATCTCATTTTAGAGCCTGGTATATCGCCGCAACAAATCCTTCGAACAGCAACTAGAAACATTCACGAAAGCTACAACTTCTTCGAAATGACGTTGCAAATTGAAGAGTTTAACCAAAAAATGGAAAACTGCCATCAGTGCAAGTCACCACCAATATAATGCATGATGAATGTGTATTATATGTTCACCAATTTTCATTAGAGTAAAGATCATTTTAAATCATTGTAAAAATAAACTCTACCATAGGTAGTATTACACATTTAGATGGATGACAATTTTTTTTTTTTTTTTTAGATGATTTATATATATTATTAGTTATAAGGTCTGGTAACGTTCTCAATCATAGCATAGATTGAAATAAGATAATATCCTTCAGTAGATGATCATAGCACACTGTATACTGAAAGCAATTTGCATCACGTTCTGAAAATGCAGCGAAAATACAAACTGCACGAAGAGAGGCATAGAAAGTAAATTTATTCATGTCAACTTTAAATTCAAATGCTAAGACTGGCAGATGAAATGTATGTTGAATGTGTATTCATGAATTATTGCTTCCTTACAATTCTGGATTCACCGGACGTGACTTAGAGCGAGAGATATCTTGATTGAATGAATGCTGCAAACTAATTTGAAAATACAACGAAAATTTAATTATTCTCAAAACATTGTATTATAATATTAATAATCACGATCCGTAACTGCCATGCCCGATAGTCGTGTATGTTGCTACGAGCGAACAGGCTTCTGCTTAGACACTCAGCGATAGTGATCATTTGAAAAATTTCCTGACATTGATTCGACATCTTATTGTATGTTCGTTCAGTAGTGGAGTTTCGATGTCTGTATCAGATGTAATAATGATGCAGAGACCAAAAAGTATATATGTATATGCGGTCCATGTGCGTTATTAATATATATGATTCATTTACGATTAATACGTGATGCATACTATGAATTTGATAATTTTCCAGGAGACAAACTAAATTATCTACAATGATACGTCTATAATATGAAAATAGAAGAATTGTTGATTTCGAAATGGGATTCTATTCGACACGCTCTCGACGTATTCCATAACATTAATATTCATAATTATTCCAACAACTTTTCATTTGCTCTATCGATCTTGAATTTTCGTAGGCATAGAATCGAAGCGCTGTTTTAGCTAGTCGCAAGTGAAGTATCTACGTTGGGTAGAAAAGCAGAATTTTTATCGAAAAGTGTTCGTATGGAACAAAATGCAGAGTAACTGTAATACATCACGGATGCGTTAATTTTGATCAAGATGAAATGAATGCTCCGTATATGAGACAGTATTTAACGCAGTGTCCTGATTTAAAGACATAAAAAGGTGACGGTTGGCGATTTTTTTTGATAGGGACACAAAGAACGAAGCTTCTTAAAACTTCGAGTTTATTCAAACACACATTTGAAAAGTACGAGCGAAAATTGTTTGAGTCTGGAATCGGCCGGAAGGATAAAGTGTGTATTTCTTGTCTGAAATGTGAAAACTAGTCATCATACATCATACATCATACATCATATCATCATACATACATAGTATTAAAGTTCGAAACCAAATTTTGGATGTTCAGAAAGTGACGGCACCAAAAATATTTTCTCTCTTGATCTGTATAGAATAAAATCAGTTAGCCGAATTTCTCAGTCCGGAAACGACCGTGCAGTAGAGCGGACGTATGAGAATCGCGCTCCGCAAATTTTGAGTACCGGGTTCTCTACCTCCTGGATCCTGCGCTCCAGGTCCGCTACCTGGTGAAAATTGATTTCCAGGACAAGTGCTCCGTAGTTTTTATGCTCCAGGTCCGCTACCTGGTGAAACTCGACTTCCAGAATAAGCGCTCCGTAGTTTCTGCATTCAAGGTGCTCTACCTGGTGAAACTTTATTTCGAGGACAAGCGATCCGTAGTTTCTGTGCTCCAGGTTCGCTACCTGGTGAAACTTGACTTCCGGGACAAGCGCTCATTTATTAGTATTCGAAGTACAACCCGAGGTGGTTAGCGGTGGTCGTTGGAGGTGTTTGGAGGTGGTCGGAGGTGGATAGGGGTGGTTGCGGCTGATCGAGGTAGACGAGGAGGAGCAGGACAAGGAGAACAAGGTGGACGAGGAGGACAAGGACTTCTGCACGGTGAATAAAACACTTTTATAATATTTGATGGCAATTGTAATTATATTTCATCTAAAATATTTCAAACTTTTCATGTTTACAATAAATTATTTCAATTCATTTTTTGTGCAAGCACATATTTAGTAGCTCATGAAATTTATTACGTATTAATAGATTATTTAATTGTATTAATCCTTACATAATACTTTTGATGTGTTCTTGTACTGAAAATATTTATTACTATTCCAGTTATAACCCGAGGTGGTTAGCAGTGGTCGTCGGGGGTGGTTGGCGGTGGTTGGAGGTGGTCGAGCTGGACGAGGTGGAGGACGAGGATTCGTGCTCGGTGAGTTTAACATTTTTACAATATTTGATGAAGTAGAATCAGCATCAGGAGTAGGATCAGGGGAAGATGTAGAAATAGGAGTAGAAGTAGGAGTAGTGGTAGGAATAGGACTCGGAGTAGGAATATGAGTAGAAGTAGGAATAGTAGGAGTTGGAGTGGGATTAGGAGTAGGAGTAGTCGGAGTAGGAATAGGAGTAGGAGTAGGAGCAGAAGTAGGTAGGGCGGGGTGGGTCGTGTGAGGGGAGCGGAGGGGTGGGAAGGGGATATTATCATATCAAGTTATCAGTAATAAGCAATTGCGGGTAAAATATTAGCTTACTTTTGTAAGTATTTATGAATATAGCCTCTATGAATATTCATTGTTGATATATAAGGTCTGGCAACGTACCTACTTTCTGTAAGAGATGTTGAAGATTTTTAACATAATTATGTTTCAGTTCTGTGCCCCACCTAGTGATCCACTAGTACATATCCTCCGACGTGACATCGCTGTGCTACGTATAAAGAAGAAAAGATTGATTAAGATGCAAATTGCTCCTCTCTTCTTGCCATTGTGCTTTCAGCCATTGTTGTGCCGTGTGTTTAAAATTTAGGACAGTATATAATATAGAATAACAGGTACAGCTACGAATAAAACACTACAATAAATCTCATAGAAATGAGCTCTCATTGAGATTTCTCTGTATTTATAACTCGACGCGAGAAGGCAAAAATCAATGTAATGCCATCTGTAAGGTAATTTGAGTCGTGTTTGCACAACGAGAACTCGTTGGGCATTTTGCGGTGAAATTTGAAAAATTGTTGTACAAGAAATTAAATAACTGTAAAAATGGAGAAATAATATTATCTCTAATAGTGAATGTAGCTAATACAGCTTTAACCGTATATTGATTATCTTAATGATCTATTGTGACAAGATCGGAATTAGATAAGCTCTCTAAATACTCTTTTCTAGACTATTAATTTATATCATGTATATGTAAATGTATATTTCTTCAGTTTATACAATCACTGCACTAGGATTACCCTTGCCACGTTTTATGGTGCGTTTGTGTAATTTGTATATTATTAACCTTACGTTTTACTCTATTTGCGACTAGTTGTGAGTGTTTCTAATTTCTTGGCAATTATTTATGTACATGTATGTGTATATATGTATATGTATACTTATGCATGTGTATATACATATGTACACATATTTAAAACTAGATTTTTACAATAAACACAGAGGTTTTAATATATTCACATACGGATTTCTGTGTATAGGTATGCTTGAACTAAAATATCCTTATCTCTAATACGGAGTTCTTCGTAATTCGCATTTGTTCTTGTAACCCAATGTCCTACATACGATGGCAAAAATCGAGATCCAACTTAACTGAGTCTCAAAGCTCTGTTGACATAAAAGCAGCTATTTGATAGAAATTATAATTTATAGTTTACACAGCCCATTGCATGATATTTCATTACAAATACATATGTTTCAATGTATTTAGGAATAATTTATCAAATATACGATAAAATTGATGCACCGGATCATCGTCGACTTTAACTTTTGAAATGTCCTACCATTTTCGAACACCTCCTACCTCCCCCTGCCACCTCCGACCATCAATGGCCATTTTCGACCACCCCCTATCACCTTCTGCCAGCGCCGACCACCTCCTAACATTTCCGAACACCTCCAACCATCCTATTTAGCTATATTACCAGATTAGCTATGATATGAAAAGAGAAGAATTATTCATTTCGAAATGGGATTCTATTCGACGCGCGCTCAATGTATTCCATAACATTAGTATTCATAATTATTCCAACAACTTTTCATTTGCTCTCTCGATCTTGAATTTTCATAGGCATAGAATCGAAACGTTGTTTTAGCTGGTCGCAAGTGAAGTATCTGCGTTGGGTAGAGGAGCAGAATTGTTTTTCGAAAAGTATTCGGATGGAAAAAAATTCAGAGTAACTGTAATACATCACGGATACGCTAATTTTGAACGAGATGAAATGGATGCTTCGTATATGAGACGGTATTTAACGCTGCGTAGTGGTTTAAAGACCTAGAAAGGTGATAGGGAGAGAAAGAACGACGCTTCTCAACACTTCGAGTGTATTTTAACACACATTTGAAAGATACGAGCGAAATTTTTCATCATCCAACTGTCGCAGAACGGCAGCGTTATTAGCCGACCCGTTCACTGAAGAATATATCTTCAGTCAACGGCTGACCATCGAAGGGCCTGGCCGCTTGAGTCTGGAATCGGCAGGAGAGATGAAGTGCGTATTTCTTGTCTGAAATGTGAAAGCTAAAATCATTATACATCATATCGTATCATCATACCTCATACATCATACATCATACATCGTACATCGTACATCATACATCATCATACATAGTATCAAAGTTCGAAACCATAGTTTGGATGTCGGACGTTCAGAAAGTGACGTCACCAATTCAAAATCAGCTAGCCGAATTCCTCAGTCTGGAAACAACCGCGCAGTAGAGCGGACGGATGAGAGGCGCGCTCCGCAAATTTCGAGTACCGGGTTCTCAACCTCCCGGATCCCGCGCTTCAGTTCGCTACGTATTTCGAGTCCCGGGTTCTCAACCTCCCGGATCTCGCGCTTCGGGTCCGCTACGCGGTGAAACTCGACTTCCAGGAAAAGCGCTCCGTGGTTCCTGGTTCATGTTTACAATAAATTATTTCAATTCGTTTTTCGCGCAAGCCCAAATTCGGTGGCTGTCAGTCCGCTAATAAAATTTCTCGACTTCCAGGATAAGCGCTCCGTGGTTCCTGGTTCATGTTTACAATAAATTATTTCAATTCGTTTTTCGCGCAACCCCAAATTCGGTAGCTGTCAGTCCGCTAATAAAATTTCTCGACTTCCAGGATAAGCGCTCCGTGGTTCCTGGTTCATGTTTACAATAAATTATTTCAATTCGTTTTTCGCGCAAGCCCGAATTCGGTGGCTGTCAGTCCGCTAATAAAATTTCTCGACTTCCAGGATAAGCGCTCCGTGGTTCCTGGTTCATGTTTACAATAAATTATTTCAATTCGTTTTTCGCGCAACCCCAAATTCGGTAGCTGTCAGTGCGCTAATAAAATTTCTATAACTTTACAATCTTCTCATAATCTTTTTGGTAAAATATGTCGATAAAAAAATTATATCAAACCTTACACATTATTTTTGATTTGTTCTCACGCTGAAAATATTTATTAGTATTCGAGGTATAACTCGAGGTGGTTGGCGGTTTTCGTTGGAGGTAGTTAGGGGTGGTTGCGGGTAATCTTGGTGATTCAGGACGAGGAGGACGAGGATTTGTGCTGGGTGAGTGAAACACTTTTATAATATTTGATGGCAATTGTAATTATATTTCATCTGAAATATTACAAACTTGTCACGTTTACAATAAATTATTTCAATTCATTTTTCGTGCAAGCACATATTCAGTAGCTATGAATAATCTTATACAATTTATTATATTATTAATTAATTAATTAATATTCTTACAATATTTGATGGCAATTGTAATCATATTTCATCTGAAATATTACAAACTTGTCACGTTTACAACAAGTTATTTCAATTCATTTTTCGTGCAAGCACATATTCAGTAGCTATGAATAATCTTATACAATTTATTATATTATTAATTAATTAATTAATATTCTTATAATATTTAATGGCAATTGTAATTATATTTCATCTGAAATATTACAAACTTGTCACGTTTACAATAAATTATTTCAATTCATTTTTCGTGCAAGCACATATTCAGTAGCTATGAATAATCTTGTACAATTTATTATATTATTAATTAATTGATTAATTACATTGATCCTTACACAATATTTTTGATGTGTTCCTATACTAAAAATATTCATTACTATTCCAGGTATAACCCGAGGTGGTCGGAGGTGGACGAGGAGGAGGACAAGCTGGACGAGGAGGAGGACCAGGTGGACGAGGAGGAGGACGAGGTGGACGAGGAGGAGGCGGGGTGGGTCGTGGGAGAGGACCTCTCCTCTCCTCAGAGGAGGGGAGGGGGAGGGGCAGGGAAGGGGGAGAGGTGGGCGGGGAGGGGGAAGGGACGGGAAGGGAAGGGAAGGGGAGGGCGGCGGGGAGGGGGAGGGGGAGGGGGAGGGGGCGGGGAGGGGGAGGGAGGGTGGGAGGAAGGGTGGGAGAGGGAGGGAGGGAGGGAGGGCGGGAGGGAGGGAGGGAGGGAGGGCGGGAGGGGGACGGATGTCGGCGCGAGCCTGTTAGAGTGATTAGAGCAAAACACACCCCCCACACGCCCGCCCGCCCGCCCGCCCCTCCCTCCCTCCCTCTCCCTCCCTCCCCCCCTCCCTCCCTCCCTCCCTCCCTCCCCCTCCCCGCCCCCTCCCCCTCCCCCTCCCCGCAGCCCTCCCCTTCCCTTCCCTTCCCGTCCCTTCCCCCTCCCCGCCCACCTCTCCCCCTTCCCTGCCCCTCCCCCTCCCCTCCTCTGAGGAGAGGAGAGGTCCTCTCCCACGACCCACCCCGCCTCCTCCTCGTCCACCTCGTCCTCCTCCTCGTCCACCTGGTCCTCCTCCTCGTCCAGCTTGTCCTCCTCCTCGTCCACCTCCGACCACCTCGGGTTATACCTGGAATAGTAATGAATATTTTTAGTATAGGAACACATCAAAAATATTGTGTAAGGATCAATGTAATTAATCAATTAATTAATAATATAATAAATTGTACAAGATTATTCATAGCTACTGAATATGTGCTTGCACGAAAAATGAATTGAAATAATTTATTGTAAACGTGACAAGTTTGTAATATTTCAGATGAAATATAATTACAATTGCCATTAAATATTATAAGAATATTAATTAATTAATTAATAATATAATAAATTGTATAAGATTATTCATAGCTACTGAATATGTGCTTGCACGAAAAATGAATTGAAATAACTTGTTGTAAACGTGACAAGTTTGTAATATTTCAGATGAAATATGATTACAATTGCCATCAAATATTGTAAGAATATTAATTAATTAATTAATAATATAATAAATTGTATAAGATTATTCATAGCTACTGAATATGTGCTTGCACGAAAAATGAATTGAAATAACTTGTTGTAAACGTGACAAGTTTGTAATATTTCAGATGAAATATGATTACAATTGCCATCAAATATTGTAAGAATATTAATTAATTAATTAATAATATAATAAATTGTATAAGATTATTCATAGCTACTGAATATGTGCTTGCACGAAAAATGAATTGAAATAATTTATTGTAAACGTGACAAGTTTGTAATATTTCAGATGAAATATAATTACAATTGCCATCAAATATTATAAAAGTGTTTCACTCACCCAGCACAAATCCTCGTCCTCCTCGTCCTGAATCACCAAGATTACCCGCAACCACCCCTAACTACCTCCAACGAAAACCGCCAACCACCTCGAGTTATACCTCGAATACTAATAAATATTTTCAGCGTGAGAACAAATCAAAAATAATGTGTAAGGTTTGATATAATTTTTTTATCGACATATTTTACCAAAAAGATTATGAGAAGATTGTAAAGTTATAGAAATTTTATTAGCGCACTGACAGCTACCGAATTTGGGGTTGCGCGAAAAACGAATTGAAATAATTTATTGTAAACATGAACCAGGAACCACGGAGCGCTTATCCTGGAAGTCGAGAAATTTTATTAGCGGACTGACAGCCACCGAATTTGGGCTTGCGCGAAAAACGAATTGAAATAATTTATTGTAAACATGAACCAGGAACCACGGAGCGCTTATCCTGGAAGTCGAGAAATTTTATTAGCGGACTGACAGCCACCGAATTTGGGCTTGCGCGAAAAACGAATTGAAATAATTTATTGTAAACATGAACCAGGAACCACGGAGCGCTTTTCCTGGAAGTCGAGTTTCACCGCGTAGCGGACCCGAAGCGCGAGATCCGGGAGGTTGAGAACCCGGGACTCGAAATACGTAGCGAACTGAAGCGCGGGATCCGGGAGGTTGAGAACCCGGTACTCGAAATTTGCGGAGCGCGCCTCTCATCCGTCCGCTCTACTGCGCGGTTGTTTCCAGACTGAGGAATTCGGCTAGCTGATTTTGAATTGGTGACGTCACTTTCTGAACGTCCGACATCCAAACTATGGTTTCGAACTTTGATACTATGTATGATGATGTATGATGTACGATGTACGATGTATGATGTATGATGTATGAGGTATGATGATACGATATGATGTATAATGATTTTAGCTTTCACATTTCAGACAAGAAATACGCACTTCATCTCTCCTGCCGATTCCAGACTCAAGCGGCCAGGCCCTTCGATGGTCAGCCGTTGACTGAAGATATATTCTTCAGTGAACGGGTCGGCTAATAACGCTGCCGTTCTGCGACAGTTGGATGATGAAAAATTTCGCTCGTATCTTTCAAATGTGTGTTAAAATACACTCGAAGTGTTGAGAAGCGTCGTTCTTTCTCTCCCTATCACCTTTCTAGGTCTTTAAACCACTACGCAGCGTTAAATACCGTCTCATATACGAAGCATCCATTTCATCTCGTTCAAAATTAGCGTATCCGTGATGTATTACAGTTACTCTGAATTTTTTTCCATCCGAATACTTTTCGAAAAACAATTCTGCTCCTCTACCCAACGCAGATACTTCACTTGCGACCAGCTAAAACAACGTTTCGATTCTATGCCTATGAAAATTCAAGATCGAGAGAGCAAATGAAAAGTTGTTGGAATAATTATGAATACTAATGTTATGGAATACATTGAGCGCGCGTCGAATAGAATCCCATTTCGAAATGAATAATTCTTCTCTTTTCATATCATAGCTAATCTGGTAATATAGCTAAATAGGATGGTTGGAGGTGTTCGGAAATGTTAGGAGGTGGTCGGCGCTGGCAGAAGGTGATAGGGGGTGGTCGAAAATGGCCATTGATGGTCGGAGGTGGCAGGGGGAGGTAGGAGGTGTTCGAAAATGGTAGGACATTTCAAAAGTTAAAGTCGACGATGATCCGGTGCATCAATTTTATCGTATATTTGATAAATTATTCCTAAATACATTGAAACATATGTATTTGTAATGAAATATCATGCAATGGGCTGTGTAAACTATAAATTATAATTTCTATCAAATAGCTGCTTTTATGTCAACAGAGCTTTGAGACTCAGTTAAGTTGGATCTCGATTTTTGCCATCGTATGTAGGACATTGGGTTACAAGAACAAATGCGAATTACGAAGAACTCCGTATTAGAGATAAGGATATTTTAGTTCAAGCATACCTATACACAGAAATCCGTATGTGAATATATTAAAACCTCTGTGTTTATTGTAAAAATCTAGTTTTAAATATGTGTACATATGTATATACACATGCATAAGTATACATATACATATATACACATACATGTACATAAATAATTGCCAAGAAATTAGAAACACTCACAACTAGTCGCAAATAGAGTAAAACGTAAGGTTAATAATATACAAATTACACAAACGCACCATAAAACGTGGCAAGGGTAATCCTAGTGCAGTGATTGTATAAACTGAAGAAATATACATTTACATATACATGATATAAATTAATAGTCTAGAAAAGAGTATTTAGAGAGCTTATCTAATTCCGATCTTGTCACAATAGATCATTAAGATAATCAATATACGGTTAAAGCTGTATTAGCTACATTCACTATTAGAGATAATATTATTTCTCCATTTTTACAGTTATTTAATTTCTTGTACAACAATTTTTCAAATTTCACCGCAAAATGCCCAACGAGTTCTCGTTGTGCAAACACGACTCAAATTACCTTACAGATGGCATTACATTGATTTTTGCCTTCTCGCGTCGAGTTATAAATACAGAGAAATCTCAATGAGAGCTCATTTCTATGAGATTTATTGTAGTGTTTTATTCGTAGCTGTACCTGTTATTCTATATTATATACTGTCCTAAATTTTAAACACACGGCACAACAATGGCTGAAAGCACAATGGCAAGAAGAGAGGAGCAATTTGCATCTTAATCAATCTTTTCTTCTTTATACGTAGCACAGCGATGTCACGTCGGAGGATATGTACTAGTGGATCACTAGGTGGGGCACAGAACTGAAACATAATTATGTTAAAAATCTTCAACATCTCTTACAGAAAGTAGGTACGTTGCCAGACCTTATATATCAACAATGAATATTCATAGAGGCTATATTCATAAATACTTACAAAAGTAAGCTAATATTTTACCCGCAATTGCTTATTACTGATAACTTGATATGATAATATCCCCTTCCCACCCCTCCGCTCCCCTCACACGACCCACCCCGCCCTACCTACTTCTGCTCCTACTCCTACTCCTATTCCTACTCCGACTACTCCTACTCCTAATCCCACTCCAACTCCTACTATTCCTACTTCTACTCATATTCCTACTCCGAGTCCTATTCCTACCACTACTCCTACTTCTACTCCTATTTCTACATCTTCCCCTGATCCTACTCCTGATGCTGATTCTACTTCATCAAATATTGTAAAAATGTTAAACTCACCGAGCACGAATCCTCGTCCTCCACCTCGTCCAGCTCGACCACCTCCAACCACCGCCAACCACCCCCGACGACCACTGCTAACCACCTCGGGTTATAACTGGAATAGTAATAAATATTTTCAGTACAAGAACACATCAAAAGTATTATGTAAGGATTAATACAATTAAATAATCTATTAATACGTAATAAATTTCATGAGCTACTAAATATGTGCTTGCACAAAAAATGAATTGAAATAATTTATTGTAAACATGAAAAGTTTGAAATATTTTAGATGAAATATAATTACAATTGCCATCAAATATTATAAAAATGTTTTACTCACCGAGCACAAATCCTCGTCTTCCTCGTCCACCTTGTTCTCCTCGTCTTCCTCTTCCTCCTCCTCGTCCACCTCCGACCACCTCCAACGACCACCGACGACCACCGATAACCACCTTGGGTTGTACCTTCAATAGTAATAAATATTTTCAGTATATGAACACATCAAAAATATTGTGTAAGGATTAATGTAATTAATGAACTCATCAATTATATAATAAATTTTATTAGCGCATTCAAAGCTACTGAATATGTGCTGCGGGAAAAATAAATTGAAATAATTCATTGTGTACATGACAAGTTTGAAATATTTTAGATGAAATATAATTACAATTGCCATCAGATATTATAAAAATGTTTCACTCACCGAGCACAAATCCTCGTACTCCTCCCCCACCTTGTTCTCCACGTCTTCCTCGTCCTCCTTCTTGTTCACCTCAGACCACCTCCAACACCCACCGATAACGACCTCGGGTTATACATGGAATAGTAATAAATATTTTCAGTATTATAACACATCAAAAATATTGTGTAACGAATAATATCATTTTTTTATGGACAGATTTTACCAAAAAGATTATGAGAAAATTAGAAAAAATTATAAAAATTTTACTAGCACGATGATAGCTACTGAATTACGACTTGGGCGAAATATGAATTGAAATAATTTATTGTAAACATAACAAGTTCGAAAATTTTGGATAGAATAAAATCACAATTGCCATTGAATAGTAGAAAAATGTTATACTCACCGTGCAGAAATCCTCGTTCTCTTCGTCCACCTTGTTCTCCTTGTCTTCCTTGTCCTCCGAGAGTCGAGTTTCACCAGGTAGCGGACCTGAAGCGCGGAAACTATGGAGCGCTCATTCCTGAAGTGGAGTTTCACCAGGTAGCGCATCTGGAGCGCAGGATCCAGGAAGTAAAGAACATGGTACTCGAAAGCTGCGGAGCGCGATTTTCATACGTCCTCTCTGCTGCGCGGTTGTTTCCAGACTGAGGAATTCGACTAGCTGATTCTTGATCAATGACGTCAAGAGAAAAAAAAATTTAGGCGACGTCATTTTCTGAACATCTGAACATCCCAACTTTGGTTTCGAACTTTTATACCATGTGTATGATGTATGATGTATGATGTATGATGATATAATGTATGATGATATGATCTATAACGATTTTAGTTTCTACATTTCAGACAAGAAATACGCACTTTATCCTTGCTGCCGATTCCAGACTTAAGCCGCTAGGCCCTTCGAAGGTCAGCCGCTGACTTAGGATAGATTCTTCAGTTAACGGGTCAGCTAATAACGCTGCCGTTCGGCGACAGTTGGATGATAAAATTTTTTGCTTCTACCTTTCAAATGTGCGTTAAAATACACTTGAAGTTGTAAGAAGCTTCGTTCTTTCTCTCTCTATCAGAAAAAAAATCGCCGACAATCACCTATTTAGGCCTTTAAATCAGGACACCGCGTTAAATACTGTCGCATATACGGAGCATCAATTTTATCTGGAATTTTATCTGGTTTCGAACTTTAATACTATGTATGTATGATGATATGATGTATGATGACTAGTTTTCACATTTCGGACAAGAAATACACACTTTATCCTTCCGGCCGATTCCAGACTCAAACAATTTTCGCTCGTACTTTTGAAATGTGTGTTTGAATAAACTCGAAGTTTTAAGAAGCTTCGTTCTTTGTGTCCCTATCAAAAAAAATCGCCAACCGTCACCTTTTTATGTCTTTAAATCAGGACACTGCGTTAAATACTGTCACATATACGGAGCATCCATTTCATCTTGATCAAAATTAACGCATCCGTGATGTATTACAGTTACTCTGAATTTTTTTCCATACGAACACTTTTCGATAAAAATTCTGCTTCTCTACCCAACGTAGATACTTCACTTGCGACTAGCTAAAACAGCGCTTCTATTCTATGCCTACGAAAATTCAAGATCGATAGAGCAAATGAAAAGTTGTTGTAATAACTATTAATATTAATATTGCTGCTTTGCAGGCTGTAACTCATTGTCAGCCAGTACGACGCAAAGTTTCGACTCTAGGAAAACGTGACAAGACAGAGTATCGTCAGTACCGACGTTGTGATCGTCGAATGTTACGACCATTATGTAGATCCAGAAATCAGTGCGTTTTGCAGGAACGGTCAATAACAATAGTACAATGTACTATGTGCTTACCAACGAGCAATCACTACGTTACAGTGACTGACAATATGTTACCCCGAGTGGCCGCGCTTTTACGGTAATAATATTCCCTCAATTTTATACAGTTTTTCGAACAATAATTAGCTATTCGTATTTCTTGGTATCCGTCACTCTTCCCTTTGCTGGGTACGTGCATAATTAGGTCGATTATTCTATACAAGTCTGAGCTAATTGATTCGTTCATTTAAGTTTTCTTGTAGTCTACTGATGTTTTACGATTAATAATCCATAATTATTTATTGTTGTATATGTTTACGTATATTAAATGAGATAAGTTTGTTTTTTGTTTCACCATCTTAGGCATGGTGATCCTGGATAAAACAGAAGATGTGCTAACACGGGATTAGAGATGAAGGTGAGGAGATGATCGTCTTACTCGACATGATATGTGTGATGTCAGTTAAGCTTATTTGTGTGTTTCATTGATTGTGCTGATGACTTTTCATAGTATTGTATTCCCATTTTGAAGACCGGTTGTCTGCATTTTCTGTGTTATTTCAATTAACCATCAGATTCATAGTTTTAGACATTTTAAAGATGATTTGTTGACATTATTTTGTGAACTTGACTATTGTAATATTTGGCCACATGTTCAAATACTATACACTGACACCTAAACAATTGTACCGAAATCAGAACACATTGAATAAAATAAAACGGGTACATTAAACCTCTGAGCTTGCCATTTTTCCCCCATCTCTTCAAAACCCTAGTGTAAGTATCATGTTTTGTTCAACTTTTGATTAGCTGCTCCCACTAACCCGGAACCCTGCGCACTTAATTTCAGCTGAAATAATGCAATAAAAAACTTTCTTTTTTCTACGATTTTTTAACAAGAAATTATTTTTATTGGAATCGATTCCAATGAACCTTTCTAGACTAATCAAACGCCAAGGAAACCATAAAATGCATCTAAAACTATATTGGAGCAACGGCTGGGGAAATACGTTGGAAATTTTGCGTTTTCAGGCTCTAACTTTTGACCCGCTGCTCGCGGCGACTCGAAACCATGAGCAATCGATATCTTTTCCAAGGCGACGTCGATATCAGGTATCGAAAAACTTGTTCTATTATTATTGAAAATTGGCAAACTTCTGACTAAAAAATCCAGAGTCATCAGCCTTTTTTTTGCCATTGGGATATCTATTACGCATATGTGAAGAATGTTTGGACGTTATTCAGGTAATTACAGACTTTTTTCAGTAATTTTTTTGCGGCAAGACGATTTCTTTGTTTCAGATCGCTTGGACTGAAGAAAACATGCGAACCAGCGACGGAGCAACGACATGGTCGAGAATGGGTAGCAAGCGTCCATCAGCAAGAAAAGGATTGAAAAAAAATTTGTAATTACCTGAATACATAACAAATATATGTGCAAAGCTCGAATTTAATCGACCGGATAGTTTCGTCAGCAAAAATGATCCGAAAAGGCATTATTTTCAGTTTAGAAGAAGTAAATCCCCCCTTAATCAAATTCCACGTCTAGAGGATTCTGGTTAAACCCAACATCCGCCAACTTTCACATCACTTCGGTTTGGTATTACAGAGAAAATATATTTTCTAGAAATCAAATAGCGCTGTCGTTACGCAACTTTGTATTAACTGTGCTGTGTACAATTCTGTGAATAATGCTTTCCAACCGAGGCCATTTTAATAGATTTTCAGAATACGGTACAAGTCGCAGCCCATCTGATGAAATACTAAAAAATTTCCGGTTCTCAAAAAGAAATCTTCGAACGTACATGCGCAGAAACGAAGATTGAGGCACAGATGACCGAAACACAATATGATTAAAAAATTGCAAGTAACTGTTTTCTCGACGTGTGTTTGAGCTATTCACGCGTTGTCAACTGTTTATTTTTGTTCTAAAAATACCGAGGAATCATTCAACCGCATTCTCCATTTTCATGCAAATAAAACCCCACGTGATAAAACCTTGGCCGACAATTCTTGATTCAACGTATTACCAGTGTCGCGCAAAAGAACAACAGTCTGAAGTTTGTATTGAAACTTATCAGAAAGAACCACACCACTAAGATTGCGACCCGCAAATCAAGTCAGCAATCAGTTTTCACCGCAATAAAATGTTCCTGTAAATAATGTGCTCGTAAATAGGTTAAAGAAAAAAAAAAAACAGAAAAGAAAATATCTTTCTTGCTTTTGTCCCAGTGTCACAATTGTCGCAACTGAATAATTTACAACGGCAAGTATAACTTGATCTAAACATTACCGTTTCGGTATAAAAAACTGTGCTGAAATTACAAATAATTTTTCTCAATTAGTTTCGTTGATAATGATTAAACTTGTGTTTTGCACCGAACTTACGTCTCATTAAGAACACCATATCACTCAGTTTTCGTATCATAATACGACCTGTTCGTCATGAGAAGAGCTGTGCACATTTAACCCAGATACAGATCGAGATTTGCGGCAGAGTGTGCCTGCAGCCTGTAAACACAGTTGGGTAAATAAATATTCGACTTGCACGTGTGGCAATATTGCGCCGTGTGAAACGTTAGGCGATAACTTAATTATTGGCATCGCTTCGTCCACGACAGAAATTAAAATTTACACTCAATTGACGCATGAATATGTTCACATGCTGTAAAAGATTGTTTCAGTTACTTCTCGCTAGGTGGCGACTATCGTTAGCTGGATTCTCGATAGCACAAAGTGAAAGGGTTTATTGCCGAATAATATCGCATTTGATAATTAAAAATAAGAATTGAATGTTTACTGATAGTATAAGATGGTGATTATTTCGATTTTTTAACGAAATGACCGCATTAATTTCTGATCAACTTTTAAACGAGTTGCGCGATCACAGTAAAATATGCAGGATCTTGTCAACGAATACACTTCAAATACTCCATCACATTGCATTATAATATAACAGCGAATTATCTGGCTCAAAGTCAATTTAATGTTACGTCGTTAGTAAAGGAATAAAATCGTCATTAATAGCAAACGATTCACGAATCGATATTCATTTATTGTTGCACACATTTTTAACGTTATTATTGTTGCAAATTAAATATTGCTGCGGAATAAACGAATAAAATTACCACCCCAATTAATAACATATTATAACAGTTTCATTCGCGCAACCGCACAGCATAAAAAATTTTATATATATATATTTCATTTGCCTTAAACAAGGTATCAGCAATCCTCATTCACAATCCAACAGAATTTTCCAAAATTGGCGCACGATATACAGCATCTGCCTACATATTAAAAAAATTTATTATACGTATAATAATACCAAGAAATATCTAAGTTTACAGTGAAGACAAGAATTTTATCGCATTACCGTCAAGTCAGAAAACTGTTGTTTATCTTGCTGGTTGTAGTTCGCAGATTTATACTAGAGTGAAGTTGACGTCCTTGTTCGAGGCTTACAGAGACGAGAAACTCCACCGCGAAATTAACTCTCCATTTTTCAGTAATTCTGACATGTGGGAAACGATAATTATTCTTTTAAGCAGTGAAAATAATAGTGTAACAATACTATACAACATAATTGATTATACAGATCATTAAAAAAAAAAATTAATTAAATGAATAAATTTTGATTTTATACATCGAATAATAACCAAAATCTTCATTTGTTACTGATAAAGTTTGCTTTTGTCTTTTTTACGATGATACGTAAAGCTTGAATTTTTTCATAGATATTATAACCAGCAGGTCGAAGTAAAAAACAAACTTTATCTAATGAAACTGTTTTTCTTTATTAGTTGCGTGGGAGAAACCAGAATTTGACGTTTAGAACTCAGATTCAAAACTCGTATTAACCGGTATTATACATAATATACATATAATAACTTACACGGTATTAAGCCATGCAAATAATATGAAATATTATTCAGATCGTGTCGTGGTATAAGTACCTACCACCCAATGGGCTAATTTCGCATCTGAAATTAGAGAATAAATTATTGCTGACATCGTGATCATATTTTTCATTTCCATATTATATTTAATGCAACAAATCAAAATCTCAACGCAGATGAAAATTTGCATACAAACTTTAACGAAATGAAAGATACATATTCCATTGGTTATTATCTGAACTTTGACAATGCGATCCAAATCGATCTCCGAATAAAACATCCAGGGTTTTCAAAAAATCGGCGACATTTGAATTGACTGAGAAAGCCTGCTTTTCACTACAGTTTGTTACCGGTGGCTCTTCACCTCACGATCAGTACTCTGTGCGGGTTCATTTGCATCCCTCCATGTTTATGCGTACACAATTTTATCAACGCGACCAAGAAATAGTACATGTGGTAGGCAAACTAATTTAAAGGTCATTGGACTGTTTGGAATGACGGAGCAGCTCCTCTGATTTTCACAAAAATGATTCTGTATTGTAACACGACATAATCTCAACTTTCGAAGTCTTTAGCATTAAATGTCTTTTTAACATGTCCATCAAACCAAGGTTTTTCCACATTGTTTAGAATCATCATAATTGTGTAGTTACCTATATTGGGCGTCTTCTTTCGGGCTAAATATTTACGTACGAAAGTTATTCAATCAAAACTTCTGAAGTGATTTTACCATAAGGCTGTGTGTCAATCATTCCAATCCATTCGTTTCATCTCTTGTACAACCGTCAACTGACTGAAGTTTTGTATAACGCGCAAAACTGGATGCTTCAACTTCCACACATACGAAGATGAGAAATTTTTTTGACAGTCGACATCGGTAAAAAAAAAACTACCATAAATCCGTCAACAACGGAGGGGCCATTCGCATGGACATCAAATGAATGATTCCGATTCGTTAATGCTGATTTTTATTGATTTCTACTTTACATAGGGTTTCTATTAATTTCCAGCTTAATACCTCTGATCGCCAATGATTACCTAGCGTTCTAGGTAATTTTTGCTGATTTCTATTCACATCGGATAGAATCACTGAAAACCACCTGATGGGACGTTAAAAATGATTACAAGTGATTGAAAACCACAGGGTATCCTGTGAATCAACGAAACCACGTGATAAAATAGAAGTCAACAGAAAAGCCTTCACCGCAAGCCTCACAGCTGTATCCATGATTTCCAACGTTTGCAGCCGCATGACTTCTTCAACAGCATGGCGTGAATCGCGATTCCAAATAATTCGCAATGATTTCATTCACCCTGCCGGTTCAAAGAACATATTTAAATAATCCAAGTTCCGCCAATCGACAATCCGATTTCCACCCGTGAAATTTATCACCTCCTCCAACGAACGGCGCCTCTTCGAAAACCATCCGACGTCTGGCCGTCGTGGCATATTCGCGGTCTATTTCAAGCACCAGAGCGCATCGAGCTGCGCGGTTTACCGATCGTACAACTCCCCTGAAGTAGGAGGCGCAGGTGCAGCAGGCGGTACGAACTGGTTGGCGTCTCGTTTGTATAGGTGGCCTCGCAGTTGCGACCTGGCCGATTGTCCGAAACCTGTTACCTGCGTCAAAAGCTGAATTACCTGCGCCGCGAAGCTCGTCGAGATGCGCAAAATGGCGCCGGTTTCTCCCCCACTTTCGGTATCGAGGGGACTCTTGAGGTTCCGCGATGCGACCCCACTTCTCGTATTCGAAACGCGTTGGCCGCCACTCGGTGGATCTAAATTTCCGAGATCGCACTGTACTTTGTGGACGTCCATCGAGAAGAGAGTTACCGTGCTGCGCCGAGCCAAGTTTTTAAACCAAGTGGATTTTAATTAGGTCCGAACCTCCGAGCGGGAACCTTCATTAGATTTGTCGGGTGAGTCAGTTGTTACAATTAAAAGAGTTTAACGGTGATCGGTGCGCGAATTTCGATATAGATCCCTGCGGGATCGGAATTGGTCCTCGGTGCTTTATCGCCTTTCTTTCACGATCTTACGGCTCGTGCCGAGGCGTAGGATCCAGCTCAATGGCCGCTACGCGTCGCCGCGGTACCTGCAGTGATCGAGCGGTATTGTAGATCGTCGACTATCTTCAGACTCAAGGATGATTCTAGTTTTTTCTCATGCGTATATATAACGCTCTCAAATCTATTCTCGATGAGACCGGCGTCGTTGACGAAACGACAGCTCGCGATTTCGCTAGAGGGAATCCACACTTGTATCCTCACGAAAGAATTCGTCCCATAACTAATAACCGCTAGTGTTCGTGCGATCCGCAAACCGCATTCGTAACTCGTCGGGCTGTTATACGTGTGTCCTCTGATGTAATACCTCGCTCATTGTATGGTCATCTTCATTTTCATTGTTATTATTTTTCTTTTTTTATTTCCTCCGAGCAACGCGCATTTATCTCCAACTATTTTTAAAGTCGTTTGTACGCGGCGCGCCTGTGCCACTTGAATAAACACAACCATACTTCACATATTTTCAACCACGCGTTCGAGCGCAGATATCGTCGCTTCGTGAACGGTATTATACGTGGCGATACGTGAGGATTACTTTTTTTTCAAACCCTCAACCTGCAAGCTAGAAATGAAGGCGAAACCTCGACTTTTTATAACATTCGCAAATGTTGAAAAACTTTGCACAGCGTTATTATAATGCCTGTAACACACGTGTCACGCTGCTTTGATCTGGTGAAGTTTTGGACAAGGTCTTTCAACGCTGTGAAACTCAAGGCTGTGATTTATCCTAGAACGATGCACGGGAGGTTTTTAGTATTTGTCCTTTACCACTTGACTCGTGTTTGTCTGAATTCATTCTCCTGCAACTGCAGAACGTTGCCGAGTCAAGTATAAGCAAATACCGTCCTAGATTCTGTTTCATCAGAAAGTGTAACGTTAATTACACCGGATATCATTTCAGTGATCGAATTCCTGTACTGTCCTCGATTCGAGCAGAAAATCCGTTAAGAAGTCCGAAAACACGCGATAAAAATTAAGTAAAAAATTAATTCGCGATAAAAATTAAGTAAAAAATTAATTCGCGATAAAAATTAAGTAAAAAATTAATTCGCGAAAAAAATTAGATAAGCCAACACTTAGTCGCACCTGTAAAGAATCGTCCGAAAGCATCGCGAGGTGTAGTTAACTGAGGACATATTACATTGCGTACGTGCGTGTTTATTTCGCATAAATTTTATATATGAAAAAAAAAGCAAGTTGCAGTTTTAGCGCGAGTCTTTCATCCGCTGTACGGTATCGATTTATCGTTTATTAGACAGTGAGATATTATTTTTACTATTGTACTTTACGCGGAGTAATTCAATAACAATAATTTGCTTCTTTTTCGCTCTTTTTTTTACCGAGTTGGCAGAATCGCGAGGACATATCGACTCGATCCCGGTCATACGATACGTCTCGTTATACTCACAATATCCACACTCCCACATTCCATGTTTAAAATTCAATCTATAACGTTCGATAAGAATTGACAATAAATGGACAAAGAGTGGAACAAAAAACATAGCTATATACGTACAGTCTGAGAATGAGTCAGTCTCGGCAAGTTTATCAGTGACGTACGCACATTGTGGGCACACACTTTTATAAACTAGGCTCTGCTATATGCGTACCGAATCGCTGTCGTTATATTCATGGCATGTACGTACATACGTACATACCTACGAAACGTGACATGCTTTCCGATTCACCAAATTTGATAACGAATCTAACGAAATTTGTTTTATTTTTTATTTAATGTTTTAATTTGTCTTATTTTCTTCTTTATCATCTCGCAGCTAGCGTCGCATCCCGTATTTCGTATTGTACGTGCGTCAGGTTTTCGGGGCGTCGCAAATTTTCGACGCGACGCGCATGCGTGAAGACCTTCAAATCTTAATTATGGCACGATGGCGCCAATCGGTGCTTGTATGTATAGTTAATCGCGCGTCACTTTATCGATATCCAAAAACTGAAGGTAGAGAGAGAAGCCTCTCTTTCCTTCTTCTTCTATACATATAAGTAAGTCCTGAAATCGTCAAGAAAATCGCATAATTTTTTGCATCTTATGTCCGAGCTCTCTTGCGAATTGTTGTGATTTTTGTACCATGAAAACATACAAAATATTCTATAGCAGCAGCGACAAGATGTTAATATATGTATACGCTACTCCCTCTTTTCGATCGTTTAATCTTTTGATTTTTTTTTTTTTTATTATTGCTAATTTTGAATGAATTCATTCCACCAATGAGGAACGTAATAGGACCGTGATGCACGCGTTTCTGCAACCTGGTTGTAAACCCGTTTACGCTACGTATATAAGCACTTGTACTTTCTACGTATCGTGGGAGCGTTAATTAAAGTCGAATTTACATATCGAGTCTACCTTCAGCGCAAAATATTTGCTAATTTGATTGAATATAAGACGATGCTGCAACCGATCGCGAGACGGGTATATATAAATATCTATGTATGAATATGTGCGTTATATATATTCTATGCACATGATACGTTCGTTTTAGGTCCACGAATACGTGTTGTATTAACCGTACAATATACCAACCAATATATGGAGAATGTTCCAGACTTAAACACCGCGGTCCTACCTACATAGACTAAACAAATATGTGCTTTTGTTAGAGATACACAAGTTTGATAAGGGTTCTTTTTTCAGTGATAAGAACATGCGCGCGACTCGTTATCTGTAGATAAATAAATACCGTCGCTGCGGATCTCTCATAGGTAGATGTTTTTTTTATTTATTTCTGAAAAACATCTTTGTTCTTGCAAATAAACTTACAACCAACTTTTTTACTTGTAACTTACGGGACTTTATTTTATAGCGCATACAGCGTCGATGAATCATTATAATCAAAGAAGTTCTAAATCGAAAATTCACTGCAAGAAGATTACGCTGATATACTGTACAAACGGAGATGAAAAGGATAATTGAAAATCGTTCTGAAAAATGTCGAAAACCGCAATTCAGAGTGATGATAAAAGAAACCACATTCAGATAAGGCCTAACGCTTTTGCGGATAAATTATTTTATCTTCCTATTTACAAAAATTACTTGCTCATATATAGAATATGTATTTTTGTGCATCATTAAGCGCGAAACTAATATAAATCGCGCAATTGTTGGCCAATGACTTTTATAACGCTGCGATTTCAACACATGCTCAAGTGTAAGAGAAAAAAGTAGATAGAATACATAGAGGTAGGAAAACGAAAAAGTTCCGCGTGACTTCGCGATTTCGATGAATAATTCGCCAATTCAGCAACTGCGTGATTCCTGTTACTGCAGAAATTACTGTAGACGCGTCAGCTAATTCGGTTTCAATATATGTATTAAATATATGTAATAAATTAATTCATACCATGTACTTCATCCACTTCCTTGTGCACTTATATAGTGGAAGTTTCCGCGTGCGTTCATGTTCTTTGCTCACCACGTCTTTATTGTTATCTGCATAACCAATAACTTCTGTACATCGTTCTACCGTATACACGCATAAAACTTGTCATAGGTATAAAGTGAGCACCCGTTACCGCGTGCCTTTTCAAATGCTCACATATCGAGGTCACAGATCGAGGCCAAAAGACGCCGGAAGCATGACCGAGGAATATCATAATTCGAAATCGTCAAATCACTGATTCGGTGTCAATGACTTCACCCATTATAGTAAATGCTGATACTTAAGCTCAAATTTTCCGCTCAAAATTTGCCCGGAAAATCTGAAAATTGGAAATTGATAATTTTTGTAAAATTTCTGAACTTGTAGTTTAAAAAGTAATAAAATGCCGATTCACCGAGTGTAGCGGAATTTATCTTTCAAACGCGTAACCATACTTTTACGAATTATCTCGAAGGAAATTCTGAACTCTTTGTAGAACGCCAAAATTTCTGCGCTGATTTTATTACGAGTAACCCTGAAATTTTTCGCTTAAGACCTGTTTGCGCGTGTGTTTAAGAAAGGAAGAATTGAATACGTATCGGCTGCGGTGTGAAACGGATTAACGATGAACGGACAGCAATTAATGCTAGGAAATAATGATTACGATGCCTGGTCAGTGACCATGCTGTGCAACACTAGGAATCATTAAACTTATCGATGAAATATTATATATACCTAAATATATGTGCACGCAATGAAGAGGTTCAAAGACTCGTCAAATTTATCGCATCTCCGCCCTCGATGTTGTATATTAATTATTTTTTATTGCACGGTTGATTTCTTTTCGTCACAGGCACAATAAGTTAATTCACCTCGCATTCAGGTTATCAAACTCGATGTTTATCGAATATCGGAGTTCGCAACGATATCAATCAATTATTCAACGCTATTACAGCGTTGAAAAGTAAATAATCTTTCCACTTGCGGCTTTGTTTTCGTATTTAATATTTAAAGCTAATAATTATTGCTATTCATTTATTTTCTCTTCAATGTTTTGTATATAATCAACCTGCAGCGAAACACAATATATTTCTTTTTCCACGGACTCAAAATATGCCGTTTGGTTTTATTTAAATAACTATTATGCATGAAATAACGTTAACACCACGGTCGAATTATAATCTGAATTAGGAGTAACTGTATGATGGCTAAAAAATAATATCTTCGACCTTAGGAGCTGTTATCATTTCGCCTTCGGTCCCTTTTTGAGAACGTGCTCGTTAGAAAAGATGAATAAATCTATTTAAAAATTAATGACATTATTCTTGTTGCTGCGAATATGAAAGGAAAAAAAATTGCCAGGGTACATATGAGCAGTTTCAAAAATTAACCCATGAATGACGGAGGTTGACTACCGAAAAATCGATACACTTTATCAATTTTATCACGAGATAGCCGTGCATTGAGTATTTATCAAATTATTAGATTGCGGTTTGATTCTACAGGAATCGTTTCTACAGAAAGGAATTCGAGATTCACATCAGAAATAATAATTCTGCATGAATTATGCTACGGGAGGATTTTCCTACAGAATGTTTTTCTACAAAATATTTTTTACAGATTGTGTTTACACAAGACACATTCAGAGTAATCATCAAATCGTTGAAAATCATACATTTAACCGTCAATTTCGTACGTTTCGATTCAATTTAATTTAATTTAATTTAAATTACTTTCGTATAATTTATGTGTGTGCTGAATGTGTGTTGTGTTGGATATATGAAACTAGAAAACTATTCCGTACAAAAATTTCTGTAGTTAGGAGTCTGTAGAACATATTCTATAAAAGATTTACCTTGTAAAACTGATTTGTGAAAAATCGATCATCCTCCCGTGTAACAGTTGCTTCGTTTCGATTACACCTGAACTTTTGTTCAAAATTGCATTTATTTTCCATTTTTTATATTAAGATAGAACTTCCCAGTTCACGAATGTGACAACTTGATAAATACTCGATGTACGATTGTTTCGCAACAGAAGTGATAAAAGGTATCGATGCTGGACCAACTAACCTGCTTAAAATCGTCGGCATAATCCGTAAGCGACGATTTTAAATCCGGCGTCATCCATCGGCCATTAAGCCAAAATCCTGGCATCAGTTGACGGGATCCTTCATTAATCCAGGAGCGAAGATGAGTGCTTACGTCGTTGATGTTGGAACGAAATCGAAGCGTTTAGTGCGTTGAGACTGACATGACGTGCGGCATACGGAACGCGGCTCGTTTCTCGGGCGGATCTTGACGCGATAGTATCGCATTCCGTTGTCGGGCTTTACGATCTTCGGATTCATGGTTGTTGGTAGGGTTCAATCTGAGCCGACCCGACAAAACCACTGTGGGATCATCGCCTCGTTGCAGGCATTTCCAATCCCCATCCAATCCCTCCAGCTGAATCATTTCCATGGCGCATTCTGAAAATGTTTACAAAGAAACTGTTGAAAATACATTTTACTATGAAAATGTGTTTATGACAGAAAAATCAACGATCCGAATGCACACTCTGAATGTATTCCGAACTCTTTGTTTCAGCGCTTTTTCTAAAAAGCTTCAGTTCTGTCAAATTTTTGACATCTTTCACAGATACCACTTCAGAAATCTAACTTGACTAAATATCTAAATGTCTTCACTAGTTATTAGTTAAATTAATACACCACGTGATCTGAAATGGAGTGAAAGAATTTCTTCCGGTTAAAATAAACTGTGATCGGCATCAGAATCGCGACCTGCAGCTGTTTCTATATCCGTTTCCGTGTATAGAAATCTGTACGACCTCGTCCTCGTTCGTCGCTCCCACTTCTCAACTTGCATAGTCATATGTGTACACTTGTTTGCATTCGAAAAAATGTCTGGTTTGAAACTGATCGTAAACGATAGAGGAAAAAAATAAATAAATTAAAAAATAAAATAAGAAGCGTAAAAATATTGGAGAAAAAATAAACTGTAAGCAACTTCAAGGCTGAATAACTACATTCGGTGAAAAATTTACTCAATACTTTACAGTATCGAATACAGTGACTTTTTATCCTTGATTCGCATCATTCGACAAGCAACTTGTTCGTTTCAGATGATGTGAAATTTGAGGGTAAACGAAATAAGATGGAATATTTTTTAACGTTTAACTACGACATAACACGGAACGAAGAAAATCGGTCGTATATACTTCGGGCAGGAATTTTCCTTGCCGGTGTAAAACATCGACGAGGATTGCGCGTGTATGTCTGGTTGTTGGTGAAAATTCTTGGTAGTCGAGTCAATATAGGTTTGGTTGGAGTACTCCCAGTGAACCCCCCAACGATTGAACCAAGAAAAAACGAAAACGGAATTAATGCAAAGTTAGCTCGATTTTTTGCCTATATTGACTGGACTATGGCGACGATACGAATAATTTCTGTAAGATTTACCGAAGCGTAAGTCCCGCTCCTTCTTCGGACCGCGTTTGCATCGGGACCACCTGCCTAGAATGGTGCTGGTGCAGGTAACTTTACCTGAAACGGTGTGCATTTGCGGTACAATTCCCTGGACAAAGGGCTGCCCGATCCACCTGGCGCGTTTCCCCAGAAACGAAGTTACCTGGCATCCCTTACCACGGTCGTAGAAGCGGCCTCTTCGTCCAAACCCTGCGTTTTCCACTAAATTCTAAGAAACCTTTAACTGTAACGTGCGGGCATTGAGATGTCGAGTGCTCGCAACTCGTGCAAAAATACGTTCGCCGGAATTGAGTTTCGCGATAAGTACGCGTCGCTGGCTCACTGGAACCTGATAATTACGTCACTGCAGCGTCGCCGTGTCGCGCTTCTAATCTCGTGACACAGCTGTCGGAGCCTCGCACAGGTTCGTATTCGCAAATTCGCTAAATCAGGCTGTGAAATATTGACTTTAAAATTGTTTTCCAACAAAAAAAGATTTCCCAAGTCGATTTATTTTGCCATAAAACGCCTTGGTATACGTTAACTCAAAATCTTATCACAAGAAATGGAATTTACGTATGTCCGGAGATTGCGGTTTAAGATATTCTTCCAACGAAGGGTTCAAGTTTTTCGTTTCGTCGATGTTAAAATTTCTTTCTTTTTGTACAGCCAAGCAAACTTTCAACTTTTCAACCTTCGATATACAATCCGCAGCGGTTTTTGCGGTGTCGGTGATCGTTTCGCCGAAACGATTATCTTCAAAGAATTTTCTACCCTGCAGAACCTACAAATGCACTTTAACGTACACAGTCTGTGAAAAGTATAAAGTTTGCGGTATAACGTGTATATTTTATCTTCTCAGAGGATTCGAATGAATAATGATCGTTTGTGTCTTGCCACGCAGTGCGAACTCTTTGAACTCTGTGTAAGAATTCACGAAAACACAAATTCCAAAAATATAAAAGGATGGCTTCATGCTCGACGTCACTTCCGTTCCGTTACAATTTCCACCTTTTTTTCGGGGCTTGATTATTTGACAACAAATTCAATTAGAATCCGAGATTTTTGAATCAACTTTTTTATCGACTTCAAGTGTTGCTTTGTTACTGTTACACTTCATACACCTTGTTGTCTGTGTATAATAATTCTGAAGATTTAAAATTGATTACTCGACTTCTTATTTCCTTCAAATTGAATCATATTAAGTCAATTTTCTTGTAGTAGATTACACTCTACGAGATAACAGAACGACTTGAAGATTGGTATCAACGTTGATACATTGTGACCGTAATTACTCTGAAATTACACTGAAAATTAATGTCGCATATTACATGATAATATTCTGGAAAACATGATTTTTCAATCTTATAAAGGCAAGAGTCACTCGCATGTATGTGTAATTGAGCTGGTATTATTCGAGTAGAAAATCGAGTTCTTTAGAAAATTAAGCGTACTCATCGATATGGTAAAAATCCTTGGAATATATATCATGCACCAATATTCCAAAAAAAAAAAAAAAAAAAAAACAATCACAATTATTTCCACAAACGTAATCGCAAAAACAAACTAGGGTGAAAAATTAGCCGTCTCGAAGAATTTCTAGAAATTCAAGTTTGCTATTCGAGACTGCTTATTAGATATTCAGAAATGACTGGTGACTTATTAGAGACCTTTGTGACCAGTAATGGGTATCAAACTCTATGGCCGTTACCTTGCACTGGAATTAATAAAAACATGCATCGTTGCAGATGTGAAAACAGTACGGAGCGTTGTCACACCTGCACATTGCGCAAAGCAAAGGTGTCGGATAACCGCGAAGCAGGATCCGCTAAATAATGTGCAACCTGCTACGAAAAAAATACCTATTGTTGCTAACGATACCGAGACACATGCACCCACATACGAATCTCTTACGCAACTTCGCGTTCCACTCTATAATTCTATACATTACACCAATTACACTCGTAATTCATTTCCTCTTTATACAGCGAGAAACAGAATAGTCTAAATTTTCCAAATCTACGGACGGATTGCTTTGAACTGTGATGTGATATTGGCGAAGTAAACAAAATGTGTTGCAATTCAAGAGAACGAGAAAACCCAAGCACCTACAACTTCACATTTAGTCGACTTGATTTCAATTTGATTGATGTGAATTTTCAGTCGATACTTTTATTCGGCTCGATGGAAGTATGATTTGTAACAAATATACATATATATTTCATTGGTTTAACCGAAACTCTTTTTACGGTCGCTGCAGGGTTTATTTGTCGTCGGTATAATATATTAATACCCGTTAAGAACAGCGGATGAAATACCCTCTGATACTTTTACTTATCGAATAAAAAGATAATTGTTACAGTCATTCGCTTGGTGATTATAATGATAGAGAACCGAGAATGCGACTGACTCATTTTTTTTTTCTCCTTCGGCTTTCTTTTCTCGTCAACGACGCGATTGCCGCGGGTGTTTATACATCCTTGAATCGAATCGCTGATCTCCGCAGCTTATATAGGTACATACCTAGAGCTGCTGTGGAAAGAAACACAAATCTTGCCACTCACGTGAGACCTGCGTAGGAGATAAGGAGGAAACATCAGGTACCGCGAATCCGTAGCCGTCATCATCTTCGTGGCAAGAGCGTGCTTGCATCATTCATATATCCGTACTAGGTATTAAAATTGCGGGGCGAGACGATTTCCGACTTCGAAATTGTACTCGGCGATTTTTAAGATAACACGAACGTGACGCTGTTTCTTTTAGAACCTGTTTACGCAAGTTTATTCCGATGAACGGATGAATGAATGGTTCGAATTCGTTGTGTTCCTGTTATAATGACACCGCACATGTCGTTGATCACCTTGAACACTAGCTGTGAGGAAAAAAAAAAATGACCTCGATGCAGAGAATTCATCTCGCGCAATATGGCACTTTGTTAGCTTTCCTGGTTTAAGTGATTGACAAGTTATGTATATAATACGTGATGAAGATGAGCGTTCCGTGGCTCTTAGGAGAAGGCACGAAGACTCGAGTATCAAATAACCTCTGCCCAGGGGAGGAGATGTCGAATCATCGAATCAGGGTCCGAAGTTCGAGGAAGTTGAAATCCGTGCCAAGATACAATGACTCGTTTGCACACGAAAATCTGTATTATAAATTAATAATATTCGTTTTAAACGGACACGCGGGCAAAGTTTGAAACGGTACAAGTCGTGTAAGTGATAAATTGGTAATCTTGATACCGATATCCCAAGGCCTAGTCATCTGGCTGATAAAACGAATGCTTGATAATTGCGTGAATATGTGTTCCACTGACTCAGGTCACACATATCGATGCGCAGTTGCTACGTCAAATTGAACGTTTATAGAATTGCGTATTATCGCGCTATTGGCGAGTCATATGTATGTATTAACCGCCATCTTAGGTGAAGTAAAATCAACTTATAAATGAGACATCCACACCAAACTGACCTACGCGTGACCCTCACCATCGAAGTGTACAAAAATAAAAAATCATCTATCACTGAGTTTTAGATCTTTCTATATCCGTGGTTTAAAAAATTTTTTAAACTCAGTGAAAATTTTTATTTTGTGTACACTCTACGCCATACTTAAAAATGAATAACATCGCCGATGGCGAGGGTCAGATATATGTTGATTTGAGGTGGAATGCCTCAAATATATGTCGCACTATACGCATAGATTGAATTTTACAACGAGCACCTGCAAGCATCGTTTGATGCTTCGTTTTACTATTCACTGGTCGGATAGTACCGGTGAATTTTAAGCTATTCCACAGGCAATAGACTCAACCGGTTATGCGAATGTGGAGTGTGTGATGATTAACCCACGTGAATTATCTTTGCAGACTAGAATATGTATTTCGCAAGCAGGATATTATGCGCGTTATTATGCTGATCGAGGAATTTCGAATCGTTAGTAACTGCAAACATAGAAAAGAAAAATACCGATTGGAATTTCGCTTTAACGCTAACGTGGATATATAAAGTGAAAATATTCAATAAATCGTCGATGTATTCGGATGAGTTTATTTCATCAACACTAGTCGGCACTCGCTCCTTAATATCATCAAACTCTTTCTCTTTGCGATGAGACGTAAATACATATTACATGCATAGGTATACTGCAGACTGATCAAACCGATTAGAATTTTCAAGATATTGAGCAATCGATCTGTAGATCACGATAACGACAGAAAATGTTTACAATAGACTTGTGTGTTTGTTTAGATACAGCTGATATGTGAGTCACAATTATAGCCTGGAGGGTGAGAAATTAATGTTTTAAGAGCCGCAATAAGGTTCCGTGAAAAATATTACAAGGATAATCATTTCAGGCAGTCATTTCAGTCGCGAGGAGACTAATCAGACTAAAATGGTTAGGGCAAATATAATACGAGGAAACATACGTCCCACGCTTGTATTTGAATAAAAGATTTGCAACGGTCTGGCTGCTTTGCCAGGAACATTATACAGGAACGTGTCACGCGTTCTGCCGAGTTCCCTGCAACGTCTGTCGAACTATTATAGCCACATGACCATGAGGAAACTTCTAATTCCTAGGTATATCTCGTTCTCAGCAGTTGGAATTATAAAACTCACGTGAATTGGAGAGATAACGTTTCGCGAACAACCAAATAAAATAAGTACACCGCCATGAACGAATGTTTGCATAAGTAATTGACACACAGCTATTGTACGAAGATTAAAAAAATATTCGCAATATCGGCATATACTAGTCATTTTGTATCACAATTAGTTATAACAAAACTGCGCTTCGCTTGAAGGAATTACGTGCGAAATGTTGTTAAGTTTTTTATTTTATCAAGTTATCAACTGGATCGCAAATGAAATTCGTGTCAATATACTGAATCGAAACAAAATCGTGCTCCAAATTGTCGTGCGAATGCTTCTCCTCGTTACTGACTGCAAAGTCTTGAAATATTGTTCGACCAGATGATTCGAGATAACTTTAAAGCTATTTAGCAATATCTATGAACTGAAAACCTAAACTTCACCCTCGAGAAATAAGGAATGCCAGAACTTTCTACGTCTGTTGATAGTGACTGATATCCATTTGGTTGATTAAAAAAAATTGACGTCGTTATCAAGAAACCCTAAAAAATGGAATTTTGGTGTCAAACTTTAGAGGGTGGTTTTACTTCTGAAACAGTCGAATTAGTACACGCAAGAGTATGCATGTCTGACGCTTTTTGACGTACTACAACACATCACAGAATAATGAAAATCGGCGAGGTACATCTTGGATATACTTTCCTAGTCAGTGCTCTCGAAGAATGTGCGTGAAAATGACTTTATAAGAAAAGACAATTGACGTATAATTTGATTTACCGAATATTCAACCAGCAAACGTCTATAACTTGAAAAAAACTTATGTTCAGATCCTGCGTAAAGATGAAGCAAGGAGCAGCTTTGCTGCTGGTGGTGATCTTCACGATCACCGCCGGAGTCATGCCAACTTTGGTACCGACTGGAAGTCCGCCTCCACCACCCACCGGAACTCCACCTCCACCACCGACCGGAAGGCCACCTCCACCACCGACCGGAAGTCCACCTCCACCGCCAACGGGAAATCCACCTCCACCGCCCCCACCCCCGAATAATGGTAGCTCACCACCTTCGTCAGCGTCTCTACCCGCACTATCCATGATGAAGAAGGGCGCACCATGGCGCGTTGAGAGTCTGCTAAACCCACAGGAGATGCTCCTGCAGGAGATCCGTTCGTTGGACGAGGAAACGCTTGTCGACAAGGTCAGTGAGAAATTTTTGAGGCGCCTGTTTCTCGTAGTTATATGATTAAGTGATGACGACTGTTATTTGTGACGTTCACAGGTCCAGGAGGAAAATATCGAAACATTGAAAGTTAACGGTAAGAGTGATAAGATACCAGTATTACCCGAGCTTGTAGACGAGGAATCAAACGTTGTCATTCCATCGGAACCTGTCGGTAAGCCAGATCCCGAGAAGAATGCCGTGAAGGAGCTGATGGAGGATGAGGACTTGAAGTACAACGAGACAGAGGATATTCTGATGGCCGACGACATGGAGTGGGACCTTGAGGATGAGGACGCTCTTGACGATGAGCTTGACGAAGACGAAGAGATTCTGTTCGACCAAGACTGCCCCACGGATTGTTCGTGCTCTACTGGACACATGACCGTAAAGTCAGTTAGGTAAACCTATCCTCGAAGGAGGAAGAATGATTTTTATACATTACACGTACCTTTCTCCGAACAATCACTGACCCGTCGTTGTTACTTTGATATTACAGATGTACCAAGTTCAACAAAGAACAGTCTTTCGGTATGGACGTTGCTCTTCTTAAAATCGAAAATGGACCGGAGCTTAAACTGGGCCCACACGACCTGCGCGAAAAGGATCTGCAACAGTTGTCGGCTTTCTCGGTTGTCAATACCACCATTGCCGAATTTCACAGGAGCGCATTTGACGGCCTCGTGGACTTGTTCTCCGTTAACCTGACTGGAAACGGATTAATGGACATACCTCCCGACGCTTTCGAGAACAACACACAGCTCAATCTTTTGACTATATCCGGGAATCCCCTGCAGTACACTCAGGGAAAAGACAATCCCTTCGCCAAGTACTTCTTGGACGCGCCCAGCGTAACTGAATTCGATTTCTCCAACAATTATCTCCCCCGTATCTTGCCGACTACTTTTGTAAGGATGCCGCAACTGGTCTATCTTAGCCTCAGAGCGAATAGGCTCAGGGCTGTTGAACGAGCGATTTTCACCCCTCTGATTGAATTGGATGAAATTGACCTCTCCCACAACCAACTCAGCGGTTTTCCGTCCGATGTGTTCGACGACAACGAATATCTTGAAGTACTGAGAATTGCCGGTTAGTGTTCATGCTGTTACTCTTTTTCTTCTTCTCACTGCTTGACACTTTAGCCTTTTCGACTTGATACGTAAATTTTCATAATGAATTTTAATTCAGGAAACAATTTCACGAGTCTGGCGAGCATCAAGACTTCAACAATAAGCATACTCGACGCGTCCAAAAACAGGATCAAAACTATCGGCAAGTCCGACCTTAGCGCCCTTACCGAACTCGAAGAACTCTACATCAGGTCGAACGGTCTCAAGAGGATTCACCAACATGCGTTTGCGGACTTGGTTAATCTGAGACGCCTTGATATCAGCGACAACAAACTGAATACACTGACGGAACATCATTTGAGGACCAATATTCGCCTCGAATCTCTTATCATGAATGACAATCCCGGTTTGGAAACTTTACCGGTATTCAAATCACAGGCGGGCACCTTCAGGTATACTTTTTCACATACCCATGTTTCTTGTCTGTTTATCGCGTGTCAAACAATTGACAATAATATTTTTATTCGGTATTACAGCCTCGAAAAATTCGAGTGTGCTGACTGTGGACTTTTGGACCTGGAGCCAGGAACCTTTGACCCTATGATTGCGTTGCGTCACCTCAATCTAGCAAGAAACCGACTAAGCCGTTTGCCGAGAGGGCTCCTCAGAAGCATGTCAGCACTAAAAGACTTGGACCTTTCTGACAACCTGTTCAACGCTCTGGAAGTCGACACGTTCCAAGGAGCAAGGTCTCTGACGAAATTGAACCTCGCTGGAAACCCACTGATCACTCTTCAAGTTGCGCCATTCCTGCTCATTCCAAACTTGGAACGATTAGACGTTAGCAGGTGCGGTTTGGACAGAATCTGGAGCGAAAATGTCGTGCCGCTTCCACACCTGAGGTGAGTTAATTCGGTAGGCCTTGTCGGATTTCCTTGAACCGTATTCCGTATTTGGATACTCGTCACGCCGACTGATAATCTTGTTTCGCAACAGGTACCTGTTGGCTCGTGGCAACCGAATCGAGCAAATCAGCGTCGGTGACTTGCAGGCGACCCCTCATCTCTCCGGCCTCGATATCTCCAACAATCCTCTCGCTTGTGACCAGGAGTTCAATGCCGCTATTCAATGGCTGATTGACCACGGTGTCGATCCCAGTGACACCCTGCGCTACGTAAGCAATTACGCTCTCGACGACTACACCGATGCCAGCGATCTGGGCGAGTGGAAAGACATAGCGAAGGTGGTCTGCGACAGCATGGAGGGTGGACCTCCTCTGAGACCTCTCCCGCGTAGACCAAACACGCCGAATAACGTTAATGATTTCAAGCCACCAATCGATGACCTAGATGAATTAGCTGGCCAGGTCAGTTTCCACTTTCTACATTGAGGTGCTTCACCAATTTTCGCATCAGTGCGCAGATGAAAAAATGTCATTTGGAACGTGTAACAGAAAAGAAAGAGAGAGTGAATGGATATTATTCGCGTTCTTTTACCTTGTACAAGCGTCCATCACCCGTAAGCAAAAACAGTTCCTGTAGTTACAAAACCATTTTTTTCAGGCGTTCGATCAAGGTCGCGCACAGAAGGACGAGCAGCTGGAGGATGCCTGGTTATCCCAGGAATCGGAATATGAGGAATATGGCGCAGTCGGTGAGCACTATCAGCCTTGGTACGCGGGAGTCGTGTGGCCCGTGCTTACCGTCATCCTGGTGACTCTCGCAGTCGTGCTTTTGGTGGCGAACCTCGCCATGTGTCTTTCGAAGCGCAGAGGTCGTGGTCCCGTGATTCGGGCCCCGATGATTCTGCGCCCCGGACTGATCGACAACAAGAACTGTGGTCTGGTCTACAAGCCACTTCAAGAGGAGATTCCGACCCCGCATATGCCGAAGCGGGGAAGCTTCTACTCGAGCAGCACCTTCCATTACGACAAGATTGTCCCCGAGAGCGTCTAGACAATCCCAAGGACGTTTTCACTATCCAACACCTTGAGCTAGCTGAGGTTTCAAGAGCAAACGGCTCCGGACAACACGAAGGCCACTTTTCACAGGGCAGTAATATGCTCGAACAAAAATACCCTTTTTGAGATTTACAGCAACGACTTATAAAGTGACGTCCTAACTATTGATTTTGAAACTTGCGTACAGCTGGAACAATGTCAGCTTCTCGGCTGCTCACCAGAGAGAAAATGAGAAGACAACAAGAGAAGCAATTATGAAAGTGATACTTTTTTGAATTGGACTGCACCAAAAAATTTACCGTTTCGATCTCTCTTCATTATTTTTTTATGTATAACAAGGCAAAAAAAAATAAATAACAAAAATAACTTCCACAAATACACACGCACAACGCACGTGCGCGGTAATGGCAACTTATTGATGATAAATAAATTTATGACTATTTGCTTTGGATCCTTGTGACCACTAGAACTGCTACACCAGTCAGACTGACTGGTCTTTAAAAATATGTAATAATAGAATATGTTTATGCCAATATGATATGTAATTTTTTTATTATTAGTTATTTTTTGAAGACGAGTTTCTGTAGTTCCAGTGTTAATAACGCGTGATGACGAACAAAGACTAGCTAGAGCCAACGAGTTTTAAGCAATGAAATTTTTCGAACACTTATTCCCGAATTATTTCGACTAATTTCGCCACATCGAGTACTAATTTTACAGAACAAGGTAAAGGTATTTAAATTTACTATGCGATAGATGGATATATGAATAAATTCGTAAAATGTTACGTCGTCTTTATTATTATCCATATTTACCAATTGTCAAATGCTAATTTTCGAAATATACCCGTTTCGACTAATTCTGTTATGAATTCTCGCGTAGTCAATATAGCCAGCTACATGCAAACACTAAAAAGATAACACTAACGATCTAGAATGAATTCCGACGGCATACATGAATTTAACCTGAAATGGTGGTAGTGTTGAAAGTAGTAACAGTATGGAGCTGTCTGAACGTAGTAATTCTATTTTACTAGAGACCATGCAATTATTATGAATTATGCATATTTCATTAATTATTTTGTTTACTATAATATGTATTAATAAGGACTAAGAATTGATACCCTTAATATTTAGTAGATTATACAATATACATACTTTCTACTTGCTGTAAATATTACATAATATATTAATAAAGTATTAATTTAGTGAAGCATCAGTGATGATTTTAATTACCCTGCCAATTTAGTGCTTCCCTAAAAAATTATAATTGGAAAGTCTATCCTCAAAGACTCAATGGAAGAAATATTCTTGCCAAATATTTATTTACCCCCTTCTTGTTATTTCTTGTTGTTCAGTGTTGTTAAAACAAATATTTCGATACCCGATATATGGCTGCATAAGTAAAATATTGTATTAATTTTTCCAGTAATATTTCAATGCAACTGACTAAATATGTCATGCTAATTGGGACGTGAAAAAAAAAATTGGAAATAATGTTAACTGCTGTTATAATATAAAAAACGTGTGTGGCCGTCGCGGGACGCAAGGTAGACCGAACTTCTTGGCCGTTTTTATATTATTATATTTAATTTATGTCAAGTGGAATACATCGATGGATGCTAATGGTTGAGTGAAATAATAAAAAATTTTCATACCTCTAATTGCATTGAACTCGTGTGACGGATTCGTATGACGGTTTCATCGATTCACTCTCCATACAGATGGGTGCGATAAGACGTTCCTTCAAAAGTAGGGCAGTTTCCAGAGAGGCATGAAATTTGAGCTGCAATGTCATTTTTGGATTAGTTATTTACTTTTATCATGATTCACTTTTGTATATTACAAAAATATAAGACAAAACAAATGTGCAACGCACCTACTCTACACGTAACACTTGTCCAAATATAATTATAATTTTTGTTTAACAAACTTAAATATGATATGGAATTTAGAATTACAACGGCAAACCACTTTTGCTCGAGAATGACAAGTAACACAAATACATACGTCCTCGACAAAATTGATGATAGTTTACCTCAAATTGAATTAAAATTATCAGATAAGGTGCAAACAAGTCACACATCGAAAGAACCTAGCAAACTCAAGGACTAACGAAAATGTGTTCTTTAATTAATTTTAGATCAACATTCTACACACCTACAATAACACGACGTCAAGAAAACATGAAGCCAGCTGTAACGCTCAGAAAAATATAACAGTCTCTATAACGATAACGGAAAATACACGGAATCGCTTTTCGAAGTGCAGTCAACATAGATTTTAAAGGTGTCTCCATTAGGTATACGTCACGTGTAATCTTGCATAAGTTTCGGAGAATTTGTGGAAACGATTTTGAAACCAAGTTTGATAGAACCTACTCAAGATTGCACCTGCATGTCAGTCAGTCATGCACATGTGTTTCGAAAATCCTAGTACGACTGTGCTGACTCTAGGGTATAAATTCAGTAAACAATTACCCGCAAAGGCAAAGTAGTTGTAACTCTTTCCTAACACTGTCTGATCTCTGCGACGTTGCAGCATATATCACAAGTCAGCGGTATTCTTTGATTGCATTCAACGTCAGCTGCGACGATTGAATAAAAAGACGAAAAAAAACTAACGACTTTTATAGATAGTTACGATTATAATGTATACATTTATAAACTCTGTGCAACTTATTATACTGTTATCCGGTAGAATGAAAATTTCGTAATTCCCTCTTGATAAACGGTGAAAAAAATTCATAAATGCCAAGAAGAACGCGTAGCGCGAACACATGTAAGATACGATCAGTACGTCATCATGCCAAAACATGGTATAAGAGAATTTTTCGGATACGTTATCTCAACATCAGCGCCGTACCGTAGAAGCTATTGCCGTAAACAAGATTCCGCGTGCTATCGTCTCAAGAGATTAAAAATAAGTATATGAGATGGCATTATACGAGTTGGCGATGCGGTAATGATAGGGCTACAGATGTGAGACCCAGAACCTGGGCGCGATGGAATAATTATACCTGTTTTTTTTTGTCCCTTAACGAAAAACAGTTGCATGTATCTCGCATTGTACAATCATGAAACTGGTTTTACCAGGCCCCACAGGTGCTCGTCGCTCCCATCGTCGTGTAACATGGCGAACTCGCGGAGATGGCAAATCTGGCGAAACAACCGGCTGCACCGATAGACAGTGGCATCTGGTGTATTGGCAGAGTGGGAGTGCCCTATCAGCGTAGAGAATGAGAGAGTTAGATGTTAGGTACCTCTTTCTGCGTTGATACCAACACAAACACCGCTTATCACGTACGTCGCGACCCCGTTAGAGAGTGACAAAAATACCAATGGCCATTATCTCTCTCGCTCTTTCAAGGACAAACCTCTATCCGCATGGCGCCATTGCCGCGGTGCTCCCTCCAGTTCATACTAGGCTCGGTGACAAAAGTTTCTTTAGCCAACTGGTTTAGTAACCTCGAAGTTGGAGTCGGTTAGATCTTGCCCTCGTTTCCAAGTACCCGCAGTACGTTTACCCGGTGTCGCCTCCTGCCCATTTCCGGTTTTCACGGAAGTTACATCCGACCTGATCGAGGTACTTACGAGCTATTAGACTTGCTAGTTTAAATACGGATAAAATGCTGCGAAGAAGGCGCGTCGTGGATCTATTGCAAGTCATCTCTTCTCAATCGTAAGTGATCGTATAAAATCGTACCTGAGAAGTCTCGAACCTCTGACAAGTTGACGGTGGTCATTTTATCTTGTACCACTTGTCCAATGGTCAATCGCATCTTGTACGCCACGCATACATGTCAAACGTATTCGAGATACAGTAAAGGCTCACGGTGTAAACTGCCCGGTACCAACGGCTGCGCATCGTGCTATTTCTTAACTCCTTCCATGTTCATCCCCCACTTCACACTGACAATGAGTCGCGGCGTCGAATATTTGTTATGGACCAAGCTTGGGATTATACTTAGTTTGACAAAATTGAAACAGACCGGACTTTATTCACATCATTGGTTATTTTAGTTCACACTCGATTGTAGTCAAATAATGCACTCTGATTGATTCGAATAGGAACTTTAATACTGCTTTAAGCCTACATGCTTTGAAGAATAGACCTGTGTGACCATAACCATGGCATCTTGGATCATTTCTCTCACGAACCGATTAATTGAACAATTTCCGAACGTGATTAAATTTTTTTTTTCAATATTACACATTTCTTTCACCCATGAGTGACCACCAATCACGTAGTCCAAGCGAATTTCTTTCCTTTGTAATTAAGCTTTTTGCACAAAGAAGGTTTTAACAGATTGTCTCTTTTCGTTTTCTAAATTCACATCATTTCTTCGCGAGGATAAATAACAACGAAGAGATTATCCAACAACAAAACTGCTACGCAATAGTATCTGAAACTATACGAAAGCCATGCGGTATTAGACAAAATTTTTTCTTCCTAGATAACATGTTTGGAATACTGGAACAAAATCTGAGCGATCCAAACATTGAACCTTTAGAATTGAAGCCTATTTCTGTTTGTGTCATCAGCACTTCATCGTTGTTGCGGTGGCTTGACCAACACTTGAGCCGCGGTACATATCATATTCAAATGCCAGAACGGGCCTATTTCAGGTCATGATTGTTATTGAACGTACACAGGCATGTGCGTCACGCTTATAATACTTCGATACTAGCCATACCAGATCACCAATCAGTATTGCACACGGAGTTCCAAGTATACGGAATTGTTGATGAATTGGCTTGATATGCTCTGATAAATATGAATGCCTGATAAGGTAAAGAGTAAAAAAATTACGTATGATTGTACTATGTAGTACTCAGAGATATCGTTTATAAATTAGAATTCGACGATGGCAGAATTACGTATCGGTTGGAACGTCTGAAAATTTTGGTAACGCTTCAGTTTGAGTAATGCTAACATCTTCCAAGGGTATTTTGGTAATGACCCCCTACTTGTTTAGGAATAAGATGGCATTGTCCCAGTAATTCTCAATACCTACATCCATTCCTACCGAGTCCAATATGCATTCTGCATGCTGCAAAATTCGGGACTACGATTGCCTTTGCAACTGCGATTACCTGTTTCGAAAATAGTAATCATCAAACGAATTTCCAATATATTACAGGGCTGAGATTACTATCCACCTAACGATTATGTAGTTCAACAGCTGGTGTTACCAATCGTGAGAATAAAGTTCCATAATTAGCTGAGTAGCGCATAAGGCGAGTTACTGCCGTATAATAAACAGATACGGCTGGTTACTGACTGTAATGATGTAATGTGAAATGTACATGAGTTACGCAAGTGCGCGAGTCATCGGATAATACATATGTATTAACCAACTTTGAATGGTCATGCATATATCATATACTTTATGTACGTATAGAGTTTAAAGGATGTGTGCTGAGAAAAACACTGATTCCCATTAGAGTATTTGATCATAGTTCTGATAATTGTCAAATGTTTCGCACAGATGCAAGTGCCCCGCTCACGCAAACCCAGGAGGATATGGAGTACAACACAACCTTGGAAGTCTCCAGAGCACGACTTCCACTACTGCTCCTTCGAAGGAATACGCATTTGAGGTGCGTATGCAGATCCCCAATAGCAACCAATCACCGATTGGTGCTGCAAACTCGAGAGTCCACGCATATAGAATAGTGCCGCGTAATACGTCGATCAGGCTATCGCACCGATAATACATAGTGCACTAATAATCAATAAGACAGGGAAAAACAGAAACACTAACTAGTTAAGATTTTAATGGATATACCTTGAAGATTATTATTACTCGACGCAATACGATCAAGAAAATTTATGAAAGCAATTTTGTATCTCGTGTCAATCTAGATTCTCAATTGGTTGCTCCAGAAGATCGATCTACCGCTACATAAGTAGCAAGTATCAATATCGATCATTTCGTTGTTTGTTTTAAACTGGTCAGGCTTCAGATGTTCTCTTGGATTTGCATGCATGATACTCTTCAGGAAGATCGTTTCACATTTTCACCTGTTATACACCATTTCAAGAAATTGACTTTCCATTTTACCTTAGTCGTGAAATTTTCACATCCTATGTCACTTTTGGTCACGCTATGATCTCCAGATAGCAATACTAGAATCTTGAGAAAATTTGAACATGCTTACAGATGGCCTGCTCGACGATAAGATACGGTCTCGGAGTGACGCGAGAGCTCGGAATGGACATGCAAAACCTAGGTGCAAAGCGGGTGTGCCTGATGACGGACTCGAACTTGATCAGCCTGTCGCCAGTAAAAGCTGCGCTGGACAGTCTGGCGAAACACGGTGTAAGTTTTGACCTCTATGACAAGGTCAGAGTGGAACCAACCGAGGAGAGTATCCAGGACGCGACGAAGTTCGCTAAGGCGGGGAAGTACGACGCGTACATCGCGGTCGGTGGTGGATCGGTGATCGATACGTGCAAGGCCGCCAATCTCTACGCCTCGGACCCAGAGGCCGAGTTTCTGGACTACGTGAACGCGCCGATCGGCAAGGGGAACCCGGTTCGGGTTACCCTGAAGCCCCTGATTGCAGTACCGACGACATCCGGCACCGGGTCCGAGACCACCGGCGTCTCCATCTTTGATTACAGACCGCTCAAGGCCAAGACGGGAATTGCGAACAGGGCCATAAGGCCGACCATGGGGATGATCGACCCCCTGCACACCCTGACCTTGCCCGAACGGGTCTGCGCCTACTCCGGATTCGATGTGCTCTGCCACGCTCTCGAGTCCTTCACCGCGATCCATTACACCGAACGAACGCCCTGCCCCACGAATCCCATTCTCAGGCCCGCTTATCAGGGCCAGAATCCCGTCAGTGACGTCTGGGCTCGCTACGCCCTTCAGGTCATGCAGAAGTTCTTCAAAAGGGCCGTTTACAACCCGGATGACGTCGAAGCCCGGAGCAGTATGCACTTGGCTAGTACCATGGCTGGCGTAGGGTTCGGCAATGCCGGGGTTCACCTTTGCCATGGATTGTCATACGCCATCAGTGGCAATGTTCGAAAATTTCAGCCAGAGGTAAGCCGACCGACATTTGCATTTTTGGTCAAAGTTTTATAGCGGTTGATGATTTTGGTCAATTTTAGTGGTCGGTTATACGAATCAAGGTGCAGGTGAAAAAAAAATTTCTACCAAGTCTCACGTAACGTATTTTTGTCGATGGCAAATATTGTCGATATTATATTATATATGTCGAATTATAGCAAAGGGCTTCGCTCTAACGAATTTTTTGTTCTAACAAAGAATATGTTGTTCCCATTCCACTCATTGTGAAAATAATTTCGCGCTAAACTGCGAAAGGCTTTTGCAAAAGTTTCCATCATATGCCTTCCAAAAGTTTCCGTATTATCATATTCATCTTTTATAATTTTATCGAAACACTAATTTTGATACAAGTACTACGCTTTCGTTTCCTATCCGCAACATTCTCTAATCGCAGTAAAAATTTCAAGTCATTCAATTATCTTACCATTCTTTTCTCTATCTAAAATAACAACCCAATTTTCAAAACTCTTGAACAGTATCAGAGGTATGAATGAGGATTTTAATACAATGAATTACCGACCTTATTTTCAATTGTACAGATTACCAACTAATTATTATACTTATTGAATGCTTTAATTAAAGAGATAATAATCTTCTCACGTTAAAATGATTAGATTGTCACAGCGTTTCAAGTTAATTGTTGGTTTCATTTGAAAAACTAACAATTATGTTTCTTTCTTCTTCAAATCATTGATTCAAATCGAGGAAAATTAGTTGCCAAGGTGCACAAACGTTCTTATTAATTTATTATATTATTCACAGGGATACACCAAAGATCATCCGATCATCCCGCACGGTCTTTCTGTCGTAATTTCGGCCCCAGCAGTATTCGCGTTCACCGGACAATCTTGTCCAGACAGGCACTTGGAGGCCGCGCAACTCTTGGGAACTGACGTGACAAACGCGAAGAAGGAGGATGCTGGGCAAATACTCGCAGACACGGTGCGAGAGTATATGCGAGTCATGAAAGTCGAAAACGGACTCGAAGAACTCGGTTTTCTCAAAGACGATATACCGAGAATGGTGCAAGGCACACTACCCCAGGTAATCATTGCAAAAAAATTATATAAATCCATTACTGGCTAGAATTTTTGCGAAACACATTTTTAAACAAAAGACGTGAAAATTGTAAACAGTGAAATTCACTTTTGAATAATTTCGATGTTATACCTGAAAGAAACTTTATTGAACAATTTGCATGAATTACTTTTATCTCTGAGGTAATATATATGTCCACTCCCAGGTACAATACCTAGAAGTTATAAAACGGGTTTAGTATTTTACGATAATGCAATGTAGCAGCGAAACAATGAGTATAACACGGCTGATTTTTTTCGTTGTAGCATCGCATCACGAAATTGGCACCACGTGAACAATCAGAAGAAGACTTGGCTCAACTATTCGAAAATTCGTTCAAGATATATTAATCACAAATTCTTCGCTGATACTTGTAAATAATACGATGTATAAATTGTTAAAATGGAATCATTTGACTGTTATGTTTTGTGAATAAATAAAATATTTTATATTTTCAAACATCGATTACTGAATTTATGTTCTCATCAATTGATTTTGTCGCATGTCATCATGAAAGATGGATTATACTTCGTTACTGTCGTTTTTAAAAAATTTAGTAACTGTCAAGGATAAACCCTCTGTGAAATTTGTCTAAATCATTTCAAATGTATGTTGAAACGAGCCTTAGGATTGTGTTCAGAAAAATGTAAAATGAAAATGAATGTTAAAAAAACTAGTGGATAAGCTAAATGCTGAACCATGAAAATTCAACAATAATTATAACTCATCCTATAAATTTACAATAAAGTCTGACTAATAAATTTTCGAAGAATCAGTTTGACTAAACGTTAAAGATAAAATCAAGAAAATTGGAAAAATTACATTTGATAAAATATTTCTCATTATTCTTCAAATATTTCTCAATAATTCTTTTTTCACCTCCAATCTATGTTTATAACACTATATTTAACGCGCCCTATCACAGCGCTCTACAACTTCTCTGATTCATTCGCTTTTAACCAAGCCTTACATGGTTTCATTGTTGTGATAATGATAAGATATTTTTCACGTCTGGTGTAATTGAATAGCATGATAAGCGAAAGTTTGTCAAGTTGAGAATAAGTCGGAAATAGAATCGCAATCAAATCCAGCACCGTATTCGCGTCACTAGTTCGAATAGCCGCGTGAAAAATATTTCTGAACTGTCGGTAAGAAAGAGAGTGGTTTCACGTAGCTGGATACATTGCAAGAGTTCTCCACCAGAGGGATCTGACTTCCTGTTTCTTTTTATCCGCGTTACACATCCGGTACGTTCCGCACCTTCTGATTCCCGTATTTAACGTTAAAAATAATCTTAACTAACTGTAAAATAGTTTAAATGTAAGTGAAGATTCGTGAATAAACCCCTTCGTGATTTCTTTCGATTATAAGCGGGTTTAGATTTCACGTATTTCGGGTGGATTGAAACGGATATTTCCGGGCTGTCTTGTATGATCAAACGCCACAGTTGACAACAAAAGCATGTTGCTGATTTTAACAATAAATACCGTCGATAACTGAGAGTGACATGGTCTTTTGTATTCGACTAAGTTCACTTTTCGAGAAAATTCATTGCGACAAACCTAAAACTTGTACTTACACGTATTTAGAAACCGAGGCTGGTCGCCTAACCTCAAAATTTTCACTTTGCACTTGTTAGATCCTCGGTTTTAAGAGATATAATACAACTTCACGTCGACTCTGCTTCGATAATTCGAGGTTGACCATATCTGATCACTTGGCAAAATACAGCTGTTGAAAGTCTTTCATACAATATTAATTGTGTAGGGAATAAGTCCGAGTACAAAGTCGTAGTCCTGCTTTTAGTGGATAACATTGTTACATTTTTACAGATATGGCAGACGCAGCAGCAAAAGCAAAGCCCAAAGTGGCAAAAAAGCCAAAAGAGAAGGCTGCTGAACCAGTCCCTCTTAAAAAGCGACCTTTTAAGAGGCATGGACGTCTCTATGCTAAAGCTATCTTCACTGGCTACAGGCGTGGACTCCGTAACCAACATGAACACACGGCTCTACTGAGAATCGAAGGCGCTCGTGTCAAGCCTGATTCAGACTTTTACATTGGTAAACGCTGCGTCTATGTATACAAGGTAAATTGACTCGTTGATTGTTACTTTATTCTTTAGGAATTTTGCGTATTTGGAGTATGAAACCAGCACCTTATGTACATTTGTGAACAAAACGAATTTATATGCTTGAAGCTTTATACCCCATAATGTTGATAATATGATCAGTTTTAATCAAACCGTGTCTTATACTAAAAGTAAATTCAATTATGAAAACACTAAGAGAAAGTGATATCATCACTACGCTGTTTCAAGATCTGCTGAAAAGTTCCAATTCTTTAAATTCAGATCCATATTTTGCATTGGAAAAACTTAATTGAAATAATTGATCGAACTTTTTGTATTGTGCTAATTATCTATTCCGGTTCGACACATTAATGATACACAATGTATCTTGTGATGCATAAGTAATTCAACTCTAGCATAACTTCAAATTAGAAACTTGAGTTCAATCTGGTTTAACAATATTACTCCAAAAACTTGATTTGTTGCAATAAAATCTTTAAGACATTTTGATTCTAATCGGCACGGCAATTACAAAAGAAAAACACTTTATGTAGCTTGTAAAATTACTCTTACCTCCTTCTAAGATCCCCAAGTACATCTTCCAAATGAGCTTCATTTCACAATGAATTACTTTTTTACACCACCGTATATATTCTTCCGGCACAGTCACATTATTTAATTTGACACAATAGTAGTAGATAAATTTAACTTATCACGAATCACGATTGTTTTCAGGCCAAGAACAAGACCCCTGTTCCCGGTAAAACTACTAAGAAGTCTAAGGTGCGTGCTATTTGGGGAAAGGTTACCCGTCCCCATGGAACTAGCGGATCTGTTCGCGCCAAGTTCAAGAGGAATTTACCTGCCAAGGCTATGGGACACCGCATTAGGATTGTACGTACATGTACTGTAATATCGCAAAAGTTCCAACAATGAATTGAATTTTCGATCCGTCGACAACATTTAAATACCAATAATCAAAATAGATTACTTGGCAATAGTTGAAAAAATGCTGACAATTTGTGGCCGATTTTTCTAAAAAATATGAGGCTCATTTTCAAATGCAATTTACAAACAAGCAATTCTGCACATCTTAATAATGTGTCTTGTGTTTTTAATCTATAAAATTATTGTTTTATATAAAACATATGTGAGCCGAAACTTAATATTCATAAATCAATAAGCTTTTCTTCATTGACATACCTGTAAATTGAGCTCTTTAATTTCTTTTCAGATGCTGTACCCGAGTCGAGTGTAAAAATCTTCTGTACAATATAAACAATTAAATAAAATCCATTTTGGTACCAAAATGTGAATTTTACATCCTTCCAACAAATTCTAATGCATGTAAGCATAGCACAAAAAGTCATTCTGGGAAATTGATTTCTACTATCTCTTATGATGATGTTATCGAACGTTAGATTCGTCTTTCTCAAATATTGTAAAAAACTGATTAACAGATCATTATTGAAATTGGGATGAGTATTTGGGATGAGTATAAAAACAACATTAGAAATAATATTTCGTCAAGCCGATAACCTAGCAATTGTTTGAACAGATGAATGATTTTAATTGTTTACACGTTGCCGCGAATCCGTAAAGAATTTGTGGTTATTACCGTAACAAGTATTTATTTAACACCAGTCAACGGTGCCTTACGGAGAAATGAATCGATACGCACACACCAGAAATCCGTTTTCAAATCCAACGCAAGCGTTCAGTCATTGTCAGTTTCGGTGACGATCAGCGCCTCTAGCGAAAAAGAATCTAAGTATGGCTTAGGCGGTTCTGTGAAAGCGACTTGCCCGTAGAAATGAAAATAGGCTCCGAGTGATTCTCAGTCAACGCCGTGTGTGCAACTCACTGAAATATAAGTAGGACCACCGTCTTACTCGCTCTACTAGCGCATGCGCAGTAACCGAATTAAACCAAATACGTCATTAGACAGAGAAAGAAAAACTTTTATATCTTTCGTTTTTCAGTAGCAGTCCTCTAGTATGTACGTACGCTCTTTGTACGTACTTATGCATGTACGCATGTATGAATGTATGAGCACCTATACCTTTTGTACTCCTATCCATGTACCTCCATAAAGCGAAGCGGCGGCGCGTCCAATTTTACGATCTGTCATCATTGTAATACGGCCGAGATGCCGTCTGCTCCGTGACAGTTAAATCAAAAGATACATGTAAAATTGTGTGTTGCCGGACAATTACGAACAGTTTGTGCGTGGTGTGAGCTATTTTCGTTTTGATTGCCATTTGTTGACGAAAGTGTGGCGCGGTGAGATAATGAATTTTGAAGTTTAGATAGGGTAACTGTAACCGAATGAGACGATGTTTTGCTGCTTGAGAAACTGCTTCGACGGCCTCGGCCTGTCGACAACGCAAATGCCAAAAAGGGAACCGAACCCTATCACCCTAGACACTTCTCATATGGGTAATTTGCTTTTCCTTTCTTCTCAATTGATTATCTCTTTCAAATTCTGCCGACAAATTCACCTCGACTGTCCTTCGTTCTCATAACAATTAACTGTATCTTACGATAACCCTAACCTCAAGATTTCACAATGGCATCAATATTTTTCTATAATATAAGTTCGTTTAAAATTTTGATATATCTCAGAGAAAACATGTTGACGGAGAAAATTTTGTAATTCATACTTTGATTCCATACGAGAGTTTTGTATAATATTAGAATGTAATAGGAAATGTTGAAAGTAATGCATTACTTCAAGTTGTATAAGTAACTTGAAATGAACTGATTTTAACAGAATAATCTGAAATTTACAAATTGGCAAACATTAATTTTCCTTCAAAACGAATGCATTTGAAACTGCAATGCTGGAATTTTAGAAATGCTCAATTTGATTCAATTTCTAGAGTATTTAATTTTATGTTAGAATCAGAAGACTTGAAGGGTGATAAAGATGATATTAATTTCTTTGCAAGACCTCAATCTAATAAAATATCTAGAAGCACAACTAAATTTCCAGCAAATGTTGGAAAATTACACAAAAAAATTTGTTCTACATGCCTCTCTAATTAATTGTATCAAGAAATTATATCTATACTTTACAGGTCACGAGGTTGTGATTGTAAAGAATGGTCTGAGAGTATGTGGGCGAGGCGCAGCTCTGACGAATGCACCTTTGGCACAGAGCAAAAGTTACTTCGAGGTGAAAATCCAGCAAGGCGGAGTTTGGGCGGTTGGTTTAGCAACGCGTTCTACGGAACTGAATACTACCGTAGGGGGAAGTGATCAGGAAAGTTGGGCCTTGAATTCAGATGGCATAATACGTCATAATTCAGAGGAATTGCACAAGGTCCAGAACATCGCTCAGGAGGGCGACATAATTGTTAGTTATATGTTTCACCTACCGTTGTTGTATGAAATTAGTATTAGTTACCACGGTAACTTCAAATTCGAAATGTTAATAATTGTTCATATTTTATTTACAGGGCATTTCCTATGATCATATAGAATTGAACTTCTATTTGAATGGAAAGCTCCTGGATGTTCCTATTACAGGAATAAAAGTAACCACATATCCCATCCTCTATGGTACGAAATCAAGTTTGGGTCTCTTATGTTAATATTTGAATGATTTGAGGACATGGATAATCTAAAATCGCAATTTCTTATTCTAGATTTTCTATTGTGAACTGTAATGATTATTGAAAATTTTCCTTTTCAGTCGACGACGGAGCTATTTTAGATATAATATTGGATGATTTCATATACCCGCCACCAAATGGGTTTGAAAAAATAATGCTGGAGCAATCATTGCTCTAGCATATGTATTCAGCGGGCTATTAAAAAAACACACAGAAAGCATTTCAATAATAAGAAGAGAAACTAACCCAACTACGCTCACACAGTATTTTCTGATCAAAGTTGACACACAACGGCTGTGAGTGTGAAATATTTTAATGATACTGCATTTATCGATGTAATATAATAAACAATTAGCATAATAATATGAGTTAAAATTATATCTGAATACAGTGATTAAATATTTACTTTCAATAATCGTTAAAAGAAGGAAGAGTTTATTGAAATCCATCTTTGATCTGGAAGCTGCAGTTTTTGAGATAGCAAATATGATAATGTTTGTTTTTTGTATTGTACATAAAAACAAGAAAAAAACCTGATGAGATGATGTCACGGAATAAACGATGCCCGTTTAATTATAAATCTCAGTAAAACGGATTATGGAAAATTTAGTCCGAGCCCCGTAAATGCTATAAAAATGGTTAACAGAATTTTCAGGTTTTATTAGAAGGTTTACATAATTAATAATTGATTAGATCATTTATGAGCCTAGTTTTGTTTATATATAATTATATAGTATCGTTCAATCCTTATTATTATATATTTCTTCGAATCCTTAATGACTAATGGTATAATATGTACACTGGCTGAAACAAGGTACGAAAGGCATTAGGCCTGTTATTCGCTCCATTAGACGAACGTCATGGTTTATTCGTTGACTAAATCTCTTGTAGTGATGATCTGATTTATGATATAGATAATTATGCGTCGTTATTACGTTCTACAATGCTCGATAATGATGATAATGTTCGAAGCGTTACGTCGACAAATGCACTAGGAACACTTTTTATCGTATCATAAACCTAGAGTTGAACAAAATAGAATTATTCAAATTATATTCAGATAATTATTTCATTCAAGTATCTAGCTTATGTTAATGATGCATTTCATTTGTTATTTAATTAATTATTATTATTTTCTTTGTATTCACAATAAGAAGTAAAACATTTAGAAAAAAATATTTTGATTTTGATATTCTTTTTCATGTGTTTCATAAATGTTATGCAGTTTTAAGAATTGTTTTAGAAATTTGCCTCATTTACAAAATATGTAAAAAAATTTTTTTCAATTCATCACAAAGTTGTAACGATTATAATTGAAAGCTTCAATTATTACAGGACAACTGATATTTGCTTATTTAAACACTGGTACAAACCGATTTTTTTTTTGTGATATACTTCTAGCTCGACTACCCAAATGCTTTTTCGCAAGCTACAGGTATTATGCAACGTACATACAAAACACAGAATGATATGGCACGATTTTGAATAGATATCATTGAACGACGCTGTGCAGTTACGGATGGTGTTTTTACAATTTACAACTTCACTTTCGTGTCCAGTCAATACTGACACTGTTTAATTATTACCCAGATGTCGAGGCTCCGAACATTTTGTTTTAAAAATTACTAAAAATACTTGTAAAAGAGCAAATCAATGTTTTGCCTTTGCTGATAGCTAAGTTGAAAATGATATTCAGTGTAGCGAATGTAACGAAACAGTACATAATTGAAAAAAATTTTACTTGGAAAATATTCCACTTGAATTAGTGTAAAATAAATTTTGATCACAAGCTGTATATATTCTGTACAAGACCCTTGATTCTAGCCGATTAAAACGACACATCTGACATATGAAAAAACTCTTTACGATACCTATTTTCTTTTCCTATTGTTCTTCTGGTGATTTTCCTTTCCCTTCTTAACCCAAATCGTATGCAAAATTTACTTTGTGATGATATAGGTATAAAAACTCCGTCTCTTATTATTGCTGGTGTTGCAAGCTTTGAGAAAGCTTTTCCTTTGATAAAGCTTGCAAAGACGTAAGTGTGTATCTTTGGTCCTTAATATTACATTTGCTTATTGTTATTTATGGTGCGCTATACAATTTCCATATGAAATTATTTAAACTAAAAATGTCTACCATACCTTCGTATTTCTGTTTACTTTACTTTCGGATTTTTGTTAGAAAAGTAGTTATTAAACTTCGTATTATGGTATTACTCTGATAAAGTTTCGTAATAGGTATAGCCAAGTTATAGGTATAAATTGAAACGTTATTTGGAAGACATACGAAGACAAGTTTAATATCACACGTACATAAGGTAAATAAAAAAAAAACTCAACTTATTACGTATAAATTGAAATAAAATAAAGACTTGGCTAACATATTTAATTAGAATATAGCTGCAACATAAAAGTACTTGACTTTAATAACAACTTTTCTATTATAGAAAATATATATATATATATATATGTATATGTATATATATATATATATATATATATATATATATATATATATATATATATTTTTGTTTGTTCTTTAAATAACGCATAATAGTAAAAGCCTAAAGTATTTTTGAGAAACAATTTCCTTAGGACATTATCTTATTAATTATATTACATATTATATGTTTCATGACTGGTTGGCATATGAGATAACTATTATTGTGGTAACCCAGCGAGTCTTATTGCACTTACAACGTTCGTTACTACTATTCTAGACAACTCACTTTCATTTTTGATTTGCATTCAAATTCAATAGATACGAGCGGAAAATATCTTGAAATTAAATACTGTTTGAAAGTTCAACATTTTTACGTAATGTACTAGCCTATACATGCGAATTATTATAAAATTGATTGAAATGAAACAATCCTCGAAACTATAATAATCAACCGTTTTTATCTACATATTTTAAGGATACTGACAATTCACAGGTCGTTAATTCTTATATACAACACAAGACAAAATGCGTACGCATGATACAAATTAATTACTCAGTTTTTAGTTACATTTATCACTATTTCGGCTTACCCTTACCTAAAATGAAAGCGTAATGATATGAACGATACGCGAATTCCGACGTAACGCTATATATAGTATTACCTCCAATCTGTGGACATTCGCTTTAAACTGATTTTTGCATTCCTTTTCAAAGTTTAATCTACATCCAATTATCTCGGATGAACGGTGACTGATATTTTAATAATAGTAGTCCGTATTGTGAAGAATTTATCAGCAAATAATAATCTACACAGAAAAATGTTGAACCTAAATACATATGTGCATAAATCTTACATCGTGTTATCGCATTTTAGAACACTCACATATGAAGATATCAATATGTACAATCTCTTTGGAATAATAAAACTTAAATACATATTATATATGAATTTCACTTGTGCTTTCTACTCTGTGGTAGAAAATTTATACTTTCGTAACTGTGCTGAATTTGATATGGAGAAACGCGTGTGCAAGTTTTCGGTATTAAATCGTACCATAGAAAAAGTAATAAAAGATAGAAAATAAAACTAGTGAACATTTCTGAAAATGCGATAAAGCATGAAAAACTTATCATAGATAGCCTGAGCGCTCAAGACCCTCTCTATTAAACCTAATACTGCCTTGTTCGAAACAGTAATGCAACTTATTTATTTAAAAATATACAATCTTAATATATATTTACAAAATAAAATGTCATCTCTATATATGATTTCTATTTAACATGTTGAAGAAAGAAACAAAAAGAAAAAAAAGGATATGATGATCACATTGAATACAATGATCCTGAAATCTAGTCAGGCTCAAGTTTTTATGTTTCAACCTTCCTGTTAGTCACTGTGGGTTGCATACTAATTTGAGATCTCCATAAAACTGTACAAATGACTTCCTACCGGCATCGAATCTCCGATCCTTGCATATAACTAAATAAGCTGATTGTGAAAATCTAATATTTGAAATGTTCTTTTCTCTTTCATATTCCAAGCCTCAGATAAAGATTTGACGAAAACCTAATTTTAAGGACATCAAATAATTGCTTTTACAGTTTGTTCGAAGGTAAAGAAAATTGCACGAAATTTCGGTAGAACCTTTTCTTATTATTTGTATCGTGTATTTTTACGATTTTCGAATGCTTCATTGTACTTACTAATTGACCAAATGAAAAACAACTCGTATTTTTACTTGCAAGTGTATACCGGCCTTATTTAAATATACTAACTTCCCACCCGTTAAGGCTCGTCAATGCGGAACAAATTAAACAGTCGTGAAATTTACACCGCATAAAGTGTTTTTATAATCATTTGACACTAGTTAATTATGTCAAGTTCAAAATAGCTGCATAAAAGAATATTATATGGTTTATGAACACAGTATTGTCGAACATAAGCTGTAACGAAAGCTTTAAAAAAAAAAAAAGCAGAGTGTTGGTAGCTTTATCAGTGGCACTCAATGCACATTCCTTTGAGTCTTGATTATAAAGATAAGCTTTATAAAGAACTCTCTAATACGGTAGAGGTAAAATTTAGAAAACAAAAGAAATGTGTGCACCTGGTAAAATCACAGATATTCCTGTCAGTAAACCAATTCTGCGCTCATAATTTCGCCAGTTACTCTTCAGATTAATTAGCACTCTTCATTTAGTGTAATTAAGTGCACTATTTCGTAATCACTGGATAATCAACCGAACAGCATAAATTGCTCAGACAATGATAGGGAAACATATTGAAATGTTATCTTATTTACATTAATACTAGTCGTTATCTGTTGTATCTTCAATAACAGAATCCCAGTTGAACTCTGTAACACTTGGTCGCGACAACAACTCGCCCAAATGTTGAAACCTTTCAACGAAATGTGGATCACGTTCCCTAATCATTGCGAAACGTTGGAACATATGAGTCTCTGCAAATTTATACAGCTTCAGGTCCAGCCCGTTAAGCCGTTCCACAGCATCAAGCTGTTCTTTACTTAGCGTCGCCCTTGTCGCCGCACTTAGTGTTGCGTTGTGTTGTTTAAACGCTACTGCAAATCGCATGCCAAATGTTTCCTCAAATGAATACTGGCCAACCTAAAGAACGATAAAAGCCAATATCGAATATTTGCAAAATTCATTACGAGTTAAACGGAAACCGTCTCTGCATTCCATTTTACAAAATGGATTCACATCTATCGTGGTTGTGTGTGTGTGTGCGCGCGTGCATGCGTGTATTATACGTACAATTAAAACACAAATACGAAATCTTTATTGCTTCTGTATTATTAAATTGCGCCGAGGAAGTGTATCTGTTACTTGTTCTTCGAGTGTGCTCTTGGTAATTCACTATCATACACTTGTCACTTCAGAATTAGAATTTATTTCGCTAAGATCAAGTGGGAATTAGAAGTCAAGTGCACATTGATATTGAAGTATCCAAGTATACAAAGACCATAAGTTTTACCGGGTTGAAGAGAAACGGGTGAAAACGTGGACCAAAAAGCCAAATAAACAATTGAATGGTAGGCTGGATAAGAGGAATAAGGCAGGAATGGGACACACATGGCGTCAGAAGGTTTCTCATAAATATTTATATTACGGCCATTATTCTTGAACAGGGACAAGAATAGATAAACATCAATTTGAAGTCTGGCACCGTGGGTAGTTTGCAAGATAATGTGTCTCTTGTAATAATTACTCAAGCTGTTATGCCGCTATTTACTAAAGTTAAGGGACTATGAAAGTGAACAGAAATTACCGAAATTCTAAATAGATGCCAGAAGATAATAAAACCGATTTCAGTTTCATAATATTTTAATGATTTCACTCGGGAAACCGTTTAACACAACAGTATAAGCTCAAATTTCGGTCCGATTGAAACTCGGTTATTGATCAGATTTGTTCTTAGTGGTCAAACATAAACAATCGATCATCTTTGCTCCTTTTCACCGACACAAGTACAAGATGTTTTCATGGCCTGAATTCTAGGAAACGGTAAGATATTTTTAAAACCATTAGTGCATAAATTATCACTAGAATAAAACTGTTGGCATGAATTAATGAAAGAGAATTTCAGACATGTCTCTATTTGGAGAAGACACAATTTCAAGATATTCGTCAATGAATTTCATAGACAACTGTTGTTGAAACAGTTGTAATTTCATGTCAGCTCAACGATGTATTTCAGTACTTGGTAGCTACCAAAAGCAGTATTTCACGCGAAATAAACGAACCGCAAAAGTAACCGAAATATGATTGCCGAATAAACTAGATCCTACAATTTTCGAATTTATCTGACTAAATTCGCGATAAAAAAACGAATCGCTTATACTTCACTCTTAATTCATTATTAATTGTAGCTTCAATTTGTGGAATGGATAATTACACAGAGTATCAAAACGGAAAAGTGAGAAAAAGTTGTAAAAGCATTTACACAAGGGATTGCTTTAAAAATTTAAGACTTCTATTTTATCAGTATCTTTTTTTTTTAATGATTGTCCACGTTTTTTCACGAGACAATTTGTACTCTACAAAACGCGCGACATGGTATCAAAGAGATATTATACGCCTAATGAATCCTGATAACGCGGAAACATGATAACTTGAAGAACTGTGGCATCCCTGAATATGGAACAACATAGATTAGAAGAATAATATCAAAGTAGATTGCAGAAAATCGGAAGGTTAAGATCATGGAAATAAGATCAACAAAATGTGTAAACGGTGAGTAAATTTTCCAGGACATTTCTGGAATTACTTCGAACAGTCGTATACAAGGATATTTTGAGAATTCTCCCGAAGCACTGGACATCCTTTCAACTTGTAGAAAGATGTATATTGCAGATATAATTAATGAGTTTTGAATATTCAGTAATCTGTGCGATATCAAGCGACCTTCAAGGCTGGGATACGTCAAACTCGCGATGCATAGAAATTGGAGAATAGGAAGCGAGTGATTGGGTTACCACATGCAACTGAAGCTTGCTTTGCTCTATCAGCAATTAACAAAGATAACATTCAACGGTCATAGAGGAAAGTGATATTGTAGGAATATGACAACCCGAAATAAATCACAACCACTTCAGAAATGTAAGAATTAAAATACCATAAAATGGTCTACTCACCTTTTGGTACTCAGTAAGCATGAAGAACGGCATGGATAATAAATTACGCTGGGCACTTTCAAGCATGAGACGATCTCTCTCAGTTCGATTTAGCGTCGAGTTGTAGCATCCTATGATGGATAGGTCAGCCAGCATCCGAGTCTGACGATTACTTGCCAAGTTGTGAGGACACTGCATGAACTTTAATGAGATAGGAAAAAAATGCATCGATTAGAATATGTGAAATTGTTATTCGTGGAACAGTTGAGGAGGAAATCCAAACTCTAAAATGTGCTCGCTTTCTGTATGTCAGTGCATATCTCATTACAAGTATAACGAGGAAAACAGAACCTCAGGCTCAAACGCTTAGCAGAGGAATGAATTGATAAGAGGAAGCATAATGAGTTTCCAAAGCGAGTCTATGAAATGCTAAAGATAAGCCCTTTATCTGCTAATCGTTACTGGAAAAAAATTAAGACCCCTTAATTATGAGCCAATTAGTTAGATAAGTGCACCAATAACGAACATCGGTAGGTTTCTGGAATCATGCAATCAATTTCCGAATCCCGTTACTTTCCGGAATTCCAGAAAAAAATTGGTTAGTTTTATTTTTATCAGACTGACCTCTTCTAACGTAACTCCTTGCCAATTTGGCTCGGAATAACATTGAGGTATGTTAGCCTGAATGCCGCCGCACCAATGTCTTGCTCCTCGCCACGTGGCACCTCGTTGCACATGTCTGAACTCCGACAAATATCTCGCTACCGGATCTCTGATGATTGTTATGTAAAAATATCTTCTCTTCACTCCCTCTGGTTCTATCTTATTTAATTCTGAATCAACGCAATTCGTCAATTCCGTCCAATCAGCATGCAGGCCGCACTTCCAGCCTGTTGAATACCGGGAAAATAACCAATTCTCGTTCCGGTTTGGACGAAAACAGGAGCAACGTTTTCGCCTCCTATGACACGAGCACGGTCTTTGCAGGTCCAAATCGCGCACCAGGTGTTTACCAAATAATGTACCGCCTGCAATCAGCGAATACAAAGGTTTCATTTGAATGGCCGACTTTTGGAGGAAATTTACAATTAAACTAATCTATGGCAAAAAACTAGGTAAAAAATATTGTTTACCTCAGAAATATAATTTTAAATTTAATTTAAATTATACTTTATAAATATGAATCAATAATTATTTTCAAATTGTTTAAATGCGAAAACATATGCAAACGCAAAAATAGCATCACAAAACTTTGATATATGAGAAATTTGTATTTCAATCGCATTGTATGAGTTACAGAATTGAACTTTCAAATTATATTTAACCCTCGATACATAATTCTGCAAAAATTTTTCTAGAGAATGTGCAGAACTTGTTCAAAGAATCGGTACTGAAATTCAATACCTGTTTATCACGTTTTGTAAGACTACAACTCTAGGATTCAGAGTCAACCATTTCCCAAATATTGGGAAGATTGAAGTAACGTTAAGGTAACAAAATATTGAAACTGAAATCATTGTTTTGAAAATTTAAAACGACTTTAGACAATTAGTTACCAAAATCTGAATACACTTTGCTTTTCGAAAGTAGAATACTGAATTTGAGATGATCCTACAGTTGTAAAATAATTACTTTTCCTCAAAATGAATAGTTACATTAAAGTTGTGAAGTTCCCTCCTTCTTAAATCAGTGTTGCAAATATGAAAAATATTCAGTAATTTTCTGATTTTTTGAATTTATACAAAATTGGTTTACTATTTGCTGATAACAGATAGATTGGTTCTTTGTCATCAAATTTTTTCCTAGGTTATATCAGTCGAATGTTACCAGTTTTATGCTCAATTATATGGTGAACTTGCATCAGTATTAGCACGTTTCTTGAATTTGTCTTAGCGTAGGTTTAGTGATTCGATACTAGAATAAATAACGATTAGTCAAGTAAGGAAGATAGGAATCTGTCTCTTCATAAATTTTGCTTCACCTATCTTTCATGCAAAGATGCATATTTAAATACCGATTTCTGGATAATATTAAAACCACTTGCAAAGCTTCTGAAAATTTTGCTACAATGATAATGTGGTAAAACGTGTCAGGATCTGTTTTGTGTTGAAGGATTTAAAGAGTATATATATACAATCTTTTAAGTTTCCCACTTTTTTGAGATCCTTCAGGCTGTAAATTCGCTTTATATGTGCAAATTGAAATCATTAGTTTTTTGATTGGAACAAGGTCAAACTTTACCAGAATAATTGTAAAACCACACCTGAATTTCTATTCTTGTATTTTTGTGAGATTTCTTATTCCATGAGGTTCTATAACATAAATAAGTCTCAAGGTAAACTCTTTGACGTTGAAGACTTGCCATTTAAATTTAGAGAAAGTGGAAAGGGAAATAAAGACGGAAATTTTTGCACGTGTAGCTGATTACGTAATCTCTCTCTCTCTCTCTCTGTCTGTATGTTTCTCTCTTTCTTTCTTTTGCATCTTACTGAGGATCACAGTGGGAGTTACGTAACAAGTTGGGTATTGCTTTATTTTCTCGAAGAGATGCTGCAAAACGTCAGTCAATTTATTGATAACAATTTCTCAAAAGTTGGCTATAATTTTTCAAATCTCAAATAGCCAAGTGGTAAATTATCAAATTGAATGACGCAACAAATCGGCTAACAGGAAAATAAGCAATTGCTATTTCTGAGCACGACCCAGTAGTAGCCACAGGCCACTAGTCAACTGTTGCAAATCCAAAGTGCAAAGCTGGGTATGAATATATCTCACTATAAACAACTTGCGTCACGTATTACTGTGCTCTGCGGATGTGATTATTTATATACTTCAATAATAAAGCATTAGATAAAAACAATTGTGAATCACGTGGTCAATGTATAGTATTAAAGAATAAAGGAAAATGTGATACACACTAGTCATCATTCTATTATTAATTACATTTTCTGTATTGTCATAACAAAATTCTACTTGAAAAACATTACCCTTACAGCAGTGAATCACTGAGATGTCAGTTTTTCCAAAATAAACTGATTACTGTTATATACGAAAATGTTATCTGGACCGAGTTTCTTACAAAGATTTTGTTGATGCCAAAGGCGAAGCTGGTTTGGTAATCTTAATGTAATGTCACATTTTTCCAGAAAATTGATTTTTAATGTTTACAAAAACATTTCTCCCCATTAGAGCCACTTTTGAGATGCAACTGAATGAAATCTTGACAAGGAATGAAATGAATTTTTACGAGGTTGAAGTTGGTAACGTTATTAAAATAACGCAACATTGAGAGCATTCTCTACTTGAGTAAACAATGAATTTATTGACCTTGACAGAGTTAACTTTTGAGCAAATCGAATCTGACGATAGTTAAAAGGTGAATTTTATCCGTGATTCAAATTGAATTTTCAAACGAAAAAGATGGGATGGAGTGTTTTTGTTGGCAGATTTGTTTTCACGTCGAAACCAATTGACACAAGCCAGCGGGATCGAGAAACAATTGACGATTGAGTAACGAGTGGGTATAAATGCAAAATGTTTCTCACCAGTTTTCTGTATGTGTAAAAAGACCATAACATCGTGGGCATTGATGTCGAATTGAAAGGTGTTGTTGATGACATCCTCGTAGGCGAGACTGCCCTGTATGCTCTGAAGTCTGAAGGAAGGGTGACCCTGGAAGTTCCTGTCGACAACCCCGGATGTGAAACCCTCAGAGAGACGCGTGGACTCCTTGAGGTCACGGTTGGTCAGGGCACAAACGTGGTCTGGGCAGAAGTATCCCAAATACACGATACCCGTCAATGCCAAGACCAGGCAGATGCCCGCGACGCCGCGGAGCCGAGTTCTCCACACCCTGGGCTCCATCCTGTTAGATTTCGCCCATCTGTCTCCCTGGCTGGCAGCCGGTCGGTCGCTAGCGACTTCCACGTTCAATCCCCGGCCCATTTTTCTCCATATTCACTTAACAAACGCGCGTTTTCAACGCGGACGGACCTGGAACACTCGCGCCTGTTCACTTCGTCGCCTGCGGGCCACACAATCCACACATGTCAGCCATGACGGCGTTTCCCCCTCCACTATTTGATTCCTTACTCTGCTAGTCCGCTTCGCGCTCCTCGTCGCCCCCACCGAGCTGCGAGCGCTCTGTGGATAAGGCAAGGACTGTTTACAATTATTTAACCATTGCGACGCGATGCGAATCCCCGCAATTCCCCGTCACATTCGCCAGCCTCGTGGTTGGACGGATATTGGAAACAAACCCCCCCCTATTATCCGATAACTTACGGGACTTATCAGGGCTCGAGATATCGATTTCGTTGTTCAAACCACTGTACTGATATGCATGTTTATATGCGGCACCGAACTTTATACAAACACATTCTGCACCCTGATGAGAAGACGCGTGTATTCGCAACGATGTTTATGTGTTCAAGAGCTACCGTAACGCGCGAGAAAAACTTTGCCGGGTTGCAGACTTTTCACGCGATTTATATACGCGTATATTCATGCTCAAGAATTTTCCTACGTTCTTCGCTGATCTGGGAATAACATTATACGATTCAAAAATAGAATACGCCGAACGTTGCGCTTGTATTATATTTATCTTCGCCCGGTGGGTTATTCGAATTTCTCGCGGAATATGTGCAGTCGAGGTTTTGCTATATTGACAGACCGCGATTTTATCTACGATGGAAAAATAACCTAGCTAATTCTGGCCAACAACATCCCTAAGAAGCGTTACAAAAGCATTCTGCCGCTCCATAAAAGAAAATCCTTTCTTTTTCACCATGCGGGCCAGTATTATTATATTTCAGTGTGCTATAGCAAGTAAGACGATAGGTGCAGGGGGAGGACAGGAAGTTACTTCTTGAGCGCTAGTCTCTTGCTCGCCATCTTTGATCTCAGTTTCGCATGATCTGTCAGAAGGGCGAATGACAGGTGTCAAGTTGGCGCAAAATTGGCTATCGTTCACGTTCAGAGTGTGAAACGTTTCTCATACTGATTTTACGGTTCGCCGAGCGTTGTTAGGCTGTTATTTCAAAACTCAAAGTAGTCAATTTCCGTAGAGAACGTCCAACGTGAGTAGAAATCAAATCGTGTAACGGTCGACATAACCTCAATTTAGTAAAAATTGATCGTGCCACCGTTCTAGAGTTTGTTATTTATCACTGATTATATCACTAGGTTATGGATCTCGTTACGATCTCGTTCAAATTTATTTTGCATAGTATATAAATTATCCCATCAAAGTCGTTGGCGGTGCACACACGTGGTTCTATTCAGCGATTTCAAATAAAGTCCTTGTTCAAGTTATACTATTGAACGTTTCTATCATTTGTGATTTTTATGTTGTCACTTTTCAATCATGAGAATATTATTCTAGTCGTTAGACTGATACTATAAGAGCACACTGCCTTGTGTCGCCACATTTTTATGGTAACTAAGTAAATGTGTTTCAAAATTCAAAGTCAAGAGTATTAGTGTATAAAAATTTTTATATATATTCACATTTACCTTTAAGGTATTTAATTTTGCTATCGTATTTGCTGTTCCGCTGGTTGCAGAATGTCCAACATAGAACTACTGGAGGAGAGAGTTGCAGAATTGGAGAATCAAGTTTTTAGTCATGGAAATAAGCCACAGATCGATGATCCACCGACAGAAAATTCGGTCGTCGACAGTCTTCTTCATGCTTATACTTTGATCTCATCGTCGTATTCTGGGCGAGAAAAAGCAAATGCAGTCGTGAAACGAATTGGGGAGTTAGATTCTTACTTAGATCCTAATTTTGAGAATTCGGATCTTCAAATGGAAGCAAGAGCGGAACTTATACTTACCTTGGAACCTGAACTGAGGGGCAATGCTCATCTGTTAACCAAACTGGAGGAACTTCTACCGGTATTGGAATCAGAGCGGTTTCGCAGCGTGCCCGAGGCAACGCACAAGTTGAATAACTTGACACTGGCATACACAAAACTGCACGATGAATCGGAAGAACTTACAAGTGAAATTTGTGATGTTATCGCTAAATATAATTCTGTTATAAATAATATTTCTAGATCACTTATCATTTTAGATGCTACGGTAACAGCTGCTGAAAATGCGGCGATACCGGTCAAGCAACTGGATTAGATTTATTTCTTGTTTTACCTCAAAAAGTTTTTTATGCAGCCCCAGCTTACGAAGCTGAAAGTAACTTAATTCAGATCAATTATTACTGATTTAAGCAACATTTATTTGCGTACTACCGTTCCTCAATACTGTTGATCCATTTTACGATTTTTGAGTCTAATTTTATTCATTAACCATCCAAAATGTCATACGATTTTTTTTTAAATTTTAATACGGCTCTCAATTATGTCTTGGATGAAAGAGTAATGATTAATGAATGGCCAGATTCTTATTGCACTATTAAATAAGCAGCAATTGAAATTGTAAGCTACTGTAATAAATTGTACACACGACCAACACGTAAATACAGAACAAGAGATTATCAACGTATTTTTTCATCACTTTATCACTTGTAAATACTTTATGTACAGTTTTTACCTAATGTCTGGTTCCCAAGAATGAAAAGCCTTCTCGAAAACACACATTTTTGCAATGATGTGAGCGCTACATTTTATGTACGTACCCTCTTATCTTGGTGGTCTCCTTATATATTCACTAATTAGCGTTATATCAAGTTGTTACCGAATTAATATTAAAGTTTTAACGAGTCACTGAATGAATTACAGGAACTTTCATTTTTCAAGAACTCGATATTCGTATAAAACTGGTTTCAAATATTATAGAAAAAAAATCTCGAACTGTATGGATTGTTATAATTACATTTACTGATTTTCTTCGCTTACGATATAAAAATATTTAGGCACTCATCACTGACTATGCGCATATATAAACATGTTTCTTTCTTTTCCTTTTTTTTTTTGTTTACTTTTATATACTGTTAATATTCCATGTAACAATGTAATTTAAAATATAATTATATATTATGTACATTTATTCTATCTATATATATAGATTATATATATAATATAGATATACTTCAGTTCTAACTACTGCCGACATTCGTTCCAGGAATTCTGCAACAGAATTTCTGACACAAATTTATCGTTACATACGGTTCGTATTAGAGGTGGTTAAGGGTCTCTTAAATGAAACAATTATAAGTTCAATCATCATACGTCGGTTACATCCATGCCGAAAAATAATAACGATATTTTACTTGATTTTCAAACTTACAAATTTTGTATATAGCACTACAATCTTTGACTGGTTAATACGCCCAATTACTTCATCAAAATTCCGATTTTATCATTGAGAATTTGATGAAGCACCGTATCAATTATTATTCGGTCCTTTCATTTTCGTGAATAATCAATCTCTGTCTTACGTAATAAACAGTTAAGGGACCCTATCACCTAAAGTATGTTAAAAAAAAAAAAAAAAAATTAAACAAAATAAATCATTTACCGTATCAAACAGTTTCTTTATACAATATGTACAATGTGGTTCCTTAGTCTATGCAGATATACTGTTCGCCCGATTCCGTTTATAATCTACCAAGTTTCCAGTTCTCAGTACTCATCGAAGCATTTCTTCACAGAGATAATATTCATTGACGCGTTTTAATAGTCCTCCTGATCGTCGCATGTATAATAGAATACACACACACATATATGTATATTCCACGAAAAAATAAAAGTAAAAATAAAAATAAAATATTTAGAGTACTAGACTGATTATGCGGAAGAGTACCTTCGTCATTTTAAACACGTATACGTATATAATCTTTTGCCGAATACCATCGGCAACTATTCATTCAGCACGCATTTAAATGCATCATCAAGGGACTTCTACGCACCGTGTCTCATATAATATGGGCAGCTATCCATATAATTATCTGTCTTATGACAATAATTTTTGTCACCCAAATATCACCGCATTGAGTTCTACGTACACATTTATATATATGCGTAAAAAGAGCAATATCTTGGTCTATGGTCGAGTTTGCAGGGCTGGTACCGAATGATGCAACCAGGACACCGCAGGGGCAAGGCTCGAGTAAATAGCTGGATGACCTCGCGAACACCGACTGTGATGGCTCAACAATCCCTGAAGTTCCCATCTGCCAGTTTCGCTTGCGCACATCAATGGTGCACCTTCGTCGTTCTGAAGATTAAGTTAACACGTTCATAATTTGTCTACTAATTTTTCGATTTTCATAACAAAGTCTATACGTTTCCAAGAAAACTTGACAAATTAAATAATGGAAGGTACAGGTCGAACAATTTTTTTGATAGATTCTCGGTGAAAGCAGTTTCAACATTCCGTCAGGGATTTTTACAGAACGTTAGAGAAATTTGCTGCTAAATATTAAGATTCTGAAATTGATTTTCACTATGATGCAACCTTACGATACTTACGTAACAAGGTCCCTTGTCCGTGTCGGTAAACCCAGCACAAATATTATCCTTGGTGATGAAACCGGCGTAATGACTCGTCGCGTTACATTCTTCAGAGTCGTAGGTAGGCACGGGTAAGAATTTCAAGTACTGTTGCAGGTTGACTTCACCGTTCATCGGGAAGCCCCAGCCCGCCGTAACGCACAATTGTCTTGGCTGGAAGCATAACAAGACACAAAAGTTATAAGGATTCGAAGATACCGATGACATATTCAATTTGCTATGCATAGAAACGTGATATTGCGATTTACCTGAATCGGATGTTGCGGAAGACAAACGGCGCTGACGTTACGAGAAAAGACCAAAGGCTCTTCGAGCTCAACCAAGGTCATGTCGTTATTGTACAAAAATTGATTATACTTCACTTGTGGATATGGCACGATACTTTTAACTGCATGCGGAATGAGCATATCACTACCTGTGAACAACTGCCAGCCATTGCTCTGTCTGTATCTGGAAAGAACATTGTATCATTTTTATAGATCATCCAAAAGTGGTTCAAACTCGTAATCGATACCTATAATTGGAAGTGTTGCAAGTGCTAGTATCCAAAATTGTCATTACATATCTTTCTAATATACATATGTAACAAAGTATAGCGTGTAGTTAGACTCACTTGTGAACACAGGAGTAGCTCGCCAGTGCGTACATAGGACTGAGAACACTAGCAGTGCAAGCAATACCGTGTTTTCGTTCCTTCAACAGAGCCACACTTGACCATTGTCCCTCACCAGCGGGCGTACCGCCGGCCAATCTCGCAGTTGGTCCTTCTGGATAATGCGAACCGCATGAGAATTCCTCGCAAGAGATCTGAACGATCTTTCCCGTTTCGCAGATGTCGGTCTGTTCGAAATTCGTGACGAACGGTGCCTTCAGATCAGCCGTAGACTTCAGTTTCAGTAGCTTCAGACCTTCGTCCGATGCTATCATGTCTGTGGCTTCGGATGAGAAGTATCCCTGTGTTCTACAGAAAGCGTCACTGAGCTCGGTAGTCCAATTGTCAGCGCACACGACGCGACGTTCACCATTTGGTTGCCTGGAAAATATGCGTTAGATGATTAAAATTCCTCTTATCGTCAGACTACGTTGCACAGTTTTGTGATGGTAGATAAATCGCACGAATTACTTTATCTTCAGTATGGTTGCTCGCCCGATGAGGTCACTGTCTCCGTGATTCTCGCGGTCGTCTTCTTCCTTTTGGATTTCCACAGCGCTTAGACCCACGGTCAAATTCGCCGTCAAACAATCCCACTCGTCCGAATGATCCGGACAGTGTTCAACACCGTCGCAAACCAGGTTCACCGGGACGCAGCCTCCAGTCTGACACTTGAATTGATCCAAAGCACAATCGCACAGTTTTTCATCCTCTCCGTGGGCGCATTCTGGTATTCCATTGCAGTGCCACGTTAGTGGAATGCACCATTTTTCAGTCGGGCATAGATACTCGTCGTTTCCACAGCTCTCTGCGCAGGAGTACTCGTCACGATGATCTTCACAGTCTGGACGACCATTGCATTGCCACAAAATCGGGATACACCTTCCTGAAATGCGAGCATCGAATTGAATATAACAAAGAACGGTATAACCCACAATTTTTTCATCCAAAACTGATAGCACTGGTACTCGAAAACGTAAAATAAATAGTGTTTTGAAAAAAAAAAAAAATAATGACGAAGAAGAGATGTTGTTAAAGGATGCAGGGTTTGCAACATACTGACTCACCGTTAGGACATTGGAATTCGTCGAACTGGCATTTCCATTCCTGGCAGCTTTTCTCGTCACTACCGTCATCGCAGTCTTCAATTCCATTGCAAACGAGGTTTCGCTTAAGACACTGGCCACTTGAGCATTGGAAATTTCCTGGACAACCTTCTTTTTCGCAATTGAATTCGTCGGATCCGTCTGAGCAATCATTTTCCGAATCGCATTTCGCGGCTAAGCTAACGCAGTAAGCACTATCCTTAGATGTGCCATTGACGCATTGAAATTGTCCAGCAGCGCACTTTGAGAAAAGAGGGTTCGGCAGTTCAATGGGACCACCTGTGGACAGCTTAACGCTTTCGATGATTGAAACAGGAATTTCAATTGATCCTGTCGTTGTCGTGAGTTTTTCAGTTACTTCATAAGTGTTTTCTCCTTTGGTAACAGAATCAATGCTTGCCTCGGAGGAACTAGTGCTTTGAGCTAAAAAAGTCTCGTGATTACTCGAAACGTTATCAGTTGTTTCGATCTTTGAAGTATTGTCATTATTTTGAACATCGGATGTTGGATTAGGTGCAGCTACCGTTGTTTCTGCTACTGGCAAGGTGTCTGTACTATTATGTTGCTTAAGATTTTCTTCAATTTGTACTGCCTCGGGTACAGCGTCATTTATTTTCGTAATATATTGATCGATGACACTGCGAGTAGTTGTACTGCTTGGATTATTTTGTATTAGCACAACTGTATCACTTGCATTCTGGTTTGACTCTATTTCTGGCCTATTTTCACTGTCAGTTCCAATCTTTGTTTCGATAGATGGAATATTGGAACTCGTTGAGCTGTTTTGAATTGTTTCTTCAGCAGGAATGTTTGCGAAATTCTTGGAGATGTCCTTAGCCTCAGGCGAGATGATATCACTCAATGATTCTACGTGAGTGTTATTTTCGTTGTCCATAACATGAATCTCAGAGTCAGTGCGAGGAAGTAAAGTTTCACTCTTATTATTTCCTAAAGTCATCTCATGAACTACCGCTTCTGATATCGTTGGTATATTAGGCTCAATATTGTCTACGATTGTTCTAGGAGAACCCGAGGTATTAACCAACGTCTGTCTGGTCGAATTTTCTTCTTGCTGAACAGACGGTTCATTAATCATTATTTCTGTGATAATTGCTGGAGGAATTTCAACAGAAAGCATTGTTGTTGTAGGTGTTTCGCGATCTTCGGCAACTGCAGTAGCCAGGTTTCCTATATTTTGAAAGCTCAACTCCTTTTCCTTCTTGTACTTGTACTTATCGAGTGTCTTCTTTTCAACTGCCTTTTTCTTAACATCTTGCTTCTCTAACGGAATTACTCGTAATTCGTCTTCGGACAGTTCATCTTCTTCAACAAATTTAGGTTTTCCAGTCGGGGTGAAAAGTTGCTTGTAATCAAATTTATACGGCATTACATCATCTACCACTGCTTCTGACACGGGTCTGATATCGTCCGTTGTTATCATCGGACTTTGTGTTGTAACCTTCGTCTCTTTGTCCTGCTGCATTTCTGTCTCTTCCGGAATTGAAGGCGTGAGCTTTTTCAAAATGGTTGTCTTGTATTCCGAGTTGGTTGATTTTACATTTTCAATTCCTGTGAGATCAGGTTGTGGAATTTCTGTCTCGTTGTGTGGTTTTAATTTTTGCGTTGAATCCTCAACGGTTTCAGTGCGCTCTTGCGGATAGAGATTGCCGTTTTCAGTAGCATTAGTATTTTCAACATTAATTAGCACCATTCCATCTTGAACAGAAGGAAGTGTCTGTGATTCGGTGGTGAGATGTAGAACGGGAATGGATGTATTTTGAATATTTCGTAAATGATCGTTGCCCATTTCTTCTTGGTTCACTTGGCTATTGTTGTTGATCAAGTGCTCATGTTGACCACGTTCATAGTTAATACTATGATCCATCAGCTTCTCTTCACTCTGTAGTATTTTTGCGGGAGCTGAAGTGGTAAAAATCTCATTTTCGGTTGTCTGTAACTCATCAGGCATAATGGGTACTTGGGTAGTAGCATTGCCTTCTAAACTGGATCCGTGGATAAACATTGGCGGTGGTAGGACTGTAGCACTCTTTTCACCTTCGCCTAAAACAGCTGACACGGTGTTTGTGTCGTTGGTTTGCTGGTCATGGTGCTTTTCAGTGGTTGTTGTCTCGTCATTCTGAAGAACAGTTTCGGTTACAGGAATCATTCGTTCTAATTCCAACGGAAGAATGGGGATTTCGGTAGTAAGCTTAGCCTCGTTAGAATGCCCGTTAATTATTTCCGGTAATATCGTCGTTTGAGTATCAGAGATCGATTCAACAGTAGTTATTTCTGTGTGATCGGTAAGAGTATTTGCATCAGCTTCAACATTGGTATTGTTAGGAATGGTTGAGACTTGTTCTCGAGTATTTTGTACCGGTGTTCGTTCGTTTAAGTCGGTATAAGAAGAGTGTGAAATTTCGTTGTGTTCCGTAGATTGTTCGGTTAAAGTTTGATTATTCTTTACTATATCTACATCACTTTGAACCGGTACCACCGTCGTGTTTTGAGCATTTGACGATGCGCTAGTATTACTTCTATCGACTACATCGTTTATGTTTTGCCCCTTATTTTCTTCTCCGAAATGTTTAGCTAGATTCGATTCATTTTCGTCCACAATATCGTTATAGTGATCTTCAAAAATTCTCTCGGTATAATCAACTACAACTTTCTCCGAATGTGCGGGTTTCTGTGTGTCTGACGATGTATTACTTATTTCCTTACTAGATGTTGAAATGTTTGCAGTTTCAGTGGTACCTTCTATAATTTTCTTTTCGCTATTTTGCGGCGACGAGCTTTCGTTTTCACTGTCTGGTACAGCTTGACGGTTGTCGGATGTTTCATCGTCATCCTCTAACGGTATAACGCTCAAAATCTCTTCCGAATCGTTTGTTCCCTCCGAGTGGATAGAAGAATTTACAGCAGGTTCATTTCCACGTTCAGCATCGGTGTGAACTTCATCCTTCGAGGCCTGCCCAGCTTTATCTTCGACCGACGATTCATTAGTCACATGTAGATGATGTTCGTTCAAGCCATTATCAATTACGCTTACCGACTGATTGTGACCATTCCTGTTACTAAGATCTTGCAGTGATACTTCCTCGGTGTTGTCTGTATTCTGAAGATTATTTGAATCTTCCGAAGATGTGTCATCGGGATTATTTTCCAAATGAACTTGCGTTGAACTTTCCGCATTTTCAACAGCAACACCCGATATAATTACTGGTTCTTGATTTCTTACATCTTCTACAGAGTAACCTTCTTGGTGCATTTGTGTTTCATTGTTAATTTCAGTAGGAACAGATAGTTCAAAGTCAGTATCATTCAGGTGTTCACGAACTTCATTTAAGGCACCGTTAAAGTAGATGTTACTCGAATCACTCTGCAATTTGGATTTGTTACCGCTTTCCTCAGAATGATGCGCAATGACGTCTGGTATGTGAGCATCGAACGGGTTCGGTTCATCTTGTTCATCTTTATCCAATCTTGGAGCCTTTTTAGATATCTCTTTCTCGTGTTGGATGTCTGGTAAGTATGGTGACATGTTTTCGACGTGCTTCTCATCAGAGAACTCACCTTTGTCTGCAGAATGTTCAACGGAATTCTCAGCAAAAACTACCGGATATGATGGATGTTCAGTGACCATGGAATTCTCCGGTAGGAGAGATGGTTGCTTCGGACTGTTTTGTAGCGTTTCAGTGTGATCAATGTTTTCGGTTGGATGATATTCGTTAATTTTTGCTACATCATCAAGCTTAGAATCATTGTGAATTGAGTTTTCCGTTGAGTGAACGCTTGCAATTTGCTCGGGCGATAACTCCGGAATTATACTATGCGCGGAGTGTTCAGTAGAAGACTCTGTGTTAGCGATGACCATGATGTGCTGGTCGTCAGATGACGTTACATTTTTATTAGCCTCTATTAACGGTTCGACATTTTCACTTAAGAGCTTTGGCAGTATTTGATATACAGTTTTCGGCATGTTTTCTATAACGTTGTATTCTGTTGTTTCCGGTAGTGTTTGCTCATTACTCGATGTACTCGGGATGCCGTCAATTCCGTTACTTCCAGTATCATTCATTGTCGTCAAAGATGGTTCGACCATGCTGGAATTAGATTTTGAATTTGAATCTTCACTGGCAAAGCCAGATTTCGCTTCAACCATTGTTTCAGGCATTTTCTCCGACGTATTTACTCTTTCAGGCTCTACGGAAGCTGACGGTTTGATTGTAGCTGTAAAGAATGGCGCGGAGTCTGATTCTGATTCCGGTTCTTCCGCTAGTTCAATCACTGGAATGCTCTCTCGAATAGGCGTTGGTGTACTTGTAGGTTGAATCACTGAGTCCAAAAACGAGTCATAATCAGGAATAGCCTTACTCCTAGATTCTCCAATCGTTGCTCCTGATACTCCTTGAGGCTGTTCGAATTTTTCGACGGTCTCCGTTTTATTCTCGGATTCGCCTGACTGTACAGTTTGAGTCGCAGGTGCATGTGAAACGGTCGAATTTTCTCTCGACTCTGTAACCGGAGCTGCTTCACTTTGCGATTCGGATGGAAGTACGAAATGTTGTACCAGATCATCTTGCAATGCGAGATCATTCACTGGTGCAGTAGAGGATTCAGCCTGAGTAACTTCAGGGTTATTCTCGGACCGCAAGTTGTGTTCGACATCTGCTCCGGAAGCAGTGACGTTTTCGAATTGTGCTGGATTCTGTGGCACCATAACAGAAGTTTCATTGTTCATGCCTTGGCGGCCTTCAAGATGATAAATAGAATCAACGGACGGTACGATATTATGTTCAGGCTCATTTTGGCTAGGTTGCGATTCATGAATTGGTGTGATATTCGAAAACGGTAATATCGGCTCTGTTTGATTATCACTTTTCATCGATTCAGAATTTTCTTCGGCCTGAAGAGTTTTTCCTGATGTAAGATTATGTTCCGTTTGTCCCTCAAACTCCTTCTCAGCTTCTGGCATAGATGTGGGTGCAAGTGTGTTCCATTTTTCATCAGCGTTGGAATTCCCGTCAATGGTAGACTGACTTTTCGCTCCCGCAGAGTCTCCAGAAACCTGCGAATATTCAGTAGACGATGGTGTACCTTCTTCAGATTCTACATTTGTATGCAGGACAGTATTGTAATGATCCGAAGAAACACTTGGTGAATCAGACTCAGGTCTGGAATGTGTCACCAAAGTGGACTCGGTTTGAATTTCATCATTCGCGACCGGTTCAACTTTCGGTTCAGCCATTAGTGTGTTCTCAGGTTCTGGTTCAACAGATGGTTGCGGTTCGGATACTGGCTCCACTGGTTCGACGAGTTTTGTTGTTGAATTCGCAGCTGTCGTTGTATCAGGCTCATGTTCAGCAACCGTCACTTTTGGTTCAGGCGCAGGTTCAGACTTCGCTTGGGGTTCGGATTTAGGCTCAGTTGCTGGTTCAGGCTCAACAGTGGGTTCAGGCTCTGCTTTTGGTTCGAATTTTGGCTCCGATTCAACAGAAGGCTCAGGTTCTGCCTTTGGTTCGGACGTTGGTTCCGGTTCAACAGAAGGTTCAAGTTCAACTTTTGGTTCGAACATTGATTCGCGTTCGACAGAAGGTTCGGATGTTGGTTCCAATTGAACAGATGATTCAGTTTCTACTTTGGGTTCAGATACTGGCACTGGTTCAACGGATGGTACAGGCTCTGCATTGGGTTCGGATGACGGTTCCGGTTCGACCGAAGGTTCAGGCTCTGCGTTGGGTTCGGATGATGGTTCGGGTTCGACGGAAGGTTCAGGTTCTGCCTTGGGTTGGAATACAGGTTCGGGTTCAACAGACGGCACAGGTTCTGCTTTGGGTTCGGAGGTTGGCTCAGGTTCTGCTTTGGGTTCAGAAGTCGGTTCAGGTTCTGATTTGGGTGTAATAATTGGTTCGACCTTCGGTTCGGACTCCAGAGTAGGTTCAGGCTCTGACTTCGGTTCGCCGGTGGGCTCAGGCTTGGATACCGTATCAGGTTCATACATCGTTTCATGATGGTGTTCGTGCATCGTAGGCATCTCGGAAGTAATATGGGGTTCGTCCATCTCTACGGGTACGGCTTGCGAGTTGTCTAATTCCTGGTGTATGGGACTGAAGGTTGTCTCGTGTCCTCGGCTTCTTCCTTGAACGCCGTCTTGCGCGTATCCTTCGGTGCCGTGAACGTGAGAAATGTCTTCATTCATGTCGACGTTACTCAGATCGTTCTCGTCGCGGCAACTCGTCCCGTCCGCTTCCAGCACTTTCCCGTTCAAACAAGAGCAAACGAACACACCCTCGGAATAATCGTACCGGCAACTATCACTGCAATTCATTTCACCGTGTTTACAATCGTCGATCAGACGATTGATGTCCAACTTCGACAAATGGTATTTACCGACCATACTGCCAGTCTCCTGCAACGTCTTTTCAACTTCGTTCCTCATCTGCTCGGGCGCTGGTACCGGAGGGTAACTGATCCTGAATTTGACTTCTCCATTCCTGCTGATGTTGTAGACTTTGACAACGGACAAGTTCGCCACCAAGTGCAACTTTTCTTTCAAATTTTCTTCAATCTCTTGCGAAACGTCTCTGTAAACCCTCGATTTTGGATTGTCCATGCCTTCCGTCCAGTTGAAATTGTCCAATGTCAATAATCCGTCGAAGGCCTTTGGAACCGTTTCATATAAAGTTTCGTCGGTTGTTTGCCACAGTGGTAGAGTTGAGGCTTCAGGAGGGGGACTAGCGGGCGGGTTTCTCATATATTCTTGACTGCCGGATGTTTTGATGTCGCCAAATTGGCGTGAACTTGTGTGTCCGTCACTTTCCAAAGGCTGCGTCTCCTCTTGCGTAAGAATTACACCAGCTGAAAATGAATAAGCTGAATTTATTTACTGTGCGAACATGATCGAGCTGTCAATGAACAAACTTCCGAAATACTTTGACTTTCGCAAAAAGTCACGCACGCAGAATACATTTGCGTGTACAATTAAATACTTTCAACGCTTGACAATTTCAGTAATGATCATTAGTTCGAATGTTATACGTACTTGCGGCCAATATGGCAATAATAATAGCAATGGCCAGAACCAAAAGACCGCATCCCCAGCAAACTATTCGTCTCCAGTACGAACTTCGAGACCTTTTGTCCTTAGTGACGTACAATTTTTCTCCTCTGCAACATAAAAAAGTTAGAAGTGAACGTTTGGCAATCGATAAGGGAGCAATGTTTTTTTTTTGTTTTCTATCTGTATGGGAAGCATTTTGTACAGCAGCAATCGTACCATCATAATCATCTGCGACCAGCCACGAAGTTATAAGAAGCACCTATGTAGTAAAATTATATGTTTTCTATAAACTAAGGAGTCTCTATAATCTAAAACCTAGACATGGGTATAATATAAGTAAATCTTTAGTGCGATGTCTGAATCCCCATAACATGTTTTGCTCCCCAAGCTGTTAGTGTCTTGACGTGCCCACGCGATTTCCATCCTCCAACTCCGTGAAACCCCTGAGTACCTGAGGGCATTCCGCCAGTGGGAATAGTCGACCAGTCCAGCAGTCGGGTCTCTCAGGCTAAGTCCTTCGCGCCCCAGTCCTGGGCCCAAATCGAAACGAACCCCAGCCACAGTCGTTTCAACTTCAGCATCAGGACTTCTGCTATGTTCAGAACCAAAAAATTCGTTCTAACTAGTTTCAGCTCTAAGCTAGCTATCTATCACAACTCTATAAACGCTCTAATGTACGCCATATTCTGCAATAGATAATTGTAATATCGTCGAGCAAGCATGACGGCGAGTCATTTCCTAATGGGACGAGAAGAGGATAGATTTTATATTAATGGAAACCATAGACCGTTTTTAACCTATTAAATTCGATTTTTATGATGTACGATGTTGTCGTGGAGCTCGCGCAGTATTTAATTCTGGCAAACTGCTTATATGCTGGTCAGAACTATATTTATTTTTTATATAGTTGGTTGCTTTTCGAAACGAATCTGTTGACAGTTGAAGGAGGATGGAATGTGCATTTTTATTATATTGAAAAAAGCCGATCGTGTGTTACACAATTAGAATAGCGATCAGGCATGTATACGTAAGCTTTGATCTTTCAAGTCAAGTTACGTATTTTCGAGTCACAGAACAACTACAGAGAGAACTCAGACGATCTACTTTCGCCTGTGCAAATAGTTTTGACGAAATAAAATCAGTCTAAACTACGAGTGAAGTAACGAAACTGGCGTTAGCGAAGTCTTGTTTGATCTAAATTTCTGCGACAGATTTTGTGTAGCGCTAATTTTAAGAAAGCATATGTCTATTTCTAAGTGCATAACATTATTATATACAATGGTTTTACGAACGAATGAGAACCTGAACAAAAAATACATATCTTGATTATGATCAGTGTACAATTTTTTACGATTAAAGAAAGTTATGCTTGTTCAATACATTGGCAATAGATAGACGCTAATGTGTTTTAAAATAAGGATTAATAAAAGAACTTGGTATTTCTATTTATTTCTTACGAACATAATTGTTTTTACGAAATTTAGTTTCATTAACGTAGGTTTCAACCTTTAAATTTCTATTTTCCTTGTGCAAACTTTTTCTACGAAGGATTAACAATCCAAAACCTGTAGCAAAATTAGGTGAAGACGCGTATCGATGTACATAGTTAAGTGTGGAAATTAAAAATTAATGTTACCTGATGTACTTTCTGTGCTCGTTTACGGGCACGAAGTATTCCTCGTAAGGGTCTGCGGGTACCTCGCAGGCTTCCTGGCCTTTACTTTGTGCATTTGCACCGTTGTAAGGCCTCATAGACACCAATTCTAAGTTAACGGCTTCGACCTGTTCCTTCTTTCCATCTAAAAATATCACCAGAGATTGAGTTAATTTTCCAATTACGATCTCAAAGCATGTAAAAAAATGAATTCTGTATCGTTTTTGCAGTTGCTACAACTGACCCTCATACAACATTAAAAGAAACACTTTGTTAAAATTCTTTGTTAATTTTTTTCCTTCCATTCCATTATTAGCTACTCATATATATACTCTACTTTGATCGATTGGCGTGACGTATAAGTGTAATGCGCAGATCAACTATACAATTAAAGTGCGATGAAAGTCTGTCAAGGACATTGCGAATGTACAATCTATGTGACATAGTATTTTTAAAAAATTAGTCACAACGATTACGTTACTGGCGGTTTTATACATATATCGCAAATTTCAGCAGAAACTCTAAGATGAAGCGATTCAGCAGTGGCAATGATAGACATCCATGTACGCAAACATGGCATGACTAAGAATATCTCCGAATTAAATTACCTTGTGGGCCTAAACTTTTACGACCGTTGAGTACGTTGAACACCTCGGAGCAAAAATTCCTCAACCGCGGTCACATTTAAATGTCAACCGATGTTCTCAAGTGTAAGAGACAAAATGTAACCGTCATATGTGAATCGTTGGTTTTATATTCTATCCAAAGAAAAGGAAGACAAGAGTCGTAGAAAAAGAGTTAGCGTCACATTGTTTGAACAGATTCTTACATTCATTATAATAATGGCCTGCAAGGTCAAACGGCCTTCCAATAATGAAATCGAACGCTTACGAGTGGGCTATGAATATTTGTCAATCTGTGAAAGATAACTTTTGGCGAAAAGATCAAGGTTTGCTGACATGAAGTCTAAAGTCACATTCCTCGGTTTCCAAACTCGCGCAACTATCCGGATCAACTATACATAGATTGAGTGATGACATATAATTTCATGCGATTTTAATCGATTTCAAATGATTTCAAGTAACTTTAAAGTTACCGCTTTCCAAAGTGGTTTGCGATTTTAAAAAGTGAATACACGTATGACTGTGAACGAATTCAAGAGATTTTAAATGATCACATGTGATTTCAAGTGATTTCACGCGACTCCAGGCGACGTTGTGCGACTTCAACTGATTTCAAGCTATTTCAAGCTATTTCAAAGTGACTACTTTCCAAAGTGGCTTGCAATTTCAACGAGTGATTACACCTTCATATGAAATCACCCTCAATACCCGAATGACCAATCGAAAACATACCATTGCTCTGTATGCTGGCAGCACTCGTGTTGAGGAAACTGGCGTCATTGTTGTTCCCGTTTCCATGAACACCGTTGGACTTTGTGGCGCTCGGCAGTTTCTCTTGATTATCGGCGGGCAATTCTATCCTTGTCTCAGTCTTGTACTGTGGTTCCGGACTCGTTCTTACCGGTTCAACGTAGTGCTGCGACACGAAGGACTGTCGGTGGCCGTTATCGACCTTCTGACTCGTTGCTGCTGAAGACGCTTCGTCGATCGGCGTCCTGTAATCGCTCTCCACGGTTATCTGACTGTTCTGCAAGCTCTCCGTGTGGCTGTTCTCCAGCGTCGAGTTCGAGTTGTCGGAGCCGTGATGGCCTTCGTCGTTCGAAAACGCCGGGTTGTCCGTTCCTCCGTCTGACATTTTTCACGGATTTCGCCCTTCCTTTTTATACCTAAGTCCAGAGTCCAGACCGGTGAGATCTTTCCCCTTTTTCCTCTGTCATGCGGTCTTTTCTGAAACAGAATGTTGGAAGCGTGGGTTTAGATCCAGGGTGCAATTGGAAATCCTTTGCAGCGAAGCAGGAACCAACTTTTTTAATAACTATTCAATTTAAAAAGAATGTCTTAATAACGATACTCTCTACCGATACGACTGCGACGCGTCGTTTCACATACACAAAAATCACGCCAACGATCAATTTGGATATTCAGGAAAACCCAATCACTTAATGAAAAAATGGTATAATAATTTCATCATTTATGTATACCTAGCCTTTGACTTCATAATGTAAAATGAGTTCCAAGAAGTTAATATCTGCATTTTCATCGACCGGTCTTTCTATTGTGCCTGAGAGATGGTATTTTCTGCCGACAACAATTACAACATCAGTGAATCTGTATTTTTTCTCAACAATTTTTAAATTTAATACTTATAAAATAATTTATTCAATTTTAAAGCCAGTATTGAGATCGTTCAAAGACAGAGAATGCAGAGAGAGAATAGGAAGAACGAAAACAGTAAAAACAGAACCGAACGCGCGTCAATAAAACTGTAACAAAATATTCCCTAAAAAAAAAAAAATGAATAGATCTTAGATGAGCAATTAGCACATAGTTACGAAATTCATAAATAATCATATTGTAAGGTGAAATATTTATGGAACAAGCAAAAATGTCAGAGTCGATTGCAGTTAAATCGTATACCTCAAACATTTACAGATCAGTAATTCTGTGACTCGAAGTATGAAGATATTCGTATCCTCCCTAGCATGCAGATGTAAATGTCAACAAAAGTATAAAACACCGTATAATAATTTATGCAGTACTATATCTGTACTAAAGTGGATAAATTGCGTATTCAAAAGTCAATGACAGGATTGTGAGATATTCCGTTCTACAATCATCGGATCGGTGAGAATTGCCGATCCAGCATCACCGTATCGTCATAATATCACACACCGATTACAGACGGGTATTTTGTCCACTGAATATTACTTCTTCCTGGCAATTTTTTCCCCCCTCAGGTCGTACCTCGGAGGCGATAAACCGGGGCTTCAGAACAGCAAAACGGACGAGAGGTAGAAGTAAAAAAAGATGAAAAAAGGGTGAAAAAACGAATTCACGCGAGCAACTCGGCGCGGCGCGAGTCTCGAAACGCCGCGGCAAGCTCAAGCGGTACTAAAACCGGCTGACCCTGAGACGACGACCACAAAGGACTGATTCACCGGGGTTCTGGCTGGCCCCTGTTGGTCTCGACTCGAGACTGGGTTCGTATTATTACCGAGCGTAATTTAGGCCCCGATTTTCTAACCCCGGATCATCGGAACCGCTGTTTACGCCACAGCCCCAAGTTTCGCGATTTCCATGCGGCAGAAAAACGTCCCTGCGATAAATAGGATCATCTACCACCTTCGGGCATGCGATTCTTCGACCTCTCATCCAGGCATTTTTTACTCTCGGACAATTCCTCCGCGTCCCAGCTTGGCAAAGGTCAGGGTGTAACGTGCCGCTGCATCGATCTTGATAAAACGATCCTGTGGCGTGCGGCGAAATCACCGAGAGTTTGCGATGCTGTTATACTCGGTTATACTTATACCCGGACCGAGTGTCGAGAGGAATGAGAAATTCATGCAGCGAGGAGCAACGCTTCGCTTCGTTGCCCGTGTATCGCGTATATTGCATACTTGGAGTCGTTGCCTCTCTCGCGGGAATTGTTTGAGTCCGGACAATTACGTATCCGGTTCATGTTATACGCGTGTAAATAGTTTGACGTGCTTCGATGAGTCAAGAATCAATTATCTTTGGATTATTGTTTATACTGGAAGCCCGTCACGGTTTCGCCGGCATTTAAATTTAATGAAATGAAATGAAAATTCTGTTTGGATTAAACAATCTTGCATACGGTTGAGAATTATTTGAATGAACATTCATAGTATCTCACCGAACTTAACTCCTCACACAACTCACCTTCTTATCTGTAAGAGTTTAGTCAGCGTTCGCATAAGTGTTGATCCTGATCCGAATTAGCTTGCAAATATCTTTATATCCCCGACACTAATGATCTGTTTTTAACGAAATGTAGCATAAAATCTGGCCAAACGTTGTAGCTATTTACAGGTGTAAAAAAAAAAAATCAAAATCGTTTCAGTAGTTCTGGATTTGTAAACGAACGTACTTCAGAAAGACTTTGACTGTGCGTCTTATATTTATGTAGAAATACCATGAGATAGTTGTTAACATTCAGGAATTCATTAAGTTCCTACATTCGTAAGCTACGAAAATTTTTATAAAAATTCAAAAACAAAGAAATGCTAGAAAAAATCATAAACACGAACCCAGATATCGACTCGTCATTTCAAATCACCTTAAAATCATGGTTAAGAATTGAATAGATTCGGCTGAATTTAATTTCACGGTGATACTCGTTAGGAAAAAGTAGTTTCTACGATTCTGCTCGGCCACTTTTTTTTCATCACATTGGTATCGATAAATATTCAATTTTTCAGCACTCGCGTCAGCTTTTTTTTTTTTGAAAAAAAGCTATGTTAAATTTACCATCGACGACATCACAATAAATCGCTTTTATCCTTAAGAGTTTTGCGTCATTTATCTATGATTATTGTTTTATGCTTGCGGACTTCTACGTTCCAATCAGTGTGCAGAAAATATTCTGATTTTTATATTCTATTTTTTATTTGATATCGTTAAGAAAAAAGCGAAGATCAAGATCTATGCCTGACAGTTTTGAAGAATTTCGAATATGCTGTAGGAATAGATAGTGCGCAAAATCATATTTGGTTTTCCCAAAACCAATCTGCGTGCGTATACCGAGTAACAAAAAAAGAAAGAAACTAATCGTAAGCGTGATTTCACGCATCCCCGGAGACATTTTTTTTTTAGATAAATTCACTGAACGCTGTGATTAAAACTTTCAAAATGTAACGTCGGCTTGGATATAAGATTTTTAGTGAAAATGATCACCAGAGATGTTTAATTTAAAAATTTTGATGACGATTTTGTTTGTGGAGATTTTACCGATGAGTTGTTTTTTTTTTTTTGGACGAGGAATCATGTATGCCTGTTTTTCAATTAGCGGAATATTACAGCGTTGGAGTAGGTGGACCTTTTAAGTTACGAATATTTCGTTACGCAAACGAGTTTGAATTACAGATATTCTTGAAAATCAATGCCAGTCAGCGTGTTTACCAGAACTTGGAAAAATTATCTAAAACCCACAAATATTCGCCAAAGATATACTTATTATAATAATAATATACTATAATAATACACATTGCAGATACCAATTGTATAAATATGTCAGTAATTACATCCATGTATAAGTTTGAATTCGAATACGTCATACATTACGCTTCGATACTGTAAAAACGAGCGTGTTAATTGAGCAGTTTGTTTTTCGGGTACTGCAAGTCAATTTCTGTCTTCCGCTTTACTAAATTCGTAACTTTTAATTTGTCAATATTTTTTTTTATGTCTGAGTGCATAGAGATTATATATTTCCTAATTGATCGGAAGATAAGGAAAGAAAATTTACCAGGCATAAAAAATTTTAAAAGTGATAAGATAGATGCTCTGCAGTGTCTCTTGCGGAACCAAATATGAAAATAACATTAACGAACATTAAAATTTTGTTTAATTTTGTTTTACCGTCGCATAGCACAGTTAACAATATAATTAAAGTCCGAAATTTTTCTAGCGAGGCAGCATATTTTTGGTTTTTGGATTTAACATATTTCTCATTCCAGGATCTGACCAGTCTGTGATAAATGACAAATCAGGCGTGTTACGTTACATTCAATTTTGAAACGGATCAGTGTTTTCAATTCATATCAAATAATGATAATATAAATAACGAATTGGAAAACGACTAAAAAACTTATATTTTACGCATATGTTAACGTGAAGATTATGCGGGTGAATCGGTAACACACACATCGCAGATTAATTGCTAGGAATGTGTTTTATAATGGTCGGCTGCATGCACTATAGAAAACCTGAATGACGGGTAAAAATCGCCAAATCGAGTGCTTTTAAAATCGGTTCTCCGTCCTTGAGATCTAATATATACGCTGAGAGAACGTGTAGTGGCTGTTATCCGGTACTCCGTCAGTTATATAACGTTGTGTGCCTAACTTATCGGTAATATAAGTATATCAAGCGTCCGAGTGTAATACGCTACGTATACAGAGACGTGTGAGCGTGTGATGTACGCAAAAATCGCCGCCTTTACACTTTCATCGGTACCCTTACGTACCCTGATACTTTATTCTAAAAATAACGCGCCGACTTGAGAAATTATCGAATTTTCCGATATTTTTGTCACCCCGCAGATTATACAAATTATATTTATATCGGTGTGATAAGGTAGGATAATGGATATGAGATGACGCACGATTTGGTGGGCAGTTTTCTTTGCTTTACATCCGTTACACATATCGACGGAGATTGATTGTGTTGATTTTCAAAATTTTCAAATCCTTCAATAGAATTCTGCAGCAAAAGAAATTTTGAATTATACAGGTTACTGCTTTGGTGTGTTGCATACAGTTCTTGACTATTTTCATGTTTTACCTTCAAGTTGAAAGAAAATGGTGCATGCATGCACATCATTACATGATTCCGTGAATTTTCATTCTCTTCGTTGTATAGCCCCATTTATGACGAATCGAAATCGAATTTACTTGCCAGCCAAAAAACTGTTTTGTACTAATTGTAAAATATGCAAAGAAAAAGGACAAAGCATTCATCTTCTAAAATTTTCAGCAAAAAATAATTACGTTCTTAGTCTTTGACAATGTTTACAACATCTAAATCATTAACGATTATACCATAATGCGTAAGAGCGTGAAATTTTTTGCTCTCTTCAACGAGTATTGTAAAATGAAAATTTTCTTCAATTAAAAACGTCCAGGCTGCCGTAACATCGATTTTTTTTTTTCCAAACAGTTTTTGACGATGAAAGGGTGATTCAATACTTTTCATCTGAAAAGATGGCTTCAATAGAAATCCGATGATTACGTGGTTTTTGTTAATACGACTTTTCAGTCCCGAAATATGATCGAATGAAAATTCTATAATTTCAAGAATTGGCAAAGTTTATCTGCTGAAAAATGCGGAACGGGAACTCGCCTAATGTCGAAAAAATCAGGGGTGATACTTCACAATGTGGTTTATAAAAATCCCTCACGGTAAAGAAATCGAAGGTGTCGAGGTCTGCTTATAAGTACAGATAAAATTCGTCCGATACTAATATCTGGCAATAAAAATGAAATATATCTGTTAAGAATTGGGAAAACCGACACTTTCTTATCCGTGTAAAAATCCATGCCTATTCCAAACTTGAAATTGTGTGAAAATGATAAAAATTGCGTTTAATTCATCGCGCGGTTCGCCTGAAAAAGATTTCATAGCATTTACACACAACAAAGAATTTCCAATAACCGCAGGTTACAAGTCATTGTTACACATATTTTCTAACCTGCATAATACACGTGTTACGTGATTGCATAACGCACACCCGGTTATGGAATAATAGCCGGCACGGCGGCATGCATCATGGCCGAATTAAATACCTACAGTGACGAGGATTACTTCTCCCGCTGGTTGTGAGATACATCGCGTGGATGAGAAGATAATGCACGAACAACGCGATTATAACCGACACACGGGCTTGACTTACAACGCGCTGTTATTGCGTAGCCGTATTTCTCTGTGTATATTGCCTATTATATACTTGAATGACCTATGACGCCGGCAAATGTGGGGGAGCATCTTCACGGTTTTAAGAATGCATAGTATAGGTGTTATACCTATATTTTGTACAAGAAGCCGTCCTTACACCGGTTGCTCGGTGTTGCTTACTCGACCGGATTACCTAAGTTACTTTCTAGACATTCCGCGCGAGACAATATTACCTACCTCCACGGATTGTGTTCACGGGTATTGGTGATCGCACACTTCTATATCTGCTGCACGGTGTAACTTGAGTGCAGATGTCGATATTGAACGTGATTGAAATTTTGCACGATGCGAATGGGCAGTAAGATTCGAATTTTCAAATCGTGCACTGTGGTTCGCATGTATTTGAAAACGGGAGAACATTTTTTCAATCACTTTCATTCCGGTCATTATTTTTTTAGAGTTGAAATATTATGTTTCTTTTTTTTCTGTTAACGCATTCTTTGAATTGTCGTCTTTGTCGTAGAAAGATGTGGCGAGAAAAATTTTCTGTGTGAATTGAAAATATTGCTCTGGTTCCAATTTCTTACGGAATCACATTGGAAAGAAGAAAAGGTATTGAAAAAAAGCTTACTCCAAATTCTGTCAAATTAATTCAAATCGGAGTCGCAACAATGGAAGAAAATATTGTAATTACCGTACATCCAAATTGAATTGTAATTTTAACTAAATATCTCTAACAGGTACATATTAATAAATACGTTTGCAGTATAATTTACACGTGCCTACACGGAAAAATAAAAAAACGATATAATTATGATGAATAATTATACATGTATTTTAACTACGATTCTTCTGGTTCGACAAGAATTTTTGTGAAAAAAATAACACGGACATATCGTGCAACTATTTTAATTCCCTTTTCCTTTCGGTCCTGTAACTTGGAACAATAACAATGAAATTCGGTGCGAGGACGTGGCCGCCAGGCGCCATGGCTGATCAACTTTTCACTACGCATACATATAAATATGTACGCACATGTCTGTGTATCGCCATGCATGTACAATTTGTATAGAAATATTTCAACAACCAGCGGTCGATTGGTCACCTTCGACTTCCTATATCGAAATATAAAACGGTCCGATCGCTGCAATAACACGCTGGAAGGGGAGTTGTGACATTTTAAAGATTTCCGTGACCGGTTTCTTTCGGCTCTGTAAACAAAATAGTTGTGCAGTCATGCACGTCAAGCGCAAGTATGCAGGTATTGCCAGACACCCACAGACGCCAGTTTCTACGTATACTCGTATTTAAATACGTTATGTAGGTATTATAATTCACCGGAGAATGTGGCATATGCGGTCCGATAAGCGAGAAGAGAAGAATGCCGCTTATGCGGACGTTGAAATCACCGCGTAGCGAGTGGGGAAAATAAATAAAATACGTGTCACCGAGGAGGAATACCTATCCTGACCAGTCGTTGATATCCCCCCGATGCATATATGCATGCTACAGCCACACGATATACGTGTCTCGGACGAGGTGTGATCATGGGTATGAGATATGCATCATATAATGGGGAAAAAAGACGCGATGAGCGTTCAATTTCAGCCGTGGTATAATATGGGCACCTTTGGGTGCAAGGTATATACGAGGTTATCTAACGCGAGATGAATTATTAATAAAAATCGCCTCTTTTAATCATTCGAACAATGCGGTATAAGGCACATAGGCGTGCATGCGGGTTACATACCCAAGGGTATGTCGCGTGCTTGTACACACACACACACGCGCGCAAAATATACATACATATGTAATCGTGAAACATTCAAGAACAGGGTGCGCCTACAGCTGTAACACTCTCGACTTATGCGTCACCTCGGGTTAAAAAAGCGAATTCCTATTATCGAAGGAAATGATTCGCGTAAAAACGATCTATGTCCTTGTCTATTATAGCTGGATACAGGTATTCTTATGCCCGCATACTATTTATATCGTAGATTTATACAGGCATGGCTCCCTTTCTCCAGGAGACACCGCAGAATTGCTGCAGGGCGTGTCACCGTTTCTCGAATATGCATGTAGCTAAGTATAAGTATTTTATTACACATCTTCCGTACATTTATATATAATATTTTACCGCCCACTATCGTCAGCTTGGCTTGGAAGTTTTGATACTCGCTTGAAAAGCTTCGATTGGGCCGAGAATATATGATTGTATTTACACACTGAGGGAAATTTAATTTGCTGTATGGTTGTTAAAAAATTATATTCAAATTTGCACTGTTTACAACAACGATTTACTTTATGGTTATTGCAAAATTAGATCTGTTTCTTTAGTTTACTACGTTTGTTCAGTTAAATAAGTCCTTGACGTGAATTTATTGTTACGACAACATCAAATTGTCACCATGAAAATAATTCAGGACTGTACAGTAGCCATAATTGCGAAAAATAAAACTTCGCTATTTGACAAAATTGATCAAATAAATGATTTTCAAGCTGACAGATTGACCAAATTTTTGTTTTTATCGTCCAATTTATCTACAAACGGCGCTTAGAATACCTACAACGTGTATAATAATGGGACACATCCATCTGCAGAGTGTAGAGCTATTATTAATGTATTTTCCGCTAACGAGCGTGTAGCCGAGAATTGTGCAGATCTTGGAGCAGTACATACATATATAGGTATGTAACACGACGGGTTAAGGGAAATACAAATAATCCGGTTATTATGCCAAGCGCGTCTGTTGAAGCCGACGACGATAATTAACTGAACCATTACAAACTTAAAACGGGTAATTCACCGCGTGCGGTTTTTCTTGCGACCGGCGTTGTTCGTTCTTCATTAATATTGTATGTAGTGTCATTCGGGATAGAATGAATGGCACGTGCTCAGCACCGGAGAAGAGCATCCGCGTCTCGGCCATTACGCATTTTATATCGTTTTATCCCATGCGTCATAATAAATTTAATTCATTGGGTACTCGCAGAGGAAATCTCTGCATCACTTGTTCTTCTTCTTCTTTGTATTGCATTTTTTTCTTTTCCTTATTTTTCTTCATTATGATATCATCGAGAGAGAGAGAGAGAGAGAGAGAGAGAGAGAATAGGATAGAATAGAACAAATTTGATTATACTAGGGTAGCAAACCCAGAAGTATAAATTAACAGCCCAATAGCATAGAAATACAAATTTTAAACTTAAAATAAACTTAAATCTAAGAGAGAGAGAGAAAGAGAGAGAGAGAGAGAGCATACTTGACGTAGTCTTGTCGTGCGATTCGCTTGCGTTTTGAAACGTTCAATGTTCAGCCGAGTTTTGTACGTCTAATTAATACATCTTCGCATCACGTCGAACACTCTCGAAATTGTTATTTCAATATTGCTGGAATCGTGACTTTATTCAAATACAGATACGTGCGATTAAGCAAAGCAGCCAATCGTGACGATATAAACTTTTCCAATCGGTATAATTAACTGACGATTTGATGATTTTCTTTATCGGTGTTACGGCCGGGTCGATGAACTGAAAACTGTATCTCATAATTTTTTAATGTATGCAAAATAGTTTAAAAAATACCGTCTTTACAACTGCGGCTTCATATTCGAATGAACGAGACAATTCTCAACAGTGATGAATATCGAACAAAGTTTTAAATTATTTTTTCATTTCATCTTTCGACATACGTCCATCATCGAAATATCGATGCTTGGAACAGTGTTGATTTATAATGATGAGTTTTTCATTAGCAATATTTGAAAAATCATTTCTTTATTACCACACTATTATCTACTGTTTTACAGCCTAATATAACCTAACTTCTATTGATATGCGGAGCTAATTTTGCTTTCAATATTCTCGTATTTATGATTGGAAAATCAATTAAGTTGGAAACATATAAGCATTGATGATATATTCGAGCGGGATACTTTCTAAAACAACATCTGTTTCAAAGATAAAGAAAAAACTGGCATCGTTAAAAGACTTTTTGTCAAAATTTCGTATCTGATGGAACAAAAACATTTCAACTAAGAAGACTTTGGTGATGACTATCTATGTCAAACTAAATGTACTCTAAATGTAGTCGCAAATTATGAGCATAAGTTGTAATTAGAGTCCGATTTCATGTGCGCATCAGTCTAAAAGCCTTCTTATTTCTGCTCGTCGTAATTTCGCAAGGTAATAAAAAAACAGGACTAACCTGGTTCCTAAATAAATACCGGCTCTGGTTGGCGCGAACGTTATACACCGCATCTGGAGAATGTCGGCTGCAGCCTTTCACCGTACATTTGTTTTTCCCAATGTTCAATTAGCGGTCGGCCGCGATGCGATGTGTTTTCGAAGAGCTCGAACAACCGTCTCCGAGCGATTCCGAGCGTACATTCGCAGTTGAAAGCTGCAGAAACGTCCTTGGACATTTCGTCCTTGCGGAACCGCAGGATCATCTTTCGCTGATCAAAATGTACGGCGCATTCGGAGCTGCGTCGTACATATCAAAATTAACCGACAGGGATCTGGCGATATTCGTAGGTGATGGTCAAAAAGTACATAATGGCCGCTGGGTGGCTTAGGATTTGTTGCTTGGATTTTATATTTTGAGCTTGCACCGTAAAAAGCTAGTATAAAAAAAATAACAATCATGTCATGTAATATATATACGTGACAGCAAAAAATGGAAACAGATATAGATTCGGCACATTAAAACTTTTATATGTATAATTTTTTTTTTTTTTGCCAGATTTCGTTGCAGACCTGTGTAATATGACGCTTTGACCATTGATTCACGCTTCACAGCGTTAAAATTATTCGCAAGAGAAGATGTGTTATTACAGCTGCCGTAATATTTCCATGTGTCAAAGTTCGGTATAAAATTAATCATTTTATCAGGATATCAGATACAAAATCGCACTATTTTACCTTTTAGAATTTTTTCACAGTCCCGTTCTTTTACTACCTTATCGCATATTATGTATATAGTTACATTACGTCTGTCTAGAAGAACAGAATTAACTTTTTTTTTTTTGACACGGGCTCAAAAAAAAAAGAAAAAAAAAACACCAGTTTATGTACAATTTCAGGTAAATATGTACGATGAAATTAGTTAAAACATAAATTCTTTAAATACCTGTAGAATAAATGTTGGAACAAATTTTGACGACGGTGCTATATCATATATTTTCCGTCAATTCTCTAGGTATCTTGATTCTCGCATTTTTCTACTTTTGACCGTATTTTAAAATAACAAGGATCGAGTTACGGGATTTCTGAACATTCGTCGTCTTGCCCGTTCATTCGACTTTTCGGCCTCCACCCATCGAGGATACCATCGAATACAGGGGCAGCCGAGACTCGGGTTCCACATCACGCCGGATCGGTTTGATTAGAAAGTGGGACAGCCAGTCGGACTGCAGTAGCAGCTCGTGCCACAGCCCCCGGGGTTAGCCCAGGCTTACATAAAGCCCTGCGCGCGTACTTGCGAAGTCTCGACTGTCGCCGGGTTCGCTCGAGGTGCGCGCAGGCGAGCAAACGCTTGCGGATTAGGTTCGTGCGCAGCGCGCTGGACCAACAGCCGCGGGCTCTGCGCGTGCGCACGGCGCCGCACATGCGGGCAAATCGCATTACGGCCAACACCTACGCGTCGCGCAAGCCTCGTTTGCCCACACACTCTTTTATTCCATGCATACAGACACGAGCCGGCGACATTCCTCATCCGGCTACCGCGGCGATTCTCTTGAGTTTAGAGACGCAAACTGACGCTGCCTGCGCCGCCTGTGTCAATAATCCTGTGGATTTTGCTCTATGCAGAATATACTCGTTAACGGACTCAGGATGTGTAGCGTCAGAGAATTTTTGGGGAACCGGATAGTTTTAAGAAATCTTACCATGCAGTCTGGATAAATCAGGGAGCTTATGTCGGTGAATTCCTGGATAGTTCCTTGGAATTTTTACGATTTTGTTTCGTTATACCTCGAAGGCAAATATTATAAATTAAATTTGTAGGAAACATATTGGTGTGAAAAAGTCTATGTGTATAAATTGAATTCCCAGCCTTTGTGAATTTCACGAAAAATTTCAAATCTTGCCAATAACCGAAAACTCAGAGTAATTCACTCTGTTCAATGCGTGTTACATTCTCGAATTGAACTAGTTGTTTGGGTATGATTTGTTTCATCCTCGAAGGGGCGGACGTGGGTAAGACGGGGGTGGGGGCACGTATGACGTAGGAGTAAGCGACGTTTGGTGTCTTTCAACGAATTTATCGTTTTCCTTATAATGTTCCCTCTAAATAGTTTATGTGACACTGATATAATATTTGAACCTAATAATTCGAATACAGGTGTTAATGTCAGCAGAAATTAGTGCATCGGCAGGTGAGAAGAGAATTTTTCAATTAGCGCTTATATTTCTGTCACAATTTTTGTTTTCGTTATAAATTAGCTACCGGGGCAAGACGGGACAATGCTATGAACTGTAACCCATCTTGAACCATGCCATATTCGTAGGCCAAATACAGAGGTACCGTGCATTTTTACCCATTTGTCTGTATCTCACTGTAGGTACTAAAATCGAATACCTCTTGTTTTAGGATGATGAGAAACTATCCCCACTAGCGTTTCCCGTCTTGCCCCACAGGCCCTACTAGTTTCGATTTTTTAATTTTTATGATAAAAATTGATTAAACTTGAACGTCAATTGTAAGACTGATTGCCAAAGAGCTGCACATATCTTATTAATATAATACTAAAATTGTAAAAATAATGTGTTTTATTTATGTTCCAAGCTTAATGTCCCCGTCATGCTCCACCCTTCCCTACCTACATGTACCTATCATTGCCTATTGTCTTCAAGTAAGAATGACGAATGTTTATTGAAATGTTGAGTAACTCAGATTGAGAAAAATTAGATTAAATTCAAGTAAGGTTGACTATTTCAAGTTGCAATGAAGACATTACGCATAATTTTACCAATTTGCATGAAAATAGTGAATTTCTTTGGTAAGGATAGACAGTTGAAATATATTCTGTAAAAAATCAATATTTTCGACGTAAAAGTGGGGAAATGTCCGAGAATTTGATGAGCCATCGAATCTAGATACTCGGTAATACTGAAATTGAGTCTAGCGGCGGTGGGTATAAAGTAGTGTACGAAGAATCTGACGGAAGAAAGAGTCCCCGCTTAGTCTGAACAAAAACACACTTTCGTTTCGCACGAGGTTCAAATTAGTAGGTACAACGCGTTAACGTAACGAAACGTAATTGCAACAAGAAACCATTGTTTTTTAATTTGAGAATTACTTTGAAAGAGTTATTAGTTTCCATAATACGAATACGTTTGCTTTAATACATGGATATGCACGGGTTACTGAATTTTAGACAATTCTGTAGCTGTAAAACATTGATTTTAGGTAAAAAAATAAAGACCGTATCATTATAAAATTTGTCTTACGAATATGTATAAACCTCATTACCTTTTTTCGATTTTGTTTTTACGGATTGCAATGAATGATGTGACATCTAACTTCATAAATTTTTACCTCCTTCGAATCATTTTAATGTCGTGTCCAGGTATCCGATTCGCGATTCTTGTTCTTTTTTAATTGCTTCGTTAAGTCCTGACTTAAGCCTCATCGTTTCGCATGTATATGAAAAAGTCCAAAGTTATCGCGGGTGAAAATGTAACACTTTTCGTAATTTCTAGAAAGATATTTGAGGACACGAATTTTGTCAATAACGACTAGCTAATATCGTCCGGATATTTTACCGTGCACAACAGACTCATGCCAATGAGTTTTTTTCTTCCTTATTTTACTAATTGCATCTTTCGGACTTGAAATAACTGTAATTAAACAATTATTACGGGCTATTATTTCTTTACTTTGTATTAACCTACGTAACGAGTCAGTCTGAAGAGTACTTAGTTGCATACAGTTTCGTAATGCAGGGTAGTCTGTGTTAATGCGTTTTTGAAGCGATCCTTATCACTAAGTGAACCTGTCTTCAAGGACTCGTTTTCTGAATTGGCGCAATTCCTGGTTGACTGGCTGATGCGCCGACGTGTAAGTTGGTAGTTAAAGTGAGATATTATTATTTATTTAAATAATTAATATTGCGCCACTGCAATAATGACTGGCTGCAAATTACAATATTTACACTTAACGCGACTGCTTTTCTGTCTCCCCGATCGGAATCGGTTAAAAACTGACGACCGGAGAAGATTTATAAACGACGACGGCCTTGAAACGGCGAAAGACGTAGAATATAAAAAGGAACCAAACACGATATACGTAATTTGCGAAGAATTTTGTGACCTCCGTGTCCCGACGAATTTTGATTCCTAACATTAACCGCTCGGGCTGCGTTTCGCATTGTAAAAGGACCTCGTCCCGCGTCTTGAATCATTATTAGCTCACCGCGCGATCTCTAATGTATTCCGAACACAACTGTACAACCGACATTAATCAATCAAACGGATCGATGAATTGCGAAACAAATTTTTTATAAAACGGCTTCACCGCCGCCACAGAGAACTGATCCGAACTTTAATTATTACGTCAACTTGAGTATAATATTATAGACGTATGTAGATCAACGAATTATGAATCGCTTTCCCCAATCCAAAAACCGTGAGTGTGTATTTGAAGCGCAGGTGGGCAGGTGGGCAGGACATATATTTTAATCGTGCGGAGATTTTTATTCGATCTCGATTGCAGACAGCACGTGTCGCGGTAAAAATTTTTGCTCGACTTTCTTGTGCGTGTCTCAAAACTGACAGAAATAAAAGAAGAGATCGAATAAATCACGCGTATGCCGTCATTAAGGAAGACAAAAAATTTTGTCGAATTAAAAATACTGCGCGTAGTGCGAGTGAGTTCCACGTGTTTTTCATCCGTGGCCAGTTTCTGAACACTTGAGATCCAGAGATCACGTAACCCTGAATAATATGGCAAGTCCAGTTTTCGCACGAGATATGTACCTACATATATTTTCAAACGGTACTGCATTTCCTGCATCCGCACAGGTATATTATCCGAAACTCTTTATACCGCAGCTTTACGTCAGTTCAGCACTTGCGGTGTGTCGACTTGGCGGAATAATTATAAGCTTCGCCATAACCACCGATGGTGCCGGACTAAATAATTCCAGCAAAAAGTGGATCTCGATCCTTTCACCTTTTTGTCGGGGCGAGTTAATCGGCCGATGGCGACTTCTCGGTCTCCTTCATTGGGTTGCATTCCTCTCCGTTACTTCGCCAAGATTCCGAGTATGCAGCAGCATAGTGCACCTAGATGCACCTTCGTTTCCGTTCCACACTAATGCCTCGTGCAACACGCACCGGAGGCTACAACAGGACTCGAACGCCCCTTCTTGATGAGCTACGAAGACGATGAGGCTGAGGATGATGCACATGGCTTATGGTTAGTATTCATCCCGGCGTTTCGTCAGCCTCTCCTAAGTCTCGTTGAGTTAGCCTGACGTAAACCGACGATGATAATGTTCTTGCGCAGTTTTGGGTAAGCTAACCGACGGCTAGACCCGGCCAAGTCAAAGACTTGGAACTATTCGAGGGGACTATGACGAAGTATAGATTTGGTGGAGGTGTTAATTACACTTTCTGCGACCAAAGCGAAAAGGCCACAACGTCAGAAACTTCAGGCTTCGAGAAAGACAGTTTCGTTTACCGATAGCTGCAGTTAACTTCAATGGTTATCGATGAGAACATTTCAGTTTTCTTGATGTATTTGGCAAGAAATATTCACTCGACGTGGCCTGCGGCTTCTTTTCTACAAACGAGGTTTATTTACCGTGGAAACAGACTATCTACTTCGACACATGAAGTTTCAGAAGCGATCGCCCACATACGCCAAATGATTCCAAGTGTTCAGTGACGTGGGTCTACGTGAATACGAGTTCATTTAGAAAGTTGTTTGACACCGAATGATACCAAATGCTCAGTCATGTGAGTTCACATGATTTCGAGTTCGTTTAGGAATGAATTTGATTTCAGCGATGCTTTCAAGAACGGTCGATCGATGCTCCCTACAAAAGAAAGCACCGATTGCAACGATACCGAACAAACATTCCCTCCGTTTGCCAGAACTAATTCGTACCAACGAGTCCGGTGGAATGGCATGCCAGTGCAGCAAGAGTTGGAGCAAGCTACCGAGACGCGGAGGCACGAAGCTACCGAAGCAGCGCAAAACGAAAGGAAAGTGGTTACCATAGAACGACCTTGCCGCAATGAAGCTGTCCGGATTAGTTGCCGAGCTAGAATCGTACCCGGTGCTGTGCGAGCGGCACGTTTACAGGCAAACGTTAACGTGTTGATCTAAGGATGTTTCACAGGGGCGAGAAGGTAGGAAGTCAGGTAAGAGAGTGCCGATTTCGGTTTCGTTGATTGCAGCAGGTGAGGATAAGCGGAAGTCGTCGAGGCCTCCAGGAATCGGCGCGTCACGTACGAATTTGCAAACGGGCATCGGGATATGGAAACACCGGAACTCTCCATGAGTGGTTGAGGAGATGAATGGCGATGCGCCTTCGGTCGTTGGGTGATTTTTAATGGCGTCCTTCACGCTGCGGAGCAGCCTGCAAATGTGTTCGATTCGCACAGTTGCGGAATTGCAATCGTGTGACGGTGACGACGACGACGACGATGACGATGACGATCGTGTGTTGCGACGGTGTGACCTTGCTGAAAATTGTGAGCGCCTGATGGAAATGTGTATGATTAATTAAGCGACGACGTAACTCGGGTGTTAAGCAGGCGGTAAGATTGCGTGGGCGAGTAATTACTCGAAATTCTTAATGCGGGTCAACATTAATTATTTTAATGATAATAATAAACATTATTAAGCTGATGAGCTTCTGATTACAGGGGTTACAAAATTCATGTCCAGACCAAAGACCTTCTTCGTCATTCGTGAAGCGACAATTCTCGGGTACTTGAAAGAAACGAAGATAAAAAAAAAAAAAAAATAATTGATACCGACGCGTCATTTGATGAGTGAAGACATTTTCGTACAATTTTTACAAAACAACATTCTGAGACTTATTTTCACCGCTTTGAAGCATCGCTAATTTCAGTATAAGACTGACAATTAGATTGAAATTCAAGGAATAATTAAAGAAGGAATTAAAACGAAAAATGTCGCAAGTCAAGTTTTCCAACTTTAAATCAGATCACTCCTCCAAGGTGTAACGAAATTTATCATAAAGTATCGAACGGTTTTCTGTTTTTAAAGAACGGTGCTGGTTGATTAAAGAACTTTCGCAACTTTCAGTCTTAGATGACAAAAATTAAAAAATACCCTCGATAAATTTTTGAGATGTTTTTAATTTGTATGAGTTGAAGATATTTTTGAAACAAACTTTCCCAATTCATAGCGAAATTCATGTCTCACCGACCTTTAAGAGATTGCACACAAAAAGTATGTGATTACAACAAAAATCTCGATTCGCGAACTAATTCTTAGTACAAATAATATTCTTTGAACAACTCTCCCGATCAATGAACCGTTCCAGACGGTCAAGTCTATAAAACCATTGATCTCCAAGTTACGTAACAGAATTGAACGGTTCACTCAATAAAGTCCGCTTGTTCAGTTCACAAGTAAGGCCGCAGCACGAACAGGTTAAAATCATAAAATGCACTTTTAAAGCGTTAAGTGTTGGCGCCTGACGTGGCACAAAAGTGTATCTAAAACGGAACACCCGAGTCCAATTACCCCTTCGGCCTGGCCATAAGCTGATTAGATACGGCAAGTCCCGTTAAAGCCTGTGCCAATGTTTAAAAGGTCGACGAAACTGCACGTCTCCTGAGTTTCGATACGAAAAGTAGATGCAAAAAGGGAAACGGCCGATCCTGAAGTGGGCAACTTTGCATTTCAAACTGCTCTCCTTTCAGGATGCGAAATCGTACGTATAAACCTGATATACACCGCAGTCGTAAAACGGATCGTTTGCCGTGAGACTCGGGATGTTCGCTGGCCTGGGACGAGTTCGCGTTCTGCTTTATGACAGATCGGAGATTCAGGAAATAGCTGGCATCCGTCCATGAACGACATGTGCAGACGCCGCCTACACGTCTATTCACCGAGTGTTGTTCGTACGCAACGGGCCTGCTCGCCGCCTGCACCTTTACTTTCATGGGGCCCAGCCTACCGCCTCACGTCCTGGCGATAGTAACCATATGGCTTCGTGCCAGGACTTACTGAGAAGGCATGGCGTACCTGCTTTCTGCTTTCCGTTTCTTATTTCTCGGTATATGGCGTGTGGAATGGTAAACGGGCCCGGGACTTGGGGGGTCCTTTTACATGTCCTGCGGGGACAATTCCTTCTGTAACCACTTGACGACCAGGCTCTGTCTACGGTGTCATTGAAACGAAAAACAGAGTAGATTCGAAAAACGTTTCTCATCCGTCGTCGCCACATTCTTATCGTGTTGTACGATGTTATGACCACAAACGACACCAAAGATCGTACTAAATTACTAACAATGATCCGTTTACCAAGTGCTAAAAACTTGTGGCAAAAAGTTACTCGGAGACGGGTTGTATAAGTCACGATTAACCGAGTTATACAAGAAGTTAGATGTCACGTTCATGAATACTGCGTTTTTTGAAGGTGGCCACTAGTGGTATTGCAGTGTCCAAGCATGGTGCATCCAACTATCGCCTACAGGTGAAAACTTTCCGTTCCTCGTGCAGTTTCACATTTTGTATCACATGCACCGTATGCATCGCGCCCACTCACAATCAGCGCGAATGCAGACGTACGTACCTGTTTCATTCTGCTCGAATTGCAGGTGTAGAACCGGTTCGACGAATAGTGGCGAACAGTCGAATCGTTTATTATACTCTCAAGTTCCTGGGCTTTTTTTACAGATTAGCAACAGCTGGCTGTGATCAAGATGGTTCGCAATTCAGACACCGAGAGGTAATTGTTGTTGTTTTTGTTGCAGTCAATGTTGAACGAATTATGCAATCGAGGACGTTTCGGCAACGCTTCGTTCCCGCCGATGGGATGTAATTACTTCTGTCGTTCCAGTGAGGTATTCTTCAAGGAACCATCACCGATCCGTTCGGGAAATGGGTTCCGGATACGTTGGAAAAATTATTTACATTGCTGAGAATTGTAACGTAGGTTCATCCCTGACGTTACGCTCGTTACGACCGCAGTAAAAAATTGGCAAATTCTTGCGGCTTCTCGATCGCGACGATCCCTGATCCGATCTCAGCCTCGCAGTCTGGCACATGCAGCGTGTTTGAACGAGCTTGCGAAGCCTTTTATTTTGCCGCATGCATGCGCCGATCGGTGGCGGCCATCTGGACTCTCGATAAGCCGCAATGGTCAACACGATCTGATCGGACGTTGGCAGTAAGTGAAAGTATCGCTTGATCGCTTTACAAGTATAAAGTCCGCCGTTCCGATCTCTGCGTAAACGCTGCGGTTTATTACTCATACTCCGAGCAAAAGGATAAATTGACAATTCTACCTGTTCGGTTGAACTGTAACACGTAGGCATAAAGAACGCGATTTAATTTACATGTGGTTTAACGCTCCATACCGCATAGCTTAAATGAGTTACGTTTTTATGCCAAGGTGTCGAGATTATTATTCTCAAAAAGTTGGCGACACTTGTTTAAGAATATACGACGAGTTGATTTTAAAGTCTGTTAATAGCAGTGCGGGTACTCTGATTTTTAAAGATCCAGTCTGGCTTTCATCCGCAAGATTCTGTTTCTCTCTCTCTTTCGCAATACAAATTTTGAATAAATTCTGAATGTACTGTGCAGAATAACTTTATAAAACTGTACGTGTTCAGCTGGTTTTTCATACACTCGTGCAAACTCTTCTCGCACAATCCTCGAGGTTAATGCAAGTGAAACGTCGATCGATGATAAAAACGTGAAGCCATGAGCTACGTTGGAAATATAATTTTATACGTATATCGTTGACTGCGGTCGAAGGCAATCAATGCAATACCTACGAAGCAGAATGGCAGTCGATACACGCTCGTTCGCTTCGGCTATAATACTATTTGCGAATAAATTGACACTTCCACTTCTGTTATATAATACCAGATTTAATGGAATTGATTATAGTATGTGCGCGATTTCCGGTGCTGATTTGACACATCGTCCAAGTTCCGTATTACATAAATGGACAATGTCCAAACAGCTTATCACGCTGAGTTCAACGTCGTTGATTGATTCGAGTTGTCGTTGAATAAGTTTCTTTCGGGTGTAAAAGACGACAGTTGAGGAAGAATTATAAGACTTTTCCCGGTCTTATTAGTTGTCAATTTCCATTAAACGATGTTTAAATTGAATCCAACAGCAGGCGAAGCGGAACGCTACGTATTTTACACTACCGAATTAGAACGCCGCTTTTTCAATTCAGCATTATAATGGTACCATCACTCCGATCGAGTGTACGCGTTAAAATTATTCCCTCAGAATGCGTCATCTTGCCTCAGGACCCGTGTCAACGGCGTTGTTTAACAGTATTGAAAATTGTCTAAACTCGAGGAACCGGTCGTGAAATCGTGAGGCACGTATATCAAACATGCGGGTTTACACTCGTATAATTTACACGTAGACAATGAACGCGTACAGCGATACGCGATAAAAAATAAATGTGTAGAAGCGTCCGGTGCACATGTCTCCTAGTCAACGAGGCAAGTGTTTTTTTTTTTTCGAAATTCCTCGTAAAGCGTGTTTCAGGATGATACGTGTCAGGATTTCACAGACTGAACGAATCTCTGCAAAACAACGTGCACATTTATCAGTCAATACGAGTATTCATTGGTTTGGGGCATACGGTGAAAATAGGGTGCGTCATTCCTGCAGCAACGGGCTCCGGGGAAACGATTATGTGAATGAATGAATCGGCGGGACCGTCTGGATCAAAAGTTAGGAAAAGAGAAACCACCGTTTGAAAAATCTCTAGAGATGTTGTTAACGCGAATGATAGTGAACGAGATTAGAACAATTCAATCTTACTATATGTGAGAAAAATGAATTATTTCAACAAATTATCGAATAAGACAAGCTAAAATATCAACAATTTGAGAAAAGGTTTTGGTAATCAGGAAATTACAAATGCTTGAACACTGGCGTGTTTGATCTGAATCTGAAGTTTTTAGACTTATTTTGTTTACCGTGAAGTTCCCGATAGAAAAAATTTTACAGTCATCTCCGGAGTGCATAAAAGTTAATTGGGATTTTTGAAAAAGTTTTTTCTATTTCCCTAACGCTTGATTCAAACGGTCCGGTGGATCCATCCTTAAAGGGGATCCAAATTCACGCGGTAGAGCAAAGCCTTTAACCCTGGAATTTATTTACACCGTTCCTCGAGGACCGAATCCGCCTTTGTAACCTCGCCTCCATTAATCTCGCAGGATTATATCGAGTCAAGGAACGTCCATGCAGCCACCGGCGGTCGGCATTGAGTGACACTCATATAAATTACACGATGGCTCGTTCGGCGCAAAGAACCGCTTCTTTAAATCTCAACATCGTTTCGTCTAACTTCGTTTCGATCAAGTCAGATTGCATCGCGTGCAATCGTTCAGGCTATCATTCTTTCGGCGTTTCAAAAAGCAAGTGCCGATAGCGATCGTTGGACGCTATAAAAAAAATCGGCTTCCTTTTTCAGGAATACGATACGACTGCCGAGTAAATGTCATTTCATTTCCCGAAAAAACTCGTCTTACAACATGACCGTGTACCTACCTACGCAAGTTTTGCGAATTCGTGTCAATTTTCGTGAAACATTCCGAGCCCGAAAACAGTTATTATTTATTATCGTTGTCGAAACGGTAATTCCTCGACGTGCTGTGCAGGAGAAATCGCTTCTTAAACCGATTATTATATACATACGCTCGTGGACCACTCGCTTACGTTATACTCGCCCGGTCTTCGCCTTTCATCGACCTTTTATTCAGATCAGACATGCCGTCCAATTGGCCGTGCCCGGATTTTTCTCTAACGATCTCGCGATTGTGCGTGTAGATCGATGTGAAAATAATTATCCTACATAACGCACAAGTCGAGTGTGAGGAATGGGATCAAGGCCAAGCCTCGTGTAATCTAAGCTCCAAGGCGGTCGAAAAGGCTCGATCAGTCATGACAAAGTTGACTCGTCTAACGTTATTCGCGGTAAATAAGTCTAGACGTCACAGATCGCGAGGCTATTAATACACCGCACGATCTACGTACGTACATCAGCGTGTATCGAAGCACGTATATACCGGGAAGAAAAAAAGATCCTTTACATCGGTAGGCGGCGTATGCCGAATGATCGGAGCTAATGCACGCTTCGTTGGTTGGAAAATTGATTGGCGGTTAATTTTTTGTTGCAAAGAAACGCGCACCGAAACCGGGTGTGTAATAAAAGCAAAATGGCGAGCACGCCGCGTCGATTCCCGTACATCGGCCTCGTGTCTTAACGGTGACGTCATAAACATCTAACTGTCCACTATCCGTTTTAAGGTACCACAAATCCTGCCGGTATTTTCTGCTTCGGTTTAATACACGCCTGTTATTTTTCAAACCATATTTATTTCCACGAATTTCTCTGCACGCCTTGGGCACCCCAATGGCCCAAATTTTCCATTTAACTCTTCTACGGCACATTGATAACATCGGTATTCCAGTAAGATTTGCCAATGGTACAAACAATCGATTTATGGGTATATATATGCTAAGTAAGGTAACAACGATTTCGTCAGTCGAGATATGTGCAATTGTGAAAACTTTATGCACCAATCACTTTCATCGAACCAGAATTTGACAAATATTTATAAGCAAGCGTGCACTTTTCAGAATAACGAGGAGAAAGCCAAGGTCTACGTATTATACATACGTATGAACGAAGATAGAAAACTCTGTTAATTGAATTCTGGTACTCTTTAAATTTTTCTGATTTTGTTTGTGAGTTAATTGCGTCATCGCCAACAAAGCTGATTTTTCAACAAATTCTCAACGTGCCACAGAAATTTGATGTCGTTAACAGTTTTCATAAAATGTTTATAAAAAATATACAAGAATTAATGCGATAAAGAGTAGGTACAACGATTCGGAAACTTGCAGCGTATGAGGGCGATTTGCAAAGTGGCGAGAAACTGTGAACGGCGAGTGCAGTAACGAGAGACGAAATTTATTCAACTTTCACAAAAAAATGTGGACCTCAAATTCGTACGAGGCGTAAATATGGGACGTCATCGGTCCACGTATATTGCGGGTGTCTGGAAACGGCCGATGAGCCAAGTCGTATTAAGATGTGCGCAGCTTGCGTGAGAGTCGTGTGATTACTGTAGTCGAGTCGAGTCGTTCGATGCATGGGTTATACGGTCGAATGGCACTGGAATTCGCGCTACTTGAGTTAAAAGCAATCGCTCGTTTTGAATCGGGCACACCGTTACATTCAACGCTATGTACTTAAATGTATTTGTTCATTGCATAAATGTGACGTACACGCGCCGCGCATACGCGATAAGTATGACAAATTATTTTTAACCTTATCGGGTTTGACGAATCGCTACGGAAATCTGAATGATAATTTCGTTTTTTCTTCGAATTTTTTTTTTTTTTTTTTTTTTTCCCCGAACCAAATATTTATACAATATGAAAACGACCGTGCACTTGTTGTTTCGTGGAAAATTTTTGTAAAAATATAAAAATATACCTAGTCACAGAAGGAATGAGGTGAAAATTTACGACCAGTATTATAAGGAAACCCGTTTCTCTGCACAGCAGGAAAATCTTTCCGGACCTTGTGACGTGAGAGGACTTTTGCTCGACGGAAATACAAGAACGGCATACATATATTTTGAAAATTGAAGACTGAACAAGGGCTGGGCGATTAATATATAATTCGCAGACTCATGGTTTAATTATTCTACCAATCAATCGGTGTTTCGATCAGTCAATTCAACGGCCTTATCGATTTTCTGTTTCTTTTTTCTTCGATTAACCGATTAATCGATCAATTGGAAAATGCGGTTGATCGAAGTCTGCAGTCTGAGAAAACCAAGTGGCGATATGATTATGACTGAAGTAATCTCAAGGTCAACGTTTTTCCCCCATTGAGAAAATTAAACCGGAGGCGGTTCGAGCACCGATTATTATGATTATTGCGATTATAGGTTCCCGGGTAAACGAGATCCGATTATTATATCTCCTTGGTATTTGGTAGGTAGGTCCTTTTTCTCGGAACAATTTTAATACTCTCCATCCCGCGAGTCGAGCGAGTCGATAGAATTGCTGGCTGCGCAGGCTCTTTTGGACGAAGGCAATCGCTCAGGGCGCGAAGAAGCCGAACCTGTTCGAAACGCCCGCCCGCCCAGTCGAAAGAAAAAAAAGAACGAAGAAGAGACGAGCTGCATGGAGTTTTATATTCGGCGACCTCTTTAAAATGCAGTCAGTAGGTATCGGAGCCGTAGAAACTTAAAGGAAAGCTGAAAGACGGGATGAGGCAACTCGATCGTCGCTCGTCCCCGTATGAATCGGGTACTCGAACCGCCATCTTTTCATCTCAGTGTCGTTAAAAGGCGGACAATATTGCCCGCGAATCGCGCTAAAGAATTTCAAATTTTCGGTAATTACTGCGACTCGCAATCAGCTTTACAATGAGTATGAATCACGTTGAAATAAAAATCACCGTTATGCAGATTCAGAATTTTTTTTAACTTTCAAGGTACACTCAGAGAAATTCTTATTTCCGGTTACCGCTCATTTCCTCCTTAACTATTTTCATTTTTTACCACAATCGGAAAATATAGTTCTAGGTAGAAAATGAAAATTAGTTTTCTAGCTGTTACCGGAAAGTCTAGCATCCGTTGCTATTCTTTCTCATTACGATCACTGTTGCTATATTTTCTTGTAACGGTTGCGAAAATTTAATGCTTGCGCAACAATAAATTGATTTTAAAGCCTGGTTTAACTAAAAAAGTAGAGTAAACCTCAGAAACTGATTTTGCGTTGCAATTACCAAAAAAGGATCGAAAATAGCGCAAAATGGTTAAGTGTACCTGGTTTTTCGTAATTCAATTAGTATTCAAATAATTTTCTTAACGATACCTGTTTTACTGAATTTTTCTAGTTACTATAACAAATGAAATTTTTCTCAGTGCACTAAATTTGCAAAATATGAGTTTTTTGATCCTCTATTAAGGTTTACTGCATTTCAGGTAATTTTAAAGCTGCGAAATAACGAGATCGACCTGAAATTGCACTGCTTAAATAAATTCAAATTGTCAAGTCGAGTTCGCAGATGAAAAATCAATCTAAGCGTCCGTTATTCTTCGCATCGTAATAAGACTTACGTACTTTTGTCTAAACGCTTCCCACCTTCGACAGTTTCATAAAAATCAGTTATACTCCCGCGTTACGTATTCAGATTACATAGGTGTGTATAAATTACAACTAATTTGATAATTAAATGTAGAACGCGACGCGATAAGTGGGAGAGTTTTTATGACCGGTAAATGTACAAATTATTAATGCACACATAAGCTGCCTAAATCACCGTGTTCGGGTGACTAATGATCGTTTAGAAATTCCGTTTCTCTTCTCTCAAAATCTTCAAGCAAATCGTAGAGTACGGTTGTTCATTACTTTACAACGACTATCGGTGTACGATTTGCGTATTAATTACCAAATGTTCGATCACAAGATGCATGCGCGACAAAAGTAGCCACCCGGATATTTTTGCGGTGCTCGTAAAAAGACTGTTATTAACGCTTATTCCGTCTACCTTATTGCGGCGACAGCAGCGGTGAAAACCACAAAAATTCGTTCGGTTCACTAGACGCGCGGCGTCTTTGATTTTAATGAATCGTTAACTACACCGTCTATGCCCAATTATACCTGTACCACTTTAACAATCATGGATTGTAATCGCAGTCGTGAGACTACTCGTTGTTTGTTGAAGACCCGCGGCTTTACTAGGTCTCCTAATTCTGGCTCGCACCGTTGTATTATGATATTACAGGGTCAAGCAAAGGATAAAAAGACGATTCGACTATTCATTACTATAGAAAAGAGACAAGGATATTACTTACGTCGTATGCGGTGATTAATACGTGTGTATATAACTTTACAAAAAGGGTATAAATGCCCGTTTAGATTCCTTTTCGGGAAAAAAAAATTGGGTTTTAGACCAATTCGCATAAATTAACGCCACGGCACTAGGTTTTATGGCTCGAACCGCAGTTTAACGCCTGCCTGAACTACCGCTCGTTACACTAAACTAATTTCTCCGATGTAAAATACACCGAATAACCGCGCAACCTGCATTCGAGTTTCATTTGATTCTTACGCGTATGAAAATCGTGTTGCGGGTCTCTTTCGCTGACGCTTGCAATTTGTCGACGACATTTCACTTACAAAAATGCCACGCTATTTGGTTGAAAATGTGCAGCATGTTAATTACTGCACCTGTTGCATAATAAATCATGTTACGCGGGTATAATGTGATGCGAGGAATCGTAAGAGTTGCTGACGTTTAGAAAGTCGATCTGCATGCGTAGAAATGAATCGGGAAAAGTTGCTTTTTGAATTTAAAAAATGAGAAGATCAAGTTTTATTTATTTTTTTTATGACAATAATCTGATTTTCCGTACGTTAAAAATGTAACGTATAGCATACTTTTCCCATCTATAACAAGGGATTTCGTTAAACACTGCGACAAATCAGCGAGCAATTTATATTTGGACTTTCTAACGAGATCAGAGCATTATACACGAGAATTGCAGGCAACTTTCCTGAAACAAGTTAACTTTCAATCGGTATCCACACCGGTTTGTAATAGAAGTCTTTAGATTATAAACCACCTGAATCAAACTCGATCAGGGTAAAAAAAAAAAATCTCAGACTAGAGGCATGGAATTTACTGCCATTATGTACCTGTCTTTAGGTATATACCGTAAGGTATAAAGTTTCTCGGTACAAAATACTCGAACCATTGCGAAGATTCGTCGATTCAGATACGCGATAGTATAAAATCATTCTGCGACAATTTTTTACACCGATGTCTGTAACGAATGCAAACGAATATTTGAAAAAAACGAACGAAACAACGCGACGTAATTGTGCCCGTCCTCAAAATGAATATCGAAGAGAAATCTACGCGTTGAAAGAAGTTTGCTCGCCGTTTGGCGATGACTCGTGAATTAGTTTCACAAAAATCATTCATACCGCTCGGGAACGCGCTTCTACACGTTAAAAACATAGAGTTTGAGCTCAGTCAGCAAGATCCGAGGCAATGAACTCGAGCAGAGAGCTTCGGGCGGAAATGTAAATGCACCAAGCAGCCTGTCTGAAAGTCCGATGCTTCCGATATTGACCGATTTCTTAAACGTATCGGGAAGAATCGGAGAGCCGCTTCGGCCAAGAAAACTCGGAATGTATCGGTCAAGTGGCAAACAGATAAATATTTGCCTTTCGCAGCTGACCACTTCGCACAATTTCGTATCGAACATCCTTGGAGACGCGCAAACGCTTGCTTACTCGGTCATTTCAAAATGGCTGCAGGAAATTATACAAAACTCTTTATTCCTTCTTTTGCTGTAAGCGTTCGTGTTATAAACATTGTGCAGTTTTGTCGAACGTCTCTCATGATTCTATTGTTCACCTCTCGTTGCGCAACGGGCTTAAGGATCGTTTCCTCCTTTGGAACACGAAGCCAACCTTCGGCTTCTCAGTCTCTGGTCGCAAACTAACGCTGCCTCCGTTCCACCACGCTCTGAGTATACGGTTCTGTACGTTATAGCGGAGGCGGGTAGATAAACACACGTACAAGTATCCGGATTTGTACAGGGTGGTCCAGCTTCTCGGAGGAGAATACAGGTTCCATCGAGTCGCTATTTATTCCCGGCACACTGAACTTGTCACATCACAACGGAGAAAAATCAGATACTTGTTATTCAAGGTTCGGACCATGTGTGACTCGTTGTGATTTATTGAATTTAGTTATGGAAATATCAACGAATAAAATGATTTTAAAAAATCCACTCGATTGTGGTGGAAACTTTTAAAGTCCACGAATTTTGAGCCGAATTTTTTGATTCAGTTTAGTTTAGTTATTAGGGTCTTCAACTTTTTCATAAATAAAACGGTTTGTCGTATTATCGTAAGAGGAAATTTGGCAGGTCAAATTTAAAGATATTCTAAACATTTTTTGGCAGGCTTTGAACTTGCTGTATGATTTGTACGATTCCTATTTCGAATGAAGGAAGATAGTCGTTCTGATGAGAAATTCTCTCGATTCTCAAATACGTCAAATATAACAACTAGATCGATTGTTGTTAATCTATAGATCGAAATGAGGTTCATAAAGATTGAACTTTTTAGCTTTTCGATTTTCAGCTAATTATTTTCAGAAACGATTACAGACTAACCTGAACCTGTATTTTTCTCATTCACGTTTAACAGCGATTTCGAATAATCAAGCTCAGACATCCCATCGATCCCATTTCATTCCTAATGATTGGCATAAATTCAAACTATCCCATACACGAAAACATAATTCATCAGGCAATTAACCGTCCATTGCATAATTTCGCGAAAATCTAATCAACGAGACGACGGTAATCGAGTTCCTTTCTTCGGTCGTTAAAATTTGAATCCTCGCCGCTGAATTTTGTAAATCCGTGCGTGATCTCCAGAGGAAATTGATACTCTGAGCCACCCTGTACACAGCGATGGCATTATAACCCTAACCCAACCCAACGACGAGCTCACACTGCGCCCACGACTTGCAGCGGTGCAGCAGTACAGACATCGGCAGTGCACGGAGCGAGAATATGCTGCGGACGATGACGTCACTGCCGGTGGAGCATTGTTCTGCCGCACTTCGTGGAGTCTAGCGCGAGTTTAACGATCCTCGCGGCATCATCGACGGAACCCGAGGGGCCCAGAGGCCGGGACGAAGAGATCCTGGCGGACGGCAGTCGCCTCCAACTTCGGGCCCCGTGCCCATGGGGCCCTCGGAGTCAGTCAGACGCAGCTTGCGTGGGTCGGATTACATTTCACGTGGGAATACACGGACGCGACAAGACGTGTGGAAATAGGCATATTCTGCCGGAGAGAGATTTTTGGTTGTGGTTGTACCGCATGCACTGTTGAAAATTATTGGGGAATTTACTAGATATTTATTTAACAAAAGAGTTGGCAGTTTCCGGAATCAGGCTGCAAGTTTACAAATTCGGTGCAGCGAAGTATGTTACTATGTATTTGTCTTAAAGCTGTGAAAATTTTTCAATTTACTTCGAATTTATTAAATTTGTTGTATTTTTAAATTGAATAAACAGTAAATTAATTGTGAATTCATCGTTTCGTATCCGAATAAAACTTCTAATAAAGCGTAGGAAGTTCCAGTCGGAAATTTTTAACAGTATGCGCTCTGTGACTGTTTTCATTTTTATACCATAACCGAATAATATGGTTCTGGGTAGAAAATTAAAATTAGGTTTTTAACTATAACTAGAATATCCGATACGCATTACCATTCTATTCGATCACTCTCTATAATATATCGCTCCAATTATACTTTCTTACAACATATTTCGAGAAGTTGATGCTGTTGCAACAATAAATTAGACGTTAAGACCTTGTTTGGCTGACAATGAATAAATATATAAATGACTAGGGAAACAGATTGAACGCTGCAGTGACCAGAAAATGTGGCATTGGCAACCATAATCAGATTAAATAGTTACTTGTACTTCATTCTCTGGTAAGTCCCACAATATTTAAACCGCTACCGTACCGATACCCATTTTTTATAGTCAAACTTTAAGAAACGAAATTCTTCTCACCGCGCAGAGACGCCCGAGTGTCGAGACTCGGGCACACATTTTTTTGCAGTCCTCGAGCCAGCGAAAGAACCCTCATATGAATTAGGTACGTGTGTGCGCAGTGACACATGTGCAAAACACATGGAAAATTGGTTGGTTGGTTCTTTTTCAAACTTGCAGCGACGACCCGTTCACGGCTCTCAGTTTGCACCCAGAGTGTGTCTTACCGTCAACGCTGATTGCCAATGGAATATTATAGTCCTGCATGAATGGCGGTGTAGGTACACGGATCGGTTTCGATCGGATCGGTTTCGATAGGATCGGTTGTGGATCGATTACCGATCGCAGTGTATATGCGTATCGTTTCGGGCAGCTCGTTATTCAATTTATTCTCGTTAAGTCACTGTCTGTGAATTAGGATGTGGAATTTGGGAAACCCAAATTGACGAAAGCAATGAAGAAACTAATTTATAAACAGACACTTGTGAAGCCGAGTTTTATTTAAACAGAACAGCGACCGTATCCTTCGATGTAAAATTGTCAGGGTTCAATATGTTTTACGTACAATGAACGGAAGTAAAAAAATGGTCAAATATTTTTTCGGTATAAAAATTCCTGGCGTAGAGTCATCTAGGATCAGAAAAATAATATAAGGGACTACTTTTTTCAGATTAACTTCTGTAGAATTTACCGAAAACTTGATTTGTCTGAAAACACAATACAGCAGAAAATTCACAGTTACTGCCGGTTAACCTTTTCCTGCTACCTCATGCTCCGAGTTTATACCAAAGCTACTAAATATTCCCGCTCAGCGTCGATATTATTATATTGAGATTCAATTTTCTTCAGATTGCGTAAAGTAGAGGGAAAAAAAAGTATGGAGGACCAGGTTGGGCGTTGTATATTTGTACCGACTTTCAGATGTCTCAGAGATCCTGTGACCGATGATATAATTAATATTTAAAAGTGCTGTAAGCATTGTCGCTTTGCTCCGAATCTTTCGTCTGAGGGAATGAGGAGCAGAGGCCAGTTTGTGTTTTTTCATACGACAAACCGGTTCGTATGATTTTTAACATTTTAGCCAACGGTGAGTGTGCGGATATATACGTCGTATACTGTATATATGCATAGTTTTGTAATACAATATGCTTCACGGGCGATTCAATAATGGCTCTGATTTAGATTAGAATATATGATTTTTGTCGTAAATGTTGAAAATGCGTTCTATCGATGCGCAATCACGAAAAATCGGATTAAAAAACTAAAGATACTCGTGATATAAAAATTATCCCCGACTTCGCGAGTTCTCTTTCATGGCCGTTGGATGTTTGTACATCATACTTGAGGATAAAATCTAACGAGAACAAGGAATCTTGAATTATAACGTAACGCGTGAGAAGCCTCGAATCAGGTTCCTTGATTCTCGGTACGGAAAGGACTTGAGGCACTCGAGGACACTCGAGATTCCTCAAAGGATAATGTAACATATCCACGTATCGTAAGCATCCTGCGAGCTTTCAGCTCGGTTTCTCTCAAGAGTCAAGAGTCGAGTCAAGTCGCGATCGTGGGCCTTTCATCGTCACGCTTCGTTCACCGATTTTAAACCGATCCTAACCGTCTGCCCTTCCGACTTGCAAGGCGATTCAAAAATCATTCATTCATCATCCGCCTCGCACAATGCCTTGTATGAATTATACACGACTAATTTCTGCATCACAATGATTCCAACCATTGCCAGGGACTAGAATTAGCCGAGCGAATGATCGATCGTGTTGCGTATGATATTTCACAGGGTAAAAACTCACCTTAAAATCCCTAGATCCCCATGACACTGTATCACACTGTATATCACAATAAAACTTGGGTCCGTGGTCGAGCGGATGAATCGGTTAGTAAAAATCCTATTCGAACGTATCCACAAGAGTAAAACGTGACTCGAGAGACGAGCAAAGGGACCTTCCGGTGTCTCGGGTGAACTGAAATCGTCCTGAGCGCGGCTCGTCGAGCGTCGATCAGCCTTTCCGATGGAAAGCGGACTTTGGGACTTCGGCTTTGGGCCTTGGTAAGGGGCCGCGTTTCGCTTCGCCCGGAGATTCGTCGGCGGCGCACGATACGCGCCTGCGCAAAACGGGTGAATTGTGCCTACAGCTCGCCCGGAGTTGCGCCGCGAGACGAGGTGGGAGTTTATTCCTATCCCAACCCCCGTGACGAGTCAGGTTCTCCGACCTGTTCCGTTCACCTGTGGCGTTGCCGTGTCGAGACTCTCAGGTGGCACCCGTCGCCTCGCCGGAAATTATTCCACATGCATGAAATCCGCAGTTGAACCATGCGTCTTGAGCCCCGATTAGTCCGGTCGCATCACCCTCGACTATTTCATTCACAATTCCCATTCTTCTTCTTCCTGCTGTTGTTATTGTTGATATTGCTAGTATTGCTACTTCCAGCTAGGCGAACGTCGCGCAAGGAATCGACGATCATCGCAACAGACGGTGCAGAATTTTGAAAGGACGTGCTGACCCACAAAGCCCTGTCACACTTTAGAGCCGGCGGTTAAACGCGGTCAGATAATATTCATTCTTTGGGCCAAAGATGATCATCGCTTCGATCATCGCGTCGCACAGATTTTACGGGGAGTTTTCTGTTAAACTCGCTACTCGACCTGTTTCGTATTCCTTTCTATACGCGGATGTTTAAAACGTAGCTTCGATTGCCAGTTTGCTGGCGTTGAATGGCGAGTTTGACAGAAGACTCCTGATAGATGATACGGATTGTATGCGGAAAAAATAATTGGAAGCTCTAATGTCCGCGAGTACCGTTTAACGAAAGAAGACGAAGAGCGTAAGCCGTTGATGAACCGTCGAATTCACCCGTTCATTTCGTCTCGAGACTCTACACTCTGCTGCGTTGACATCATCGCGTCGATGATAATGATGATCATAATTATACGGAATTAAGTAGCGCGTTGTACGGATTACGTTTTACCTACTTGGGTCCAGACAAAGAGAGAATTAGAGATGGATTTATTACGCTCTGTGCCTCGGCCGAAGGCAAATAATGCATATGCATGAATTGCGATAAACAATTGGTGAGGAGACTATCTTGAGTGAGTTAGTCTCCGTGATTAAATGGTCAGAATACATACGAGTTGTAAGTGAAACTGGGATACAAGGTTTTGGCAAAGGAAGCGGACGTGACAAGGAAATAAGAAAATGTGTGTGCGAATTCAAAGATCGAGTCCTTGACAGTTTGACATGTCGTGACTGCACACTTCTAGTGATTGCTTCTGCTCATTTGTCTAATAGGATATTTTACATGTTGATTATACGTTTGATAAAATTACAAGATACTTAACGCTTTAATATTGCGATCCTTTCTCAGGCACAACGAATTGCAAGTTACAAATGTTCGTAAAAACTTAATCTTTTCTGTTTTGTTTCTTTTCTTTGACATCCGTTAATAGATTACTGCAAGTATTGTAATTTTTTGATCGAAAGTAGGGTTCGCACGTATCGACATATGATAATAAAATTCTCTGATAAACAAAATCATGTATGTTAAGTTATTCCAGACGCTCTATTTCGCTGGAATGACATTACAGTCAAAATCTTGATCGATTTAGTTTGACGTTACAGCGATGCCCAACCTTCTCTGCATTGATATCGAACATTTTCGAAGCTGTTCCACTCTTTTTGTTCAGTTCACTGTCAGTCTATCCCTATTTCACGCCCACCCCATGAATTATGAAAAAGGAAATTTTCCACCCTGTCAGGGGTCAGATACCCCGGGTCGAAGACTGTAAACTGTAGCCAGTAGAAACCATTCGTAGTACCGATACAGCGCATGTACCTAACTGTACAATTAACAGCCTCATGAGTCACGTGAGGCGAACGGCGCAAGAGATTTAAAATGTGCATGAAGATCAGGTGAATGTATTGAAATACTGTAGCGCGTTATAAAAATATACGCTTCGGCACAGCGGGCTGAAATGTTAGATGGAAGTTACACATCCGTGGAAATAAAGAACCCGCAACACAATATAAATATACGTACCCAATACCTATATTACGTGTGTGCTAGCCAAGGCGATTCGCCATAGGCACGATGTGCCTGTTTAGCGGGGAAGCATGTGTGTAACACAGGTGAATGGATAAGCTTCCGGATGTTCGGACGCACATCAGTGATCGTCCCGCGCGTAGAAGAATGGCCGAGGCGAAACACGGACACCTGCGCATCGCGATGCGTCAGTGTTACGCCATCTCGTCTAATCCGAGGTCTGCGCATGCGCCGCACATGGTGCCCCCGACGATTGGTGTCGTAAGGGCCGAAGTGGGCGGACGTTTGGCGGAAACCGAGCGTCGCTGTAAACTCTGGTAACTATCGGCCGAAGAATCTCCCAGGCGAATAAATAGACGGCCGGTGCGTGCAGACCGTCGCATCGGTTAGTCAGATGCTATTTGAGCAAGTCTGGTCACGGCGTGCTGCCGGACAACGTTCGTGGAAACGGATGCATCGCCTTGCCGTACATGGCGCAGGCGTCGATTATATTTTCATAACAGAAGTTTAGTCGTCGATTCAAAAGTTCAGGCAGGAATAGAGACGACGATTCAAGTATTGTCCCTACAGGTGATATCCTGGGCGTTGACGTGTTTATTACAACCGAGTACATTCTAATAACTTAGTAAATTATCACTGAAATCTCGATCAGAATACGATCGGAATATGACCAGGCTATTCAGGCCAAAATATTATACCGATAAAATTAATAATCACGTTCTACATGATTCAAGGGTCTGCGTTCATAACAACGGTTTTATGGTGGCAAGTTTCTTGGGGATGATCTGGTGTTCAGATTCCATCTTATGTAACTCACCTGAAGCTTATTAACACATACTGACAATGAAATCAAAATTCAGCTGCTTGGACAAATGTGGGATGCAACAGAATGCCAATTGTGATATTGTGAATGAGGCGAGGCGGTTTTATAAGCGACGCGATCGAAAGTGAAAATCGACATCAGACTAGTTTCCTTTGAAAGTGAATTCTCTAAATTCCAGCATTGCGTACTGCCAGTCCAGTATAGTGCATTCACGATCGTTAATACCAGCTGCAATGCGCAAGCTCCTTGATTTGCGTTGCCAATTTTATCGATCTACCTATGTACCCACGATTTCTCGGAAATAGACGCGAGGTTTCAATCTACAGCTCAGATCATTCCGGTGCAAAATTACAAATGGTATTGAATTTGCAATAATACTCTCAATCGAATTTTCACAAATACCGAAACCTTATATGTGGTAGTCTGGTGGAATAAGTTTTCAATTCTTTTATACGCAGAAACTCTCTTACCGCATTCATTTTTCATCAAAAAACAAATATGAACTTGACAAATATTGCAACCACTATCCAATTTTATTGCATTCTGTCACTTCATTCAATCGTATTTTGTACTGCAATAAAAAAAAAAACCTTACATCAATTATAAAGCTGGAGCGTTCTTTTAGTTTACTTGCAGGTGAGAATACAATTTTTTAGAAATTCTAAGGCGTTTAAGTTTGTCAAAATGATCGGTATAGGGAAAACAATTTTCTTCTCGACAAAATTCGTCGATCGTGTCACACTCGTGTTTCGTTTTTGGGTCCTTTTGTAAAAAGCAAACATTTCGACATGTGGTTTCTCAAAGAGAATATTTTTCTAAGTAAAAATAAACCAAATATGAGTTGAGCGGGTTTTTGTATTAGCAGAGTCTTTGTGCTCCAGACAATTTTAAGAAATATTTTCGAACAATTCCAACAATAGCACGACGCGATGTTGTATAATACGATATTGTATAATACGATAAATTGTATTGACGACGATTGATATGTAAAAACAAAGAAAATGATGACATTCTAATTGATAACTTCTGTGAAATTATGACAAATTGAACGCTATAAATCCGCAAGCGTATATTTACTTTAACACAGAATTGAATGAGAAGTGCAAAGCTGTTTGAGCTGGGAAAAGACGTGCATTTTTTCGTGACGTCGAGATACCGGCTCACAACGATTATTCCAGAGGTATTTCAGTCTTGTTTTTCCAAGTTGTTATGGAAGATCCGAGAAGGATAGATCATCGTTGACACAGACGCGGATGAATCAAATGGCATTGAAATTGAACTTGAGGTTCCGATAAGTATGAATTCCACAAAACTAATTCCACGCGTCGATAAATTTTTCATGCGTATGTATGCAGCGGCTACAGATAGTTGCTCCTTAATTGAAATTCTTCCACGTCGCTTTAGGCGCCTCTGGATGTACGGATTGGACGAACGCTATGCGCATGCAACAGAATTGTTATGATACCTATAACTATACTCATAATATGCAATGCGGGATTAAAATATCAGTAAAAATACGCATGATCTTTGCCGATAATTGGTGTACTTTAAATTGCAGCATGGATTTCGTCCGCCTTACCATGCCATGTAAAAATTTCATCGAACATAACTTGGAATAAATCCCGTAGTATAGTATAAAAGATATATTATGTAGGTGATTGATAATAATTAACTTCAATGACGAGATTGCAAGCAGCTACAACGGGTACAATAAAATGAAAGAATGTAAAATTCGAAAATTTGCTGATTTCGAAAAATTAACGACGGAGCCAGGAATCGAACCTGGCGACTAGAGATGCTTTACCGGAGACTTACTCCACTAGACCACCTAGCCGTCCTGACTCTGTTGTCGTCAATTTCTCTCATCACCAGTGAGTTTCGAATTTTGTTTTCATGTGCCCGGGTATGTATGTGTTAAGAAATTTAAATTACAATAAAATCTAGGCATATCATTGACAGCCATTATTGTTGGATATATGTATGAAATTTACGGTGTTGAATGTTATACTTGCTCGCGATATGAACCAATTTACCTTATAGACGTTTTATCTCTGAGTCACGATATTTTTCCTCGACGCCTGAGGGACTTTGACGTTGATTAACCTAGACCTATACGTAAGATGTTTAACGTACATCCAGCGTGAAAAGAGATCTATTCACTCAGGTCTTTTCCAGTTCAGGGTTACTTTTCAAAAACAAAGATATCCACAGTACAATAATATAGTGCAAAAATTATAATAGTAATCAACCAGATTGGTATTACATGAATGACATAGGTATCGTAACTGATTGCGAGACGAGAAAAAAATACAAGGCACAAGTGTCTTGATTAATTATTTTAATAGCTATAGCGTGGTAGCAATAATAAGTTTGCGCTAGTTGTTTTATCGTTGTCACGTACGATCTTTAATTATAATTGTAAGTTTTTTCATTCATTTTCGTTGTTAATGTTGCAGCACTCGAGAAAATTTAATCCTCGAACCATTGTCAAAGTGATTAACAAAGGAAGGAGACAAAACAGTTGCTTTTGAAATTTACGGTATAATAGTCGCCGAAACACGCGAATTGTGATTTATGTCTCCAAAAATTGAAAACTGGAGTCATATAAGCATATGCTGACCTCGATCTTGACCGTAGGATTTTTGCAAACCGTCTACCGGTTGACTAAAGTTGAATCACTAAAAATTTCTTACACCGGAAGTTTAATGTAAAACAGTGTAACTATATTTTTTATACAAGAGCCAAAAATCAATAACAATTCTACGATCTTATATTTTCATTTGGCGATTCGATTCGCAGCTGGTATAAAAATTACCTGACCAGCCTCATCTTATTGTCAATTACCTGTTTAGATTTGAATAAGGACAAAGGAAAATAGTTGTAAATACTTACCAACCTAAGTTTGAGCATAATAAACACTGCGTTCTATAATTATCACAAATGAGGGTAGGTACAGAGGAAATATCTGTGCATATTTTGGACATGATATTTTAGAATAAAGAAAGCTTCGAATGTTTCACGTTATAAGAACTCCTTCCTTGTCTTAATTATCATAAATTATCATTTTTATTTCAAGACATACAACCTGTGACTCATTGATGTTCTCAAAACCTTCTGTCGCAAATATTCACAAGAGTGTGTGCGGCTCGGTAAGGGAATAAATAACGAAACAACGGCCTCTTGAAATAGCCAAGATTTTGAGAAACGTACGGTCTCGTTCTCTGAACAACGTGAATTTATTTTTAAAACAGAATTTCAGTATACGTGCATTCAACTTATTATGCATTTGGTTAAAACAAACGGGGAGTCCCGTTCTCTGAACAACGTGAATATATTTTTACACTAAAATTTTACTATACATGCATCCAACGTACGACGCAGTTGGTTAAAACATATTTCAGGTTTGATCAGCTTGATTGTCAGAGGATTTCAACAAGATTACTAAAACCAGGGTACGTAAACGTCATCGCAGTATGTACTGCCATATGACACGTACTCCGCAAAACAACGATAAAAATTGATAAATTCTTCCATTTAAACATAACAACAATAATTACAATAATCTAAAATAACAATTATAATGAATTACGGAGCGTGGCCTAACAATATATTAACTAGCTAATTATTAGTATAATATAACGCATTCAGCCGAGACACGAGTGCGGATAGATAGTGGAAATTGTCGTACGTCAACTATTTCCCCTGTATGTACAATTATACATAGGTAAATGTATAGGTACGTATGCATTTCGAGAGAAATACTGGATTCTGTTACACGGATAAAAAGAAGCATCGACTTATGGAAAATCGTTGAGGGTTTTATTACGGTCGAACCGGTTGTGGATGACCATCAAGGACAGTGTCGAAGAACATCGGCAAGGTTGATCGTACCTATTCGTCCGGGTTCGGTTTCCAGATGTGACGACAATTGACTGAACTACTCCTCGTTTTCTGCCCCGCGAATATCACGTCGTGCTCTCCAAGTATCGTTTGCGCTCGACCGAACCGTAACTGTACGAACACCTTCCACTGCCCGAAGCTCGGGACCAGGCGTTGGCCTTGTTCGAATAACTGTTGCACGCGATCAGAGAGTTCATCCCACTCGGTCTGTCTATCGGAACACCCTGGGCTCGGCCGCCGAGCGGCAAACTCGAACTGTCGTGCCTTCCGCTGTACGATAGAGGCTCCCTTATGTCATCCCTCGAACCTATCTCCGTGTAAGGCTTAGGACCACCCGTGCAACAGCTCAACGAAATGCTGGCGACGATCGCCTAAACCGTGGATAGAACATTTCGAGATATTAAAAGGATGAGTAAGGATGCACCGTGAGAAGAATTTCCGATTACGCTATCCGATGTCAATACGACATTATCCAATGTAAATGTAACACCATGTGAGGTCAACGTAACGTTATCTGTTATTAACGAAATACTGGGGAATCCCATTTCTGTAAGGGCATCTGTTAGTTGACTTTGTAATGATTACACAACAATATTCGAGGAGGTTTATTTCTCGTTTCAATCACTCTTTTGAATATGCTGGTCATAGCGCGCCATGAATTGACTCAGTAAATACATTTTATAACAGAAAATCCGGGTCAAAGTGTGAAAGATTCACAAGAACAGGTGCCCCGAAACATGCAGGATGTTGCTCATCAATCTGGGTCAAATAAAAGTCGAGGTTGCATATCTCAAGTTAAGCCTCTACGGTAAATACCAATCCGCGGAAGCAAAAAAGTACCATTATACACAATTTTCTCCAAATCGAAAGGACTTTCAATATTTTTACTCCTTCCGTGAAGGTCTGGAATTATCATTAGTTGACAATGAAACAACAAAAGTATCGCTTTAATTGATAGTTAGTACTATAACACTAACCACCTTAGCAGCAATAAATTTCGAATATCAACTAAATTCCACGGGGGGGAGGGGTATAAATGTGCGTAATATATAAAGTTGTTAAATCTGGGTAAAAGACTTGTGCGTCTTCCAATAACTAGTTATTGTTATGGTAGGTATTTCATACTTTTTCTTTGCACATTTCATTCCAAGAATACTTTTTTTTTCAAATAATCAGCATTTGTTGTTGGCGACTTTACAGTAAAAAATGTGAAAACAAAAATATCAAGCAAGATAATCGAATTATCAAAATTGTGACCTTTGAATTGTTCATTATTGTTACATACTACTTCAATACGAAATATTTTCATCTTCTCATAGCCCGACGTGTATAATTGGGCGATCAAACGAACTTACCTAGTACGTGATGAATCTTATCCTGTAAATGAGTATCTTAACGGTTTCAATTGAAAAAACATACTGGGTAATGTACCCAGGTATCGTAAACTGTAGATACGATTCACGCATACCCTAAATCTTTTCGAAACGTAACTTGAAGTGCTAGCTGTTACAATAGGAAAAGGCTGTGAATACGGTACCTAATTGTACATTGGTCAGATCAAGTTCGCATTACCACCGTGTAAAGGGTACACTTGCACATTAGGTCGATTTAATGTGGATGCAATGATCATGTTCATTCTATACTTACCAAAGTGTCCGGCCCGAATCAAGAATCAATTGGTTCTTAGGATGTGCATGGAATTATACGATTACCATAGTCGAATTTTCACCAAAGTCTTTCACCAAATTTTCACCAATACAAACAACTCGAGAATTTTATTAATGGCGATGAAACTTACCACAAGAAGATGGAGTATGACTATGAACATCGATGCATTCCTGAAGCCGATGGTGTCCAGTAGAATGCCGGCAATACTGGGCCCGATGAAAGCTCCCAAAGCGAAAGTACTCGTCCACAGTCCGCTTATCAGACCGTAGGTCTCCAGGTTGTTAGAGAAGCCATGGGCTCTGCAATAACGCAATTGAAATCAATACTAAATTGGAGCTGGTGGGATCATGTTTACAGATCGAATGTTATCCCGCCGAGCTCGCACGTTTACTCCCACTCAGAGTTGTCGCATAGCATCGCCCTGTGAATTAATGTCGAATAACTCAGAGTCCTCCTTTCGCCGTTAAGTAGTTCCGGCTACTCGATAGTTCTTCGGCTCGGGGTTTGGACTTTGGGAAGCACCGCGCGGCGTGGCGGGTCGGGTTACCGCAGTTACCACCATGCAAGACGCCATGTTTCTACGGACAAGCCGCAGATCCATTTGCGCTTCGAGATCAACTTACATCGCCTCTGTCAAGGCGTGGGTGAAGCTGGCTACCAGCTGCGCGGCCATTCCGAAACCGTGAATTACCAGGCCCAGCACAGTCAGCCAGATCAGCGTCTCGCAAGGGATAAATGGCGCTGGACCCACAAGCCCGAATCCCACCATGACCAGGACGCAGCCGGCTATAGTCGGGATCTGAAAAGAAACGCCTTGATGGAACCGTTTCTTTGGTTGGCTTACCGAGGTTCAGCGCGGCGAGGCAAACCGACCTGTGGCTTCGAGTACTTGTCGCATATCCATCCCCAGGCTGGCGCCGTCATGGCGTAAAAGCCACCATTGATGACGAACATCAGACCCAGGACTACCGGGCTGAGGTTGAACTGGCGCAAGTGGGGCTCCAAGGTCGCCTGTAGAAACCCGATACTCATGCTGGTCGCGATAATCGATGCTGAGGCGACCATTACACCCGGAATTTTTAGGACTCTCAGGAAACCTGCAAGATTTTATGACAATTCGGTTTTTTCAGCGGTGCTAGCGTAGCGATGATTCAAAAGTACTCTGTGGAGCAACAAATTCAGTTTTCGAGACGAATGTGAAGGACCGTATCGGTTTAATCGTAAGTTAGGAAGAGAAAAAGAACCGTTTATTGAATCTCCAGCAATGTTACGAGTGCCGGCGGAGGTGAATATGAATGATTTAATATCACTGCTATGTGGTAGAAATAAATCTGAGTGAATCCTTTCATAATCACAAGCTAAAATACCAACAATGTCGTAAAAGCTTTATATTTAGTACGTTTAAAGTTATTATACTCTGTGTTGATCTTCATCACAAATTTTGCTCAGTGGCCAGATCTCCACAAATTGCTGGAAAACCATCTGAGAAATCTTATATCATTATCTATAATTATAACGCATAAATGCAACTGTTGACAAATATCTCTTGTGCTGTACTTACACAAAGTTATTTTTATCCATTCTGTAAGCAACTATTTGTAAGATTTTTTTTCATGCGATCTCTGGAAATTTCTATAGCGATCAAAATGAGACTAAAATTTAAGGTTCGGATCAAAAACACTTAGGTTAACCATTTTGAATGTTCTAATTGTAAAACTTTTTCTTAAATTGTTGATATTTTAGCTTCAGGATATTTTTTATTCGTGTTTACCATCACGAGCACGAATAACCTTGCAGACGATTTTTCAAAATTTCGATAAAGACGGTTTGGCTCATTGATCTTGGAACTTAAGTATCGAATTGGATGAAGAGGTTTTTTTTTTTTGCTCATATGAGATCCTGTTTTTGAACGCGATCGATGAATGAGGTATCGTACGAGTTAATTCCGATCATGCAAGGTTTAGTTTCGAAAAAATTATCCAAGTCTTGTGACCCATATAAACGAAACAAATTCCAGATTTTAAATTATTGCAGAGTAACTCAACCGATTTAGATAAAATGTGATCTCAAAATTGCATATTTGGTGAAGCTTCAACCGGCTAAATTTTTGAAATACCAATAACATTTACGATTCTTGATTCAGCGCAAATATCTGAACGTTGTAGTACTATTAAAAATTCTGATGCTGCAAGCCGAAAAGTACACTAAATCTATCATTGTCGCGTATTCCGAGATTGGTGAAACACTCTCTTCATAATAGTAAGCATTCATTAGTTTCTCAAATTCCAACATGTCACGGAGTTCTCCTCTACTGCAAAACTGCGATACTTCCAACTCATCTCCCGGTTCCAACCGCTCCTCGATTTTTCGATAATTCCAAACGCAGCTGGATCCGAAAAGTGTCGTTGACTCCGCCAAAAAACAGGCTGACAGATCAGGATACCAAATGACAATTCAAGGTAACGTATTTCCGGTGAAACACGTGACCTTTTCTAACGCAAGGTAATCGTAATTACCGATTGTTTCGGTTCAGCCAGGCGAAGAAACCGAGAGTAATGACATTTGTACTCACACAACGCGAATAACTGCGTTTACTTTGTTTCTACCTACATTATGTACGCCACTGCGAGCCTATCCATTCTAGGCAGATGACGTTGTTATGCGGTAATTCGATGATTGTAATAACCTAACGTCAAGTTGACTCACAACTCTTTCAGAAATTACGAAGATAATGCCCAATGACAAGTGGACGCGGTAATTTTGAACAATCCTCTACCTCCGACCAGCTGGGTATCCTCTGCGTTTTGCTCGTGAGTTGGCAGCACAAATGATGTCATCACTGCGGCCAGGAAAAGCGCCGAGCCCAGAACAGCGAACGGCGTTGTGTAACCTCCGATCTACGGAAACATATTTTCACTAACATCTCACCAATAGAAATTTGTGCAAATATCGTTTTCAAAGGGAATGAGAAAATAGAAACCAATTATTTGAAAAATTTCTACTATATGAACGTATGAAAAACAGGATTTTTTCCTAAGATAATTGCCTGTTGAATATATCTTTTAGTGACCAGGAAACGGTACACGGTATTTTTCGTAATTAGTGAAGAATACGAAAGAATCGAATCTTTGCGTAGCATATTTTTTACTCCAGTGTTTTCGACATGTATAGACATTTTGTCTGAAGCGGATAATACAGTTTCAGTATTATTTTCCAGAAAATAATGACTACGCGAGATTGAATCCGTCTGCCGAAATTATCTTACAATTAATTCCTTTAGAATTGACGCAATAAATAATATTTATTTACTTTTTTTTATTTTGTTTACAATAAAGACACAATGCGTTTGGTCTTGTTCACTCGACTAAAATTGTTTCACACCGCAAAAGTGAAGGTGAAATCCTGGTAACCGTACGGGTATCGATTGCAGCCTCAGACCATGTGAAAAATCAAAGAATTTGAGAAAGGAATGACAGTTTGAAAGTGGAATGCACAAGCGATACAAGTAACTTTCATTCCGAGGAAACATTTCGTGAGGCTGAACGTAGAAATTGGCCTTGTCGAATACTGTGAATACAAGCAAGTGTATCTATCTATACTTGGCATCACGAGCGGTGACTATTATTCATTTATTGGATGCCAACAACAATAACATAAAGTACCGGAAGTAACCCGGCAATTATGTGTATAAGTACTTAGGTATATACTTTCTAAAAAAATCTCATAGTGCAGTGATCGCTTCTAGATAACGAAAGATCGTGGAGATTTTATACCTTTGTGTCACGTTCGCTAATCTCCGCGGCATGACGGGAGGTACACAAAAATGAAACGTGACGTAGGCAGTGCAAAAATACAGTCACTCCGGCGATAGTTGGTATTAGGTATAAGCTACCTCGGAGTTAATAAAAATTCACCTTCACTTCCAGCGACCCGGATCACTTCGATTGATTCAAATAATAAATAAATAAAAAAACGTGTTATGCATCGGTGGGATTAGATTTGTCGCATAAAGATTTCTGGTTTATGCAAATCAAGTGAGGTGCATATCGTTTCTTTCTCTCGATACTCGAGATTACAAGCCTTTCTAAGTGTGGTAAATAACGCTCATGCTGTGGGTTTTCGTTCTAAGATTCAGTTTTCGAAAACCTAGTAATTAGGGAAAATATACAGTTAGTTAAAATACACGCAGCCTTATTGCCTCTCGACTATCATGACACCCTTTATTGTCTCCAGTCACGAGATTCTTAATGAGCTCAACTGTACATTCTATGCGTAAGTATTTTGTATCCGTATTCACAGATTGGAATATGAGTCTACGCTTTTTACCGCGATAGTGTATAAGATTGATAAGGTATAATTGTTATAAACAGCGCAGTTAATTACAATAATCGAGTTGCAATTACTCCATAGGTTATTCTGCATAAGCTAGGCAAGAAAAGAATATAATTATAATCAATTTGAACCGTTTATCTGATTATAATTGGAATCTTCTGGATTAAACAAGAATAAAGATTATCTTTCAGTCTGAAATAAATAAGTTGTTCTAAATTAAGTGAATCAAGCATTTAAAATTCTCTGAAGTTTTACTTCACTTAAATTCACAACGAATCGTCTATTCGATGATGAAAAACTGTTTTGAAATCCGCCGTGATTAAACTTATTGCAAAATAATGTTTTGAAAACAGAGTGCGAATCTCGCGATGAGAGGAGACTGTATTTTAATAATCAATTAATTTCTCGTAATCGTACCCACGCACTTAAAATACTTACACATGTATATATTATTATTCTGTATGCATATATACATGTATAATATACAATAGCGCAACGAAACATGGATGCAAAAAAAAGTTGCTTACAGAATAGCGATGCATTGTACGAAAATTAGTTTTTCCAACTCCATATTCTTTGGCAATTACCCACTTTCCGCACTTGTGACACAATATACTATTCGTGTTCGAACGTGTGCAGGCAAGCAGAAAAAATTCTGAAAACGGTACTGCGTGGTAGAAGATGGCATGAAAAAGAAAAACATACGATAACCTTGAGAACGAGTTCAACTCTCTCGCTGTCTTTCATCCGGGTCTTTACTTCTTGTTTAACCGTTCAAATTTCGTTAGCGCGTGAAGATCAGCCGAGTAACGCATCGCACTAAAGTAACACGGGTTGGCTGCTTACAGGCGCCGCCGAAGTCCGCGTATTTTCGAAAGTCAGAAGAATCTGATTCCGAAACGCAGTGAGGGGAAAATCAATGCTCAATTGTTGGCAGATTTTACCCTTGATTTAAGCACTCATTCGATTTACCTGATACAAGGCTCCGCCAACGGTGGGTCCCACGATAAGGCCCAAGCCAAAGAAGGTCTCAAGACTGGCGAATGTTGTGGCGACGTTGTCGGGAAATTCCTTGGCAATTATGGCGAAGCTAGCCGTCAGAAATGCCGCGTTGCCCAAGGCTTCTACTATCCGAATCACGAAGGAGAGAATTATGAATGGATAGTGACCCGCGACTCTGTCCAGGAGACCGAAGAATATAGCGCAGGTCCCAGTGGTCAATATTCCACCGTTGAAAAGCAGCTTTGGACCTATTCGATTTAACTGCGAAGCAAAGAATAATATATACTTTGCTTATTCGGTATCAGCTTTCCAAAACCCCGATGCGTGACGGGAATTTTTTGATAACGCCAGTTAATCACGACGCTTCGACTAGTTCTCTTAATTGAAACGTGATCAAGCACAACTCGGGATTCGCAAGAAATCATCGTTAGTACGTATAGCTGAACACAACTAGAAACTCACGCAGAATCTGCGTTATGTCTCAAAACTCTGTAATACCGACGCTATTTTCAGCATAATCTTGATTCTTTTTTTTTCATATTTCAATGCAATATTTACAAGTTTTTTAACTCTCATGAGAGATTTCTTTATTTCTCCATGAAAAATGGAATTTCTTTATTGTTGGTTTTCGTATTTCTATAAGTATTCGAATCACAGTTTCAAAGATTGCCCACTGACTATTGTTGTTGAAGACGATGAAAATATTTGTGTAATAATATACGTGTAGTTCAATTTTTTCCAACCTCGAGCATTGCTTCAGGATCTGTTGTAAACTCGCGTCGGTTATCGCACTTTAACCCAGTGTGCACAAAACCTAAAGACTATACAACCAGGGTGGGATTAGAATATCAAATGAAAAATGATACAGCTGTCGCGGTTTCTTTGATAGATCGGTGACTCGTGACTGACTGACGCCTATAATATACGTATCCTGCAACTGATTTCAAGCGGAAGTTGAGATCAACTGTCAAAGGTTAATTGTCAAGGAGAATTTTACTGCGCAGCGACGATTGAGCGGACATTATGCTGAACGTAGATTTCACGTATAGACATATTGAATACAACAATAAATAGTTTAAATAAGTAAATGAGACAGATCTTGATCCGGGTTCAAATATTGCTGGTGCTGTGGACTTTAGAAATACTTCATGCGCGTATCTTTACTTAGTCACGGCACGGGTCCAAAGGAACGAAAAATTTTGTGATTAATTAAATATCCTGCCTCAGCTTATCCCACACGCAGATTCTAATTGTTTCGAGAAAAAAAAAAAAAAAACGATAGTGCGGAAAGTGCCTTTTTCCTTCTCAGAGCAAATATAACTTAATCATCCTGAAATGATTGCCAAAATTTCACCCGTACTAGAGGCTCTACTGTACATTCAGATCCGCAAATGTTCCAGCTTCTGAATATTCACAATCGTTTTTTGTCGTCGAAATTTAATTACAAGCTATCATTTCAATTTTATAACGATTCCCCAAAAATAGCAAGCATCTAATCATAAACTGTGTATTGATAGCATACGTTATTAAATTATTGACGATAAGATAGATGGTAGTGTTATAATACGTACACATACATTTCTAATGGAATTCGTCGAATTGGAGATTGAAATAACAAGTGTGAGATGAATTCAAGCGGATAATTAGTTAGGTAGTTTCAATAAATCATTAATGAAAGAATATTACTCACGTGTTGACCGTATACTGGACTGATGAAAAATACGACCAATTCAAATATTCCGAAAACAAGTCCGTACTCCGAAGCTGAGGCACCTTTTTTCTCTGCCTGCAAAATAAAACAATTTCATGAGGTGATATAACATTGAACCACGTATTAAAATGTCATTAAAGTGTGTACGTTAATTGCTTATCGCAATTTAATACGATTAAACTGATATAAAAAATTAGTATTTACAAACGCGAGAATAAAAAGAACGGAACATCGAATGTGAGACGCAATTAGTTTGTCACGTAATCGTAAATATTATATCGTTATTAAGCAGCTTCGTAGGATATAAATTTCTGATAAATTTGAACGGAATGAACTCATCGCTGGATCAAGAATTATTTTCGTGACAAATGATACCCCATATTCCGGTGTTAATGATGCGAGGAAATGGGCTGTGTACGATAGTTACACATTTTTCCTACACGAACAAAAAGTGGCCACTCTATTCAAAACCATACGATACATGGTGAATAAATTAAATTTTTATCGCGCAGTTACGTAGTTTTTATTACATACCCCTGGAACTTTCCTACACGATAAAAGATTATTACATACTTTCCAACTTCCTTCACATGCACCGAGTTCTCGATTGATCTAAGCATTTATTCTGGTGAAAATCAAACGCCAAAGATTCAAGGTTGAATTTTTGTTTCTGTTTTTTAAAGTATCGAGCGTGTGAGATATTTGATCGATTTGATCGAAATAATGGTAATTTCTGATTGACAATAAACACGATTTTTTGTGGCCACTGATGAAAATGTAGTTTACGTTACAATTGCTATATAATTCTAGTATAACAGTTATCGTGACAATAATGGTTTAAATATTGCTGGAATTACAAGAGAATGAGAGACATTAAATCTGTTTATCTGGATCTACTACATTGTGTCACATAAATGGAGCCCCAATTATAATTACTATTGTACCAACATCAAATTGTCACAACAGTTACAAGAAAATAGATTACGAGTGACCATATTCAAAACGACTAGTCACGCGTAATAGACTTTCTGTTTACAGCTTGAAAACTAATTTTCATTTCGTACCTAAATCTACGGTCTTCGTTTGTGATAATGAATGATAATAATTAAGATAGCACTATAGCACCAATTAAGTTCTAGTCAAAGATCATGAAATTCGGAGATAAAAAAATCAGAGTTCGAAAAAAATCTTACTAAAGCGCTTGAAAACAGTTATACCCGTATGCCATGAGAGTAAGAAAATTCGATTTTCAGGCAGATCGTCAATTTCGTTAACTCACCTCCTGGGGGTAAAAGGGTGCTTGGAGAGAAACGCAGATCGCGTTTGCAAAATCGGCAATGCTTATGACGATAAGGGTCAGCCATTGTCTCCTTGTGAATTGTCCGACCATCGCGAGCAATTTCTCAAAGCCAGGAACACCGTGGTCTCGAGCTGTACGATCTTGGTCCTGGGCACGTGGCACGCTAAGCACTGAATGCCGACTACGTCCGCGACCGCCGATAGGGGTAGTAAATCTAGTAAATATAAACGTATACCGACAGATCTCCGTGTATGTGAAAACATCGTGCGTCTAATTGTAACGGCTTGGGTCAAAAGTCGCAAGATATGTCTCAGTGCGACTCTGATTCATTATCACAACATTGCCTTACAACACGCGGTCAGTGTGCGCCGACCGGGGCCGACGATCTATAAACAGCGTTTAATATTGTCGCAGTTCGTTTTTTATCGATCGAACATCATGAGGATACTGTATAGCTTATACTCCGGAGATTCGGGATCGCCGCTTCCATTCTAATTTACGCAGATTCCCGCGGTCGGAAGAAGTGCGAAATTTTATAATCTACCACGCAAAATCTTTGCATCAGACTTATGGTAGCTTTTCTATCCTTGGGTCATCCGAGTTTACCAAAGTAACACCGTGAATAGGGAGCCGTCCGTTAATTACGTAAGGACTTTCATGGAGGGGGGTATCCAACAATCTGTCCCTGCTTAATTTATGGATGGTCCCAAGGCTTGAGAGGTACAGGAAAAGAAGCAGCGTCGACAAACCGGCATATCTCGTCTGCTAATTAAATATATCGGAGTCTGTCTTGTGAGGCATGGGTGAGCAATATGGCGCTGTAGTGACGAGAATGTTTTTGTGAAAATATATCACGCGAATATTGAGGTATATGAAATATTTCCTGACAGCAGTAGGACTTCAGTTTTGGTACATCGAATTGGTGCAGAAATAAATATTTGTCAAAAAATAACTTATATATAAAAAACATATGGGACTCTTTATATAGTATATCTTTTGCCATCAGGCAAAGTCTTTTGACATTGATATCGGGCGTCTTGACGTTTCGGTCCGCCACTTGATGGCTGGATTTAAGATTCACAAATGAGAAAAAGCGACAAGTCTGGGAAGTGGGATAACGTAATAGTCGGTTGGAATTGCTCGGTCCAAATGCAATTCAATGAAGTCTTTTCACTATCGAATTGTTTAATATTGACTGGATTATTTATTATGCTATCACGTAGTGTTACAAATTGTATTTTGACCTCTCTGTAGATATCGCTATTTGTTTTTTGTGTTTACTCAATTTCCTTTTTTCATCTAGGCGATATTACTATTAGCCGCACTACATAGGTATTGTATATACGTGATGACTGAGAAATTTCATTATTACAAATCATCAAAATGGGCTATACTTGATGATCACACTTCATGCTGAAACTACATGAATTAGTATATTATCGATTCATTTTTGAATCAATGTATCTAGCCTTATATTTTAGAACGTAAAGAAATTCGCATTGACTCAACATTACTTTTTTCAGATTGCTCAACTAAATTCTACATGTATAATGATTTGAAGAGCAAACACTGCTCTAAAAAAAGGAATACTTCATGTTGCTTTCAATCACTGGTTAGAAAATATTAAACTTTTATCCGTACTGCATGACCAATAATTTGCAGATTATTTCATAAAGCTTAGCAATATTTCAACAGGATTTCGGAAGTATTTTATACATCAAATCAATGTTTTTCAGTATTCATCCTGCATCACAGTCGTCGAATAAGCGATCAATTCGCGTGACCAGATATAAAAATAGCCAGAAATAATTTAACTTTTCGCAGATACATTTGATTTCTTTGACATTTTTATCGTCAAGATATTGGAAATCTTTTCATGCAATGAATATTTTGTAAGAAAACCCTAGATTCTAAGTCGTTACTGATCAACGCCTTACTTACTACGAACACATTCCTAACAACCGCTGCTTGGCTCACTCGATAATTTGCCGACGGAACAGATTTCCGCTCATTCTCCCATTCCACGATGACGGAACCTTACCTAAAGTCGGAGTTGATCCAATGAGCTTTGTTCCCACCGATGGTTCAGAGAATTCTGTCGCACGACGTTGCGCGAAGCGAGTACTACCTATATTTTGTAGATGGCTAGGGCAAATTCTGAGACGTTTAACAGTACTTGCTGAATGGCAGGGTAGAATGTGGTTACGCACGATTGTCGTAAGAATAAAGACTGGTGACATTTATTGTGTAAATTGAAAATTCATGAAGAAATGAGCAGCAACAAGATTCAATCCTGTTCCGTACGGCGAGCGAGACTCGTTTCCAGCGCTTGATAAACGGCACATTTGCTGCACCAGCCGCCCCAGAGGTCTATCAACAAGTATTAATCACAGCCACTATTTGATAGCAGACAGCAGCACCACACTTAGCAGTACTTTGACAAGAGATTGACGGTGCTCAGTGGGTGTTTTCACTTTTCGCGAATTGGGCCTTCTCATTTTGCTTAACTCGGAGCAAGTTTTTCCACCTGACACACGTTCCTGACGAACATCAAAATTTCCACGATGAAGAAAAAGGTTCGTCAACGATACCAGAATGTACTTGAATACGCAGCTCATTTATCACAATTCGGCAGCATCTGCGATGCTCTCTGCGTGACGATTTACCCTCGCAGTTATCGCCTGTTTTCATCTTCAATAACACAATTCTTCGCTCCTTCGCAGGTTCTATTAATGGGCAAAAGTGGCTCTGGCAAGACCAGTATGCGCAGCATCATATTTGCCAACTACATCGCTCGGGATACAAGGCGTCTTGGAGCAACCAGTAAGGATTTTGCGCCCTACAATACATTCGGTTTCAACTCTGTTCATCTTTGTTCCAACAAGATTGATTGAGCTTGACCTTTGGACTCAGTTTAATTAGGGAGAGGGAAAAGATGGAGAAGGGGCAATGGGACAAGGACATATATGCGTTAAAAGCTATCAACCAGAAATAATTCTCTGATAGTGTGATACTTCGTTTAATTATTACTCACGTGACATTCGTCAATCCCCTCGTATTTGGTTATTAGCTTATGAATTGGTGACAAGAGATATGTCAGTCACAGAATCCTGGGATTTTGAATGTCTGAAATATCCTAGAAACTTACGCTAATAATCAATTTAAAAAATTGGAGAAATATGTTTGAGCTTTTCTTAGCTTTTGGGAATGTCTCCGCTTTTCATCAATGTCCGTCTTTTGTACTTTTCCACTTGTCAATATTCTTTGATTTTGTTTTGAGAACAGCCGATAACGATTTATTAAAGCGAATTACTTATATGTTTCTTTGTTGATAAAACTTGATTGTTTATAATTTTAATTAGTTCATATAAAAGTACATGCAATCACTTTTGTTGAAAATAGTCGCCTTTTTCTAGCCTATTCACCAAAGGAAATTACTATTCCAATAATGTTACTGAAAGATCAAGTCTTCAGTCCCAAAAACTCATGGAATATTTTGAGTTTATTGTACTGTAAACCATGACATGCTTGTCATTCCTTTAAAGAAACCTTTTTCTATTTTGTAACTAACTTTCCGTGTTCATCTTTTCAAAAGATGTTCTGTAGTTTTCTCCTCACGAGAGCACCCAATTTATGCTCTCTGTGAGAATGAATGCCTTACCATTTTATTTTGGAGTTTCATTACTGTATGACAAACCTGGATTTGCCAACTTGCGAAGGTCTGATACATCTCAAACACCAATAGAATGTGCTCAAAGAATTTAAAATAAGATGATTGTAAGATTGACTTAAGTTTTGTACATATTTATTTATTGTATGTTTACCGTTTTTCTTCAACAGTTGACGTGGAGCACAGCCATGTTAGATTTCTCGGCAACTTGGTGTTGAATTTATGGGATTGCGGTGGTCAAGAAGCATTTATGGAAAACTATTTTGCTTCCCAAAGGGATAACATTTTTAGAAATGTTGAAGTATTGATCTATGTGTTTGACGTCGAGTCTCGAGAGTTAGATAAAGACATGCACTATTATCAAAGCTGCCTGGAAGCCATTCTGCAGAATAGTCCTGATGCCAAGATATTCTGCTTGGTCCACAAAATGGATTTGGTTCAGGAAGACAAAAGAGATTTGATATTCAGAGAGCGTGAAGAAGATCTGAAGAGATTAAGCTTGCCATTGGAATGCACGTGTTTCAGAACTAGCATATGGGACGAAACACTATACAGGTAACACAAAACGTATCACATTTTTGGCAGATATTAATATGTATACATTTTTCTACTTTTACAGAGCATGGTCATCAATTGTTTATATGTTGATCCCAAATGTTAAAGAGCTAGAACTAAGCCTAAACCAATTTGCGAATATCATAGATGCGGATGAAGTTCTACTTTTTGAACGTGCAACGTTTTTAGTAATCAGTCATTGTCAAAGACGAGTGCACAGAGATGTTCACAGATTTGAAAAAGTCTCGAACATAATCAAGCAGTTCAAACTTAGCTGCAGGTAATTTTTCAGACATTTAAAAAACTTCTACTTTGTGACTTGAGTAAAATATCCGTATTAATATTTACTTATATTCTGTGTTTTTCAGCAAATTGGCGGCACAATTTCAAAGCATGGAAGTGAGAAATACAAATTTTGCAGCCTTCATTGATATCTTTACGTCAAATACATACGTCATGGTTATCATGTCCGACCCAGCCATACGTAAGTTCACAGACTGCGATTTAATGAAGGATTTATCTTTATCCAATTAACACGAGTTTAACGGACACGGTGCAAAATATCAAAACCATTATTACTTATCTCTGTAGTCCCATATCTATTGTACACGAGTGATTATAATTTGGCGCAAAAATTCAGGGACTTTTGAAGTCATATAAAGAGATCGATTTTAATTTTTGATATTATTGTAATCTACGGTTTTTATCGTCAATCGACGAACAGAAGGCAATTGAAAGATGTATAATTTTCGTAGTTCCATACTTGTTGCACACTTAAAATATGATTGTCACCAACATGGTCCGCATCTTGAATACGTTTTTAAAACCGTAAATGATCATGATAAGTGCTTCTTCCGCTTTTGGCTTCTTGACAAAAATAACACTAACTACTACTTACACAATTAATACCGAAGTTCAAAGTTTGATTTTTTAATTTTCAGCGTCAGCAGCAACACTTATAAATATTCGGAATGCACGAAAGCACTTTGAAAAATTGGAGCGTGCCAGTCAGAGTTCAGCATTGAGCAGATAGAAGTTACCTCGACCCAGGCGCAGCATCACCCGGGTCCAGTCAATTCACCACTGTTGAGATAATTCGATAATTAAAATGAGCAGTGACCACTATTAGCATGAAAATTGTAACTTATCTCCGATTCATGCCATGGCTAATGTGAGCATGAGATGTAGAGTCAATATTCTCAGTTTCTTTTTATATCCACTCTGTTTCTCTTAATTTAAGCTCACTATGAAGCCATTCGTGTTCTGAAAAGATACCCATTCTCTCTGTAATGATACGTTTTGTTGTGCGAATGATGAAGAAGGAAGTATTAATCACTGTCCCCCAATCGATTATAAATGATATGCTGTAAGATGCAAACACGTATATATACGTACATGTGCTGCCCATATGTTACTACTACTATTAATACTACTACACTGAACTTGATTATATCGAGGGAAAGAGTGCTAAAATCATAATTAAAACAGTTCAATATTGCAGAAATTCTAAATGCATATTCAGATGCGTTAGCTCATGTAATTTCTCAATTTAAAAACAAGTAAACTCGTTCTTTTCATCAATCGGTAATCTTGGAAGAAGCCGTTAAGAGTATACACAGCTTTCCATGTCCTATTCTATGGTTTCTAGCACTCGTTCTCTATTATTCTATTCTTAGGGTAAATTTGTGCATGCGTTCTCATCATTGTTCGCAAGATGTTTCGAAAAAAAACTCAGCTCCATAGATTCATGTAACATCTGGCTTGATAACTGATGATTTCGCGTAGATCAATTGTATAATAGACTATATTTGTATTATACATCATTATCTTATAAATATTCTGTATAATATTATTACTACAATTATTATTTTTATCTCAATTTGCTATCATTATTATTCTTATTATTATTGTCATCATACCATGGTATTAAGTTTATAAAATGAGTTTGATAAATGTGTGCTACTACTCGTGAATTTAAAAGAAAAAATAAGGAAATAACATTTATTAAATAAAACACTAAGGATCATTTCGTGAACTTTTTTGAAAGCACTGATTTGCAGTTATCCAAGTTTTTGGGATTTATCGCTACCAAATCAGATTCATGACCAATGAAGGACCAGATGAAGTTCGCAGTTTGCTAAAAGTATACTTTTTTTCAACACGTATCCCTTTTACATTCGAGCATGTATATAGCAAAGGCAGATATGTAATTCTAGTTTGCTATCGCGTATCTTTTGCGATAACTACGTAAACGTAATACCAGTCAATGCAATGTGGATGAATATTTACTACGTTGATTTTGAATTTCCCGCTAAAGATGTAGACATCGTTGTACAAAGTCTGTATGAGTGGCTGATAAGTTTTTGCATTCTTACAATTTCAACATAAAGTCGTAGCTCATGTGGTCGAGGTCTATTCAAAGTACACTCAATTTTTTTTACTCAACTGCGGTGGTGCGTGAAATCTTTAGAATTTCTACTTTACGCGAAGTCAACAAAATCGAGCGACATCGTGTGGCGCGTGAATACGTATCATAAATGGACAGGATACTGAAAGGTGTGATGAAGTACAGAAAATGTCACAGAGAGGGAATGGTAAAGCAATTCAAGCAGGTTAAGGACCATCCCGAAGTAAGTTGAAAGAAGTTGATTATTCGCCCAGTCATAGTGAAAGTAGACTTGGCTTACACGATTTCGACCATCTCACATTTCTCCCGACCTATTCCGACGGATTATTTACCATTATTTACTCATCTATAATAAGAAGACTCGTCACTGACAATGAGACAGAAATCACGATTCTCGAATTTAATTGCTACTCCATAATTACATTTAAAACTAAATCGTTGACCTTGATTGAAACAATTGACGAGTTTCGAAACTTATTGATTTTGTACTCATAGCTGCGAATCTACTACTTTGAAAAGTAATCTTGTCAAGATATTGTCAAATATTGAGCGCGCAACTTCTTCGAGAGGTCAAACAATTGCAGACTCGCAATACCAGGTCACATACTATTCGTTCTAACAACAAGAAATCTTCAATTTGTACGATACCTAGTAAAGTTACGAAAATTTACGTTCAACGTTGACCAGTGACCTTTGTAATTTAATATAGCTCTAAAGTCTATACTCGTGGTTATAGTTGATTTCTGATTAAGTACAGCCAGATTTCTACGAGAACGGCAAGCGATTGGTGACGAGTTATATTGCAATACTATTGGTTCGAGTACAGCGTTTCCAGAAGTCGACCGCCAGAAGTGCAGTCAAACCAATAGGCAGCCTGTATCTTGACATTTGTCAGTTTCATGAAAACTCCTCTAGGTAGCGCCATCAGGTCGCACATTTGGCGGGAAATACGAATGTCTTGTACACTTATAAAAATTTTTTAGATCTATTTCGTTAATAAAATATATTCCATTCAACAGCCAAAGGCAGTTTTCTTCACCTGTATGGACTCTCGGATGATTCCTACTAGATTTACGGAAACAAATGTTGGAGATATGTTTGTTGGTACGAAACTGGAAAATATTTCAAGTTGCAGCTACATAAATAAATTTTTTTTAATTACATGATCAAAGCAAAGTTCACTTTTCGATACGTGCATGTAGCTGTATTACGATACCATATTTTGATGCAAGTTTGAAATTTGAACATATCAAATTCTACTGTGTTCTGCAGTTTCAGCTGTAAATGGAATGTACAAAATTGATATCTGCTTTTAATTTTCAGTCAGAAATGCTGGAAATGTCGTACCGCACTCGCAACACTTCTCCGATGAGTTGACAATGTGCGAACCTGCTGCTCTGGAATTGGGCTGCGTAGTGAACGATATTCGACATATAATCGTCTGTGGCCACAGCGATTGCAAAGCTATGAATCTACTCTACGCTCTGCGTGATGAGGAATTTGCTTCTCAGGTAGCCATAAATAAATGTTAATCAATGAAAAATCAGACCAGTACATACTGTCAATGCATAAGTATATGAATATATTTCATTTCCAGGTAAACAGACGAATATCACCACTCAGAGCATGGCTATGTGCCCACGCCAGCAGTAGTCTAGCTAAATTTCAACAGCTAGAAATCACTGGGTTTCACGAGCCAATCATTTTTCAAGCCGAAACGCCTCTACGTAAATTTGTTGCCTATATTGACCCGGAAGACAAATTTGCCATCGAGGACAAACTATCGCAGGTGAGAAAAATTTGAGTGCATTATGCTTTTACCATATTCAGCACAGTTATAGAGTATCTTCAAATCTGATAATTTGGGAAAGTCAACATGAGTCTTGAAACTACATTAAAAATTTGAAATTTACCGCAACTGTTAGAAACTCAATGATTTTTCTAGAAAAAACTTTTTCTAAAAACTTGATATGTGAGATATATTGGTACACAACATTGTTTGTTGTTATTAATTGTATTCAAACTGTGTGATTATATTGTTTTCAGATCAACACTCTACAGCAGTTGCAGAACGTAGCGTCATATGGTTTCTTAAAAAGGCGACTAGAGAGACACGACCTGCATATACATGCTTTGTGGTTCGACATTTATACGGGAGATATATACTATTTTAGTCGAGCTAATAAAAGGTTCATCGAGATAAGTGAACTCACAGAAACTCCATTGCTTCGAGAAATAAAAAAATATTACTCGTGAGGAGTTCAAACTGGTGTTATCAGATTATGTTTAATATATTAATGCATATTTTTATAACGTTTAAGTAGGTACCCGTCATATCATTCACTTTGATCAAACTTTTCGAACAAGAATAATCTCAGTCGATTTCTATACACATTTATTACTACATGTGAATTACATTTTAGCTCAACGGAATTAGGTAGTGAACCGAATTGGATAATTTCAATTCTAACATTAAATTATCAGATAAGTGATTTTAATACATCAGTTCGTTTTATCGTTAACTTATGGAAATCTGGTTCGCAGTTAACGTTTATACCTATTATAGGCCTGAATAAAATTATGGACAATTATTGGCAAGAAAGTTCTTTTCTCTTTTATTTTGATAAGCAAAAAATAATAAATTATCGTTTGGATCTTTCGTTGTGAATTTTTCAACCGTAAAAAATATGTTTTTCTTTGTGTAAATAGCAATTGTTGCGTTGAGCAGAAATATTTGGCATACACTGATACAATATCTATGTTAAGTCATACGTGTAAACATCTATGGACCGCAATTACAATTTAATGAAATTCTGGGATCCAAGACTTGCTTTTATAGTTTTATTGTTATTCCGATCCGTAATAACTTCTCGACGCGTCCTTAGGCTGTTGTAATTATATAAATATTTTTCTTTTTTGGGATTAAGAATACTTTGGATAGAGAGAAAGTACGGTTGTGCAAGTTAGTTGAAGAACCTGTGAATGACTTATTGAATAAATACTGTACAAAATATTATTAAATGAATAAGTTACAATGATCTGGTTAAGTTTTCAACGATGATAGAGTTTGCTTAATTGCAAGCTACAACGAGCATAAGGCAAAATTTAAAATGACACTAAAATAATCAGATGTTACTAAACGATGATTGTATTTAATCATTTTATGAATTTATATACTTAATTTTATACCTTACAAAAAGTTTTGATTCGATTGTTTCTGTACAGTTGTCCGCGTTAGTACAAATATATTTAAATATGTTCCTTACGAGAAAATATTTTCTATTATAGAATCTCGGTGATCGGTCAATTAAGAAAACGTATTTTTAGTTAACGTTTCGACCCGGATATGGGCCCGCCTCAGAACGATTTATTTTTTAACTGTCAAAAATAACAAAAAGATTTTTTATAAAATAAACAATAGTACTAGAAGTAATCAGACTTAAATATTGTAGATGTAATACTCTTAGAGCTATTATATATTGTTGAATAGTAAGAACCTTATGATTAATTGAAATAAGGATGTCTTTAAGTGTTATTTACCTTTTGAATTAAGTAAGTGGACTAAGATGTAGTCGAATTCACAATTACAATTGGTGGAGACAGTGTTCTTTTGAGCGACAGGTAGACAATGTCAATCTTCAAGTTATTTTATATGTGGGAGTTAATAGTTGGAAGTCATTAATTAAAAAGATTAAAGAACTATATTTCTTCACAGTCAGTATGTCATTGTGTTATCTCCGCCCATACAACAAATATTGTTTAACCTTAACTACATACAAAAAATTTTTTTGTCCCCATTATACAGTCCTTTCTACATAACTTTTCTTACAAAATATTTATTGTTTTTCTGTATAATTGTTTATAATAGGTTCACCTTCACTCTGGATTACATTGTTTTCTCCCATCAGTCGTTATTCACCTGTTGACCCAATTGGTTCAACCAACAATATTTCGTTAGACATGTGGAACTTAATTATAAAGAGCCTACCTCCACTTCTTTGACACCTGTGAATTAATTTCATTGCTAAAAAGACCTTCTTTAATAACCTTTTAGCACAATGACATACTGACTGTGAAGAAACATAGTTCTTCAATCTTTTTAATTAATGACTTCCAACTATTAACTCCCACATATAAAATAACTTGAAGATTGACATTGTCTACCTGTCGCTCAAAAGAACACTGTCTCCACCAATTGTAATTGTGAATTCGACTACATCTTAGTCCACTTACTTAATTCAAAAGGTAAATAACACTTAAAGACATCCTTATTTCAATTAATCATAAGGTTCTTACTATTCAACAATATATAATAGCTCTAAGAGTATTACATCTACAATATTTAAGTCTGATTACTTCTAGTACTATTGTTTATTTTATAAAAAATCTTTTTGTTGTTTTTGACAGTTAAAAAATAAATCGTTCTGAGGAGGGCCCATATCCGGGTCGAAACGTTAACTAAAAATACGTTTTCTTAATTGACCGATCACCAAGATTCTATAATAGATTACATACGAGGTCGAGAATTCTTATTCATCAGAAAATATTTTCATTGTATTAGATGTTGATATTCATTTTATCCTTAGTCACACGATCTTTATGTTACGATCTAAGTATCACTAGGTTACTGTTTTTCTAACAAACAACAAGCAGCGGTGAAATATCTTCGCTAAAATTTCTTCAGCTCTAATTTGGCCTCCGGCCAAATTGACTTATTTTGTTTTCCTTACTATATTCAGGAAAATTTAACTGTATTAAGGAAATTCCCAAATTTAAAACCGTTTTTTCAAGCTGAAAATATTAACCAAAAACGTTTTCCTTGAAAGCACTTTATTTTTTTGTCAAGACCCAATATTTCCACACTAGTCCGTGTCGAAATTCGAAAAACGTGATTTTTCGATACACTCTAACATATTGTAACTTTGGGTGCCAAGCAATTAAAACGGGTTTTCCGATTAATAAGTTGACTTAGTGAAGACAGAAAATAAGATGGCCATAATCGTAAATTCAATACACTTGCCTGATAATGTTTGACACAAACAACCGATCCAAGCATCGAAACGTATTCGCAAATAGGCCACAGACCCTTCAGAAATAGATTCTAGAAATGAAGAAGTCGTACAGAATATCCTTCCTACCTCACGAAAGACTCGGTTGAGACACTACCTGCTATACAAATAATGATAATCCAAAATACTTGACGTTGTTTACACAAAGAGATGGATTCAGAATAAAAAAAGACTAAAGAATAGTTAACGAAAGACTGTCATTCAAATTATTTGCACGAGTAAATATAGGCAGTGCATTACTCAGTGCTTTGCGAGTAGGCCAAGTGCATTTTGTGGGAAACTCCTTCAAGATTTAAAATTTAAAAAGACAAACACAGCTTTCCGGTTCAAAATTCCGGAAGTACCCTGTAAAAAGAATTTTCGCTATGATTATATTCTTCACGTTTCGTTAATCTTTCTGTGCAAGTAAATTGATCAATGTCGAATAGCATCGATAAATTGTTTTGAATTATAAAGGGAACTGAATGGGATAACCGCGTAAAATCAATATTTTTCAGCAGCAATTCGCGAATTATAACCCTATACAGCGATTAAATTCGTGTCCTCCGTCGGGTAAACGTATTAATCCGAATTAAATCTCAATAAAATCTCTCGCCGAGAGCGCGTTGCGATAATTTAACGAATATTTTGATCTAGTCATCATGAGTGTAAAACCATGCATTCAACATCGAAACTTGTCGATCAGTGATTCGTTTTGCCAGATTGTGCAGAACTTTTCACACAAGTTGATTTATCATATTTTGATCAACGCGTCGTTACTGAATTTAGTTGCGACTAGTTTCAGGATTGAAAATTTTCCGTCTTGCCCCAATATCGAATTAATAATCATACTTGCATAGCAAAATTAAATACCCCCCTTATAAAATCTTAATCTATTGAAAACCGTACGTTGTATTGTCAATTTTCCATTAGATCGAGTCGAAGAACGGACACGAATAAATAAAGTCCGAAGTTTAAGGTCGTCAACCAGCTCCGCTTTCCCTCGTGCATTAGAACGAAGACTTCAAGATTAAGAATCACACGGCGCGAAATCGATTTTACTTTACGCGGATGGTAAACGGTTGAATTCCAAAATTTCACTCGCACAGTTCGGTATTAATTGATACCTCGCTGTAAATTATATATATATATATATATATATTGTGCGTGACAATTAACGTATGCGAGTTAAATACCCGAGAGATCCTTGATTGACGAATAAAAGTACGTTTAGATCAATTGGGTCAGAAGTAAAATGAACGGTTTCAATTATACGGTGAATTTTGGCGAGCGAATCTTTGCGTCCGGACGTTTATAACTATAATACTAAGTTTATAACGTGGGTATAAGTTGCCTGTATACACATAGATAATGGAATAGAGAGGCTAACTAGAGCGTGCCACTCCCGAAAGAGAAAGCAAAACAACGCGAAGGCTGGCTAGGCTTCGAAGCATGCGAAAATCGTCGAGGCACGCATTTCTTCGCTTCGCGGTAAAAGTGAAGATGCGCGCACAGGCTAGAAACGACCTAAGCCCTTCTATACGTATACGTATTCGTACGTGCGTGTCTGTATTTTGTATATATACGATACATCCGGCCAATTCTTTTGTGGAATTGATCTTTTTAATTGGACTCTGGCCGTTAACGTTAACACGATGCTTCGAAACTTTGTTATATCCGCTTGCGCGTGACGTTACGGTACATTTTTGCATCTTTTATTCGTCCAGTTTCGTTATTTATTGTAAGCGACATTTTTTTCGTTATTCACGGTATTCAATTTCAATTTTGACAACGTATGTATTCCAAGTGGATTTACATGTGGAATTAAAAACTGTGCCGTCTCAATCAAGGTTATTTTGAGTAAGATTAAGGATATTCGCATTTCTGGTAAATATATTTTATTGCAGGTTAGCAAAGAGAAACAAAAACCATGATTATTTATCTTGTCGATTAGCATTTGTCAAACTTAATCAGAAATAAAATTCGGCAAACCGCTAAATGCGCCAATGACGTTTTGCAGTAGATTGAGTAAGGATTGGTTGGCAAACAAAAAAATTATGTTTATTTGTGGAGGCATAATAGATTTGTGCTAAATTGATCGATGAAATAGAGTCTGCGAACCGAAAAGAAATGAATATTTCGCTGAAAAACTATTAAATTGCTCTCGACCTAAGTTTTCGTACAAGATTGTCTTCTAGAAATCTAAGAAAACTTAACTAATTTTAATTGTTTCGAAATTGTTTAAAATAATAAGTAATAATAGAGCAGAATTAACTAGGATTTTTCAGCGGATACCAATGTTTCCACAGCTGATTTTTTACTGAATTTTTTTCAAAGTACAATGCATCTAGAAAATCTTGACAGTAGCCTACGGAAAGAATATTTTTAAAGAATAATACAATAACTTCCCAAGCGAATTTTTTTGATTTATTCGGTTCGAGTTTGAATAATTCGAATTTCTCGAACCATTCGCTCAGAACCGCGAATATTCGATTCTCATTCTAAATGCCTTTAAAAAAAAATAACCGAATAATTCTGTCGTATTGACAAATATCGAATTTCTTAAAAGCTCTAACAGTTATCGTAGAGTTTTTTTCTTTTTATTTTTCAAGTTTTCCGATCGTCGTTTAAAAAAGTTTACTCAATGATATCTAGAAATCACATTTAATATCTTTCCAATAAAAATTTCGACCTCACACCTCTCATTCAACGACTATTCAAGTCAAACAATCATACTTAAATTACTAAAATAGCTCGGCCAATCATTCAAAGTGTTCGAAATACATACCTACATTTGACTCGAGCACTATTTGCACATCTCTTATACATAGTACAAAGTCGTCGTCAAGTTACAAAACATCAGCCAAAGCGGCGTATACTTTATTGCAAAGTAGATACGGGTAAAAATATATGGTAAATATGTCCGAATACGCGTGGGTGAGTTCACACGTAATCAATGACACGGGCGAGGAAACGAGAATTGTTTTTGCAACGGTTTAGACGCGAACACGGGCAGCGCGAGGCTGAAATCTGCGGTAGGTGTATAATGCCAATGTCCGCCGGGTCTCCCGTGCAACAAGAAATTCGTTTCGGTTGCAAAATTCGAGTGTACCTGACGTTGAGAATTGGGCAGCGGCTTGCACCTTGCGTAAATTGTGGCCAAAAATGAGCCCACAGAAACGCAGCGGGTGACGTGGTCCCCCGGAGTTGAAGAGGAACTAGGAAGTCATCCGAAACCCGCGCCTCGACCTCAAAGGACGAGAAATATACAACCTGCCCGTACCGCAATTCGTCAACTTGCTGCACCTTGCGTCGAAAATTGAACGGATCTACTCCGTGGTAAATAATACGGGCTATGTGCACCTCTATTTACTTATTTACCGTTGCCCTCGTGCATTTGAGACGCGTAAGCTTGGATCGCGTTTGTAGGTGTTTAAAATTGGAGTCCCGTCCAGAGTGGCGGTGGCGCTTTCTTTTCTCTCTATTTGCCTTCCGCTCTTCTCATGCTTTTTCTTTGTTTGTTTATCTCTCCGCATTTTATCGTCTATAGACTTAATTGCAGACGTTGCCATCGTTTTTATCGTCTTGTTACATAGTTGCTTATATATTGACGTATACCTGTAGCGTACGTTACAAGTTATTTCGGATAATTTTTCACACTTTTACACGGTGTGGGAGAAGAAGAAAAAAATAAAATAATACGAGGATTAACGAAACAAAAAGAAAAATGTTGGACTGAAACTAAAGCCAAAAGGAAAAAAAGAACACAGTGTAACGAAATAGCAATGCGGTATGGTAGCGGGTTTAGCCTACACAGTTATGGTTCGACACCCACGAGTGATTGCCAACTCTTTTTCTTACAATACGAGAAGAAATTGTACACGAAATCGTGACATCGTTCGGACACCCGCGTCAACAGTGCCAACGGTAAATATTCGAATTTGTGCTAATTGATTTGTTTTAACCGAAACGACTGAGCTTCGATCTTGATCGGATTGTATCCAATCTTCGGATTACTCGCTTCGTGATCCACTCGTAGAATTATCAGGAGTGATTAGGGAAGAATTATAAATCAGATCTATCCTAGATCGCGCTAATCGCTAATGTATCGTTTTACTTTGATTTTTAGTTCGATTTTCCTTCGTTAAAAAAAAAAATCTACCTTTCAACATTGCCGTGAAAATATTCAAACATTTTTCGCCGTGAAGATTACATATTGCAAAAATAATAACAAAACACTTAGCTGACAATCACGTACGTGTTCCGGACTGAATATTGTCGCACTAGACTGGATAAAAAAATTTGAAAAATCTCTCGTTTAGAATTTTTTACACCATTTTATTGGCAGAGAAAAATGATGAAACAATTTATAAACTTCACGCGTGTCTAATGATAACATAACGTCTTACAGTTCGCATCATGTATCATATTTCTTTTTTTTTTTTTTTTTAACGCGTGTACGTACGTATGGTACTAATTACGCATAGTGGAGTTAGGCTTAGTGATAATTCGTGACAGTTATAAGTTCAACAAGTTAGAACATTCGTCGGCGCGCAAGCATCTGTACACGCACGCACACGTACCTTGGTATATACTCGCGTAGAATTAGAACCCAGTAGCATTATTGTCCAACCCCCTCCTTTCCATGCCCCGTGGGCTCGAATTTCTGCGTTTCTTGTGCCCAATTGAATCCGAATCTGGGGCAGCACGCGTTTCGGGTAAAAGTCAATTATTCGTATTACAACCGGTCACCGTACGATTTGGGTTAGAAGCCTTAAATATTTAACCCAAATTTTCCCCAATTTTCAATCTTTAACCCCGTTGCTTTACGGCGTTCAAAAATCCTCGCGCAAAATTTCAGTTTTCACAACATTATCTCGACCTCACATTACCAGTTTTTGTGAAAACCCACTTGCGCGGTAAACTTTTTTTATTCGTTGATTTGAAATTCACATTTCAACAGGAACCGTCTGACGTTTACTTCACGGCTGTGAAGGGTCACTGATGGCATCGTTTACGGAAACTTGTGCGCAGTTAGGCTAAACTATTCGACATTAGTTTATTATTTCGTACTATTTTATAACGAGATTGCTTGGGTTTCAGTCTTTTTAACGACATCATTGAATGCCGCAGGAGTATCGATAGAACTTTATAGAAGTACCGAGAAAGTACGATGAATATAGCCTGTCTTTTTAATATCGTGGGAAAGCAACAAGCGTCATCTGCGTACTTTACGTTCCACATTTTGCTGCAAGTGGACAATTTTCATCTCTCGATATTGTCGCGACGTAGGTACTTGAAAACTTGCGGGAAATAGTTCAAGTCCTAGATTATTTTTTTTTTCTTTATGAAATTCCAGTGGTTCTTCGTTTCCAAGAGCGTGGTAACGGAAAATTTTATGAAGGGATCCAAAAGTGTCGTCTGAAAAAAAAGAATTCTCACAAGGTCCTAAATGTAGGCTGTGTAAAAATCATCTGCAGATAAATTTTCGGTCAAGAATTATCCGGAAAATCAATCTAGAATTAATTTGCACGTTGCCTAGCGATCGTGGTTGCTTTGAGGTGATTTCCTGATTTCTCAATCTCGTTAAATTCAGATAAAATACAATTCCACAACGTTATTACAGAAAATCATAAACCATGTATAACAGGTATACAAGAAAACACGAGTTAAATTATTTCGCCACATAATAATAATAATTACGCAATGCAAACACACGTATATTATATATTACATATACCTACCGTATAATTCATACATCACTCTCTTCCCCAAGTAATAATATATTATTCGAAGTTGAGAAAAATTCAATAAAGTGCGATCAATAATGACTGTTTCGACTTAATCTACGTGCGTCGATTATAAGTGCATTGAAATTTTGCCGTAGTTGTAAATTCGGGAATTTGGAAAATGGGTCACTTGTCGCAACGTTGAAAAAAAAAAAAGTAAAAATGGTGAAGAAACACACGGGGCTGCGGATTGACCGGGTGTACGTGTAACTCGATATCCTTAGAAGGAGAGTTTCGACTTGGTTATTGCCATTGAGAGTCGGCACGATACACACTTGGAGGGTTTCTTTGCATATTGTAGAAATTGAGTAAACGATCTGGTCAGCAGTCAGGCTGAGTGTGTCGAATGCTCACTCATTGCCTATATCCACCTACCTATTTTTGCTACCAACTTACAGAATAACAGCGCGTAATTAATGTTGCAACGCGCTCGGTGCAACGAACTCGAAACTTAGACAACCGCCGGCTGTGCCGATGTGTAAGGTAGACGGCAAAAGATCGGCTGTGTGCACGTAGACGGCGTTATACAATCGGCGAAAAATCATTGTTATGTTTAGTTATACCGCCTGGTGCCTCGGGTTTATACACACCGAATGTCGTAATGTCAGTACGAAGTTATGTAAAATCGCCACAAAACAGTTCAGTCGAGGACGATAAAGAAATATCTGGCCGACAGAAGGGGGAAAAAAAATTATTATTATTAATATTTCAACGATCGCCGTCGTTGGAATCTACCTGTTATATTTCTTACAGATATTTCAAATCGTAAACACTATGCGTATAATTTGAACCGGACGCTGATTTCTTTGAGGAAGTTCCTTACCTTCGGTAAAGACGATGCCTAAATACTTGAAAAAAAAAAAAAAAAAACAATAAACACTCGTTGATAGGTTTTAATAGGAACGATTTGATGTTCGAAGTTTCATGAATTTTAGGAAGGTCGTTTGATAGCCAATCCGATTCAAAACTGATCGTGTCCTGCAGTCTGAGAAGCTTCTCTTCCATAAAAGTACACGCGATATTTTGAAAGTTTTACAACTTCAAAACCAGTTCCGTACGTGTATATTTTTAAGAGATTTTATGATATCGACTATACCTGCTATGATTCTTTCACCATTTTTTAATGGTTAATTTTTTTTACCGCCAGTCAACTAGTTGATGTGATTTTCCTAACTAACAATAAATAAAGTTTACTCCTTGATTGGAGATATTTTTAGGCGAGCGTGGTATCGAATCTTTCTTTCAAACCTAGCGAAATTCATCAAATTTTGAGAGAGGTCTGATTGTTTATTCGGTTAGACACACGGTAGTAAAAGTTATGTATAATAAAACACGCGGGTATTTATTTGCCAAAAAATAAGTAATCACGAAATCGTTCCGCCCCGTCAACAATTCTGTTTCACCTTTCTTCGCCGTCTTAAGTTATCTAACAAAAATCCAAGTATGTATATAGGATTAAACTACGTGTCGACGGAATCGAATTTCTCCAACAATGACTTGGTAAAATTCTTCTGTCAAACGTTTCAAAGATGCACTTAATTCTTCGCCGATTGTCAAATAACTCCTTCAATTCTCGTTGAAAGTATCTTAACTTTTCAACTGAAAATGCCTCTCATTTTTCTTCTGCCATGTAAAATTTTTTCAACTGTAATTTATGTCGTTCATTTGGAGAACAATATTCACCATCAATAATTTTCATTCTTCGAGGTGGCTCTGAGTTACATTTTGAGACTCCTAGTGAGTTTAAATTTGCGATTTAAATGGACCAGACTCTACGGTGATCAGGAGAGTGGAAAAGTGTCGTGAAAATGTAATCATTTCAGAGAGTCACGTGGGTACAGCGGAAGTGACGGTTCTTTCAACGACGAACGTCACTGCGAGCTGCTTTTCGACTGAACCGAATCATTCGATCGTTGACATTTTTTCCAATTTTCACGGACTTGTGAATTGAAAAAAAAATTTCTTCCGAGTACCCGAGGCAACCAATATCAGTTAATTTATAAGAATGAAGAAGATTTGCAAATTCTCTGCGTCGATTAAAATCATGCTCCGAAGAACCGAATTTTCCATCCATTCAGCTCCAGATTTTTTGAAACTTATATCAGTCTATCCATCCATGTCAGCTGACGATGAAATGAAACCGTTAGAGTCGATCGATACTTTAATAATTAACATCAATTTCAAGATACCGATCGACGGGAAAAAAAATGCATTTCAAAAGAGTTGAGCCACCGATTAACATCAGCCTGCGAAATTCGCTACAGGTTTGGTAAAACCGCAACAACAATATAACATGTCGCACCGGTGCCCTAAGATGCGACTTGGGTATTCTTAATCGACGTTTATAGTTTTTGACGGGCGTAAAACATGTTTGAAAAAAGTCGCGAAGTAGATAATCGCGATGTCGAGTAACGAGCGGAGAACTGCACCTTTTGTGCTCGGAAGATAAGAGGCGAATAACGGGCATTATTCTCGCGTAGAACACAGACAAGTACGTACGCAGGCAGGGTTGGGAGAGGAAGTCATTGACTGGAATATGGCCGGATCAGCGGTCTCGGTGATACACGCAAGTTCAAGAACAATGAACAACCGCGATATATAGCGTAGAATTTTGCCAGGCTGGGTTGTATTGTGGCGGCGTGTCGTGCCACTGACCTATAAACACACTTACCTATGCTACGCGAGTACTTGATACTTATGCCCGACTGCAACGTAACATTATCTATATGTATACAAACGCCGCCGTAAATGTACAACGCTCACGCGTGTCGCCGTGAGATGAATTCGTCGTGTTCGCGTGTGACGCGTGTGGTTGAAAATACGATCCTTGTTGTTGATTTTGTTGTTTGTAGGTAACCCGTTCAATTTAAACTGAAAATATTTACTCGAAATGCCATGATTTTAGTAAAGAAACGATTTTTCGACGTGTTTCAGAAATTTGGTTTCTTCTTTTTTTTTCGACAGATTAAATTTTTCTCGCAACGTGAGAATAATTTTACGAATTAAACAGCGGCAATCGATTTGTCAGAAGCTTTTACGCCTGTTTTACAGACCTGACGGTTAATAATTAAGAATGAAAATCAAGGTTGTACACTGTAGTGTGCAAAAAAGCGAATGGGGCAATCTTACTGCGAGTATTTGGCGAACTGTTACGGATACTCGCAAGCCGAGAAGATCTATTTTAAAGTAGAAAAACAGAAGACACTGGAATTAGGGACAAAGGTTAAATACCGTACGTCGATGCTACGTTTTGAAGTAGTTCAAAGTTGTTTGGAACCTGGTAGATTAATTCCTTCGATTTCACTTTACAACGGCGCGATTCATTCGGAAGACTGTTTTCCAAACAAAGTTACTGAAACGGATTCCTTTTTTTTTTCCTGCAGCAGTCAAGGAAACATCGTCATCCGTTGATCGTAATCGATATCGGCACTGGGTCGGAAAATTGAATACCTGACGATCTCGATACGATACGAATAAGCGTATCAGAGAATTTGTTGAAAATAGTCTGCCGAATGAAACGATCCTCCGAAGAGTGAAATTTTCAAGCGATGTAAGCTTTTGTTTACAATTCTGGTATTTTACATTTTGGCGTTCGTAGTGATAAGTGATCTTCGTAGTTCGTAAATATTACAATATCTCAAATACTCGATGTACAGGTATAGATTTTTGGCCAACAAACCTGATCAATCATCGCGTCTGAATCGATGGACTGGAGCAATTGAAATTATAATAAGTAAGCAGCCGTCCTGTTCCACTGGTTTTTATACGTGTACTTGATTGTCGACACGCGCTTTACTTGTGTCACCTAGTATTGCATTGTGTACGGTATAAATGTGTACGAAGCCAAGATCACGTACGCTACCTCGATGTGCAGGCAATAATTAGCATAATTCAGGCGTGTCGAACAGTGGCCGGTATTATTATTGTAATCATTGTTATCATTGTTCGGCTATTGCGATTGCATTGAGTATAATTGACGAATTTTATTAATTCATCTACACGTGCGGGCAACGAAATATAATTGTTCCCGGTTAAACGTAACGCGATATAAGCTTAAAATTAATCATGATTCACGATTCATTGACTCGAAAACGTATAATCCGTGTCTTATGTAAATGCGTCAAGTTATTTTCGGTGATTTTAAACTCTATTCTTATTCCGTATTTCATTTGCATGATTATTGCGGTTTCATTGTTCGAAGAGCGAGTGCGTCGGGCTGACACGCGAAATGATTTTAAAAATAGTTTCCACCTGCTCGATTTAATGCAAGACTTCGTAGGTTGGTACTTTTTGATTTCTTTTTTTCATAATGATCAAAAATGGAACAAAATACACACGAAAAAATTTATCAGGATAAAATGGAAAAAATGAGAATAAAAAAAACCCAAAAAAAAAAGACAACGCAGTTATTCCGATAACTCCGATATTTGAATAAAGATTTACGGTGGCATGGATGATGATTATATCAGTAAACACACCGAATTATGAATATTTATAATTTAACACCCTTTTAGTGATCCAAGTTAAATACCTTTACAGTTAAATACAGTTCGCAGGCCCAGAATCAACCGTCACGTGGAACTGAGATGTCGTTTCCTGAATTTAACATTTTCTACCCACAATTATACCGTTTATTTGAAAAAATGAATTTCTCAGACATTTTCACGTGACATAAATTTTGAGCCTAAATAAGTAGATTTCTCGCGACAAAAATCCGTTATAATTATAAGTGCAGGAATAGCTGCAGTTTTCAAACGTATTTGCCAAAAATGTGAAATTCATTATTTTACCGTGTACAGTGTATTTTCAAACAACATTATAGAGATCGGAAGAAAATAAAAATTGAATGTGAAAAATTCAAACGGATTTCGTGACTTTGATCTGGCAATATTTTCCGATTGAATTCGAGATTAATGCTTTTCTCCATTGTTTCGAAATCGAAATGTGATTAAAATATTTTTTTATTTTCCTTGTTCAGCGTAGGACTTTCCAAAAATATTACAACAGGGGGTAAAATAATATGCGGAAATAAATTACGTGGATTCGCACGTTTCATACATCGTAGGCATATTTTTCGAAGAAAATTAACGGAGTTGAATTAATATTTCGGTAAAATTTTTCAACAGACCGTAGAATATGAAAATTTGTACAAAAATCATCTCCTTTCTTTCGCGGTAAAAGATTTTTGTTTCGTTACGAAAAAAGAAGAAAAAAAATTCAGAGAGGCACCGCTTTGAGACTATAAGACTGATCGATCCGAGCCACGTGCGAGAATAAAAACAAAAGTGCATCGGTAATATGCGATTATCCGTAGCTGTAATATAGTTTTAGCAAGCAATGCATAAGCCCAATTCCATAACTTTTATTTTATTTATTTATACACCAGGCAAAAGTAAACGTGACCGACTCTTTCCGCAGTTCCATGAAACGACCGAGGGGAAGGGGATCGACACAGTTCGTTCCATTTCGAAGAGGCGAGTCATCGCCAACGTCCTCGGTAATACGGTTCCTTGTGCAATTCCCGAACCGCGACCGTGTTTGTCTCACCTACATCTCTATCGTACGACGTAAGTACGAGTATAAATCCATCAGCGTCGCGCGAGGAAGGGATCCTTGATCGGCGGAGGGGAGGACGAAAGATGGCAGAAGCCGAAAGGAGGATTACGCGGATACAGTTTACCAGTGAGAGAGCTTGTAACGGGCTCGATCTAACAGTTAGACGGATTCCTGCTATCCTATAACGCCTTCGAAAACCGGCGAGCCGACCGCCGCCGCGACCACGAGACTCCACTCTCCATTTCTGTTGGCCCACTTGGGAAACAGGACAAAACTAGTGGGAAGACCGGGTTCCTCTTTTATTTCTTTATTTATTCATTTTTTTTTTTTTTTTTTTTTTTTCTTTATATTCATTTATTTTTACACTTTGCTTTTTATCCGTGCAGCGGAGACCTTTTTCTTTCCTTCCTCTTACCGTTTTTACCTTTCTTTTTTCTTTTTTGTATCCTTCTCAAACCATTTTTATTCCACTTTTATGGATATTTTTTCTTCTCACATTAATATCCCCTTTCAATATCGCATCATAATCTTATAACTACGCGTACGAATGTACGTATATTCGATATTGCACCGAGAAATTATACGCCGATCGCTAAAGTGTGCGTGTTTATAATGACGTATACGTACACGGAACGAATGGGTTTAATCTCTTCGCGATCAAGCTGTGGGATCTCGTACACGGGTCTTAACACGACGAGGCAATCGTAAAGCGCGTGCACGTGTGTACTTTATTCGATCTTGTAACGTATAGCCAAGAATCATCCTGCAGAGTGAGATTTTTGCGGCTGAGAGCGTATTTGTGCAGGCTTATAAAATCACCGTTCTTACTTCTCCGCGCTATTTACCCACTTTTAATTTCTACGAGCTGGATAGGAAACAGGGCAAGACTATTGTAACAGCGATATCAAAAACTCACACGTACCACATCGCTTTTAAAAATATTCACACCGCTCGGTCGGTGATGAACTAAATTTTTCGCAAAGTCGAGAAAACCGACGAGCTTCGACACGTATCGGAATTTCGTCTCCGATCTGAGTCGATCGCTTAAATCCGTACGATATTAATCACGAAAGTTGAAACGACCGGTGTTTGCCAATTTCCGCGAACCCTGCTGCTTTATTTTTCAAAGACCCGCAATGAGATATACGGATGTAAGCCTCGTCACGCACGCAGATATTTTCGGCCCTATCGGATCGCGCTTGACATTCGGAGACGGTGTCCTCATTTTTTCGTGTCACGGAGAGAAAAGGGGGGGGGCGCCTTTTTTCGTCTGCTTTTTACTTCTTGTCGCGTACCCTACTCTCCCCGTAATTTCCTCGTCCGGATGATACGTAGGTATCTGGTATATATATATATATATATATATACGCGTATTTACAGCCTATGTACAACTTACTCGTTACTCAACTGCAGTACGAGTGCAGAGTATCCGTACTTGCAAAAGATGCGATCAAACCAGTCCGGCTGCCGCGGACGTCATTCGCCGCTTTCGTATCATCGACGTTAAGGCACTGGCACGTTTCTTTTCTCCGTCATTATAGGCATAACCGCACAGGTCAAGAAACAAACAGCCTATCCTGTCTTTCGGGGACTTTTTACTTTGTAAATTCCCTACACCATGTACCGTTCCTTTTTTCCCGTCAATCAAGATTTCGAAGACTTTAACGTGAGAAGAGTACGACGTGCAAACTGTAAACAGATCTCAAGTGTCTAAGAATAAGGATCAAGAGCTTCGTTCATTGTATGTTTCGATTAAAATCTCTAGCAATTATGCACTTTAGTTCCTGAGTTATTACGTGCAGCCTGTAAAATAAATTTGAAAATGTGCGTACATCGTGATTTCATATTCAATTTCCAAAACGAATTTACAGACGCGACGGAATCTTTTTTTTCTTTAAATTTAAACTCTGCGTTATAAATTTTCAAAAGTCACCAATTTCGATTTTGGGAAAACGGTTCCTTTTCACAGTCTGTGAAATTCTCCGCCAAGACGGTGATTTGTGTAAATAGGTAGTAAAATATTGAACAGAGAGTAAAAATATTCGCAAACGAGTCGACTCGTCGATCCGGTCAACATTAACCGACTGCGATTTCTTACTTCATTCGCGTAAAAGTACCGACATTTGTTTCACTACGCCATCGAGGAAAACTTATCGCGGGCAAACAAGTGACTTCACAGTAATTAAAAGCAATTGTATTATTTTATAACGCAATTCCGTGACAAGTTTTGTATATTGAATATGGAACTTTCAACCGAGTAGGATTATAACTTGGTACAAACACAGGTTTTACAAACACAAATTACGAGTATCACGAATGCACGTGTAAGTTACGAAGCATGATATCGCGATGCGGACGAATAGAAAACGCCGTCCAAGTCGACCGTTGCTGTAGGTTTCTAGGGCCGTCGAGTGCCAACCTACATACCTCGAACGTGTCTATAGGGCAAGACTGGCAAGAGATGCGGAGTCTCACCTGTTCGGAGATTAATTGATGATCGGATAAGAGGTGAGTGTGGAATATACAGGGCACAGCTGCACCATGAAAACTTTTATACATAATAGGTACACACCTCTACATGTACGGATTGTTGATTTAGCACCAATGAGCGGTGCAGCGGTAATTACGATGCAAGAATTCACGGCGACTCGGTCACTCGCTCTATCGGCTATTCCTACCTCGCTCAACCCGTACGATCTACGTCCGCTGTTTAGAAATTCGTCGCGAGATCGAATCTATACGCACTCACGATCGCTTTATAGTTTCTCTATACACGCGAGTTTGTAAACATTATTATAAGAAGGAACCGCGCCTCTCTTGACACAAACACACGAGCACCTACACACAGTGATTCGCTGAGAATCACGAATTCCCCGAAAATTCTAATGTATTGTTTACAATTTTATTTCTTTATTTTTTTGTTTGCGGAAGTAAATATGTTTGGAAAACTTTGACGTTATAGAGTTACAAACGCGATGTTTGCGTGTAAAATTTTTACGGTAAATTCAAAGTCCCACCGGAAAGAAGATGGCCGCCATCGACACGCTTCGAGTTTTATTTCGGCTGTAACGTCACTTCTGAGACTTGTTGGTTATCGAAAGCTACATCACACGCCGAGGGACGGTGGCAGGAATAGTTCATCAGCCGTTTCACCTTCGACGTAAGCCTGAAAACTGAGAATTTAACGCGCAAAATTAGTGCGCGCGCAGTGTGTGTATCGAAACACATTGCACAAGCTTGGATGATTTTTGGTGTCTTGGCAGAAAATTCACATGATGTTCCGTACGAACAAGAAGAGCATTCATCCCTGACCCCTGGCCGATGCTCGATCCATATTGCTTCGCCTATGCCATACCTGCATACTCGTGCGACGAAGCTAATTGACAAAAATAAAGAAATAATTAAAGAAAGAGAGAAAAAAGTGGATGAATCGAGATGGAGCGCTCGCGGCCTTGCAAGGCCTTAGGAATCGGAGTCGACCATTCCCATTCCCACTCTTGAGCTTGCGCGGTGCACACACATAAACACACACACACATCCATCCATTAACGGGAAGAAAACGTACGCGTGAGGAACACGTCCAGGTGTGCTCGTGTCTGTGCGAGAATAACTAGCCGCTGCTACGATCCGCATTAATGCTATTAAAGCACCGACTACACACGTACACCAGTCTGCGAAGTTGAAAGTTATATATATTCTGCACTGCATGGGCACGTGCGAAAAATAAAACAGGCATCCACCTACTTGGCAAAAATTTCAAACCATTGACCTGTTGTGCCGCGAAAATCATTCGTTGCTGTGAAATTATTTCGTAGCCTCGAGGGATGAAGTATTACCGATGCTAGAGAGTTTCGGTGTGAAATTCGAGAACAACCGACTCAAGCTTATATCTGTTCACCCAAAACTCACGATTAGTTCAGGATTTTTCAGCACTCTCTATGATGATGTTTGAGAAAATAGTTAATAAGAAGAAGAACACTGTGTCTGGAATGAGCGTTAAGAAATGGTGTCGAAAATTAATGCTTCGAATTTAATCAGCGGTAATGGCATTGCTCAACTTGATCGGATTTCACGGTTCCAGCTCAATTCAGGGATTTAAAAAATCAGTGGACTCAGCCGACGATTGACTATAATTTCACTTTTACCGAAGTAACAGGAAAGGCGAAATAGTCTTAAAAAAATCAACCGTACAGGATGATTGAAAATATCTGTATCGTCGAGCGGTATTATAAGCGAGAGTGCATCGAGGAGAGAATTGGTACCGTAAAGAAATACGAACGACGAACCGCGTCCTTGCAGATCCGACGTTCGAAGGCGCGGTAGATTTACGAGGTCCCATCTTATCTCTGACGTGAGTGCACCGGCCCAAGTCCGGAATTCGAATTTGCCAAGTGCAGGAGGACGAGGAGGAAGAGGAGGGTAGAAGGAGGTCGACGACTAGTAGACAGTAAAACTGGCCCAATGGTTCAATGGTACAACCACTGTCCGCATCGAAGCCCGCAGACCTGTTCTATGAAAACCACCGTAAATTTCTACGAGATAAGTGGTGGTGGTGGTTGCGGTGACGGTGAGTAAACGAAAAGTACTTTTGAATGTGGCTGTATTCACAGCGAGGAGGCTTACCGAACCAAGGATAATTTTCGGCCGGGGATATAGATGCGGACAGGAGCCGAGAGGCCGTAACGAAGATCTCGGCTTAATTTATACATTTACGAGGGGTTTGCGGCGAAATAATACCTGCGAATTTCTGACACGCGAAGGTAAATCGCAGGAAGGAAGGAAGGAAGGAAGGAGCGAGCGAGCGAGAGAGTCACGAAATTTTGGAACCGAAAACCGATATCTCAACTCTGCACGGAAGCGATGCACAAAAGGGTGGGGCGAGCCCCGGGAGCCCGACCTCCTTTCGCTACGGTAATAAATTGGCAAATCGTGCAGATCCGAAAACACGGAAGTCACAGCACCCGGAATACGCCGAGTGCTCAATTTTTTCCACCCGAAAATGTTTTCCTCCTTCAACAAGGTAATACCGTTTCCGTGAAAATTATCCTTTCAAAATATTGAACCCGATTCTCGCTCCGGCCTAATTCTTTGTCTAAGACTAGCTAGATTCCGGGACTCAGCGGGAATTCCTTATCCCGTCGCTGCGGCCGCGCCGCATCTATTCCTAGTTTTCTTTCATCTCGTTACGTCGTGTTCTTAGATAATGCGGTGGCCGGATTTGCTCAGCCATGCACGGCTGAATATAACTTTCAAAATGAAACTGAAGAGAACGAATAAACGACTCGATAAAATATCAATGAAATTGCACGCAATAGGAGAATTTGGAATCTAGACGTCGGCTGCGGACTGTTTCTCCAATGAACGCGGTAATTCCTTTTGAGCGTTTCTTTTTCTTTTTTTAATCATTTTTAATCCGTCGTCAAAAGTTTATTACCCACCGCATTACTGCCCTCGGTTAATTGTCAGCGATTTCAATCAACTCGAACGATAATTATATATTCTACTTTTAAATAATTATTTCCTTATTTTCTCTTTAAGAAACATGAGAAAAAAAAGCAATTGAGTAACCACAGTAGCGACCTACTATTTAAATTCAACAATAATACCCACTGTACTGTTATACATACCTACAGTTTAATTGCAAACCAGACTATCGACAAGATCAGCAGATTTTTAACATCCTGAAAAATGTCTGCTTGAAATTTTATCTGACAATTACAGGAGATGCCGAACGCTTTTTCGGAACACTAAAAAATCGCTGATTTATTTACACTTTTAAGACAGGCCGTAATCAAGTCTCCGCATTTTTGTATGGTGATGCATTTTTTATCTACTCGAGGATTACAAGAGTTTGTGGATTACTCACGATCACTAGTAACGACTATTGACGTCAACACGGCCATAGAAACTCTCTAATATTATTGTAGTAGCGGTGAAAGTCTTTTGATCATCATTGACGCGGAACTATTTGAGGTGGTATCCGCGTTTGCCAGAAGTCTGAAAAGTGCACGAGTATATTAACAAACGATCTTATGAAAATCAAACCATTCCTGATGATGTGCAGGATCGGTTATGTATTGTATAAAAGTGTAACAGAAGCTTGAAACAGATTGAATTTACATGCGATAGCGCAAGTCAAAGACGAAACAAGAAGGGATCTTATTTATGATAAAAATCGCCTCCATCTCGTGTAACTACTTCAACGACTTGGCTCTGCAAAACATTAGCCACGCCAAAAGACGGCCATCGTCATTCCTCTGTGGATATGCTTATTATACTTATAACCGTAAATCTCGATTGACTTGAGATTTCGACAAGCTCATCTTCAACTAATTGCTATACCGGGTTTGATAAAATTTTTCTCAATTCCGAAATTTATACCCATTGCGATTCGAGGACCTTTTGGAGCCAATTTTCTTTCGAAACTCTTCCGAAAATCCATGGGTTGTTCTAATAATCGCAAGTTTGGTGAAATAATGGATTATATACGGTCAACGTTTCCGACGTTGAAGTAAAGTTGAAGTGTTTCGACTCTACGAAAAATGTTTTCTTCTCGCACAGTGAAGCCACGTTACTTGGACGGAATTTCAAAATTTCAATAACGTAAACTGTTGATTCAAACCTGAGTTTTGAACCGGTAATTCTTACGTTGATGGGACTGCACCGTCCAACTCGAGGATTCAAGGACTTACTTAATCATTTCCGCACCTCTCGGCACGTGTTCTGCCTGAGATTTCGCACCCGCCATGTGATCGCAGTTTGCGAAAACTGAGAATTCTGCAAATTTATTGCAGGCACACGACTGAGCCGTATATCACGATCTTCGAACGCGTTTCTCGGCGCGTGTTTGACGCAATTTCGCTGTGAAAAAATGGTGTCGCATTGTTACGGACAATGAATTACACCCGCCTGTCGAAAATATACAGACCTCGAGATTCGTCCATGACGGAAGTTGAAGAGGTCTAAACGTCCAGGAACACATGTCGGACAGTTGTCGGAGCATTGCCTAAAAGGACGAGGAGTTCGGGGAGGTAACTGCAGCATTTCGGGTACAATATTTGCACCATGTTCATGCCCGCCCTTCAATGTGTCGTCAAACAAACGCATTGTGTTCAAACGTGTTCGATTCGTCTCGCGCTGTCCGACGTAAGCAAGAGGCGCGCGACTGTCGTAAATTGCAAAAATGTATGGATTGCAATAAATTCACTGGGTCAAGGAGTCAAAACTGAAACGTGGTACACGTGTCGCGTTTTGCGAGTGGGGAAGAAATGCAGAATAAGGCGAATTTTTTTAACGACGTTTCCACGTAGCCTGCAACAGATCGGCCCATCTGCTAATTGGGAGGGAAAATAATGTCAAATTCGTTAAGTCTTCTCTCTCTTTCTCTCTTGTCGATTCGATGACGCGAGACAGACGGATTGAATTGACAGACTCACGGAAGGCGTTGATACCTTTCAGCGTTTCGCGGACTGCTGCTAAGGCGGTCAGCGAATCGATTCAAAAAAGAAAACACCTCGTTCACGAGTCACTGCAGCACCGATCAAGGAACCTGCGGATCGTGGAGGGAGCGCGGAGCCGAGGAGGGAAAAGCGACAAAAGTAGAAGCGAAAAATCGGCGGACCTGTATTATGCTGTGGGATAGGTAAATAAACTTATTTGCGAAATCGTCGTTCTGTTCGCTATTTGCGAAACTATATAAGCCGATTCGTTGCGCAAATTATATGTATAGAAGTATATGACTGGATGTGACTGCGTGTGTACGTCAGAGTGTTTCGTTCGGACGCAACTTCTTGCACACAATCGAGAAAAAATAATCCTGCCGGAAGGATGTCTTAAATCCAACATCAAAGGATCGCTTTTCGAGTTGAAATGAAATTCTCGCACGAACAACACTCGGAAAACATCATTTTTATCAGATTGTTACTCATATACAGTGAAATTTAATAATACGGACTTCATGACGAAAGTGTTTAGCAGAGAATTAAATTTTCTAGTAGATTGTCATTTGAAGTTTTGGTGAAAACTTAATATTTTAGCCGTTAAAGATGTGCTGAGGATAAACTTTTACATAGAATTGATTCTCGAGGCTTTTAACTTGTAAGCCGTTGAATTTACAGACTTTATTCTGCAGAGATATTTTTTCAGATAATTGAATTGCTTTCAAATTTGTAATTCCAATCTTTTGATTTGTATTATTCAACAGTTTAGCCACAAAGGACGTTTAAAAATGAATTCTTGGGTGAAATTGACTATCGAGTCAAGGCTTGTAACTTTTCCGCCCGTGTACTTCTCGTATCCTTTGAGCTACGGATTTTTCTCTGTGCCACTGACATTTTTGTCGCGAATTTAATAATCTTCAAAATGCCTTCATGATTAATTCCTTATGATTAAATGCGACTGGGTGACAAAAATTGTTGAAATAAAAACCGACAATCTCCCGTGTTATTGAAATCATTAAACTTGCGAAACTGCATTCAACAGCATTACTCGGTGAGACGAAATTTTTTCAAAATACCTACAACAAATTTTTTGGCCAAGAGCGAGAGAAAAAAAAATTTTCTTCTCAGAGAAAGACAGGAATCGCAGAGTGTTAATACGGAGAGATGCGCAACGAAAGTTTATCATAAAGTCAGAAGGCCTTGAGGCCGAATAAGTCGTCGCCAATTTATTGGTCCCAATAAACTTACCGGCGAAAGATGACCCGAGGAGATGTTCTACTCGTCCTTGCGATAGTTAGCTTCGGTCAGGCTGTGCGGGGCGAAATGACGGTGAAGGAACACGGCCAGGGTGCAGTCGCCGACGTCGTTGCCCAACCGTTCCGGTGGTAGTCTTCCAAGATTCCGGGGTACAAACAGATCGTAAATTTTACCCAGTTCCGGAAGGTCCCTTGTCATAATATTTGCAGGCTTGACACGCGGCTGGGAAATATTCGAACATGTAAATGATCGGAGGGAAGAAATTCTTCTCGGATCAGGAATGGGTACCGATTTAAAATCATTTTTCAAGATCACGAGCACATTTTTAGTTTTGTTCGAAAATTAAGAAACGGATTCGTTTAAATATAAACTTACAATTTATCATTTATTTATGACAATTTATTATGACATTCATTTTACAGGTGTATAAATAGTGGATTTTTTACTCATTGCAACGAACTATAATTTGATGTGTACGTGACGAGTAGAAATACAATCTGCCTTGGATTAATCGTTTCACTAGTTCATATCCAGATAAATCGAGTCCGCAGTGTTTTTTTGTTTTTTTTTCTTCTATTCACAAAGAAAATATTTATCTCAGAGGTCTCGTATGGAAAATTCGTTCGCGAAGAATAAGAGAGCTGTTAATTATTTCAGTTGAACGAATGGTGTAATTTCGGTGATAACTGAATTATACGATAAAATATAACTTCTTAAAGACTGTGGATTAAGTTATGGTTTAAATTGAGTCCTTTTCCCCTGTGCGAACGAGTTTCGTTTTGATAAAATGCTACCCGTCCAACCTCACGAGGTATATCTATCTGACGTTTTATTTTTCAGATAATGAAAAAATGATACTATTCCCAGTTTTCGATGCAGTGTAAAAACGATCGGAGTGATTTCCGCGTCATCAAATGATTTTTTAGATGGGATACGACATGTGTAACGATCATACGGTAGCAAAAAAGCCCTCGTCCTGTACAATTGGGATGAAAATGACGCGAATGTACGTAAGCTGCACACACGGATATGCGCGCTTACACCTCAAGCAGGATCTGGATCAACGCTCGCAAAAGAGTGAGTGAATGGTACCGCCAGTCGCTGCAGTGCGAAGAAAGTATTATTATACCCGCCACTCTTACGCCTGCCGCGTTTGTGCGGCCAGCAACAGCAACAGCAACAGCAACAGCAACAGCTATGGCTATGGCTATGGCTATGGCATAGGTATGTTTCAGCTCAACGTGCAGTGAATCGAACTATTGTTTAATCGAACTTGTAGGAACTGGTAGGAGAGCCACAGCTGTATAACAGATTTGGTCTGAACGCGCGGTAAGAGTTTTAATTAATTAACTGCTGCAGGACGGTTGTATAACATTTGTCACACGTAAAAAGCGTCGTTTTCATTTGCCACGGTTAAAGCTGTCCGACCCACGAGGAAAGTTGGACGAAGTTCTTCCTCGATGATAAAAGTAATCCACGTGTTCTCGGGAAATTATAATTAATGGAATCGGCTCTGGATTCAGAATAGGAATTTAAAGATTTTTGAAATAAGAAGTAATTGTGGTATGACATACTGTTCAATGTGATTATGGTTTTTAATACTATATTTTCAGGTCATTGCGACGTTTAATCCATTTGCTGGATTCAATACGTATTTCCAGTTAACTAAGCTCTCAACGTCAATTCATCGTTTTCATAATCAAAAAGGACAGTATCACATACTAGATTCTCTTGCTACACATGCACAACTAATTTTCACTTCGTACCGAAAACTGTATTTTTTGGTAAGTAGAAATTTCTCTTGGTGTGACCTTGGTGTGTTTAATCCTGAACGAAAATAGAAGTTTACCTCTCGGAGAGTTTGAGTGCCCCGAAAAATTCCGAAATCAAAAAGCTAAACCGTTGAGAAAACGGTCACAGACAGTTAAAGGGTTTAGCGAACTTTGAAACTGTAAAAGACAAAAAGTTGCGGAAAAAACGCTAGAAACCGCTATTCGAAATTTGTGCCACTCGGTCCTTCGGGACCTAAAGGAGAAAGAGAAACATTTTTTTTCTGTCCTTACCGTTTCGAAAATCTCGGACACACCGTTACCGACCGCTATTTACACCACCTTGTTGCCCGGCGATTCATTGTCACGAATTTTTTTCCCCGCCTCCCTCTTCTTCGATTATATTCCGAACTAGAGGTAAACTGCAATAAAACCCTTGCTTGCGTCGAACCCACCTCGCAATTGACGAGGTCACCCAAACTCCTGGCAAAGATGACACAACTTTTTTTCACCTCACCGTTTTTCCGTTAATTTTCTTACATTCTTCCCTTCCTTCCATCCTTCCGTGGTACCGGTCAAAACGAAGACCTCACAAGAAAACTGACAGTGCCGTATAATAATTCTGCACTTTAAATCGTTGGAATTTATCATGTATCTTTCAGACGCGCAGGGTTAAGATTGTTATTTCAACTATTTCGTAAGACGTGAAACACGCCTTCGTTCAAATTTGAAAAAGACGTAATATACGCTCTGTTTTAGATTCGAAAGATAACTTGACGATACTCGAATCTCGATTAAAAGAAGAAGATGAATATTTCATCATTCGTGTTGGACGCCGTATTACAACACGTTTGTTTAAAAAAAAAAAAAAAAAAAAAGGTTTCAGTTTCAAAGAATTATAGTTTCTCGTCAACGTTACAATTTTACATACACGCACCGGCGGTATGTTTTACATTTGAGAATCATTTCGTTTAATTACAGAGTAAGCGCGAGGAAGCGGTTACATTTTAGACGAAAAAAAAAAAAGGATGGAGAGGGGAACAAATGGACGGAACGTTGTGTGCAGGTTGGAATGAAGAAGGCGCGTCTCTTCCGTGATGCAAAAGGCGAGCGTACGAGGTATAACGCTCTGCAGTCGGTCTCTCGGGATTCAACAGCATGACGAGGTATGTGCTGAAAGCGTACGAAACATCCCCTTTACTACACGGCTAAACTCTCGACAAATTAGACGATATAATAAAAATTTTGCAACGATTTTAATTAATTTCACGTCTATAGACTCGTACAACATGAAACGGCGAATAGGCAGCTGCGGTGGATACGAGTTACCTTCTGAAGGTAACCGCGTAACAGGCTTGCGAAATCATCTGCCAATTATATACGCACCTATAAGACGGTGTGTTGTGTTAAAAACTTGTTGCTGCGGAAGCCTGCGATGTGTACGGATATCTATACGCCGTGTACTTTGTAATCGCGAGCAATATTGGGGAGAAATAAAATTGGTCAATCGCAAACTACGATTTTATAATAAACGTCTTTCCCTCCTTGAAGGAAGTCTTATTCTAATCGAATAAAGCCTGTATTCTGAATAAATAACCGATCTTCTGACTTGAAACAAACAAAAACGTTGATTCAAATATCATTTACGGTCAATTACGTATTATACTGGGTTTTTAAATGTTTCAGCATGACACAAGGCAAGTCTTTGGAAAATATAACAGATGTATTAGAGATTTTCAACTCGTGATTTTTTGCCAAGAAATCTGATCCCCAAATTTTTTTTAATCAACTTACCGTTACTGACTTGCCTTAATAAGCATCGCTGTATTTTCTCAAAACTTATCGCTGCAACTTCGGCTGCACCATGCGAGAATCCCTGTCGTTAATTAAGCGCACAATTGACGTGAGTGATATTATTTTTATCGCAAAATCGGTCCACGTCATGTTGATTAATGGTGGCAGTAAATCATTCGCGATTCTTAGCAGTTTGAAATGGGTTTTTTTTTACCGCACAATTAAAGCCCTGATAATACAACATATATTTCCGATGTCAAGCTAAAATTGTGTTCTATGGTTTTAACTTGTATCGCTGTCTCGAACTTGCGTGTCAGGTGAAATTGAGCCGAAATGCTTTTAGCAAGAAGCGAATTGTGTTGGTGGCTAATTAGCCGCAACTGTCGTCGACCACACGCCGTCTAAATTGATGGTTATCGGCTGCTGATATTACACATGGAAATCCCTGACGGTCGAAGGCCCATTCGAATCAATTTCTTCGAATTCTGATTGCCTACCGTACAGAAGTAGAATAAATTCAAAAATCACCCGCGGCATGATGGATACAACCGAATTGCAAAGGTATAATGGACCGAGCTTGCTGATTTGTGTAAAATCGTATTGGCTGATATTTGAATTATTTAAAATCCAGCTCCCGTTAACTATTATACACTATACACGCGTGAAATTTGCGAAGGCGACTCAACTTCTTACGTAGGAAGCTGAAAACAATATTCGCACACACACTTGATCGAACCAATTTCGTGGGGTTTAAATAGGTACACGTTCAACCAAGCGTAGGCATAATGTCATAACAGTTTCGTACAGAACGAATGAGTAATATAGCGACACATCGGACAAGAACGCCACTATTCTTCAAATGATGTTAAACCACGTGCAGCGACTATTTAGCAACGGTATTTATTCAACCGGGTGGTTAAATATACATTCCTAAAGTCATAGAAAGGAAATACAGTTTTAAATTTATCGGAATAAGCGGTGTCCGACAAACATTCGGGTTTTTGAAAATAAGTTGGGAAAGTAATCGATCAAAAATATGGTTCAAATTTAAAAACGTTCACAACGTTTGTTCAATTATGATATTTAATCACATCTGCTACCCTGTTGAAACATTTAATTCTTTCATACGTTTAAATTTTATCACGTAACGAGAGTGAGTTTGACCTAACGAGTAATTTTTTTTTCCTTTGCAAGAACAGGCTACCAAAGTCAATACTTCAGTCTCAATATTGTCTTTTAACCAGTAAATTTCGTCGTAACTTGCAGTAACGGTTAAATACACCTTGTTATACATGCAGACTGCAAAAGATAAGTCGAAGATAATCAACTGTATTTCGCATGTTTGCGAAAGGCGTTTTGTACATATAATATATATCTGTATAATAAATACACCAGGAAAAAATCCACGCGTCAAACTATTTGGAAGAACAGGCTTTTCAACGTGCCTGATTCGAACATTACATGTTAACAGGTACACGTAAACCACTTGTTCCTGATTACCGAAATAATTAAAACTACCAAGATAAATGATCATCCCAGAATAAAAGCAAATACATTGTGAATTAGATCTAATGGATAAATTATTCACGCAATTGCCAAGACAATCGTAGTATAACGAATCAGCGGTTACATTCAGGTCTCGAATAATATTTTTCATTGACACGATAATCGACAAGGTGAAAAAATTTCCGAGCTTTTACGTTTGTTCCACAACTTCATTCTTCATTAGCAAAAGCGCAGTCTTTAAAACCAGATTATTCAATTGGCGAATTAATTTTTCATATAAAAATCAATCGTTCGACCAAGCGTAAAACAGACGTTGGTGAAAAATGGCAACTATTGTTCGTACCTCGGTACAACGAAAGGCGAAAAATTCAAAAAGCAAATCGCGATCGTCGGCGTAAAAAGGCAAGGCACAAAATCGGCCCGTTACCCCATCCTCATCACCATATCACAATGCACGTTCATCCGTGTAAAAATTTGCATCATCTTTGGCAACGGCTGAGTTTCGCGTAGCTGTACACGGCATTTCATGCGGGACCATTACGAGCTTCCGCGTGGTACAGATAGCGTCGCTCTTCGGAGTCACAGAGCCACAGAGCCACAGGTGGCGGTAGGAAGAGGCGAGAGGGAAGTGACCGCGGCGGTGGGGGTGTAGAACCCGAGGGGAAAGGGGAGGGGGGATGGCTTGAAATTGTCGCGGAGGTGGGGGGGGGGCCCAAGGAGGCCCCGAGTAGGGGCCCGTCCAAACCAAGCAAGGCCCCTCACAGTAAGGGCCCACAGGCCATCCAGTTCGCTTCTTCGGTACTTTTAGAAAATTAGTTTCATTTCGTATTACAGTGCACACACACACAAACCGGGAGTGCAGGCGTTTGTAGAGAAGAAAAACAACAACAACAACAACAATAACAGTGCAGGCGACGAGTACGACAATAATTGAATAACAAGAGTAACACGCTACGGGAGCAAACTAACGAAAATAAATAAACAAACAGTGAGGTAAAATAAAGAAAGCACGAAAAAACAACGAAGACATGCTTCCGTGCATATTGTGTACACATTGGATATTTGAAAACTTGTATGAGTTTTCGAATATATTTTTACCTCGAAATTGAGTTGCGATAAAAAGTAACTGATACGTACTCGACTCTGCGCAGTACACGTTCAACTCTTTCGTTTAATACCTACTATTGTGTGTGGATAAAATATACGCGAGATCAACGACAAATGACAACGGCTATTGTCATATGACATCGAATAAAACCGGTAAAGGGATATACGGGATTTTGGACGAGTACCAGCGTTAATCGTGAATATAATCAGTGTGTCGTTGCTGGCTGAAAGTTTTCATTTAAAAAGTAAAGGTCAGAAGAAATTTTTACGAAAAATCGAATCATACAAGATAGGAACATCAGCAGCAGCATCAGCATCATCGCCCTCGTCATCATCAATCCTGATAAGCGTACATACGAAGTCTTCAAGATTCTCAATCGAAAATCATCTCGGTCGGTCGCTTCTGTACGACCGAATTACCGAGATCGAGAAAGAAACGGTGCCGTGGGTGTAAAATTTTTTGTTAAAAAATCGGCAATAGTGTGCTGGTGGACACTGTGGACGGACGGACTAGACGCAGCACGGACGCACGAATCGTTAAATCTTAAATCGGTAATAAAAATAGGCGACAGCCGAGAGATATCGTATAATTCTGATAGTAAGAGTAATAATAACTCGTGCAAGTTGGAATGTGCAAGTTGACAAGAAGCCAAGAAATTCGGTGACCAGTGCTTCCGTGCGTGGTTACCACTGGATAGATATATAATAATATACGAAGACGTCAGGCTCCTCAAAAAAATCCACTCTGGATACCACGCTGCTTATATGTGAGTAGTCGGCAAAGTTTCGTTCCCTTGTTATCAAAAATCATCGCCACCTCATCCATCCTTCGTCCGAAAATTCGATAAAGCGTCGTCGTCCGCGACTTGGTTCTTTGACATTTGCGCCGAGCGACACGGGCATTAGGTATTCGGGGAACTGTGGGAGGCAGTCGACTCCTCGGTGAAATTTCTCCCCTACCATGTACATACCTACTCGCGATGCGGTTTGTAAGAACCGGGGATTCGCCGCTGCGCATATAACAGCGAGGGTACCAAAGAAGGCTGGAGACTTTAAGAGCCTCGTCGGTTACCGATTTCAGTGTCAGGGCCGCGTCTCCCTTCCACCTCCTCAGCATCGTCTTCCGGTTTTTCTCGGGCGCCCGAATCGCATCGGCAGATCCTCGCGACCTGTGCGCGCAAAACGTATGTACATAGTTGACGGATCTCTGATAACGCCGATCGCCTTGACCTCGATAGTTGGACCCGAGTATAATCGATCTCGATCGACAAAGAGCGAGCTTAAATCACAGGGTTCAACCAATGACAGGGTCGCACTTCTTCTAAAAATCGAACTCTATCAGGTATAACGAGGTGCTGGAATACCGTGGAATTACGAGCTTCAACCTGTTTGCCCACTGCCTTTCTTTCCGAGTCTGTGTATCGGCACTTGGCTCATACCGATGCGAGGCTGGTTCCACATTCACGCATGCCTACACACACGTACAGAGTAAGAGGGAGAGAGAAAGAGAGGAAGAGAGAGAGAGAGAGAGAGGCGGTTGCGGCGTGAATCTGCGGGCGGGGTGGGGGGCCGGGGAATCGCGGAGAGTAGGTCAGTGTACCACATCGTTGACGCAGAGGTCTTCCGACTCGCGATGCGGTTCCGCAAATACCAACGGAGGCGACGTGCAGCGACGGGCGCGGATGGCGGGGTGGTGAAAGGGGGGCGCGTCGCCCGCTCCCGGTCCCGGAACTTCCGCCCACCTCTTCGCTGTCCGCGATATAGTCGTCGATCGCGCGGCCTCAAGCTCGGGGGCAACCAGGGGGCCCCATTGTCTTTCCGATGGATACACACATCCCTGTGTAGGTATGCGTTGTACGTGTACACCTTTGCCGTGACCTAGAACCCTCGTGGAAACGTACGGAGATGAGGACTGGCGAATAGGAGGCAGACGGCTGCAGTGCGTAATCGAACCCCGTTCGGAGGACAAGGTCAGGAGGTGCAGAGGCGTTCGGTCGAGGGTACAGTTACCGTTACGCCCCCGCACTAAATTACGCCATCCGTACAGGCCGTATTCTCATGGGTTTTATTATTACTGACCAATTACACACCCTGCTCGCAGCAATTGCGGGTGAGAATTGTCGCGTCTTCGGAATTCGATGGTGACAAAATTGCTGCGACGGTTGTGTTAGGGAATCTATTTCAGTGAACAATCCTGAGCGCGGAAATGATCGAACAGCTGGGACAGAGCTTGGAATGGAAGTAGTAGCGGTCCGCGAGTGGTAAGACACGGACGCCGGGAAACCTGAACGCCCGCATAAGCCGGACTCGCTGCTCGATCATTCTTGTGCACCGTGGTTCGATCACGGAACAACGATTCAGCTACGATTTCCGTGTACACACGTAGGTACAGAACCAGTTTTATCTGCCATTAGCTCGGATTTGTACCTTGCGCATATGGTTGAAGCTGGAAATATCTTCGGGGATTCCGGTCACCCGAGGAGACTCGCGAAGGGCGGTAGGAATCGAATTATGTAACATACGAGGCAATATAATCGGGCAGCCCGCATTGAGAGATGGGTATTATAGATATTCACTTCTGGCGATGTAGGCTGACGATACGGTTTACTCAGCTAGTCTTTCACGGCATCGTTCTCCGAGTCCTCAACCTTGATTCGTGCTTTTTTCTGATCCAAAATACGGTATTTCTGAGCATATTCGCTGTGGAAACGATACTTCCATCTCGAGCTCGAGTCAAGGTTAAGGATAATTTCAGCCTGCACGTTCGGGTGGAAAGGCGAACTTTGAGGAATAACGAGCGCCGCTCGTTGACCTACGACTCAACGTTGATGATCATTCCCGGTGTCCCTTACATAGGAGCGTAACACAAGGCCCGCGTAGTAAACACTCGCGTATTCTAATTAGTAATTACGCGGTTGCGTTGCACGTGTGTAATGTCACGAGCACCAGCCTGCGGTCGGCAGAGTTAACGTTCTCGGTGCTAAATGTATTACACCACGCGCATGGTAGTATAACAGCTCAGTCCAAATACCGCTAAGTCCGGATAAGGCCCTCATTCTCCCGAGCTTCTATCTCACCGCTTGTATTACCTACCCTGTCGCGATATATCATCGCAAATAATTGTCGTCGTTATGTCGTTACAACGAGCCTGACTACCGTTCGCATCTAGGTTACACAGGACCACAATCACTGCGCGATAGCGTTCGCGAATCAGCGAGCAAACCTGCGGGCCGACGATTGGAACAGAGTTGAAATTTTTGGTGAAACGAACGTTTCCTCGTTTCGCAATTAATCATCGCAGGTGCAGATAATTACAAAATAACAGACTAACTTCGGTCACTGCAACAGTATCTTTGATTCTACGGTAAGTCTTTGATCCGAAGAATAACCAAGGTAAAAATCAGTTCAGATTGATTGAAGGCGCGAAATAAAACAAAAAACTACGGTTGCTGATTGATCGGTGGGGAGGGTGGGGGAATGTGGGTCGTCAAAGGGTTCGCACGCGCCATTTTCGCGTTGAAAAGGAAAGCGATATTTTACGCGGACCTCTCCCTCCCCCTCCCATCCCCCGTTTGACTAGCAAAATCTTCTGTAGCTTAGGTTAGGCTCTCTGTCAACGGGTTAACGGTGCTTCGTCCTACTTTGGTTACTTCCCCCCCTCCTCTTCAACTCGCCCGCGCCTATGCTTCACGTTATACAGAAACACACAGTCACAAGTTAAACTCGTCCGTATTATACTCGTGTAAGCATTTCGATGTAGTATTACAACAACGCAGCCTGTAGTCCGTCTGTAAAACTGTATTACGATGCGTGTATGTATACGCGTATATGCATGTTGCGCGGAAACTGCAGGTACAGTAATTGTCTAACCGTGTACAGTAGCGGTAATTGATGCGTATCATTCTTGAAGGACTGGGTGAACCTTTAAATACCCTCGAATCCGGCGCGCTGGTAAACGGCGGTGATTTTTTCGGAACAGCGTCGATGTAGCTGGTAGTAAAAACGAGCGAACGGTTAGGCGCGAATATCGTTTCTTTGGCAGACACGTAACCCGAGCCGTAACATGCAAAAATTTTTCTCCCGGTCCCGTTACCGCGGCTGCAACGATCTGTGCGAAAATCAGGCGGTCCGGATCCGCGGGGAGGAGATAATGTATTAATATTGCGCATAAAGCTATGTAGGTGTAAATGTTATACGGGTTTCAGTTTGCGGGGGATGGGGAGGGGTCCTCGAAAAGGGGGAAGGGGAGGGAGGGGGAGGAGGGGGAAACTGGAATCATCGATACGACCGATAGCTCGCGGCAGCAGCTGCTAGGCGGACGGTTGTATGCGTGTATTTACGACATGTAAATATATGCTACACCGAATTCGCCCGGGCTGGATACCCAGTGATCTCATTGACAAGTAGCCCACCATTGTCGTAGAGCCGAAAAGTGGGCCTCAACACGGGAACCGCGACGCGCCGCGATGGCTGAGCCCCTTCCGCGCCATTGGATAACGGTACCGGGCGCGTCACGGCTCGATGCCCCCCCCCCCCCCCCCCCCCCCCCCCCCCACTCCCTCACATCGCGGGGCCCGGCGTCCCCGCGTCTCGTGGGCCAGACAAGGACGGACCCGAGTTAGACGGAGCGCGTGAGAGCCGCGAGACGGACCAAAAGAGGGACACGTCGAGGAGCGGGGATCGAAGAAAGAGAGAGAGAGAGAGAGAGAGAGACAGAGAGGAGGATCGGGAGAGTGAGAGTGAGCGAGAGAGAGAGAGAGAGACAAGGAAATACCGTGAAGATGAAAAAAAAATATCAAGTAAAATAAAACCGTGGGTAGAGATGGGCCTGATTTGCATTACACGCCTTGGATCTCCGAGATCCGGATACGCGCCTGCACCTCGATGACCTCGTTCGATTTTCAAAATTACTTTATTTCCGGGTAGGTGTAACACGCGGATGCGGTTTAGACGGTTGGGAGGATTCATCTTTTTCGTTCTTGTTGTTTTTTTTTTTTTTTGATTTTTTGAAGTTTCTTAAAAACAGACCGGCAAGCCTCGGACCTGCACGGCGAAACGCGTGTCATGCGAGCCATTCCAATGGCGGTCGTGACTTCTGAAAAAAAGGGTCCGCGAGCAAAACAATTTGGTTGGTGAAGCGTCGCGGGGTACCCGTCCGTGGCTGGTTTCTGTGCCACTGACCTAGTTAGTCGGAGCAAGTCTTTCTTCTCGACCCATCGTCAGCGTGGTGGTGGTGGTGGTGGTGGTCACTCGATCACCGACTGCGTGAGCCTTCTCGACTACCATCGACGACGATACTCGCGATATAAGCCCCTCAGCCTTTTTCCCCCGCGGGCGGTTATCTCCTCGAACGGCTCGCGGTTTTATCCTGAATCTTGAGCATATGGTACGAACAGACGGTTTTAGTCTATTCGCCGCTATGGCATCGTCGCCGAGTTTGCTTTCTCTCAAAAACTAATCGCTACTCCGATGTACTTTTTATGAAAACATCGTGGAGTCATTGTCTTTCATTAACGCAGTTTTCGATGTTGCTTTTACCGATGACTTGGGTGTGTTAGACGGACGCGGCCGACCTTTACGACCACACGGAGCAAAGGGTTTACTGAAACTATATGGGAATTATTCATCTACGTGATAGAACGTTGTATTTTAGTGTAGTAAGAATCGTGTTGCAGAATCGAGATAGTCGTCGTACCATACCGTGTGCGAATTATTTGTATACTCGTTTCCCCGTGGGTTATAGAAGTCGTTTTCTGCGACAAAACAATGATAACGACTACCAACCGTGGTCGAAATTAGAGGTGGATAGGAATCTAAGAAATATAGCATCCTCGAGATCAGCGTCACTAACCATCCGTCGGTTCTCCTCGATTGCCACCGAAAATAGACGCTCGTTAAAGACCTGTTATCGAAAAGGTGGTTGGAACTGTTCCGTCTTTTCGTGAAGGTTCTTTTGTCGAGAAGGGTGGCACCTGCGTGCGTAACGCTCGCAAAATTACGTATTACCTACGGAAGAAGAAATGCGTCAAGATTTGACAGTAAATAAATTTAAATCGATGCCATGAACATTTCCGGTACTGCCAAGCGCTCACCGGGTTACTCATTTTCATCGAAGCACCTCGTCACTTCCACTCCATTTCATTTAATACTGTTTCGTTTGGTATCCAAGAACCGTTCGGGGTTCTTTCCAGTTATCGAGACGAAGTGACAGTACAGTAACCAAGCTGCGACAACAAGTCGGCTATCCCCAATTTGATTCTTTGAATAAAGAGTATCCGCGGTATGAGTTTACAACTGGCTCTCGCAAGCTGACCGAGTCGAGGCATCGATGACGGGCCAGTATGGACTCGCCTGACGGATTCCTTGCCCCCGGCTAACGTGTTTCGATGTTCCATTTACTGTTCCAGGTCCTCGCGGGGCCGTTGGAGGCTGCAGCACCCCCGGCAGTAGAGTGGATCCCTGGTGGAGCCCTGGTCCCTTCTTTCCCCCAGGCCCCGCCCGCGTCGACGAGGGGCCCAGGTCGACGTCGTCAGCGGCCTCGATCGGCAACTACGGGAGTCCAGCGGCGACGACGACCCCGAGTTCGCCGACACCCAGCCCGTACTCGTCGTCGGGCTCGACGGCGTGCAGTCACCACCCGGGGATAGTGGTTTCGAGCTGCGGTACCACGCGGAGCGTGCAGATATCGGCCCTCGACGTCGGGCCGAGCTGCCTGCGGCAGCATCAACAGCACCAGCAGCAGCACCAGCAACAGCCACAGCCACAGCAACAGCAGCACGCGAACTTGGAGCAGCGGGAGGCAAATGCAGGATCGGTAGTCTCCTCGGGCTACCAACACGTCTCCTCAGGTCAGAGCACCGTGCTGTCGGCCCTCCTCGCCACGGCGTCAACGGCGTCGGACAGCGTGCAGCAGCACCAGCAAACGGCGTCGCCGCCGCCGCCGCGAGACGGGATATCGGTGACCCAAAGCAACATCCTCTGCTCGCTCCTGGCGTCGACCGGGGTCCAGGACTTCCCGGGGAGCAGCGTCGCCGAGGCGACCTCCCCCGACTCGCTGCACGGTATCCTGTCCTCCCTCAACGTCAGGATAAAGTCCGAGGAGGCCCCAGACTCAGCGCCAGGCCCCCGCGGCTCCGCCGACGGGCCCTGCAGCTCGGTCCGCGACTTCAACACCTCGCTCTTGAGCACGCTGCTCTCGACCTCCCGCGTCTCGACCTCCTCGACGAACGCCGAAGCCGTCGCCACCCCGAACTCCGTAAAGTCCGAGTACAATCAGGGCCTCTCGAACGAGCGGACCAACTGCTCGTCCGGGGTCAAGGTCGAGTATTGCTGCGACGTCTTGGACGACCCCGACGAAAACCTCGCCGCCACCTCGCCCTACAACGTCATATCGACCTCCCAGAACCGCCACTCGAACAGACCGAGGTCCGGACTGCAGCCGGGCGCTCTGTCCAAGGAAGACCTGCGCCGGATACTCCAGTCCACGACGACGCGCTGCGACGATTCGCCGCCGTCGGCTTCCGATCTCATCGTCGGCATGAAGTACGAGACCCAGCAGGGCGGGCCTCAGGGGGCCCCGCCGCACCTTATGGGCCCGAACTCGGGAGTCGAGCAGTCGCACCACGCGGTACAGGGGAACAACATAGTGGTGGGTGGCTCGCCGGCGGAGGTCGTCGGCGTCGACAGCATCCTCCTTTCGCCGTGGGGCGAGACGGGCACGGACTTCCTCGACTCGGCGGACGTGAAGCAAACGGCGGCCGGTTTCCAGGATGCTCTGGACAGCTACTTCCTCGGCAACTCGGTCGGAGTCCCTTCCCAGTCACTGGCCGAGCTGAGGCCGCTACCGCCGTTCACCGGGTACACCGGGCACCTCAGCATAAACGGCATCCCGGGTCGGCACTTTCACGCGATAGCGAGTCAGCGGCCCGAGGGGATCCCGTCCTCGTCGCCGACCCCCTCGTCGAATCAGGAGTTCTACGACACGCAGGTCGTCTCCTCGAGCACTCCGTGTCCCCAGGGCAGCCAGAAGCAGGTGCCGCAGTCGACGCAACAGGAGGACTACGACATCGAGGACATCGCGGCCATCATCAGCTCGGCGATAGCCGATACCACCGTACCTGGGGGCGGAAACGGACCCGGATCCGAAAACGATCCGAACGCCTCGCGGGACGAACAGTGGTTCGAACTGCAGGACTGGATGTCCGTCGAGTGCTCGCCGAAGACCCAACAGCAGCAACAGCAGCAGCAGCAGCAGCAGCAACAGCAGCAGCAACAGCAGCAGCAGCAACAACAGCAACAGCAACAGCAACATCAGCAACAGCAACAGCAGAACAACAACTCGTCGCCGAGTCCCTTCTCTCAGATGTACGGTAACGCGAACGCGGGAAACGCCAACGCCAACTCGAGTCAGGGTCAGCAACACGCGGCGTCGACCATGAACAACCTGCTCCAGAACGGCACGCCGCTTCTTTACGCCCGACTGCAGGCGCCCAACAACAGCATCCAGAACGCCTCCTGCGGCGAGACACCCTCCTCGACGAGTCCCTATCCTCCGGTCAGTCCGCCGGGACGCGTTTCGACCTCCTGCAGTCCCGACCATCCCCTTCATCCGTCCTTCACCACCCCGGCGATGTCCAGAAAGCGGAGTAGACAACCAACGGGGGGACAGAACGCTTCGAAAAAGAACCCCTCGACCACCACGGGACTGCCTTACGGTACCGAGTCGGGACTGATAGGCGGCAAGGAGAAGCCCGTTCACAGGTGCTCGATATGCAACAGGGGATTTCTCAACAAGAGCAACATAAAGGTGCACCTGAGAACGCATACCGGGGAGAAACCGTTCAGGTGCGAAGTATGCGGCAAGGCGTTCAGGCAGAAGGCACACCTGATAAAGCATCAGCAGATACACAAGAGGATCGGACGGGATTAGGAAAATGGAAAGCGATGGCGATAGTGGATCACACAGTGGAATGACAGAGATACGACTGACTGACTGACTGGCTGGCTGTCTGGCTGGCATTAAAAGCTCGAGCGGTGTTCGACCAAGGCGGAAGGACGCTTCGTGCCTCGACGAAGACGTCGCCTCGTTTCTTACAGCGTTGATCAGCGTCAGTGGCGGCATGCGTCGACGTTCGCTTACGTCTGAGGGAACATTTACCAGTAGAAATTGCGACGCAACGGTAACAACGAGTGCGGTACGAAGTCGGTCGCGAACGATCCGTCGACGCGTGATACGCTATCTGCGATCCCTCGAGTAATGGAGTCCCGAAGGAGAAGGGTCGAGAAAGAATCGGCGCGTTTGCCGTTTTGTCTCATCGTGTACCTACGACTAGCCCGAGATGTGTGTCGGGGGGGGGGGGGGGGGGGAGGGGGGGAATACGAGAAATATATTTGAGATCTGTATGATCGTGCGGACGACGTGAAAGTCAATTATCGTATGTGTAGCAAAAATTTATGATCGCTGATCCGACGGATCGCCGGTGGGTAAGTGAGATCTATGAACACAGAGCTGAGCATATCGCACCGTTGTCTCTTATAAATCTACACACACACACGCGCACACAGCCTCTTGACAAGGTATGAAGCCTTGTGGCTAGATTTCCGGTCGGCATAAGCAGTGAACGATGATAAAAAGGGGGGGGGGGGGGGAGGGGGGGGTGAATGAAAAAAAGCAATGGAGTAAAAAATATCATGCAGTCCGTGATAATGTAATGCAAGAATAGCACAATAGTTCACCATGTAATATGTATCGTGCCGAAACAATTTATATTTATTATACACACGTGATCTGGTTAAATGTTATATAGTGATATACGTATATACATACATATATACAAATACATATATATATATATATACATGTATATATATGTATATATGTATATATATATATGTATGTATTATTTTTGTGCAGAGAATTACTGCTCCATGTAAATAAAATCGATTATCGTCGATATACGTATACGTAGATATGTATATGCGTGAGTGTAAATAATAATCACCTACGCGTATAGATATACTACATAGATAGACACTTACATATATATACATATATATATATATACATACACAATGACATGTATATATGCATACAAATGCGAATATTTAACATTATTTTATCCTGTATTATGTTCTATTAATCACTCCGTTATTTATATTCCTTTTATATTATACTATACCCTCTACTGTCTAATACTGTACGTCTATGAATGCCGTATTCTCTCCTTCATTATTTATTTCACTACTTTTCTTAATTGTTGTTTTTTTTTTCTATTGTTTTTCCTCCGTTGTTGTAAAATACCCAAAATAATCGTCCGGTTTTGATTAGAAGAATGTTGTAGTATTTAAGAAACTCTAATAGCTTAAAGGATATAAGCTTATAATTTACGAATCAAGTTATATAGTGGTCGTTTCCCCTAAATTATTACATTTCCCCCAATACCGTTTGGTTTTTTTTTTTTTTTTTGTTTTTTTTTTCCCCCATCCGAGTATAGAATATAAGTTAACCATATCGTTTCGTTAGGGCCAACATACGGGTTTTTTTAAGGTAACAATTAAAGACGATTGAATAAATAAATAAACGAAAAAACAAATACATCATTTGCGAATGAAATCTTTGAGGGAAAACATTGCTACACAATAATGACGTTCAACCGAGAACGTTTGTCAGAATATTGTGAAACTTCTTCGTGTACATAGATACTGCTGCACATAAGGCAGAGGCCTTTACTCATTCGAATTCATTTTTTGTTCGTTTTTTTTTCTTTTTTTTTTCGAAGGGGGGGGGGGGGGCACGCTTCAAAACGCCCGTGGGAATAATAATTTATTCTAGTATCGATTTATGATAGACTATTTTTCACCAATTTATCTCTGCTTGTATTATTATATACGTATACATAAACGTATATATGTATAGCGACTAATTATATCTGTGTACATTCATTCTTATGTCAGCGTATTTTTTTTCTTCCCTACTTTCTTTTTTTTTTTTTTTACTTTTTTTTTTTCTCGTTGATTTTCTCTCTTACCGAGTTGCATCGTACTTTAAATATCCACAGCAACTCGTCGAAAACGTATGTGAATATTTCACATTTGCTTTACTGCAGTATAGGTATAATGTGCGTGTGGTCGGTGATTGCAATTTGTACAATAAAATTAGATATCCATAACTATTTATATAAATTTACGAATTAAAATTGTTATTTCATAAAACAAAAAAAAAAAAAAAAAAAAAAAAAAACATAAAAAAAACGAAAACAAAAAACAACTGTCCGTTTCTTATTTCAATATTTTCCTCTCTTTCTCTATTTCGTTTTCTCTTTCTTTCTTTTTCTTCCGCTACTCTGTCTCTTCACACGTATATTCCTTCTTATTTATTCCCCCTTTTCTACATTTTCCTGTATTATATATACAACTACATTATTGGTTTAATTCATGTTATTTATGCAAGCTTAGTGTTGTTTGTAGATATTATTACTATTATTATTATTATTATTATTATTATTATTATTAATATTAACATTAATTCCTTCGTTTTTTATTTTTATTTTCGTTTTCGTTTTTGTTCGTGTTTGTACTATTCTGTAAGGTTGTTTTTCATGTTCCTCGCTGTTCTGTCCAAGGGCGCATCGTATAACCGTAACGGTTGTTTTTTTTTTTTTTTTGTGATCCTTTATTCTGCGGTGTTATACTCGCGCATGAGCCGATGAATAAATAAAACAAGCAATTTTTTTCTTCATGTGAAAAAAGAACCATTTTAACGGAAATAAAACGTCGAGTTTCAGACGGAGAAAATAAATATAGCGCAAGAATATGTAGTTTGTATGATAAGCTATTCAATTAGGGCAAATTTTTCCCAAGCTGCCCGCAGATCTCAGTTCCAAATTTTGGTTTTTCGCAAGAAAAATGTTTCATTTTCCTGCAGAGAAAATGAAATACATGTAAAACGGCAATTGCTTTCGTTTTGGAAGCTGTTCTTGTATTTTCGATTCTTCGACCATTTCACGCGCAATGGTCAAAGGATGAAAAATATATTTTCAGTATATTGCGACTATTACTCGGTACCTAGCGTAGCTGGCTACGCAAAATTGTTATAGATTGTTAACGAAATTATTTAATATTTACGAGACAAACAAGTAAACGAATAAATTGAATAAATGATAGGTTATTATTGTAATATCCAAAACTATACGTAGCATATGATTTTATAACGTGCAAGCGTACGTAAATAATATATGACTCACGGAATCATTCTCTATGCTTTTGGATGATTGTTTAATTTCGTCTCGTTTTTTATTTTGACTCTTGTTTTTGCTAGAAAATAAATGAAACGCAGCATTGTGTTTCAATTATAATAATAACAATATTAATGACGTTAATAATAATAACACACATACCTAAAATAGCGTGTATACACCTTATACGATTAATTTATAGGATCTAGATGTCTAAGTGATTTTTTAATAATAATAATGATTATTATTATTATTTTCTTAATTCTGTTGTTGATAGCGTTTTCACTGTTTTACTCAATTCAAAACGTCACACCTATTATATAGTATTTAAAACAAAATGTCTGTTGAGTTTTTTTTTCTTCTCTTTCTCGCTCTTATTCAACGAATATACATTGATATTCCTGTACATTTCAATTTTTGTACAGGATGTGCAATAAATACGTGATCCTTGATCCATATCCATCGTTTCTGACACATATTCACGTTCGCATTGATTTTTCTTGTTCGGCTAAATATGGTTATTTTTCGTCGCCTTACTCACAGGCTGGTATACATGGGTTTATTCTAGATCTCACGGTGCAATTGGTAATAAGAGACTTGCAATACGTCACCGAAAATAGGGTGAGGGTAAAAATATAGAAAGATGGAAAAATCGAAAGACCATGATATCGAATTTTTAAAGAAGCGAAAACTCGATTTATAGAATTTAAAAATCTTGAAAGCCGAAGTATGGCAAAGTAAAAGATTAGAAAATGCCAAACTATAAAATCGTCGGGTGTTCTCTCGATAATATAGAATCGTGTACAGATTCACGATTTTTCTGTTCCACGTTTTGACCGTTCTATAATTTATGTTTCTGTATTTTCAATTTTCCGTGCTTGTATTTTCCACATTTTTAAATTCTACGAATAAAATTTTCTTATCTATAAAAATTCGATATTCTGGTACTTTTATCAACCAGCAATTCTAGTTTTCTACCCATACCCTTCGACTTTTACCGTCCAGTCTGTACAACTCTTCGGAAGTGGAACTAATTCTTTGTTCGTGAGAGATGAATTTTTTCCGTTCATGTTAGAGGATCATTCTTCGTTACTATAATATTAAAAAAAAAAAAAAATAGATTTTTGTGAAAGAATCTGCAGGCTATAAACGAAGATTATTTCGAGATGAAAGTGTCGAAAGACGGTGATCCCTTATTTTCGGTTTCATAAAGCTGGAAGCGTTATTTGCAGATGCGTCATACGCGTGTATAGTTCGCGAGTGTGAAAAATGTAGTCTTCCAGAAAATAATCATGCAACACGACTGGAACAGTATTATATCCGAAACTCCTCCAGTCGCAACATTTCACACAGTAACCCCGCAATTACAAACTGTCGGCGGTGTGCAGGTTTGTCGGTCGACTGCAGTGTAATTCCCTCTCTCTCTCTCTCTCTCTCTCTCTCTCTGGCAATTACACGCGTGCATATAATACACTCCGGATAAAAAATACCGCTCAACACGGTATGTAACTCGCGTCGTACGAGAAGAACCGCACCATCGTCATCCCGACGCTCTCCTTCGACTGGGCCGGCAGTGGATCGTTGAAAAGAAGCTGAAATCTACGCAACATGCATTGTAAACGAAATGACATCTGAAAACGTGGCTGAATTTCGGGAATCGATAACCAATCATTCAATTCGATCGGGGTTTTTCTTGCAGGTATTCGAAAATATGCAGATCGGGCTTCAGTTGCATATCTTTTTTATTAGAATCAATTGATAAGTAGAATAGCCGTTGATACTAACGTCAACTATTTCACGAGGTGACGAGTTTTTCTGTACCCACGATATCTCGAAAGCGGTTAAAACCGATTTGTGTACTTAAAATTAAGAGCGACCGTTTAAAATTGAAATTCGATTTGACGTAAAAAAAATTTACGACGTTTTTATATGATCGGGAAAAAAAAAAAAAAATGTGTACCAACAAAACGATATTGTGCCAAATAAGACGAATTATCTTAGAATATTGTCCCAAAACGTGAAGTAACTCAGTCAAGTAGTTTTTGATATCCCGCGGAGACCACAAAATCTCATCTTATGATTAATTGATTGAAATAAAAAAAAAACAAAAAAATATGCCAACGGAGCTGGATACGCATAGTTCTGAGTACGAAATACCCGAAGCGTATTAAAGAACTCGACCACTCGTCGATCTGTCAATATCCAAAATTCACCGACTGTTTCGCCCGTCTGCCGATCATCCATATCCGCTACAAGAGTTCGTAACGCAACGGATTTGCGTCCTTCGGGTCTTCGTCACCGCTGGACCAAGATGTCCGTTGGTTAGGTGTACCAACCCGCGGCTCTGCATGGGACTCTCTTTCGGAGCAGCCTGCGTGTGTTTCGAGTTTAACAGTTAGAGGCTAAACATCTCGGGACTTGCTCGACCTACGTGTAGCGACTAGGTATATAGTCGGTGCTGCCTTGCCTCTGCCTTGTGACCTACATTTTTGGACCTGCTAGGACCGCCGTCGAGATACCTTCTCGAGTCTATCGCGAGGCTCCGGTGTCCACGGTGAGAGAATTCTTTTCTCTCTCTCTCTCTTTCTCTCTCTCTCTCTCTGTCTCTCTCTCTTTTCCTCATCGTCAACCCGAAAAAGAAATTTGTATAATACTCTTCATTACGCTGCTGATGGTTATACCGGTGAAACAGGAAACGGAAGAATACTGCAACGGAAGATTGAATTTATATGCATGAATCGCCTCCGTTTTAGGAGTATAAGTAAAAGTATTTCGTACCGATCGGACACTTGTTTATATTTAAATTTCTTTTTTATACTGAATTTATTTATTTGTTTGGCCGTATTTTTTTTTTTTTTTTTTTATACTCTTCCAACGTTTTCGTCCACGATAAGCATCGACGTCGCGTGACACGATCCTCTAACGATTAGGAAGCGTCGACTTCTCTTTTCTGCAGGTTAATAGACGGAGGAATACATAAAAATACGTTTAATAAAAAAGTAAATAAAATACGAAAAATAGACGAGAGAGAGGTAAAATAAATGGAGAAAGGCGTGCTTCTTGCCAAAAGATTCGACGCGAGATGAGACTCGGTATATGTATATAATGTATATATGTAGGTGCGTATACGGCTCGTAAAATTTTAGATGCATCAAATTTTATCCAACACCTAGACTTTATAGACTATCATTGCAAATCACGGTTCTATTTCCCTTATATTTTCACAAGCTGGTTCGATATTGTTACATTTATTTTTACTCCGCAGTTGTGCAAAACCTTTCGAGTTTCCATTAAAATTACACTCGTCGGTAGTAAAAACAATTCTGCAGCTCCCATAAGTGTAGGAAAAAAACGGATTACTAATTTGTGTGAAGTAATTGGAACGTGATAAAAAAAAAAAAAAATTGGATAGTTTGTAGCATTTCATATACGTATAAAATCTAGAGAAAATTATGGGCAAAGGTTTTTCTTGCGAAAGATCGTAGATAGGTAGAAATATATAATAAGCAATGATTTTTCAAATGTCCAAATAAAATCGATCTTAAATTTGTATTAAAATTTCTCTAACCATTCAAAACGTAAGGAAATTTTTCAGGGAAATAACTATACCACGATATAAATATCTTTTCGCAGTCTGAAGCTGCGAAGTCGACGCGTGCAGGCGCGTATGTAAGTCGAGCTTTTCACACGTGTCCGAAACGTGCGTCCATCAAACGTGGTCGAAAAGAGTTACGGTAATGATCGAAGTGGTAAATGCGAAATTGAGTCATCTCTTCATCGTATCATATTCTACTCTGAAATAATTGATCTGAATTATCATGAAAAAATTTTGATCAAGCGTTACTATTAAAATTAAAAAAATTTGCCAGTGTGCAGTAGCGTAGAATGCGATTCGGAAGCTCCGTCTAAACATCGATATCGGAAGGATTCAATCCTGTATAATTTGTACAAAGAGGAATAACAATCCTTGAACAAGCGTATCCGCGACCGTATATTCCAGCATGTGAAATATTTTCAAGATCAATTGGGCACAAGTGCAGCCGCAGATGGAGGAGAACGAAGCGAGCGCGCGCGCGTGTGTGTAAAATCGACATGGCCATTCGGCGCAAGTATTAAGACGCGCCAGTGTTTCATAGGTACAACATACGGAGTATAGAGTGTTAAAGAAAGTCTTTCACCGTGCGACGAAGCGCACCGAACGACGTGGAGCGGAGTACCTACAGTGCGGGCAAGTTTCGTGCCAGGCAGCGCAGCGCTGTTCCACTTAGGCGGCACACTTACTCGGTGCAGTTCAGGATCTCCAGGCTGCCTGCCTGCCTGCTCGACGAGGATTGGTTCCGTGTTCGTTCACGCGCACATCGAGCCCCGTGCGCACGCACACGCGCGTCTGCAAGGGACGGAGAGTCGTGCACGCGCAGGCGAACGCACGCATGTCCGTCCGTCTCTTATCGTCGTCGCTCGTCGGTGGGTGCGTTAGGTACATAGGACGAATACGAGACGACCCGGCATGCTGCCGTGAGTCGAGTGGAGCGCCGAGAGAGCACTAAGAAGGAAGCCCGAAAGCTCGCTCGTTTATACGCCAGACGTCGCAACCACTCGAAACTGTACATACACAATTTTTAGCGCGCGAGTCGGTGGCCGGTAGCCTCCGCCGCCCCCCCGCCCCCCCCCCCCCTCCTCCCCCCCTGCCGCCCTCATGGTCGGAAGATTATGCAGGAACCAGGCCAGCACGAAATTTGTGACACACTTTTTTACGTCGCGATTCAGAGGATCGAACAACGATCGACTCCGCCGAGGCAACGGAACTCGCCTTTTCGACTTCTTGATATTATATCGCACGACGAATCTCGTCGCGGATTTTAAACGCTTGATTAAATCGCGCAGCTACTGTTCCAAATTTTACTTATTTTTTTTTTTTTTTTCTACCCACGCACTCGCACGCACACACACACACACACGCACGGATACTTATGGAAGGAGACGCGTGCATACGGAAGCACACATACGTCCACCTTGTTCAATGGCACTCGGACTTACGGACGCGCGATGGTAACTCACGGCGATACACGTGATACGGGATATTAATTGGCTGGTCCAAGTCGGAAGAGGAATTCCTGACCGTATAGAGCTTGTCCGTACTGTATATTTATACGAGTACATTGGGCATTCGACGAATTATCGATAAAAACGAGAATTAGCCTTTATCTTGAATTTTAATTTCGAATTTTGGTACGATTAAAATAATTATAGCGTTTTGTTTTTTTTCGTTGAAAGTAACAATTGTAAATGTTACGGGCAATTGAATTTCAATATTTTTGCTACATGTATATGTATAGCTAGATATATCTTATTGTTAGTATGCACGAAACCGTGAGTCTGTTGTTTTCAATTCGTCGTGAAAAGCTATATTTCTTTTTTTTTTGCATTTGAAAACAGGAAATAAATGACCGCGTAATATCTCGTATACATATTTTTTTATCTATTCGAATAAAAAAAAAAAAAAAAACAATTCGTTTGAGCTACCTCTATCCGAGATATAATTTAATTTGTCGTGTATTCCTGGAGCATCCGTTCTTTAAAATCTGGTAAAAGTTCAGAAAAATATAGTAAAACATAGTGAATAGAATTGATTTTTTTTTTTTTTTTTGCGTCTCAGCAGAACATGTGAAATATTTAAAAACAATATGAAACAATATATAAGTAAAGATTGGAAAGATTTTTTGATATCAAAATAAAGAAAAAAAAAGTATCTGATAATGTGGCTTGGCAAAATAAACATAGATTACGGGAATTGGAAACTAACGAATACATTGTAATATAAAATGTGTATTATTTTTTAAAAAAAATCTTTAATTATTTTTGAACGTGATCGATATTTTACTGTAACGACAACTCCGGTTTTGAAAAGCGCTCAAGAGTTTTGTCACATTAGACTAAATGTTTAGAAAAATTTGTAAAATTTTTACAAATGGGCGTTTCGATAATACCGTATTAAATCATATCTCTAATGGGGGTGGTTAGGCAAATTTAGAAAAAAACTGATGCTCCGTTTTTAGATCGGTACTTCGATGCAAAAAACTTCTTGAGCAAATCCAAGATCTCGATTTTCGATCTTGATCGATACCGCATAGAATGCCCTAAGTGCAGGTGTACAAGTTACAAGCACCGACTCTCATTTGGCCTTTGTGCTTATTTTCCACAATCTACCGGTACTGCCGTGAATTTAGAAAATTTTCCTTCACCGGTGTGCACTCGGAGCTAAATTTGAACACCTAAATTTAGGATTCATTCGTATAGCCGTTACTGTAATGACGCGCGTAATGATGCGTTTAGTCGCGTAGTCGCGATCGGTACGTCGAGCATGAATACTGATAGTATCAATAACAACAACAACAACAACAACAACAACAACAACAACAACAATAACAACAACAACAATAATAATAATAACAATATGTGAGCACATACGCCGCGAAATTAAACGACCAAGTTTCTCTGCATTCAAATTCCCGATGAGAAATCGAAATTATTTTCCTTCACGGATCCACGGCGACGTTACATCCTGTTATAACGGTTACACTGTTTTTCCACATTTCGTCCCTGGTGTCGGATTCACGCGCGCGGCTTCTAACGAATAGGTTAATTTACATACGTAATTATGCGACCAATTGGCTTCACACCTCGAGCCGAGATGCAACTGCGAACATCTTTGCGTCTCTTCTCAACAAGAATCGACGGGATCTGTAGGTTTCGTCGCTTTTTCACAGGAAATGAGCTGGCGCTGCGAGCGAGTATTTATTTTTATTTTTTTTGGTTAATTGGAACTGATGATATATACATATATATTATAATTTCTATAATAGGCTTATGTATACATTCTTCGGGTGTCAGAAATATCGAGTAAAATGACGGTCTTCCTCAGAAATCGTTGTGACAAATTCTGTGTTCGTATAATATGATGTAATTGCGGTTGGCAAAATGATCGCTTGTTTAATACGAGGACAGAATATGCAATGACAAATTTAGAAAATGATTCTCTTGCAGAAGCTAGTATACCACAAATACAAAATACTGTGGCGTTGACGATAACCGAGCGGAATAAATAACAACGATCTTGAAAAAAAATGTACATGTATCCAAAATATTATACAACACGATCAAAGGTGGAGAATGAATTAGAAACGGGTGTCTTAAATTACTTGACAAGTTTGTCAGAAATTTTGTACAGCAAAAGTATACAGTTATGGAATATCGCGTTATTTTATTTAATTAAATCAACAACGCGTTGGAATTAATAGAAAGTTAAAATCGATTTTGCAAGGATCCATTAACAATTTCGAAAATGCATGATTTGCAGTATTGACTAAAAAGATTTCTAGATCGGTTTCTGGTCATGCGAGTGGAACGGTTCAGTGTTCGCACAGGCTTATAAATTCAGTGTTGCAAGAGTTGATGCTCAGCGCGGGAGGAATAAATATAGAACGCGTACGAATACACCCTCGAGTGGGTGAAAATGATTAATATAACAAGTGAACGTGTTCGCGGCGATGTAAAAATCAACACGGTGATGATAAACTGTGAAAAAGAAAAAAACAACGGGCTGTAGTCGCCATGCATGAATATAACGAAGACGAGAAAATGAAGCTCTTCGTAATTCCCGTGGCAAAGTTCCCACCGTGAAATAATTAGAGTACACGACGCAATCTTTCGAACTGTGCATGATTTATATCTACACCTGCATGTGTGGGTATATTCAAATTTAGGACAATCGAAATTTGCGAATGCGGAACTCATGATCCCGGAGGTGTGTAAATGCGGAACGCGAGTTTGGAAATTGTAAATTCCCAATAAATATATATACATATAACTGTATGAAAGTGCGTACAATATCAATTTGCGAAAGCGCGCTCGGTCACGTTGCACATATCCGTGCACAACTTTACGGTGTGTACGATTATGTCTCCTTCCCTCATTTACGCATAAACTTTATTCATACGTTATACCTACAACAGTTAAGAATTCGCTGCGCGATACGACGGCGTCAGGTCGGTTATCAGATGATCTATTTTATGGGAAAATTTTAATTACCATTGTACGCGTCTAAGCCTGGACTCAAATTCTAATACCTCGTCGAATGCAAATCAGTCGCTATGTACGGATATAATGCGCCTTACTTTATACGCGAAGCAAATGTTTCTGTGTCTGTAAGGTACACTCGAAAAAAAAACTTGTCCGTAATTAAGAAAATTTGGTCTTAAAAACGAAATTTCAGAGTTAATATACGTCCGACCAAACATTATTTTAACACGACAAAGAAGTTTGGTTGACTTTATATCGTCCAGAAAAAGAAATGTTTTAGTAATATAAGTTAGTAATAAAAGGTTTGGCACTGCAATCCCATATATTCTGTTGCGATTGCGAAATCAGATCTACACGGTAAAATCATTTTGTGAGAATTGAATGGATTGTTTAATTGTGCTAACCGAAAAAATTATCGTTCGATTGTAATTTATGCTACATGAATTATGTGCCGCATCAATCAATGACAAAAAAATATGCCATTGTTTATTCGCAGGCTGATTCAATGGTATTAGACCACGAATGATTTGGTTTTGCTGATTATACTGGACAAAAGCCTGGAGCCCCTCCTAATAACTGCTCATTTTACTTCTCTTGCGAGAAAGGATTTTTAACGCGTTACAGAATGTCTTTTGCCACTTCGGAAAAAAAAATTTGTAGATTTACGATGTAACATATTTTTTGACAGCGCTCATCAATTAGTAGCTCTTATCATTTTGTAAAGACAAATCTTTATCCACCGAATGGATTTAGTGAAGTGTATCAAGCGATTTAGTCGAATCTAAATTGACTGGATTGAAATCAAGATTTCGAATTTATAAGTATATTGTATAAAATTAAATTGTTTTGCGATTTTCAAAGAATTGTTTCATTAATTTTCGTATTTACAAGAAAATGTGTTTCCAAGAGAAAATTTCCTGTAAAATGGGTCGTTAAATTGAATTTTTTAATTAAAAAAGAAAAATTTTTTTTCCGAATATACCGTAAGGTGAGTATCATATAAGTTGTAACCAACCAAGTTGCGGCAAATTTTTGTAGACGCTGCGTGACACATGAACTTCTTTTGGATAATTGTACGGTCATTTGTCAAAATGTACGGTGAGCCAAAAGACGTTATTCTCGTTTGTTGTATACAAGCAATTTCAAAAGCTTAATGTTACCGTTCGAAATATCTGGCTACATAAGGTTTTCAGCAAAATTCTTTCTGCTCGAGAACGACGACGCTGAAAAGAACATTAATCAGTTCACACCCAGCGATATTTTAGTCACACGTAAAGCTCGAAGGATGTAAGGAAGTGTTTTCAGATTTGCGCATGCCATTTTGGCTTCTCATAGGTTGAAAATTTTGCGCTCATTACACCGCTGGATTACCAAGTCAGGTGCAGCGACTGTACAATTATTTGGTAATTCGGTATACAAACTGCTGTTCATACATCGGAGTGAAAGTTAAAATTTGGAAAACACTCCAAATGCATTAGGAATGCAAGTCGTGCACTTTCCGCATCAATTTCAGCAACATTATATCTATAATTGGGAATATCCATTCCTCTAATGGTTGTACCTGATATTGGTAAATATACGCGTGTCTACCTACTTTGTCGGATGGCTGATTGTGCGGGATCCGGCGTTTCAACTCGTGGCATTTAATAACGGGGTCATTTCGTGACATTTTGTGATACCTACCGGCTATTTAATTTAAACATGCAAGCGCTCGGCGCATTCTGCATCGAGATGATAGGGAGAACGGTTTTCACCACTCGACCAGTCGAAATTCAATACATTTTCGGTCATTATATTACGAGATAGTAAAACGTTCCGAATTAACGTATGAAATTGATATATTTTTATAAGCCGGCAAGATTTTCCTGAGAATACGCGAAGAAGAAATACTGAATTTTAAACACAAGCTTAGATATCGATTTACAGTTTACATAAATTTAAACTCACTGAAAAATCTATGAAACCATTCAACTTTACTTTGCATCTCTACATGCATGATGGCTTATATTTTTATAGGAAAATAATTTTTCACGAATTCACTGAAATAGTTTTTGTTTTTTCAATAATTAATGTGGCTGTTTTTTTAAATAAAAATATGTAATATTAGTGAAATTTTGAAAAATTTAACATCTATCGATACGAGGAAAAATAGCAAATAAAAAAGGATCTTGGTGGAATAAAATCGAACGAATCTTTTAGATCTTTTGAAAAATTGCAAGATACACGGTTGTGAAAAACCCCAGAAGCCTGCATCGATTTGTCAGGTGTAGACCGTAGGTAAGTATAATTTTTCAGCTCCCGTACAAAGTTAAGAAAGAAGAAGATGAATATAATACCAGTTCGCATCAGACACATTCGCACGCGCGAGTAAACAGTCTGTCCTTTTCTACCATCACAAGCGGACGAACAATTAATTCTGCATGCGGACGGAAGCGTGCAGATTGCAAAATTAGCGATCTCTCGTCCTGGGACTACAAGATAACCGGCAGATACAGCCAATGGCTGATAAGCACAGAGTGGAAATTGTACCCGTCGAGACAGTCGTGACTTTCAGCACTAATCGTAAATCGAGTGCTGAAGTGAAACGATCTTCGAGCATCCAACAGATTGCGAGGTAGCATCGGTTGAACTCATCCGCAAAAACGAAATGAGGTATAAATAACGGGGTTGCTACTTCCGAGGACTCCTTATTCCTGTTTTTAATTTACTTGCATATCCTTAATCCTTCTGATTGGACGAGAGTGAGAAATCGTCGAAAAAAATAATTTTTCGAACGATCGGCTAATCGGATGAATGTTATTCACTTCAGACGTGCAACGATGTCTGCAAATTCTCATTTATGGCCAACCGAGATGTGTTGAGAAAAAATTCTATAGGCATCTCTCTCACGGCTGAGGTTTAGTTATTCTTTCAAGGATCCCGGATACTGATATACATATAAACCCATACTCGCAGGTCTCAGATTCAAATCGGCTGCTTTTGACCCAGTTTTTCAAATTCTTCGACGGAAATGTTGTACTGATTTCGAACCGATTTGAAATAGCAACGCCTAAAAGATACCGGATCATGTATATTTATAGAATCGCGATTACCAAATCTTGCAATACTTCTTGTGTTAGAAATGTTGAGCTCATACATTCCGTTAGCAAAATCTGATGACTGCTTCGGAACAACAGTTTGCATAGGAACTTGACTTGGTATTTGACATGTTCGTATAATTAAAAAAAGTACACGTATTACGAATGTATAAGTATAGTATTTGTAATATATTATGATTGTTAAACAGGTTTTTTCTTCAAATTTCTGTCACCGAACCTACAAGATGAAATTATTGTCTATTTCGAAGACAGAGTATTTTATTTGATATAATATTCCCCAATTACATGAACAAAGTGTGAACTAGATAACTTGATGCTCTTGACGTAAGAAGCATTTTGACATTCGGTGTTCACGTTTTTATAAATATAAATGAACCAGCCTACGTCACTCGTGGCTATAATGTTCCAAAAAAGCTTGAATCTGGTATAGTATTTTTTCTAAAGACTGTGATCATGAAATGAGAAAATATTCGATCCGTAAAAAAATACATCCGAATCGTATGGGTTCGGGTAATTGAATAAATATTAGCAGATCGAATCTGCAAAGATCATTTTTGACAGGGAGTTACGACAACAGAGGCTAAACTTCTACAAAACTCGCTTATATCAAAATACACACCGAAATAATAGTGCAATTATTCGATTCTATCGAGGTTGACTTTGTTCAAAAATATGCAGACCGAGATTTATTTACGTATTTTTGATGGAACCAATTAATAGAAAGTCTTGCTATTGGTAATAAAGTGAACCGTTTTCCTTGTTGAAATATTTATGAGGTCCCCATATATAACAGAAACCTAGTATTCTTGGATAATTTATCTTCTTTGCTACGATACGAAATATGGTATTCTTTTATTTTTCATTAGAACGATGGCAACTTGAATTTGAAATTCGATTTTTCGTAAAAAATTTACGACTATTCATTTCCTCACGTAATCACCAAACAGTATGAAAATTGAAAATAGTTGGATATCGTGGCAAAGAGGATCAACCATCCGAAAATACTATTTTCAAATTTGAAATAAATCATTGGAGCCATTGTTGACACAACGTGTGCAAACCATGTCACCGGGCGAAACGACTAACGTTATCGTAAACAACGATATACCCCCTATAAACTAATTCCAACGAAGCAAAAACACATCCATTAATAAAGCTCGATCCACTTTACTGTCTAACAAAACACACCCTCACCAACGAATATCGATTTATAAATTGCCAAAGTCGGTAAACCCCTGAAAATTCTTGAAAACTTACAAAAATTAGCCTGCCACGACTGCGTTACGAAATCGAGCTTACACCGTAAGCCCGGATGAAAACAAGGCGACCGTGCGGAGTCCCAGAGTGCGAACACAGGCCGTCCACATACGTATTCACCTGACATACGGCATGCAATAATACATCGATGCAGGCGCAACGCGGCGCGGAGGATGAGGACGACGACGCCGCGACTCGAGTACATCGCCTGGGTCTCGCGGTAGTGGGACCTTGTTTCATGACCCACATAGAGCAAGGCCGTTAACACTACACACTCGGCGTAGCCGGCGTCGTTCGCCTTCGGGTAAGTGTTGGAGCTCCGCACACGCCGCGGCGTTGCAGCAGCCGCGAACTCTAGCCTCCCTTAGCGATGCGACGAGAGAACTCGCGGCCAGGCCAACCGGCAGATAATCGAGAAACGGAATCGTACGTTACCTGTTTTCGTTTCGTTCAACCTCTTCGCGGCCAGATCTTGCAGCGAGACGATTTTGCCGGGAAGATTTAGCAATCTGACGAAAATTGCGAGGTGAATTTTAGCAGATTTTTACGATAACAGGGAGGCTATAGTTGAGAACACGAAATACTGACAGTAACGAAGGGTAGTTAATTACGTACGGAGCAAAATAAAGTAGTACGGTAATATCACCGCAGATGGCGCCACGGTTTGTTACCAGTCACAAGGAGTTCGATAGAGTGGAGCATTTAGTGATCGGATTTTTGCAATATTTGAACAAATTGTCGAGAAGGGAGTTGAGATAATAATATTGGGGAAAAGAACGCGATATTTGACGTTGTGTGGAAATCATTTTATCCGAGTCAAGTGTTCGGTTTTCGTCGTCGTTTGTACGGATGAATCTGCTGTTCGTTTACATCTGTTTTTACGGCATCGAGACGAGATAATCCAGTGTTTACTGAAACATATAGGCTATGTGATAATCCGGGGTCAAGACTGATGTGGTTGTTCTACCAGAGTAAGTATAATTCAATAACAAAGTCTTACTGAGAGAAAGGATTCGGAATCTACTGTTCCTGAGTCGGGAAAAAGATTGTTCGAACCTAACGAATTCTCTTTTGCGGGTGGCGGAAGAAATGTTTTGTTTGATCGGACTAGATTTTACTTGACAGCATTTGTTTTTTCGACAAAACTGCCGTGTCCGGTCAAGTTCATCAAGTGTATAACATCTCGCGTACGTAACAATTCTTTTTCCACAACTCAAACGTAAAAATAGTCAAGTTTGGCCGGCTGCTGACAATGAACAATAGACGCTATTTCTCAATGAATTACGTACGCGTTGGAAAATGGCGAACCATTTCTCCAAAACTGTTTTTGTTCACTAGTTGAAAAATATTTGACCAATAGTAGCGAGATCGTTCGCTATTTCCCAAAGCGTGCGTCGATCGTTGAAATTGCGTCTTTTGTTGATTTTCAGTAGGCGGTCAAAATCGCTTAATTTTACATGTCTGTTGTAAAAAATATCATGTGCAACTCATGGTTAATGACGATTCTGAGTACGTATGATATCCGCACTCATTCAGAGTCGTTATTTTTGCCTACCTGCTGCAAAGTATTATATACTATTTCTCAATGATGTATTAGGAATCTCCCATTTCCATCGTCATCTATTTGATTACGTAGACGAAAATGAGGTTGAATTTAATTTTTTCTATAAATGATTGCGTGATGAAATATTTTACATGTTATCTGAACGAATTTATACCCATGAATAATACTTATGTTATCATGATCGGCACCCCGATCAGCCAGCAGCCGCCTTTGCGGTTCATTCGCATAAACTCCGGCCGCGGAGTCGCTCTCTCAATTGATTAGTTCATGCCCTGGTAATTCGATTCAATCGCGTTGGGTCTCTGTAAGAATTCCCAGAGATCTTGGCGCTCGGTTTTAATTGCAGCGTCGATATAAATTCAAGCCCTGGCGCCGGTCAACGGTCGAAATTTTAACTGCTTTCTACTCGCTTTAATCATCCGCGAGTATCGTGAATAACGAATGAAGTAGTCTTTCACGTGTGGTTTGACCAGATCCGGCGAAGTAAAGGCAAGGTAGGGAAATAGCAGGGAAACAAAAGGTTCGATTCTGTAAATCATTCGGACGATATTCGAATTGTTAACTTCCGAAGAAGATATACGCGTACCGATCGCGAAGGCAGTCCCTGCAGTGCGAGGTTCATAGAGGCGCATGTTTGCGGCGATACAGGCTGCACACGTAAGTCGACGAATGACGGTAGCCGGAACGTCCTTGTCTATGAACTACTTTCATTCGAAGACGATCTAGCGATTCCTTAGCCGCCCGCTCGCCAAGACGCGGTGCAGTCGAAGAAATAAGGAAGGAAATAGCTGGGAGGTGGGAGTGAAGAAGGAATGGAACGAGTGGCGGAGAAGAGAGGAGAGGAGAGGCGGGGCGAGAGATCGAAAGAAAGGTTCTTTCGCTCAATTCGTTGAATTTGTTAAACCCGAAGGTTACCGCGTGCTCGGCAGCCCTGTCACGTAGATATTCCGGGTGCCTTAGTAGGCCACACACACTCTCCACGTGCACACGCGACATTATCATATCCACAGACGAAGCCAAAGACCCTGCGACGCCTTGATCTTGACTCGCTGCAAGGCTCAAACGGCAGTCCTCGCACTTGTTCACGTTGAGAAATAATTATTCTCACTCGTGATCACTTCCGAAACATTGCGCCGGACGGATGTAACATTCATCTGCATTGGGATCGTATACGCGGTTAATTCGTTTATAAACTCACAACGAATTATGAATGAAAATATAATACTATTCTTGTGCTTTAATTTCAAGGGTATGCACTTGTTGATTTCGACGTTGGAGTATATCTATATCTCCAATTGGAATGTTCTTGTTCAGATTTGTGTATGGAATGGCACTGTTAAGCCGCTTTTCGCTTTTGAGATACGTAGACATTGTTATTTGGAGATGTATACTTCAACGTCGAAATCGACCCAGGTACCTCCTTAAGGAGGTTGTAATGGATCAAAATTCGATACTTTGTCTTAATCTTATCACCGTCGCACATTGAGTGTTTATCAAGATCTTATATTCTTAGCTGCGATGGTTGCGAATATCTTAATTCAAGGAATACTCAATCTGCAACGATTTTGTAACGAAATTGAAAAAAGGAATTGATTTTTGGATCACTAACCTTGTTGAAGAAAAAATTGATACAACTCTGTGTTCAAAGTATACGAGAGATATATTTTTTTTGCCTTTAAACATTACGAACATAAACAAGCCTTGTTTTTGATTCTTAAAATTCATCGCTTCATAATTTGTATGGATTATACAGATGTCGTTTGATGCGTGTGTACAGATTGAGAGACCTGTATCAATGTTTGTACGACCGGGCTTAAGCTGCAGGGATCGTCAAACTCTCCGAATACATGTTTGAACGTCTGCAGTTTCTCACTTTTTTTTTATGCCGAGAGAAATCGAACTTGTCTGTTAATTATCATACGGGTAATTAATTTTGCGATGAGCTCGCTTCGCGTTTGTTTCAGTCGCCGTTAACGTCTGCATTATTATTTATACATAAATTTATACAAATTCACCGCATGTGAATTCTGAGCTCCGTGTGTACGTGTGAATATTTATGTATAATATATATAAATGCCTACAAATTGCGTTAGAAATTTATCGGGGTTGTACGCAATGTTTTTTAAAAATTTTATACATTTTTGTTGAACCGTCACCAGCGTCTGTTAAACAATTTCGGCACTTGTTTATTATTACGAAACATTTTGCATGATTACCATTGTTCGAATCACTCGTTTCGCTTCTTGACACACCTCATTAATTTACATATAATTAACTGGTGAATTTTCTTATTCCCCGACGCGACACGTGGTTTCGTATATACAATGCGATCGCACAATTGCACTTAAATACAGAGCCACGTTCTATTGCTTGATGGCAATAGAATAATGTGATTTATTCCACAAATCAACTGGAAGACGATCGAATGAAACATACGTGATAATTTATACCTGAGTAGTGTTCTGGATCATAATAATAGATGATCTATAAAATAGTGCGATGTTCAATCGGGACATTTTGTGAAACGACCATATGGTTGACAAATTCCATCTCAAACGTCTTTGAAATTCCCGTTTAGTGAAATGTAATGTGCTAGTAAATGATGTTTAAGTGAGTCTAAATTTTTCACAACATTTACAACTGTGTGTTGTATTGTGCGAGTATTTAATTCACCCACACTTGGACATATTCGAATTTAAAGAATCTAACGAAGCAAGAAATGACTAGTGCTGCCATCAATACTAAAGCTTACACACCTGAGATCCCGTGAAACGAAACCCTCGCGCAACAGCACTATAGATCATTGGAGTTACCAACAGTCGGTAATCCTGTCGTCGATAAGTATTATCAATTGAGTATTAGCAACGCAAACGAATATATATATATAGTCCGAATAAATACGTGTGCAGCTGAAGCGTGACACGAATCGAGAATATTGATCGACCTGAATCGAAACTACTCGTAGTCGGTTTGAATTTTAATTCCTACTTATTGCTCATCGTATTCGCGAGAAAGATTGTTTCTTTGGACAACTTCACAAATATTACACGCCAGTCATTTGCAGCAAACAATTTCGACGAACGAGGTCAAATGCTTCGTTTCAAATCCTACAATCATTCACCTGTACAAATGTTACGTAAAATTTCAAATCCACTTCACAACATTTGCGTAATTTCTGTTACTTCATATATTAGTTTTTTGGGCCATAATTATAATTATAATCACATGTGGATGAGGAGTAAAGATATTTTGATAATTTCTGGCAATATCATCTATCGTACCGTAAAACTTCCGATCAGTGGGCAAGAATATCTTTTTATTTTTGTGTGAAGTTCTAAAGCAATATTACAAAATTCAAACATGTAATATTGTAATATAATTTTTGAATTTTTGCAAAGAAAATATGAATAGCTGTCACAGTTCTTTGGTAAAATACGAATCTTGTCATGGAAAGTATAATATTCGTCATTTGCGCACATCTTTAAATGATTGCGCAGTTTACCCTCAGTACATAGTCTCAACCTACAGAATTCTGTTGACATGTTTTGCAAAATAAAAAGAGAAATAAAAACAAAGAAATATCTTCATGCGGGGCACGCTTTTAAATCTGGTAAAAACCCAGCGTTAAAAGAATCCACGGACAAATTCATTATACAATAATTTCGGAAAACGTCACAAGTCTTGGGCGCGTGTTGATAACCCTGTTACGCAAACCTCTTACAGCATACGCAAAAATTCCAAAAAATCAGATTATATTAATTCTGACTAAAAATCGTGATACGAAGAATTTGTATTCGCGTTTATATTAAATGTAGGCTTATTGTAATGCGCAGCCTGTAATTACGTCAAGAGAATCGCTGATGCGACAATTCTGTTTTTGTAATCCGATACTAAATTCGGAGTATTTTATTGCCGTGTTTCCAGGTTTCTAATCGTAAAGTGAGAAGGTAATTGATATTTCGTGTAAAATACCCCTCAAGATTGTACGGGTACAGGTAAAGCAGTTTATAGACACACACACATATTTATAATGTAGATGCCTGCTATTTTGAAAAAGTGCTTTTAGATAATTTTCTTGTAAATGCCTGTGATGATCAATTATCAGTTTACGAATTGTTTTGCATAACGAATTAAAAATTATCGGAATTCGATTTTTCATCGACGTGTTAAGATTGAATTTAATTAGTCGCGGTTGATTTTTTTTTTTTAGACTGAATCATGAAATGCATTTCAAAGGTATTGATATAAAAATGCGTAATATATAAAATACTAAGGTAATTTATTATCATCGATTTAAAAATATGTCCACGTGAGACGCGGTCAAATTTCATTGCAGGGACCAAAATTCTATTTCGAATTTCACAAATTTAGTAGCATTTCCGAAAAATCAATTGCGACGTGATAATTAAAATTTTTTTCAAAACGACCTTTATGAAAATATTTGCGGTAACAATAACGCATCAGTTCCAAAAAGAATTTATTCACAAACTTTTTTATATACATGTTTTTAAAGCCCCTTTATATTTTATCTGTTTGTAAGCATGTCTCGTTTTTTTCCAAATACTTTTACAACACCTTTATAACTCACCGGAATTTTCAATTTATACTCGAAAGTGTCATCGAAGTTAACACTCAACATGCGTATTTATATATACCTATATATTTACGTTGTATTGCTAGAACAGCTTGCACAAAAGGCTTGAGAATCGATAGACCGCAATGTTTCACCGTAGTTTTCCACTCCCCCGTAGAAACGTACGCCTCGAACTAAACTGGAAATATGAATCACACAGAGTTTTCCACGGTGTCCGGAATGGATTTTCAATTCCAGTCGCGTAAACAATCCACTAAAAATAATTCTTATGGTTTACGTGCATTTTTTTAACCATAGAAAAATGCACCAAATAGTCCGAGGGATTCGACGTCGCAGTTTTTGCAATCAACTTTTACTTATCAGTTGGCCAATTGAAAGAAAACGCTTGGCAGGCAATTCTTAGTCGTAATATTTTACGAGGCCGTTACTTGTTACGTGCATTGCCGAATTATCTCTACGTGTAACTATCCTGTCGTTAAAACCGAACTTGTTAAAACGATGAAATATCGGGTTAATCATTTTTTGCGTAGTTTCCAATGTCCGTAAGTCGGAACGATCGGACAATACGCCGGTTCTATTCTTGTGAAAATGGAAATTAGCAGGCAAGCCGTGGCTGGCGGTGCAGCAAAAATAGAATCGATATTCTCTATCTTGTGTAATTTTATGTTGCGGACGTTTTGCATTTGTACTGCGGAGTTCATCGCACGATAAGACAGGTGCTCTTGGTTATACGGAAAATCGATCCTTTGTTCAGTCAGACGAGAAACATTAGTTTAGTTATTGTGTTGTACGGTTTGGTAACGAGGAACGTTACGATCGGAGTCTCCGCTACGATCCTAGAGATCCTAAATCTTTCCGATGGAATAAAAAGGATTCTTGCTGTGAATGGCCGTCTGGAAATTTTTCAAATTTTTTCATCGTTGATTTTTTCAGGGAAAAGTATTTTATAGTATTCAAAAACGACAAAAGCCGCGCGGTAAATTCGTTCTCACTGAATTCGATTAAAGTCCTGAAAAATCAATCCCGTGGGGAAATTAGGCATCGATAATAATATTTTCCTGCAGAATACTTGCGGGTATTGAATTTCGAATAGCGTATAGAAAAATACCAAAGTCTCGCTATACTTGACTCAATTTATAAAAGCTGTAGAAAAAATTCTTACCAGAGTTTGCTTTACGATGCTGCCGTTTTCTATTTTATACTTGTTATAAACGTATCGAAAATGTGTAGTGATAAACTTTAATGCATATGCCAGGTTTTTAAATTAACGTCCCGACGGAATTCTTTCTGAATTAGCAATTCAAAAATTTGCTTTAATGGCGAAGAGGCTGAAGCAGAACTTTATATTTGTCGTTGAAATGTCTCTCTGAATGTCAAACCTGATATACTTATTAACATACTGAATGTAACTTTGACAATTTAGAACGTAATTATACGGAATATAATGTTTAGAAAATGAAAAGCCGAATTTCAACTGACATTTTACTTCATCCTGCTTCGAATCGATTCATCGTTCAGTTCAGCACTATTTTATCTAATTAATCGCATAAAATTGTCTTCCTTGCTTGATCTATTATACAATTTAATATAGATCGGCTATTTCTTCTCCCCGTAAGAATCTGGTATCGATCAGGTGCTTCGTCTCCCGTGACTACAACGAGGCACAACCCTTGCTGATATATTTAACAGGCTAAATGTTTCTCAACCCTTGCGTAACAACAATTATACTTCAATAGAAAAAAAAATAAAATTCTCCAAACATACAATAAAGAAAATGATTGAATTGAGTAACAATTAACGTCCAGCTACAAAAGATTGCCATCACCCAAAATATGAATTGCCGTATACCGGAATTAGCAACATCCAATGATGTAATTCTAATTTTTGCAAACCGCAGGCGCGGCGGGAGATTAAATATACAATAACATCTTGTTGTTACACCGGCACCTGCAGCGTCGAATCAATGTCTACCAGTTTATGTTTTTTTCTGCATTATTATATCGTATACCGACGATCTCAGTAGTGAAAACTGAGACGAACTTGCATTTCGACCTACCTGCACCTCGGACGACGGATAGCCGCGGATAAATAATCATTTATACCATAACTAAGCAGCCCATAAATTCATCAATTTACAAATATGCGGCGTGTAAGGTCAATGCAGAAGTTAATTTCCTGCGTTCGATTATTCATCAATACTATGCAATTGATGAAGAAGAAGAAGAAAAAGTAAAATAACGAGTATAAGCGGCAGACACGAAGATGCGGAATAAAAATACAGAAGATTTATTGCATTGGAAACATTTATTTTTCACCAGTGATCATTATTTATACAATTCTGTATATTATATATACATGCGCATGCACACGTAATATAATAAAGTAATAAAATTATTAAACAATAATAATGATAATACCAATAACGTCAATGGAATCGGGTATGTGTATACATACATATATATATATATATTTTATATATATATATAAATATTCAATAAAGGTCAGCTATTATTTTTTATAATATATTTATACAGTCGTTTCTCATAACTAATATATAATAATGTTTAAACGCGGGATGGAAGCAGCTGTACATTTATTTTATCGGATTACCTATTTTGATCGATTATTATGAACGAGAATATCGCATGCGGTGTATGTATAATGTGTATAAATGATACGTGAATAATACCCACGATTTCTGAATTGGTGATACGGTTCAATCGCACTTCAATGCAAATGATACATCTCATGATATTATAACACAATATTTATGGATTAATTAAATATCAATTAAAGCACCGACAAATCAACAATATTTCAAAATTTATTTTTCTGTTTCAACGTCATTATATGGGATAATTTTCTCCTTGGAACGTTAGGACAAATGTATCGGGTAATCGGAAATCGTGGGTTTTGATTTTCGAATGAAGAACGAAGTCGTCAAGTCCGCGGTTAAATATTAACCGTCTCACCTGCAGCGATTTGCGACGGTTTCAATGATAGGTACACGTTTAATTAAAAATGTAACGTTGATCGATAATATAACAATTATTGTATGTCTTACTTTTATTAAACTACATTTATACGTCATGAACGCTGTAATAATAGCAATAACAACTACAATAATAATAGTAATTGTGATCCTGATTACTACTATTGTTATGAATCGTGTTCAAAACAAATGAGAATGACGGTAATGATAACAATATAAGTATTAATCAACAACAAAACGAGGGGGAGGGGAATGAGTCCTTAATTACTTATTTAAAGTCACGGTAGTATTCGAACTACGTTATTATATATGTATATTGTGATAAGATAATGTATAATTCAGTAATACTCTATGTATGAACTTGTTGTTCAACCGGAATATACACAGTATTGTGACAGGAATTACATAATCTATTATGTACAGAAAAGAAAGATAGAGCGGGGGAGAGAGGAAAAATAAAAAAAAATAAAAAAACAAAAAAAAAAGAAAACGAATCACGTATAAATGCGGAGCTATATTGCTGTGTAATATATGACGGCAGCTGTCATTGACTATAATAATTTTCAACAATTATTACAATATTTACTACAATACGTAAATACGGTTTCGTACAATCTGCAAGTACATATTTCTTCAATTATTTACATCATAATAATAATAATAATAACAACAAAAACAACAACAACAATAAATGTATGCGGTGACTTTGAAATTAATCATATTACATCGTGCCCAGATAATAAGAACAAGGGATCGATAGTCGTCTTATTGGCCTAAGGTACTTTCATTACTCACGCATTTGGTGCAGTTGATAATTATATGAAAAATGCATTGTGGGTAAAGTGTGAATCCGTGGCGGATATGTAACGTAACAGCAGCGGTTGTGTAAGGTAATCTTGTATTTCTCGATATTATTATCGTATACGTATTATATGCGTATACATGTGTGTATTATTATTGTATACAAATCAGCAACGCGAAACATTTATTGTTTGCGTAACTTGTTACAATATTGTAATAGAGCGAGAGAGATAGAGAGTGAGGGAAGATTCAATAGCCCGGCCTTCGCTTATTTATACCTTATTACACCCAACGACGGTGACGAGATGTCGCATATTGTGGTTCACATTTCGATCCAAGCTATGGATAACGTATATAATTTAGAAGGTAATACCATTTTTCGAGATGCGGTAAATATAGAATATAATATCGATAGACTTTGTTTGATTTCCTGACAAGGTCAACCACTCTTCGCCTTTTTGAGACAAAATTTTTTTAAATCGCTCTAAAATAACATTCAAAACCAACGAAATTTAATTCAATGGCTTCGGAATATCGACGACCAAAATTCGATAACGAATTTCGCAGGGTGAAGCCGCATGCCGTCATGTTACTCAATATCCTGTGGTCGCTGTCCTATTTTGCGGTCTCCTAAACTGATTTAGCATCCCTGTTATCAAGCGCAGTTGCGGGATTTCACGTGAAACGAAAACCGAAGTCGATATCAAAAGCCGAAACACTTTCGAGGAACGGAGATTTTCATTACATAATTTATACAGTGCGTTATGAAAGCAATACCTGACTCGTTCTGTTTCAATTTGACTATCATTTCGTATTGATTGTTGTACATTTTGAATAAATTTCGAATTCAAACTCACTGTGAACCGAAAGAAATTCTGCTTAGATAAAGGTAAATGTTGTGATTTTGATACGGATGAAATACAATTTTAGAGAAGTAAGGAAATGTGCAAAGAAAAAGTGTTAAAATTTGTATACTCAGTCGCACAATAACTCGGTAAAATTGTTCAAAAAATATACGTAAGAAAGGGAATCCGAGATTGATTTGTCTGAAAAATTAATCGTAAACGATTTGGGGAAGAATGAAAAAATGGAAAAAAAAAAGAAGAGAAAAACAACTTTCAGCTGGGATTAAATAGTCACAAAATTTATTAACAACTGTATAAAGTATACACGTTAATATTTGTATTGCCATTAAAAGTTTCTGCCCACTCTCCCCTACAATTATGCAACCACCGTTTAAGGGTGGCACTCGTGCACCGGTGATTTTATCTTGACAAATTGTAACGCCTTACAACAGCATATGTATACATATATATATATACAAGTCATGCGTCGTGCAAATATACATATATTCGTTTCTAAATTTCGTCGTCTATACACGGACACGGCAATATTATATCGATGCATATACGAAACACTTGATATTACGCAATATCGGTTCGTGAATATTTCTGCGCGCGAATTAGAAACATCCCCGTTAAACTTTGACACCCTGCTGAGCGAGGAGTTTTTTCCTCTGAAGCAAACTCGGTGACTCGAAGTTCTCCGTCTGCCCGTCGATCGTCGGCGAGCTGTCGAATGACTTTGAAGACTTCAGGCCGTTGAGGGTCTTGGGGCAATTGTTAGTTGATATATCTAGTGACTTTGAAGTTTTGACCGATACGTTGGCGAGCTTTTTTATCGTCTCGGATATCGGACAGGTCGAAGAGCTCTTAACGTCCTCCGCAAGTCCGGTCGGCCTCTTACTCTCCTTAGATTTGCGCTCCGCGATCCTCTCCCGAAGTTCCTCGTCGCTGTCCCGATCGACTTTCTTCGGCGCGCCACCTTCGGACGGCAGGAGCAGCGCCTTGGGCGGAGCCTCGACGTAGCCGCTCTCGTCGCTGTCGGCCTCCTCGTCCAGGGCGTCGAGGACCGACGAGAACTCGTCCTCCTCGTGAAGGTCGAGCTGACTTCCGGGGGAGGGAAACGTGTCGGCGCGTTTTAGGCGCCTCTCGCGGGTCGGTGCCTCGAGTTGAGGTCGCCTCGGGTGTTCGCCCCTAGGACTGCAGTCGACGAGGTCCTCCTCCTCGCAGAAGTCCTCCTCTACGTCCTCGAAGTCGAATACGTGGCCGGGCTCGGAGCCGGTAGCGAATATCTTCCGGTTCTGGAGCTTGAACTTCGGACTTCCGGTGCAGGTCATAAAGTTCGGCGAGCCGTCCGAGTTCCGTCTAAGACCCGACTCCGTACCCTCGTCCGAGAAGTAGACCCTCCTGGGACTCCGCGGCTCCGCGCACTCCGAGTTGTTGTTCGAGTCCTCGTTGCCCGGGGCTCGTTCCTCGCTGTTGGCCGTGCTCGCCGTCTCGCAACCGCTCGATATGCTCCCGTTTTCGTCCGAGAATTCACCGCAGTTCCCACGGTTCAACGCCTCGACCAGCCGCGCCAAACGCCAGTGGTCCTGGTCTGGCCAACTGCTCGCCACGCTTCGCAGCGTCCTTAACTCCTCGAGGAGACGAGCCTGCTCCAGCTCCTCGGCCGCCGCGTCTTCCTCGATCGCCGATAACTTCGGGGCGCTCTTCGATCGCTCGAGCGGAGGTTTGTAGTTCTGACCGCCCGTGCTCAGTAGGATCTTCCTACGGGGGAGGGACGGATTTTCGTACACCGAGTTCGCCAGGGATAACCTGAAGTGAAAAATTCATTCGGATTTATATAATGATTCGGATTTTGACGGGGTTAATTGTAACAGAAGTTAATTTGTTCGGGACAATATGCTGATGAAGACGATAATGAATGGTCGGAAAGACAGTGCGGAGATAAAAATAAACGTCAATTTATCGTCGATTTATTATTATTCTTGTCTCTCGTGTATATGTATGCGCCGTAAAAACGAATTTCGTTGACTAGACACCCTGTATACTGAGATTTCGTCGTAATCGAAGAAAACAATTTTACGTTTAAGATATTTGACAGGCGGATTCAAACGATTGGTACTGAATTAACATGGCCGCTTTGGGACCCACTTGCATTTCGACTCTGAGATTACTTTTAGCACTCGTTATCTGTTGGATGCTAATTTCTGCCACATAAGACGACGGCTAGATGCACTGTAGTAGGATTTTGCCTTAAAAAAAGTCCTAAAAACAGAGAATGCAAAGAAATTGGATCAACCGAAGCTTGGGCGGTGAATCAAAATGGCTTTCCGGACGCACTCGAAACTTTGTTTCCGCTCTAAGACGATTTTTGGCAGTCGTTAGACATGAAATGCTACTCTACGCCAAACGAAATGACGGCTAGACAGCTGCGGTATGATTCCACCTCGACCGAATTCATAATAACTGAGAACTTGAAAAAAGCTAAACCTAACGAAATATATAAATGTATAAGTGAATTCGGCACCAATTATATCAGGCAGATCTGATAAGAAAGCAATCTGCTCAGTTTGCGTTTGAATCACAGCAATAAAATCGTTATTTCAGTTGACGAGGTTAGTCGTGTGAATTACATTTTCCGTCGATAAATGTGTTTCTCGAGTGACTAATGCAACGGGATCATTTAATTTTTGCGACAAGTCAAGGTGAACGAGAAGCTCAATTTGACATATCCAAATCGAATCGTGCAGCGAATTCATGTTTATTTATTACTGAAAAACTTGACAGGTGGTACACTGCGATTACATGAAAATAGTTTCTGGGTTTATAGCATAAACTTCTTATTTTTACATTGCATTTAGTAAAAATTGCACGGATATTGGTAGAAAATAACCATTTTTATAAAGTATTGCATTGATTTTTTTTTTTTGTTACTTTTCTTGCGGGTTTTTATTTTACCCATGCATGGATTAATGGTAAGTTCAGGTCTAAGAATTAATTGTCGAAACACCGTGTATAAGTGCTATCATTTGAATTTCAGATGTAACCATATTCGAACGCATAAAAGTTCGAGGAGTTTTTTCTGATAGGAAACGTTCGCGCCTATCTCGGAAGTTTCTGCTTGAGAATATTCGATTATTTATCCGGTTTCTTACGAGCAAAAAGTAGAGTTTTTTCGACACAGCGGTAAGTTTATGCAAAAATTCTTTCCGCAACCGGTTGTCGTTGCCGTATTAAAGATATTCCGCTTCGCATGAATCAATTTTTTTTTTGCTCCGAACAGCAACGAGATCTTAGTCACAATTATTATCGCAGACAAAGAAGAGAAAAATAAAATATGAACTTTCTAGAGCCCCACAAGTTCGGTGCACAAATTCCCGAAACATTTATTGTAAGCCGACTACCAAGAAGAACGAGGAGGAAAAAAGAATCGAATTTTCACATCAGATACAGTGATAAATTCTTTTAAAAAGTATTGCCTACTTCAAAAAAATTGTTCTTACACCGTTATTGATATATTTTTGTTCTCAGTACAGCTAAATTTGTTACTGATCTAAAATTATATTTCTTGAAACGGGTATAAATTTAATTAGTTTGTTAATATTCTGAAGGAACGACCAAATACAGCGACATAAATCATCGAAAAGATTTATTGCGGCCTGTTCTTTATGGAATTGATTTTAAAAATACATAATTCTCCGGAATCAAGTCGATAACCGAAGCTTGTGGTGAGGAAAAAGATAAAGTTCAAACAAACTAACCAAAAAGGACGTCGGTTGCGGTTTTTCCGCGAATCTTGAATCGTTGAGCTTTGACGTTGACGGTTGGCCAAATGTCGATATTTTTCATTAATTTGATTACGCGATACTTGCGCTTTGATTATTTGTTAAATTTTGATGTTTATTACGGAGCTCACTTTAAAAATGAAACGAAGCAACGAATACTGCAATTTCTTAACGACAGCTTAGATATCGATGCTACGTTTCAAAGCGCTTGAAAATTATTAAAAATCTACTCCACGACCATCGACTCGTATGATCAGAAAACTGTTTTCTACAAAGTCGCTGATACGGGTTTACTTATTTCTGATCAGTCGATTCGTTAGGGTCGTTTTTTGACGATACCTAATCTACATCGGTGCAATATTGTAAAACGAAATATTCAACGATGTCAAAACGATAAACAAAAAGGTGCTTCGATGAATTTATAGGTAAAAATCTTTTGAATGAAATGAGCGATGCGAATACGTAAGGTCTTTTTCGTAGTTCCAATTCTGAAATTTTCAAACAGATCCTCGTAGCTTAGGAATACAAGCGCGGTTCGACCATCTCGTTATAAATTTAATAAGTGTTATCAGTTTCCGTTCAAACGACCTCCCCGATCGATCGTCGCTTTATCGTACGCAGGAATAATCGTAATTACCTAGCATTTTGCCTGGAGACCTTATCTCTCCTGAATTCCATCAAGGCCTGCTGCAGCCTGGCGTTCAGCGTAGAAGCGAGTCTCCTCGCCGTGGATTCCGTCGAACACAAGGCTGCGTGACACCTGAGCTCGGGTCTAAGTCGGCGGCCCTCGTGCCTGTAGACCCAGACGACCAGGCGAGGATGGGAAGACGGTGCCGTGCAGTAAGTGATCCTGTGTGCCCAGTACTCCGTTAGTCCATGGTCCCTGGTCGTCGCCGTTAGTCCGCCGCACGTCACCGTCAGCCGCATCGAGACGTCGGGTCGACTACTTCCGACGTAATTTCTCCACAAAGTTGCCACTGGCTTCTCAACGCAGCCTTCGCCTGAAACACGAGAGGACGATGACCACTTTGGACGATACTTATCGCGAAGAGGGTTCGAGAGATCCGAGCTTAACCAAGCACTGTGTTTTGTTCGCAAAACTCGGATTGGACTGACAAGTTCGCCTATGCGGGAAACTGAGTCCGTGTTCGTGGTGTGGAAATGATATTCATTGGAGAAAAAGTATCACAGGGTATAGTTTGAAGTATAAAATATCCGCCTTACCGAATCGTTTCATTTGCCGTGAAAAAAAGAATGCGCCGATCATTTTTACGGGATAAAATTAACTTTAATGTCTGTAACAATCTCAACATTTTTTCTCCGAACTGTACTTCGAGTACGAAATTTGCGGCGTGACCAACCGTTAGGTTTTGTACACGCACGTGTTACAAATTGATTCGTTGTGCAATCGTTGTGTTTTCAATAGCAAAAGAGGGATTCGAATCGGTACAAATCGGGAAGTTCGATATCGAAGCGTCAAGTATCTACAACGAAAAACCGTGATTGAAATATCGATCGTAAGGCAGCAGGTGAGAGAAAGTCGCAATATATCTATCACGCCCTGGTAGGAGAACCTTGAAGGCCGATCAGCGTTGCCTACGAATGTATTTTTATACCGAGATATGATATTAACATAAATACGGGCCAGGAATTTACAGACACAGTATCAGAAGTGTAAAATGTACGATAGAATAAATTATCGATTATACCGTACGCGGTAAATCCTCGGGACTTTATCATTCGGAGGTTGTTGTTTTTGCATAATAGACACAGAGATGAGGTTGTGCATTCCTCGGTTATTTCAATCACACCGATTACGGCACTCGGTTGCGATAAGGCTTGTTTTATTCAATCGACACGTTGTTCTCGATACGCGAGGAAATTAGACTTCAAAAGATTGCGAGGAATCGATAGGTACTTTAAAATGTATCCAAGTGTCGATGAGATCGAAAAAATTCTAATGACAAAGGATCCAATTAGGTTGAGAGTCGACGGAACGTTTGCGGAACGTCGCGAAAATACGGCTGTGAAATTTGATCCTGGTTATCCACGCGCCAGGTATAAGGCAGGTATCATATAGGTATACTTGTTACAGACGTATCCAACCGCCCTGCTCACCTTGACAACCATCGACTACTCCAGGCTTCTGGGACGATTTGAGGAAGACTATTTTTTCAATTCTTCAGGGTTATTATTTACGTTCGCGATTGGATCATGCGATACAAAGTGTATGTATTCGCATCCGAGTCTTCGAGCTGCTAGGAAATAATTAAACGCAAGCTCCGCCGGTTCGAGTAATCGGAGGCTGGTCAAGTCGGCCGAGGAATAAGAAGACGGTGAATTTAAATTCCAATAATTCAACTTCGACGCTGAAAAATCGATATCAAATTGAAGAGAGAATGGAACAGAGCCAGAAATTGTTCGGTCAAAATCCTCAGGATTTGAAAGATGAAAAAAGTAAATTTAATTACTTTTCGGAAATGAAGTCTATCGTGGAATATTGGTCAGAATTTTTGCAAACGTCTCGAAAAAAAAACTCGTTGACTATTCGTATCGAGTGGCCAGGTTTCCTTCCGCGAATGATAATCGAATCGCGTAGAAACCGAGCCGTAAAATATAAAACTGGCTCCAATCGAGCCAAAGATACAATGTCTAGGCAGGGTATAAATAAATTCAAAGGTGATGTCGAAATATCACTAATTATACAGACGTGTGCAACAGATCCACGAAAGAAAAAAAGGGAAAAAAAAAATAATAAGTACCTCACGCCGCGATTATTGGGCAAGTAGATAGCACCGATTAATTTTATAACAGTTAAAAACGTATCCGTATGAATTAGTCGCCTTGACCGACTGCAGTATCGTTGTACATATTTCGTTGCAACAAAGGATCCGAAGATGTCCGAAGCGTGGAAGGAAAAAAATGCAGTGAGTCACGGTGTTTTTTGGAGGGGGGAAGGATTTGAAACTCGTCGACATGCCGTTGTACAGGTTTATAAACTATTCCGACGGAATAACCCTGCGAGGACAAGGTTTGAGCGTACGATACAAGCCGCACAAGAATCTAAAACAGCGGACATATCGAATATTGTACACGGTGAAAGAGAGAACCTCGAGAGGCATAAGCGTGCAGCATTAATTCGTTAATTACCAAGTCGGTATCGTCCCGGTTCTGCAATCGGTATCGCTCGCTCTAAAGAGGCCATCAACCATGGTGGGCAGCGTCTCGTGTGTGGGCACTGCACGCACACATTAACTCGTCGACACCGTAAACCGATCAGAGTTGTGTGCGAACAGATTCTATCTGTTCCAAAGAGTTTTCTGATCACGGAATCACACTGAGAAAAATTTCATTTGTTACAGTAACTAGAAAAATTCAGTAAAACCGAGTAAAAACGTTAAAAAAAACCGTTTGAATATTGTTGGGATTAGGAAAAACGAGGTACGCCTAACCATTTTGCGCTGTTGTCGATCCTTTTTTGGTAATTGCAACGCAAAATCAGTTTCTGAGGTTCGCTCTACTTTTTTAGTTAAATGCGGCTTTAACGTTAATTTATCGTTGTACGAGCATTAAATTTTCGCAACAGCTGCAAGAAAATATAGCAACAGCGATCGTAACGAGAAAGAACAGTATCGGATACTAGACTTTTCGGTAACTGTTACAAAAATAATTTTCATTTTCTACCTAGAATTATATTTTTCGATCGTGGTCTGATAAGAAATGAAAATAGTCAAGGACCGAGCGTTAACCGGAACTAAAAATTTCTCTCAGTGCAGACGCGTAATTCAAGGCTCGACAGTTCTCAATTTTCACTTTTATCCCGCGTCGATAGAAACGTGGATCAGTATTTATCGAGGAAAGCCGTCGTTGATCATCCTAACCAGGAGGATCTGCAAGATGGGTTCTCGGTATTCACCATATGGTCGATTGCATGGTGCTTCGTTTAATTTTTTGTCACGTCATCCACTAGAACACTGTGTAAAAGTTACCGTTCTCTTCGAGGTTTTCGCCTGTCTGTACTTGAGCAAGTTTTCGAAGCCCTGGGACTGTAGAGCAAACATTCCTTGTGCGTAAGAAAGAGTGTTTTTTACCGTTGAAAAGAACCGTTACACTTCGGTGCACTGGATGCATTGAATATCGGTGATTGAACACGACCTTGGTTTACCTCAAAGGTTTGTTCGCAATGAGTTGTAGCTGGTTTCTCCTTTCGGTGAAGAGCGCTGTGCGCTTTGGTCCGGTTGCAGGAAATTTTGCCGACGCTATGATTGGGTCTGAATGATGTGCGGTGAAAAATAAGCGGAAAATACCGCACGTGTCTAACCAGCGCCTTCCGTCTAACATATGATGTGTACGCAATTCTCCGTAGATCTTCTATGTTGAGCAATAGTTTTTGCGGTTGTTGAACGGTCGGGGGAAGGACTGAATATGGCGTGCAAGATGCGAAGCATGTGCGTTGCTGCACTGATCTGATAACGAAAACAATGACATCAGTCTCTTCGGTTCGTCCACAAGCTAACGACCAGAACGAGAAATTGTGATAATGACTGTTCGAAATGTGTTGCTTGGGCCTAATATCCAAAAAGATCCAAGGAAAAATAACCGTCGATTCTTGCAGATAATGAAAAAAGTTTCACGAGGATTTCAAAACTCTTGCAAACTGGGCTTGTAGGACGATATCTTTGAACGTGGGATATCGATGCTCGGAAAATTTACGTCACCTTCAGTTCTGATCCATGGAACGTACAGCGAAACCAAGAACTTATTGAATCCCGATATACTTTGGCCGTTCAGATAGCAGAGTGATGGTAAAAAATGATCGAATCCGTAGAGAAGTTGGGTCTGTCAAACGTTATCGCTGATCATCGAACCGAACTGGTTTAAAAACAGCAAGTGACATTGATTGCCAGTGTTTCTTCTTTGGTTACATTATTCGATACCGAATTGATTTCTCCAACGAATTAGAGATCGTATTTTGATACCTACTTAAAGATGGCGAAGGTATATATGTTCGACGAATGTCAAGTGCGGTTGAGTTTTGCTAATCTGGATCTCATCAGCGAGCGAATTCACAGTAATCCGAAGCCCTTCGCGTGTAATACGTTACACTGGGTCACGAATACGATCGTTGGTCTGCCAAGTCGGAATAAAGCGAATGAAATCAGCTCGGCGGTCTTGATTCCACCATTTTCTCGGATAACAAAGCCGCCAGCTTATAACCAAATGCGTGTTCGTTGCCAAGAACTCGCGACTTATGCGATACCCGGTAAGACATTTCTCAGGAATCTTGGATTGATCGGATTGTTAGTGCTGCACGCACTGTTATCGAGTCAAGTTTCGTCTTTACCGAGACAACAAGCTGCGCGTGGGGTAAAATCGATTTGGGGTAACCTCATTCCGAGCCTAATTTTGTTCCATTGATTTTAAACAGCCGGTGCGGATGTGAGGGAAAACAACTAGAACACAATTCTCTGGAGAATCGATAAAATTTATATATTGCAAGCCGTCTTGTCGAATCTAGCGCGAGTTAAACTCGTACGTACAATGCATAAATTAAGCCTGTGTAAAGTTTCTCGATCGTTGACTTTGACGAATTGGAGAAAGAACTTCCGATATTTCAAACTGTTTGAAGAAAAATACAGAACATTTGAACAAAGCCCGTTAACGCTTCCTGAATCGACTTAGGTTCATTATGCGAACATCGGCGAGCAACCGATGACAGTTATTCGGAAGTAAGCACACGGGCATTATATTAATACAGAATAATGCCTCGTTGGGGAAAGAGGAAAAGAATCGAGTGTTGAACAAACAGTGGGAATTTTTGCGGAATGTTATGTCTGATAAATGTGTGCAGGAACCCAATTTGCACAGTTACGCAAATATGTGTATGTATAAGAATATCGTTGAACGAAGGTTTCACGGGACGTTTGATGGGATGGGACGTGTTATTTCACTCGATCCTCACCTTTGGTGTGTAATCGTTAATTGCCGACAATTCGGATACCGCTCGATACAACATTCTAATTACATTTCTGTCTGTTTCAACCAGGTGCCGGCATGTCTATGAATGGAAATTTTCTCCCATCCGAATGAAAATTTTTCAAAACATAAATTGGTCTGCGGTGTCAAGTCTACGAAATGCTGTACGATGTGTAATCGTTCGTGTTGTAAAAACCGTGTTAAAGCAGGCATGCGAGGAGAACGGGAACTTTGTACGATTCAAGGTCAGATTTATAAGCGAAATCGTTTTTTCCGCCTACGCGATTACACAATGTTATATATTTGGGAGCGGCCCTTTTCGTTCCATGGTTTACATCTTATCTGACAGGAGATTGGAGTTCCCCACATTCGATTACCTACGTTATTGCAATCTACGGAAGCTTACGTCGAAATCCTTTGTCTCAGAATCGTACGAAGTTCGAAAGATGACTGACTTTCTATGAAACCTAGACCTCCGTGACCAGAACCGAGGAAATCGTTTTCTGCATAGTTATAAATTCATACTTTCAAAAATTTCAAATTGATCTAAGCGGAATTTAAACGCTGCTTGATATATTCATTATTACAGAGGTAAACGTCTACTCTTAGATTCTGCGGTAAACAAGTAGAAAATCGACGCTGTTACGCGGTGTGAAAATTGACGGATTTACGATTCGGTGAAAAAGCTGCTATAAACGCGCAATATTTTTATGACGCAAATGTAACTTGTTACTAAGATAGCGTTACAATTTTTAAAACTCTTACGTGAGAATATTCAATACGTAATTGAACTGACTAAAAAATCAGAAAATTTAATTTAATAACTATTGAAAAAATTTAAAGAGTATCTTCTCACACGTATGTGCGTATAAAAGATGAAAATTAAACAGTAATTAAGTGCAAAACGAATAACGCGTTGTTAGTAATCGTCGAGTAAAGTTATCGAGACTAATCACGCAATAATTATAATCAGCAGAGATTTGCATCGATCGAATATCACAATGCGAATAAATTATGCAGCGTTGCTGACGTCATGATAAGAGCCTAATTACAATCGTTTGAATACCATATCGATCATTTGCATAATAACTCGCATCATCACTCTACGCACAGAGATTTAATACCAGCGTATACAGTAAAACCGATCAACGGTTTCCAGGAAAAATTTTTAACGCCCAGCTACGGTATGCAAGAAATGATGATCCCCGGGCTTCAGCTCGCAGCTGATTTCGGTGAAAAACGGCTATTTTAGTTCAGGGATTAAAGATCAGATCTTTGCCAGCCGCCTTATTCTCGCATCGATTCATCCAAGTCACAATTTGCATCAACACTTGATAATCGTGCGGTTAAAACGTGCGATCATACACAGCAGCGACATCGATTCGAAGAACGCGCGGACTTTTTTTATCATTTACTTCGTAAGAAAGTCGCCTTTACAATGCGGGGCAAAAGTCAAACTGAATTATAAACGAACGAGATCATTGAGAAAGAGACAAGCTCGACGATTATAAACTTTCACGCCTCTCAGAAAGAATGCCCGTTAAAAAATATCGGTGACGTTTCCAATGCGATGTTTTTTCAGTGTTATACTTGTGAAACAATGACGGGAAAAATGGAAAGATCATTGGTGTTAATTAAAAACACAACGTGTTAAAGAATGTCCAGATTTTTGGGAATAACGTTGACTGTTATGAACGACGTTTTGTAAACAACGTGACGCCATTTGTCCCAACATCTAAAGTACCTAACGATATTGGTCGTTAGTTTTGAGTGTAAGCAAAGGGGTCAAGAATCGAGAATCGAAGTTGCGAAGTTCAAATTCGTTGCGAGACAACCGGAAAAAAAAAAAAAAAATTACAATCAAGTTACACGCGCACGCAAATACCGCACTGCGGTTCTCGTAATCATTGCGAAATTCTTTACGTAACAGTTTCAGGTCAAGTTCAACGTTACCTGCCTAAACTTACGTAGAGTGAATAAAAGAAAAAAGAAAAACTACGTTGCACCGTGATCAAGTGGAAACGTACTTCATCCGTGGAAGTCATACACGGAGATGTTTAGCTTGGAATACTTGTAGCCTCCGTTGCACGATACAATCTTGTCTACTTGTAATTGATGCGATGAAAAGAGCCGGCTCTAATTCAGGAATCCCTTATTCCTGCAACGATGCGAGGACTAAAAAAATACCTCAATAGAATTTATACTCTTGGCCCCATGGCGCGTGACTTGAATGCTTCACGTGTGATTCTTCAGTTGAAATTCACGGATTCGTAGCTATGTATAATATGTATACTTTTTAACATGATTTTAGTCCCTGCGAAATACTTCAATTCGCGTGAGTGTTATAATTTATTCGATGTCGGAGTAAACTTTTCAAAAAATTCAATTCAATGTATCATTCTGACATCGTCTTCATGATCGGTGATAAATCATCTAAAGCATCCTCAATCAGGCATCTTAATCTCTTCAGGATAAGGCCAGGAATACTAAAATCTTTGTTAACGCAGGAAATACAAATGAGGTTATTATTCCTAAAAAGAAATGAAATTTCGGGGTTTCTTTTTAGTATAAAAAATTCTACGACTTGTTACGTCCAGTCCATACGTCCTTCCTATCTTCCCACGTTCCTCGCAGTGATCCTGTTGTTTCCATCCTGTATTCCCGTTTGATCAACCACCCGCATCTTCCTCAGCATAAAATGTACAATATTCTAGAAGCTATCCACTCTTACGTCACTCTTCAAACAAGAACGGTCCAATCTCATCCAACAAACACCTTCTTCTCTGGCTAACTTCTCTCTTCCACATTCAATCATTCCCGAAACTCCTCACTCCCGTCATACTTGTTACAGTAAATATTGTCTTATTATCAACCGCCTTAAATATGGGAAGGGTCGTATACGGTATCGCAGTGCACGTAAGACGAAAACAAACCGAAAATAGCAACCTACGCATCCAAATTCGTTGTAGGGTTAGTTTGATAGCCGCTCGTCTAACTAAACTACCTACGCAGTGACAAACGCATCGAATACCGAATTTTTTTTAGCTCACGCCAGTTGTAGTTTAGTGTGTTATTGATCGCGTGTAATGTGTCGAAACCGAATGATTGATTGATACGAGGCAGTATAGCGCGTACACATAGATCAGATTTTCACGAGGTATTGTTTCGAATTGAACCAACTGGGTGAAATAAAAATATCCCGATGACTGGTCGATACACTGTTTCCAATTTGCACGTGGAATGATAAGTCTCGAAATAACACGAGTTAATCTAATCTCCCGTCAAACCTTGAATGATAAATAAGTAGCTGGATATCCGCATTGCGGAATCATCAGTCGGACGTGTAACGATTCTTTCTGTTTGGTTGTTGCAAACGAATATATACGGCGATGATGACATGCCGCAATCACTCCGCCACGTAATTACTCACTACTTAACGTATTGAAACGTTTTGGTCTGACTTTCTCAAAGTTGAACGAACCGAGATAGACAACCTATAGATAACGAAAGTAATGATGAATTTTAACGACATTTCGCCGCCGGCAAAAATTGCTCGTTGGAAATCGAGGCGTGTGATACGTAGACGAATATGCAACGACGCCTCTCTATTTGCAGATCTTGCTAACCAGATCGAAATTGTTCCTTTCAATTTAGCGAATAATTATCACCGTCTGGTGGATGGTTCGGAAAAAGAACCTCACCAATTTCCGAACAATGGGTATTTTTTTTCACCCAGTGAACGGTGCTGCGTTACGATTTTCAGTTTTCGTACAATTTTTTTTTTCTTTTTTCTCTGAAAAGCTCGCGATCTCTCAACTCTGTGACAATACCGAAACAAAACAAAGCTACCGACTATGCAGAAATCGACTAATAAAGTAAGTCATCGGTCATTTCGCAATAATCGATACCTGCCGACTCGGCTGAATCAAAATGCGGCGATCAATACGTAATCCGATTTATCGCGATTAAGCCAATCTTACAGCGTTTTCGCTCCAGCGGTGGCCACCAAATATTCTAACGCGACAGGTGATTGTACACAGTTTTGCATGTCATATCCGTTACCCAAATAGCGGCGTGATCAATTTGTACCCAGAAATAATCCGCGTCACGGAAAAATATCAAAATCTTTTGTGACGTTAACATTGCCGGCTAAACTGAACAACGATCGATTATCACGGGGTCGATTAGATTCACTTCTCGGGATGATTGCACAGGCATCTTGAGCAAGAAGCGAACGAGTACCTTTACGTCGGATTACCTTATTGGGAGTAAAATCCAGCAGGCTCTCAGGCAGTGTGAAAAAAAGGCAATAACAGCCCGATAAGTACTTTGATCTGAGACGGACGGTCAGTCGGTCGGCAGTGTGAATTCTCAACCTGGAATTGCCTGGTCTGTAACTTTCTTCGTATAATTTAATTCAACTGGGAGATAAACACTCTTACATAACTCATTTGAAGCTTGTATTATTCATCCGTATGTGTACAAATGAAGATATAGGTATGTGCCTGTAAAAATCGTAATAAAAATTGCGGATACTTCGTTTTCTCTGATCGCAAGACTGAAATGATAGAACAAAAACTGTCCGAGTAAGATCGATCGATGTTGCGATGCGAAAGATTGGAATGCAGTCAACGATTTCGGTTCGTGTAGGTATTTCGTGGAAATGTTTATGCGCAATTATCGATCAATTTCCACATGCAGCCGATTGATCGAGATCGCAAGTCACCTTTTCTCTCTCTCTCTCTGTGATGAACTGATTCTATATCTGTTGAAATACCGATCATATCTGCACGATGTTATTGAAAATTTCGAGAGGAATTATTGCGCGACGCGTACGCTGAGTCGTATGCGTTATGAATACTAGTGATTTTCTCATCGTTCTGATCATCTTCCTGAACGAATTGATAATCAGTACTCAATGCTGCTCGTGACTACTAAACGTTCTGTGATAAACATGCTCACGCGTCATCGATTTGCGATGCTTTTTGTGTTTTTCAAACGAATATCGAAGTTTGAGTAATCGGAACTCAAACAGTCTCGCCGTGTTTACTTCACTCGGCATAATTACTCCCTTGTTATTCTTCATTTCATAGATTCGCGACACACTCCGTACCGAATACAGCAAATTACGGCTCTCTGTTCGACATCTAATCGTCAAATTATGGCACTCACGAACTGATCAATTCACAACGCTCTAAGTGTCGTAACTAATTCTGTGCAACGAGGTTGAAAATAATGAAAACAGCTAAGCCGTAACAACAGTATTTGAAACTCGGACAGTGTTCAGCCAAGTGTTTTGTTCGTCAAGGTGCCCCGAGGTACAAAAGGTTACAATGAAGCAGAAACGATCAGACGCGACGATGAAAGAGTTAACAAAACACATTCCGAGGACCGAAGATGTTCGACTGTGTGATAATTTTAAGCGTGGCATGCTTACCTGCGCGTGGATAGAAAGTGGAAAGGTCTGGTTCCGCGCAAGTTCACACATCAGATATCGGAAAGCTTCGGTAAGCTTGCACCCGAGCGTCTAGCCGATGGTTAAAGAGCCGAGCGACACGTGTTATTATTGGAAGGTATTACACGCGCCACGCCTTGAACTTGGAAAGGCTTGTTTAAAGTTGAAAAGAAGATAAACAAACAGAGTCCAGACAAAGACGGCTGCACCAGCAGCTACCGTCGGAGCGAAAATGCGCAAATACGAACGTCGATTTTCAACGGCCCGCACCGTTAACGGTAAACGTCGGTTCAACGACGGAACGCCAAAACAAATTCCGAAAGCACGTGCTAATTAACGAGTCACACAACTGCTCCCAACACCAAAGTGCAAACGTCACATGTCCTCTGGCATGCCGGGCCATCGATCCAACACGCGGTGCGTTGACCCAGTCTCGTGGCAAGGGGTCAAGCGCATTGTCGGTGTCGTGAGTCTAGGACAAGTGGCGAAGGCGGTGGGGATTGAAACTTGGAAGGATCGGTATTTGGAATGGCCGATATATCGAAATTTCAAACATGGGAGAGTAAAATAACGAAAGATGAATCCTGACGAACGACTACTGATCAGTGACACTTTCAAAAATCAAGACTTCGAACAATTCGTCGTTGACCTGTCTTCATTGGCTGTTCAGATTGGACAAAAAACGGCGTACTTTGACGGTAGAATCAACGAACGATCAAAACGAGCGGACACTTAAACGTGCCTTAACTTACAAATTGGTCTATCGTACCGATTGCTATTACGACGATTGCGACAATCGTTTTATTCCAAACGTTACAGATTATACGGGAATGTGTTACTTCTCAATATTGGGTTCTGGTTCAGAACGAAAATGTCGAAAGCAGTGTAACAAGTTCGTTATTTGCATTGCATTTACGATAAAACAATATACAAAGTCTGTAATTAGATACATTTATTTGTAATGTTATGGTAAAAGTTTCTATTTACATATTATACGCGTATTTCATCCGTCGTCTCTAACTTCACATATTCTCTAAACAGATTCGAACATCGCGTTTAACCTTTGTTCGACACACTTCTGTAGAACCACATGCTTGACACACCGGGGTCATTTGTACCCCAGCGACAAAAATCGTGATAAAAAATTAGTTTTTACATATTTTGATTAGAAATTTTTTTTTGGAAGCTCTTGAAGGGTTACTTTTTGAAACTATACAGGTTATATAACAAAATACGAAAGTGGCAGATGGCGCCATTACATGCAGGTACTTTAAATTAACGAAGAAAATACGTGGGGGTCGGTTGTACCCCAGGATGTCAATCAAGGGTTGAACCATTCGACAACCATAACGGCGGGTCTGATTAAAGGAACCTCAGCGTTATAATGACAAACGGCAAAAGCAACTGTATTGCACGAGCCGCGCTCTTTCGCTTCGCTTCGCCTCGCCTCGGCATTGGCAGCTATGGCAGACCTCGATGCCGATGGGTACCTACTGTGTAATTTCCTGTACCCTTCCAACATTTGCTCCGGCATCGAGCTACGGAAGCGACTGTATATCCTCGACGGTATGCCGTGCAGGTATGCGCGGAGAAAGCAGGAGATTCCTTGGGCAACGCCTTTGACTGCGTACCAGTCGGTGGGCGATCGGGCATTTTTCACCTCTACGTTTTTATAGTCCCACGATTCTTTATTTTTCCGACCGCCGAGCGACGCAACGTCCGTGAAAACTCGAGGCAAATCAGTGTGCATTTGCACTGAAATAAATTTCATTACTCAGATTTATCTGGAAGTTATGCTGAGAGATGAAATTAGTTAAGGATCATTAACGACGAACGGTAACTTTAACGATATATATATATATATTTTTTGTTTTTTTTTTTTATCAATCAACATCGAATGCGTGAGATAGTTTCAATTCTGCTTTTCTCTTGGAAATTACATTTCTTCCGTCCACGATTAATATTTTTCCCCAGCGCCAAATTGTTATTCTCAACGCGTAGCGGTTTTACCGATTCGCACCACTGTAGACAAATGGCGAATATTGATGGCTTTCAATTTGTATACATATACATATAGATATAATCAGTTGCGTGGTGTAAGACTGCGAAATTCGTATGAGGTCGTTTAAAATCAGCCGAGTTAAACAAAAGAAAACCACCTTGACGTATTAAGTCGAGAATAATCCGTACGATAAATAACACAACAAAATACATGGAGAATCTCTCAATTGAGTTGCAAAAGGAATTTGCGTTGAATGTCAGAGTCCCAGATTTGAGGAATACTTTTTTCATACATATTTTATTTTATTTTTTCCTCAACTTATCGTTATAACGAACCCGAACACTAATCGGCAGATTATGCTCGAAAATGACGTCAAAGTTTTAGTGAACGCGCTGCAGACAATTTGGCCTTTTGACTAGCAGTACTATTTATATTCCGAGACAGGATCAGCGATCGACGGTTGATTTACTGAAATTGATTTTTACTTTTTTAATTATTTTTCGTCTCTTTCGCTTCTTGACCGTATGAGTACAGGTTTTATCATCGAATACCGCTGAATGTGAACTCATGCCCGAAGCGGCAAGTCGCCGCAGCGCTTTGGCCGCGTCCTCGATTTTAAAACCAATGTTAAAAATTTAATTCAGTTTTTACGTCTATTGCCAAGAAACGTAAGAATGCGACCCTGACGTCTCTTTTATTCGTACCAACTAGCATCCGATCATCATCCACGCCGACAGAAATTTCCGTACAGTTCTGGTTACTGTACGGTTCTTGACTATTTTCATTTTTTATCGTGACCGAAAAACAGTGCTACATACTTAATGAAAATCAATTCTGCTAACTGTAACTAGAATATCTGTTACAGTCATTCGTGTGATATGTATGCATATTTTTTTTTTCAATTATTGCGATAATTTGATTTTGATGGAACAATAAGTTCCCGGTAAAGCCTTATTCGACTGAAAAAAAAATGAATTAACTAAAAACATAGACTTAACGCTAGGCGCTAGCCAAGAAAAAATAATGAAAATACCTACTGTAATTCCAAAAATATTCAATAAACTTTGTACCGTGCTCAACAAATTGCATCAAAATTGCAAAAGCAAAAATCCCTTCATGCATTGAAAATTTGCTTACGTTTGAAAATTACAAATATTTCTAATGATCGTTGATGATACTTTATATGCTCATTTTTATTCGCGGTGACAAATAATATATCAGCGTTGCTCGTAAATTTTACGATATGCCAACAGTTCCTTTTTTCTTGTGGTTTTACACTTTTAGTATTTTGTTTTCTCGCGTGTGTTAGCTTCTTTTCTTATAATTAAGCTTGAGAACATGTATGCCAAGATCTTATAGCGTGCAGATACATCAGGTCTGTAAAAAGAAACAACAGTAGGATGAAAAAAATGTTCTTGACGTAACCGCGTATTTTTTTACGGTATAATTTATGCGTACATATGTATGTAGGAAAAAAGTTTTCAATTAATCCAAATCACATGTTTTATGTCACAGCAAACTGGTTCAAAAGAAAAATACAATTAAACCAACAATAAACGAAAAAAATTAATTTAAAATTGACAAATGATCTGATCGCACACACAATTAATTTATAATCTCTCTTCCTGTTAGATCGAGATACGATAATTTGATGAAAGCACACTATAAAATTACGCGCAAGTTGATTGTGCACTGCGTACACGACGGGATTCGTACAATTATGAAAATACCTCTAGTGTTTTCATTATTATTATCGTCATTCTCAGTTTTGTTAATAAAATATTAAAATCGTACATTCGATCAAATCAAATAAATTTTGCTGGAAAAACATTTCTATGGTTAGAATCATTTTCAGCCACGGAATGAAATGTTTTAGAATAGTGCTAACGGAGTGAAATCTTGTTTTTCAAAAAAAAAAAAGAAGTCTTTAGCCAGATTGAAATTGTAAACGAACGATGCGGAATGCCTGCACGATACAATGAATCGTCAGAAATTATTATGCAGAGATTTGAAGCCAAGATAATCCCGATTGTTAACTTGTATATATGTACAACAAATTACTGCATGAATGGTTTTCCACCAGCGCGCACTTCCGGCCTGAATAGGAATTAATCCACGTGCTCAGCCTGTCAATTATCGACAAAGCGCTTGATTACCGCGTTAATTATCAATTCAACGACGATTTCTGCCCCCCGCCCCCCTTTATTCAGTCGACAAAATGTTCCAACATCGGAACATGTTTGCATGTATTGGAAAGTTTCCACCTGTGTATAAGGTATGCAAGGCGTAAAATAGACACAGGGTACAATATTGTATACGTACGCAAATACGCGCGGACACACAGATATATTTACCATAAGGTAATAAAAATCACTTTCTTGAAAGATCTTCGATATTTATAATATAACGTGGCCGTTTATCCGATATATCTTATCACTTGCGAAGAGAAATAAATAAATCGAGACAGATATAAATGTATATATATTAGGCTGATTCAAAAAAAAAAGCTAATTTTTTTTTTCAAAATCCTCACATAAAAACTTCCGAGAAGGTGTGAAAAGACGCCTGTAAAAAGCAGAGCCCTTAATATTATTATTAAGAGGTCGCGCATCGGGAATTTCTATTTCCCGTTTAAATAACACAGGAATAAATTTTTTTAAATTTTGCAATTTCGTATTTTTGCAACGGCTCATTGAATTAGCGGACCAAAGCATATTTTTGTAGGAAATTTGACGCTCTACAAAAAAGGTCCTTACAAAGTTTTCGATAGTCACACTCCTTCGAAAGTTATTCGAGGTCAAAGTTGAACTTACAAAAAAATTCAATGTTTTTTTTTTTTTCGATGATACTATGAATCTTTTCTTATTATTTTGTTATAAAGATATATTTAATAAATATATCTTACTCTAATTGGGCTTTTTCAATCATTAATTTTCCCATCGAGTCAATATAAAGTTACCTTACAAAAATGCGATGTTAAATAATAAACATGTCATCATGGAGAATCCATAACTGATGCACTTGACTATTTAAAAATGTAATTGTTCCGAAATCTATCCTATTTATAACAAAATAATGAGAAAAGATTCATAGTATCTCGAAAAAAAAAAAAACATTGAATTTTTTTGTAAGTTCAACTTTGACCTCGAATAACTTTTGAAGGAGTGTGACTATGAAAAACTTTGTAAGGACTTTTTTTGTAGAGCGTCAAATTTCCTACAAAAATATGCTTTGGTCCGCTAATTCAATAAGCCGTTGCAAAAATACGAAATTGCAAAATTTAAAAAAATTTATTCCTGTGTTATTTAAACGGGAAATAGAAATTCCCGATGCGCGACCTCTTAATAATAATATTAAGGGCTCTGCTTTTTACAGGCGTCTTTTCACACCTTCTCGGAAGTTTTTATGTGAGGATTTTGAAAAAAAAAAATTAGCCGTTTTTTTTGAATCAGCCTAATATATATACATATTATGCGTGTCTGTAACAGGTGTATTTATAATAATCACGTGCCGAGATCACACGCGCGTGAAAAATCCATGGGAATAAACACGTGGTGTGCAGAAATATCCGCGGAAATCTGCATTCGTCGCGTTGCCTTTTAGACGACACGTACTATATAAATCCCCGCCCAGCTCGAGTAAATTATACACATGCGATTTAGATAAATGAAGCTGCGATACAGCTGCGGGACAATCATCGCCATCATCGTCGTATAATAATACTTGGAAAAGAGAGCTGACAAGAGTGCAAAGAAACGGTGAAAAATAAACCGCGGCATATAATATATATGTGTATAACATGTGCATATATATATACGCATACGTGTGCAAACGTATAGTGTATATATATATATTCCATCCACGCATTGCGCCTACCGTGCTCTTTAATAATCTCATCAACAATTTTTTGCGCGCAAAATAATAATCCCGTCATAATTGTTACTCGTGAATTTTTTTACACATACTCCGCGAATTAACGCGTCGGACCAGCGAGCTGTGTACAAGCAATAAATATGGTTGAACGGTGTTTGCGTTACACGATTTGAATAAGAGCTTGTTTTTATTTTCATAAAAATTTCTTCAATTTATAAGATTTCTTTCCCTCGTCATTTTTACACTTCTTCTCCTTTTCGCAACCCCCTCTAGGCCGGTTTCGCCTGCGGTCGTACGAATACGTGTCTCTGCGTACAAGTATACCTGTTTTATTCTAGTTGTATGCAAATTAAACTCGTCCAAGTTCAAGAGGTGACATTAAACTAGCGTCGCGCACTGTGTCAGCTACCAGCGTCTTCCAAGTCCAAAGCAGCCCAGTTTCTTTCCGCATACATTACATTTACCTCGTCGAGTTTCCTTTATTTTTTTTTACTTTTTTCTTCTTCTCTTTTTCATCGCACCGACAATTTTTCTAATTTTTTTTTTCTTCCTCTCTCGTCTCGTAACTCTGCGCAATTTTCTGCCAGTGAGTCCGATTCGGTGGCTGGATTTATAGGGTTTAACGCCTGCTGCAGTCTTGTCTTAAATACGTACCCAGGTACCAAGAATTCAATGATAAAACCTGAGGGTCGCTGTTCATTATTAATAATTATTATCTTAACTGTCCAACCGTCTATGACACGATGCTAATGAAATCGCGTCCGCGTGCTACAATGCGATGCAAAAGGCGAGGCATTCCATTCGAGCCGAATTAATCAACGTCTGCCTTACCCGTTGGAATTTATTCGCAAGGTATCGCAGCTCAACGTCTGATCATCTATTTTATAGAGGTATAATAAACGCGCGAAGTAATTTGAACGATTCCACTCATTCGAATTCAGCTACTCCGGAACCTTTTTTTTTTTTTTTTTCAGCTACTGTGTCGAGTGGAATATTTTTTAGAAAGAATAATTGAGTTGCGATTCTTCGCAAGCATGATGTTTCATGACAATATTGGGCGCAAGGCTTTTTTACAATTTATATCCGTATCGATGACAATTTGAGCAGAGTTTCCTAGAACTGATCTGATTGTAAGCTAGAATTGTTACGCGTCTTGTGCTTTTGAAATTATAAAATTTCCCTGTTTACGCATCTAATTATAAACTACGTCGTACATTTTAATGTGGATGGATTGCGATGCATTCCAGAGTATTTATAGCCGGAAAATGATAAACAATTGAAATAGAGACAACGATTCTACGTATAATGTAATTATAAATAAACGCGGGAATTTTCCATCGTCGCGTTTCCTCTTGTAAACTGTTATTGTGTAATAAACTTTGCGTGCAGAATTAGCAGAGAGAGTGAGAGAGAGAAAGAGAGAGATTAACAATGAGAGATAAAAAAAACGACACACTCACTTCCTTCGTTTATTCAACTCACTTTGCACTAATCTAAAAAACAAAGTGGATAAGACTCTTGAATAGTCTGTATATTACATACACGAAAAGCAAACACCGCAAACGCTCTCCATGCACGCTTTTGCATCGTTGTAGAAAAATAAAGGGAAATTCAGTCACACTTCGTTTCATTCACATTTAATGCATCGAACACTCGAGCGCCATCCGCAACATTCGAAAGATCCCTTTGCTCGTTTACGCCCGAACACAGCTGACAAGTCTAAAGCGGAATTCGTTCCAGTCTTTTCTGTAAGTCAATGAAAATGTTTCTTTATTTCCTCCGTACGTATTTGTAGTGTAACTAAAACCAGAGTATAAGAATTGAACGCCTCGACTGCAAGCCATGGAGTGAAAAATATGCCAGACACAATTTATTGCGGAAGAATACTTTGCGACCTCGTACCTGGCAGCTTTATTAGACCTGATTAATATGACCGTTCCAAGGGAATTTAATTACACCGAAAGATTCACGACACCATTAACGCTCCGAATCTCGGAACTTGAGACAGCGTCGCTTTAATCAAACCGCGATTTTCGTACACTTCCAGAATGTCAGTGTTGACGAAAGTGGTTTGATACCCGTCATCGGTAGCATTCGAATTCTTCGATAGCAGGAGGTGCCAATTTCGTGAAAACAATTCCATCGTCTGGGAATTAGTCACAGATGTGCCGGACCGTTTGAATCGCAGGTCAGGAAAAGAAGGAAAAAAAAAGAGAGAATTAAAAAAAATTCGGACAATCTTATTCGCGTCAGTGCCAGTAAAGACGAATGAAACAACATTCTTACTTTCCGATAGAACTCTGTCCGAGTGAATTCAAACAATACAACCCGAGACGTCAAGAACTCGATCAAAGTTTCCACAGTTAGAAACGTGAAAAATAATCAGACTCCAGGTGGTTTTGATCCGATTCCAACGTTCGCGGACTCGTTTTACCCGCTAACCAGGTTCCCACAAGCCTTACGATTTGACAAAACATTGTCTTGAAGTCTTGAAGAATCGGTAAACTTAGAAAGTGTTGTTCGACTTTTACCCCATAGTTCTGAGTGCGGATGCGATTACATACATTCGAGTTCGTCGAGTCGTTGGTTTTATCTGCTCGCTTGGCTTACGATTGATGAGAATTTCCCTCCGCCTGATTTCAAGAATAAACGCGTCAAGCATATATTTAAAAACTGACCTTTGGCCCATCCCGTAAGCACGTTGCCAAGATAGGCGACTTTGTAGCTCGGGTCGTACTCGGTGATGGATGCATTGCCCCTGTGTCTCCTCCACAATCGGCCCAATCCCTTTTTCAGGGACCTCAAGGTCCGTTCCCTGAATTCCTTGCTGCTCGAGGCCGACGCCGACGAGTTAATCGGTGATCCGTCGTCGACGTTAACGGCGACCACGTCGCTCATCATTTTCATGACGGAAAAATAATCCCTCGACGATTCCTCGTTGCTTCGGTGCAGCTCCTCCAAGCGTTGCAAGTTGTCCTCTTTTTTTTTTTTTTATTCTTCTTCAATGTATTCCTTTCTACAAGCCGTGCCTTGCGACTTGGTCGATAACCTCGCGTTTCTTCCTCGTCGTTGCCTTACATTTTAGAGACTCCTCTCTATCCTCACACTCGCGCAAAATAACACAAACACGCGCGCACACGCACAGGATCCAATTAACCGGAGATATTTATCCTCGATCACGGACGGATTCAGATTCTTCCTTTCGATCCTCGGCCAAACTCGCCGGCTCACCTTACAGCTCTTCCTCAAGTCCTCCGGGATTTGTCTGCGTTCGAAGAACCACCGAAAACGTCTTTACCGAATCGTTTTTCCTGATATCTGAAAGGAAAGAAAAACGTAATGAGAAATCGAAGAAGCTGCTTGATTTTCGAGAAAATTTTCATACGCTTAGTTGTATGTAACATGTGCAATAGGGTGTGTCAAAGATTTTTTTTTTCTCGAACACAGGGTCGAAAGTTTCATTCAGGCATAGAAAAAACGTTTTTTTTTTTTTGTTATCTTACACACCCCAACGTACAGTCACGCGTGATGGGAATTGTACAGAAAGGTTGTTCGAAACGATTTACAGCGTAAAACGAATCGCCGCAGACTCGCAACCACATCCCTTTTAATGCCTATGCGCAGAGGCGTTATCGTGCCAGTTTCAGAAGCACTATCGGTCCGTTGGTCTCTGTGTTTCTACACTTCAACCGGAAGTGGGAAACGCGCGGTTCTGCCGTAGCGGCGTGTAAGTTTACTGCGCGTACATCACGGGTACAAGAACGCGTGGGTAAAACTTACAGGCCAGTCGATACAGAGTATAACAATATGATGGAAAAAATACGGTTGTGCTGGAAAATTCGAAAAAAAGCGAAACGGGTGTCGTTAAAATGCAGGAAAATGTGGTACTCGGAATTATAGTTGGCAGTACTACATTTTCGGGTTACTTCCATATTGAATATTTCATTTTCAGTCGAAAAGGGCCTTGACATCAATTTACTGAAATATATTACGAGTGACGGTAATCAAAAATGATTGTTTACTAGACGTACTAGATATTCCGATTACCGCTGCAAGACTGACTTTCATTTCATACCCAGAAATATATTTTTCGATCATGGTAAAAAATGTATAGTCAAGTGGATGTTACGTTATGTAGAATGTAGAATATGGAATGGCGTTACAAGTAGTTTTTTTTTTTTTTTTTTGCGCTAATGATGCGTCAACGTAAGGTTACGTTTCACTCGGTTGGGCATCGTCTTGAAGACTTTGCAAGAGTAAGCACACACAACTAGAAATATCTCTCCGTACATCTGTAAATAATCACGTACGGTGTACACTGCGGAATTGTCGGAGTAAATTTGAGTTCGACACTTTCGTGGGTAATTTTCCTGTAATATTTCCTTTCGAATTCCGTGAATACGGGATTCCTTATTCATTTTCTAACATCGGATACGTTATCGCCATTTCCATGTTCGCGGATGGCGATTGTTGACCATCGCATGAGAGGTCAAATTACTCGAGCGTGGAGCTTGCTTACAACATTTCTCGTAATATGACGTACGGATTGAAGGTGTGCCTTCTTGCGTATCAAGTCCAAGATATCGAACGAAAAAACAGACGCACATTGCATTGACATAGACAAGATGCAGCTGGTGAACGATACTTTCCGCCCATTGTTTGTTGCTTCTTTGCCTACTTTTTTTTCTCCACTCCGTGACAGGATTAGACGTAAAAAATATTCAACCAATACTTGACTTACGCGACACGTGACTTCGCATTATGTAAGGTATGTTACATCTATTATACCGCGTACCGCGTTATAAGGAAGAAATAAATATATGCGTTATAAACAAGAGATAGGCACAGGCACATTCAAATCGATTGATCATGCGTACAATTTATTAGCGCATATTTTTCAAATATATATACGCAAATATATAATACAGATCTATTCAGACATCGTTATTGTTGTCTGGAAAACGTAATTTTTGCAATTAAGAACAAAAGTTCAGTTCAGGATTCACCGGTTTTGAAGAAGTTAAACTAGTTTCAATTGTTCGATCGGTTGTTTCTGTGTATTTTTTTTTTTTTCTCGGACAAGAAACCTCTACCATATTTAATACGAACAAATAGTTATTTCGCTAATAGTGACATAATTAACTTTAGCCTCCTGACTGTATCGGCAATACGTTTAAATGAATAATTTTTTGATTAAAAATTTTTGTGTAAATTAGTATCAAATTATCGCTAATCGCGGTAATTTTACATTCGTAACAGCGTCACTAGCGAAGAACCTTTTGGCAGAAATTAAACTGTACAGATAAAAAACGGCTGTGTGAAAAGCCCCGAGGCTCCACGTGTAACGCCAATGCCTCGAAGCTTCTTTTGAGAAACTTGCGCCACATGCACACGGATTGAGTTTGCTGCAGGGTTCAAGGCTCGTGATCAACAGTTGCCTTATAATACGAACGTAGTTACGTATATGTTTATATATATATATATATATATATATATATATATATATATATATATATATATATATATATATATATATACATGTAACTGCACGAAGAAGAGGAAGAAGAAGAACCACCTGTCGAGTTACATGCGATGATGAATTATTGGTCGTTGATACTAATTACAAGCAGCGAGCTTTACTCCTCGATACCTCGATACATTGTACGTCGGAATTTGCGTCTTACACTTTTTGCTTTATCTCTCTTCAGCGGTAATTTCGCTTTTATGAATCTCCATATTTTATTCCCGTTGTTTGCATTTTTATTTTCGTACACACGAAGTCTATAGGTCATTATATAATACCGAAGACGTAAGTCGCGACGAAAATTTCTTCGTTAGATGAATTGGTTTTCTCGTACGAACGAAAAGAAGTCTACCTCACAATCCACGGTGAAAATTACGTAAGCCAAAAGTATTTTGCAGGCTGCAGAAACTAGCCTGTCGGATCAGTGCCAAGTGCACGGAGGAAGACTCGGCCGATGGCCAATCGGCGAAACGAGAGATCGGTATGCAAATATCGTGACGAACTTCAAGAGCAGCGGTGAGATTATGCCCGGTATGGGCAATGTTGTGCAACTTGTTACACACGCGTAGATAAGTACGTACGTACGTACTTTTGATTTCACCTGAAACGCGACGTCCCGATGGTTTCACGATCGGGTCGGGTTCGAATATCTCCACGATTAAACGGAATTTTTTCCAATTTTTCTTTACGGCGTGTCTCTCTGTCTAACATCTAACGCGAAAATACGAGCTGAGACCTTTTGCCCTCTCTAATTATCGCGACATGAGTGCTAATTTGCGAGCCGCACGGGCGTAGAAAAACTTGTTATTCGCTAATCCGTCTCTTTTGTACTTTGCTTTATTTCCTTTTTTTTTTTAAATTTATTTCTTGCTATTTCTACTAACTTGCGCACGACGACACGAAAATCTTCACCGTGTAGGATTTTTCAGAAAAGTTACTGTCGGAAGGCGGAAATTATTATATTTCCTGGTGAAATTCATCGATTTGCCGATTTAGTAATTATTATGCGAATAAGAACTTGAAATTCAATACATTTATCCCGTTTAATTTTTTTTTTCTCCCGAGTTGTTACGCTCGCCTGCTGGTTTATCTGCGGGGAAAAAGAATCGGTTGGAATTTATTAAACGTATCGACGATAACTTTCAAACTTGTCGATTAACAGAGTTGAGTAATGTAAGTATATATTCGCGTAACTTTTTTCCATATGTTTATTCAGATTTTAGAAGTCGTCAGCTGATGATGATGGAAAAGTTTGATGTAATCGATCAAAGTTATTTCGAGAAATCTATGCGAGCGTTACAGTCTATAAAGAAGTGAATCTAGTAGGTATTTTTGGTATAATAAATTTTTTATTCTCATGGTGTACCCTATTATAAATATCTAGAGATTTCCCTCATCAATTCTACCATAATTATAATATACGAACTGATTGAATAACTTTTTCATACGTGACTGAGTAACGCTTTCCAATTTTTTTTTTTTCCTTTCCTTCTCTTTCCAAAACAAGGAAATACAATTCCTCAGATATGTGATATGTATACAAATATCGTAAAACATAATTGTGATGTGTATACAGCGTGTAAAATTTTTTGTCTTTTTTTTTTTTTTTATTCAACGACAGAAACTCACGATTGCGAATAATGAGACATCAAATTTGGAAACAGGTGACCACGAATTTATCCGCGACATTCGGCACGAGCGATCCAGCATTACCGTGCGAATGGAAAGTAGAAATTTTACTTAAGAAACAAGGATTATGCGAACGACGAAAAGTTTTCAAACCATTAAAAAATGATTATATCCTAAATTTAATACACATTAGAACTATCGAAGACAGCGATTAAATTTTGGACTCGGTCGTCCAAAAGATATTTTCAAATTAGATTGAAAGTGTCGTTAATAGGTGGTATCAGGTATCGTAAAATATTTTCTGAAATTTAAATTGAGAGAAAAAAAAAATGTTGTCTGAAACGACGAAAACGATCTTAATTATAGCCTTATTAATAATAATAATGATGATTCAAGTTGATAAACACGATCATTTGAATGTTTCATCGATTCGTCTATCCGTCCGAGATTCCGAGATTCATTTAGTTGTCTTATCTCTTTTTTCATCTCTCAATCTCTCTCTCCCTCCCCTTTCTTATCCGAGTTGGACAAACAGATGCGTCGTTATTTTTTCACATACGTGTCTTTATTTTGCCAGGGTAAACCTGACCCACATTCATTCACCGCATTGCTCGATCGGCAACCGAGGTGAACGTATAAATAATACAATCAAGAAGGATCGAGACGCAGGCTGCATCACGAACCGCGGGCTTCAAGCCGGGATGACCCGTTACTTACAACCAACCAGTTACGACGATTCTGCCCAGGGGCCCATTTTCCGTAAGCAATTTTACGTACAAAGGTATGCGCAAAGTATCGCCATGAGTATCAAACTCTGATCGAGGCAACTTCCATTACGCTTGCATAACACGGGGGCTGAAATAAGTATAAATAAATTTCAAGGAAAACATCGCAGTCAGATAATCAAGCGAGAAAATTTACCCAACCGAACAATTGATTTACTCGTGACTGTACGGAATTCAGTTCGAATAATCCGGGGCTAATAACGAGTGATTGTAAATTGTAACTATGCACCGGAAAGTGGTGATAAAGTTGTTAGAAATATCATGTAACAAGTGAAAATCCGTATTAAAAAGTCCTGGAAAAAATTTGGTTCAATTTGTCTGAGATAATTTGTATCTTTACATTGAATTGATGAATCTGTTCTCTGACGCTAAATTTCTTTTAACAAAGTCAAGTGCGACTAAAAATTCAATTGTCCTATTATATCGCTTTTTTCTACTGCACGTATAATATTCTTATAAAAAGGAGGGATTCTTACAAGACTTACGCGACAGAAAGAGATTGGAATTTTTTGTACAAGTAAAAGAGTTTTGTAAAATTTGTATAATTTGAACAATGACTTCTTATGATGAAAACCGATATAAAAATTTCTTCATTTTTTCTTTTTCTTGGACTTCTTCAGAAAGCGAGCGAAATCGCTGAACGCAACTTGATTTACTGATGCTGATTAAACTTTAGTCATTGAAATATCAATTTTAACATGTTTTGAATGTCACCGAGGAACTTTTCAAGGTTCGCTTACAGATTTATGTTAATTCAATGCACGGTCGTGCAGATGCTTATCGTTGAAAAATAAAACGTGTATTACAGACAAAGAATCTTGAAATTGACGAGAATGTTATTAAACGTTGATTTCACTGTTGATATACCTGACAGAATCTACGCAACTAAAACGTCAATTTATAATCGGTTCAAACGATATTCCGTGTCAATGAGAGTGAATTTTTATTAGTCAAAATTCATTTCATAATACGTAATTTATCTGTCGGTGAAAATTGCATTGAAAATCACCACTCGGGGAGTCGAAAATTTTCAGCAATCTTTGAGAATTTACCCATTGAAAGAAAGAAAAGTTCGAACAACTGATCATAGTTTACGACAATATTGACATAGCTATTTTAAGATACGACAAGTAAAGTGGGCGTATGAGAAACGATTGATCTACAATATAAAAATTAACATTTCCTAACTAAATCAAAGAATTTATAATTCTATGAATATAAATTCTATATCGCGTCGATCTTTGAGAATTGTATACTGATTTGTTCGGCAGGGTCCTTTGACTGTTCACCCAGTATGCCAAGTTTGATTTTATTTCATTACGGGGCTTTGAACATCGGCGGATTGTCTCTAACGTAGGCGGACAAAAAATGAAAAATTATGTCAGCCGATGCCAAACTGATCAAATTTTTTCGTAACCGCAATTAAACGATTTCAATTCAAAATGACGGTACCGAAAGATTTTCATCTCCTCGTGTGCAATTTACACGTTGATTTTTAAGCTAATCGTATTCTCCTTATTTCACAGTCATGGAGATGATAATATTCGTATCCGAATTAGTTTAACAGTAGAACATCGAAAGAAAAACGTTACCGAAGTAAAAAATAACACCTTGTTTCGGCAGCTAAAAAAAAAAAAAAAATCATACGTAACAGTCTAGTCCACATCACACGCCTTAGATATTTCAAAATTCTAGCATATAATATACTGAAACTAATTTGCCCTTTGTTGAAACGAATATATAATATTTACCCGCAAGTTTTCCCTCAAACTATAAAAAAGAGCCAACGAAGCGTCCCGCAATTGTATGCAAATTAGTAATACAATTATAACATATACGGGTCGGTTTGTTCGGCTTGTAACCCATTTTCCGCAAAATTGCACATTCTGTTGGTATAGTCCTGACTTTTCATACGCGTTCACATGATCCGCATACGTTACACGCGGCCCGAGCGTTAATTCCATGCATGGGACAATCTGGATGAATTATATGTTCTCCGCTCCACATGAAAGTGGCGAAAGTATCAAGAGTCAACGTCCTGCTCGCTTCAGCCACCGGTGTTTCATTATTCACCGTCATACGGCGACCATTTGCCGTACAACACGTACGCCTATAGTTTAAAATTTCTTTGCGTTGCGTTAGAAATTCTTCTACGTTCCTAATTTTTCTTCCTCGTCTCTTTTGTCCGTCGCAAATATGCCGCAATGGTCAATGACTTTCGGTGCAAAAAGAGAAGAAAAGTGAGGTGAAAAAAGTCCCCCGAAGGTACCCAGCCGTTGATTGACCGATATTTTACGGCGTGTCTTTACGGCCATTAGTCGCGGCTGCCGAAATCGGCAATAAATCCATCGCGCGTTGAGTCAGGCAGATACGTATACCGATATACACCAGCCGCGATGCTCGTGGCAATACTCGCGCATCGATTGGTAACGCACCAATGTGTTTCCACCTTGGGTATTAAAGGCCGGCTCTGACTCGTGTACCGTTCGAAACGAGAGAGAAATAGAGAGGGAGAGAGGGAGAGAGGGAGACGGCGAGAGGATCGAAGAATTGATAAAACGAAAAATAGCGATTCGCTCGCGTTAGCCACGGTCCAGTTTTTCGTTCGATGGATATACATTGTGCGCCGAGGCGCGGTGTTCGACAGAATTTGACTTCTGGACCGAAGAGAAAGTCAAAGGATATCGTTACTGCCACACCAAGCCGCCAACGTTCGTCAACAGACAGTACATTCGATACTTTACCGCTGCACCAAGGTATTCCAAAAATCGTTACTTTTGTTACCGTACGTCGATTGATAATTAATATACGTACAATGTCATTCTTCCAAGAGGTCAGGCGACAATGGCACGAATCGGTCGTCTGTGTTTGGCTTTTCAAAATACTTTCACGCGACGGACATTTAAGTGGGAAATCCCGATTCATGTCGAGAGATAACTGTCAATTTTGATTGTTTGCAATATGTTGAAGCTGATGAACGAATGGCCTGCATTTGTTTAAGACGAATACCGATGAGAATAAATAAAGCCATAGATAATCGACCCGCTTCTTGTCTTTATACATCGTTCGAAATAATTGTTGACTTGTTTCGAGCGAGGAAGTAAATCATGGAGCCATTGTGACAAAGTACAGGAAACAAGTTTCTCTTGGAATTTCGTATGTGTAGGTACTGAATAATTGGTATAACTGTATTCAAATGTGGTTCAATTTTTCCTTCGAAGGCTTGAGCGAACGCGTATACTCAGCGTGCGAAAAAGGCCTGACTTGAAATGGAATTGTTAAAATTTGGGTTAGCGTTACAGGCCGTCCCCATGCATCGTCGCATTCCGACAATGAAATGGTATATAAAGTACCCACTCTGGGATTGTTTGCCGTCGCGTCGACCCGTTCGCATTGTTGTACCGATCACGACTGATTCAAGGAGGCTTTTGTGTAACGGAAGCCCGCGAAGAAGATGATACCGACATTCTCCAGAAAATTTTGGTCACCAGTTTTATTGAATCACTGTCTTTTACTCTCAGAATTTGATGAACCCGAAACTTGAAACTTTGAGTCAAGCTTTCGTGAAGATTTTCTACGAGGTTGAAGTTCACAGCGTTACTGTTGAACGATGAAACGTTTTGTAAACCCCGTTATTTCGGCCAAACTTCAGGTTTTCTACTGTCCGAAATACAGTAAACTGTGATACGGTGAGGTAACATATACTCGTATTTAGGAAATAATGATTTTTATTACAACCTTTCGTTACGACAAGGTAATTCGTCCTTCAATCGTGGAAAATTTTTGAAATTCTCACTACGGAGGCTTTTTACTAGAGCAGGACGTTGTGCGTTTTGCAGAAATTTCGTCGGTAAATAATTGTAGCTGCCAAAAAATGTTTATTGCAGAAGACGTCATCTGGTGTAATTAGATCGATCAAGGTTTCTATCAATTAGCCGTCTCAATTTACATCGAGATGATACAAGTACTCTTGAAGTTGGGTATAGATGCACCTGCCTTCAGAACCTTAAGACTTGAAAAGACTTTATGACTAACTCACTTTACGAGGCGTAACGTTATTTCAAGTTTCTTCGTGACTTCGAGTGAATTCACGCGAGTTCAAGTGACTTTGAATAAATTCGAGTTACTTCGAGTGACTTCAAGAGACTTTAAGTAACTTTAGGTGAATTCAAATAACTTCAAATTAACGTCGCTTCAAACGAATTCGTGAACTTTGAATAAATTTCTAGGTGACTTCGAGTAAGTTCGCGTGACTTCACGTGACTCCTAGTTGTTGATTGTCACATGAATTCAGTAGAACGAGCAGACATCGGTGTGACTTATCTATGGCCGTCACTGCATGTGGAGACGCACGTTCACCGACGCCTGATAGTCTAGTCCACGAGTGTGATTCCTGCGAAAAATTGTTCCAAGGCTCCTAAAAATATGAGCGACCGTTCATTCGATTCGAAATGCGATTCTAAGAAAGAAGTTTTTTTCATTTTCACCGCCGATAAAAGTTGCAATTGTTGTTATTAAAAAACAAACAATCAAAAAAAAAAAAACGAAGTCTCAGTTTTTTGGCAATAACTCAAAAAGTAAAAGCGCTAGCGAAAATTTTAAAAAGATTCTTAAAGAGGAGGAAGTTTCTAATAAAAAAGTACGAGCACCCGGAATTCTATCTTCAGTATTAGTAGTTTTAATTTAACGCTGAACATAGCGCTCTGCGCAACTGTTACGGTATAGACGCCCCGCGTAAAAAAAAAATAAAAAATTTTCAAGTTTATTTTTCAAAAAGTTACACATTCGTTAATTAGTCATAATTCTTGGAACCTCGATTTTCATTTCAAACAGCATAAATGTTCAAATAATAGCTCTAAAAATATTTCGCTCCTTGGAGTCCCTTCTTAAATATATACTTAACAAGACCACGGAAATGGAAATTTTCATTTTTGGTCAATTTTCAAAAATCATAATGAACGAACTAAAGAACTTTTAAAAAAAATTTTATAACTTTACCCAGGTTACTATAGTCTTTAGTGATTTCTGCACAAATTGTGCGTCAAAATGTGAGGGAAAAATAATGATTTTAGTCAGGGAATTCCGTGAGCGGAATTGAGTGGCCACCATGGTAAAAGGATTTCCACATCAATTTTCATCAATGAGGGGTACCTATCGTTCTCAAGTAAGGAACTCGCGAGGATGCGGTTCTCACGGCGGATTCCGCCGCGCTCGGACGCTTAAATAGATATAGCGGCGGTATGGTTGTTTATCTATGATCTCTTGCCACTGTAATTGCCATCTCTGTCGCCGAGAGTCGTCTCGGCGAGACTCCGCCGGAGAATCATTATAAGTCCCAGCCGTGAAACGCCTGGCCGTTTCTGCGTTCTTACACGTGGGACGCGCGACAACGACGTTACACATCGCCTGGATGCGGCTCACTCTTCGTCCCCGGTGATGTAGAGTCGACGAGAACGGAAGCCGGTGCGTGGGCTTCCTACACAGGTACGCGCATCGCCCTCGCCCGATCGAATACCTATTTTATTTTTATTTTTATTTTTTAATTCGATTTTCTTTCTCTCTTTTTTTTGCCTACTGATATAAATTTGCTCGTGGTGCGTTTCATGTTAAACTTGTCGCACGGCGTATCGTTCAAGACGGAAAGCTGGGTGAGTTCTGAGACGTTTGCATTACTCTGCACTCGGGTGTGAAGTATGTACAGCATTTTTTTCTTTTCTCTCCTATATCAGAGACCCGATGTGTCCGATGCTACGCGAAGTCGTATAAAACGTCAAAGATATTTTACTTTTTTCGTATTCTTGCAAAAAACATGAAAGTACGATCGATGTTAAGATTGAGGAAATTCTGTTGCGATGTCGTTTTAAACGATCAGCGATTGTGATCTTTGGTTTTTATACGGTAAGAAATAACGTCAATCGCAAATCCGGCAAGCATCCGACTTTTCAACGTCACGAACTGTGTAAGAGAGAAGGAGATTGTTCTGAAAGACCGTATCCGCTAAATGTGTGACCTTAAGACCGTCGAGTCTGTGTAAAAAAGTTGATTAGCTCAAAGGTTAAAGCCGTATCCATCAATAAACGCACCGTCCTTTACCTTCATCTCTTTTTTCGACTAATTACAATGTATCCGTGTAATTCCAGTATTTTAATGTCGAATACCACAAGGCGGAGAAGAAAAAACAAATTATATGACTTTTTTACCATTAGAAATCGCCCTTCTGGTCATGTAGACGTAACGGCCTTATATCAGCGGACACGCGATGTTAAATGATCGTTGCGATTGAAAAATGGCCAAGAATTGAAGCCTTGTCTAAAATCCAAAGAATTCTCTGCACGGTGAATATTGCAATTAAAGAATCTGCACAACGGATTTTATTACATTGAGATATAATGCCTGTAATAACGACAGCGAAACTCTGCGAAAGTTTCTGTCGTTTCATATATATTTTTTCTCTGCAGTCAATTATCTTACCACCGTATGCGCGTACATTCGAACGAGAGGCAAATCGTTTCGACTTTGAAGACTTGCTCCAGTTCCCGGCGAACGAATTAACAATATTCCACCGGGCCAACCGGAAGTCGAGGTTCAACATCCGTTAGACTCGCGTATAGGCAGCTTTTTTCATTCTTCGTCATTTTTTTCTCTTTCGATATTTCTTTCCTTCTCGTGTTTTGCACTGTTGAAAATTTCTGTACGAAACCTACTACACTGCATTGGAAGTTTTATTCGGATACGGAACGGCGAATTCGCCGTACATTTACTGTTTATTCAATTTACAAACACAATAAATATACTACACAATTTATTAGAATCAAAAACACAGTTATTTGCGCCGCTGCACCGAATTTTTAAATTGACAACTCTCTTGTTGTTTCACAATAATTTTTAACAGCTTGCGTAGTTCTTACATTTGATAATAACGACACGTATCGCGGACGTTTCAAATTCCTGGTTCGAATGAGAATAAGAAATTATTTCGTAAGAATTATATGCGTTAGGTATCCACTTTGAAACTAGGCGTCTATCAGTATTCCGTACGTTGGTCGTATATTATACCCTTCGGTACAACGCACGCGAGTGTAAACTACCTTCACGTGTGTGAAGTGCGTGTCGAACTCGAGACGCTGACTTGGAATTCTCAATTCGTCCGATAAATAATCCTCGCAACAAAACTACGAACTTGTGCTGCCGGGATATTGCGATTTACGAAGCAGCCTGTTCGTCGATAAAAAATCATTAACGAACGATCATAAAGATCCTGATTGTGTTTCGTGCAGCGATAGTTGAATAATGTACATACGGGATACGGCCTGAGGAAGACATTATTGTTATACCCTTTAATTTTTGTTGAATGAACATTAAAATCGGGTTTCACCGTTTCGACGCAGTTACACGAACTTTGAAAATTAAGAGTCTTGAATCGATTCGTTGCCTCAAGATTGCTCGATAAATTATTATCGAATAGTGATATTATAGAAATCACTTGTCGATTATTTATCCATATTTATCATTTATCCAATATATATATGTGTATATTGATTATGACCTATTAAATGTGATGACTTTGTTTCGTTGATGGGAATTTTTTTTCGTACTTGAATTGCAGCAATGTCGTTTAGTAGGCGTTAAACTCGGCGATTCGCGATTTACCAGCGAGATTGGCAACGATATTATTTCCTTGTACTGCAAGACGTACCGCGTATCGTTTTAGAATCTCGGCTTGACGGCTCGACGGGTAAAATATGCAGTTATTTCGCATTTGCCTATTTATACGGACAGGCGGATTCGGTCGCCTGCATGTAGACTGCGGATGGACTGTGCAGAAACGTAGATAAAACCTAGGCAAGCATGAAACTGTCTAACTCGCAAGACGCTTTCTCTCTATGCGAAAATTCCGCAACGACGACAGCTCGAATGTAACAGCAGCGATGTGCTTCGAATTAGAAATTTCATTTATATCTGGGCTTATTAGAGGAAGCGAGAGACGTATGATAACAAAGTAAAAACACGACGCGAAATAGCAAACGGACGAAACGCCGTCACTGGCGGTTTTTGTACAGAAGCTGATCACACGCGAGATCTTCTTCCTCTTCTCTATTTTTCCTCCCAGTTGGCAAGCGTTTCGTAATTTTTTAGTGTCACATTTTCTCAACTCTTCGAACGCTAATGCGAAAAACAAACTCTTCGTGGTTTATATTTGTAAGAGGAAACTTGTAGACGCGATTGGTTGCACGCAGTAAGACTCTGTGGTGGAAATTTCTTTCGTGGTAATAAATACACCCCGATTTAACGAATACCAACTTCGGACAACTTTTGAACGTTGGATTGATTTGGCAAATTTTGTCAAGTTCATTCGTTTAATGTAATAGTTGGTTTATGGCTTCGGAATACGATACGAGTAAATCCCCTTCTTCGCTATTTTACCATCATTTTTTTTTACAATTTTTGAATCGCTAAACAGCTTTTCACACTGCATAACCTTGAAGGAAGAAGAGATTTTATTTATTCATTTATTAATTCGCTTCATAACTTCGTTTGGATAGGATTAAACAGAGTTGAAAAACATACACTTATAGTTTCATATTATTCGTTCTTGTCCAGTCTCGTTTCAAATGTTAAACGTAAATCGACTCTTTTCAAACGATTGGATGAAAAAACACATTCTTCTCTCGTTACGTAATATACATATTGCATAATCAACTAGTTTCAAAACTTGCACAAGAGACATCTTAAAATAGGAATTTTAGTCAGCTGCGATTCGAATGCAGCGCATATATATAATATTGGCTTCTCTCCAAAGAACCGTACTTTGATATTCGATTGATTTCAACAATTTTCCAAATACTTTGACTCTGTGTTCTCCGATTCATTTCGAAACCGTATTTTGCTCTCCGTTGTCTGAATCATAGAGGCAAAAAGAATGAGAAAATAAGACAAACGAGGAAACGGTTAGTCAAGGATTTCATCGTAAGGCATCAGGATTCCTGCATTGAGCTTGGAATGATTCTCAGGATTACAACACACCTACATCCTCTTTGAACGAGAAGTGGAAAATCGTACAAACTTTGTTACAACTCAACACCGCGAGGTAAATTTATATCTTTCGTTATCCGACGAACAACAGGAGACAAGAAACTGGATCCTAAAAGTAACGTAAGAAAAGCCGTTTAGAGAGGTGCGGAAGTGGAATGAAATTGAGTGGAGAGTGTGCAATGTGCTGGCGGCATCGTTTCACAAAGTTATGTACAGTGGTAGTAGTGGTCGTGGTGGTGGTGGTGCATGGTAATGGGTGCAAGATATCTCGATATGCAGTGAAGCATTGTAAAATAGTACGGTAAATTTTATTACGCGTACATATATATATACACGTATATAGCATTACGCAGGATTCATGTGTGAGTTACAGTCTACACTGACCGTTTGAAACACACACTCTGAAGCCGTACAACGCTCAACGAGTCCCGATTAGTCAGCATCTAGTGCAGCGTATAGCACACCGTATAACTACGTAACCCATGGTTCAGTCTATGGCTGAATCATATTTACCAATGCCCAGACACTCGTGTCGCGTATGGCGAATTTTACGCGTCGTATAATCACTTCCCTTTCCTTAATATGTATGTGCATGCTGGAGAGGCGGTGCAAAGGCGTTCAATGCGGCTCCCATTTCGAACGGAGAGGAAATTATAAGAATGCTCCTGCTTCTGGCATTCCGTTGATTTATGCACGACGCATACACGATACATGTACTGAAATATAAACTCGCTTTTCAAGTCACTTCCAGCGTCTACACGCGTGTGTTGTATATTATATATGTATCCTGTATACCTGACAGAGCTGCTTCGCTATAATAGGTGTGTCACATTTCGAATTTATACCGCATCATCTAATTTTGAGGTGATTTGTCGGGATGGAATTCATCAGCCAGCAAAACTGATTGTAATTTTGTTTAAATGAAAGACGAACGGTGTGCTTGCGATGGTTGAAAAAAAAAAAAAAAAAAAAAAAAAAAAACGTTACCGACGTCTAGTGTTTCTTCTAATTTTTTTTTCTTCCACTGGCACGAGTGTTTTTGACATTCGATTTTACCAATTATCTTATATCCTTCCTTTGTCGAGAAAGTTAGTTGCCGATAATTTCAGTCGGTAAAAATGGACTGTTTCTTGTGTCACTACTTTAATTCCATAGCAAGAACAGAGAAAGAATATAACTGAAACGTAAGCGTTTCATAGCTGAAATTGATCGTGAACAAGAATTTACATGTTAAGTGAGCAGCGCCAAGTCCGATTATTTTCGCAGAATTAAAAAACGCTTCGAACAAATGTCACGCGTCATCGATATTGGAGAAAAAATCCAACAAACTTGTAACGAGAATTACAAGATCGCGAGTACAGATATAAGATAATTGATGTACAAAAATTTGACGAAGGTCAATCATCGATCTCTCTCTTACACAATCGCAAACAACAGCTGTAGTTCTGAGCCGTTCGACGTCATTTCTGTCAAGCATCTCGTGACCTTTTTTCAAGGATACGAAATCCGACGGTTTGCCTATAATATCATCACACATCGTACATCGTACATCATACATAGTATTAAGGTTTGAAACCAAAGTTTGGATGTCGGATGTTCGGATGTTCATAAAGTGACGTCATCGAAAATTTTTTTTCCCTTGACGTCATCGATCTATATTAATCGTAACGACCAAAATCAGCTAGTCGAATTCCTCAGTCTGGAAACAACCGCGCGATAGAGCGGACGTATGAAAATCATGCTCCGCAGATTTCGAGTACCGGGTTCTACGCTAAGGTACGCTAAAATTAATCTCAACAGCTTGCAATAAAATAACCAACTGTTTACAAAGTCAGAAAATTTATTGTGCATACTCGAGAGTATTGAACAACATCGGTCATTCCTTGGCTGGTCGCAACGGTGTGAGATCATACAGTTAAGCCGATTCTTTTAGCGATAGAATTAAATCGAAATCGAGCTATTCTTATTGAAAATATATCGTAAATTGACGACCGGGGATTTTCTTATCTACCGGTGAATAATCGAATGAAAAAAAGGTTGTAACATCCTCTCTGTATACCGTAACCGACACGCTCCGTGACGAACACGGTGTGTAACCAACACTAGGAACGATCGGAACTTTTTCTCGGTCACGTGTGTGATACGTAGTAACACATGTAGTAAACGCGCCAGTGTGTAAACCTGCGACGATGAGAGATGATGCTCTGATTATTTTTCTTCACTATATTTTTTTCGTACGTCACAACGGGGAAATCCCCACCATGCGCGGAGAGATAGCGAGATAGCGATGTTCTTTGCTTTACGTTGAGTTAAGGTGTGTGATACAACGCCGGGCACAATGTAAGCAATCGCGAGCACGCGTCTGATAGACAAGGCTCCGATTACCTCTCGAGTAAATCGACGAGCATAACGGAAGCGAACGTGTCCAGCGTCGAGCCGAATCAAGGATTGTACAAGAGTCGCAATGTTAGACAGAAGATTGTACTATTTTGGGTCTGGGTGCACGGTGATCAGGAGAAGTTATTATTATGAAGCGGGGAAATCGTAAAAATATTTCCATACATTACTGCAAAATTTTTTCCGGTGACCAAAAAACGAAAACACAAACTTTCGACTCCGATACGATAATCACTGGTGAGTGTGCGGCGTTATAAATAGCTTGACCAATAAACAACCTCGTTGCAGAGTAAAAAAATACTGCGACGTTCGTGAAAGCTTCCGAGTAGCGTATATATCTACAAACGTGCACGTTCACTTTCATTTCTGATGTACAATTATCAACGAGTCACATTATGCGTGTATAGTAGCGTGTACATATGCGTATAGATAATATACATACATAGAGGAGAAAAGTAGTTTTGAACTCCGAGACGCGCGACGAGGACTATCTGTAATGGTAGTAACTCTTCGCAAAGGCACCACAGCTGAGCTCGATGGTTATGAATGCTAACAGTTTTCTAATTGGCAGTGGTACCGTGGCATCCTCCTCCCGTCAACGGATCGGCAATCATCGCTATCCGCAAGATTGGTTATGCAGAAATCATTATACAATATACACACGCCACTCCTCTATATTCATAACTATCCGCTAAAAATATCCGTGTGTCACGAGCTCGTTTATTTTCCTATTCGGAAACGGCCATCAACTTTTCGGCGATCGTTACACTCGCGTGCAACATACGTGCATTATTATTCTTCCCCGCTTAACGTAACGATATCGAAACGAGACGAGGTAAACCGTATGTGAAAAGTATCACGAGCGATTGCCTGTCTCGTGTGACCAGTACTCGTATTTTGTCCAATCACGAATCAATTTCTTTCGTACACACACGATGAATGGATCTGCTGACTCTGCCAAGTACCAATCACGAGACAAGTTCTCTGCTTTGGATCCAATGTGACATATCATTTGTCATTCAACAATTAGTTATGAGAACCATTTTTTCTTATCAAGACGTGAAACTACGATTGTTTTAATCGACGAAACATTTTCTTACGGTTCTTTTATCTTTTGCTTGAAATTTTCGTGGTGACGTAATCAACGTCACTTTTGGCAATCGGCCAATTCTTGAAGGATCGGAGTAAGGATCGCCGAGTGCACAATATATTGCACACCAAACATGCTTGCAGCATGAGTGTTCGCAGCACGCTCGTGCATTTCCTCCCATAAGGTCACGGTACGGTTTGTGTATTTACGTTGGCTCACGACTAAAGTGACTGCGTAATGTCCCTGCCACACGCTAATCCGTAAGTATCCAACCGTACTCAAGGAACGCCAAATGCACCCGAGAGAATTCTTCCTCTTCTTCATATATTTGCATTCAAGCAACTGCGGTAATGGATTAAAAAGTAGAACAAGTCGAAGAACAAACATTTTTCAAAGAATACGATATTTTCGAAATGAAGAAAATCTTTTTTGGTTCGTTTTAAAGTTCTCTTTAACCTGGAGAATATGTTAATCGATCGATAGCACAATTTGTTCAAGAATAAAGTAACTTGTGACTTGGAGAAGTGAATTGAATTTATTTAAATAGCTTGTTCGGACAATACGACGAAACGAGGAACAGCTCAATGCTTTCTTCTGAAACCTTGGAATTGTTCCCATATTTTTACATTTCGAAGAATAACATTGCTTTTGCACGGATCTCGCAAAGTCGAAAGTTTTTTCAACTCTGTTTAACAATGAGAATTGATTGAGAATTGCATATTTAGTGGATGACTTCGAGATTTCAGGATTCCAAAGACTTGTGATACTACTTCTACATTCGTCTTGCACTTCGTTCAACGTTTTACTAAATATTAGGAACATTCAACTTGCCTGAAGATCGCGATTTGCAGATGGGTGATCCATTATCGTCATTGCCACACGGTTTTTTCTCACAAAATTACTCCGACTATAGGTAAAAAATTTCGAAAGGTTGAAGTTCGCAAGGTGATCTCCTCAGGATATGAATTCGAAATCCAGCTCCTAAAACTATCGAAGGTCAGTATACGAAATAGCAAAAAAAAGGAAACAAACAAGTAAATCATTACACAAATAACAAATTTTATGCTCATTTTTTGTTCGTAATCCCGTAAAAACTTCCGGTGGTAATTGCAGAGTTTTTACCAGTTTCGGCCACCTGATGTGATCATTGTCCGATCGAATTGTGGTCCTCTAACTCATCACGCGTGATCGAAGGTAATGACGATGAATGAATGGTACATGCTTTGATCCACGTAAAAACTATTCGTAAGACAATAAGGTGTGTCGATTGTCAAAAACTTTTGTCAAGAACTTGCTTAAAGTCGGATTTTGGTGATGAATAATATTGAATAATCGAACAGAATGAAAGTAAAGGTTAACAAGTTGGTGCAGAATTTTACGAAGGTGGCCACAGATGGTAAAATATAGAGGCCATTTACCTACTCGACGATCAAATTAATGGTCGCGATTTATCAACACTGATCTCCAATATCACTCCTAATTTCCGATGACTTCGGAGCGATCGATAAGACGACTGTCGGTGATTTTCGGATTATATGGAATCACAAAAAAATCGATGGAAATTACTAGAAATAATCGAAAACGTTGTGAAATCATTGAAGATTTAAAAAATCACACGATGAGCTAAAAGTCAATAGAAGTTTAATGAAATGATACCATTCGGTGTTCGTGAGATCGCCAGACTTACAACACTTGCCGGGCTATTTCTCGAGTGCTATATCATTTGTGATTTGAAATGATTCGCAATGATTTCTTACGATTTCGGTTCACTCGGTCACGCTTCCTCGTTGTTATAAGAAATATTTCAATCACTCGAATTTCTTTCTTTTTGCAATTTGATTTCCAAGTGTTCGATTCGTGATTTCTTATGCAACATTACAAACTTTGATATGATTAAATATTCCTGGAAATTTTTATGTCCTCCGCAGGATTTGAACCGATTTATATCACCGCACTCCCGAGAGAAAAATTTGGAACACGTTCGAACCTCTCAACCCTCTATAATTCCTTTGTCGTTCAGGTATGCCGAGTAGAATTTAGATGTCATTCCACGCTCTCCAGATCCTCTCAGCTCAGGTTGACTGACAAAAATAGAGCTTCGAAGTTGTCAAGAATTCTAGATCGAAATTGGTCATCGAGATTGTCAGGTCTTAGTCAAACTCGAAGAGTGCCGCGAATCCGCGGAATTCGAGAAAAGAAAACCTCAAGGATCAATTGAGGTCTAAGCCAGGAACATTACAAACGAGGCTTCCGTGGATTAAACGAGTCCCAATTTTGGATCGCGGTATATCCTCGAACATCGGAGGTTCGAGGTTCAATTAGGATCTTTATAACTCGGGATTTCCTTGATACCTAAGAACGCATGTATATGTAAAATGAGCTGGGTTATATTTGTCCAAAAGACGTAAACGTCCCATTGATCCGCCCATCATCATTTATGCCTCTCTTGCTCCGGCGAAGCGGTTTAAGGGGGTGCCTTGATCGATTTCCATGTTGACACACATATATCTTCAAATATCGAAGCCCGCGTATCTCAAACGCTTAACAGCCGCATTCTATACACAACTCTGAACAAAACGCTCCGATGCATTTTCATTTGACGCAGAACTAAAGGAATGGCATGGATTCTACGAAATCGCTATAGTAAATTCGTCGAATTCGTGCCATTTATTTATTAATGCATGATTATTGCATAAAAACAGTTCAACGATGGCTCGTTCTATTCCTCATTCTTTCCGGAATAGCGCAAAGTATCTCAGCTGCGCACTTTTTGGCCCTTGAAATGCGAGAAATGTGGTTATAAAAATCACAAATTTTTTTCACGATTATCGGAATATGAATAACCTTCCTTAATTCCGCTACAAAAGAGCGATGCACCGTCAAAGCTTAAGCCCTATTCGTCCGTTTGTTTACATTTAATATAGGAAGAAAAAGGGTGAGTTTGCTCGGTCGGTAAAGGCGCGATTACTGCGCGACCTTAAGCCCATTTTCGCGTTCGAAATACGCGGACTCCGATATTTGGATACGCAAGCGTCAACGTCGAAATCTATCAGGGTGGCACCCTCGTAACAATAAGCGATCGTTCGATCATCCCGCATCACGTCGCTCGAGGTGCACGTCAGCTCGATGTAACCTCGTACAAGGCAACCGACGCCAGCACCGCGCGCTCACTTTCGAGTCAACGAGCTGGCGAGCAGTCGTCGCCTATTATACTCGTATCCATACTTGCAAACCTTGCGTGCGTCGCTTGGCCGAAGTAGAAACGCTGATTACGGGTCGGCCGATGCAAGCCAAGCAGCTGTTGCACACTCGCAACCAACTTCACACATGCGTACGAAGGTGCGCGTTGGCGCTTACGCTTCTCTCCGCGTCGCTCGCCGCGTGCACGGTGAAACGGCACACACCCGCAAAGCACAGAATAGGTGAACCTTTGGCGATTAAAAATTAATTAACAACGTCGTACCGTTCACCTAATGAAGCAGAAACGAAACTGACAACGAGCGCGATCGATTTAATGTCTCTTGCATAGTTTTGCGAAAACTGTTTGACCGCTGCAGCTTTTCTGCATCACATGCGTGATCTGTAATTGCGTAGAGCGGATAGCTTTCAGGGTTTTCAGTGTCTCTGTATCTCTTGTCGGCAGAAGGACGCATTCCGGCACGTCCTCGGCAAATAATTAGACGCCTTACGTCTCTCTACGTGCATCTACCTACATACCTACGAGAGTCGAGACGCGTGTCTTAAACGAGTATCAGAAGGTGGTTTCGCCTTGCCGCGCGGCACAGATATCGAGATCATTTTAGATCGTGATCCTACCTTTTTTTTTTTTTCTTCCTTCTATTTTTCTTGCTTTCCGTTTCGATAATCCACGCGAGTTCTCAGCGCCGTTTTCCTTCTTTACTTCATCGGTTGCGCGCACTTACTCGGTTCGGGCTTTTCGTTTTTATATATCGTATAGAAAAAAAAAGCACCTCTCTTTCTCCCAGCAAGGAACCGTACAGCGGTGCACGTCTTTGGAGAAAGCGAGTAGTTTTACCGTTGTGTGCAGGTAACTTTGACAGTCACGAAGTTGAATTTCGGCGCGAACGCAACGCCTTTCTTAGATTGCATTAAACTCGTATGTAGTATACGCGATGTTATATTCATCCAAATAAAAAGTCTCGCACACTGCTACATGCAATTCAACACAATTTAAACGATACAAACTATCTGCGTCAAATGCATCGTTTTACAAGAAATTGTAAAAATATTTGAAAAAAATCAAATATCCCGAGTGGAAATCTCTCGCGGGCTGGTCTGCGTTTTGTTGTATGAATTTAAACCGGTATGTATCGAGCTCGTCGCGGCCTCGATACTGTCGTTAAAAAATTCTTGGGGAAACACCGAACTCAGCAGGTGCTGGCTAGCGACGGTAACCGGCAACTCTCTCGTCTGGGTTTCAACGCGCAACTGAGTTGACTTCGGCGATGGCTAACCGAGCGCGGTGCCGCAGCGGTCCCGCAATGCCGGGAGGAAGACGGCGGCGTCGGGCGCTTTGGCGGGGAGCGTCGCGGCGCCTGACGTCGGCACCTGACGCCGCGCAGGCAGGTGGATCTGGTTTGATGGAACTCGCGGGGAATCGCGATGCGCCAACCGATTTCGAACAAGAGTTTGGCTTTTTGCCTTTTCCTCGAAAGCCAGCAACACCGACGAAAATTTCATTTTAAACTTTCCGCTTCTTGTTCAGTTTTTATTTATTTTTTTAAATTTTTTATCGCTGACGAAGAAATAGAAGTATCAGGGAATTTGTTATAATCGCGAGGAAAATGAAAAGTATGATTTTTCACCGGATCTCGACGTTTGCCCGTGTGAGTCATTTCTTCTTCGAGGTTGCATGCAGAAGAACGTATTAACGGATTTTTATGATTTGGGCCTCGATTGAAACGGCTTTTCTCAATGTATTTGGATATGATCCGTTTGGTGGTTTTTCGAGTTATTTGATTGACAGCATCAGGAACGAAATGAAAATTATGATATCTTGAGAGTGTACCATTTTGGTGACATTTGTCTATATCAACCCAGATTTTCTCAACTTAGAACTGATTAAATTTTAGATTTTATCGGTTACGTGCTTTTTGAGTTACTGTAATAACCATATTGGGGGGAAAAAAAATTTCAATTTCATTCGCGAATGTTTTAACGTCTCAAAACGTATCCCAGCGGGAAGTTTTTAGGTTTGCCCCATCAAGGTCCGCCAAATTTATCACTTCTTTTTAGATCATATATACCGGACACTGAAAACTTTAGTAAAATGGGTTGTATCGTGCAAAATAACGCTTGAAATACAAATTGGTTGAATTACAAGGAAATTTTATAACAACAACCGTTTAACGTACAATTATTGTAGTTTCTAATACATAGGTAGAACATTTTACGATCACTAATTTACTACATGTTTCCGTGAAGTAGAGCCTTAAGATGAATTTAATATTCCACCAATATCAAATTATCCCAATACTTACAGAAAAGTTTAGTACGATTATCCATAATCAGAAAGAATATAGTTGAGATCAACGGTCCAATGTATGAGTGATTTCTGTAGTGTAATCGACATTTTTCTCGTCTATACATTTCGTACTTTTTCTACGAACCATTATTTTTATTTTATAATTACATATTTCAAATAAAAAAATTTGCGTTCAAACGATACGCTTGTTTTTTTTTTTTTATGGGTAAGTTAAGCCGAGAAATTCCAGCTACGCAGGCTTTCTGAATTTTTGACGAATTGCAATTCTCGCAAAATATGTTTAAAATGTTTCCGAAGAGTTTTACGGAGAATAAAATGAACCTAAAGGAATTGCTAATTTTACCAACGTGATGAAATTCGTCCGAAATCTTTGCGACGAGAAGCTTTTAAAATAATCGTAAGATACTTTATGGAAAGTGTCTGAAAATTTTGAGTCTCCCTTTCGAACCAATTCCGTGAAATTCGAACAACTACAACTACGTTGAAATAAATTCGGGGAAGAATGTCAAATGAACTTATTTTGACAAGATCGTCGAATTACGAATGATTTGAAAAACCGTAGAAGTAGGTAAAATAAATTTGGTATTTCAGACGTAATCAAAGCGATCGTCCAACACCCATCGTTCCGCATCGAATACAAATTTATTACCACTTTATATTTTATACTTTGAATAAATTGATGAAAAGGCATTTTATAACCCTACCCCTTGATTTATGCCCGCGTGGAAAAGTTGTATATTTACATATTATTGTATACGCGGAAAGTTTCTCAACTCGAATGTTACGTCAGGCACTCTTCTTCGCGACCCATTGAACGCTCAATCGTCGTTGTTTATAATAAATCGGCATTGTTATTCCCTAGAACATGAAAGACGGGTATTTTTTTATTTCCAATTGTTTACCTACGCGAGTTCGAATCATCTTCAACGCCTGAGGCGTATCAGAGGTTACGATTAGTTGCTCATCGCATCTTACGAAGTGGCTCGAATACGTTATACGCATGCATTATACACGTGGAGTGGTGATTTCGCCGTTGAAAGAAATCATTTCCATATACGTATAATGTGCCTGCGTGCGTGTATGTGTGTTTGTACACACAAATGCGTATAATAAAAACTCTGAGAAGTAATTAACGATATTTCCGCCCACGACGTTGTTTTCTAGCCCAGTGAAATAATACTTGTAATATGTAACGAACCGCAAAGAGAAAGAAAAAAAATATATATATATATGGTAGTAAAGAAAAACAAGATGTACACGTAACTGCATCGCTTTTTTCGATTACTGTAATGCATGTCAGCGAGAGTTCACGTGCAGATTTATACGGTAGAACCCGTATCTTGACAACGAACTTCTACACATCTTTTCTTCCCTCATTTAACGAAGCGTTTGCGAATTATGATTCAACGCTGTTGTAAATAAAAATAATTATCCGAACCAAAAGTTTTATATATATATGTGTATACGTGGGTACTGAAATTAACACGTTTTAGAAACTCATTTATTATACTCTATTCCTATTCATTTGCCAATCCTGACGAACGTGTTAATTAACGGAAAAAATTCACACAGATTCGTAAATTTGAAAAGAATTATCGAATCGTAGATGCGGTATTTGAAACATTGTGAGATGTTGAGTTTTGTGAGGAAAAAAAATCTATAACAAAATCATTCGATCCGTGGACTATAAAATTGGGGTTCTACTGTGTAGAACACGCTGTATGGATGTGACTGGGAAACGATAATATATGTATACTTGAGCGTAATATACACACCCGCGTACGTAGATAAAATCCCGTCAAAAAATGTTTATTATGAGAAATATATTACCCAAAACGAAGATGTTTGATCCGAATGAGTAAATATTTATTCGTCTATAATCTTACGTGCTTGATAGCGTCTTAGTGGTATAATTTGCTCCAAGTGAATTCGATCTTTTTCCTTTACTTTTTCATCTCTCTTTTCTCTTCTTAATTACTAGCATTCCAAGTATTCTTTGTAATCACGCCGCGCACAATAATTAGACACAGTACAGAAATTTATATCGCGTTCGTAATACACGTATTATAAATCGAAAGAAATTATTATCTTTCTTATTACACGATTTATGGACAAAATTTTCGGTCAAGATATAAGATTAAAGTTTCATCTGCGGCATAAATGTTTCATTGACTCTCGAAAAAAGTGTCAATATAATAACATTGATGTGTAATTATCATTTCTTAATACAGGCGAATGACCCGATGGACATTATTGGACATTCAAGTTTATTTTTTTTTTTTTATTGGTACTAATTATGAGAATCTGGGACAAAGCAGATTGTTCACATTTGAATGACTCCGAGCGAATTAACGCCGGTTAAATAATTTTTTCTTTTTTCATCATTCCTGATTCATTTTTTCTTTCACGTTCACTGACGAATATCAAACTGCTGTTCTCATTGTTTGTCATTTATATTCAGTCATTAGTTCCCATTTCTTCCATACATGGGGAGTTCCATACGCAATGTGCAATCGATTGTCCACGCCCCTTCCGATTTGTCTCAAACTTGGTCAAGTCAATTAATGGTTTGTAAAAAAAATTCCCCTAAATAATAAAAATTCTACCTTTTACAAGTTGCGAGTTACACCGAGTCCAAAATTTGTAATTATTTTTTTCACATCGCACAAATCGATTGCACATCACGTATGGAACTCCCCATATACATCTTGTTTTCTTCACTTCAAGTCTTCCGCTTGCATTCATTGTCACACGTGTTCGACGCGAGTTACACATCGCGACGTATATGCGTGCAATGCCTGTATCATTTCGTGCGAAATCCATTCCGTTCAACATTTGTCACGCACATGATTAACAATAAGCGGCATGCCAGGGCGCGCACGGCTATTACCTGCACGTCTGCAAATACGTGTGTATAAACTACGTAGGTATATATATATATATATATATGTATGAATGCTTGCACGTAGGTATAGATTGTGTTTTGTTCGAGAAAAGAAGAGGAGCGGCAGATGTGTTTAATAGAAAATTTTGAACACGTGCTGGGACCAATAACGGTGCGTCTGTGTGTGTGTGTACAATAATAAGAGCGAGATATATATCAATTATAAACAATCGTTGCGTCACGTTACTATAATACCGAAATTTTTATCGAATATGTTTATTATAACGCAGTGCAGATGTCCGATGATCTCGCGTTTTAATTGCGAGGCGCGTTATCGCCACTGAAAATAAGCAAATCTCAGAAGAGGATTCGTGCATGTATAATAAATAACAGTTGTCTACCGCATACGTGACGATGCGATTAGATCTAGAGATATTCCTTATCGCTAAATCACTGGCATCGTCGCGTCTTGTTGACGAATCCGATCCGTCGTTATCGCCTGACGCGTTTTTCCAATAAAACGTATACACGTCTTTTATAAGGAAAAAGCATTCCAGAGTTAATTTTCGCGTGCAGGTTAATTAATACACATGCCCATGGCTCTTAATAATTACCGATTACATCAACGAATTCGTCAACGTGATTTACGTTGTAATGCGCAGACTGAAAAAATGAGAAAACTTCCGTACAGAAAGTTCGCCGGCTTCGGTGAAACTGCACAGGCATCGGCGTCGGTGCGAAGTTGACTGCTGTTGCGATTCTCGCGCGCTGTTTGAATATATTGAATCGATCAACGGCGTTGCGGAATTTTAGCGGGTTACAGCGATGCGAGAAAATGTTGCGTCGGTGTTCCACATTCGTTGTTAGGATTTGCACCGAAGGGTTATTCACTTGGAAGTCAAATGAGTGATGCCGATTCAGTAAGATTGATTTCCAGTCTGTCGAGTATTTTTCATCGATTTTCGATGCCTTCCGACTCTCGGACAGAGTTACAGGTAATCACAAATAATCACTGGGGATCACCCAGAATGCTGGGAAATCATTGGAAATTAAGGGAAATCGAGGAAATTACACGATAAGGTAGAAATCTGTCCAATATTATCGTATTGAAATCATTTGGCGTTGACCGTAAGACCTAAAATGGTTTTCACAACTTTTCTGACTTTCTGGCATGCTTTTCATTCCAAGTAATTCACAATGATTTCAGCTATCTCGATCATCATTCCTCCGTCCATAAAATAGATGTGTGTTATGTAGTTGTTGCCAGTGTTTAATTGAATTTCATTTATAAATTTACAAAATGAGTAATGAAACGACTCAATTTCGACGTAACAATTTCGACGATTTGCAAAGAAAACAATTGTAAAAAATTTTTTTATCCGACGATGCCACAATTTCACGATTCAGATACGTCATTCATCATTGAATATGGCTAATCGATATTTACGTGAATTTTCGATCATTTAGATAAAAATATTTAATTGATTAATATGAAATACAATTTTTTGTAATAATATCTTTAGCACTTGTGATTAAATTTTATCCAAAGGGTTACCCTATTGACTACACGTTGAATATCCATATTTTAATAACTAATCGCCCAAAAACTACACGTCACATCTTTCTCAAAAAATTATCCTACACGTATTTATTAACGATTAATAAAATACAAAAAATTCAGCTTTTTATCTTTACATTGCTCTACGTGTCCGAAGAACCTTAAAAGGCGAGTCGTTTAAGAGAGAGGGATCATCGAGGCGATTTAAGACGCGTGTTTTGAAATAGCGAGAGTGAGAGAGTGAGGGAGAGAGGGAGGGGCGGGGGGAGAACTACTCGCTCGTCAAGTCGTACAGACTAAGTGACCAAGCGACCCCTCGTGATGAAATTGACCCTGGAAATTGACAAGGTCTCGCCGGTCAGCTCCTGACGCTTTCACAGCGCTGGATGGATGAACCGTGATGCAGGAAACGGTCGCTGCCAATTAGGAAGTGGCGATCGGGATTACTGGAACGTAGCCTAAGGCCGAATCTCTTCCTTTTAGAAACCGCGGAATCCATGACACGTGCAATTATCAATCAACCGAGTCGTCGAATTACACCCTACGACACATCTCGTTAAACTGCGGTTTAATACCAATGTGCGGGGATTATTTTTAGACACTCGTGTGGTCAGAGCTGACATTCGGTACTTGAGAGGCACTTGATCGTTCATCCTATTAACAACAGAAACACCGTCGCGTCACGAGAGAATCGTTTCGGGCTTCCGAGCGCTGTTCTTTCCGGGATTGAAATGTTCTTGACGTTGAATTCTTTAAACTTTGCCGTTTTCTAGCGCTCTAATTATGATCTAATGATCGTCTGTGGTGACTATTGAGTTATAAGGGCTGTATATTTTCTTTGGGACTTGCGTGAATTTTTTTTCCGAAACATCCATTGCACCGTAGGTGAGGACTGCAAGTCGGTGTATACGTGATACGATTCTTTAGCTGCTGGATCGGAAATGAAAGTCAACTTCCAGGCATCGTGCCACTCGGAACACTTTCACAAATACCGTATACTACGTCTTTCGTAGATTTTTGGGAACTATTACGCATCTCGTTAAGAGACGATATTATTACGCTGGAAGTAATTACGCCCAGCTTTCTTCTTGCTTCCTGTAGTGAAAATGTACAATCTATTAACTCGAGAAACTTTTCTCCAGAAGCCCTCCAAATTATAAAAATAAACAAACTTTACCAATCGTCGTACTTTAGTTTTTTTCGTTACAGTAAAATGACGAGTAATTGTTGAAACGTTGAACGTTAGATCTGAAGTTCAAAGGCGATTTAGCAGACTAGCATTAATCATCAACATCTAGTTATCGAAGCGATCGAAGTAAGTGGCTTCGTAATTGAGATTAAGTCGTACATCCAATTGATTTTTCTTTTATTTAAATTAGAACACACCGAAGAACACGAGGAATAAATTTTCAAGATGCCTCTCCGTCCCACTTCGAGTGTTTAATACGACAATCGGCTGTGATTTGTCTTCTATACGCCGATCTTTTCGTTATATCCTTGCCGATGCAATGTATCGACGAAGAGAAAAAATCCGCGTACGGTGTGTTAAACTGCTTCGGAAAATAAGAATAATAGAAACAGACTGTAACGATGGACTAACTTTTTTGCTCGGTATTTCTCTTCCCAGAGAAGAACGACGACGGAGTCAACACTTGGTCGACATGCGTGCCTTGACAATAAGTAATTGATCGAATTGCAAAATATCACGTACTTGTCAGAAAACTGTGCTCTATCACAAAATAGTCGTTGGCAAAGCTTGACTCGGCTTAATTATGCGCTTCGAAACTGGGTAAAAAAAAAACTATCGGGAATTTATCTTTAGCGAGAAATAAGCTTACTTTGTATAATGCGGATGGTAAAATTTTTCACCCACATTTTCACGCGACGCATTTACGAGGACTTGCGTTTCTTGAAAAAAGATTTTAACGTATAATATGTACATCGCATTTCACCATAAGCTTCAGACACATACAATTTTCGTTTTGGCGCGCAAGGATAAAAGAACGATTCCAATCTGTCAGGATTAGTCGCCAGGATTCCAATGACCGAGTTATGTTCGTTCTTTTACCGTTGGAAAATTTCACGCAGCGACGATTCTGTAACACGACCCAGACAAATGTAAAACGTAGAAAACTGCTTGCAAGTGTGTGTACGTATAAAGGAGCGAAGTGATAATTCAAAGTTATGTACAGCGGCGAGTTTTTTCCAGGAGTCAACGCACTTTTTAACCATCGCACGCGTAAGGAATCATCACACAGACGAGAATGCACAAATGGACGCGTCAGATGCGAAACGTCGTTATCCGTACGATCTTCGAGGGTATGTTTGGCTGGTGGTAAAGATCTTCGGCTGAACTTGACTCGCAATCAGGTAAATTTCCGTGCATAATTTACACAGGTGTCAACGTTATTTCTACAGGTGATTTACACTCAGCGTCAAATCAGAGATAACATCACACCGAGAGAAATATCTAGCTGCGTGTCCTTATAACTATTCGCATTTTTTAACGGGACCGAAAGATAATATTTTTAGGTACAAAATGAGTAGTAGAATTTTAAAAACATTTTTCGCTTGTTTTTATATTTCTCCGTTTCTTCTATTTTTTATTTTGTAAACTGAATATAATATCGTGTTCTCGAAGGATTCAACCACCGTTTGAAGTGTGAATCGTCTACAATAACTGAATCCTGGAGCTTTACACCGCACGCTATGCTTACATTATTTAGACACGCTGGTTCGTTAATTAGCTTCTGTAAATAAATTTACATTCGGTTCAACTATAATATTATTCAATATTTTTACCGAGATTTTATGTACAGGTTAGTCCAGACCGTTTAAGCTTGATCGTGAATCTGAACGAAATGAGACGATGAGATACGAATACAACAGAAAAAGGATCGGGAAGAAATTATTTTATCGAACACTGATGAAAAAATCTCCGTACTGAATGTTTTTATACTCTGACTGATTCTTTTAACTTATCTATTCAAATGTCGCGTCGTGTCGTTTTGTTTCAGGCTCAGATTTTCCTTACTTTCGTAGAGACTTTACCGTGTAAATTATGTTAGAAATGGTTAACCGCAAACTAACTTCTCGTTTTCATGTACAATTTTGCAAATCGTATTTTTTCTCCAAGTCCTACAATATGTCGTGAGAGTAAAATATAATTCAAATTAGCTAGGGTCATGTGATCAGATCAAAATGGTCCGCAAATAAAAGAAGAGAAGAATTTTAAAGCAAAAGAAACATGAGAAGAAAAGAACGGCAAGACTGTATTATAAAGTCATTTATCGACAACCGGCAAAGTATAGATTATACCTGGTAATATTAGAAGAAAAAAGAAGAAATACTAACAATAATTAGCGACTACGCTGATTTTCTCTTTATCTTTATTCTCAAATCAAAACAATACGCGGAATTCCAAATTTGCGTTAATATTCGTTTATTGCTTTTCGAGGGAAAATTACAGGCCATAATACGAAGTAGCTGCAAATAATTGTCCGACCTAATGAATAGCGAATTATACGAAAGTAAATTAGTAGAAAATTATATGACGTAATAACCTACGGTACCTAGTACAACAAAACGGATTTTTCAGCGAGGACGGGATTTCATGTGTTCGAGGTAAACAACAGCTTGATATCTCGTATTTTGTTATTTATCGTTACTTGCGATTCTTCGCGAAACTTGTGGTAATAAAAAATTGTATCAAAAAACGATTTTATCGTCTTTTACGGCAACTGTGAAATAATCTTTCGTTGAAACAATTATAATTTGTTATTCGGTCTCCAGACTACTTTCGATAAATAAACATTCCGCTCCTTCCGCTGCACTGCACAGTCGGTATTACTTTTTTCTTATTGTTAATACAACTCACAAGTAGAAAAAAGTCGGCTGTAATCTCTAAATTTTAATCATTAAAAATTCACCGATTCCCGTTTCAGTAATTTTTCACCAATTTTTTTTTACTGACTTCCACATCGTACACGCAGCGATTTTTCCCTAACAGCGTACACTTGAAAATGAGTATCGGTGAATTTTCAATGATTCAAACTTAAAGAGTTACGCTGCAACGATGACAAGACTGTCGTTACGATTTGGTACACAATTATAATCCCCGCCGGTCGTTTACTCCCTGTAATCGCAGCTTTTTATATTTTTAACGCAGACACCGTCTGATTAGTCACTTTTTTCATATCCGTCAGAACAATCTTGTAGCAACCTTACACCTTGGAAAAGAAACAACTACGTTCACCCGTTCTATGTGCTAGTCCAGAACAAATATCACCGCGAATATAATATTATTATGTATACACCTAATATACGGTAAAAACTCGACTGTGAAGCAATTAGTCGACGGCTGTTCGCTCATAATCCTACCTACGTTTATTCATTATAGGAGATGGGTATCACATTTACGTAAAGAAACACGATCGTTGAAAAAGTTCAAGTATCATGCTGAAAATGAATCCGCCGCGTCGTTTGCACAACGCGTTTTTTTCCTCCTTTTTTTTTTCTTGCTACAAATGAGACAAAGAAAAAAAAAAAAAATTCTTGCCACAAAGCAAATCCACCATAATTAGCTGCGGAAAGGAGAGAAAGGTGTTTAAGGTTTTGAGCTCTTTTAATCATGACTCTCTATATGTCGCAGTTCAATTAAATATTAAACAAACTAAATGTACGAAACAAGTTTAGTGGATGATCTCACTCGCGTATCAGCGGCTGTAATTTAAGAACAACTATCGTTACCTTGAAGCGATGTTTTTGTTTGTTTTGTTTGTTTTTACTTTAGTTTTTAAAGCGGTATTATCTCGCCGAGAAATTTTGACTGTATCGAAATTTAACGTCGACGATTTCATTTTCACTATACACTTATCTTATTCACCGTCTCTCGCACACACGTAAATGCCTTTTGCAGTACAAACACGGACACACGCCTGGAGTGCTGTATTAACTCACGTGAATATAGTCATGTGTCAAAGCGAACTAAAATCAGGCTAAATTGTTTAAATTGATACATCAATCTGTTCCGCGTCCTGACGTACATACATAGCTGTGTGTCCTGTATTGCATGGGTGTAACATCGCACATGCGTGCGAACAGTTATTTTTTTTCCGCCCTTGTTTTCCAGTTTATAATAATACTAATAATAGACGCATTTATAACAAACCTACACAGCTAAAGATCAATAATTATCACCCGATTATGTGGTTACGACGTGTCGCATAAACCACATTCGACAGATATTCATCTATATTTTTATTCCCACGTCATACATTTAAGTACACCAATAGGTTCGTTATCATTAAGAATAATCGACCATAGAACCGGGAAATTTTTTTTTTTTTTTGCTATCGAAGAAAACTGAATTCGCGTCAATTATTACTCTTCAAATAATTTTTCAATTAAATTGAATACGATACGATTCTGTTAATTACAGTTATAGGACATACTTTCTGTACACTGGTTAAAAAAAACTCAAGTACCGGGGTTTAAATCGAACAAATAACAGTGCAAAGCTTATAAATTTTGCAATTTTTTCACCAAGTCTTGTGCTTTTAAAAAATTTCAGTTTTCTCGTCGCGAAAATCTTCGCTCGAGTCGTAATATTGAAAATTTTCTTCCGTTTTATTTTGTGCATTTTATGTACGTATTTGTCTAATTGAGCCCACCGTCAATTATACGTAAACCGGTGGAATATTTTTATTGTAAATATTTGTGCGACTCGCTGTGTGCCAGAAGTCTCTTGGGCATAATGAGATCCAATTAGCGATAGGTACAAATTTTTCCTTTCACACGTAATAATACAACTATCCTCGATCTCGTTGCGGATAATTATACATATAGGTATAATACTTGTACATACGGCGTTATTTTATTCGTCTAGATAAAAAGATGTTGTAAAATGATTTGACAATTATTTAGATGAAATCTTTGTCAAACGCCGGGGATCAGAAGAGGAGAAAATATTTCTGTTCGTATGTTTGACGCGAAATGTGAAAGAGGGATTTTCCATGAGAATTCGAGTAACTTTTAAGCCCATTTTTACTCGATTTTCGCTGCCGATTTGCACGGCATTGGTAATACAGATTTTTTTCACGATCCTTTACTTGTTCACTTAATGTGTTTGAACAAGATTGGCATCGCCTTTTAGAAAATTTTGTTACTCGATGATTGGAACTGATTGTTAATATATTGTGAATATATGTGCTATTATAAAAAATTGAATGGTAGAATAATTGACGAAAAAGAAAATGAAAAAATACCACGCAATAATTTTTAACCAGCTTATCGGAACGCGATATGGGATGTGACAAATGAAACAGTGACTCATTTAAACAGATGTATCGTGAGAACTATTTGTAAAATTGAATATGCGTGGAAAAATAGAAAACACAAAACAAGCACTTCGGTAACCGGCTTCAAGCACTTTGTTTTCACGGCAAAAATTTGTGTCAAATAACTTGAGAGCCTCTTGTACCACTTGCGAGACTTCAATTGAAAACAAACTTCGACTTTGATAATTCGATTATGTGCGCAGTAATTGAAGTAACTGCAGTCAATATTGACCAACTTATACGTACATAATGAAAGCCGTTCGTGATTGAAAGGCTGAGAAAAAATACCGAGACTCGATTTAGCCTCGAAAGACGGGATAAAAGGTGACGGTAAAAATCTAGCAAGGTGAAGATCGGATGTCGGTTGAATTGGCACGGAATGCCCTATGTATGAGTATTCCATCATCGCTGATTCGAAGTTTTGCGACGCCACGCGTGATTCGGCTCCCCTGACCACCGAGATTTAATCGGTTAAAACGGAAACTGCATGTAATATATCTAGGTATAAAAACGATGTGGGTATAATTTTTCTAAACTAACGGAAGCTCCAATAAAGCTTAAACCGAACGATCTGGCAATTCGCATCCTATACAAAATGTGCAATATATGTATAGGGAATGCCTTGCGAGCCTGACAAACGTCCGACCCTCACCGTTTCTGATTTTATTCAAAACTTTTTCTGCAATCGTCACAACTCTGAAACGGTACCCCGAATTTTTTCAGATTTTGTATTCGACTGCTGAAATATTTACGAATGTTTAAAGTTATGAAAAATGGAAATAAATAAGCCCGTCGTGTGCCCGGTCTTGAAATATTTGGAAAAGAAAATACAGTTTTTGAAAGTTTCTTGAGAATTTTAAACAAGATCCTTATCAAAATCACTCTCAATATTTATAAATAATTGACCGGTTGAATAAAAAATGTGAAAAAAAATTCAGGGTACCGTTTCAGATTTAGGACAATCGCAGAAACAATTTTGAACAAAATCAAAAATGATGAGAGTCAGATGCTGGTTGGTTTCGCATGGAATTCACTTAACATGACAATTTACGCGGACTATTTTTTTGAAAGGTAAATAAATATACATTGGAATATTATATGTGTGATATACTTATATGATCAAACAGAATTAAGATTGTTATGACATTAAGTCGAGGAAACATGAAAGGTGTACTGGAATTGAGGATGTTTCAGTTGGGAGAAAGAGAAGAAAGATGCTAGAGAAGTAAGGGAAAAAAAAAAAAAAAATGCTACAATATAAAAAAATAGCGAAAAATTAGCCAATTTATTATGACGTTAGGATTCAAGAAGCATACTTGCAGCGTACAACCAAGGATGTCTATCCGCAAAGTACGCACACCTTGCCTTTCGCATTTCAATCCAAACACGATCGATTTCGCAATCGAATTTGCGTTTTACTACGTATCTTTGGAAAAAATTAAAAATAAAACATGCGGAAAAAGTTTCCACCCCTAGTAGGTACGAGTAAGGGCGAATAAAGCAAAGCTCGTTCGAACTTTTTCATTTCTTGTTCCTGTATTTTTTTTTCTTTTTCGAAGATACTGCAAGTTTGCCAGTTAAAGAGGGTGAAAAATTATTCACTGTTCCGATTGAATAATTCGGTGCAAATAGTACTGCGGAACTTTTTTTCAACAATTTTATTTCTCTCGTCGTAACTTTTCAATCAGATCCTGTTAAAAAATGTTGAAACGAAAAGGTGATGAAACAGAGCTTGAAATAGTGCCACTGAAGCTGATCTTGTTTCATTTAAATTTCAAAATTACTGCGGCGGGGGAGAAAATCGTAAAACACTGAAATTAAAACGTAAACACGTCGATATTTTAACTATGACATCACAAAAATCTCATTATTTGTCTGATTCCGAGAAGGAATAGCTGACTTAATTCGTAGATTAATTTTCCACAGATCGTCTGAGTCAAATTGTGATCAACGATTATAATATTACTTATTAAATAATAAGTTCAACGTCTGTAGATTAATACGATTACACATATCGGACTTATTTTTGTCAACTCACGAACTTAAGAATCTATCTCACATATAATTCGTAGGGAAGTCATTTACGAACAAAATGAGCTACTTTTTATCGAATCAGACGAACTATAGGGACTTCTCGGTGAAAAAATATTGGGAAAATGTGATTTCTCTGACGTTGTTAATGACAAGATGTTCACTGTAAAAATCTGATTCATCTCGATTAGATTGAGACGATGATAGACTTTTGATTTATTTATTTTTTCTAGCCGACTATATGTCCCGAACATCCTTAATCATTCGTGATAAATTCAGAAATATCGAGTGTTATGTTCTACTGATGAAAATCTCAGAAAGAAGAGAAATAAAAATGCAGAGAAAAAAATTTACCGCGATGATTTATAATCAAACCGATGCGTATAATAATATAGGTGGAAATTATAGTCGCAGGCATGCCAACTTTGTTTGTGTACAATGTTCTGCTACTTGGTAGTTCCTCAGCTATTTATGCGTGTTTGCAGTTTACTAATAAACATTGTTTTATAATAGAGATGAAAACATTGCGCTAATGGTTATATTCATATACAGAATTCGCTGAAACCGTCGATTGAGTTATAATTAAGATAACTTGTTATATTATCACGTGCTGATGAGACCGCTGGCTAATATTTGAAATTGACTCATTTCTAACATCTGGTTGTGTCTAAAATTCGATGTATTTTTCCATAGTCATTATTTTTCGTTACGACACATGCGTTCGGAAATTCTTTAACGGATGCTTCGAAACGGTTATCCGCTGCTAATTGCTGCGTATTAAAAACCCCGCAAGATAATTCTGAAATTACGTTTTTACCTGTCAGTCGCAATAATAAATCCTGATGATGAATTTTCAGGTGAAAAACTTATAATGCAAAAATTTGCACTCGATGTGAATTTCTGTTCAACTTCAACGAATTGTGGAGTCCACAATGAATTGTCACGTGAGTTTTGAAACCGAACGAAAAAACAGATCGATCTACACAGTTTGATTTAAATTACAATTGTAGTTATATTTTTTAACGTCTTTGTGGACCGATTTAAAAATCCTCTGGAATTTTTTGAGAATATTTATAAACGATATTAATTTCTAATTCGTAATTGATTTAAAACACCTGCAGTTTGATCTTCTTAGTTCGTAACAACTTGAAGAAGTCATTCTTAGTTTTTATTTTCAAATATATATTTAGCGATACATAATATAACAAATAATATATCTTCATGTTTTATATTCCGCAATTTATTTCTCACAATATAGTCACTTGAACTTGGCTGCAAACATTTTTGTCAGACAGTTGACAAAGTTGAACAAACATAACAAATTTCTGACCGAGGCTAAGGTGACGGTGTAAAAAAAAAAAGTGAATAACGATCCAAAACGTTCAAGATCATTGGATTTCTAGATGTGACGTAAACGTAACATAAAAAACGGGTGTTATAATATTTATACGATACGAAAAGTGTCATTAATTCACGTCCATTTTTGTCCTCTGCCGCTTGTTTTTTCTTTTTTTTTTTTTTTTTTTTTTCTTTCTTTCTTTTATGCTTTATTATACATTCCAGTTAGAGCACCAGGATTTTCAGATGACGAATTACTGTAGCTAATTGGATAACGTGCGTGTAAACATATAACTTATTTGTTTATCTTAGAACGGATCCTCGCTACAACTGCGTGGTTAAAGTTTGACGTGACACAGGAAAGATCTTTCTTTTTTTGCCTCGTTTGTTTTTTTAAATTGTATCGCACTTCGCGGTATTTGTTTCTCTCTCTTTTTTTTCTCACGCGCTAATCAAAGAAAATTTCAACAAACTAATCTTTATTATAATACACGTGTACATGCGTACCTACATATCTACTAAGCAGTGAATAAAGGAGTGCAGTAAAAACCAGTGTATGTAACCTCAAGCCGCAATTTGTTCGAATATATAATTGATATTGTTTACATACATTAAACATTTATGTACCTACGTTGTTCATGTTACAGAGAGTACACATTGATAATAAACGGCAAACGCTCTTTCCTTTTGCGGCTATGATTTAAAGTGTGACGGAAATAAGGAACGTTTTTTTTGTTACATATACATATGTGGTGCATTCCAAGGGAATTTGACTAGGGTCTGTCTGACCCTCACCCTCTTGTATCTGGTTGTTCCAGGTCTCGAAAGGCATTCAAGTTGTTTTTTCAGATTTTTATAACTCTATGACATCCCCAAAGCCGTTTAAATTGTTATATTTCGACAGTAATTGCGACATTTTTGAAAATCATAAAAAAAAATTACACAATATCTGAAGCCCAAACCAAAAACATCCCAACCAACGTCAAATATAAAACTCGCGGACCAAATCCAAGAGGTTGAGAGTTAAACTCTGGTGAAATCGACGTGGAATGCCCCATATATATATATTTTAATTTACCTTGTGTTTTGCGTACAAGTTTCACTCAGTGTTGGTGGCTAAATCAGTTATTAATGATTCTGACAAATGCATGTTACCGACGTCAAATTCAGGCATACTCGGAAATCAAAGTAATTAGCAGGTTATGCAATCTTCATGCTTCGAACGAGAATGGCTGAGACGATTTAGAAACAAAGAGAATCGGAGATGCTGAATTCAGTTTTACGTAACTTCTCCGAATTCCCTAATGTTTAACTACGTATTTACTGCACAGGTAGGTGTGTAAGTATGTTTAAGTTAATGGCATTCGTTATTCACGTGCAGATTGTTCTTTCTAGGAAAATTGGTGAGTAGAAATTCAATACCGCTCTGTTGATTTAATTACGAGATGGTCATACGTTGAGAATTTATAAAATTTACATATGTGGAAGCTACGATTACTTTTCTTAAATCTCGAGAGAAATAAACAAACTCTAAAATTTTAAATCACAGCTTAAGCATTGATCTTTCACTTCAAATCGATTTAAAATGTTAAAAGCGTGATGGATTCGTTCTAATCCTCACTTATTATTATTATAAGATTTTTTTCTTTTTTTTCTGGTTTAAATGGTAAATTTAATATCACTGTTTTAATCGAAATCAGTATCAGTGGAATCTTTTACAATTAAATATATACCGATACAAGTATTTTGCAAAAAAAAAAATGTGTTAACAGAGTTGTAGAAAGTAATTTTTTCAAGAAAATAAATTATCGTGGCATAGAATCGAACGAATCTGTCATATACTTGACAATCTTGAAGTGAATTTTGAAGTGACAAATCTTTGTCCAGGTTTGAATTTATATTTTTTGTATCTTTTTTCTCTCAGCTTGGAAAAATTCTCGCACCCTACGAATGTGTGAATTTAGTAAACGGAAGCTGATTCTTGCAGGCTTTCCAACTTTCTTAATTCAAATCGACGAATTATACCGTACCTACTCATTTAGGTACGTTACATTAACTTACACCGTAAGTATAAAAATAATTATATCACCCGATGATTTTCGAAACAGTGAAGTAAATAATCGCAAGAAATAAAACGACCGCGGACAATTTAATACTTGCATCGTACACTGTTCTACAATTTTAGGTACGAATTCGTCGTTTTCACGTGCATTTATTCCGGGTCGACAGACTGGTTTTTTTCGTGGCGTGGAGAAAATTATCGTGACCATATCCCGTATTCAGCTGATAAAAATCTCTCTTTTACCTTCTACCAAACGGACGTATACAACGACGTAGGCATACGTGCACCGTTCGCATGTGTCCGACGAATACGCGGGGATTTAACTGTATTTTAACGCATTCAGTTTACTACGCACAACTGTCTGCTGAAATAAGGGTTAAAACTCCCTCATGATATACTAAGATCGATTATTATATGGCACGAAAATTTTTACTCGGAAAAAGATTGGAGAGTATTTTTTTATTTTTCGTTTTTTTGAAACTAGTAACACGCTGCGAAGGGAACGTGATGTAATATTTTATATTTCTAAACAGGGTGGGAAGAAGATATTCATTGCGTCTGAATTAGGATCGGTGTTTTTCGAACGGGGGAATTTAGAACGACGGTGGATCAAAAGCGCAGTAAAAAAAGAATGACCAATTTTCGGTTAAATTAAAATACCGTTTTGCTTTTTCCGTTGCAAATGCTGTACGAAAAAGTGTTTGTACATTTTATACTGCAGCTTCAACGAATTTTTAAACCGCGTCAAAATGTTGAACAGCTCGAATATACATCTGTAGCAATTCCATGGCCGATGATTCAGAATAATTTCTTAAAATCGCATTTTGCTGCAACGTATTTCTCGTTATCTATACCGTAAACTTATTTCTATATTTATGAGTGATAATATTGACAGATTTGAGAGTTTTCAAACAAAGGACAAGCCGCGGGTTTAATGAAAGAGCCATTTGAGAATGGTGGGACGAAGTCCGTCACATGTGTCATCCAAAATTGACATTAAGATTTTTTTCATAATTGCGTCATGGAATCGCACGGTGCCGACCCAAAAATAGTTAATTTCTTATCACTCTCCAGCCGTCTCTGAACTTTATCTCAAAAACCTTTAAATAACGCATCTCTATACCTATTGTCACTGGTTGTTATCATTTATTATCTTCTGTTTGGTACTCTTCTTTCTATATACGCGGTGATAAATAAAAAGTATAGAGATAAGTTACGCCAATTTATTCGCCTGACCTAATACCTCGAGACCTGAGATAACCGACGTTATTTCTTCTTCTCGCGTGTGTCTGTACACGTTTTCTTCACGTCGAGTCTAATTATTTTTCAATTCGAACACAGAGTTCGGTTAAACACGAGAATATATGTATATACGAGTATATTCACTTGTGTTCACCTGTGAACATGAGAATCCGTGAATAATTTTACACACCGGATTTCTATTCGAGTGAATTTCAAATAACATGTTTCGAAGACAAAAAAGTTAGACAGAAAATTTCCATTATTTCCTGTCGGGTCCTTCAGAATTGACGCAAAGCAACGTGTGTACAATTTCGGAATTCCCAAGTCCATAATTTGAGTTCAGGAAAAATTTTCTGATGTAAATATTTTCTAGAGAATGGAGAAAGAAAACCGATACGAAGATAAGAACGTAAATAAAAATACCCGCGGTAGCATTCCAACCTTATTCTGTAATGCTTATTATATTTTGTAGCTGCAGACACACAGGTGAGTGTTGAAAGCAATTTTTCACCTCACGTGTTATAATAGGTGAATAACCTATGCATATATGTATATATATATATATATATATATACGTATATATGTACAAATATATGGCAAATTTCTCTGCAGCGTCAGTTTTCACAATTTAATTTCTGCGAGCTAGTTTCGCAACCGCATTAAACAGCTGACGGATAACTGGATGTGTAACTATAACAGCGGTATATTTTTTCAACTGAGAGTCTCAGAAACTGTTATTTGAAAACTAGCGGTAGCATCAATTATTGCAGTAATTCTAAATTCGGTTTTTATGCCTCAGAGAATCTGCAGATCGAAAACTTCTACACGTGCCAGAATTAAAGGGGGATCGACGAAGGTGCGTCAATAGTTTAATCGAATGAATCGATTAAGACATTTTATTCGCGTGATGGGTACAAAAAAGCAATATGCATGTTGTGTTAACATGTGACTTATATGTGTATATGTATATTTTGTAGCTACTCTCAGGCACATTGCATTATTTTACAATTTTGCCAGTCATTGAATTTCCGTCGTAGAGATAAGGTTGAACGAGTCATGGTCAATTTTATGCAATTCAGAAAGCCGGTTTGCGAAAGTAAAAAAGTAAACAAATAAAACACTTGGCGTACATGTTGTGAAGGAGTTGAAGAAAGTGCTTCCTCATAATCCGATACATGTACCTATAAAGTGTTCTCTTACGTCTCGTGGAGTTGAAAAAAAAAAATTCAGTACCAATTGAATTATTTAGTGTGAATTTGTTTGTAAACTGTGATACCTTTTGCAATGTAATGTAATAATAATCAATGGTTACAGAGGGAATTTGGTAATTAAAGATTACGTGGCTGCAGTGCCGTTTTTCAAAAATGTGTTTCTTCTTGGAGCATCGAATTCAATATGTGTAGAGTTATAAATGACCGGAAATTCGTTAAATGGCGGGCGATTCAAATGCCATGTAAGTGATGAACGAAGAAATTGCGCATTTATACGAATTGAATCGGAAAGATATTCTGAATGTACGTTGCTGCTTTTCCTCTCACTTGTTCCCGTGCCTTATATGAATTATTATCCGAATAGACGATGGTTCCTTGATCGTTAATGTCTTGTCACCGTTTCGTTGGACTTTTCGAGGTGTCATCGTGGGTGTCAAAACATGCATTCATGCATGCGTAAATATACGAGCGTCGTATTCTTAAAGGGTAAAAATTTTCCGTGGAAAATAACCAGGCGTCTAGAAATTATTTTAGTGTGTTTTTCGAAGTGAAATTGGGCATGATACTTCCAAGAGACAATAAAAATCTCTCTTGTTACAATTGCCACGGGGCAAAATGCGAGTATTGTTTACTATACGAGTATAACGAGGTGTTTCAAACCGTCGTAGCATCGATCAACGAACCGAAATCAACTACGCAGCGAAGTGAAATAACCGATCGTTTTTCACGCGGACGGTTAAAGACAAATTAAATCGGTCGAGTCAAACTCCGTGACTGATCTAGGTAAGATTTATGTTATTAATTTGGTCGCAATTATCAACGGCGAACGTTTTGAAAAATTATAATAAAATAAAAAATAAAACAATGTAGAAGGAAACAAATTTGTCAAATATGGAAGAATAAAAATTATAAAATGATTGGAGGAATCGATCGTATTGTTTTGAATGATTACGGATAAATTTTCACGAAGGATAGTCGAAGCGCATGATTTTTATCGGTATAACATAGACGACAAATAAAAGCCCTGAACCCGATTGAATTTGGTTTTGCATGTTATATAGTTATTAAAAATAACAAAAAATTATTTGAAATATGAAATAAAAGGGTGTGTCTTCGTGTTTCGTCGGTGGTATTCGTGAATGAAATTTAAAAAAAAAAAGAGTACAAATGTACCTATGTCATATTATACCTATGCACAATATTCACATTCTTGAACAAAACGAGGAAACTACAAAGAGCCGAAATCTTTTACCAAACCAAACGTTATGCAATATATCTTCATTGTTATCCAAATGCGTCAGAAAATCGTTACATCATTTCAGGTAGATTATGCGCACATGCATATACATATAAGCACATGTACGTATTCTATAGAAAACTAATAATTTGTTTTTCTACAACAATGACTTTTTACGTTCCCGGTGTATTCTTTGATATATCCTATATCTAAACACGTTTGCCAATAATTTGTCTGGTGAATTTCAAAAGTAACAAGCTTACAAATCTCGATCAAAATACTCTCAATATTTTGTGTATATATTATGTAATACTAGTAATACTAATAACAATATGTATAATTTAACTCGAGCCCGTTAAGTTCTGGTAAACAAGTAAAATACATCGGTTCACGTATTTTTATGCTTTTTTTTCCATGTGAGTTACGTGTTGATTAATTGAATTACAAATTTGCAACAAAGTTGGCAAAAAATGAGTCATGGATGCGAAAATCAACAAAACAGCGAAGCGTTCGTAATATTACAAAATTTGCATCTCTTTTCAGCAGGAAATATTCATGCAGACAATTTCTCACAATTAATTGATTACAGTCATGTTTTTACGAAACAAAAGATTAAAATCAACTAACAATAAAATACAGTCGTTATAACGTTCAACAAATAATCCTCAAATCATTCTTGACGTCCGATATGAGTTTACAAATTTGAAAATAAGCAGACTCATCAGTATAATTGTTCTATTAATAAAATATCCCAAGAACAGCGTTACAAGGTTCGAAACAAACTGCGTTTCTCTTTTCGATAAAAATTGTATGAACAAATTTTCTTTCTTACAACCACGTATCCTATTATTTATGCAATTATTCACGTTATTTATAAATATTCAAAATGGAAAACGACCTGTGTTTTCACCGCAATGATTCAGAATAATTTCGAATCGCGTGGGCTGTAATCTAGTCTGAAAGACAGTAATGCAAACACGTGATCCCCATTTGGTCTGCGCGTAGGTGAGACTGAGTTGACAATATTATTCAATCAATCCCATGTTTGGCCGAGCAAAACTGACAACGAAACATGAAACCCTCAAGCTTTTCAGACTTTTCGAGAACTGAAGATATACTTTTTTCCTTTTGACTATTTTGCAACTGTACGATTTGAACTTGTGTTTTCTCAATTTATTCAAAAACAATCCTGGACTATTTCTATTTTCTACCACACATCGAAAAGTGTAATAGTTGTGGGTAAAAAAATGAAAACTCGCATCACATTCTTTTGTAATTCGAACCATATTCAAACTCTCCTTGTAACGGTGTAATCAATTTTTTCCAAGATTTTCTAACAACCGTAACGTACGAAATTTGTATAAACCGTATAACGCCAAAGCAATGTGTATAAGACCCAAGCCCGCTACTGTAATCGAAATTTTCACAATCAACTCTCCAGCAAAATATTCAGTCTGTGACCTTTATGTGGAAAACCATAACCTTTCAACATTTGTCAAAAAACTTTCCTGTAGCAACAGTTCTAAACCTTCACGCACACTGCGTATATAATCCCCCATATCTAAGCACAAACCTTATAATACGGTATATACAGGGTGTCCCAAAAGTCGTTAGACTCGGCGGTCGCTGCAGGCACCGGTTCTCTAAGCTCGGGCATAAACGGGCGCCAAGGATTGTGAGTCTTGCACAAAAATGAAAACGCAGCGTTGCGACACCTGCGAACGGTGGCACGAAAAGCCGGTAAAGTCGCAAGTTTCACGGGGCCCGTTGAAAGAAAAGTTGGGACGTCCGGGGTCCGGCGATTCAATATGGCAGGTGGGGCCCCTCGGCTCGGCTCTTCCGCTTCGGCTGACCGCCGGCCGATCGGGTGTCTCCGTCTCTCGCGGCGAAGAACGAGCCGCTGCATACCAAAGACGAGATCGGGCCCATTTTGAGGGCCGTTTCAGTGAGTTCTGACCCGCGGGCAGGAGGGGGGATGTGGATTTGCACGTGCTCGACGATGCACGTCAGAAACAGGCTACTGGCACCTTACCTGACCGATGTGTACGTATACGTAATCCTGTGCAGTTGTGACGCAGACGACGTTGGGCCTGACCGTCTAGGCGTTGGGCCCGAGTTGTTTTCCTGGCGCTTCTCGCTCGCCGGAAGAGGGCGGCGTTCGCAGAACGGGTCACAGCTCGGCTGTTTGTTAACAATTTCGCACCGTTTTATTCGAACGCGGAGGGACAAAAGCTACGTCGCTTATCGCGCGCGAAACGCGCAGCACCAACGGTATCGACGACTTATTAGAGGTACGCTCGGCGAAAGACGGCCGGCAGCACAACAATTCCAGCAGACCCGACTCGCCGCGGCAACATAACTGGACACCGGCTGCTCGGGTGGGGATACTGAATAAGAGAAAGAGCTGGCGTAGGTGGGCCCTCGGTCCCAATGCGCGCATGACGCCTGCGTACTCCGAGGGCCTTGCAAGGGCCCCGATGGAACAAGTCGGATATTAAATACTCTTTCGACTCTTCGGGCGTGCAACGGATTGTAGTTTCTGGGACTTGGAAACCTGAATTTTCGGGGCCTACGAAGTCTGGGAACTATCGTAAAAACGCCCAGACAACAAGTCATCGGTTGCCTCGAAAACGTAAACACTAGTTTTTACGTTGACGTTTTAGATTGCTGCGCAATTTCCGAAAATGAACTTTGGCAAGGTGTATAAATATACAGGCATACCTTTTTAACGATCATTAAAATGTCAAGTAATGCATACATTACACAGATATCATTGAATAATTTTATGCCTCGGTCGATTATCTATCGTGGACAAATTTATTATGAATTTTTTTTTTTTAAATCTCGATACTAAGGATAATCGTACGAGGAAAAAAACATGTTCATAGAACATTGATTTCAAAATAATTGTCCTTTCCGAGCTAGAGTTACACGTGTAATTGCTGATAGGTATTAGTTTATAAAAAAACGTATCCTTTTTTTTTCTTCATCTACAAACGATGCGAAAGAAACTGTGATTAAGTCATTAAATGGAAGAGAAAAATGTTGAATAGAAATTTGCTTGCAAATTAATTGTCATTCCAAAGCTACGACTTGCTACAAAGTACTAATTCAGACAAAAACGGACTTTGGTGCGATAAAAAAAAAAAAATAAATAAAAACGAATGATATCGTCAACGGATAATCGAATGAGGTAGAAAAAAGTAGGATACAACTTTGCTCTCATAATGATTGTTCTAAAGCTACGACTGGTTAAAGCTCATTTTTTTTTTTTTTTATGAAGGTAGGAATCTTGAAGGTGACGTTTTTACGATTCTTTTGTGGAACTGTGTTCTTTTTCTTTTAATTTCCTTTTATCGCTATCCTTCTGTTTTATACGCTATATGAGCATCGAATCGCAGCATTGATACGACGCCCTCGTCCACGCAACTTAATGTGCCATATGGAACCCATGAAATAAAGACAAGAGAGAAAAGTATGGCGTCTTAAACTTTTATTAGGCTCGTAAATACATCGTGTGATTATACGCGAAAGAACAATTTTTTATGATGCTTTAACTGAGAAGTTTAGTCGTTGTCTTTTACCCACTTTCTTTACTCCTGATAAATATAATGCTACAATTGAGATTGAGCTATTAATCTTAACTTTTGCGGGATTTCAAGAGGAATGAATAAATCTACACTTGAAGACAAAACGCTGATCCAGTGAACAGCTATTTCCAATTTATTCCCTTGAACAACAAAATGGTACTTGCAGTAAAAAAGTTCACAAATAAAATTGAATGATACTCCGAGTAGAACGATTAAAGATCAAGGTGTGACGTAACGGTAATTTTACAGCAACTGTAGGAATTCGTTAGCAAAAAGTTGATACGTATGAAAATTATTTATTCGTTTAGAAATTATGCGAAAATTCATTATCCAGGTCGCGTTCGAAAGTTCAAAGCAGACCTTGTGCAAATGATATTGATTTTCCATTGAGATTGTTCTACTCGTTGTAAGCGGTCCATTGCAAAACGAAAAATTTAATTAAATAGCCGTAAACCTGTTTTCGTAGAAATTCTTGAATTCGATTATTAATACTAAACCAAAACATGTCGAATCAATTCTGGAAATGATTTATTTTTGTCAACAAGAAAGACGCGACATTACTTTTGGATAATATTTTATCTCAACCGAAATTATACCTGTGTGGTTAAATGTGTAAAATTAAAAAGGCAGGAAGTTGTCGTTGAAAACCAAATTGTTTTATTATGATAATAATTGAATAACATACATTCCAAGTGAATTTGAATCCGCGCAGCAACTCCCTGAAAGTTTCAAAGCAAATTGATAACTGTGTTCAAGTCGGATAAACTTTTTGATTAAACCTTGTTTTTACTTTATTCTTTATCATGTTTTTACGATTACTGCAAAGTTGGTCGCAAGGTTCACTGACCGTCTTTTTTCAAAAATTTTACTCGTCGGATAACCGTAAATTATTGCGGTGCGTTAAACAAATTATTTTAATCGATTGTAGTATATTTGTACACGTTTTCTCCATTACTCTTTGAATTATGCTCTGCCAATTTTAATGGCAATTGTAAATAATTTCAATCAATAATATGCCAAGATGAAAGTAAAAAATTAACAATCCTTTGGCTCAGAAATTACACGAATGAAAAGAATTCACAGCAATATTTAAAAACCACATTACGTTACGAGCGAACTTCTATTTTCGGAAATACTACATTACGGTCGTAATTCTTTTCCGTAAATATAATATATACCGACAGGCATGAACCTAAGTTGGAAGTGTACGTACAAAAAAATTTTACATCTGTACTGCTGATATTTCATAATTTTCCTCCTACGTGCCAAAGTAAGCATCCGCGACTCGACCTTTTCTTAGGCCATAAATATCGTTGCGGTTTTTTGTTTCATTGTCGAGAGGTATTTTATTAAATACGCTCTGTTTCGCTTCTGCGAAATGATTACATAACGACGAATTGCACCGGAGACTCGCTTCTGAGCCTTGACTTACCGTGAACTTTTTCATCGTTTCAGAATACCTTGCTCGAACCGTAATTCATTTTAATTTTACAGCCTTTCGTCCGCTCATTTCTCGAATTCAATTGCGTTCGTTTGCAAAATCTAACGAATCTGCTAATTTTTTTTTTTTACCATTTTCGACCGATCTGAAATTGAAAATCGATTTCTAAGCTCTTGTGCATAATTTTGGTACTTGCTTTTCGTGAATTTCGCAAATAATCGTCCCAGCTTACGAGTACATAAATTCGCTAAATTAGCTCATTATTCGATTATTTCGTTATCAAATTACCAATAAGGTAATGAATTACATTATGTAATTCATTGATCACCAAGATAGATGAAGCCTGAAATATTTATTCACACTGTTTCTCCATTTATCAATGCGGTTCCATGTGGAACAAAACAATATTCAGTTGATAAACGTGATGTAAATTAATTTCCGTTACTGCATTACGGTAGACAGAAAATTCGATTAAGATCTGATGCATTTTCTTCACATCATAGAAGTGTTAGATTTCCGATATTTTTTCAAGTATCATGATTGGTATTCACGCAGCACGATAAAAACTAGTTGTATTCCTACTTTAATACGAATTGAATTTCAATTCCATACCGAGAAAAATCTCTAGCCATGGATACTACGCAGTTATCTTAACTATTTTCACTTTTTACCATAACAAAAGAATACACACTTCTGCGTACAATAATGAATTGAGTTTTCTAATCGAAACCAAAAAATCATAGCGTGAGTTTTGATTATGGTCACTCGTACTATATTATCTTATAATCATTGCGATAATGTGATGTTGGTGGAATAATAAACTTATTCAACTGAAAATGTAGTAAACGATGCACACAGATTTAATGCTGCAATAACGAGAAACTGCAGCATGTGGGCAACAATAATCGTACTGATCTCAGTTACTTGTAACACGTTTCCCTGTAATACCAACAGTAATTGCAACCACGCACATTTTACTAGAATATTGATGTAGCGTTAAAAAATGAAATTATTGTTCAGTAGCGAAAATTATAACTTGAATTTTTTATAACTCATGTTGATTTCGTATCCTCTTTTTTACCGTGCAGTTATTCTGTTTGGTTAATTGCAGCGACATTTGCAGTGAGCATGCGACAGAGAACGATAAAAAATAAGCGTATAATAATCGTTGCATGCGGTGAAAACAACAACAATTCTATAAATACACGTATTAAACCGAGCCGGTACACCGTCTAAATGTTATTACGTGCTCATCCTGCAACGACAAAGGATGGAATGCCATTAACAATTACACTGTCCCCCTGCACTGAACAATTTCTAATTACCCGGTGTGTTATTTTTTTTTTGATTCGCTCCACCTGCGGATCGTGCTGAACTTTGTCTATACGTACATACGTATATGCATTCACGTCAGACAAACATTGCTGAAGTTGTACGGTAAATACATTCGACTGTGCAACAATTCCACGTGACGTTTGATGTTCGGAATTTTCAGATTTTCAATCTTTGATCGAGTTTCTTCACTGATACCGGATTATCGTCGCGACGCTGACGTAACCGATCAGCCTAAAATTATTATACACAAGTCATCCCTGTCATTGCAGGCGATAATTATCGATATAAATAGAATTGCAAAGTGTAATCAGGTTTTGCGATATCCGGCGCGAGGTTAGATAGTAGACATAAGTCGATCGAAGAAGCTTATCCGCGTTTCGATATCCGTGAAAGTCGGTCGTAGGATCTAATTAACTGTACAGAGTATATTTGTAAACAAGTGTTTTTTTTTTTTTTCTTGTAACGAATCCTAAATCTTGTGTACTCTGCTCCGCGAGACAAAGAGTATAATTTAAAATTTGGTAAACGAGCGTTCTAGCTTAATTACCAGAAATATTGAGATACAAAAAACTTTGTGCAGCCTGTGAGGCGTTAGGCTAGTTAAATTGAGCGTATATTTTGTAAAAAATACAGCAACGAGTACTGTTTGTATTTAAATACAGGCCGGTTACAGAGCCGCAAATTTTCTGCCACCAGATATCGTAGCGCAATATTTTCGTTGGACGATAATAATCTGCCCTTAGGTAGTTATTGCGGTCCGACATTAGCTCCCGGTGCTATCGTCAATCCCTTAGCTCTTCTGTGCTGTCGAGTTCGTGAGTATCTCTGACTTTGCCCTAGGGAGTTTTCAGCGCTGCCAGGTCTACCAGCTAATTTCGGAACGCATCCGTAGCAGAAACGAACCAGATCGATAATTTCAGACGGTTTGAAACTGCATTCCAGCGTACTGGTGGTAATGACGCTTCTAAAATGAGCGAATATTGAAAGAAGTTCAGTGTCCGCCGTTTTTGACTTGCATGAGGATAATGCGATATCCGTGTGTGTGTGTATATATATATATATATATATATATTACACACTTATATGCATATGTGCATTTAATTTATAACAGCGATGAATGAACTGGGACTTTTCTGTACGAATGCGATGCAAATTACATAATTCCATTTGGAATCGGGGTCAATCGTATTGCGTGGCGTCGATGCGAAGACGTATAATGAATATTCTACATGGGCAGCAGGTCGGCCTCGCGTAGTTTTAGTCGAGTTGAGTCCGCGCCGCCAGCAACTTCAAACATCTCCGACCCACTCGCCGGCTGCGCCATCTTCCTGGAGTTTGATAAACTCGATTTTTCATGTGGTTATGAGACCGCACGCACGTCGGGTAGACTGCACTGCGCAGTCTCTGACGTCATATAATTTTACCGCCGATGTAATTATACTTGACAATGAATTATACCAGTTTTACCATTTTTTCTTTTTTTTTTTTTTCATCTTCTTCCTTTTGTTTTGTTCCTCAACTTCACCTATCGACTATATTGCTCTTGCGTAACATCGTGGATTCAAGACAGTCGTTGAAGCGAATTACACATGTAATCTAACTGTTCGCCAAGCGTTCTTCCGCACAATTATAACTCGCTTATTACACAGACAAATTATTATTAGAAACTTATCGCCGTGGTTTTGAAGCCTATGATAATATGCCAAGTCGAGTTAAGGATGAATTGGCTGGACGGTCTGAACCAAAAGTTGGAAAAATATTCAGTCATGTCATTTGCACTAATGATAGTGAACACGAATGAGTTAACAAAATCTCTACTAACGTAGTAGAAATGAATCTGAGCGAATCTGAATCCGACAAGCTAAGATATCGACAACAGCGAAAAAGATTTTATACTTAGAACCTTCAAAATAATAAAACTCAGGTATTTCTGAACCAATTCTAATTCGTACATGCTCGGTTTGTTCGCTGACAAGATACCTACGAATTGCCCAAATATTCAAGAAAGCTTCAATTACAGTTAGAACCTATGTTTTCGTAACGATTATAGTCGATGGCGAATATCTATTGTACCGTACTTACACAAATATATTTTTATCTACTCTGGCGATAAGTGGTACTTGCCTGGCGTGTGTAAAATTTGCAGCATGAGCCGTGGTGAACGCTGCAAACACATAAGTGACATAAGTCAAATATCGCCGATCCGCACGAGTGATACACGCTATTTTTCCAACACCCGTGGGGGAAAGTTCGATTTGAGAAGCGAACGAATCTAATACAATAATTGAAAAGAAGTAGACCAAGCTTCGCGAAATCTAACCCAAACGCGCGAACATCGGGTTGAGCTCGGCCCAATGACGTAACTGGCGGTGCGTAAAATTAAGTTATTGGAAGATGCGCATGCGCCAAGAAAGCTGTACTGCGTAAAATTTAAAATTGCAGCCAAGCGGATGCGGCAACGTCGTTTTACCGCACTGAATTCGATTTGTTGATATCGTATTGTTAGGCTGTGCTATTCGGGTTAGCTCAGACTCATTCTGTCACATGGTAGAGGCGTTGGTTCATTCGTGTTCCTTATCATTTGCGCAAATAACGATGCCGCGTATTTTTCGAACGGTATTTTTCTCTTTTCCTAGTTGTAAGTGTTGATCGGAACTCTTTCTCTCTCTCTCTCTCTTTCTCTCTATATATATATATATACATATATATATAGGCACAAGTACCTGTTGGGAACCTTTTTATACAATGTTCTGAGTCTTGGGACACCTAGTTATCTGTCTGACGAGTTAGTGTTTATGTCGACAATACGTCACCGAGACACTAGAGGTGACCCACTCGATTTATGTATCCCTGTCCACCGTACTGCAGTGTATCAGAAATCTTTCCTGATATCCGCTTGTGTCCTCTGGAATTCATTGCCTACCTGCATTCGTGAATCATCTTCCTTGCCTGTTTTTAAGCTGAAACTTAAAGAATACCTGGCCAGCCGTACTGCGTGTTCATAACTCTTACTGCCTATGCCTGACTTAACATATGATATATGATTATCTTATTTTCCAAATGTCAATGTATTACGACTCATACACGTATGTTCCTTGTAGGATTAGCTCATTAGTTAACTAGGTTTGTAGTACCACCCTGACAGCATGTGTTCTTCAATAAGCATAGATTTAATTTAATTTGAATGTTCCTCACTCTGTTACATGTTTCTGTTTTTTACGTTCTATCGAGAGTTCAACATTGTAATGTATTGTTGTTCTGAGGAGGTACCTTGCCCCAGGACATTCTGAATAAACGCTTCTCTCTTTCTCTCTCTCTCTCTCTCTCTCTCTCTCTCTCGCTCTTCGTCTCTTCGTTTTCCGTATTTCTAATGTCCCCCGTTGCCATGAAAATCCCTGTCTTGAACTTTCTTGAAAAGAGAATTCTGAAAGGAAATGTTTCATACATATTATACACGGAATTTTTTTTCATTTACCGTCAGAAAAGTTTCTTTACTAATTATACGAACACGTATTTGCACACACGTTTGAAACATATGTTATGTACAACTTTTCGAAACGATTTATTCTATAATGTACGCGAGGGTTTTCGAGAAGTTAAAAAGTTCCAAAAAGCAACACATTGTTTTGTGGTTGGAAAATAAATTACCATTACAACGAGGTATTGACTTACAAAAATAATACGCGTGTGAGATTCCGTAAAACTACACTGACGAGTTGTGAAAACTAGAATTATATGATTTTAATTGTGTTTAGAGGCGTATTTCTTTGAAGGTAGAGAAATTCATAGTCCTGCCATTAACATTGACGCAAAGTTCTATATTCCGTGAAAAAGTAGCGGCCAATTTTATTGTTGCATTTTTTAAATCGTTAGACCGGTTTGAAAGCCGCTCGATTCGCGACGAATATAAACCAGCGAGTGTTCCTGTATTTCACGTTACAACGGAAAATGTAAGATAATTTGACCTACGAAGGTTGAGACACATCTGTGTAAATAACGCACAAGCGTAGAATCGTTTGGGCGTAGGGACAGGGAATGTAATAACAATAGTAAAGCGATACTGGCCAGGACGGTTCTTTCTTGTCGATACCAGCATCCGGTCCACGAGTTAGTCTGCCCAGTTATCATTATAATACTGTTTAATTCAAGAGGAAGCGATATTAACTTTATTCTCGCTTCTCTTGACGTGAATTTCAATTTATTTCAAAATTACATTATCGTTGTATACGTTGTAATTAAAGTCTAGTAGTTTTACATACTGTAGATACCTTACGTAATGTCATATCTTCCAGGTAGAAAAAACTCGGACGTGAAATCGGTGATATGCAGCAAAAAAGAAGACAAATAAAATCATTAGTGAATTTTGTGGAAAGTATAATTCAGATATCACGAATATCAATAATACATGGTAGAATCTATTTTAGGCATTGCAATTCATGCGGAACATGCGATACGTGTACGTTCGTATATCATAATAACTTCGTAGGATTTGATGAGGAATAGTCGGTCCGTAAGGGACCAATTCGCTGATATCGTTTAGCTTAAGCCAATAACGATCTGAAACGAATTATTCGATTCCATTTTTCTGAACAGCGGGATTAACACTCGATTAATTTAACTTATATGAACGTAACCCTGACACATTTTATTGAATAAAATTCTATTCAAACAGAGTATCAAAGGTGAAACAAGAAAGTGTGATTCGAGAATATCGGACGTTTGGATCCTGTTGCTATTGGCAATTTATTCCCATTCAATGTTATCTATAAATCGTATGGCAAGCTATGGATATAAATATAACAAGTGGAAGCAGAGTGGAATGATCGTTATATCTCAATTTATTCGCCTAACGCAAACGGATTAACTATCTTACGAAATCACGACTACATAAATAATTTATTTTAATCCCATGCGTATGTAGTTAATTTTCATTCGCCTAAACGATATCCTTTTCTCTTGACTTGCTTCCAGGTACGTGAATTAGCACTAAATATATCACACTTCTAAAACGTGATTTCAGCTCAATAACTGATTCTGATACGGGGAGAACAAATTTTATATACGCGGCAAAATGTCGTTGCGCTGGTAATAATGATAATAGTAGTGATAATATAATAATAATAATAATAATAATAATAATAATAATAATAATAATAATAATAATAATAATAATAATAATAATAATAATAATAATAATAATAATAATAATAATAATAATAATAATAATAATAATAATAATAATAATAATAATAATAATAATAATAATAATAATAATAATAATAATAATAATAATAATAATAATAATAATAATAATAATAATAATAATAATAATAATAATAATAATAATAATAATAATAATAATAATAATAATAATAATAATAGTAGTAAACAATGATCGTTCGAACCATTAAAAAAGAATCAAGGCACTATTCGAAGCCTGCACTGAGAAAAGTTTCACTTGTCATAGTTACTAGAAGATTTCGGTGAAATATTTGAATGACAAGAAAATATTATATTTATTGCTATTATAACTGTTGATACCACCGATAATCCTGTGAACGATTAAAAACAAATTAAGGTATTACTTGAATGCAGCACTGGGGTAAATATTACTTATTAGAGTTATTAGAATATTTTAATAAAATATTCGAATTAGAAGAACAGATTTGTTACTGATAACTATTTAGAGATTACAACTGTCAGTACTAACTTTTTCGGTGATAATAACGTTAAATCTGTTTATTCAGTTAACTATTTCATTTGGTATTGTATTATAATATTTATATATATATATATGTGTGTATAGGCTATATTTTATATATTTTTTGGTTATGGTAAAAAGGGTAAGTAGTCAATTACTGTGTGATAACGAGAACTAGAAATTTCTCTATGCGTGTATGAAAATAAACGAATGCTTGGCCGTCAACCGATTATAAATCCTCGCCGAGGTATCAGACTACCGATATTCGGCTGGGACGGCAGAAGAGGACGATGTTGGACTCTTTCCGACTGCGAGGAAGGCGACTCGCTTATCCCAGAGCCGGGGATTAGACCTCGAATTGCACCCCCGATGACCGCCGGGGGTTTCACTATTTTCCTCACCGTATCTTCAACGTCCGAGGCGATCTTTTCCGGTCTGACAACGTCTTCGGCAACCTTACTACCGACTCCGAACGTCTCCTGACCAATTTTCATCACTGCCCCCAGAGCCTTTTGGCCAACCTTCTCCACCCTCTCGACGCTCGCTTTGAACAGACCGCAAGTTGAGGATTGAATCCTTTCGACCGATCCAGTCCACAATCCCATTTCACAGTATCTGTAAGCATGTATATAACACGTTTAATCGTTTTTCTCAGTCAATTGACAAACACTTTCAACTGTATTCACTTTTGGAATGAATGTAATACTGCCTTTTGTAGTACTGACATTTTTTCAAAAGTCACAGAGACGCTTAGATTTTTTGAAGAAAAAACGAAAGAAAAAAAAGAAAACGGAAAATTTGCTATAATTACTGCATTGTTGAATGTAAATCCTTTCCAATTCTCAAATAATATGCTATAAAAGAATGAAGATTCTTGCTAGGATCGTAAGTGTTTAAAAAAAAAAAGAAAAAGAAAAAAACATTCGGTTGAACAGCCGCACAAATTTCTGCGACACAATGCTCGGCAGAATTTTATGTAAAGGACATTCGTCATGGTTAGCGTTTTTTATCGTTTATGCGCAACCTGAAATTTTCCACAAGTCTGGGCTTCGATGTGACGCTGACAAATGGGTTGGTCTTTGCTGGATCTTTGCCGCCGGCGAAAGACGGAATTTTTGTCAAATTTCCGCCGGGGAATCCCGGCTTCGCGGATGGTACCGACAATTCTCCGCTTCGCGCAAAGTTCGCTATCATTTCCGTGAAGACGTCGGTGACTTCCGCATCCTCGGGGTCGACAGGTTCTGCGTTTGTACCGCCGTCGGTGAGTCGTTCGCCAATAATAGAATTCCTCCCAAAAATGTATCCCAAATCATCACCGTGGCTGGCAACTGCTGCAGGCATGATGGATTTTTGATTATTGTTGTTTTCATGCATTTGGTTAAAAAACAAATATGGTGTCATCGCATGTTCGTTGAATTAAAAATTAAAAAGTCTGTGTAATCAAGTTGTGAGCAAATACTGAATCCTCGAACGCGGAAGACGGTGGAAAATTATTGAAGTATCGCATAAATAGTGATTCCCTCATTTTGCAAGTTACAAATCTACAATAATCATCCGATTTTTTTGCTATCCTGTAAATTTATAGTTCGAGAGAATTACGCACTGCATACGGTGACTCGTCACAGTGAATTATGCCTTTGCGGAATAAAAAGATCTTTTGATTTAGCACCACGTTATCATCGACGAATACATTTGCATACACGATCGTGGATTATTCGCGTTTTCAACAACTTCTGATCTCTTCAAGCCTTGTATCAAACAAATGTATTCATTCCGCTTTCGAAATCAGAATGAACATACCAGCAATCGTAACGCGTTTATCCATTATTTCAAAAATATTATAATATCAACTTGTAATTCATAATGTTACAGTGGTGAATCACCGTTTAACGAGTAATTATCGTAACAGATTTTTATGTGGTTAAATATTTTTCAAATAACCTCGTACGCATGCTTTTCAATTACGCTCAGCAACGAGGTGAAATTTCTAATACTATATATACATATATTTCTGAAGTCTGCATTAAATGAAGATGAACACAATTTATGACGAGGAAAAAAAAATCAACCTAACTTTATTTATACTCGTTTATCCCTATACGTTGCACGTGTTACACCGGCGTGTAATTTTCATAGAGAAAAAGCAAACACAGTGAGATGAGATTGTTTTTGCAACCGGTCCTCCTCGGTTCTAAACTGCAGTCGTTAAGGCACATGACATCTAACACGCTATTCGCTGTGCGCTACACAGGAAGTACGTATATATACATATATATATATATATATTAAAGTCAGTAATAATATCGTGGAAAAAAAATACATGTTTTTATTTAAAAAAGTGGAGTTGACCTTGACGTAGCTTCAGCGCCTCCACCGAAAAAATAATAGGATGGTCCAGTATGTCGGCCTTTTCAAACAATGTAACTTTCATGTGAAACTTTTTTCATTATCATCGACAGTTTGAGTGCTATTGCTCTGTCACACTTTAAATGCCCCACCCTGTATATACATATACACGTATATACGTATGTACATATATATACCTACACATATAATTGCTCGGTAATTATTTGGGATCCTGGAACTCGTATATAACGCGAGTCATTTTATCGGACGTAATTACACTCGCTCCCAGGTACGAAGCGCGTGCAGAAAAGTTACGCGAACGATCTGACGCGTACTTTTTACTATCAGGATAATTAAGGAGTGAAAAATTGAACCAATGCATTTTTGTGTTTCGAAAAATTTCGTACGAAAATCTACGAACGAAGATTCTTTCAAATATTATTAAACAATGCGCAAATTTGTTGGCTCCACAGCCTAGAAAGATAAATAATCAATTAAAGTAACTTGTCCTTAAAGTATAAGAAAAATCTTGTAACGGACAGTTTTAATCGAGAAACCGGTATTAGGTATAATTTTGAAGTAATTACCCGAGCGCGTCGTTTGAAGAAAATAAATATTAAAAATATCAATACCAAAGACGTATAATCTTTGTCCAATTTCAATAATTTGGAACACATTTTATTTGTAAATGGATACTAAATCGAATCACTTCTAGACGTTTTTTTACCGAATTATATCCACATTTAATAACAATGAAGCTGTATGAAAAATCATCCTGATAAGTTCAAATTAACACAGTCGTTATTTTTTAGTATGAAAGAAAACCTATTAACCTTATTTCAAATCAACTCCATCCAATGTGATGTAAGAAATCTATTAAGAAACAAAATTCTCATCCGAGCATTCACCGAAATTGTACAAGCGATACGATTTTGGAAATCAAAGAAGTGACGAGTGATCAAGTGCGAGCTAGACTAATACGATCGAATCAAGTTCCCCTGAGTAGAGAGACACCAAAAGAGAAAAAAAAAGATTAACATGAATAATCTCCATTATTAACTTTTCTTTTATTTCAAATATTTTACTGTTTCCCCTTTTTTCTAATGGAAAAAGTACACCACATTCGCAGTTTTAACAAATCTTAAAGTTCATTTTGTTTGTCATCGAATTATCTACAAATCGTCTAATAAGTAAAATCATTATCGGTCGCACGTTATAACTTAATTATGATTTGTTCATAGAATTCCTTTATCGCGAACCAAATGAGCTACAATTCACTGTAATATTGGACTAACTCTACGAATCTGACGTTGAAAAAATGTCCACGATCATGTGAGCTGTCTCCGATTATAATTGTTACTCCTTGAACGATATCGACCTCAATTCACGGTTTTCACATTTCTTCCGTTCTAAGAAAATAATTTTCAATCAAACCTTATATCAGAACGTAATTCAATTATCGATTTCAAATCTCAAATGTTCCTGAATTTCTCCGCTTTCATCATTTTCTGACTGAAATGCACATCTGAAACATCCTTAAGCCTCGATGTGATAATCCATTTCCTGCATCGATTTTTCCACGCATATAGTAATTAAAAATAATGCCTATCTCACGATTTCTGCCCCGCAATTACCTCCGTCATTTTCCTTCGCCTCAGCCAACGGCAATCCTTGCAGAAATCCCTTGCCGAAATTCTTCCCGTTGGTGTGATCAAAGCTGTACAAAAAGGCTTTGCCCTTCTTCGACCATTGTTCAGCAGCGAGGAAAGCTGGCGCGTTAAAGAGCGCGTCTCCGGTGGCCTTGGCCACCTTGGCGAAGAGGTTCCCTTCGTCCCGAGTACCGTCAGGGATATTGAGATACTTGGAGAAGGCCTCGGGAACGAATTGCCATTGGTTTTCAGCATTTCCGAAACTCGGTATCGTTCCCTGAAGAGTTTCGACCAGATTCTTGTCGACGAAATTCGGGATCATGTCCACCTTTTCCTGAATTTCCTCGCGGAAACGACCGGAAATCGCGCCGCCAGTTTCGTCCTTCACAACGCCGATGAGCAGTGGAATTTCCGGGAACTCTCCAAGATCCAAGGAGCCTTCGGGCGGCCTGGTCAGGAAGTTAGGCAGCGACCGCTGATCGTCCTGGCCCTCCACCACGGGCCCCGGACCCAAAACTCCCGCCAAACCGCCGACGAAGCCTTGAACCGATGCCCGGATGCTTTCCAGGGACGAATCGGCGTCGATCAATTTCTCCAGCGGAAGTTCCTGCAGGCAGCGCGTCATCTCCGAGACATCCTCGACCGGGCAATCGTTCGCCATCGCGATAGCCTTCGCGCTTGTCGTCGGGTCTTTGTCAATGGCGAAATGGGACAATACGGAACCAGACATCGCGATTAGTCCGCTGAAATGGCCTGAAAACGAGTTATTTCGAACATTTAACAAGCAGCGAGTTTAATCCTTTTTTTTTATAACTATAAAAAATAAAATAAAAGATATATTTCTTGATATTAGTTCATTGATATGTTTGAATTTATTTTTACATCGAAGAATCGAAGCCTCACACGGAAAGGAGTCGGCAGTTCTCAGAGGCGATTCCCTCGAGAATGTCATGAATTGAACGGTTGAAAATCAAATTGTAAGTCAAAGGAACTTAATTAACCCTAGTCGGTTACACCTCGCATAAAGGTCACACAGAGTGAAATTCACCCCAGAAGTGATTTTTTGCTTTCAAAAATAATTTTTAATAATCTGAAAAAAATGTCTAGGTATTGCTTAAGGATCGCAGAAAAAGCTTCTTCAGTTTCACTAACCAAAATTGATTGTTTATGCATGGTAAAACATCGGAAACGTTGAAGAAATTGCTAAAAATGTTGAAAAAAGGCTTTAAGATTCCGTTTTAAGATATTCCTTATGGTATAGCTTTTCAAATTGCTGCGCATTCCGAGAAATTCGAAACTTCGTATAAAATCAGCTTCAACTGATATTTCCATGGGTTTTCTGAAGAGACTTACAAAATGCTGCGCTAACTTTCTAAGTGTGTGGACACAATTTGTAAATTACTTCTAATCTTACTTTGCGTCAGTTTGGATAGCGACAGCATCATAGCAGCACTGGCTCCAGTTCCTTGTCCAAAAGCGACGATTTTCCGCGGATTACCGCCAAAGAATTCGATGTAATCTTTGATCCAGTCGACTGCCAAAGTCATATCGAACATGCCGTTGTTTCCCGGTAACTCCTTGCTTCCGGTGCTCAAGAATCCTGTGCGAATAGGTGTACGTGGCTAATCTTAGAATAGGAAATCATTCAATCTTATCGGTAGAAAAGCCCCGATCACAACGTTCAGAAATAGCATTTTTTTTTTTTTTTTTGTGATCTGTGGGCATCGATGTTCTATTTCAACTAGAATTGTGCAATTGACATATTAATCATAAAGTTATAGTTTCCAAGCTCTTCAATTGTTCAGGGACTAATTCCGATTGGCCGAACGATGGAGAGGATATGTAAAAATGAAAATTCGATGCACTGATCGTAGCGTACGACAAAAAATAAAAATAAAATATCTCAAGTCAAGAATGGCGAGACAGCTTGCCTAGGGAACCCAATCGATACTGTATGGAGACAACGACCATTTTCTTCTTGATTAAGTTTCTCATCTCGTATTGGCAGGCGGCACCGCGTCTGAAGCCTCCGCCGTGAATCCATACCAGAACCGGGTAACCGTCCCCCTCGTCTGGCAAGGCGGGAGTGAAAACGTTCAAAAACAAACAGTCCTCAGATCCGATTACGCCACCCTCTTTTGAAGAATCTGGCTGCGGGCAGGGCGCTCCCCATTTCGTCGCGTTTAAGTCACCCTCCAAATTCACTCTTCTCGGTCTCTGGAAACACGCAATTCACGGCGATGTTGAAATATGGAAAACAATTAATTGCATCCCGATCTCTGGCCTACGATCACACAGCTTGCAAGCTTCTGAGTGAGAAATTAACTGGCACGTTTACAATCAGCGATAAAAAATTAAGTCGAATTTTCTAGGGCCCGTTAAATTCTATCTTAGCTTCTTCGTTCATTTTCGTTTCTCTCTCATTCACTGATTTCATATTTAAGAACCACCATGGTAACACAGTATTGCTGTATTCCGTTTTTTCTCAGTCAATTCTTTTCGCAAGTCTCTGCGATGCTTTTAAGTTTGTTCATTATTTGTCACCCTTGTGAGGTATAAGCGTCTGATTCATTTGGAATATGGAAATAGGAGAAACAAGAGAGACGGAGATTAGATACTCTGTGAATTGATATTCTATGAATATTAAATTGCTATATTGGTTTAAATACGGAGCGGAGATCCAGATTTCTGGATTTCGATTATCGGCCAGTTTTCATCCTGCTCGGTAACAGCGCCTAACAATAGTAACAATAGGCAACGCAGGATGCGGAATTCTCGGATTGTTCGTAACGCTGCTTCGTAGCTAACAATAAATTAATGAAGCATGGGTCGCCTTTGGGTGGCCTTGCATTATATCATCTCCATTTGGCGAGGCTCTTGGACAATTAAACACGTAACGGAAACTGGCAACTGGCTGCGGAGATAGCCTGATTTTGATTTGAAATAGGGTGATTATAATTTTAGAGTACGAACAACAAATCGTAACTGAAACGGAAACTGACTAAGAGGATATACGTAATATTTATTGTTTTCCATTTCTGTTGTACTTATGTATAAATTATAAATCTTATTCCCAATTGACGTTCAATATAAATACATAATTCTCTGTACTCATTTGACTTTCTCATGGTAGTGAAAGAGAATATTGGCTATTATACTTTTAAATAACACACTTTAAGTCGTACGTCTAAAACTCTTGGACGCATTTCTATAAGATTTAATTCTGAATTGTGGTAACATACAAGCAAATTCGAAACTCATAATCTTTAGTTGCGACTTTAAATTGTGTGGGGTTTTAAATTTAATTTCTAATATATCGCTGTTTCTTTTACGCTTATGATATAGAATTATAAAGATGAATCAAGTTCTAGATCTGATTATCCCAGCTTCATTTGATATAGAACATCGTACGAACATATTGTATATGTTCTATTGTGTGTTTCTTTTCATTGACAGACAACGATACTTATAAAATGATGCAGCCATTTTACGGGACACCATTTTGGTGTGAAAAAATAGGCTTTTGATACGACGCATTTCATGCAGACCATGAAAACAGTAATGATATAAGATTTATCTACGCCAGTAGGTATGTAATCGCGGGGGTGTGCCAACCGGATGTGGAGCGATATAAGCGGTCCAAGTGAAGAGCATTGCATTTTACGATGGTCGTTAAACGATCGACTATCCCAAGGCCCACATTAACTTGAACTGAAACGTCCCCTGCAGGGTTATCGGTGTAATATACTATACATGTACACGACTTAGCACCTATAACGAAATTGATGCTTATGACCAAATTCTCTAAAAGCTGTATAAATCTTATTATTCTAAAACCAATCTCTTGTGGCTTGGTCAAATGTCATTATAGATGCTAGAGTAAAGTTCACATTATTTCGCTCGTTGGCTTGATAGATGAAATTCATCGAAGGCTGGCATGTTTATACATTATATAATTAGTGAAAATTTTTGTGAAGTAATATTGTAGGATATTAATAGCATATGAGGCAGGGAGTTGTTGGTCATTGCCTTCTGCTAAATGAGTTGATAATTAGGTTCAGCATTCATCCGCTTATATTACTTTGGTATGCCATTATACGTCATCAATCTTGAATAACTATCATTCATTGTTCCCTCCATTAGAAAATGGTGTCATTTCGATCTGAATTCAGTATAAGTTAATTATGGAGACCAAATATGATTGGAATTCTGAGAATGATGAATATAGTAATTATGGTTTGTGTTACGTAATGCAGTGATCCGTGAACTAATTGACTTAGGTACTCATCATTCGATGCAACCGCATACTTGAAATCGATGCCGACCAACTGGGGGTTCTCCGAATCTGATTCCCCGAAATACGTAGAAGCCCTTGCCCTCGTCCCGAGTTCCATAAATCCGGGCATCTCGCTCGTTTCTGCTGACAAATACGACGGGATCATCTTCTGGTGGCTGAGCAGCTTCGATCCCTCCGACAATTCGTTTTCGCCTTTTTAATAAAGGAGACAGGCGATCACCTGCCGTATACTCAGCTATCACAATGATTATAGTTAAAAGAATAACGCTGCACTGATGTTTGTGCATCGTGTGTAAGTAATATAAGTTTGATTAGTTTCACCGATATGACGTTGATTAATCGGTTATAAAAATTTTGGTCACTAATTTTTTTGCAATGTTAAAGAGTTGTAAAACTTTGACGAATAATGACAGTCAACTTTCAAGAATAGCCGTAGTTCAGTCTTATTTTAGAATGAGTCCTCGGATCTCCCAACTGCCTCTGATAAAAGGACTTCATCATCTATCCCCACCTTGGCCTAATTGTCGTTTTATTTTTATAGAGTAGATTTCACATTGCTCTCGGTTTCCTGTATACGTGTATTGTCTGGAGTGTGATTACAAAAAGCAATAGAATTTATTACAAGCTTGTATAGTGGAATAAAACGTTTGTTTTTCCGAAAAAAAACTTATCACCGAAAGCGGTATTTAATCGCTATTCAATTTCACTTCAAGTATTCAAAGAATACGAAGACATGAAAGCACAGGCTTAAACACATTCAAATTACAAATGCTGATAGAAATTTATACGGGCAGCTGTTAGTCTCAGATGTAACGGAAGAAAATAAAAAATAAGGTGATAAAGATCTTGAAATAGTCTCACTTTACACAACTCCACACTCTAACAGTTATTCATCGCTTCTTATTTTTTGCGACACTGAATCATGACCGGGAAATTATAACCGTTTTTTGGAAGGCTGTTTTTCACAGATTTCTTTTTAGCTCCAAGAGCTATTCGAACGTTGACTTCCCTATTTAATCTAAAAATGTCAGTGCCCGTGGGTGCTTAAGGAACTTTCTTACGGTTACATTTATCTGGTCTGATTCTTGATGCTCACACAACTGTATGTATGGCTGCAGCAAGCACGGCGCAAGTGGTCGATAATATACGCCGTAATACTTATGTGTTTTCGAATACATTTACTTATTTCACGGTTCAAGTTGTCTAAAACTTTGAATATATTACAAGATTATTATCGGAGTCCGGCCGAAGTAATAAGTATTGAATAATTAAATGATAATTGAAATTTCTCTAAAACTGCTCTGACTCCAGAAGAAAACCGCAGTTGAGTAAATATTGCATCACAATTGCGCTTACCGTTGACTATTTACGTTTAAACATATTCGTTTGGAAAAAAAAGAATTAGGGGATGAGTTCCGTAATAGCAACGGTAAAAGCTATTTCGTTGCTATTTCAATTTCGTTTTGAATTCTTCGATGCTACTCTGACTGACATCGAATACGCGATCAAAAGTGTCAAAAGTATCGTCGACCCGGTCTTTCGATAGGTCGAATTCGATTTTCGCCTTCAACTTCCTCTGTTTGGGACTGGCTCCGTTGGTACGTTTCCTCCGTCGTTGTTACTCGGGAAATCTCAAAATATCTACGATAAATAACATCCATCTAAACTTTTAAATGTCATTTGAATAGTATTCGAAGATCGATGTATCTGTTAAATTCAATATTTCACAAAATAAATCTATTATATCCGGTGATTCGTTGTTTTTAGGTTAGAGTGCCATCGTTTGAGGAATCTTGTCATGCCTCGCGAGTTTTGACGTGCCGATTGAACCGCTGCTAGGCCACAAACTGCTCCACGATATTTATAATCTCATATTTATCATTTTTCTGTTCCTAGATTTCGAGCCATGGGTCGTGTAATTCGTGCTCAGCGTAAGGGAGCTGGATCAGTCTTCCGCTCCCACACCAAAAGGAGAAAGGGAGCGCCAAAACTCCGCTCGCTTGACTTCTCCGAACGTCATGGATACATCAAGGGTGTCGTTAAGGTAAGAGGCTATTCATTCTTTATGAAATACGCCGAAATTCGATTGCATAAAACACCAGTTGCTATTAAGTTCCTGGCATTTCGAACGGACGTAATCGCTTTGAGGTTATAATTCTGTTTATGTCTCACATCGACACAACGTGGTCAAAAAATCTGGAAAGCTAAGAACGCTTGAAATTTCAAGTTTAGCTGCTGAATTGCTAATTGATGAATCATTTCTCTTGAGAAATTCACTAGGTAGCATTCATGTTCTTGTTTCACCGTCTTACATCGTTGCGCCCCTAAAATTCATTTCTCTTTTTGCTGTGTACCAAACCCTAGGAAACTTGAAGAATTATACACAGTAATAAGATCTACGCCAGGGCAGATGTGAATAATTCTCGGCACTTTAAAATCTTTGAAAATATCGCAACTTCAGATATTTTTCTAAACTATGTCAATTCTAATTAATGGCTTGGATGGGATTTATTAATTTTCGATTTAATAGATTTTGAGTGTTTATCCATGTTTTTGATATTTGCAGTCTGAAGTATTTGTAATAACAATAAACTGCATGCTCGGTAAAATTTATTTAATTAAGAAAACTTTCACTTTTTTGTAAAAAGTCTAGATTCTCATTGCTTGCGATGAATATTTACATGAAACTATCAAGTCGGAGTACCTTAAAATCCGCTGCATTTTTTATTTTAGTTACACTGAAATACCAATATTTTATCTTAATATGTTTGTAGATATTGTAAGTATATGATGATTTCTAGTAATCCTACAACTGAAAGTTTATGAAGTGTAACACACTAGAGGCTCTTTCTGAAGCTCAGTAGATTCAATCAATAGTTTAACACTTTGAAACCCCAATTTATTATTCATCAATTTCACATTTTTATTCTCAGGACATTATCCACGACCCCGGCCGTGGTGCTCCATTGGCTGTAGTGCATTTCCGTGATCCATACAAATTTAAGACACGCAAAGAACTTTTCATCGCTCCCGAGGGCATGTACACTGGCCAGTTCCTTTACTGTGGAAAGAAGGGTAAATCGTTTGATCTTGTCCTAAGATATTAGTACTCAAAAGTTTGTTCTCTCATAATGTTTGACAAACAAAGCTGTAAGATTGTTTTTTTTTGTGTTTGAACTTCGACAACTTGGAAAATTTTTGGAATCTCTTCAAGGACCAATTTTGATTCTGTTTTAATCTAGAGTTTTAAAGTGTACAATTGAAAACTGACATGATGAATTCTAGAATACCTACTGCCTAAGATTTTTGAGGAGTAACATCTAGAGGCTCTTTCTGAAGTATTCCATTAAGGATCTATAAACGGCTAAGATCAGGAAACTGTTTTGAGTATTTTTTAAATATGTTAACAGCCAACCTCCAGATCGGCAACGTTATGCCTGTTGGAACAATGCCTGAAGGTACAATTGTCTGCAACTTGGAGGAGAAGACCGGTGACCGAGGTCGATTGGCACGTGCCTCCGGTAATTACGCCACCGTCATTGCTCACAATCCCGACACCAAGAAAACAAGAGTAAAGCTACCTTCTGGAGCTAAGAAAGTTATGCCTTCCAACAACAGAGCTATGGTCGGCATTGTTGCTGGTGGTGGTCGTATTGACAAACCAATCTTAAAGGCTGGACGTGCGTACCATAAGTACAAGGCCAAGAGGAACTGCTGGCCTAAGGTGAATTCAAAAAAAAAAATATTATCAACTGTTGCACTTTAGTTTATCTTGGCAATTGACGCATTTTATGAGTAATTTGATTGGAAAGGTTGTTTTTTCAAGGAAAGATAATCCATCGATCGTTAACGTTTACTCATCTTTAGATATTAAAACAACTTTCAAACGATATTCGCTCGAACCAAAGAACCAATGATCGAGAACTACTAAAATTCTTCATAGATGTTATCGTGTATGAAAAAAATGTAGATTATATATTTATAATTACTCGATGATGGTATGACATTTGAAACCTGAATCACAATACCGTGTGGACAAACACTAACTGAGGGTATAATCGTGTTGTTCAAATGTCTGTCGAACGGTAAATTTCAGTTTGCTAAACATATTTATTTCATATTTAGGTTCGTGGTGTGGCTATGAACCCAGTTGAACATCCTCACGGTGGTGGTAATCACCAGCATATTGGTAAGGCGTCTACTGTCAAGCGAGGAACCAGCGCCGGACGTAAGGTCGGTCTGATTGCTGCTCGTCGTACCGGTAGGATCAGGGGAGGAAAGACCGACACCAAGAAGGACGATTAGATTAAACGCTAATTTCCTGCAAGGTGTAAATTATACAATAAAATGAAAAAACAAACTACTAATAAAAATTGTAAATAATTTACGTAATTCTTCCCTACTTGAGAAATCGCATTTAATTTCCGACGTGTTCAAATATAATAGACAAACTCGATTATTGTGCACAAAAAACCCTTACCAGCCATCGGGTAAACTGATAGTAAGGCAATAATTTTTGTAATGTTGAATTTTGAGAATGAAGTTTCGACTGTTCTGGGAATGGACGTATTTTCGATCCAAAAACGATGTTCAAAATTGTCGGTAAAATTTCTTGAAAATGCAGTTGATTCTGGTTCGTTATATTCTGTGTCGAGTTGCAGCTGTACTAGCGATGTGTAGGTAATAAAGTTGGTCAAAATATAAAGCACGAGTTAAAAAACGTCAAGTTTTTAATAATAGAACTTTATTCATTATAGCAAAGATTTAAATCAACGAAATCCACAGACGCGATAATTGTTAAAAGAAAATATCGCATCTAATTTAAAATTCGATAAGCTCAGACCGAAGTGTTTTCTTTTATGCATCTTAGAACAATGACTAGTGCAGGAACTTATGGTGTAAGATGTGAGCTGATTCTGGGTATCAAGATAAAAAATTAAATTTGTAATATTATGTGCAAACATATTGCAATGCTGAAATGACAATCTAATTGTCTATTATTTCAGGATTTTGAATATGACTTAGCGATTTTATTCAATGAAGCTAGACTAATATTATTTTATCGTCTATTGCTTCCATCTCTGTGAAATATTGCGTGGTATTAGCTAATACTCGATCTAGATTTCGGTTCTTGACACGAAACATTCCTTCTAATTTAACTGGTGAATAAGACGCGACTTATCCTAGTTGTTCACCCTTGTGAATACTGAAAACGTATCGCGAAATAGGTACAAATAACTGTTAATGTGGCCTATTTTGCAGTGAAAGCATTGGAGAGAATCTCAAAATCTTTCTATCGCAAATTATTGTCATACAATTTAATGTATTAATTAAAACTTGGCATCAAATTGATTCATTGGAAAACAAAGATGGATGTAATAAACATTCTTCTGAAATATAGATCGAATTTGAGTGTTCACGCGGTACTAGATGAGTATTGAAAATCAGCCGCGAGTTTCGAACTAGTTTCGACATTTGCTAATCCAGAATCAAGTACTTCTATCTGGTCCACTGAACTCTTGATCCGGACCACTAAAATATAATAATACTTTATTTCAGGGGCCTGATTCAGATTTATTTTTTAGCCGCGAAAAGAAGATTTGCCGTTTAAAGCTGTCTTCTGATTGATCCAGATAGCGTATATCACTGTTTTCATATGTCAGCCATTCAGAATCAGGATCCAGGTCCCAGGATCCTGATTCTGACTGATTTTCCACTCCTGAAAGCGGTGATAAGCGTCATCTCGACCAATGAGAAGGCATCTTTAAACCGAAATGCTTTTCTCACGAGTGAAAAATGAGTCAAAATCCACTCTAGTGATCCGGACTGTTTTCGGCATAAAGCTTTTCGGACATTTTGATATCCCTGAACCAGCGTTCTAGAACCGAGGTGGCGCTGCTGGGCAATCGCTCGTTTAGGCCAATCACAATGGATTATTGCCAGCTACTAGTAACTAATAAGAAGCATCCGTAAGAAAATCTCGTTGCTCAATACCGTTGGGAAGAACACGAGCGTTGACTGACGCCCGCGGCCGAAATCGCCTCAGTAATTCATGCGGAACCCGGTTGAGTTGAGTGAATAGCGTCATCCTTAGCGTCATATTGGCAAGCGGAAGCGCTGTTTCGGCCATTTTGAGTATCGCCGCAGCCATTTTTTTTTGCGTCGACGTCAAGCGGAGTCAGGCCTTTGTGTCAGGGCAGGCGGCCAGTGTAACTTGGCTGGAGTATCTTTTGTGCGAGAAAAATTGTTTTTTGAGATAGATTGAGCCGAGTTTCTACGCGAGAGCCACGAAACCTACGTATCGAGACGGAGTAATATGAGTAATGCAGCCAACCAGAATGGATCAGGTCTAGAGCAGCAGGTAATCAAACAATCCCATAAATTATTTGTCACATTCTATTCATCGCGGTTCCTATTCACTCGATGCCATGCACACCGAGTCTTGTCCCATGCCGAATTTTTGCCACTCTTCTCTTCGCTCTCGTTCTCGATATTGAGTTTTCTGGATGTGTGGCCGAATTTCGCGAGCTTTTGCGCCTCCGGGTACTGAGAAGAAAGCCTAATTAACGGATTTCTAATTTTCTGCAAAAATTACATGACATCCTCTTGGGATAATGGCGGCCAACGATTCCTAGAACGGCATAGGTAACTTACCTCGTTTCATTGACGAGACATGTCGAATACACGGCAATACGTGGTCTAGACTTCGTCTGGCTTTACAACGTGACGGGAATATAATTAGTCGATAAAAAAAAAAAAAAAAAAAAAAAAACCCACCTTTCTCCGGTGATATTATTTTTTCCTTGTCGCACATTCTCTTCATTCGGAAAATCCGTTATAACATGCGTAATGATCGTGATCTAGAATTATCATGAAATCTTTCTGATTTTCGTACGATGGATGATTATTCATCATTTTGTTAAATCACTTCTATATACGCACGACTCACCTAGCCGCCGTCATTTCCGCGTAAAGATCTCTTATCGTGTGTAATTACACACTCAACTTGTGATTGAATCCTCAAACAGTACTTTTCCAATGAATCATACCAAGCCTTCTGTAACTGCATGTGTAAACCGTGGGAACACACACGCACACACATACATGCTTAAACCTGTAGATATCCGGATGTCTTAGCGATTACTTCTGGAAGAACCGAATTTTCTCTTCCAGAGCAAGAGTATAAACTGAGAAAGGAAAAGGGAAATTCCCTGTCATGCGTATGATTCATTGATAAAAAAAAAGATTAATAGGATATACAAAAGCGAAAAGTCTTGATGCACTTTATATTTTTCTTTTAAACTACATTGAATATAGATTGCGTGTCGACACTTGTAGGTCAACACACAGTGCTGATTCTTTAGATAATATTCAGGAATCAGAGAATTTTTTTCAAATTGTACACTTTTTTTGCACCTTGGCTATTTACATGTAGATTTGATCAACAACTGATGAAAAAGTAATTACATAATGCGATCATATGATTTATTATTGGTACATGATGTTAAGAAATATAATCTTCGTTTCTTTTCACTCATTCACAAAATTAGAACATTCGGGAAACTGCAGACATTTCATAAAAATTTTAGTTTTCTTGTGCATTGATTTTAACCCATTTTTCAGTTTGCTGGTCTGGACTTGCAGAACTCCCGCCAGCCAAGTGGGGGTCGCTACGTACCACCTCATCTCCGCAATAAGTCCGGAGGTTAGTAGTTTCTTTACATTAATCTATTTTTTCATATCCAGTTGCAAATTCATAAAAGTATTTCAAACAATATTCTGGAAACGTGTAAGATTGAAATTTATGTAAATATTCTAAATTTTGAAACAGCAATTTTCTAGCCGTCAATCACTTTGGCTATCTTTTATAATTTGGTTAAATCTGGTCACAAGTCTGGTAACTACATTCTGTTGCGATTTTTTTATTTTTATATTAACTCATCTAACTCAGTTCCATGAGATTGCGTAATTAATGTCGAAGGGGAAAAAATGAGGCCATTCAGCAGTTAGTTTGTATGAGAGCAATGATTGCGGTAGGGAAAGTAAATGATGTGATAATAGTTGCAAATAGGCTGTTTCCTTGTTTTCATTATTCTTCTAGTCGGTAAGCATTTGTGAATAACTGAAGCAGGTCGAAAGACTTGTGGTAGCTCATTTTAGAATAATTCATCAGGTACATGTATCATTTTGAATCTAATAAGCCGACTTTACCAAACTGTATTGTCACTGTTTGCAAATTCACTCATTAGTGAAAACACTGAGACAATATAATCTTCGTGAATTCTGAAAGTTTTTAGTAGTAGTGCAGATGATACTTTTGCAACCTATTTTGTAGATTTCACATATTTAGTCAAAATATGTTGCGAGATAATTTTATTTTTAAGTTGGAGCTTATTTTTTCATCATTTATATTCATTTATCTTGGAATACAAATTTCTCTTGATCCCCGTACAGAACAAAAAAAAAAAATATTCACACAAATTTTGATTTCTGGTACTTCTTAAAATATATACTTCATTTCAAGAATCATAGATATGAAAAAATTATACAGGTCCTGCGCCATTAGGCGGTGATACAAATTCACCACCCAGCAACTCGAGGCAACCTAGCGACAGAGACAGGGGAGGTGACAGAGATCGGGAACGTGGTAGAGGAGGTGGCGGAGGCCGTGACGGCGGCTCTGGCTACAGAGATTCCCGTGGGGGTGGACGTGACATTGATTTTGGTAACTTTGGAGGTCGAAATCGTCGTGGTGGCAATCAAGAGAACGGGGGAGGGCGTGATCAGCGCTACCCGACCAACGACAACCGAGATGGTGGTCCAGGTGGCGGCAACGACCGTTGGCAGGAACAGCAACCTCGAAATGACCGCTGGCAAGAGTCCAGAAATGATAACAGGTACACTTATGTCATGTAAATTTAAGGAAGTTTATTACATGTAAGAAATACATGAAAGAAAAATACAATCTAAGCATACTAATGAGCAAAAAAATAAACAACTAAAAAGTAGTAATCGAGTTTTTGAAAAAATCTTGACAGCAAATCCCTCGTATCACTTTGGAATGGAAGTAATCTTGATTTTCTGACATCGTAGATCGAGTGGCAATGGAGGTGGAAGATGGAAAGATAGCGAGGGTGGCGGCGGACGCGAGGGTGGCAGGGATGGCGGAAGAGGACGAAATGAAGTTGACTGGACAATCCCAACATCGAGGGATGAGAAGTTGGAGGTGGAATTGTTTGGAACAGGAAATACTGGAATCAATTTCAGCAAGTATGAGGATATTCCCGTTGAGGCCACCGGCGATAACATACCTCCACACATCACATGCGTATGTAAAATAATTCTAGCATTTTCAATCTCGTTAGTTGGGAATTCAAATAATCGAATTGTTTGAATAAAGGAAAATATGATATAAAATATTAAAAGATGTTGTATTAATTTCTTATTTTCAGTTCGATGAAGTACAGCTGACGGAGATTGTAAAGAACAGCATCACTCTTGCTGGTTACGATAAGCCAACGCCGGTCCAAAAGTATGCGATTCCGATCATCATCGGGCGTCGCGACGTCATGGCCTGCGCGCAGACCGGATCTGGTAAAACTGCGGCATTTTTAGTGCCGATATTAAATCAGATCTACGAATGCGGTCCCCGACCTCCCCCACCTAACGCTGTCGGCGCCAACTTTGGAAGGCGCAAACAATACCCTCTGGGTCTAGTCTTGGCTCCCACCAGAGAACTGGCTACCCAGATATACGATGAAGCGCGCAAGTTTGCTTACAGATCAAGAATGCGTCCTGCTGTTGTTTATGGCGGTGCCAATGTTAGCGATCAGTTACGCGAACTTGATCGCGGCTGCCACCTTCTTGTCGCCACACCTGGTCGTCTCGTCGACATGCTTAATCGCGGGAAAATTGGTCTACACAATTGCCGGTTAGTACAATTAGGATTCTGCATTCCATGTGTACACGTATATTTCTGCATATGATGTGTTTTCACATTTTCCTTTTTTTTTTTTTTTTCCCCCTCGAGATTTGAAGGTTTCGTGCTCCAAGTCAATACACTGATTTGGTATTTAAACTTCAGGCATAACTTATATAAAAAGAAAGGTTTCTTGATCATGAAATACAAAATTTTATTAACATTCGCAATACGTACATCGTTTGGTACAGTTTGAATTTTATTGTACTGAAAATTTGGAACGCTCAAGTCGAACGCAGATGTGGAAAGTATGCAGAACGGATCATGACAACACCTTCGTATTATTATAAAATTTGAACGAAAATCGAAAACTGACAGATGAAGTAAAAGCGTTGAAAAGTATAGCCTCAAAGGCCATTCCTACAATTCTGATCAGAGTATGATTTCGAATAATTTGATCAAAGTATTAAAGTCTAGAGTCATTATTGAGAAAATAATGCATGTAATAATAACTCACAAAAATTTAACAAACAGTGAATTTTGTTATTATGTCATTAATTATTTCAAGGATCGCCAAACTATTGAACTTTCAAACAATATCTCGCAAAGTCAAGGAAATTCATATTTCAAGCTTACCAAGCGTCGCTGTCAGATTTACGCAGAAATGACATAAAATTGGAGTCCTAAATTGAAATTGATTCTTCCATTTATGAAATTAATTCCTGAGATTACATTTTTATGTAATAGAAAAAATGGTAACAGTCTTCATTCTTATGTATTGTAGGTACCTAGTACTAGACGAGGCGGATCGAATGCTTGACATGGGTTTCGAGCCGCAAATTCGTCGCATAGTAGAACAAGATACAATGCCTCCAACCGGGGAACGACAGACCCTTATGTTCTCTGCCACTTTTCCCAAAGAGATTCAGATGCTAGCTCGTGACTTTCTGAACAATTATATTTTCTTGGCAGTCGGCAGGGTTGGTTCTACGTCTGAAAACATCACCCAGAAGATAGTTTGGGTTGATGAAGGTGAAAAACGATCTTATCTTCTTGATCTACTCCAAGCCAACAACCTAACTCAGCCTAGTAAGTAATTTCAAATTTTTTGTTCAAACATATTCACGTATTCCGACAAAAGACTTGGAGACACTATACGCGGAACAATGGTTTTCTTTCTATTATACTTATCTAAATAAACATTTTCTACAGGTGCGGAATCACTCACACTAGTATTCGTTGAAACAAAAAAAGGAGCTGACACGCTAGAGGAATACTTGCACCAAGCAGGCTATCCCGTGACTAGTATCCACGGTGATAGAACTCAGCGTGAGCGTGAAGATGCGTTGCGCCGTTTCCGCGCTGGATCAGCACCTATTCTCGTCGCGACAGCTGTCGCGGCACGAGGTCTTGATATTCCGCATGTTAAACATGTAATCAATTTTGACTTGCCCGGCGATGTCGAAGAGTATGTCCATCGTATTGGTCGTACCGGACGTATGGGGAATCTAGGTACGCTTTGCACATATGTTAGTATTTATATTCTGGCGATCAAATGGGTGTTCAGGAAAAAAGCAAGTTTTGGCTGTTATAAAACACCGGAATCGTTGCCTTTCATACGTTGACATTTCTTGAGATATAAAATCTATTGACTGGTAGTAAAATTTACAAAATATTAAGATTTAATAGCTAACATTGACGGTTCTTTGTAATTGAACTTTTCTCCGTTTATTTTACAGGCGTAGCCACTTCATTCTTCAATAGTAAAAACCATAATTTAGTAAGAGAGCTTGTCCAGCTTCTGATAGAGGCCAACCAGGATTTACCTCCGTGGTTAGAGAATATGTCCATGGAAGTACGAAACTCTGGAGGTGGTGGTGGTGCACGAAGACCAGGTAGTACTAAGAGCAGCGGTGGTCGTTTTGCCAGTGCTTTTGGGGCAAGAGATTATCGTCAACAGCCTGGTGCTGGATCTGCACGAAACAACGGAGCCGGACGACCTGGAAGTTATGGCGGTTAGTGATTTTTTCAATAATATGGCATTATGACAATTTTATTCGTTCATTTGCCAAAATCTAGGGCTCTATTACAACTGGTCGTTTTGAATTCACCAATTCTGAAGAGTGTTTCATCATTGCTAAATTTAGTTTTCAATGTGAACTTCGATTAAATTGCAGATTATCATTTTCTAGAATGCCTGCTTTATATATTAAAATTTCTATACCCGTTGAATGTTCGTTTGCGATAGGTGGATATGGAGGATACGGAGGCAGCTACAACAACTCATCGTACAATACCTCATCCAACAACGGTGGCGGTGGCACAGACTGGTGGACCGGCAAGTAGATGGAGGACGATTATCCACTTCAATTTAATAATACAAATATAACACTGAAATTGGGTTACGTGTAACGAACACACACAATCACTCGCTTGCTCCCCCGTGCACTCCACTCCGAACCCTAATCTCAATACATGGACACAGACATTTACACATACACTTATACAATACACGCGATGAAACACCGCTAAATTACGAGATGTATGTTTAAAAAAAGAAAAAAAAAACAACAACAGAATGAAAATTACTGAGATATAAAAATACCAAACATGAACGAACGAAATATACCTAGAGAAGTCATTAAAAATTACCTATCACTGGAAAAATATAAGAAAATATCGATAGTTAAAATTTGCTCCTTAGCCTAATTATTTACAGACATCTCTCTGCGGTGAAAAAAACGTCGTCGATGGACACAAGTAGAAAATAATCATTATTAATGAATCGTTATTACTATTCCAAGTAACGATGTAGTAGATTGAACCTTAGCGAAAATTTTTAGAACTCCTGTCAGGGCTTATGGGGCTCGTTAAGGTTTAGAGTAAATTAAATTCAAAGCGTGGTTTGAAAAATGTGCTATTAAAATCGTAAAATTGAACGGTACGCGATATTCGTATTTCCAAGTCTTGTTGCTTGAATATAATGAAGCGTAAATGAATATTTTGGCACATTTCTTAAGTCGCGTGTATCGTTGCTAAAAATTAATTAATCTCTATATCAATTTTCTTTGAATTTATTATTATCATTAAACGACGAATGGTATTTGTTTGTTTGCCGTCCCCAGAAAATAAAAAAAATTACAATGCTACACATGACTCACATGTAGCAACAGTGTAAACTAAATGATAACGCGCTATTCTAAGAGCCATTAGTAAATTATTACTTGATGGAATTTAAAGGGAGCTGGATAACGTCTTGAAATATCTTTAGAAATTAATCTTTTGTTGTGTTCATGCCACAATATATAGGTAGTTATACGTGTATATAAATTTTGTAATATTTAAAGGCGCTGGCATCATAATTATCATCAATGGTGGTGCCATTGTGCAAATTTTTACATAATGAACAATTATTAAACGAATTTAAGTAATATTTTTTTTCGTTTATAAATAGTAATATTAGTAATTTTTACATTAAATAAGTTATATTACCAGAAATTTCAATGTGTTCAGAGACTGTGGCAATTAAGATATTCGGAACACTATTTCTAAATATAGCAATGACGTCCTGTGTAAGTTCTTAGCGGTACACATGAGCGGATAATTTGTCATTATGAAAGAAAAGAGAAATGGCTACGTCAGAATACGCGCGGAAGGATTATGAAATAAACTATCAAAAAAAAAAATTAATACGGTTGCAGTTACAGGGGGTAATTGAAAAAAAAAACCGAGTGCTGCGCATTTGCCAATCGAAAGGCCCAGATATTTGAAGAAAGATGATGTATGGTCTATGGACTATGAGGCAACGTCGCGCATACATATTCTAATATTTTATAACTATCGATCAGTATACTACGCTATATATATATGTATACATATATATACACATACAAACATGAGTATATATATATATATATATATATGTATATATGTTTATATATTATAAATAAACATATTAAGTAATATGCATAAATACATTACGTTAAAATATAACAAAATGATTAAGGAAAAAAAAGAACGACTGTGATATTGTACGATCTTGGGGACATTCAATTTCTACGCAAATTGCTAAATGCACGATTAACGAAGTATACCAATAATGAATTAATTAAATTTATTGATGATTGAATGTCAGAGAATACCAACTCACTGTTTTGAGTTATGGCAAGAATATTGAGTCGTTACAAATAATAAACAACATGAATTTGGCTGTTGTCCGATCGGGGAGGGCTGAACGCTCTTGCGGTCCTAAAACTATTTTAGGGCATTGTTTCTACTTAAACATAAAAAAGTAAATAAACAAATGAATAAACACGCGATGATAATGTGTTAATATCATTGATAACGATGTTGGTAGGGCTTTATAGAATGTTGTTAAAATATCTCTTCTGCGTCCGTCAGACTCTTAATAACTATTAAATCTGTGTGACACGTAAAACTAAGAACAAAAGAAGAGTACAAATTCGGTTCGCATGACAGGATTTTATAAGCTTGTCGTACATGTTATATAGATAGTGCAATCGAGTGCGTGAGAAGTATGGCAGTGCCGTGTGTATGACCATGGACCAATGTGTGAAGACGAATGAATGCCTCTCGGAGGAATGACAATTATTTCAAATAAACATTTCAAATAGTGTTTGAAACGGAAGTAAATTATACAAAATTACGTGCCGTCAACTTTCAGTGGCATCGGATATGAACAAATTTTAATAACCGTAAATAATCAATTATCAATTATTCGCTCAAGGCCCTGCCACAGAAGTAATGAGAAATTGGGTTTCAAAATTTGAGTTATTGAACCTGTTACATCTGGTTCTTTGTGTAGTACAAATTTTTACTTGATACACTACAAATTACCTCCAGTCTAGATTTTAGGAGTTGAAAATACAAAAGTTACAGAACAAAATTAATTCCATTTCGGTTATTAAATCAGTCGTATTTGAACGGCAATAATACTTCGCTGAATTAATTTTTAAAATTTTACCCTTTCGCCATTTCTTACACTGTGATTTTAAATCTATTCAGTGGTGACAAAAATCAATTGAGATTGTCTATGAGAACTTTCTACTGTATATGCGAATGTGAGTAATATAGAATCATCGACTCTAAATACAGTTCAAATTGCGCGAGTTGACTAGCAGAAATGATAAAATCATTTAATTGAGCAGCTGCAATCAATTCGTTATTAAATTTGTTTAAATTGTCAAAGTATGATACTATGATTTACATTTCTCTTAGTATATTTTAGGTGATGAAATAGAAGAAAAATAATAACTAATTAAACGGATCTATTTATTAATCTATTTAGTATTTATTCTCTCTCTTTTTGTGTTGTAATTCGTTGATTTGTGTGTTCTTTCCTTTTCTCTTGTACTTTCTGAAGCGCACCTTTTTACGTTGTGTTTAGTCCTCTGAAGATTATCGGACGAGCAGCCTTGAAAAACAGTATATATACACACATATATGTATGTATATATGTAAACAATCGAATGATTATAATCAGAAAAAACATGGTTGCACTTACAATAGTTGCAAAACTGCGTTGCTATAGGAAAAGAAGGGCTATGGATATTAATTATCACATACATGCACACAAACATATATATAGAAAGGAGGATGTTGACTGTGACTGCAATCATTTCTAAGAGAATACACAATTACAAACTTATAATATATAATAATATAATATAAACATGTCATAACATTGCATATTACATTTTGTCCTATCATTTTTACACGTTCCGTTTAATGATATTCCAATAACCAACTATAGAGTTTTTTGAAACATGTTCATCTAGCGCTATAATAAAAGTCCGAGTATTGGTCAGCGCCCACGGTATAGTTGAAACTCCACCGACTGTCATTAAATGTTACGTAAAAAGCAAAAATAAAAATAAACCATTCATAATGTAACACATTAATTTATGATAAAGTAAAGGAAAAACAAATGGAACAAAAGGAGGAAGAAAAATTTGTACAAGGCGGGATGGCAAAAATGTCTAATGTAAGAACGTATAATCTAATTGAAAAAACAATCTAGATTTTCATTGAAAAAGTCGTGATAATTGTATATCGGTATGTATGATTTTTCGTTGTTTTTTTTCGAGAGAAGAAAGGAAAAAAATTGATCCGTTATGCATATACTTCTTTCGATGTTTAATGACGAGGTGACAAGTAGCAGTAAAGTTTATCATCTGCGTACAGAATTTTTCATACCGAACGACGTGCATGCCCAATTAATACACAATCCATTTCAATTTTTACTAATAAATAATTATTACACAATTTTCATAGTAAAAGAAAAAATGATATAGATATATCGCATTGGCGAATGTACCATTCGGTCAGAGATTTACTAGTGATCACAGGTTTAATATGCTATCTTAGTTGAATTATAAAAAAAAAACCTAGAAAAATTAAAATAACACAAAAAAAATATATCAATCCAATCACTTGTACCTTGTGCAGGTATTCCAATCAATAAAAAGAAAACAATAATTAAAAAAAACTACGTACATTATTGTCTTAAACATATGAAATACCTGAAATACTGCTTTAAAAACGCGTGTTTTTCCTTTGCATTTCACACGAGTACCCAATTCCGTTTAGGGTAATTAATAAACTGGTGCAGCAAGGCTACGATTAATTAAATTTCCAAAGGAACAATCTGATTTAATATGAATGTATCGTACTGCATACGTTCACAATGATTATCGGATCAAACGTTATTTGTTTGTTTGTAGTATTATGTTAGTTATTACAGATGTGAGGAGTGACAGGAGAATAGCTAAAAGCAAATGATACAATAAAGATTAAAGATAAAAGCAACAAGAATGATGCAGCTTCAAGTGTATTTATTTCTATCAGTTCCGTAATAAAGGTCTCTATAGCAATAATTATATTTCAGGGAATTATCCGATTTCAATGTTGAATTACAGAATCCATTGTATCCGCAATAATCGTTATTCAAATATTTTGTGGAATGGAAATGTTGGATGCAAAACAGGCAAGATATTTACTATAGACATCCGAGGCCGTTCTCCCTTCTGTGCCCTTTATTCGTAAGTCTGTATAATTTGTTGAAACTTTTTTTCACAAACTCAGTTTCCAAGTTATTCAAGTTTTTCAACGGCCTCGAACTTGACGGGACATCCGATACTATAATAATCGAGATTTGAAAAGTGGGAAAAATTGTAAGTTGAGCATTCTCAAACATTTGTACAATTTCCTTCAGAATATTTCATCTTTGGAGAACACTTTGACTTGTCCATCAGATGTGATATACAAATTGCTCATTATCTTGGATTGATTGTAAATTTTTGGAGCGTTGACTGCCGTTTTCACATTTATTAATTTCGTGACCGAATAGGTACTCAATTTTATCCTATAATACCATTACCAATAAATATTACATACTGTCAGAGAAACGAGCGGTCTGGTTTCAAATTCAAGCATTGTCATGTAATTATTCAGTATTATCAATAAACAAGGCGTAACTCCTACAAATTTTGTATAGTACTAAAAATTTGTTAAATCATAAATATTTTTAAAGGTTTCATATTTAATCTCGATACGATTTTTTCGTTTACACAGTTTGTCCTACGTGTATTCGAGTAAATTGCGAAGTATATTGATGTCTATCAAATTTGTCGCAAAGCATGTGCCGTGATGATATTAATCGCAATGCCAATAAAAATATTGTGCCAGTAATGGATTTTATCAGGCATTGACTTTTTTTTTATCAGGCATTAGGTAGTATCGAATCTGAATAGCTTCGATTGATTATCGTCCGATATTTTTTGTATTCTGCCAAAAACTATGAGAATATAAATTTTCACTTATTACTTCTTTCGAACAACCAAGAGCCTCACGACTATGCGGCTATTATTTGACTGCTGTAACATTGAACGTATTCTACATGATTCGTGATAAATCGAATAATTTTTTAATCCTTGGCCATTTCGTTGGCGAAAGAATATCAAATTTCAAATTTATGGGTGATTACGCGGATGCCATAGGCGTAGCATCTACTTACGGAAGGTGAAATAGAGTCGCCGTCGTGACACGCTGCCTAATTTGCGGACGTAATCACGTGTGTTCCTCGATCATGAAGTTCAATGAGTTGGACCAATGAGGATAGACCACGATCGCAATGGCGGTACGGCTAGTCAGTTTTGCGATATCGGGGAGGCGAGTCAACGTTTGTGTACACTGTTGTTAAGTTTGAAGCATAATCCAACGGAAAACAACCTCTGCAAACGTCGATTCTTCCAGTCATGTTTCAATATTGGCTGATACTGGTTGTATTAGAACGGTCCTTAGATGGTGAGTTACTCTAACCTTTTTCGCGAAACTATTTCTCTTCCCATTGCCTGCACTTCTCTCGGCTGAGCATTTAAACAATTTGAACGATTTTCACTTTCACAGCTGCTCTGAGCGTTTCTCAGGCCGAGATTGACAGGCATTTAGAACTAGGGAGGGAATTTTTAGCCAGAGGTCAACTTCAAGATGCCTTGTCCCATTATCATGCCGCAGTGGGTGAGTGAATTTTGTACATGAATAATTATATGATTTAACTTTTACCTCGGTCAAGTGTTTCTATTCTTGTTTATCCGAAAATTCTGTTTCTTCGTTTACACACATCAAAAATTATAGTTCATCAAAGACAGGCAGCTCGTTCTGATGTTTCTAGACTTTTTGAAAACCTGTTGATTTCTTTGTCGTACGTCACAGTTGATTCAGTCAATCCCTAAAATTACAAACACATGTGATGACGCTTCAATTTTCTTTACTTACGCAGAGGGGGATCCGAATAACTACCTCACATATTACAAAAGAGGTACGGTGTACTTAGCCCTCGGTAAAGCAAAGTTCGCCTTATTTGATTTGGACAAAGTTTTGGAATTGAAGCCTGATTTTCATGCCGCTAGATTACAGCGTGGTAACGTATTGTTGAAACAGGCCGAATTAGACGCAGCTGAAGTCGACTTTCATAATGTGGTAAGTGTTTCTGACTCAAGATACCTCCATTTCCTCATAACCGTAGCTATGTAAGTTTTCCCAGTATTAGACTTTTTTTTTGGTCTAAATGTCTAATTCTTATTGTATTTATGTTGAATGTTACGTATTTCTACTAAGATTTTCTTGGAGCGAAAGACCGAATGCAAATGGGAATTGCAGTCCTTGCAACTCTATTGGAAAGCATTGTTCTTGTAGCTGTTGTTTCACATTACTGTGTCAAGCTCGACGCTTACTTTAATATAAACGTGTATATTGCAGTGATCAAGCCACCACAGTTTACATACATAATACTTCATTTGATGTGATCACATATGGTATTAAAGTATAGAATCGATCTGTTTCACTTTCTTTACCATAATCGACTGGAAACAGATTAGATTAGATATGTATCCTGAGAGTAGCCTTTTCATCATTTGATTTACTAAGATTTCTCAGAATACAAATAAAGTAAAATGGCAAATACTTGAATAATTGATTTTTACGTCTGTTCAGCTGGCATTTGATCCGTCGAACGAAGATGCTTTGAATGGGTTGTACAAATTATCTCCAGTCAGGGAGGATATTCAGCTGGCTGAAGTGTTATCACAAAGTGGTGATTATCCAGCAGTTATTCAGTTGATAAATCGAATAATAGAAGTTTGCCCTTGGGCATCGCACCTTCGGGAACTGAGAGCCGAGAGCCATGCAGCATTAGGTGATTACATGAACGCTGTTTCTGATATACGATCGACGACAAAACTTTTGGCCGACAATACTCAGGGATACTTCAAGCTCTCTTCGCTATTGTATCGCCTGGGCCAAGTCGACGAGTCTCTCAAGTGAGTGTCTTCTTTGAGCAGCAGTTTTTCAATAGTTGATATTAATATATTGTTCAAAAATTATTTCTTTCAATTTCGTGTGTTAGGGAAATTCGGGAGTGCTTAAAGTTGGATCCGGAACACAAACAGTGCTTTCCACATTACAAAAAAGTCAAGAAGATTGCGAAGTTTATAAACGATGCAGAGACATCTGAAGAGGCTAAAGATTATGAAAGTTGCATTGACGGAAGTAAGCGTGTTCTCAAAAATGAACCGCACGTACAAAATGTGCGTTTTCTAGCTGCCCAATTGCTCTGCCGATGTCATCTTGGTAACAATGATCCTGCTAAAGCTATAGAAAATTGTCACGACGCTCTCGAGATCCAACGAGAACCAGGCCTATTCTGTGATAGGGCAGAAGCCTACATTGCTGCTGAACAATATGACGATGGTATGTTACAGCAAATAAGTTTTGTTGTATAGATTTTTTTGTATCGAATGCAAGTACAACATAATTTCGTTTATTTCAAACAGCGATCAGGGATTTCAAAGAGGCACTGGAAATAGATCCAAATTTGCAAAGAGCTAAGGATGGTGTTCAGAGAGCGCAGAGATTGCAAAAGCAATCAGAATCCCGAGACTACTACAAAATCCTTTCAGTTCCAAGAACCGCCTCCAAAAAGGAAATCGTCAAAGCTTATAGAAAGGCGGCTCAAAAATGGCATCCTGACAACTTCCAAGAAGGGGAAGAGAAGAAGCGTGCAGAGAAAAAGTTCATTGACATCGCTGCAGCTAAAGAAGTATTGACTGATCCTGAAAAACGTGCAAAGTTTGATCAGGGCGAGGATCCGCTAGATCCTGAATCTGGACGACAACAAGGATTCAATCCCTTCCACGAATTTTCACACTTCGCACGCCCTCACGGCTCACCCTTCCAATTCAAGTTCCACTTCCCTTAGCAAAATCAAGAAACTCAGTAGTTCTATTGAATTTTTAATGACGACGATATACGAAAACACGTCGGGCATTTGCTATTACAACAATATGTATAACTAAACGCACTGCAGAACTCCGCCTTTCTTTTCCTGTCGGTTATCTAATGGGTGTGAGTGAATTTAGGTCGCAGACGTGAATTTTATATCAAATTGCTTGACCGAATTATCGAAGAGTACTGGATACCAAAGAAATCGTAATAGGACAGTCTCTAATTTATGCACATTTTTCAAACTGCTCATGATTTTCTTGTTTAAGTGAAACAAGAGATAAACATTCACAAGATATTATACTAGAAATCTTCAGCAAACGCTTCAGATGCATTTTAAATTTTCGATTCAATGTTGTACATTTAAATTCATGCGTTCATACTGCCTGTAGTAATCGATAGCTTCATCTCTTCATATCGCAATTATTACCAAAGCACTGTAAATTGGGGTTCGAAATTATTAGGATTACTTCCTGAAGTGGCTACGTCCCATTTAAGCTGAACCCGAGTTCCGCTTATTTATTTACGATAAAAAATGTTCAGTAATGAAGTGGTGAAATACCTTGGGCAACCGTGTTTGTCACTTAGTTTTTTTTTTTTTTTTTTTACATAGCCGCTGCATACAACGAATGTTTTCACTGAAACTGGGTTTACAAAATCTAATAGAAATTACGTGAATTCATTCCTAACTACTCTTACTTTATCTTCAAAACATTATTAATACCCATATGTTTATTATACACAAAACTTTGAATCTGGTCGAACTAAATACATAAATTTTCGTACTGAAATAGGTTATGAGATATTGAGAAAATTTATTTAATCGTGCTCTGGGCTGATCTGTTATACCGTTACTTGGCTTTCGTGTTACGAAAATAAAATTTGACAAATCCTAACAATAGTTTGACCGAATTTTTTAGCATCTTATTTTTGGGAAGTAGAACTACAATCTTTGTCGAAAGATGCAATAACAGATTTTACTGTATTAAACTGTATGATATCTATGAGCAATCGTTTCAATTGCTCTCACGTTTTTATTACATTGCTCTTTGACCCTGAATTTAAATTACTTCAGGTTGAAAAATATACTTCTAAGGTACAGCAGCATCACTTGTTAACAAGATTGCAGCACGTAATTGGTAATATGCTGGAGTCCTCTTTACTGATTGCGTTTACGTTCTAAAGTTTACATTTTCTTTGACTCGCCTTTATTTATTCGTAAAAGAATATGTAACTTTACATTCATATGATTTACAAACACATGTCGAGGTCTTACGGTAATGGATATATAGTTATACATATCGAAAGCACAATTTCTTATTTCGTTCTGGTATCCACTACTCTTCCTTTTTCTGATTCGGAATAGGCAATTAGTGTAAAAAAAAAGAATCAAGCTGCCTGAAATTAATTTTTATCGTATTAATTGCTAGTGGGATTAGAAACAGTTTGCGATTCTGCAACTGGGCGTGAAAAAGTTGATGAATCTTCTACACGCACACGGAACTTTCAGTTAACTCCTCGTATTTCGAGAGATATCAATGTTCCGATCTTATTCACAGAGTAGACACAGATTTCTCTCAATTGCCAAACAGCTATTGCGGATACTCGCGTGAAGCCATTAATAAGTTTCTAATCTTCGTAGGTGCAATTAATTGTTGCGAAGTTCTCTTTAATATGATAAAAAAAAATCGAAACGACGTGTGAAGTGAACAGACTTCCAGGGTCCAAAAGACATTATTATAGCGTGAATAATTAATTTTTCTTTTGTAAATGTTTTATTTTTACCCTTAGAAGTCTCAACACGTATATTATTATATACATACAGGACGAGTGATGTAAATCTTTGGATAGTGAGTATCATCTCTACTCGTCGTAATCCAAAACAAAAGCTACGGAATAGGTGCCACTTCCCTTTTGATCAAAAGCGGTGGGTGTATGTATACGTGCATGATTGTACATACTTGTAATTTGTGCATCAAATTATGCCGATACTTCAGATGCTGGGCTATTATGTGTAGTCTTGTATCCCGAGAAGTTGGCATATATACAAATGCGCGCGTGTGTGTGTGTGTGCGTGTGTTCTTGTACATACTTTGTCACTGATAAGTTTGTTTAAAAATATATTTGAATAATTTATATTACTACGGAGAAAATTTTTATTTATCTTTTTTACAGTATTATTTCAGATGATTGGGATCCCATCTTTCAATACTAATTTCTGTGATATTTGGAAATAAAACAAAAGGGGATAACATATCACATTGTTGTAAAAATAAACAAGTTACTGGCTAAAGTCGAATTCAGCAACGTAGCTTGAAATATAACGTAGTAAAAAAAAAAAAAGTCAGAAGATTAGTATATGTACGTATATGACATATTCCAAAAACAGGTGTAGTATGGAATTATCGCGTAATAAAAAAGTCAAACATTACTCGAATATTCCAATTAAAAAATCACTGTGGTGATAAGGTCAATTTTATTTTTTTCGGTATAATGCGTCACGTGCTGTGATGAGATATTTAATCGAAGAACTCTGAAGTTTGGTTCATGGTTATTTTTTCTTTTTCGAGGGTGAAGTCCTAGGCTTCTTACGTCCTTTTCCAACCATCTTCTGGGCTTTGCCACCCTTGCCTTTGCGTTTCTTTAACCGTGCTCGGAGCCCTTTGAAGGGGCCGATTTGTTTTCGAACCATGTACCCCCTCCACTGTGCCTGAATGAGGGTGGCGACCCGATGAATTTCTCGCCAGTATTCCTCTTCCTTTCTAGCTCGCTCCTTTTCCGCTAGTACTTCGTCGATGAAAACTTGTCTGGCGTCTCTCAACAAGCTCAGTTCCTCTAGTTCAACTAATTGACCTTCGATGTGATCCTGGAGCGATACACAAATTCAATTTTGTTCAAGTATCTGCAACGAGAAAACTCGATGTTATCCTCCTTACCTTTAGTTCAGTCATTTCCTGTTCTCGTCTTTCAAGCTCCTCGATGTATTGGCTTGTCCAAGATATAATCTCATCTTCCATTTCCCGAGTGTTTGCCTCGAGATAAGTTCGCACTTCACCCGATACTATCTGATCAGCCTTTTCCAATTTTTCGCAGTTTGCCTTGAGGCTCAGCAATTCGCCTTCTTTCTGCGCCAGCTTCAATTCCTGCTTTTCAAGTTGAGCGTCTTCCCATCTCTCCACGTATCCTGCGGTGTATCATGTATGGTACGTTTTTTTTTTTTTTTATATCCGATCACAAACGTCTTTAACAATAATAGTAGAATACGAAATCGAAATGGACGTCATGCTGAGTTACGTAGGAGCGTTTTACTGTTTTATGATTTTATCAAAATAAGCACTGCTTCAGGGGCTGTTTAGTCAATGATGTCAAAAATTTAACAGTTTGAAATAAAATTGTCAATCAAAGGAATTATGCTCTGTATTCTCTGAAGCTACAAGGAATCAGTAGTGACAACTGATATCATTGTCAATCATTGCGAATCACTCGAAATCACGGGAGAGGTTGTAAGTTTAGCTGTAAACGTTATATGATATTAATTCATTATCATTCTATTTTCCTTTATCTTATCGTATGTGTTCGTTGATCTCCAATTTACCGAATGATTTCCATTGACTTCCCAGGATTTCCGGCTGTTTCTAGTAATTCAATGTGATTTTCTCTGATTCTATACAATCCAAGAGTCACAAAAAATATTGGAATTCAATGAAAATCACTTGGCATATCGGAAATCAACGAAAATCACACGACAAGGTAGAAATCGATACAGATCAAAGTTGATGAATTTGACTGAAATTCCTTTGATTTCCTAATCAATGAACCTTCACTATTTTTACAGACTCTTTCATATTTCCATTTCAGTATATGTACAAAACTTGACTCAGAATATAGGATGAAAACACAGGAAAATGACCGGTCATAAGGACACCACAGTAAGTGTGTCCAAGTGGTAACTCACTGGTGAAATTACCCTAATTCAACAATTAATCATCTTCGGGTACCAAGTTGAGATCCGTTGAGAAATATCGAGTTGTCCACGTCGGCGTTGACCTTCCGAACCATCTCGATTCGTTGCTTCCGCGTATCGTCAAATTCTAGTTTATCATAGTCCACGAGATCTTGCAGTTGTTTGGCCTGCTCCGTCCAAAGCTCCCAGTTTATTTGCAATTCTCGTTCTCCCTCTTGAGTTTTAACAATGTCTTCGATAACCAGTTCCAGAGATTCGAACGTTTTATTCTCCCTGATGTTACTGGTCGTCCTCCTCAGAATTTCGTACGCGTAAGTCCTAACGCCGCGAAACATTCTCCAATCATATACGGCCCGTGCACGAAACTACGAAAGCCACACTTCGACGAACCTGTCGCGCTGAATCTTTTCCGCAACGCTGGGTATCACAGGCAGAAGTCCCATGTCCTCGCGAAATATCATTTTCGGCTCATCCGGCACGCCGTAAAGTTCCGCGATGGTCTTGTAACGCTCGTCCCAACGCTCGTCAATCTCGGCCGGGATCACGTAGCGCAGGATGGTCAGGAAATCGAGACATTCCTGTAGAACGCAGTAAAAACTGGCCGCTTCCAGGCTGGATAATGTTATCGCCGTTTGGTGATCCATCGTCAAACTCTTCACGTTCGCGTCGCTCGATGAACCTTTGTTACCGATCGTCCGCCGGCTGATTGGTGTCGTACACTCGATATCTGACGCCTTATTGAACAAGAAATTTATCCAGTTAGGGCTGATCGCAAGTGGTTAAAAAACCTCGGGAACTCACGGGCTTCGCACTGGTTCTACTGAAAGATATTTACCGAAGAGGAGTCACGAACTAGGGCAGGCCGATTTCAACATAAAAATAATTCACACAAATGGGACAAAGTAAATAGACCCGTGTTGCGGCGTTTCATCGAATAGGCATTTGTTGGCAGAGTAGAAAAAATTCCATGATAAACTTGTTTTCGATATAACTTTTGGAAAACGTGCTTTTTCTCTTTCCCAAATTTCCCAAAAATATAGTGACCAGATTTCTTCGTCTACCTCGTATTTTTATAATCTATTACTTCCAACGTAACCTAGATATTCATGGCTACAAAATTTCTCTTTCCTCGTGACGCTGTGTAGAATTAAAAAGCACGATTATTTCTAAGTATACGGCCTTATCCGATATCGATTACATCCAAAAATGGCAAACGCGTGTCGAGAAAATTCTTAGAAAAATAGATTGCTTTTGAAAGTCGTCTAAAACAAGGCTTAATGTAATATAATAATAATAACATAAATACAATGCCAGCAAATTCGCCTTTAGTGAAATGCCGAGAATCGGGTGTCTTTATTTCGGATCAAGAGTACGTCGATAAATTTTGTTGAAATCGACACGTCCTACCGTGTTGGCTTCTCCTTGAACGTAAGTTTGTAATCGGATAAGAAGAGCTTTCGACTTTGAATAAAAGGAGGAAAGAAATTCTTGTTCTAATAGTGGCATTGAGAACCCAGTGAATTCACGTTTTCTGCAATCACAGGGACCGCGTTGGTTTGCTGCCGTTCATATGCGTCCAACGGTGCCCCGATGGTTTCAGCTTTGAAAAGTCGATATTAAAACCAGCACTAAGCGAAGTAAGGTAGGATTCTTACGACCGGTTCCGCCTTGCCCACAAACGGTTGCATTCGCGGTTTACTCTTGGCGATAAGATCATCAGTTGTCTTTTGTTCATCCCTCGGAACTTCTTGAACCATTACCCGTTTCTGTTCGTTAGTTTCTTTTTTGTAAGATTTTTCCAACTGCCCACTTTGCGTTTCCTCGTAATTCTATCAAGAGGAAATGTGGATGAAAGTGAAACGCGTTACTCACTTGTAATTTTTCATTTTCTTAAACCGAGAAAAGCGCGGACAACCTGCAGGTTGGGTTCCAATTCGCTGCCGGAAATCCTCATGACGTTAGTCACCGCCATATGGGCGGACTTCCTTCGCGTGTCTTCGGCCAGCTGCTCGTGTTTTCGTACCGAAGAAATAGTCGCCTGTCCGACTTCCGAAGCTCGTCGCTGATCGGCTGTTACGGCCGATATTTTTGCCAGGGCATTGCTCGAGCTGTGCCTTTGCTGGGTGTACGAATTTCTTTGCGGCGTTCTGGCCTTGGTCTGGTTTTCCACGTCGGAAGACTTTGCGGTCTGCGATGTTTCAAGAAAATTAATTGCTGTTGTCAGTTACGGAATTAGACGTTGTGAGAAATCAAAGTAACCTTACAGCGAATCGATAAACCGTAGAAGACGATTACAGTATTTATCTACCTTGGCTACCGCATTCATCCTGTCATTCGGGTTTATAATTTGCCGTATTTATCAAACAGGAACATCGCCAGCGTTATTGCTACGTATATCGGGACCGATATTTTGTCCTTAAAGTCGTCCCATTCCATCGTAAGATGTTGTAATGTGTGGCAGGCTGATATATGGAAGAAGAATACACTCGAATTGGTAATTTATTACGAGAAATATTTATTTCTACGAGGCGTACAACGCGTATTTTGTTACGTTTGAATCACGTGGTTTAGCTTCCTGTCGCCCGCTCATCACGTTGGCACTGCACTCTGCTATGATGTAAGAATTGGACTGAAGAATTGTGACGAAGCTATCTTTTCTCAATGAACTCGTGCTCGTAATAGGTATATTTTCATCTTTTTGTCATCGCAGTTTCGTAATGGACACGTAATATATCGTCGATGTTCTTCCGTGAATTTTTAAACGATTGCAGTGCAGCGAGATTTGTGTCGCAACGATTATTTCTTTTTCAACTGGCTCGAAAGAGTTGTCCACGTACTCTGACGGAAATGAAATAATCTAAACTACGAATAATAAAGAATAACCCACACTGCAACTGGATAGTCTCTTCGAATTCTATAAAATGTCTTGAGTTTCATGTTGCAACATATTTTTAAGTTCATAAAAGTTAGCCAGTAAGTGGTCCACAGGCAACTTATTGTACTACTATTGGCTATAGTCATGTTGTAATTTTTCTCTACCAAAAATTGACAGCGTAGAAGATGTTCGTAGACTTAATGTATACCTAACTTGAATTTGCCTGGTTTATTTTCCGCTACCATTTCAGTAATTGAAAATGAATTCGCTCTTCGTCAACTTGTCGCTAAGCTTTTGTCGACACTCGACTGTACGCCAACTTAAACCATTCGTATGACTGTCCGTCTTCCAACGATTGTGTTACTTGCGTTACATTGACCACATCCTACAGGCATGTACAAGTAATGTTCTACCGAGAAATGAAGAAAAAAAATAAGCCCCACGATTATCAAACTACTCTCTTGACAACCCTACTCCATTCAGTTTTATAACTCTCGAGAATTTCCCATTAGGATATTCGCAGTTATAAAACTGTTCGTTGCAGACGAAAGGCATCTCAGAGCTTGAAAAGATTTTGTACAGTCCTGCGAAACATTTTTGATCTGTAGTCTGATCTGCCAGATCACTGCGGAAATCATGAACTTTGCTTCGTTCGTTCTCTGCATTTTCGTCGCGTTGTTGGCAATCGCCCAAAGTGAAAGAATCCTGTCTAACCGCAGCGCAGATTATGATGTTCATAACGAAATTAGTGAGTTTTACAATTCAAATCATAATAAAAATATATAGTAACAAATTGTATTTCTTCTGACTATGTGTTTCATACGAGCCGTGTTATTTATAATATCGGAGCGTTTAATTCTTTTCAGAGCTCTGAAATTTCGGGATTAGTCGACAATATCTTGAATCTTAAAGTTTTCATGCATTTTTCTGCAGATTGCCGCCAAGGTAGTCGTGGTTTGAAGCATACCATTATGAACAGCATCTGCAGACCTTACGAACGACACGTTGATCTGAAACCCTTGCCAGGGTTTCGCTTCATACCGCCAACAGTTTCCATTAAACGATGTGACGGGCACTGCCTCGCCGGTTTATCATGTGTACCCGTGTCGAAAAGGCTGGTTGACGTTCATGTTCAAGTAAAACGTTTGAACCAAGTGTATGGCCAGCCGATAATGATGTGCGGTGTCGTGAAAGTTGAGGAACATGACCAGTGCAGGTGAGAATTAATTAATTTCCCGAACGTGTATCAATTATTCTCCGGTTATGCTATGAATTGTCAGGAATCTGAAAAATTTGAACTTCTTTCAAATTTCTGAGAAATTCTGTTTGCAATAAATACAATTATGATTGCGTGAAAATGAAAAGTAATAAACCAAAAACTACATTATATCTATATGAGTAATAGGTTAAATACCTGGAACATTAGTTTGCACTGTGAGTGTGCGTGAAATTGATACCTGCTAATATTCCAACAGTGTGATCTGCTGTTTGGAAAAATATTCATTGAATTATGAAAAGACCTACCACTCTGATCGTAAAATCTTATCAAGTCACGTTTCGTGCGAATTATGCAAACTGAGTCTACTTTTTTACCGATATCATGATGTCATCTATAAACCACATTTACTGTTTGATACAGGTGTAAATGTCAACGGACGGCGAAGGATTGCAACGATCGACAAGATTACAATGTGGACAGTTGTAGCTGTGACTGCAAGAATGGAAATCAGAAAAAGGAGGATTGCGAACGTCAAATGGGAAAGACATGGAACGACGACGAATGCTCCTGCAATTGCAACGAATTGGAAGTCCTCTGTACGAATGGCCAATACTGGGACGAAAAACAGTGCAAGTGAGTATTGTCATTCCAAAGTTATAGGTAGGCCGCAAATTTTTGAGGGTTTACACTGTGATGGGTTCAATCGGAGCCTTTATCACTTGTTGAACATTCAATTTCTTTGATTTACGTAATATATTTATGGACATTTATGTAATTACAGATGTGTTCAATGATGTAATCCGATAAAAGTTTCCCAGAGCTAGGGTTAGATTTCACATCTTCATCAGAGACCTTTTCCTCGTAAGTTCATGTTTTTGCAATTCTTTAACTAATATAATCTTAAGCTGTATGGACAGCTGTGTTCCACGGGTAAAAGGTTTCATTTTATTATTTTTGATGGACAACTTGTGTGTGATACTTTCAATAAATATTTGTAGAAATAAATAAATATACAAACTGATTAGAATAACGACTGCAGTAATACAACAGTATAAGTAATTGAAGGTTAAAACACTTATGGTATGTTATTTATCCATAACTACATGGCAGTTATAATATCAAAACTCAGTCACAAATCGTTTGGCACAAAAGGTTCGTTCTTTCACTGAGTGAATTTTTCATCGGCACTTTCCGATATGATTTCGACTATATGCAATCTTAGATAACGCGTATACAATCGATTTGAATTGAATTTCGTGTCATAATCATAGCGAAGTGTCGTGACAAATAATTTATTTTTGAGCAGAATGTAAAGACTTCAATCTCAATTAATCTAATTAAATATTGACTAGAAATTTGTATACATTAGTTTCTTATCCAACAGCTACGAATGTGGGCGTAATAAATTCCCTGCTTGAATATGGCAAAATATTCATTTACAGGTATAATATGTGCGTAAATTCTACCCTTGAAATATAGCTGTTACCTCTACCGAAAGAAAATATGGAATATTAAATCGTGTGACGATACTTTTGACAATTCGAAATTAATCATTTTGTAGAAAAGTATTTCAAAGTTTAAAAAATTTTGTAGCGTTCGCTAATCGATTGTTTCATGATACTCTCTGAAGGCCAAATATTATCTAAAGTGGCATTTCTTAGAGGTATAGTTTTCTTCATCATTTATTTACGAATTACGCTCAAGACTGTTATTATACGATTATTTGTATGCGTTGCGACTTAATTCACATTCCAGTAAATCGCGCGAAAGAATAAACTCGACAGAAAAGATTCGCGTGAGTTAAGACTAAATAAAAATCAGGATCCAAATGATGTATCACTATACCCATAAATATTGCTGTGCACTTAAATATATTTAATTCTTCCCTGAAATTGGGGTCCCTTAACCAGCGACAACTTGATAAAGACAAAGCACCTCGATTCTAGTGAATATAAATCAGTTTTCTATTGGGCAAAAATTATTTCTATGCCTAAGAAGAAATTATCCCGTCCTTGATTATTCTAAGAATCGAATGATAATTGAAACGACTTCAAAGACTCCTCCACCAAGACGTATATTCAAATTTTGAGCGTAAAATATTTACAGCTCCGAGTGGCGTGGAGGAAACTTCTTTAGTACTGCGTTGTAGAGGTTGTAAAACGCGTAGAAGCTAACGCTCAGTATAACGGCGAGTGCGGAGCCGAAAATCCAGGATAAAAAGTTCCCGTCGATTATGTCGGATGTTTCCTTCTTCTTCCGCGCACTGAGGTCACCAAGAGTAGTTCCTTTGCGAGCCTCCATGAGACGTTTCATCCTGCTCAGCTTAGCTCGCAGCTCGTCGACAGATTCGGCAATGTTGTCGCTTCCCTCATCTCTGGGAAGGTCGCCTATGACTGAAAAAGATATTCTTCACCTCACTGATTCAACGAAGCTGTATGAAAATGATACGAGCATCGAGTGCGTTGAGAAAATTTTTAATGCATGATATGGTAGCATGATTCATAAGAAAATCATGATTTTGATTTGAAAGTGCACGGGAAATACTTGAAATTTGCGAGTTTGAGTTCATTAATATTCCTGTGGCACCGGTGAATGAATAAACTATTTTAAACAGTAGAAAAAAGTATGTAAGCGAACAGACACGGGTTTCGTAGTGTATTCGAAATTCTGTTTGCGCATACTTTGCGATACAATTATGCTTGATCTGATCCACTTATTTTACAATTTTCTAATCACTGATCACTGAGTACATAATCATCACTCACCAGCAGCCTCGGGCAAACAGGTGTGAGAATCGGAATTCATCGTAGTTTACTGCACTGAGAGAAATTTGTCGACTACGGTGTGAAAAAATCTTATTGATCGATCAAAGGTCGCGCTTGCGCGCATGCTGGGCGAGTTCCGAGTCAAATGCCTATCCATGTAAGCAGAAACGGTGGATTGATGTACTCAATTTTTTTTATGGATAACGATGACTCAAAAATGCAATGTATTACTAATCCATTTTTGTAAACTAGATGCACAAACCACTCTCTTATTGGTACTGAAGTAATGTAGATCTATAGTAGGTTCAAAGCGCATATAATCCTATTATAGGTATGTAAGCATCTTTCCTTGTCTGTAAAATAATGTATGTAATACCTTAATAATTGCGAGCCTTGATTGCGTAATTAAGGAATGAATTCTCCAATTTATGTAGCAAGAGTTTATGCCCTATTTTTCTGAGATCGTCGATAACCAGATGCATTTGCATGTTACTAGTGTGCGCTGTATCGCACCATTTCAGAAATGGTATGTTTTCAAACAATTGCTCGGAAAATGAAAAAGGGATCGTCATGTTCATAAAGTCAAAATCAAAGTCCCAAAACTGTGGACCGCTTCTGAAAATGATCCACTCATAAAGAATATAACATACTAGGGAAGTGTCGAATGTGTTGGGACTTTCAAACGAGCTAGTATTTTCCACCGCTCGTTTGAGCGCTGCCATCTGTGGGATTTCAGGGCGTATTTGTATGAACGAATACACCACGGGTGACAGCTGCGCTATGTATCCATGTTACGAACCGTACGGACTGTGGAAATGGTCATAAGTTGTGTACAATTTAACAATAAGTGTTGACGTTAAATTACTGCTATTGTTAAGTGTATGTGTATAATTTTCATCGGCGAGAGATTCTGTAAATTTTATGGACTATTCATATCCAAGAAAGCATTCGGAAAATAGTTTGCAGTAACTCTGCGGAAGAAAGTGTAAGTAAACAAGAGAAAAACCTAACCTGAGCAGAGACTGATCTTAAAAATAGATGTGAATTTGAAAAAAATACGCAGCTAAATTCCAGTAATTATTATTCAAATATGGTAAAAGTGGCACTGCAAATTAAAGCGACGCTGGAGAATATAGAGGAACTGAAAACGTCGGGTGATGATTTTCGTTATTATTTGAAATTTACATGCGGCAACTGCGGCGAAGTATCGGAGAAATGGAACTACGTATCGCAGTCGGAATCGACGCCGTCCAAGCGAGGAAGCGGCGTGAATCATTTCGTCAGCAAATGTAAACTGTGTTCGAGGGAGAATACCATGACGATTATCGAAGGCTCAACGCAGTCATACACCGCCGAGGATCAGGGAAAGTTCAAGACACTCGCTGTTTTCGACTGCCGCGGCATAGAGCCCGCCGAATTTTCAGCTCGTCAGGGATGGGTGGCTAAGGCTATCGACGGAGGCAAGGAATTTACAGACGTTGACCTCAGCGAGGGCGAATGGGCTGATTATTGTGAGAAAATTGCTAATCCAGTCGGCGTTTACGAAATCGAGCACAGGTTCGAGAAGACCAAGTGAAAGGATCCCCTCCTTACCAATGCGATAATTCGCGTAATTCTAGGAATAAGAGACGCTCTTGAAATTTCATGTAACGATGTGTCAAATGTATGTAGCTAATAAATTGTTGAATCTGTTCACCGTAATGAGCACAGGTCGAGAATCAATAAATATTTGGCGGTAAATTTGATTATCCGTCAGGATTTATTCCTACTGTTATCAACATTCTAATGATTTGGGGGGAAAGAGTACGGAGCTACACTACCGACGGTGTGATCAAAACCGTCGACTGAAGAATATATCTTTAGTCAAAGGCTAACCATCGAAGGGCCTAGCCGCTCGAGTCTGAAATTGGTACGAAAGATAAACTGCGTATTTCTTGTCGGAAATGTAAAAACTAAAATCATTATACATCGTGTCATATCATACATAGTATTGAAGTTCGAAACCAGAGTTTGGATGTTCAGAAAGTGACGTCACTCAAAATTTTTTATCTTTTGGCGTTATGGATCTACAGTTATTGTCGACTACGAAAATCAGCTAGCCAAATTCCTCAGTCTGGAAACAACCGCGCAGTAGAGTGGACGCATGAAAATCGCGCTCCGGAAATTTCGAGTACGGGGTTCTGGATCCTGCGCTCCGGGCCCGCTTCCTGGTGCAACTCGAGTTCCAGGACAAGCGCTCTGTAGTTTCTACGCTACAGGTCGGTACCTGGTGAAACTCGACTTCAGGAAGAAGCACTACGTAGTTTCTGAGCTCCAGGTCCGCTACCTGATGAAACTCGACTTTCAGTACAAGCGCTGCGTAGTTTCTGCGCTCAAGGTTCACTATCTGGAGAAACTCGAATTCCGGGACAAGCGCTCCATCGTTCCTGCACTCCAGGTCCGCTACCTAGCGAAACTCGACTTCAAGGAGAGGACGAGGAGGACGAGGATTTGTGCTCATGAGTTAAACATTTTTATATTATTCAATGGCAATTGTAATTATATTTCATCTAAAATTTTTCAAACTTGTCCTGTTGACAATAGATTGTTTCAATTCATTTTTCGCGCAAGCACAAATTTAGTAGCTATAAATGCGCTGACAAAATTTGTTATATTATTAATTAATTAATTGATTATACCAATCCTTACACAATATTTTTGATGTATTCTTATGTTGAAAATATTAATAACTATTCAAGGTATAACTTGAAGTGGTTATGGGTGGTTGTTGGAGGTGGTTGGCGGTGGTTGGAGGTAGTCGGAGGTGATGGAAGGTACTCGCATGGTGAGGTGATGGGGTGATGGCGTAGTGGGGTGATGGGGTGGTGGGGTAGTGGGGTGATGGGGTCATGAGGTAGTGGGGTGATTTGCATTTTTGGCGACATTTTTCGCGATTTTAAAAAAAGCTGGAATAAATTCGTTCTGGCATTATTCCGACGTAATTTTGCGAGACAAATCATTTAAGCGCAGTCCCGATACGCTGCGAGCAGCAGATCAGAAATTACAGCCAAAAAACCAGAACCTGTGATTATATGAATCCTTACGTAATGTTTTTGATGTGTTCTTATACTGAAAATATTTATTGCTATTCCAGGTACAACCCGAGGTGGTTATCGGTGTTTGTTCGAGGTGGTTGGCGATTGTTGGAGGTGGTCGGAGGTGGACGAGGAGGAGGACGAACTGAACTGAGTCTCAAAGCCCTGTTGACATAAAAGCAGCTATTCGATAGAAATTATAGTTTATAGTTTACACAGCCCATTGCATGATATTTCATTATAAGTACATATGTTTCAATGTATTTAGGAATAGTTTATCAAATATACAGAGGTCATGTGCAAACAATGAATGAATTGACATTAGAGCTTTAACAATAAATTTAAGCTTTGTTACTTCTTTTATTTTATTATGTATAATCAAAAACATTTCCGACTAATCGTGCTGTGGAAGCATGGGGATTAAACCAAATGTAGCAAAAGATTAGAAACAGTGTATGTAGAGTACGGGTATTTTTCTAATAATGCAAATAGAATAGAATACCACGCCTTGCGAATTAGCTTTCCAGTCAGAGATGAATGATGAATTTTAAGGACTGCAATATCGTTGTTGAATACTCTACGCCTCATGGGAAACGAAAATCTGTAACGATAAAATTGATGCACCGAATCATCGTCGACTTTAACTTTTGAAATGTCCTACCATTTTCGAACACCTCCTACCTCCCCCTGCCACCTCCGACCATCAATGGCCACTTTCGACCACCCCCTATCACCTTCTGCCAGCGCCGACCACCTCCTACCATTTCCGAACACCTCCGACCATCCTATTTAGCTATATTACCAGATTAGCTATGATATGAAAAGAGAAGAATTATTCATTTCGAAATGGGATTCTATTCGACGCGCGCTCGATGTATTCCATAACATTAGTATTCATAATTATTCCAACAACTTTTCATTTGCTCTCTCGATCTTGAATTTTCATAGGCATAGAATCGAAACGTTGTTTTAGCTGGTCGCAAGTGAAGTATCAGCGTTGGGTGGAGGAGCAGAATTGTTTTTCGAAAAGTATTCGGATGGAAAAAAATTCAGAGTAACTGTAATACATCACGGATGCGCTAATTTTGAACGAGATGAAATGGATGCTTCGTATATGAGACGGTATTTAACGCTGCGTAGTGGTTTAAAGACCTAGAAAGGTGATAGGGAGAGAAAGAACGACGCTTCTTAACACTTCGAGTGTATTTTGACACACATTTGAAAGATACGAGCGAAATTTTTCATCATCCAACTGTCGCAGAACGGCAGCGTTATTAGCCGACCCGTTCACTGAAGAATATATCTTCAGTCAACGGCTGACCATCGAAGGGCCTGGCCGCTTGAGTCTGGAATCGGCAGGAGAGATAAAGTGCGTATTTCTTGTATAAAATGTGAAAGCTAAAATCATTATACATCATATCATATCATCATACCTCATACATCATACATCATACATCGTACATCATACATCATCATACAGAGTATCAAAGTTCGAAACCATAGTTTGGATGTCGGACGTTCAGAAAGTGACGTCACCAATTCAAAATCAGCTAGCCGAATTCCTCAGTCTGGAAACAACCGCGCAGTAGAGCGGACGGATGAGCGTCGCGCTCCGCAAATTTCGAGTACCGGGTTCTCAACCTCCCGGATCCCGCGCTTCAGGTTCGCTACGTATTTCGAGTCCCGGGTTCTCAACCTCCCGGATCTCGCGCTTCGGGTCCGCTACGCGGTGAAACTCGACTTCCAGGATAAGCGCTCCGTGGTTCCTGGTTCATGTTTACAATAAATTATTTCAATTCGTTTTTCGCGCAACCCCAAATTCGGTAGCTGTCGGTCCGCTAATAAAATTTCTCGACTTCCAGGATAAGCGCTCCGTGGTTCCTGGTTCATGTTTACAATAAATTATTTCAATTCGTTTTTCGCGCAACCCCAAATTCGGTAGCTGTCGGTCCGCTAATAAAATTTCTCGACTTCCAGGATAAGCGCTCCGTGGTTCCTGGTTCATGTTTACAATAAATTATTTCAATTCGTTTTTCGCGCAACCCCAAATTCGGTAGCTGTCGGTCCGCTAATAAAATTTCTCGACTTCCAGGATAAGCGCTCCGTGGTTCCTGGTTTATGTTTACAATAAATTATTTCAATTCGTTTTACGCGCAACCCCAAATTCGGTAGCTGTCAGTCCGCTAATAAAATTCCTATAACTTTGCAATCTTCTCATAATCTTTTTGGTAAAATACGTCGATAAAAAAATTATATCAAACCCTACACATTATTTTTGATTTGTTCTCACGCTGAAAATATTTATTAATATTCGAGGTATAACTCGAGGTGGTAGGCGGTTTTCGTTGGAGGTAGTTAGGGGTGGTTGCGGGTAATCTCGGTGATTCAGGAGGAGAAGGACGAGGATTTGTGCTCGGTGAGTAAAACACTTTTATAATATTTCATGGCAATTGTAATTATATTTTATCTGAAATATTTCAAACTTGTCATGTTTACATTAAATTATTTCAATTCATTTTTCGCGCAAGCACAAATTCAGTAGCTATGAATAAGCTTATACAATTTATTATATTATTAATTAATTAATTGATATTCCTATAATATTTAATGGCAATTGTAATTATATTTCATCTGAAATATTACAAACTTGTCACGTTTACAATAAATTATTTCAATTCATTTTTCGTGCAAGCACATATTTAGTAGCTATGAATAATCTTGTACAATTTATTATATTATTAATTAATTAATTAATATTCTTATAATATTTGATGGCAATTGTAATTATATTTCATCTGATATATTACAAACTTGTCACCTTTACAATAAATTATTTCAATTCATTTTTCGTGCAAGCACATATTCAGTAGCTATGAATAAGCTTATACAATTTATTATATTATTAATTAATTATTTGATCAATTACTCAATTATATTAATCCTTACACAATATTTTCGATGTGTTCTTATACTGAAAATATTTATTACTATTCAAGGTATAACCTGAGGTGGTTGAAGGTGGTCGGAGGTGGACGAGGAGGAGGACGAGGAGGACGAGGATTTGTGCTGGGTGAGTAAAACACTTTTATAATATTTGATGGCAATTGTAATTACATTTCATCTGAAATATTACAAACTTGTCACGTTTACAATAAATTATTTCAATTCATTTTTCGTGCAAGCACATATTCAGTAGCTATGAATAATCTTGTACAATTTATTATATTATTAATTAATTGATTAATTACATTAATCCTTACACAATATTTTTGATGTGTTCCTATACTAAAAATATTCATTACTATTCCAGGTATTACCCGAGGTGGTCGGAGGTGGACGAGGAGGAGGACCAGGTGGACGAGGAGGAGGACGAGGTGGACGAGGAGGAGGCGGGGTGGGTCGTGGGAGAGGACCTCTCCTCTCCTCAGAGGAGGGGAGGGGGAGGGGCCGGGGAGGGGGAGAGGTGGGAGGGGAGGGGGAAGGGAAGGGAAGGGCAGGGAAGGGGGTGGGGAGGGGGAGGGGGAGGGGGAGGGAGGGCGGGAGGGAGGGAGGGAGGGAGGGCGGGAGGGCGGGAGGGCGGGAGGGAGGGAGGAAGGGAGGGAGGGAGGGTGGGAGGGCGGGAGGGCGGGCGGGCGGGAGGGAGGGAGGTAGTGGACGACGGATGTCAGTGCAAGTCCCCCACACGCCCGCCCGCCCGCCCTCCCACCCTCCCACCCTCCCTCCCTCCCTTCCTCCCTCCCTCCCGCCCTCCCGCCCTCCCGCCCTCCCTCCCTCCCTCCCTCCCGCCCTCCCTCCCCCTCCCCCTCCCCCTCCCCACCCCCTTCCCTGCCCTTCCCTTCCCTTCCCCCTCCCCTCCCACCTCTCCCCCTCCCCGGCCCCTCCCCCTCCCCTCCTCTGAGGAGAGGAGAGGTCCTCTCCCACGACCCACCCCGCCTCCTCCTCGTCCACCTCGTCCTCCTCCTCGTCCACCTGGTCCTCCTCCTCGTCCACCTCCGACCACCTCGGGTAATACCTGGAATAGTAATGAATATTTTTAGTATAGGAACACATCAAAAATATTGTGTAAGGATTAATGTAATTAATCAATTAATTAATAATATAATAAATTGTACAAGATTATTCATAGCTACTGAATATGTGCTTGCACGAAAAATGAATTGAAATAATTTATTGTAAACGTGACAAGTTTGTAATATTTCAGATGAAATGTAATTACAATGGCCATCAAATATTATAAAAGTGTTTTACTCACCCAGCACAAATCCTCGTCCTCCTCGTCCTCCTCCTCGTCCACCTCCGACCACCTTCAACCACCTCAGGTTATACCTTGAATAGTAATAAATATTTTCAGTATAAGAACACATCGAAAATATTGTGTAAGGATTAATATAATTGAGTAATTGATCAAATAATTAATTAATAATATAATAAATTGTATAAGCTTATTCATAGCTACTGAATATGTGCTTGCACGAAAAATGAATTGAAATAATTTATTGTAAAGGTGACAAGTTTGTAATATATCAGATGAAATATAATTACAATTGCCATCAAATATTATAAGAATATTAATTAATTAATTAATAATATAATAAATTGTACAAGATTATTCATAGCTACTAAATATGTGCTTGCACGAAAAATGAATTGAAATAATTTATTGTAAACGTGACAAGTTTGTAATATTTCAGATGAAATATAATTACAATTGCCATTAAATATTATAGGAATATCAATTAATTAATTAATAATATAATAAATTGTATAAGCTTATTCATAGCTACTGAATTTGTGCTTGCGCGAAAAATGAATTGAAATAATTTAATGTAAACATGACAAGTTTGAAATATTTCAGATAAAATATAATCACAATTGCCATGAAATATTATAAAAGTGTTTTACTCACCGAGCACAAATCCTCGTCCTTCTCCTCCTGAATCACCGAGATTACCCGCAACCACCCCTAACTACCTCCAACGAAAACCGCCTACCACCTCGAGTTATACCTCGAATATTAATAAATATTTTCAGCGTGAGAACAAATCAAAAATAATGTGTAGGGTTTGATATAATTTTTTTATCGACGTATTTTACCAAAAAGATTATGAGAAGATTGCAAAGTTATAGGAATTTTATTAGCGGACTGACAGCTACCGAATTTGGGGTTGCGCGTAAAACGAATTGAAATAATTTATTGTAAACATAAACCAGGAACCACGGAGCGCTTATCCTGGAAGTCGAGAAATTTTATTAGCGGACCGACAGCTACCGAATTTGGGGTTGCGCGAAAAACGAATTGAAATAATTTATTGTAAACATGAACCAGGAACCACGGAGCGCTTATCCTGGAAGTCGAGAAATTTTATTAGCGGACCGACAGCTACCGAATTTGGGGTTGCGCGAAAAACGAATTGAAATAATTTATTGTAAACATGAACCAGGAACCACGGAGCGCTTATCCTGGAAGTCGAGAAATTTTATTAGCGGACCGACAGCTACCGAATTTGGGGTTGCGCGAAAAACGAATTGAAATAATTTATTGTAAACATGAACCAGGAACCACGGAGCGCTTATCCTGGAAGTCGAGAAATTTTATTAGCGGACCGACAGCTACCGAATTTGGGGTTGCGCGAAAAACGAATTGAAATAATTTATTGTAAACATGAACCAGGAACCACGGAGCGCTTATCCTGGAAGTCGAGAAATTTTATTAGCGGACCGACAGCTACCGAATTTGGGGTTGCGCGAAAAACGAATTGAAATAATTTATTGTAAACATGAACCAGGAACCACGGAGCGCTTATCCTGGAAGTCGAGAAATTTTATTAGCGGACCGACAGCTACCGAATTTGGGGTTGCGCGAAAAACGAATTGAAATAATTTATTGTAAACATGAACCAGGAACCACGGAGCGCTTATCCTGGAAGTCGAGAAATTTTATTAGCGGACCGACAGCTACCGAATTTGGGGTTGCGCGAAAAACGAATTGAAATAATTTATTGTAAACATGAACCAGGAACCACGGAGCGCTTATCCTGGAAGTCGAGAAATTTTATTAGCGGACCGACAGCTACCGAATTTGGGGTTGCGCGAAAAACGAATTGAAATAATTTATTGTAAACATGAACCAGGAACCACGGAGCGCTTATCCTGGAAGTCGAGAAATTTTATTAGCGGACCGACAGCTACCGAATTTGGGGTTGCGCGAAAAACGAATTGAAATAATTTATTGTAAACATGAACCAGGAACCACGGAGCGCTTATCCTGGAAGTCGAGAAATTTTATTAGCGGACCGACAGCTACCGAATTTGGGGTTGCGCGAAAAACGAATTGAAATAATTTATTGTAAACATGAACCAGGAACCACGGAGCGCTTATCCTGGAAGTCGAGTTTCACCGCGTAGCGGACCCGAAGCGCGAGATCCGGGAGGTTGAGAACCCGGGACTCGAAATACGTAGCGAACCTGAAGCGCGGGATCCGGGAGGTTGAGAACCCGGTACTCGAAATTTGCGGAGCGCGACGCTCATCCGTCCGCTCTACTGCGCGGTTGTTTCCAGACTGAGGAATTCGGCTAGCTGATTTTGAATTGGTGACGTCACTTTCTGAACGTCCGACATCCAAACTATGGTTTCGAACTTTGATACTCTGTATGATGATGTATGATGTACGATGTATGATGTATGATGTATGAGGTATGATGATATGATATGATGTATAATGATTTTAGCTTTCACATTTTATACAAGAAATACGCACTTTATCTCTCCTGCCGATTCCAGACTCAAGCGGCCAGGCCCTTCGATGGTCAGCCGTTGACTGAAGATATATTCTTCAGTGAACGGGTCGGCTAATAACGCTGCCGTTCTGCGACAGTTGGATGATGAAAAATTTCGCTCGTATCTTTCAAATGTGTGTCAAAATACACTCGAAGTGTTAAGAAGCGTCGTTCTTTCTCTCCCTATCACCTTTCTAGGTCTTTAAACCACTACGCAGCGTTAAATACCGTCTCATATACGAAGCATCCATTTCATCTCGTTCAAAATTAGCGCATCCGTGATGTATTACAGTTACTCTGAATTTTTTTCCATCCGAATACTTTTCGAAAAACAATTCTGCTCCTCCACCCAACGCTGATACTTCACTTGCGACCAGCTAAAACAACGTTTCGATTCTATGCCTATGAAAATTCAAGATCGAGAGAGCAAATGAAAAGTTGTTGGAATAATTATGAATACTAATGTTATGGAATACATCGAGCGCGCGTCGAATAGAATCCCATTTCGAAATGAATAATTCTTCTCTTTTCATATCATAGCTAATCTGGTAATATAGCTAAATAGGATGGTCGGAGGTGTTCGGAAATGGTAGGAGGTGGTCGGCGCTGGCAGAAGGTGATAGGGGGTGGTCGAAAGTGGCCATTGATGGTCGGAGGTGGCAGGGGGAGGTAGGAGGTGTTCGAAAATGGTAGGACATTTCAAAAGTTAAAGTCGACGATGATTCGGTGCATCAATTTTATCGTTACAGATTTTCGTTTCCCATGAGGCGTAGAGTATTCAACAACGATAATGCAGTCCTTAAAATTCATCATTCATCTCTGACTGGAAAGCTAATTCGCAAGGCGTGGTATTCTATTCTATTTGCATTATTAGAAAAATACCCGTACTCTACATACACTGTTTCTAATCTTTTGCTACATTTGGTTTAATCCCCATGCTTCCACAGCACGATTAGTCGGAAATGTTTTTGATCATCCATAATAAAATAAAAGAAGTAACAAAGCCTAAATTTATTGTTAAAGCTCTAATAAATACATCAAACTGCGGTCGAATTCATTTATAATTTGCACATGATCTCTGTATATTTGATAAATTATTCCTAAATACATTGAAACATATGTATTTATAATGAAATATCATGCAATGGGCTGTGTAAACTATAAACTATAATTTCTATCGAATAGCTGCTTTCATGTCAACAGGGCTTTGAGACTCAGTTCAGTTCATCCTCCTCCTCGTCCACCTCCGACCACCTCCAACAATCGCCAACCACCTCGAACAACCACCGATAACCACCTCGGGTTGTACCTGGAATAGCAATAAATATTTTCAGTATCAGAACATATCAAAAATATTACGTGAGGATTAATATTCAAAAAGTGCTGGAATAAATTTTTTCTGGCACTATTCGGACGCAATTTTGCGAGACGAATCGATTTAGCGCAGTCCCGATAGGCTGCGAGCAGCGGATAAAAAGTTACAGCCGAAAAACCAGAACCTCAGATTTCGACATTTTTCAGCAGGTGCATTTTCCTTCGTAACTTCTTTCCTGTTGATCCCACGCTCCTTTCGCTGCGTTTTCTGAGTTCCTGGGGGTCCAATTAGTCAGGAAACGGTCGTTTAGATCGAATCTGAGACTAAAAATTTTCGGTTTCAAAAATGAAGAAAAAGCAAGGCTAACCCCTTTGCATTTTTGACGAAAATTTTCGCGATTTTCAAAAGTGCTGGAATAAATTAATTGTGGCACTATTCCGACGTAATTTTGCGAGAGAAATCGATTGGGCGCAGTCCCAATCCGCTGCGATCAACGCATCAAAAGTTAGAGCCGAAAAACGAAAACCTGTGTTTTCGACATTTTTCAGCAGGTGCTTTTTTCTTCGTAACTTCTTTTCTGTTGATCCCACGCTCTTTTCGCTGCGTTTTCTGAGTTACTGAGGGTTCAATTAGTCAGGAGAGGGTCATACAAATCGAATCGGAGACTAAAAGTTTTTCACTCAAAAAAAAAGCAAGGCTATCAACGCATCAAAACCGAAAAAGGTGCTTTTTCGCTCGCCATTTCTCTCCTGTAGGATCTACGCACTTTTCGCTGCGTTTTCTGAGTTCCTGAGGGTTTAATTAGTCAGGAGAGGGTCATACAAATCGAATCCGAGACCAAACGCAGAAACTACGGAGCCCTTGTTTCTGAATTCGAGTTTCACCACCTAGCGTATCCGGAGCGCAGGATCCAGGAATTAGAGAACCCGGTACTCGAAATCTGCGGAGCATGATTTTCATACGTCCGCTCTATCGCGCAGTTGTTTCTAGACTGAGGAATTCGGCTACCTGATTTTGTTCGTTACTATTACTATAGATCGATGACGTCAAGAGAAAAAAAATTTTGGTTGATGTCACTTTCTGAACATCATGAATCGTTACCATAGCGTTACTAACTTGAATATGATTTTATTATCGCATTCTCGATAACCATTCTTCTTCTCCCAGCATAAAACTTTTCATCTCGTAATCTATTCAAATGACGCTTCCTAGACTAATCGAATCCTCAGGATTACTAAACAGGCATTTGGATCATCCTAGGACTAACAGCTGCAAGAATACGAAGCTAATACAGAGAAATTTTTGTTTTTCGTCCGTAACTTTTGATCCGTTGTTCGCAGCGAATCGAGACTCAGCGCAACGAATTTTCATCGCAAAATTACTTCGATAAAATGCATAAATAATTCAATCTCATCATTACTCTTAATCGGCAAATTTGCTGCTGAAAAATCTGAACGGGTAATCTGAAATCTGAACGGCCTTCCTCTTTTTTGCGAATCCTGAGTCCTGAATCGTTTGGGATAAAACTTTCTAGACTGATCAAACTCCAAGTAAACCAGAAAAGGCCTTCAAACCCTCGGAGAAGCAAGAGCTGCCGAGGGATATTTTCTCGTTTTTGGGTTGTAACTTATGACGCGTTGCATGCGGCAGTTCCAAACTATGAGCGATGAATTCCTTTCGCGAAATTATGTCGATAGAGAATATCAATAATAAATTTTATAATTATTCAAAATCGGCAGACTCGAACTTTTACGTCTTGACACTAATCCGAATGATGCTTTCTGGACTAATGAGGCCCCAAGGAAATCAGTAAAGATACGGAAAATCTGGAATTAAAAGCGGCTGAAGAAAGAAAAGCAACGCTCACTAAGTACAGAAATACCCATGTCATACAGCATTCTTCATATTCTAATTTACGTGATGTTTATTGCACTCTTGCTTCTTAACGTAATAGTCGGATTTCTTGTTTAATAAGCAATCATTTTTTTGCATTTCTTTGTGACCTGACTTGTATATTATTTTACTACTTGTAACAATACCATACACTGACATACAAACAATTGTACTGAAATTGAGACTTATTAAATAAAATAAAACTAGAAAATTGTAGCTCTGAGTTTGACATTTTTTTTCCCCTCACCTCTTCGAGAACCTGGTGTAAATAGCATTTTTACCGTCCGTACAACTTTTCAGCTACTTTTCGAAGCGGTAAATAAGAGGTCAGAAAATACGAGGAAAAACTCGGGTTTTTCATCTGTAACTTTTGACCCGCTGCTCGCAGTTATTCCAAACTCTGCGCAATCGATTCCTCGCGCGAAAGTACATCGATATACCGTATCAAGAAATCAATTCCATCATTATTGAAAATCAGCATATTCTCGACCGAAAAAATCCAATCGAGGTAATTCTTTTACACCGTCTTTACAGGTTTTTAGAAGACTTGTAAAAAATTGGATATCTTGATTTTGTTGATGTTTAGTGAGAAGCGGAGGAGCGTTACTAGTGGAGATCAGGACGGGTACCTTGTAATTTCAGTTTTTGCTATGAAGAATATTTTTCTTTCAATGGTCGATCCTCGTTGGTCGCGAAGAAATTTGATAACCTTTATGATCGCGTTACAAAAACGTAAAATAAAATCAAAATGTTGGTCAATCCTCCGAAATTAATATAATCTCTTTAATCTCTGAGAATTATTGCAAATAGTAATTACATGGTTGCTTAATGTCAAGCCTTATGAACAAACTCAAACCCAATGCCTCTTCTGCATTTCGGCGTGTCGTGGAACAGCCGATAATTCGATCTGCCATCTTCACCCGAATACAACGTAACCCACTGGCGAAGATTCTTCCACTCGTCAAAACAAAGGTCATACAAAAATAGTAAGAGTCCGAATTATATCCAACGACATAATATAATTTATTTATCATAATCATATACAAAAAAACTGTTCACTTATACATGTAAAGAGGTCCTTATATACTCTGTATTGTTTTCAACAATATTTTCATTAATCTTAATTTCCATTCTTGGGTTTTTTTTTCTCTTTTCCATCGATTTTTTCCCAACAATTCATTCTTTCATGGTCGCAATGCAGCAGTATGACTCGGCCAGAGGCGAGGTTTCGATAATAATGAAAACATAATGTTTATGATAGTAGCAGTGATGATGATTAACAACAAAAATAATAATAATTATGATAATAATAATAATAATAATAATAATAATGGCGATCTTCACAATAGCCATCGGCATCATCATATCATTATTAATTTTGGTATAATTTTACGCGGTGTTTGTTTTTTTTTGTCTCTTCAATTTTGGACATCTTGGAATGTTACGTCAAGTACTTTGGAAATGGGTAAATAATATCAACGTGTAATGTTCAAGTGAGGTGTGTCTTACAATTACAAACAAAACTTATTCGACAATAATATGGTTTAAGCGGTGAACTAATTACTTACATTTTATGGAACAAGAAGCAAGAAGAAAAACGAGAAAATCATTGTTTAAAACTTCGAAGGTATAAGGTTTCTTTTCTAACTTATCTCTAACTTGCTAATATGTGGTTCGCTACTGTTTACTAATCTTCTCTGGACACGTTACTCCTACGATTTCTAATATCTAACATGAATAAATATATCGTAATCATATTTTATGTTATTCATTTCTCTCTCAGTCGCAGGCATCACCTTAAAATAAATCACATCTGAAAAAACTGATAACCGATTATAATTCAACAACAAATCGATAACTCTATATCAGTCTATTCTCACAAAAATATCACTATGGCTGAATGTATATTAGTAGTTACATGTTAAGTACTTTAAAGCCAGAAATATCTAGTGTTAGAATATCAATCAAACTAACCAATAATGCGTAACTACGATAATAAATTAAGTGAGATATACATGTATAACATACGGATGTATCATAACTCCAATAGTACGTTCGTTACATCGTATGTTTTTCATGACAAGCCTGATTTATGATTTCGGTTTCATTACTGCATGCGATTAATACCGATTAGTACAACTTGGCTCAGTCAGATTTTACGCTACATTTACGTACGTGTTATCATTTTTATTTCACGTTATTTTAAAGTTTTCAATTTTTATTATGTTCGCTACTCATATTTCGTGTTATAAGGTATGTAGTTCATGGTATCAATTATCGCCCTAAGATCTTTGAGTAAAAGCATATTGTTGCATCTGGGAAACCTGAAGAGTTGATTCGTAAGTAAATATTAACAGAGTTCACCACATGATACTGGTTAGTAATGCGATGAGGATAAAAAAATGCGCGACAAATCAACTACTTGTCAAGAGCGTATCGAAGGTTCATTTGAAGTAACAGAAGTAACAGTCACGGTGTTGTAGGTATGTTAATGATGCGAAACAATGAGAAATAAATTTTTTTGCAAACGATGCAAACAATTCAATCTTTAATGTTGATGAATAATAATTGAAGAAACGAATAAAAGAATTGCATTGCATCCGATTGAGATTGACGAAAATTAAGCGGATTTACCCATCGCAACGTTATATATATATAAACCATTACCAACTATAACATCTACGCTAAAAATTCCTAATAATAATTACCTTGAATATCCTAATCACACAAGACTATAACCTATGATACTAGTATGGGGGACAGTTATAATTATAATTGTTATTAATTTTCTTGCTAACTGGCTAAATTTTACTACACAAGGTATTCTGTCTACACATCTATCTTTGGTATGAATTAAGGAGATACTTGATCTATTTGAGGATTTTAAATGTTATCTTGAACATGTTATGATTGTTATACACATGGTACTAAAGATTTCGTACTATGCAGTTCTGTAGGTATATAGTATTTCTTACTAGGCTGTCATGTGCGTACATCTTGCAACTTTCACAGCTGACTTTCAAGTACATGGGAGTAAATTAAACGAAAGCATCGTTCGCCTGAGCGTACTTATTTTTTAAACTGTCGTGGCTATGAGAACGAATAATGAATTTATGTTTTACCTACGTGAAAGCGGCATCGGTGCGTTCGACGATGCTTTAAATAAAATTCATAAACATTAAACTATGAGATTTCGAATTATCGCTGTATTACAGCGCTGTTAAGTTAATTTTTAAACGCATATTTCCACTACCGCTGATAGTTTCACTACAGATGAAAAATCTAGACCGGTCATAATCTTACACAATACTGTATTTGCCTAATACTTATTTTCTTTCTTTTTGCTTGTATCAAACAATTCAGGATTCTCTTACCTTTTCATTATTACACGTGTGTTCCCGACTTGATTTTTTTTTCTTGTTTCTCGCACTTTATAACGTATCATTTGAGCAAGGAATATCATCGAATAGGCCCGTATTGGTGTGATAAAAATGCAGTATATTGAATTGGGAAACGATTGGAACTGCGGCCAGTTTAACCTTGTCTCAAGAATAAATACGAGAAATCTAAGGAAGATCTTGATTAAAAGATTTTTTTTGAAACTTATGAAATTAACTGTACATATAAAATATACTCAATCAATGTGTATTCACGTAATTACTGTGAGCGCGTTATAACAGATGCCTTATTATACGTACAAGCAGATCCATGCATCATGTTTGTATATCAAACGAATACCGTTCAAACAGTTCAATCATCAACGCAATAATCCTCGTATTTCGCCGTCAGAATTAAATATGGCGACCCGAGTAGCAATTAAGCGCCTCAAAGTCTGTCCTGAGCTTCCTACGAGTATAAATTCTGCCTTCCCATCAAATTTCACTTTGGGTTGGATGAGTTTTTGAGACAGTTTGTTTCCTCATTAAGTCTCGATGGATCCTGCGGTGAGGTGGAACTTTCATTGCAAACATTATCCGTACTGTATTGCAGTTCCTAATCGGAGAATATCGACTGATTTTGTTCCGTAATGTTTAATAGTAAAGCTGTACATAGTAGGGAGTAAGTAACCAAATAGGCACGTTGGTTTTCGTCCGAAATAGCTTGAAACGTTCAGACGTACACGTTGATTAAGTTACAAACTTTCACTTTTAATTCGTATATTAGAAAGAAATAAGATATCTGTTGCCAAAAACGTGACGTTCTCCAATCGAACACTTGCCGCAGATAACAACAACTGGAGGTGATATGTTGGCTTCGATTGTAATTCTCAACGCATATTTTTACCATTCGAACGCCGCGGTTTGTGCTCTCCTTTCAGTACGGCTATTCAATTTGCTACTTACGATTAAATGACATTTCGAAAAAATCGTGCAGCTGCTAAGCAGCGAGATTCTTTTTCCTCTGGTTACGCTTTACGCAGAGAAATATCGTCTAATTCACGTCATTGTCGAGAACAGCTTCGAGGCAAGTTTGCTTCAGTGTTGCCGACTGGTCTTCCAAACTTCGTTTTAGACCCTCGATGGTTTGTACCAGCTTTTGTCTCCTCAGCTGAGACAACTGATGCTGGTACAGCTGCGTGTCTTGGGCGTTAATATTTGCCTCCGCTGCTATTCGCTCCTGTCGGAGTTGGGCCACCTTCTCTTTCAACGATCGTTTCGAGTCATCTGTAACATGCGATTTATCGTCAAATTTCATCTTGCGCAGAGGGGGATAAGGATTCAGAGAACAGTGTATGCTCATTTTCCATACAATGATCATTTCACCCCTGGTAAAGAAAAAATCTTCTAATTTATTAGCTACCATTTTCAAGGGAATTTAAAACACGATCGTAGTTATCGAATAAAATTTTTCCCAACATTCGTTTCCGGACGTCAATCGTTGAAGTCCATATCATTTTTTGTGAAATATTTAGAATTCCTGGTTAAGAGAAGTAATTAAGGATTTTTTTTTAAAGACTTAGTTGAAAAGTAACTGGAAGATTCTCTAATTCCACCGTGATCATATTTTAAATATTAGAAGCGTCTTCAAATGTAGGCTATTGCTATAGGTACTCTATTTGTGATCATCAACTATTCTTTGGAGAGGGATGAGACATCTAGTGGTGGTTCAAGAATACTATTTCATGTTTTCTCTTAGACATTCGTGATTTTATAGAGTCATTCGTCAAAATTGATATTCTTCTGCGAAATTCTGTGCAAAAGAACAATTTATTTTATTTCGCGTTCTAGATTTCCTCAACACTTGTAAGTTAACTCCCAGTTCCCTACAATTATCTCAGTAAAAGTGTTGTTGTTTTTGTTTTTCTTCAATTGTGAATTTCCTATCATCTCGTACAATGCAAACGGATTTAGTTTTTATTTTTGTCTTCGAAAACTCTAGGCCGACATAATTTTTCATAGAAGTATGTACAATTTTATGAAAATTCACGGTTTTTCATATTGTTACAGATAGTTGTACACGATTGAAGCTTTTCGTGATATTTCATCATTTTCCACCAGAAAGCTAAAAAAAATCTACCACATCTCATTCTTTTTGTGTTTTCGTATAATATGATAAAAAATTTTTTTTTACCGGTGATTACTTTTCGGAAATTTATCTCACTCGTTCCTTCATGAGGTGTATCGCACAAAATCGGGTCAATAATTTTTAGAAATATGACGAGTGTGTTCAGGTATTATATCAACTGGCAAAGCCACGCGCGGAAGAATCCTTTGTAGGGTACATACCCGTATCGTCGGTGGCCGTGTCGCCGTCGGAGTTTCTAAAAGCGACATTGTGCTCCCCCAGCGACTTTTGTATCCGCCCGTAAGTCACGCTACCCGCGTATACTTTTCGCTTAACTGGTTCGCTTTGGGGACAGTATGAAGAACCCTCCCGCGTCGGTCCGATATCAATCGATCTGTAGAAAGGTGTCATACAAAATTCATGCAGGCACGCTCTCATATTTTTCACTCCTTTTCTAATGACACCGACAATAAAACTGTAGAGACTTATGGTCGATCGGAGTGATTCACGCCTCATGCTTTTTTTCATTAAGATTCTCTGTATTCTTAATTGGGATTAATTTACATTTCACTTTTTTTTTTTACAACACGTGTAAGAATTCAAAATTAAATTTCGTGAGATGATGCAAACTCCTTTTAATTTCATGAAATTGAGAATAAACGACGGCATTAATTCCACGCGAAATGTGTTATATTAATTCTGGAATGAGAGAGTGACGCTCTAGATTTTCGTTTGTCTCAGCTGATGCATCATATTAATTATTTCAAGAACTCGAATGAGTTCTCCAGAGTATCTTCATAATTCTTCATACGGTGTAAGCGTAATTAATGGATTCTTAGAAAGGTGTACTGCGACAGTCTCAGGAAACTGAACACCAAAGTGCGCATGCGTCAAGAGTTTTTCGTCTGTTTAAGTTGGTAAACCTGACAAGCAGACGAAAAACTTGTCTGATCAACCGATTAGCTTGATTTGGCACATGCGCATTTGTCAAAGTACATCTTCACACGTTAACAAAAAAAAAATAGGGATAGATAGATAAAAAATGAGGGGATCGAAAATTCTAACCGATGAATGAAACATCGTTAGATAAATAAATACCTGAAGGTAAGTAACGGTGGTTTCTTCCTGACATCGCACCTATCGTCGGAATCCGACGAGCTTGATGTCAGTCCCTCGTCTTTGAGGGTCCTCGAAGACCTGACTTCCTTCTTGGCAAGGAGTAATTTTTCCTTCTGAATCAGTGAATCCCTATGCGCATTTAGGTAGGGAGATGCGATGGGTTTGTCCTTGAGCTGTCTCGGTGAGTTGACACCGTTGTGGACAAACGTCCGAAGATCTCGACTCTTGACGTCGTGACTAACATCCCGTTCGGTGATCTGAAGCCTGTTCGCCTGGACGAAGCTCCTGCTAGGTGAATTCTGCGGAGTTTTCCTGACCATCATCGGTGAACTCGGACACTTGACCTGCACGTCCTGCTTGTAAAAATTCTCCTTCACGATGATACCGCCGGGTGAATTTCGCTCCATGAACTTGCGTATCGGGGAACAGGGCTGAGCGAACTGTCTCTTCGGGCTCGTGTGCTCCAGGTCCCTGATGCTGCCACTCTGGAGCTCGGGCTGCGAGTTCCTGCTCTTGGAGAGCGCCAGCTCGATGTTCAGCTCCGTGTTCTTGATAAGTTCTACGCGTTTGTTGGCCAGTCCATTGTGGATCTTCCTCGGCGACGGCATGACCACCGGCGATGAGTTGTTCTTCATGTTCACCAGTATGTTCTCCGCCTCGAGTATAAGCTCCTTGTACTTCCGGTCGGCCTCCTTGTCCGCCTCCATCAGGGCGATCTCCGAGGCGAATGTGGCCATGTAGGCGCCGTCGATGAGCCGGCTCCGCACCGCGTTTCCGTTCACGTAGCTGACGGAGTTCGACCGCCGCTTGGCGACTTCGTTCTCGGCGATGACCGAGCGCACCAGGGCGCTGTCCTGTATCAGCTTGACGGGCGAGAGGTTCTTGTTCACGTCGCACTTCCGTCGCCGGAGGCAAATCGGTGTCCCACCGACGCTGCGGCTGCCCTGATTGAAACCAGAGTTTTTCAGCAGCATCCGCTCGACCAGCACGCGGTTAAGATTCGCCGTCTCGTCGTCGCACTTCTCGGCGAAGCTCTGCCTGCGACGCTGCGACACCCGCTTCTTCCGCTTCTCCGCCGACTTGTCGTCCGTCTTTCTTCCCCGCGTGCTTTGCCGCCTCGATCCGCTCCTCACGCTCGATCTGTGCGAGCTGCTCTCATCCTTCGTCCTTCGCCTCAGGAACGACTCCCGCAGCCGCGTTCCCTTCCGGCTGAGCTCGCTGCTGAAGGTGAAGTACGTGCAGTGTCCCGTGTTCCGGAAGCCCGCGTGCGAGTCCAGCTTGTCGAGTTCGAGGATCGACCCGTTGTCGATGAAGTCGAAGTCGTCGTTCTCGAAGGGCTCGTTCTCGTCGCCGCCGTCCTGACCCGTGTCGATGTCCGACAACGAATCTACGTAGTCCTCGCAGTCCGTCGGATCGCTGTCCGACAGGATGTCCGTCTCCTTCTCGTACACGTAACTCTCGTCGTATTTACCCATCATCTCGTTCAGCGTTATGTCGTCCTCCGACGAACGCACGCTTCGCGTCAACGAGGATCCCGACGAGCTGCTGCTGCAGCGTGCCACCGGGATGGGAACCTTCGAACGGATCTCCATCCGCGGTGAAATCCTCCAGTTTTGGTTGATCCTTGGAAAATAAGAGAATTTCATATATGATACATTTCTTTTCTTCGTATTCAATTCCACGAATTTTGCTCAGTCTTTTTTTGTAATCGGATGGGATTTTTTTTTCTTTCGTTTTGAACAAGTTGATACAATCTCGTAGCAATTCAAACTGCTAATTTAATCAATTTCAACCGGGGTAAAGAGAAGCACAATGGATGGAACTACATGCCAGAAGTTCTGTATTCTTGGCCAAAGAAACTATCCTAAAAGTTTCGGCGGAATCCGCGATCCGGAGATCTGACACTTTCCTTGTTAGTAAAAAGTTGCTGCCTCAAGAATAAAAAGTAAATTTAAACCGTGTCGCAACTTTTTGTTTGTATACACAAAGTTCGCGCGTAAAGGTTATCCTCAGGTTTATAATAAACGCGATATAAGTGGAAAAAAGTTTCCTCGTTAAGAAATTGTCTTTTCCTCACCGCTCCAGTCGATCGTTCTTTATTATTTTCTCTTTTATTGCGTAACTGTATTTTTGAAATTATTAAAAAATACCAAAAATATTTCTCAGCCAGTTTCGAAACTACCCAAAAGAACTGAGATCAGTGATTAATTTATTCTTCTTGGAAGAAAGTCATTTGTGTACCCAAAAACATAATTAAAACAGCAAGTTGGAAAGATTTTTCAAATTCCGTCGAATCGTACCATCTGCTTTAAAAAAGTTCTAGTGTCCGTTATCGAAGCGATCTTCGTGAATAGAGTTACAAATTTCGTGCTAATGAAGAAAAGGAAGACATCGATCCAATTTGATACTACGTAAATTATATGTTGCTTCTGAAATACAATTAAGTTTTCAAGATTGCTCTCAAGATGAAACAATTCATGGAATTTCCAAGAGCCCAAGTTACACAATTAAGTTCAGCGGAATGAAGTCCGTCGTTATGTTACGTATGATTCATACTTATGCCGAAACGCTTGACATGTTTTTTTCTGGATCACATACATATTTTATGAATTTTAATCTCAGACCGGTTCAACGTTCACGAAACGAGGAAAAATATTTAACCATTTTTATCTTATTGCGCGTTAAAGCGTACACAAAAGTTTGTATTGCGTGGGTTATATACGAAAATTATACTAAAGATACGGTGCAGCATTTTGACCGGAGAAATTTAGGGGAGACGGTAAAATCCTCTTCTTTCATGCCACCCATCGTTCAGGACTTAATATCCCGCGGTACCAACGCAATGAATAATACAACTGACCGAAATGTATTCACTGAAAATCAATGGAGCAGGGCATTCAGCACCGTTGAATTAAACGTCTAAACGGAGCTTCCCCTGCCTACGGGTAAAAAAGGGCGGGCGAGTTGAAAAAGAGGTAAATTCGCACATCGATCGGGACGCCGAACGTTTGCATTAAGTAATTTAAGGATGAATGCAAACCACAGTCTGCACCAAAAGTTAGGAGAAGAGAAAAAACCACCTAAAAAGGCTCAAAATGATACAGTGAACGCAAATGAATCAACATTTTTGCCGTTTTGTGGAAATGAATCTGAAGAAATTCGAATAACGTAAGGTATCAACGATTTGAAAAAATATGTTACAAGTAGAACGTTTAAAATGATTGAACTCTTGCGTATTTTATCCGATTTTAATGTTCATACACTCATTTTCCTCAACCGCAAAGATCTCCAGAAATCGCTTGAAAAATTGTTTGCTAGTAGTTATCCCGGAGTGATTAAAATTTATTTTTCTAACTACGGTACATCAGGTTTTCATATTTCATGCAAAACCTGCATCTCAAATTGTTATAATCTTAGCTTCTGCCATTCGAATGATCTCAAATTGATTGTCATTGTATATCAGAGATGTTGTTTAATCCGTGTTCACTGGCATTGGCGCGAATAACGTGACTGGAAATTTGTTTAACAGACTTATTTTTTCTCTCTCTTCCCAATTTTCGATCCATACCGTGAGTCGCATCAATCTTCTCAGGCGACGAGCGCAGCAGCTGAACTTACGGACTTCGACCGGCGCTGAGACTCCCAGGACGAAATTCGGAATTTCTCACAACGTTTATGTTCACGTTCACGTCGCTTGCGCTGCCCGAAGATTCCGTCAGCTTCAGACCCGAGCTGCTGCTCGATTCGCCAACGGTGAGTCGGGATTTAACCCCCGTCGTACTCGAGCCTGAGGAATTGGCCGAGAGCCACGGGTTCGTCCGGATGCGGGAACGCTGTCTGGGAGACTGGAGCGGTGGCGAGGGGACCAGCGGCGGGGGCATGGAAGTCGGAACCGGAAGGAAATTCGAAATCCGCAATGCGTCCACGGAGCAGGACTCCGTCCTTCTGTGAGCTTGGGGCTTCTGCTGGACAGGCTGATGTTGTCGCTGAACCGTCGCGTGAATCGTTTGCGAAACGTTGTGTTCGGAGATCTGGAAATTGGAAAGAAACGTAAAAAATTTTATATCTTAAAGCAATTAGAAGATGAGATTCTAGCGAAATGTCTTAATAGTTAAACAAAGTCTTAACATCGATATTTTCCCACCGATATTAAATAATTGCAATAGTTACAAATTAATTTTAGAAAATAGACGTCACGTCGCATGCACGAGGTTTTCTACAGTTTCGTACTCGAGTAATTAACCTAAGAATATCAGCTGATTGTCTATTTGTTCCGCCATGTTGTTCCAGTCCCGCTCATACTTCGGTTTCTACCAGCGTATGATATTTTTTGGTGAAAATCGCAGAATATGTAGATATTATCCGATATCGGATTAAACTTTAATACAATGAAAACGGCAGAGGATGGCTTCTGTTTATCTAAATTGAATTTTCGCACCATAAATTATGGCCAACAATTTACTGAATTTGTCGGTAAACTTTATAATTGTAGAGGTGTTTTACCAATTATGAATTTTAAACAAAACCGGAGGATCTGAGAGCCGCAACCTAATTTCACGCTATTCATTTAAAAATAGCAATTATCGAATACCGTGACGCAAAAAGAACAAGTTTTAAATAAAAACAAATACCCAGGTAAACGGTCAGAGATATAACGAGTTTCGCCGCAGAGTGTGGAAGTTAATTTTTTGGAAATTGGAAAATGACGAACGATCGGATGCAACCATCGATTCGTAACACAACAGTTGTTTCATTGTAGTACTTTCTGTATACAGAACACATCACACCCATAATTGTCGATGTGGACTACAGAGATGCGTAATTCAATGTAAAATTGTGAGGCAATGTTGAACAATAAATATTGCCCAAAAGTTTCCCGTGAGATATCAGCTTTAAACGATGTAAGCCCCGGATCGATTTTCATCATTTCGCTTCGTTTTTATACCCTCGCGATTTTCCTCGTGGTAGAAAGAAGAGGAGAAAACAGTTCTTGAAGTTGATCTCGTCCCGCGAAACACACGATTAGCTTCACTTGCGTCATTAATCGCCTTAGCTAGCGTACCAAATTGCGCCTCGAGTGGATTTCTGTGTTCAGAAATGTACGTGGATATTTTGCTTCCATTATACTCAAAAAAAGATAACGAGGCCCCCCAAATTTTAATACTATCCTCATTTGCAAACCCAGCCGCTGTACCGCGTATACAACATATACATGGTATATCCCAAGTCAATGATGAGTAAGCAATTGACCATGAAATTTTTTATTTTTTAGTTTATAAATTTTTTTAAACTTGTCTTCAAAAACGACCAAATGTATTTGCTAAAGACAACAAACGAAACTATTCGGTTTTCAATTTTAAAACTCCAACGTCAATTTCAGGGTGAGAGCACATACTTATCCAATTTTTGAAATCAAGAAAAAAAAAAAAAAAAAAGGAGAAGAAAAAGATAGACAAAAACACTGTACGGTCTTTGGGAGTTACACTATCTCAGAAAAGATCGTAGTGAGAAACAAAAAATATTATGGTCAATCATTTACCGAGTTGGCACGGAATGCCCTATGTATACAAAGTATTTGTCCCCGTTTTCTAACGTGGCACAAATTGCTCGCGTGGCGTAGTTTACTCGAGTGCAGAGGGGGACTTTGAGATATATTCAAAGCCGATTCTGGCCCCTCCGGCTTTTATATTTCTGCTCTCTTGAGCCTCGTGGAACCGCGTGTCAACTTACCGGCTCTGTGATCGTTCGACTCGAGAGGCTCAAATTTCGTAGGTCGCAGTATGATGCAAGTACAGCCTGCAATCTATTATAAAAATCGCAAAGCGTTCGTTCGTCTGGAGGTAACGTGTCCTCGTGTTAGATAAAATAAATGAAAGATACGCGATTCAGCTTTTCAAACCTTCAACGAAACTGAACTGAAAAGAAAAGCTTCGAAAAAATCTAGGATTCCTGAATTTCCGAATCGGAAGAAGTTGCGAAGAAAGTTTGACAGAATTTTTATACCGTTTCTTCGCATAGTATTTTACACATCGTTTTCAAATCGATTCTAATAAATTCGTCTGACAATCCTTTCTCATTTACAATTCTACTGGCAATTTCATTCTCATTGTAAAACGTCCAATGAGAATCGAATTCACGTAAACTTTGCATTTGTAATTTATTTTTTAATGCCTTTGGGTTTGAATTAGCGTAATTTCAAAATTAATACTTTAGACCCCACATGGAAAATCTCCTTCAAATGTCGAGACAAAGCAATGAAATTTGAACATGCTGTTTAAACGTGATTTCAATTTTAATAACGCCCTAAATCGAAATAATATTACCAAATTTGACCTCATATTTATTTTTGTACAGGATAATGCAATTTCGAATTACATACAGTCGATATTTAATCTGAAAAAGAAATAACCTTCGAATTAAATGATAAATCATCCAAAGACAAAAGGAAATCAGAGTTGTCAAAAAATTTATGACCACTGTGAGTTATTATTTGTTTCTTTTTTGCTTCTGTGGATAACGTTTTTTTCGTAACTCTGGTAAACATGTCAATTAATGAAAATAAAAAAAAATAAAAAAAAAAAATTGTCATTGAACGAAAAACGTCGAATCGATCATTAAATTAGCATACACATTACACACACACACACACACACACACACCCAATGAGCTCGAAATAGTTTCCACCCTCGGATTATTAGTTCGCATCTAATTTATGAAATGTCACTCACCTTGTTCGGGGTGCTGGTCCTGGCATCCCTAAACTCCTTGGGGTTGACCCTGGTATTGGACTCCATTCCGTTGGTGAGTCGGATCAATTTCTGGTCGTTTCCCCCGTCGGTCGGGGGTACGGGGGTTTCCTCGCCGAGCTTTTTGTTGCCGCCCTTGCTACTCTGGAAATAATGGGTCCCCGTCCTGATGTTGATGTAATATTCCGGGGGGTAACTAGCCCCGGGTGAAGTCCCGTCTGTCGAGTAACCCGTGCTATAGGCGCTCTCAGGCGACGATAGATGGACGCTCCCAGTTCCAGCCGACGTCCCAGACGACGTCGTGACCGTCGTGTACGCCGAGGCTTGCAGGTGAATCGTGTCGAGGTTCTTCGACGGCGCTTCCGCCGGATGAACCTGGAAGAAGACGGACGGACAGACGTCAGGAGGGTTCGATTCGCGCGGTCGGAGCCTCCTCAAAGAGCAAATCACCGCTTCGTGAAGTGACTCGGCGACGCGGCGACGTCTCGACTACAACGGTATAGAACAGGACTGAAGTTTGCCGATAGAAGTGAGCTGGACAGAGCGCAAAGCGTCTGGCTCGTGCCAGATATTCAAGTAGTCGAGCAGAAGGCTGGTCAGACTGATCGGCCTGTATTGGATGTAGTTGCGGCAAGAGCGAGAGAGAGAAAAAACGGGCGAAAACGCTGCAGTCCAGACTTTTTAATTGTCAAGCCAGACGACGACTGCGGATAGTCGAGTGCTAGAGCTTCGATAATTACAGAGAGGCGGACAGGTTCAATGGGGTGGAGGAATAAAAAGCGCGCGTTTTGCGACCTTAGTCGGGTCCATTGCTTCGTTACTCGAACGAACTCAATGTATCGGTCACTGTACGTGAATTGAATGAAAACCGTTGCAGCACATCAACGGATGAAGATTGGCTGGACCAGGTCGTTTATCAGACTGACAAATGTAATTTCTTAGAAGTTTGGAGAGCATCTACATTTTTAGCGACGTTTATTTGGACTCTGTTCTTTGCACGGTGAGATTGAAAATCCTCTCGACCACAAGAATGACCAAACCTTCAGAAAGTGACAATACATCGATGGTCATTCTAAATTAGCCGGAACATCGACGCGTGGAATTAAACAGCTATTATACTTGAGCTTCCACTTTTGGAGGTCAGACAAGGTACGAAGATCAGTTTACATTGTGCACATCTGGATAAAGACACAACTGGGAACAGTATGTCTCCTCACAATAAGTCTTTCGTTGCTACAACGTGTGAAACGTGCGATCGCTTCCTTCGAGTAGTGTTAAAATTGGAGACTGTGCCGGCTGCATCATTAATGACGGTTGCAGTATCCGTCGACCCTTGAAACACGGCGAGACTTCCTTGCGCAGGTACGTGTATAGGTACAGTGTATGTCGTAGACGCGGCGGATGAAATCACCGAAGTAAGCCGCTCTCCGCGTCCTCATCGACGTCGGCGCAGGCCTCTTGAAGTTGGCAAAGCGGAGGAGATCCCTAATTAGGCGGGCTGTTGGTGGCTCGTCGCGGAAGAGAATAAGGGTACGGGAATGGATGGAGGATGGGGGTCTTCTTCAGGGGGAGATCCGCCTTAGGAATGCTACGCGCGTTCCAACTTCCCCCAAGTTAACCCTTCCATAGAGTTTGATGAACAGCTTATAAGCCTGTGGCCGAGTATCGCGCACAGAGGATCCCGTGGCACGACTGGAGGAGGATTAGTTGGTCCGGTAAAACAGACCGAGGAACGACGCGCGGAAATAACCGCCTGCCCTGCTTAACCCCAACTCTTCATTGCTGGTCTACCGGACCGATTCCGGATCCTGTTACACTCGGCTGGGGAGTTTTCAAGAGACTAACGAAGCTTACGAAATCGCGGCCAAGCCACGCGAGACCAACGCTGCGGATACCTTCCATTTTCTGCTGGTTACTGGCTTGAACCAGATGGCACTCGGTTTGGCTCCACCGCGGCTGGCAGTTATCGAAGAACAAACGAGAGCGCTGTTCCTGCGGGAATGGTATCCTGGTTGGGGTCATGCCCAATTGTCTTCTGACTAAAACTTCGCTCTACATTTATGGTTTTGTGACGGCGAAAATCATGTCCTACAGTCATGGCACTTTGTACCTTATTTTCAATTGGAATAGGAGGAAGCTTATACAGAACTGGCGAATAAATATATGAATTACCTTACCGAATGGAACATCAAACTAGGTATATTGCACAATATCAACCGCACCGGTTTTGAGACCATAGCCTATACCAGAATACTGCATAAAGATTTCTTCACCCCACGGAAAACCATTACTGTGAAAGATGTGGTGTTCAAATTGGCTTGTATGAACTACTGTAGAACAATTATTGTGGTCGTTCAGAAAATTTAGCATCATATAGTGTCAGAATGACATCGGATAATGTTAAATTGACACGAAATTATGATCAATGGAAGTCCACACCGGAATTACATTTTGCAATCTACATGGTTTGGAAGTTATAGGTATCTTCAACTAGTATACTAAAAATAATCAATTCTATTTTTCCCATGTCCGTTGCGGTGTAAATTTTCGAATACTGAAAAGGTTGAATACGATTCGATATTACGTATGACCCTTGTCATGACGATAATGGCCAGGTTTAATTAGAACCAAGTGTGCCTCACTTGTACCGTAATTAAATGGGGATTATAGAGGTAATTCGAGTTGGAAGGCATAATAAACGAAAATAATATTTACTGTAGAGTTCTAGTGCTCTTTTCTTTAATTCGTTTATATTATTCTTTGCTTCATTCCTGGATTTCACAAGATTCGCTAATATGTAAGAAGTGGTAGCAAACACGTGAAGCAAATTGTTATACTTGCGGGTATACTTTTGACAAAATTGAACAACAACCCTGGAGAAGAAGTTTGAGAACACCGGGTTGAACGGCTGTGTCTTCTCGTAATTTTATGCGTGAAATCTTGTCACGTTAAGGAAACGGGCAGGGTGATGTACGTATACAGCAGTTTCATACAATTTGGAATAATGCAAATGGCGGGTTTGCAGCGGGTGTAATTTAATTGCCAACTGTCGGCAAGGAGTTCAGAAATGCGGGTACAGAGTTAGGTTCCTGACACCGTGAGCGAGGAACGGAGAGATAATCCTTTAACGAATTCTCTACTCAGCTCTACCACACAGACACAGTCCGACACATAAATACATCCTTCGCTAGTTCCGCCGACCCCTGTGATCTGTGGCAATCAAAAGATTCCATTCAACCGTACGAATATCATGAATAGCTCATTTGCAACGAGATAACCAAAGGATGGATGCCAACCAAGGTTGCACCATATGATACCTCGCGATTGCAAGGAAGAAAATTGCTGAGCGAGAAACATAAGGGACTATAAAGATCCTTTTCACGGGGGCAAAGATGGGACAGAGAAAGGCAGCAAAGACCACCTTTGGTCTCGGGCAGAAAGAGACCTGCCGCAATCTTATTACAACCCCTTCTTAACATTTGGTTGACGGGGCGGAAACCTTTTCAGTTTCGTTCTGATACAGGCCATTGAAAAACAGTTTTGAAACAGTGATGCGAGTGATACACGTGACTAAATTTTATTCACCTGATGTAGAGCTGGGGATCTGTTGCCGCTATGGCTGCTTGGAGAATTGCAGTTCGAGTCGAAACCCTTTTCCCCTTTCTTCCGATCCTTCTTCTTCCTCGGTCGCACTATGTGAGCTTCCATCCACGAACGGAACTTTGTTCCAAACATTTTGCTCGTTTTTTTATGCCAGTGAAGTGGGTGTGTATTTTAAATACTTAGACACAGCGACAGATCAACATAGGAGCGCTTGATAAGATAATAACTTGATTAGTTTATTTTCCAGTGTACGCGCACATCTTATTCCACAAATCAATGACGAAACTCGCTTCAGTCACGTTATCGGCACCGCTATTTCTCCAAGCCCTTCATTCGTACCAGCGCATGTTTCTTTAATTATAGATCTTCGTTGGCACAGCTATCCTTCAGGCAGCCCCTCGCATTGTCATACCGAGCGACTCCATTACTTCCCACCAGGTTCTTTCCTCAACACGCTCCTTTTCCTTCAACGAGTCAACGGCTCGTTGACTTTCGCAGGATGTTCGTATTTCGTTCCTGCAGCGTCTCCTGACCGTGAATAACCCAAGATCTGCAACAAGGGACGAAAAATTCGTTAGGCAGACCCGCAGAGAGAAAAATAGGAGGGACGGCATGTGGGCAATTCCCTTGGGATGAAAACTTATTAAAACTGCACGGCACGGAAATATCAGTGTGCGATACAGTTTGCGAATTAAATTTATGAGGAAAATTTGAGCGGTGCCGCGGTGGATAGACGGATAGATTGAGCGGATATAACGATTCGGATTACAAACCTCATGCGGTTCACGGTCAATCGGCACTTGCGCCAACACGGCATGGACGGCATGGAGTTGGGTGTTTGTGGAACTGTAATAAATCGAGTACATCAGGGAATGTGGTACATGAGGCAATGTAACTTGAAAAGGAACTTAAGCTTGTGTAAAGATACTAATTGTGGTATAAAGGGTTGTGGGTTGTTTAAAAAAATCGCGTCGACTTTCGAGCTTTTTGTATGCTCCTGAAGGCTCACTCAAATTGTTGTGTTCAAATTGGCTATTTCCATTGAATATTCGAATTCGAGATGAGTATGGAATGCGAAATCAACACCCTCGAATAACATTTGGATCAAGTCACATCTCTTGCAGAATTCCCATTCACATACACACTTTATTGTCGTTAATTATACTACGGTACACTATTGTGCCAAAAATATTTCAGATCCAAATTCTGGTGGCTGGTTAAGATGAGCTGGAATTCTGCTAGGGATCTTCTTGATCATTTTTGCATTAAATGGCACATCGACTACATACCACTGACAAGGAAACGTTTTCAGGTGTCCCCCTCCGATTTCGATGAAACTCTGGTATGTTATAGAGGGTCAAAATCGATGACATACGTATTTTTTTTTATCGGCCCAAACTCATTTTAAAAGAGTGAAACACCCCTCCAAAGTTGACCACCTCCCAAGATGATTTTTCTGTTTTGCATACAAGGAGGGGATTTCGATAACTAATAATGATAGTAATAAATACCTTGTCAAAAGTGATGAAAAACACACTTCGAATATTCTCAAAAACTCTTTATTTTAGGGGTTAACTTGTGTATACAAAGTTCATTTTTTACATTAGAAACAAGATGTTCATCAGAGCTCAATGAATCTAACAGCACTGTGAAGAGCATGCAAGAATACAGAATACGTGCTTTCGATTTTTTCCCAAATACTGAATTCGTGTCGACTTTTTTCCCAATATTGCGGATTATGTCTAGTATTTAGCCGTGAATCATTGAATAACATTGTTTGAGGCTCGCATTCATTCTGGCATCGCTCTCTTATCATTTTACTGTTTTATCATTTTTTTTCAAGCAACGTAAATACTTTTCATTTCAAGCAGACTATCAACTACTCGAAAATTCGATGTGTGTCATATGTAAAGAAGTCATATCTCTACTTGAATTAATTCTATGGCACAGATATTTTTTTTAACGATTACGCGTATCTTTCGGATATTTTCAATATGAAAAGTCGTGAGACCGTTTAGTGCTTGTTAATACATTAATAACAGAACTTCGAGCAGTTATTGAATTTCTTCTCACGTTGACAATGAAAGTGAATCCAATAAACGTTATTAAACTTCTGTGGGCAGCATTTGAAGTAATGAATATACCCGAGTCCCCGTTAACAAATGATGAACGTGAAATAGTATCGAACTTCGAAAACATTTTATTACAAAGCATGACAGAATATAATAGTGTGGAAATGATTGAGGAAAATTCTCTTGACTTTGAAGAGCCCTACAAAAATCTTGAAACGTTCGCAGTGGAAGATGCAGATTTTCAGGTGCCTTCCGAAGGACTTGAAGATAGCTGTTCCGAAGATGACGAACCTTTAAGTTTCGATTATAAAAGAAGAGCTGTTGAATATTGGAGAAGTGCAAAGACGAAAAAAAATCGCTCAATTGATACGGTTCGTCATAGATATAAAAAAGTCAAATCAGTACGACAATTGCGTCGTTGTGCACACCAAATCAACCAGGGAGGGACATACATGAAAAAATTGGCTCGCATATCAGAGTATACATTGCAGAATATGAAAAATGCCATTGACGCAGGCTTGATTGTTCATGATACGGATCTGCGAAGATGGGCTTTACAGGCCCAAGGACTTATCAGTCACAAGGATTTTCGATTTAAAGCATCGCCAACGTGGTTACTTCACTTTAAGAAGATCCATCGCATTACTAGCAGAACAATCAATAAATTCGTCACGCGAAAATCATTGGAAAATAGTGAATATTTACACAAGAGTGCTGAAGAATTGTTGAAAAGAGTTGAACCTTACATTTCCGAATATGGATTACAAAATATATATAATTCTGATCAGAGTGGTTTCCAAATAGAGATTCATTCTGGACGAACGTTAACGGAAGAAGGAACTAAACAAGTGTCGTGCATAGTACAATCAGTAACTTCAACAACGCACAGTTACACTATACAGCCTACAATTTCAGCGGACGGAAAATTATTATCTCTTTTATTTATTGTTTTAAAAGAACCATCCGGAACGTTCGGACCTATAGTTGAACAACATTTATTCAGACCGCCAAATGTTTTCATCACAGCTTCCAAATCAGGAAAACTTACTTCAGGTATAATAATTCTTGTTTCGCGCTGCATATATTCAAACGGTATTAATCACAATGATTCATTACAGAGCATTTCAAGATGTGGTTAGAAGAAGTGTTTATCCCAAAAGTGGGACCGAAGAGTCTACTTCTAATTGATTCTTTTAGTGGGCCTTGTTTTAGAGTTGTGCAAGAGACAATACCCCCGGACAAAAAGTTGACGACTTTATTGATACCGAAAGGAACCACTGGAAAAATTCAACCTCTCGATGTTTTCGGCTTCCGTATACGGAAAAATTATATTCGTCATTTTTCAGACACCGTAGTTCTTCTTGATTATGATTTAAATTTACATTTAAGGAATAATATAATAAAATTACACTCTTTATTTCACAACCAATTGTCATCTCCGCGATATCATAATTTGTTTCGTTATGCGTGGCATAAAAGCGGGTTCATTGGAAAGAAACCTGATAAATTTGATAACCCCGTCGATTTTGCATTTGGACAGTCATCTCATCCGAATTGTAAAATCGAAGGTTGCACGAATGTCGCAGTAATCAGATGTTCTTGGTGTAAAAAATCATTTTGCCTACAGCATTTTTTTGATGAATATTATTATTGTACCGACTATCATCCATAAAGCGATTTATAGATAAACTTGGAACTTGTTTTTGTTTAAAGGGTGTGGCCACGATAGAGGAAGTAGAATCATGTGCATATTCAACAATTTTGTATTATATACAAACGTAATTTATTTACAAAACTATTTACAGGTGTATTTAGTGTATGAATCAAAGTAACAAAAAAAAATTTCTTTATTAATTTTTTCAATGCAAAATGGCTAATAATCACTACTTGTTTTTTGTTTATCTTTTTCCCAGCCCTTACCCCTCAAATATCTGTGCCATAGAATTAATTCAAGTAGAGATATGACTTGTTTACATATGACACACATCGAATTTTCGAGTAGTTAATAGTTTGCTTGAAATGAAAAATAATTACGTTTCTTGGAAAAAAATGATAAAACAGTAAAATGATAAGAGAGCGATGCCAGAATGAATGCGAGCCTCAAACAATGTTATTCAATGATTCATGGCTAAATACTAGACATAATCCGCAATATTGGGAAAAAAGTCGATACGAATTCAGTTTTTGGGGAAAAATCGAAAGCACGTATTCTGTATTCTTGCATGCTCTTTACAGTGCTGTTGGATTCATTGAGCTCTGATGAACATCTTGTTTCTAATGTAAAAAATGAACTTTGTATATACAAGTTAACCCCTAAAATAAAGAGTTCTTGAGAATATTCGAAGTGTGTTTTTCATCACTTTTGACAATTTATTACTATCATTATTAGTTATCGAAATCCCCTCCTTGTGTGCAAAACAGAAAAATCATCTTGGGAGGTGGTCAACTTTGGAGGGGTGTTTTACCCCTTTAAAATGAGTTTGGGCCGATAAAAAAAAATACGTATGTAATCGATTTTGACCCTCTATAACATACCAGAGTTTCATCGAAATCGGAGGGGGACACCTGAAAACGTTTCCTTATGAGAATCGTCAAACTCCTGGATGGATTTGGAATGCGCGTAATATAGTGAGTTGTGGATCACATCCCGTCGGCATCTACACTACCAAATGTGGCCGACTACGAGGGGCAAAGTTTATCTGGACTTTTATTCGCGGAAAGTTTAAAAATGGTCCAATATATATATATATATATATACATAATCCACATTGAAATAACAGATGATCATGACACAGGAATCAGGCAGATAAACTTTGTTTTACGTCATCACTTTTTTCCGTAATCGTCGAATCGCGAGATGTTCTAATTGATGTGGGTTTATCCCAAAGCGATAAACGCAAAACAATCTGCCGAGTAACAAGCGAGCAAACACGAACTTGACTGGTTCTCAAACAGTTATCTTGGTTGCTCAATTTAAATTTGCCACGTAGTATCAATGATTTTTTTTTCGGGAGTCCGCAGCTATAAAACTCGTTTGGAAATAAGAAGAAGCTCAGAGTTCGACGGGCTTTGTGACGAGTCAGAGCGCAATACCACGACATATTTCAGAGTCATTGTCATCTTTAGATCGGTAAAGAAATCATGAAGTTCGTTTCGTCAGGATTTTGCATTTTTCTCACAGCATTGACAATCGCCCATGGTGAAAAAATCCTGTCTAAGCGCAACGCGGATTACGACGCCCATGAGGAAATTGGTGAGTTCAACAATTTCAATGTTAATAAAAATGTGACAACGGCGATTTGTAAATCGGATTAGATTTTCTTATTTGATAAAGATCGGTCTCGTTTGAGTTTACCGCATCACAATTATTATCGAAATTTTGAATTCTTCCAAGATTCCTGACATTATGGGATCATTTAGCTGTCTTTTGAATACCGCAGTGAAAGTGAAAGTGTGAAAAGTTGTAAGCGATTATCGTACAATATCATTTCAAGTGTTTTGAGGCCGTTACAGGAAGCAGGGCAGATTCGAGATCTGAGGAATACGGTTTCGATTTTTCTCTCTCCAGATTGTCAAACGGCGCAACTCAGAATAGCGCAAACCACCAGAAACAGCATGTGTCAAGTCCAGAATACCCTCGTTGATCTGAAACCCACGACAGGGTATCGGTTCATGCCATCAAAGGTTTCCGTTAAACGATGCGACGGCAACTGTAAGACTGGCTTATCCTGTGAGCCGATAGAAACAAGGATGACTGAAGTTTACGTTGATTTAAAACCTTTGTACAGCCGCAGGAGGATGAAGCAGTGCGCTGTCGTGAGGGTCGAAGAACACGTCCGTTGCAGGTGAGAATTAATCACTTTCGAACGTTGATGTGTGTCAAGTGTTCGTTTTCGAGGTGTTCGGAGTTGTAGGAAATTAAAAAAACCTAAGAAACGCAGAAAATTCCGGAATTCGAATCAATATTTCGGAATGTTTATACGCATGTTGTTTTATATAATTGCTCAATACTTGCAAAAAATCTCCTCCGCGTTGCGCGACTCGTGCAGCAGAGGAACACTTTTCATCATATTTTTGGCGAGGAAACGATCTTTTAATACGTCTAATTGGATTGTTTTTTTAACATAATGGATTATAAATTAACGAAAATAGAAAACTTTGAAGCAAAAATTATGTTTAACATGCGCGGAAGGCCGTCTATGTACTTGAAACATTCCTTTGCACTGTTAACCACCATGAAACTCGTTACAATTTGCCGATAACGCGATTTATATTGTGATGGATTACTGGCGTTCGATTATGAAAACAGTTTTCTCTCCCTCGCGGAGAAAACCCCCAACTTGGGTGTAAATTCGCATCCTCAACTGTTTTCTCATGGGTATTTAGGCATTTATTTAGCATTGTCTACGAATTGAGTGTGCGAATTTACACGTAAGTTGAGTTTTTTTTCCTATAGGGATCAGTGCGCAAAATCCCACCATTTCATCAATGTCGTACGGATGCGGACTTCTTTTTCCTGTCTGCCGAGATTGCGAAGTTATCTACAAACCGCGTTTTCCGTTCGGTAATTCTTGGTCGGTGTCAAGTTCTGAATGTCGAATGTATTTTGTAGCAAAAATTACAACCCTTGCTGACGCGGCAGCTGATTACTGTTTTATTATGGAAAATACCAATTTGCAGGTGTAAGTCTGAAACAACGGAGAGCGGCTTCGTTTCTTCAACTCCACCTAACTAGAGCAAAGAGGAGTGCGAGTGAGTACCTGTCATCATTCAAAATTTGAAAGCCGAAATACTTGTGTTAATGTTGCCCTTCGGTTTGTACCTACTGGAATGCTTTTAATTCGGAGCACTTCTCATTAATAACGCAATCAGTGTCTCTAATTTGTATTATGCATTAACGAAAATTTATTCAATTACAGATGTGTTTGATGGCGTAATCCCATACGAGTTTCCTAAATCCACGACTTGGTTTCACCGCATCTCGGTAAGACATATTTTTCTTATTAATCAATTTCTTTTCGGTTTTTAAATAGATATAACTTTTGGCTGTATGGCAATTTATGTTCTACAACTGCCTGGTATCATTTTCTTATCCTCGAGAAACAACTTATTGTTCGTGAAACTTTCAACATGTATTTGCAGAAATGAATAAATAAATAAATTGAATAAAATAACGACGGTAGTAATACGGCGACCTTGTAAGTAATTGTGAGATTGAAGATCGTTTTTCACACGACTTCTTCTCAGAGTCGACCTATACCTACGAAGGAGTCCATTTTCTTTAGTGGAAATAAGTTTGCGTTAAAAATTTTCAATGTTGATTAAATTTCAATTATTTTCAATTCTTGAGAAACTAGGAGAAATTTTACTAGTTGTTTTGATCGTTATTCAGGATTGATCCCAGGACGGAGACATTTTTTTCATCTGATATTTTGGGTAGTTTGTCAGACTTTGAGTTCCCAAAAATGAATGATTCACGATATTTGAGAATTCGAAAATCCACACTTATTTAGTTAGACATAAAAGATGTACATCCTTTCTGGCTGTGATTTGTATTTCCTCCGATTCAACAACATCTTGAGTCTCATGTTGGAATAAAGTTTCAATTTTATGAAATGCAATCAGTAGACGGATGCGTTGACCACATCACAGAAGGATAAAAAAGAAACACACTGTTTATAAAGAAGCGGATGAGAATAAACTTCGCAATTTTCTAACTTTCCTCTGGGCGACCGCATTTGTGTTTCTCACACAAATAGTGGTGGAAGCGGTTTCAAGGGTTATCCTTGAGTCCATCGGTAGTTATAAAACGGTCCGTTATAAATGGAAAGAAACACAGAACTCGACGAGCTTTCTTACGAGTCAAATCGCTGTTCTGTGAAGTATTTATTGTCATTTTCATCTACGGATCAGTCAGCACGAATCATGAACTTGGTTGGTTCCTTTGGTTTTTGCATTTTTGTTTCGGTGTTGACAATCGCCCAATGTCAAGTGATCGAGTCTATGTACAAGGAGCCCGTGGACATTGGTGAGTTCCACAGTTTCAATCCCGATAAAAATATAAAAATAGCGAGTATGCGCTGTTCCTACATAAATCGGTTCTGCACGAAGTTATTCTACGCAAATTGATCGTACACAATATGATTTGGAACAAAATTATTTTACACAAATCCGTCCCGGACGAAACGATCGTAGATGATATTATCACAGACAAGATTACCTTTTCACGTTATTATTTCACACAAAATCCTGCTATTCAAAGCAAATCTATGAAACAAAGTTGAAAAAATAAAAAATCCAAGAGGTAATCTGAATACAGAGTCCTCTTCTGAAATAATCTTACACCAGGTGGGTGAAGCAGTTCCATGAATTGTCTAAGCACGGGGATCTATAACCTACACAACTTGGAGTTGCTTCAGAGTAACTTTTTCTTCCGAAAATAGTTGATACCCGTGAATTGTTCACCCATTAAAAATATTTTTTCGCAAAGTCGCTTTGTGATTTGGCTGATTTAAATTTACAGAATAATTTTGTGTGGAGTAATTTTGTGTGGGAAACTCACCTGAACGTAAATTTTGTACAGCATCGATGGCCACTCGAAAAGAGTGAGCCGCGAATCGAATGACATTCTCTTTTTCTACCAAATTGTATTCCGTACGTGACTTCAAGTTTAGAGTATCAGTATTGCAGGAAGGATAAGAAATCTTTGGTGTGACGGTCAGTTCAAAAATAATATCACGTCTTAATTCCGACGATTCGTTGGGAGCATGGCCGGCCAGTGTCAATATTATCAGGTGTCGGAGTCAATAATTCTTTCACGATTTCTAAACTTCATCCGAATGTCTTATGGAATACGCAGAGCGCGCAAGAACTTGCCAGCGATAATTACGAGAAAAATCTCACTTCAAATATCCGAAAGACTCTGTTTAATGAATAAACCTATAATAGGGACAGAGGGCAGACTTACGATCTCAAGGTTTCAATTTTTTTCTCTCCAGATTGTCGAACGGCGCAAGGCGCAATGGCGCAAACCATCAGAACCAGCATGTGTCAAGTCAAGGATACCTTCGTTGATCTGAAACCCACACCAGGTTATCGGTACCTGCCACCGATAGCTTCCGTTAAACGATGCGACGGCTACTGTAAGACTGGCTTATCCTGTGAGCCGTTAGAAACAAGGATGACTAAAGTTCACGTTGATTTGAAACTTTTGTACGGCCGCAGGGGGATGAAGCAGTGCGCTGTCGTGAGGGTCGAAGAACACGTCCGTTGCAGGTGAGAATTAATCATTTTCGAACGTTAATGTTTGTCAAGTGTTCGCTTTCGAGGTGTACGGAGTTATAGGGAATTTCAGGAATTTGAGAAACGCAGAAAAGTCTTGGCACCGTCTAAAAACTCCGGAATTCGAATCGATATTTTGGAATGTTAATACGCACGTTGTTTCGTATAATTGCTCAAGATTTACAAAAAATTCCTTCCCCGTTGTACGACTCGTGCAGCAGCGAAACACTTCTCATCATATTTTCGGCGAAAACCTCCCAACTTGCATGGCAGTTCGCACCCTCAACTTTTTTCTCATGGGCATTCAGCAGTGTTTTTGAGTTGAGGGTACGAACTCACACCCAAGTTGTGTTTTTTTTCCGTAAGGGCTCAGAACGCAAAATCCCACCGAGCCATTGATGTCGCAGCGACGATGCAGATTTATTTTTCCTATTGATCGGTTTCAAGTTCTCAACGCCGAGTGTATTTTGTAGCAAAAATTACAACTGTTGCTGACGCGGCAGCTGATTACTGTTTTATTATGGAAAACACAAATTTGCAGGTGTATGTGTGAAAAAACGGAGAGGGACTGTAACGAACGACAAATGTTCGATAAGAGTAATTGCAAATGTGAGTGCAAGGCAGAAACAGAGAACAAAATGAAATGCGAAGAACAAAAAGAAATGCGGTGGGATACAGACGACTGTTCCTGCAAGTGCATGCTGATGCCAATGCCATGTTCAACTAACCGGTATTGGAACGAAACTCTCTGCAGGTCAGTATTATGATCCTTACTTTATGTACTGAGAATTTTCACGGAGACATCATCAGATTTGCTACATTGACAATTTCTATCATCCATGCTGCACATTCACGGACATTCGTTCTATTTCAGGTGTCAATAATTACATAATCGCATACGAGTCTCCCTGCGTATCGACGGTTTGGCTTCACGTCTCCGCAAGAGGCCATTTATTTGCTTGATAAATTTCTTTTTGGTTTGGTAGTCAAAATAATTTTAAGTAGTATTGTCGTTTATTTTTGACAATTCGAAGATATCGTTTTATTATGCTCGAGGAAAATCTTGTATGAAAAACTTTTGTTCAAACGAATAAATATCATGTCATTTTGAGAAACAAGCATCGTCGCACATAACTATACAATTCCCTGAAGAACATTCTGAGTTTGACGGAATATAATTTGAATTTTATAAAAGGCAGTCAGCAGTTGGTCGCATCAACCACAACCGACGGGGATAAAGAAGAGACCTTCGACTTGGAAACAAGCGGTTTGAGCAGTAGATTGTGCATCAAAGACGCAAAGTAGGTCTTTTTACGATGCGCGGGCCGAAGACGAATATCGCAAATACACGGGGCGAAGAAAGCTTTGCATCCACGGTGCACGCGACACGTTGTGTGAAAAAAGCGTGGTTTCCATATTTCAATTTCACAAGAGAAGTACAATAAAAAAAAAAAACCACTTTCTCGTTCTCAGACGTAAACGCGCGCTTTTCCCTACTCCGATGTTCTTCCTATGCGCTGTCGCAGAAATAATCACGCGTGATTCATACTAACGCTACGTGGATAAACTTAGCGATTAATTATTAAACTGTTCCCTTAGGGAAACCATGCGTATGTTTACATCTCGCGGTTCACACGGTGTCTATAATTTCTCCACAAGACATCCGTGGTTGCAACACTGTTCGTCGCAAATGGAACGCCTTAGATCTCGATTGGGGAATATCTTTTCCTTTGTGCGTTTCATGCGAATACTCTACGAAATTACTAACGGGTGAGATAACGTTTCTCCGAAACATAGATTTTCAATAAAAATACCCGTCGAATGGGTCCAATTGAGTTTTATTCTAAATGCAAAGAATTATAAATAAACAAAAGTAAAAAATAGTCAAGCATGAATAACGTTCCAAACAAGTCAAAGCTCGCCTATGTATTCCTAGCTGAAACATTTGCCTGCGCATTTATTTACACTGATATTTACTGTTCTGAAATACCGTTATTCAATTTTGAAAACATTTCTTCACTCAAAAGTCAAGATCCCGTCAATGACCGTGTTTTGTACAAATTATACTCATTTTCACCTCCTATGCATTATCTTCCTATAAATGTACCAAATCTATCTAGGAAAATATGTAACCACTGCCCCGTCGAAGTATAACGGTGCGGTAAAAGCGAAAAAACTGAATCTCGTATTAATTTTTTGTATACCCGATGCTTCACTTTTTAAGTTCAAATAAAGTTGCGACAACGTTTTCAACTTGTACCTCGTATTGGGCCCGATCAATAAATACGTAGCCTGGCATTTTCCATTAACCTGCACGAGTACTCCTTAACGGTCATTACTGGAATAAAAGTAGTAGTAGTGCAATTACGTATTACCATCTCGAATTTCAAAGCTAATCATCAATCAGTGCCGCTTTCAAATGAATATATCAATTCATTGGAATAATTATGGCGGTAACGCGACAACAGCATTAGTAATTATGGTATAAAAATAAGTTTTTTCTTCATATTCTCTTTTGCAGGGTATTGTACATATGGGGCATTCCATGTCGAATTCGGCAATTCGGATCTTATCGTTTTTTAGGTGAATCGTTGAAAACTTTTCAAAATATAGCAACTACTCTGAAACTTCATATTAATTTCTTTGAAACTTTTCATACGGAATCACTTTCAAGTTCGAAACATCGAAACCTTTGCAAAGTTCTACCTTTTTTGACAATGCTCGAGAAACTGTCACAAATTTGAATATTCGTTCGGATCGTTACTTGAAATTGGTTCCAACTCGAAATAGTTTTGCGTCCAATTGTTTTCAGCGCTATGGAAAGTTTTCGATCGGTGAAAACCCAGGTCCGATGTTATTCAATGATATAAAAAACCACACTGATGTCAACTGGAGAAATAAACATAGTCGCACGCTACAATCGTAGTCTCATCCAAATTCATCGTCCTGTATTAGGAGTAGGAATATAATCTGAATTTTGCTAACGATAATTAATCGGTAGAAGTTGATTGCGTCGACCACAACCTACAGGAATAAGTAAGAAACCTTCTACTTCAAAAGAAGCGGATAAAAATGAACCGTTTTCCTGGTGACCACATTGGTATTTTCCACGTTAGGACATGGATAGTTGTGAAACCGTCCGTTGCAAATAAAAGGAAGCAGGCTCGACGAGTTTTTTGACGAGTCAAAGCGCAATACCGCGACATATTTCAGAGTCTTCGTCATCTTCAGATCGGTGAAGAAAACATGATCCTCGTTCCGTCATGACTTTGCATTTTTCACTCGCGGCATTGACAATCGCTCATGGCGAAAAAATCCAGTCCAAGCGCAACGCCGATTACGACGCCCATGAGGAAATTGGTGAGTTAAACAATTCCAATGTCAATAAAAACGTGACAACGGCGATCTGTAAATCGGATCAGACTTTGTTATTCGATGAAGATCGGGTTCGTTCGAGTTTACGGGTATCATAATTAATATGGGAGTTTTTAATTCTTGCAATATTTCTGAAATTATGGGATCGGTTAATTGTCTTTTTAATCTCGTAGTTCGTGTAGAAACTTGTCGGCGATTATCATGCAATATTTCTTGAAGTGTTTTGAAGCCGTAACAGAAAGCAAGATAAGTTCAAGGTCTGAGACTTAATTTTTTTGTCTGCTAATTGTGGCTCGCATATTCGCTATTTAGCGGAAATCATAAGAAGCAGCTCCGGCAAAGCGCGCACGATCGACTCGTTGATCTGAAACTCATGCCAGGATATCGGTGCCGTCGAAGGTTTCCGTTAAACGATGCGATAGCATGTGAGAATTAATCACTTTGAAACCTTAACGTGTGTCAGTGTTCGCTTTCGATTCATCCAGAGTTGCAAGAAATCGTGAAAATGAGAAAAACGCATCAAGTTTTCGAGCCACGAGCTCGGATCGATAGACAAGATTTGAAGATTCTGTCAAAATTTCATGTCGCTCGGATATAAATTGACTGAGAAATCTGCGCCACCGGATTGAAAACATGGTCGTTTGTTACATATATGCGCCATGCCGCCATTTTATTATTAATTTCAATTACAAAAATCTAAGATTTTCTTGAATTACAAATTATAAAGCCTTAAAACTCAACTTGCTCTAAGTGCTTTCGTTTACTTTGAGAAAAAAGTCTACTCAAAAGCTGTACTCCCGCCTCCTCCCGCCGCCCCCATACGTTAAAAAAAATTACATAAAAAGTATACGCGGTACTTATTTTTTGATACTATGTTCGATTCATGAGCATCAAATCAGTTATAATTACACATAATGATAAGGAGAAAAAAAAGTATTTTTTAGCAGGTCAGTGTAATCAGAGGACGGGTGGATCGACCACATCCTAGGAGGATAAGGAACCATACTGCTCACAATCAAGCGGAAGGTAATACACTTCGCGATTAACAAACTTTTCTCCAAGCGACCATATTTGTGTTTCTCGGGTAGGTGGCGGTATAAGCGGTTTAATTTTTCAAGGGTTTGCCCTGAGAACGTCGAGAGTTACGAAACGGTCCGAAGCACAGAGCTCGACGAGCTTTCGTACGAATCAAGTCGCAGTCCTGCGGAATAGTTTTTGTTATTTCCATCTACGGATTACTCAGCACAAATAATGAACTTGATCGGTTCCTTTGGTTTTTGCATTTTCGTTTCGGTGTTGACAATCGCCCAATGTCAAGTGATCGAGTCTATGTACGGGAAGCATATGGAGATTGGTGAGTTCCATAGTTTCAATCCCGATAAAAATAGAAAAATAACGAATATGCGCTGTTCCTACATAAATCGGTTCTGCACGAAGTTGTTCTACGCAAATTGATCGTAAACAATATGATTTGGAAAAAAATAATTTTACACAAATCCGTCCCGGACGAAACGATCCTAGACGATATTATCACGGACAAGATAACGTTTGCACGTTATTATCTCACACAAAATCCGGCTATTCAGAGCAAATCTATGAAACAAAAACTGAAAAAATGAAAAATCCAACCGGTAATCTGTACACGGAGTCCTCTTCTGAAATAATCTTACACCAGGTGGGTGAAGCAGCTCCATGGATTGTATAAGCATGGAGATCTATAACCTACACAACTTGGAGTTGCTTCAGAGTAATTTTTTCTTCCGAAAATAGTTGATACCCGTGAATTGTTCACCCATTGAAAATATTTTTTCGCAAAGTCGCTTTGAGATTTGGCTGATTTAAATTTACCGAATAATTTTGTGTGGGAAACTCACCTTAACGTAAATTTTGTACAGCATCGATGGCCACTCGAAAAGAGTGAGCCGCGAATCGAATGACATTTTCTTTTCTTACCAAATTGTATTCCGTACGTGACTTCAAGTTTAGAGTATCAGTATTGCAGGAAGGATAAGAAATCTTTGGTGTGAGGGTCAGTTCAAAAATAATATCATGTCTCAATTCCGACGATTCGTTGGGAGCATGGCCGGCCAGTGTCAATATTATCAGGTGTCGGAGTCAATAATTCTTCCACGATTTCTAAACTTCATCCGAATGTCTTATGGAATACGCAGAGCGCGCAAGAACTTGCCAGCGATAATTACGAGAGAAATCTCACTTCAAATATCCGAAAGACTCTGTTTAATGAATAAACCTATAATAGGGACAGAGGGCAGACTTACGATCTCAAGGTTTCAATTTTTTTCTCTCCAGATTGTCAAACGGCGCTAGGCGCAATGGCGCAAACCATCAGAACCAGCATGTGTCAAGTCAAGGATACCCTCGTTGATCTGAAACCCACATCAGGTTATCGGTACGTGCCACCGATAGCTTCCGTTAAACGATGCGACGGCAACTGTAGGACTGGCTTATCCTGTGAGCCGTTAGAAACAAGGATAACTGAAGTTTACGTTGATGTGAAACTTTTGTACGGCCGCAGGTGGATGAAGCGGTGCGCTGTCGTGAGGGTCGAAGAACACGTCAGTTGCAGGTGAGAATTAATCATTTTCGAACGTTGATGTGTGTCAAGTGTTCGCTTTCGATGTAGACGGAGTTGTATTGCACGCCTCTTCCTCTGGATCATCTCGTTGTACCGCTGCTTTATACCGATATCGCCACAGTTTTAAAGCTATTATTTAAGAAAAGATTTTTTGTCCACCAACTCGCGAAGATATAGTTCTCGTCATTATTCTTTGTGCCAACAAGCCACAACGATCGGGCAAAACGGACCCAAAAAAATGGGTAAAAAACGTAGCAGAAGCACATCATCGGACCAAGAAAATAATCAACTGAGGATCGAGAAGACTATAAAAGACAGGAAAAGAAAATAAATGAATGAAATCCTTAGAACGCGATATATCGCGGTGCTAATGCCAAAAGGGCGTATCGAGTTAGTGTGGGTAAGTATAGCGATCACGCTCTTTCGGCATTAGTACCGCGATATTATTAAGACTTGGCAACACAGCCACGAGTTGCTATATCAACCGCATGAGCGGTATTCGGTTAAAAAATCTAAGTGATCTGGCAAAACAGATATGGACGTGGTGTGAGAGGCGACAGATTTGGATTCTCGCCTCTTACATCTCATCCAAGGAAAGTTCATAGGCAGATTTTGAATCTAGAAAACGGGAACCAGAAACAGATTAAAAACTATGAGAACAGTGCGTTTGAAGGAATACGAAAAAAATTTGAACCTGCAGAGATACTCGTAGAGCTACAAGCGACTAGAACGAACTATAAATGCACTCGATTTGTTTCTTGGTTCAAAGACCGAGATTCTATACCAGTAGATGCATTCACTATCGGTTGGAAAAGATACTTCTTTTACGCATTTTCACCTTTCTCTATAATATTGAGAGTCCTGCCGACGATTAGGTGTAAAAAAGTAGCTGAAATAGTAGTAGTCCATTACCGACCAGCACAGTTGTTCCATGCAGTTGCTCGATGTTTAGAAAAAATCTCCTCCCCGTTGTGCGACTCGTTTACCAGTAGAATACTTTTCATCATATTTTTGGCGAAGAAACGATTTTTTAATGTGTTTAATTCGATTTGATTTTCAATATAATGGATTATGAATGAACGGAAATATGTAACAGAAACATTCGCCTGCACTGTGAATCAGCGTGAAGTTTATAACAGTTTGCCGATAGCGCGCTTTGCCATAAGGGAATTGGCGTTTGATAGCGAAATCAGTTTTCTCTCCATCAAGGAGATAATTTACTCCAACTTGGGGTAAATTAGCACCCTGAATTTTTTTCTCGGTGGGTATTTAGCATTGTCCATGATTTGAGGGTGCGAATTTACACCCAAGTTGGTTTTTTTTTTTTTCCGTGCGGGCTCAAAATGTAAAATCCCACCGAGCCACTAATGTTGTACAGATGATACAGACTTATTTTTTCTGTCTATCGAGACTGTGATGTTATCAACAAACCGCGTTTTCCGTTCGGAAATTCTTGATCGGTATCAAGTTCTCAACTTCGTATGTATTTTGTAGCAAAAATTACAACCGTTGCTGACGCGGCAGCTGATTACTGTTTTATTACGGAAAATACCAATTTGCAGGTGTAAGTGTGAAGCAACGGAGATGGACTGCAACGACCGACAAATGTTCGATAAGAATAGTTGCAAATGTGAGTGCAAGGCAGAAAGAGAGAGCAAAATGAAATGCGAAGAACAAGAAGGAATGCGGTGGGATAAAGACGACTGTTCCTGCAAGTGCATGCTGATGCCAAGGGAATGTTCAACTCAAGGGATTTGGAGCGAAGCTCACTGCACGTGAGTATCATCATCCCAAATTTGAAAGCTGAAGGTCTTGAGTTAATGTTGCCGATCTGTGTTTACTGGAATCGCTATTTTATTACGGAAAACACCAATCTACAGGTGTATGCATGAACCAACGAATCGCAAATATGAGCACGAGGACGAAAAAAAGAACAGTACCGAATGCCAGAAACAATTAGGAATGTGGTGGGATGAAGATGACGGCTGCAAGTGCATGATGTTGCCGATGAAATGTACGATTGGACGTAGATGGAGCAAAGCTCACTGCAAGTGAGTATTATTCTTCCAAATTTGTGTACCGAGAATTTTTACCGCGATGTCATCGAGCAATTGCAGTGTAATGGCTTCAATTCAGATTCGCTACATTAACAATTTCTATGATCAATGCTAGATATTTACGCACATTTATTCGATTTCAGGTGTGTTCAATGATACAATCCCATACGAGTCTCCCTGCGTTTATACGGTGTGGCTTTACTTCTCCGCAAGAGGCCGTTGTTTTGCTTGATAAACTTCTTCTTGGTTTTGTAATGAAAATAATTTCAAGCAATATTGTTATTTGTTTTTCACAAGTGAAAGATATCGTTTTATCATGCTCGAGGAAAAACTTGAATACAAAACTTTTGTGCAAACGAACAAATATGATGTGTGTTTAAAAAAAAAAAAAAAAATCTCGGTCGCACGTAACTATACAGATCCCTGGAAAACATTCCGAGTTTCATGTTGGAATATAATTTCCATTTCATAAAAGTTAATCGTTAAAGTTAAAAGACGGGAATAAAAAAGGGATCCTAGGAGTAGAAACAAGCGGTTGAGGTAATAGATTGTACATCGAGGATGCAAAGTAGGTCTTTTCACGACGAGTGGCCCGAAGACGAATATTGTGTGACAAAAGCGTGGTTAACAAGCTTTATTCTCATAGCGGAGTGCAAGCAAAAGCACTTTTTCCCCACTAGGACGAAACATTTTTTGTACTATCATTGGAATAATGTCGGCAGTTATACCACAGTGTAATTGTATCAGAGGTTAAAAGGTTATTCCTTCCTCTCATTTTTTTCCAGAGGGCACTTCATACCAAATCCATCAATTTTGACCCTCGTCACTTCTAGGGTTAATTTCGTGTGAGCTCTTTCGCCATATTACTTTGCACCCTAAAATTGATGCTATTTTTATTTATTTTTTCCGATTGTCTTTTCTTCCGTTTGCAAAAGTGGTTTGAAAAATGGTCACCCTGTTTATACGGATCCACTGTCAATTATATCTGTCGTGGTTCGAGCGAAAACGTTTTAAATTTTCTCCATCATTGTACTTCAAAGGGTTTTACGAATAGCGAGAAATTTTACGAACTATAATTGCTGCTCGAATTAGTAGAAGTAATACTCTTACCTTTATACGCGCCGAATATATTGCCATCGCGTATTCCATAACGGTGCGTTTAATCTTCGATAATCCCGCAGATTCAACGATCAATGATAAAAGAATTATACAACTTTACGTTTAATCACGCCAATTTCCGAAGAATTTCACCGAAATGTAAAAGGATAGAGAATAATGATGAGAAATAAAAAAACAACAAAAGTGCGATTGTACGTTACAGCCTTAAATTAATTAAAAATTGTTTCTGATCCCAACATTATTATACAATAATTGAACAACAATTTCAACGTTATTCTAACGTTCCGAAAGCTTTACAGATTATTTATAATTTTTCATTGAATTCATCGTTCAACTGGATGAAGAAAAATCGATATAAACAAACGTGTGACAAAAAATTCATCCTGCGGAAACTTTGAAAACGTTTTGATTTCGCAAGGAAAAAAATTAGCAAAATTCAAAATAGCTAGAGCACGCACCGCTTCCTCCTAATAGAGAATTATCATTACTTCTCATAAATTTTGAAACACTTCACCGTAAGTTGCGAGAACTTTTGAAAATTTGTTATCCCAGAAGCGGCCGGTGCTTTATTTTCCGAACGGTTGACTTCAAGTGCACGTCGATATTTCCCCTTCTGATTAACCGAAAGTAGTTTCTCTAGAGAATTTTCTAGAGAATTTATAAATGGGTTATTAAATTTCCTATTTAGCCTCGAGCGAATGAAGAATCTCTCATACTCGTTCGCATTTTAAGAACTTGTTTACTTTAAATTTAATTAAATTTCACTACCAGCTCCACTATGTACCTGTTATAGATATATAATATATAATGTATAGTATATACGTATATACGTAGACTTTACCTTAGACCAGGGCAGAATCAATTTCTGTACGTATGTATTATACTATGTACAATACATAATCAAACTTTCCCGGAGCACTTTAGGTATAAATTATCACTCCTGAAAGCATATTTCCCTGACATTGCGAAGTACCTGACTAATTTCAACATTATAGACGGATCGGAAGATACCCTACATCTGTTTTAATTTCCACTTACAAGGTGGCAGAAGATGTCAATTTCGGTAATATTTCTTTTTAGCTAGCTTATAGACGGGATTTTATTTCCTCATGCGCGAAATGTTATTTTATTCGTGAGTCAATTACCGATTACCACGAGGAATCTTACAAACTTCGGTATGTTTCTAGAATTTCGCACATATACAATAAAAACGGAACGGAATACCTTTTGATTTTTTCTGCTCTGGTATACCAAAGCACTCGTCGAGAAATCTTTTTGTCATTTTTTTATCTTCAGGCCATTAAAATATGCAGTGATATTCCACAAATACAATACTTTTTTTGTAACTTTTGACGAAAAAAGCCCTAAATGTGACAGATAAAATTATTAAATCAAGAATGCATTGGAACAGACAGCCGATAACTGAAACCTTTTTGGTCTCTCATGTGTTTGCTGAAACTCACAGTTTTCATATTGTTTGAATAATTTTTTTTTCAATTCGCCCTCCGAAAAGGTTCACTTTGAGAATTTGAAAAATATTCACAATAAACTTTCTCGAGCGGTACTAAAATTCGAATAATTTGGAAAAGTTTTAGAAAGACTAGCCTGTTTGGCCAAACATGCCTTATACATTCAACCGTTGTTGAAATCAGTTCGATTCACTCGGTAATAAGTCTCCCTAATTTATTATTCCAATGTTCATACCTCAAGTCACGTGAAATCATGTAACATTTCTTTTTTATTCATTTTTTAACAACGTCAACTGTCAACCGACCGAATCGATGCCGAAAGTTTTTGCGGAGTTTGAGCCGTCAAACAGCTCTTCGAAAAAGTTTGACATCTCTGCAGCGTCGACCTAACTTCGGTCTTTAAAAATGTATTCGATGTAACACGTCCATCGGCTCGCACACGTATCAACCTCCGTGTGATTTTATTTATTTTGATCTATCGAAAGGAGACGTAAGCGGAATAAACGAACTAAAAAACAAGGATGCACTCGGAGAATGTTTAGTTCTTTAAAAGCTGAAATTGTGTTATTATGTAAGTGAATCTTGGACTTACTATACAAAGAACCAAATCTTCTGTCAACGGAACTAAATTTCTTCAAATCATTTCGAATGAAAGACAAAAATATTTCAATCTTTTCTATGCAAAGTTTTGGTACCGCGAACTGAAAGATTAAGTTGCGATTTCGAAATCATTTAAGGAAGCTTGTTGTATGTTTTTTCAGTTATTATAATTTCAAAAATTGTCACTTTACTGTAATTTATGCTACACAAATTAAATTCAACATCGATTAGTGACCAAGGAATTTGCGGTTGTTAATTGTACGATCATTAAACCAATTCCAAATCTCTATAATTTCGACAAAGAATCAACTAATTTCGAGTAAAAAGCGTGATTAAAAAATTTCCGGATACAATTCTGTTCGCCTAACCGGCGGTGCGTTTCCGGCGGTGAACTGCACAGGAAATAAGTATCCTAGAGTAATGGCGACGGTTTCGGAGAAACGTGGCGTTGCGTACGTTGCTTCGAGGCCGACTCGCTGCCCCAAAAAGCGGGGTTGAAAGCGAGGGGGGAAAAAGGGAGAGAGGGAGCATTCAATTATGTACCCTTTGCCAAACTGTGAGCAAAACTAATAGCTTCGCCGGGAAAGTGAGAAGTTATAATTTGTTGGCGCCGGGAAGTCTGCCCTGCAAAGGGAAATTCCTTGCGAGTTTTTGCATCGCTGAAGAAAGAATGGACGAGGCAGCAAAAGCTCGAGGCTTCTGCCTGCTCCCGAATCATGATCTAAACGCGTCTTCGTTCTCCACCCTCCAACCTTCGCACTCTCCGGAGTTTCAACCCTTCGAAAACCCAGGGCTAAACTCGCGGCTTTGCACTCCTCTGTTTGAATTGTTAATCCTTGCGTACCCTGTCTTATGTTCTTACTCGTAGCTGCAGCCGGTTGGGTCCTTTCAAATTTTGGACGCATTCGCGAAACTAACGTTGTATACGTCGCGAATTCGAGAGACATTTCACTCTCTTCGGATTAACGGATGAACGGGGTGAACGGCTAGACAGACCTGCGAGAACCGCATCGAAAATCTCAAATAGAAATCGCGTTGTTTCGTCGTTTCGAAGAAAGTCGGTTTTGACGCAATTTAGAGAAAAAAAGGAACATTTCAATTGAAACTGTGTAGGTAGATATACACATAAGAGACGGATTGGCATCCAACAAAAGAAATTGCTGTGACAGAGGTAGAAATTATAACATCTCATTACATACATTAACTGATACGAACTGATTTTTTTTTTAAATTAATTTTGTAGTCAGAATCGAACGAGAAATTTGAATTATCGAGTGAAAAAACAGTAGACGAATATGGTTTTTCTGACATTGTTGATATGAAAAGGTGTTTACACCTGAAATTAAGTGTTTTTAAATTTCATTCCAGATTACAGGAACTTTTTTAATTAGACTTGACTCGATTAGCTTCGGTTTTATCATATTTTATGATCGTTTTTTCCGCCACTGTAGGTTCCATAATACAATCGTAACGGTAGTTTCATCATTGAAATCAGAAAACAAGTTCGCACATCATTGCAATACTGGATATAAAATGGATAAAAAATGCTAAAAAAGTTACGTGTGTTCACGAGAGTCGACTCGATAGATAACAAAGTCAAGAATCGTGTCAAATTCGTTAAATCATTCGAATAATTTACAAATCGCAAACGAATATTCAGATTTGAATTGAACGTCGAATCGCTAGAGGTTCATTTGCAAATTCCGCAGCACAAGTTCATTTTGCCATTTCGTTTTCTATGTCAACGAGCAGCGAGAGTAAATCAAACACTCGAGATATTTACGCGTTAAATACGTTTTACAAAGCGCTTGAATGCGATGCGATACGCCGCATCAAACTCTGCAGAATAGTTTGGAAATCCGTAGAGAATTTCCCCGAGCTTCACCCTCGCGCTCGCAGGACGTAACCCTATTAATTCAACCCCTTTGGAATGGGACTCTCGAAATATCATGGCTGAATCCACTGTAGGTACTAATGACTACCGAAGACCAACTGTCTACTTCGATCGTTGCACGAGAATCCAGCTGCACAAGATCAACCTCGCTGATAATTGTCCTACACGGTATGCGAAAGGATTGATGCATGAATCAAGTTGTCGTTTTTTTTTATATTTCAACGTTTGTAGCACGCGAATTATAGTTGGAAAGTTTGCATTCCATCAACCACAAATTAAACGTTACAACTTACGTTTGGATTTTGTAATAAGGATGAAATAAAATAAAAATTATACTTGCATCTACTCGCGTATATGTCTGTTGTAAACACAGACGTATGAGAAATTAGAAATTTTATGCAACGATCGATGACATTAAAAAAAAAACTTTCAATTCAATCGAATAAAGATATCAATCACATTTGGGAATCGTACGATTGATCCAAATGAAAATGTTATTTGGTTGCAGAAATTGTTATTGAAGCGAAATAAATTACTAATTTGTATTTCCTCGATTTGAATTATAAAGAAACGTATTCAAATTGTAATTTAGACTTGATTTTTTGCTCAAAACAAAAATACAAATGTAAAACGCGGCTTGTTATCCTCTCGATTACGAATTGCGTAATTTGTATTTACATTTGTAATTTGTAATTTGTAATTGACAGATTACAATTTTGCCAATGACTTGTCGTGTCCCTCGAGCAGCTGAAAAAAATTCGAGAAAAGTGCTTCCGCGATTTCCGGAACCTTATATTTCAAGAAGAGTCGCATACTAAAGGTGAGAAAAATTTATTGCCAATGATATCCGACGTTGCCTAGCAAGTTTGCCTGTGAAACTGAAATCGTGGCGTTGAGGATCAACTTGCCTATATATACATATCGTAAAAGCAACGACCACGAACGGCGTCGTATTTCCTTTGCGAATAGAGACCATCCAGAGCACGGAAAGCTACAGGGTCCGTTGAAATCCTTTACGACAGTTAGAACAATCCATGTGTAAAGCGCCGCAAGCGTTTCACTGAATTCGTCATGAATATTTTATGATTTGTCAAGGTTGGGTCGCGTCCAGGTCTGAAGCACCAGTCGAACTACGTGATCATTTCCTGCATTATACATGTACAGGGCGTTTTGTAAAGATGAAGGATCTGCGCTAAAACGACATTTCGTAAATGCGTAACATACTGTTTACGTATTACTATCCGGTGGCTGAATGATAAGAAAAAGCGCTTCGCCTTCGCTATAACTCTGAGACGAAAACCTTCGCTCTAAAAACACCGAGGCGACATCGTAAACGACAATCGAGTTCCTTTAGGGGCTGTAGGTATAAGGGAGGTGCCGAGGCAAGGGTAGCAGAGAACGATCATTTTATTTAGATTTTTATTTTGACTAAACTAACGGATGGAACAGAGCGAAACAAAATGCATTTGAAAGCTGCGGAATGATTCTCTAGAACACAAGAAGGTTTTTCAAATTACCTCAAAAATTGACTCCTGTACGTTGGTTTAAACGGAGCTTTGCAGAAGACGATTTGCGAAACGGTGGCCACGTTTGTAGGCAAATGGAATCGTTGAGACACAAAAATCAAGACTTTTTAGAATCGTCAATGAATCCTTTAAGCTCCCGCGGAATGTATTTCTTACAAACTGGAATTTGGCTTGGTTACTATTTTTTTCGTGATAAAAGTATTTCCGAAAGTCTAAAAAAACACGCCATATAATGAAAGAAATTGTGACCAACCCAAATTTCAGTTTAAAAAAACTTAATTCCGCGAGAGCTTGAAGGATTCATTGACTATTCTGAAATGTCTTGGTTTTTATATTTCAAACATCCCGTTCGCTTGCAAACATGGCCAACGTCTTGAAAATCGTCTTCGTATGACAAGTTTTTGCAAGCACCGCTAGATTCGAAAGATTTTTAACTCAGTCCAGAATTTAAGAGTTCTCGAAAGAACCAAGAACCCCGATATAATTTGACGAAGAAAGTATATAAAATGGCGATAAATTTGATGAGAGAAGTAAATATTAACCGACTACTGCGATTCAAACTACGAAACTCACCAACCTTCTCATCCTCGTTGTGCTTAGACTGGATTTATTCACTTTGGTGGATTGTCAACGGCGCAGGAAAAATGCAAAAATCGAATTAAACAAAGTTCATGATTTCCGCAGTAATCTGAAGATGAGAATGACAAAAGAAGTACATCACCGGACACCGATTTGACCGAAAAACCTTCCGGCAGGGTTGCGCAAATCACAATCCGAAAGTGAAGGACAGGGGGTCACAATCGGAGGGTTTAAGAGTCAGTAAAGGGTCCGAAGTTAATCTTCGTTCGTAAAAAACCGCAGGTTACGATGCGTACCGCATCCTGCAACAGCTAGAAACGTTGTGCAGCTGGAAAAGGATTGTCCCGTTCATTTAAACGGAGTGTGCAATTTACTACGAGAAAAGGCAGACGACGCTGCACTGCAGTGACGGTAAATACTTCCAGTTTTAAGGGTGAAGGTGAATTCCCGAGGGGAAAACGAGAGTGGCTCACCTCTCCAAAGACAAGGAGTTACGTCACCACTGCCGACGCCTCTCTTTCATTTCGCTCAACCGAGCGACTTTAGCAGCGGCGTTCTGTGTCGCTCTATCTCTTTACGCCATTTGAAAAAAGAGACAGGGAACAATTGGGCGCGTTGCTTTGGGATTAGGGGTTGCAGGCTGTACTCGATTTTAAAATAGTCCGAAATATTTCCAAATATCCAAGTTCGCAAATCTCAAATTCAAAAGAGGGAATAACGTTCCGATTCCACGGGTAATTTTTAACAAAAACGTGTCAAGAAGTTCTGGTTTCACGTGTTAATTGATTATCGTGATTCATCCCATTTTCCATTTTTACGTGAAACTAGAATTTTTGTGTTTTTTGATTTACCTTATTATCGACAACATTTTTTACTTACGGATAAATTTTTCTTTACCCGTCATTTGAAGCGCTGTGTTATTTCCGAATCTACATACCAATGTTTCAGAGACACAAATTTGAGAAAGGTGAAACGAATACATAAGTGAAATAAAACAATTTCAATGGTTCGCGATGCGCGAAGATTTGTGAATAAACATACATCGTGAAATGTTCAGAGAATTTCTGAAGAGAATAAAATATTCTCCGAGATAACTTATACATACGCAATAAAGTTCGGCCGCGAAGATAGAATAAAAAACGACTTTCGAGCTTCCCGAATTTTTCATTTCCTCTTCCCCTCTTTCCGTCGTCGGTCGTTATTCCTGTAACAGGTTGGTATAATCTTGAAGATGGGAGAGGGAGGCTTTTGTCGGATGGATTCAAAATTTCAACCTTCAACTCTGTACCGCCTTCTCTAAATTGTCAAGCTTTGTACGATGTTGTTTGTCGTCATGCTTACTGTTGGACACAAAAAACGGAGGAAAGTTTACCCTCACAAACGAAAATTATTCTCTACTCATTCTAGTTGTTTAAGGCATTCATCAAACAATATTGTACATTCATTGTCAGGTAGGCGATTAATCTTTTACTCATGCAATTTACGTTATATAGATCACGAATATTGAGGTTCAAGACAGCTTGTTTACTCGATTATATTTCGTATAGACAACTCTTCGACACGGAATATTGTCACAGCAATCGATATTCTCGGAATAGAAAATAGAAAGATAAAATCACCTTTGAATATTCGAAATTTCTTCAGTGTATACTTTCGAGCTAAATTCGTAGATTCCTAACAATCAATGTATTGCATCGTTTAATTACAACTGATAAACGGTATTTAATTTTCCGCGTGGTTGTAATGAACTCAGTCATTAATAATTACGTAATTCGTCTGTGGCGTTTTCGGATTAAAATGGAGATGAAACATTGTCTGAATTTCTGTGATTAAATTTGAGTGATTGAAGGGCATCCCCTTGAAAAAATTATCTTCAAAATGAGTCTATAAATTGATGTTTAAAATAAACAAATTTCCAAATACGAGTAAAATTTTCTCATCAATATTCATCGGATACAATCATTCATCACAAGTTAGCTCATTAATAATTTTCTATTCATTAAACTCAAACGATGAAGCTTCGGGGGATTCCAGTACAAAGACCCTTAAACATAATATATTTTTATACAACGATCGTACGAAATACTGCAGGCGAGCAAAGTATTTATACGAGAGAATTTCGACGGGCAAAAAACGTCGAGGGGATTGGATGACGTTGGCAAATCCCATCTTCCCGCGGCATCCCGGCGAATATCCAGAACGAGAGACTCTGTCAGAGCCCAGCAATCGTGAAATAACTTGACGTAGCAGTTACAGGTACGAGAGAGAGAGAGAGAGAGAGAGAAAGAGAGAGAGAGAGAGAGAGAGAGAGAGAGAGAGAGAGAGAGAGAAAGAGAAAGAGCGAAAAAGAGCGAGGGAGAGAAATGGAGAAACGAGTGGAGAAGCCGTGGATGAAGTAGAAAATAAAAGAAATTTGGTAGAACTCTTAGTATGGATTCGCTATGCGGGGTAGGAAAGAACTCGGTATAAGTATTCTTCTTCTGATATTGCGACCGCGAACCGAGAGAATAGATCCCCCTTCGGAATACGTCTCGAAAGATTGCCGACAGCCAGTTGCCGAGTGTTTGTTATAAGCTGCTTCGACTCTGCTATTTCATTGCAAATGATACGCTATACCCGCGCGAAAACACGGGAAATGAAAATTCTTCGTTTCCAATCATCGATGTAAAGGTCACAGTTAATTTTCCCGATACCTTTCTGGTGCACGAATACCAAAGAAAACAATGATCTTTGATCAACGTAATATTGTTCGTAATAAAAAAAAAAATACGAACTAGGTGATATAAAAATAGTCTCGGATTACGATTGAAAGTATTTCTCAAGCGTGAGACGTTGTACGTCACTTTTCCTAAATTTTGGAAAGGTTTCTCGATTAGGATTCTACTTCGTAACTTCACCTTGCGATTAGTCACCCTTTGGAACTGGCTTGAATCACATCTTTCAACGAATAATGTTGTATATGGTACCTTGGCTTCCTTTTTTTCAAATGAATTGCAAAAAAAAAACCTTTCTCGCCGGTTGTGACGTGACTACTTAATCCATGTTGAGCCAAGAGAGGTTGTGGCTCGGAAACAACCTCACCATACGTATGGCTGGCTTTACTCCCTAATCGTGTCTGCGTGAAAAAAAAATTACGTTCTACCCGGCGCCATTTATTATCGTTTTATCGTCGTTGGCCATCGTTAGGGTTCGAAGAAACGGACGCAATATTTTTTCTCTTCGCCATCCATTCACCGAGATAAATTGGCGTTTTCAGAAAATTGTATTTATCGGTGGTCTTAAACGGTCCTTAAACGATAATCAAAGTACGTATAATTGAGAAAATCGTAAATAAGCGAAGAGTAACCGAATGCTGTTATAGTTTCCTCAAACTAGGGGAAGAAACCGCATCGAACGATTCTTTTCCAAAAGAGAAATCAAGCCCAAGTCTACGTCGGCTCCGAAACCTGTTGGAATTGGTTTTTCGTATGACAGGAAATCCGTTTCCAGATGAATAACTTACTCTTCACCCTGTCGCCCACCAAGGGTCGCAGAGAATCCCCAACGTGGGTCGACGGATTGGGACTAAAAACTAGAGTTGTGGATTATGCCAGTTGGATGTATGTTCTGCTGATTCAGGTATGAAAGCCCGAACCATCCGAGTGTAAAATTACGAAACGAAGCTGCGTCAGTTTCGTGCTCGCACCGAGTAAGTAAGGTCCACACGGAAGCTCGTCCGATCATATCTCAAAGCACCTTGGCAGTAGCTGCAGTTACAATTGGAGCATGTTAATCGAGTCAGAATTCAGGGAGGTTTTTAGGGAAGAGAAGGGTTTTAACTTCTGAAGGGGTTGCAGAATTCGGTCTAATCTCTGTTCCCGAAAGAATCTCTCGAGCCGCTTGAGTGAAATTAATGGATAGTTGAAGTAGAGCCTCACCATCGTCCGAGTGTCTGGATAAGGTTCGAGGTATGGTATCCGGCATAAGCTCACACATAGATAGGAAGAGAGTAAATATTGCGGACTTAGTCTCCGCACGTTTTCACCCTTCGGTCTTTCATTCCGCGGACAACTGCCAACGATAATCTTTCAAGCTTCGGCGTATTATCCTTGCAGACACATTGCGGGATCATTGTAGTCCAACCACAACCCTTTTCCATCGTCTCAATATCAAGAGCGGATACGAGGCTTGGGGAATGACGCCTTTTTCATTTATATACTCGCGCCGTTTCGAATTGGGGTAAAAATAACGACCCAAGGATTTGGATGGATGAAAGTATTTTGTACGAGAACAGAGGTAAACGGAGGCATGGAAACTTTCCGCGGGTATCTTTTCCACTCTTTCTTTCCTCAATTTTTATTACTCTCCCTCTTTCTCTCACCGACACATCGCGATTGACGCGTGTCTTTTCCGAGTAAACCAAAAGTGCCGGAATCGTACAAACTAGGAATGATTTGACCACGAAAACATGTTTAATTTCTTTGGTGGCATGTAGTAGACTAAAATTCGAAACCAATTGCTTTTGCGAAGATTGTGAATATGAGACACTTTGATAAATTTTCCAAAGGACACTCGAGTTGGTCGGTTATTTCAGGATTTACTCATTTTCATTCAAGCAAATGATTCCGATAGACATTGAATAACCCGGCTCGTAAATATCTCGATACGATCAAAGGATGAAAATCAATTGCGTAATGACAAAAGTATTTTTCCACTCACAGGCATTCCTTTGATTACGGAATACGGTATTTACAGATATTTTAATGGTTTCAATGGAATAAATACTTAGTGCGATTCGTGTTTGAAATCATTAAGTAATTCCGAGTTAATTTGTAATGTCGCCGTAAGCCAGCTTCGACTGCATCGATATAGTTGTAATAAAAGAAGCCGGGAGTTGTGAACTTTGCGAAGAAAGATGGATACCAACTTTTATACCGTGTATATATATATATGTATATATATACGTATATATGTATGCATGTTACAAACTCGCGTACATACAACACCTGGATAAATATCGCGAGAAGCCGGGTTTAAGCAGGAAACTAAAGTTTAATCTTTCCATCTTATAGCCACATCTTAGCCACAGATTAGAAGTTAGACGTCGTCTGAAGCTACACACCGTGTAACTACCATAAGCATTGAAAATTATATTTCGCGTATACACGAAAGGGCGGCTTGACGATAAACCGCGGGGAAAGGTTAGAGAGCGAGACTGAAAAGTTTCGTAACAATTTAGGTAATGTGCGTGATTGTGAAGAATTCAGAGGTCAAAAAAGGAAAAAAATTAACATGCGAATTTGGAATGTTTGAAATGTGTATAGGAGACATTAACAACAACGGAAAATAATACTATTCTAACTCTGTGTGGGTGATATTAGAGAATAATTTTCGATTTAAACACACTAAAAGTTTGATTTAGGATTCATACAAATTTTGATCAACGTCATCGACTGGCAAAATAAATTCAAATTCTGTGAATTATCCAGCGGCTAATAAATCACGCGAAATTTCACGGTTTTCCAAGCATGCAACGACTCCGTGATTATAGTTCAACTAATCGACACGTATAAAGAGTCTGCTTCGATTAGTATCATACATATTTTGGCCGTTGTATAATTCAAAATACTATACGAAAAATCGAACAAAACGTCGATTGTCTGCACGGCGAATCGAAATCGAATCCTTTACCACAGAGATTTCGAATGCGTTATACGATTCGTGTCGTCGACAGTCCGAGCATTAAACCTGTAACTGAACGAGGGTACTTAATTGAAATATGGATCGATATACGCGGTGTCTGATTGGCTTCGGGGATTGATTACGGATGTACCGTGGGATACGGAGCACGCGGAATGTATGTCCGCAAAACCAATTGCGGATTAGCTCTAGATGTTCGGCAAACGATCGGAGGCTGAATTTTTTTTCACGATTCTTCATCCCGATTTGAAAAAGTAGATTTGCCGAAAATTGATACCTACTATTTCGTGATTTTATTAGACAAGATCGTAATCGTACATTCATTGTATTTATCACATTTTTTTTTTTGTACCACGTTTGATCGTTAGATGTATAATTTGAAAACATTGCACCGGTATGTATGTAATCGATGACGATCGATAGATGTCAATATTGAATCGATGACTGAAGTAAAAGGGAGAAGATCTGTTTCAGCAACTTGGTGAAAAATTATATTTTGATTGAAATGTATCGTCGTAGAGTGAATTCAAACAAATGTACCAAATTTCAAACCATTTTGTAGCGATTCGAAACGAAACATCGATATCCAAACTCTTGATGACAATCCCGGTATATTTTATTCTTCTGTTTTCAAAGAAACGTTCTTAGCTTGCGCATGAATAAATTTGAAAACCAATCAACGCCTTACTGATTCATAATAAAATTAATAAAAAAAAAAAACGTATCGATCGCTAGCCGATCAACCCCCACAAAGATGTTCCATATTTATTTCTCATTCCTCGCTCCGCTCCTGCCAATCGGAACCAGAAACTTATGGGTATATCACCATTGCAAGCACAGGTTGAAAAGCGTTCGCCAGGGGACGATAAACAGCGTCAATCATGTTGAGTGGTGCAAGTCCGATCCGCGCGTATAAAGTCGAACCTCCTCCCTGGATTATATCGAAGGAGCTGAAGCACCGCGGAGGGACAGTAAAATAAATTAAGTATTATCCGCAAGGAATAACGTGGATTATATATATATATATATATACAGCCTTGCGGAATATCGGGACAAATATTTCCTCTTTGGATTATTGCGCGGGATGTATCACGATAATTGTTTTTATTTGTAAGGTTTTTCACTGCTCGGAGAAATACTTTTGATTATACATGATAATATATATAACGGTCATACTTTTCTGCTGAAATTCAGTACAGGCTATGTTCCCAAGGATAAAATTACTCTTCGTTTATGAAAACGCGCAGAATTGAGAATACAGTGAGTGAGTTTTATTGATAATAATTACATGTAATATATTTACGATTTATTTTATTCGAACTCATTTCGACGCATTTCAAATGTTTTCTTTCGACAGATTAAACGACTTACAAGGAGTATTCAAAATTATTTAAATTGGTCAGACCGAATGAATTTGGTTTTTGTTCAATTGACTATTTAGTAAACAACATACGCAGGTCATAAACAAAAATGTAAACTATCGTACCCGTTATTATTAGTTATGCGGTCAGTGAAAAGAAAAAGATTATTATCAAACGAATTTGTTCGATTCAAATATAAGCCCCATTATCGCTGAATCAATTAGTGGTGAAATTTCTTTCATTAGGAATTTTTGAGAATCATTCAAGTGCACCGCGTGCGATAATCTTGTAATATAAGTGGCAATAAATTTGGTACATGGCTCACGACGTGTTCAATTTGCATTGTATATGTTTAGCGGAATATAGAGGCTGCACTTACGCATATCGAAGCCTCGAGCATAATCACATTAGCCATCGTCGTTGCTCCAACGGTTTCATCTGAAACATAAATATCGTACTCGTTGAAGCTTTCGTGCAAGTTGCCACAATTTCTGACTGCTATTATTTCCTCTCGATATTTATATGATGTGCGGCTGACGTATATCCGAGTGAAATGCAAGTGTTCACTGTTAATTCTCGACTACGATCAACTATGCGAAGCTTCGTTAAAATTCAAGTAAATTCATAACGTAACCGCGGCTCACACCGAAGTTGTTGAATCGGATATCCGTGCTTATTGAGGACGGGTGTAACAGCGAGTGGTAGATTTGCGTAAAAAAATGTACCGTGTGAAAAGAAATACTAGAGCTAAAATTGAAAATTAAAATGAAAGGCAGCATGGAAACAAATTAATCGCCATAAATTAAGGAACGAATCGTGCAAATCGTTTGATTCCAAATTAAGGGTGAAGCGAAAAACCGGATATTTTTATTATGTAATGAAGACTAGAAAAAAAAAAAAAAATGAAATCGAAGCTTCTGAAATTCTTAAACCCCTTCTCAATTCGTCTGCCGAACAGACTGTCGTCAGCACTGTCTGTATTTGACGGAACTTGGAGGGGAGGGTTTAATGGCTAATTTACTAAAGCCAATCAATCGAAGGAGAATGATTCATTATAGTTTGAAAGCACCGGCTGCACGGCCGGAATAACTTTCCGGACAAAAACAACACCGAGGCAACGGAATTTTCCTTTCGACGATCATGGCTGATGAAATATTATAACGCGATGAAAATTGTCCGCTTCGATCGCGTTTCGGCCGCACAGACTGACGTAATGTAATTATCGCGAGTGCGTAAAAGAAAATAGTAAAAAGGGAGAGAGGGAGAAAGAAACGGAAATAAAAAACAAAAATAGGAGAAAATAATCAACGATCATAGTCGAAAACGTCCCGCCTTAAGCAGAACTTGTGATCCCCGAAAAGAAAGCTCTTGTCCGCCAGTGTCTATCTATCTATCTATCTATCTATCTATCTATCTATCTGTCATCTACACCACCAGACGAATCGGTGGTAAAAGCAGTGGTGAATCGAACGAGTATTATCATTTTCTCTAAGCGTCAAATTTTTCGGAAGGCAAATCTTTTGGCGTGGTTCAAATGTTTCGGAAATCCGGAGAGAAGATCCGAGGCGAGATTTGGGATGATTCGGTGGTGCGAAAATCTTTTTTTACCGAGAAATTGTGCAATTTGCGTTGGCTTAATTCAGCCTGTCGACGATTTTCGATCGAACTCCTCCAGGGTTGAGCATCTCTGTCGATGGCGGGGCACCGATGGTCGTCATGGCAACTCGTCAGCTCAACCCCAGGCAGACCGGGGTGGGTATAGAGGATCATTCAGTCTATTCCCGACAAACGATAGACTTCGGCTGCCCAAGGATTTAAATAACCGTTCAATTTTTCATCGATATTAAAAACCGTCAGCGTCTCAACGTTGCTGATTTCCCGATACGAGTCGATGTTATTGTTGTAATAAATTTAATGGAAAAATTTTCACCGAACTTTTAAAACGATAAAAGAAAAATCAACGTAGCATTTAGTTTCAAATTTATTGTACCGAATAGGTATGTTGGGATAAAAATATAAATAGAAAAAAGAAGCATGCCGTACCAACATATTATCTTGCGACTTATAACAGTCACATGAAAAACTGAAAATTTTGTGAAATTTATTTGTATTATTTACAAACGTAGGATATTTAGCGAATAATTTAATCTAACGCAATTCTGACAATTATTCTGGACGGTGATTTAAAACTACTTTCTGATTACATCGGCGCGATAATGGATGACAATAAAAAAAAAAAAATTCAATCTTTTAATCGCCTGCGGCCTAAAGTCTTTCGAGAAACTAACGTGGAAAGCAATCAATTTGTACGTGCATTGCAATTTTTATTTCATGAGATTTTATGCCTTTGATAGGAATTGAAGAAGAAAATAGAAGGGTAACGAAAAAAGTTACTACACCAAATTTATTACATTCTTGACTAAAGAATTGGTGAAATATACGAAGCGCCGCTAATTGTACGGAAGAAAAAATATCGTTTGGATTCACGGCATACAGTTTTAACCATGCTATTTTTGCCTGTCGCTGTGTTACCTCGGATTAAATCTTCCTTTGGTACGATAAAAAATATTTATACAACTTGCAGAGTTTCAAAATGAATAAAACTCGCACCCCTAATATTATCCACAACACGGATGAAAAAGAAAAACCAACCGAAACAATCAAATGGAAAAGGATCTACAGGTTGAATTGAATGTCGATTGAATTCGTACGCCCAAAGCTATTAATTAGTCCGGGAATCCCAATTAATCACAGCGCAGAGTCAGGGTTTAAAAAAAAGTCGGGCTGTTTTTTTTTTTTATTCTGACCGAATATTCAATCCCGTTACATTATTTTTCGGCACCAAATTTCCACCTACTAAAAAAAAGAATATCTTTATCGTGTCAAATACAAAGTGTTTGAAATTGTTTGAATGAAATATAATAAAGTAATCTGTGAATCATGAAAATTGTATAGATTCAATTAATTTTTTCAGTCAGTTGAGGATATCCTGAATTTCCCAAATTTGCAAATAGATAATGCGAAGGTCGTTTGCTGGCTTCGTTCGAAGCCGTAAGGTGTAACCAAAATCGTACCTAACATACACAAATTCACTTCTCATTGTCAGAGTAATTCGATATTGTAGTTGAGTATAGGACTGAGTGAAAATATTTGAGAAGATATTGCGTAAATATTTCGCCAACTTGTGTTAGCAATGGCCTAAATTTTTGTTGCACGTATCGACACTTCAAGTACCAGGCTGATCCTGCGAAGCACAGATTTGACTCTTAATTTATCGTCGATCGGCCGGATTACGTTCGGGTGTAGTAACGGTGAAAATTTCGCAAGACCGTGCAGCCTAAGCGAGCTGCAGAATTCCTATCTCAAAAAAGCATCTCGTGTATTATATTAACTGCGATATATGACCAGGAACTGCACGTATAATGAGCAAAGTTGCTGATAAGAGTGAAGGTAACGGAATTTCTTTTACTTTTATGAATGTGTAAAGAGTGTCAAGCACGTTGACGAGGGAATTTTGACAAAGGAAATTCATGTCGACAGGCGCGTGTAGCATGAAGCGAAAGCTGCGGAATGAATTCTCTTCATAAGACTAACTGCGGGTGCAATCAACTGGATCGATTCAACGTGACAGAAAATTTCGTGCGTAGCGTCAGTAGAAAAATTTCATTATTATGTATATTAGGGTGGGCCAAAAAAATCGACTATTTTTTTTTTCACTCGATACTCCGAAAGCTTGGTTGGTAGAGACCTCAAAAACATTCTCTCCAAGTATGAGCTCTTAATTTTAATAGGAAGGTCCTCCGCCTCGCGGTTTTCTATTTTCTTCTTATGGTGAAGAAGAAAAATACAGATCTCTTATAAAAAAAAACGTGTATCATATTTTTGTACGAAATTGAATTCTCTACAAAAAAGGTCTCCTACAATTTTTTTGTATACCTCACTGTTTAGAAGATATTCACCGTCAAACTTCAATGCATACTATTTTTAACAGTGGCGTTAGTTGCACAAGACAAAATTCAATTTCCTACAATAATATGATACATGTTTTTTTTTTTTTATAAATAGTAGATACCGAGATATGTATTTTTCTTCCTCACCATAAGAAAAAAAATAGAAAACTGCGAGGCGGAAGACCTTCCTATTAAAATTAAGAGCTCATACTCGGAGAGAATGTTTTTGAGGTCTCTACCAACCAAGTTTTCGGAGTACCAAGTGAAAAAAAAAATCGTCGATTTTTTTGGCCCACCCTAATGTATATTGTGTAATTTTCTGGTTCTGACAGTCCCGGATTTTGTTACGACAATGTCCGTCACGTGCAATTAAAATCGCGAAGAGAGGGACGAAAGGTACGACTGATTAAAACGAGCAGATGCGTATCTTCCGTCCCCTTTGGTATAATTTTCAGCGGCTATAATCGGCCCGAATATATCAAGCCTTGATAGAGGAAATATGTTCCGAGAGTGCGTTGAGAAGAGAAAAATTTCTTACTAACAATAAGCAAACATTGCAGGGGATCTCGTTGTTGCTATCAAATCGGTTGGGAAACAAACGATGATTCGTTTTATTTCCCTCGTTAAGGCGGAAAAGAACTAGTAGAAGAGAAAAGAAAAAATACGCGATGGCGGAAGAACAAGGCATCGATCCAACCGCGGCGATGAAGTAAACAAATAAGATGAAGAAAAAAAAAAAAAAATGAAAAAAGCGGAAAACCACACATTCCAAAAACAAGAATCGGGCTAAGGTGAAAAACGCGGGTAAACAAAAGGAGCTCAAAAACTTTTCGGGCAGGGACGTTGTTTTGGCATTAAAGTAATACAGTTGATTGATGAAAGCTCAAGCCCACGTCCAACACTCGCTAACGAGCCAAGTTGCAGAGTTGGAAGCAGCAGCTGCAGCCCGAGGTGATAACAAGTGTGTCGGTACTAGGCGAGCGACTACATGTGCCTACGTATTTTATGCCACAGGGTAGGTAATGCCAGCGTGAAAAATCAGACCACGCGTAAGGCTTGATTAGAACTTTCCCTCTGGCTCGTCGTTCGTTACACACTCGAGCCCAGAGGTTCGAGTAATACGCGGGTCCAACGACGAGACGGGTCAAAGGTTAAATTGCTCCCCTGACAAATTGCTCGTTGAAACTTCTACCCCCGTCATCTGCTCTGCACGCCTGGTCATCGATCGATGCAAAATAATTACCCAGTTCAGATAACATTACGACTCTGCATCATTGCGATGATCATAATGATTGAAACATTTTTTTTGCAATGAGGAAAAACGAGGGAATAAATCACGTCTTCGTGATTCTTTATGCCGTTATTTCTGTGGTTGGATATGACGTCAATTTGATAAGTACGATGGGAATGAATGGATTACAAAATTCGTCCTTGATGCGAGGAACGAGAACGAATTCATAACTGTCTTATCCTTATATTTAGATTGTTTTCTTAACCATTTATAGTAACGCAAACTCCCGACATATGATGCAAAGGAACAAAATCTGTCTGTTTTGTACTCCGAAAAATGTTTTGAAAAACGGGAATTCTACATTAAATTGTATGCGTTTGTATCAAATTATGATCGAACGTTAAGTCGCGGTATAATTGATGAGGAGAGGGGAAAAATAGGCGTATTTTTCATCTCCGCACCCACGAGTTCCCAGATTCGTCTCGTTACTCAGAACCAGCGCGAAGTGTATTTGGGGTAAAATGTACGGTTATGGGCATGATGTAGAGTTTATGCGCGGTGGGTCGCATTCCCTGAGCGTGGGACGTAAAGCCGAGAGAACGAAGCGCGGGGAGGAATGAAAGAATTTTGTCAATATTTGAGACGACAACCGAATCCTCGAAATCGGAGGACTTAACTCTCTAGATCCAATTCAATTCACCAGGATTTCCCACAATCCTGTAGACTAGACGGTCCCTTCCTTAGGGAGAACATGGCGGACAGCCTCTTGCCGAAAACCGTAACTCACAACAGCCTTAAGACATCCATCTAGTAAGCTTCGCAAAAGTTTCTCCTTTCCGAATCTCTGAAGAGAGAGAGAGAGAGTTGGCGGGATGCAAATTTCTGGAATTCGTATCTCACGTTGGGGTTCTTTGACTAGTTGGATCCGGAATTTGATGCTTATCTCGCGAGGCTCTACCGGAAGACACTTTGACGAACCCTTTCCAAAGTTAATGCTATACTCCAAAGTTTCGTGAATCGAATCCTCACACTTCGCTCTAGTGTTGATTTAGAAGCACTAATGTTGAATGGAAATAAGAAATATCAAGATTTCGATAAATTTTCTGGTCACAAATTTCACTGATATATTCAAAGTCGGTTTCGAATTCCGCACCGAAATATACCCGAAACCTTTATTTCCAACCAATTATGTCCAAACAGTGTTGACCTCTTTGTGGGATTGAAGTAGGACTTTAAATCCACCGAATTACACCAGTCAGAGTTATTCTCGAGGTGTCAGACCTGTTTAACCTTTTAAAACTGACGATGGGCTTGAAATTGTCCCAGATGCAAGCGCAGAGAGATGCTGCACCGGATAATTGATGTTAGTTCGCTGCAAGGCCAACTCACTGTTGTTAAATACGAAAATGATTATATTTCATCCCTGTTCTAAACTGCAACGGTTATATTATAAAACACGTCGTTATTTGTTGCAAAAATTTTTCTTCAATTCATGATTATATGGACAATTTCACAAACGCGTGTTCAAACGTTGCTACGTTTACCAGGAGGCATCAAACATGGTGTGTTCATTTTCATTTCTGCACTCCACTTTTTTGCAATTTTCCTTCCAATGAAATCATCGCGTATGACGATGTTCAAAATCGATCTACCCTCTCGTCAAGATGGAGACCAGAATCGATCACTTTACACCCACCAGTCTTAACCGGACTCGAAGGATCGTTTCACCAGAGACGCCTGAAAGTGACGGATGAAAAACTGAAGCAGTTATATATTTCTTGATATACAGACAGCTAACTCTCTTCACCGAGAAGTGAAAAATTATCGCGAATTTGATAGTCGTATTATAGTTCCGCTGGCGGCTAGCGGGCGTTATTCTTAGATGCCAAGATTCATATATCCGGATAAACATCAAGCGGCGATGTGTTGAAATATTTGTGAAACCATCTGTTAGATGTCACTCAAAATGCGCCTCTCTCCGCCTAGGTTAAAACTCAGACAGCTTGTAAGTCGAGAATAATCCCGTTCCACGCATCAGACGTTCAAAATTTGTGTATGAAATATTTCAATCGCTTCGAATCGTGTCTGCATAATTCAAGAATAATATGTCAGGAATAATCATCTCCAAGCCGGATAGTAGTTAGTTTTAACTTTGAAAACAAATTTTCTTCTGATTCTGGTAAAATTTTGATCTCTATTTTCCTGCATCAATTCCCTTCATTTTCAACTAACAAACGTTGTTCCATTTAGAATCTAACAACTTTCGCCATAATCGCTCAGTATAAGCTGCTGGGCTATGAAAAAACACGTGGTATAAAAGAGATGTGGAAAAAGCTTGATTCGATTTTGCGAGGGAAGTTACGTCCATCCATAAAATGTGAATTCCATTGCAAGCATATTTCGCTGGTGTACCCAGCGGGAAAATTATCTGAAATACGATTTTCCTCGCGAATGGGGATTTTCAGCGTTTACTTCTGCACCGGTCGAACGGTTATGCGATGGCGATAACCAAGACGTAAGTAACGATGCAATTACCATCTGGGGAAAGTAATCGTACACAAGAAGAAGCACGTCTTATGGCTATATATTTCGCCCTTTTTCAAGTTTCACAAATTCCAAAACTCCAACGAATCGCTCGACGATTGTTTAATTCCAACGTTAAAAAGCTCTCAAACTTATTTCACAACAGTAGTAGCATATTCTTTCGAAATTTTTTGATTATAAACATAAAGTCGAATCGAATTCTGATACCGTTGCTCATGAAAACCGTTCCTCTTTTTTCACTAAATTGTACAATCAAAACAGCGAACAATATCGTTTGAAAAATTCTGACTCTTATGCAATTGCGTATGAAATACACCACATCAAAGAGTTTTTGAAAACAATTCCTCAGACGAACCTTTATTCACTTTCATTTTCACTTTTATCGTACGAGGAGACTTTCAGCCGGCAGCGGCGTTCAACATTGCGTTATAAATAAATAAGGATGAGAAAAGTAACACATTAACTTTATGTCAACACAAGGTAGACCCGAGCGAATTTTTCATCCGTAACGAATGTACGTACCAGTGATAAAAATTGCATGTAAAACATTTTCTCCGATACACAGCTGCCGCAGTAAAATCAGCTCGTAACGATTTTTACCCCTTTTTTCAACCTCTAGCGTGTCAATCTCGCTGACTGAACGTTGTAGCATATGACGGATGATTGCAGCGGCAAATCGTTGTACGGCATAATTTGCATCCGCATATTTTCACGTAGTCGTGCATAAAAACGAGGAAATTCAGAGTCTGTGACAGTTTCTTCTCCAATATTTTCAGCTTTCATTTCGCCGATGATGAAGTGAAACGTTTCATCAATACGCAAGTATTTATAATATATTCAATAGCTCCGTCACGTTGATATGCTAGAGTGCAGGGTCACGACATGATGAGATATGATGCCGATAAAATTTTTGCGTAACACGAAACATGTGACGTAGAGACATGCAAGCGTATCGCTCTGCAATACTCTATATACGTATCGGACAGAGTTAATCGAAGTACGTAATATTCCTGTGCAGGCTTATACGGGACAAAATATTACACTTTTTTTACTGATAATCACGTTTATTATTTTTTATTCTTTTTTTTTTCTCGCTTTTTGTATCACCGTAGCAAGAGAAATTCCCGACTGTGCAGTTATTATGACGATGTCTGTTTAACCAGAATTTTTTAGTAACTATAAAGAATGAAATTTTACTCAGTGTGATAGTGAATGCAACATTGGTTTTGAGTAAGGAAATTGAAACGGAAATATTTTATTATTTTAACACGCTAGGTAGATCACAGCTTTCGATATCGACGCTTTATTCCAATCAACTCCTAACGATTAAAAATGTAGCACACATTTCGTCGATTTCACTCTATAGGATGGTTAATTTTTTTTTTTTTTTTTTTGGGAACAATATTTTTTTGGTTACTGGTCAATTTAATATCTTGTTAGAATTGAATATTTAGAGAGATGAAAGAGATTTGTTTCAGAAAAATTGCAGACAATATTGTTCCTAGTAAAATAAGACATCGTAGAGTGAAAATCGAGCAAATCCACTACAATTTCAACGATTGTGAAGTGACTTGAAACGAAACACCAACATTTAAGCTTTTATTCAATAATAGCAATATTTCCCATTTTTTTTTATTCTCAGAGAGACTAACGTAGCTCACGAATAAATACCATAATCCGATAATTAGATACTCAATGTTCGATAATTTGGTAATAAAATCAATAAAAAGTATCGTCAAAATCGGTATCGTTACAAAAACGGGTTTGAGTATAGTTGGAATCACAATAAAATGTATTCCAACTAACTATTTAGTGTTAAAATAACTATCAGTGTTACATTTTTTGAAACATATATCAGGTAATTGGCATCAATTTATCGTTGCACCAACAACAGGCTATCGTCATTGTAATTTAAAAAAAAAATATATTACGAGTGACGACAATCACTTGCAGCTAGAGAGAAAATTGCTCCCTTTAATCTTGTACCCAGAATTGTATACCGATTTTCCGATCCCGGTGAAAAAAGACCAAAATATTCAAGGTGTGCACTAGAAATTTCTCTCGCAATCAGACACGGCGGTGAGTGGGCTGTGTCGAGTGACGTCACCGGCGCCATAATTCGAGCTCGTTCCTCGGTGTTCCCTCAGAGTCCCCTCGTTGAGACGCCGGAATTCGATGTGAAAAATAGGGAGTTCCCGCAGGAGGAGAGACACGTTCTTGCATGTACGAGGGGATTCGGGATCACGTTTCGCGTGTTGCCATGGGATGAAAGAAAGAGCTGCTTTTGTGTTTTTTCAGGTCTCGGGAATACAAGTCGGAAAGTCGCGGGAACCGCGGATCGCCCCGAGTAATTGGGTCGGTTCATGCTTAACTTTGTGGGTTCAATTATTCCATATTCATACATACTTTGACTATACGTTCCCTTTAATTCTCCCTAGAGAGGAAAGGGAGAGCGAATTTCTTCGTTATTTATTATCGCATACCGGATTTTTATTACCTTAAGGATAAATACACGGAAGATATACGCGTATGTACAATTTAAAGTACATAATTTCCCCATCTATTTCACGCGCGCGAACGTCAGGCGGATATAAAGCTCCCCATTAATCGTACGGGAATTTCGCGAGAAACAAAAAAAAAAAAAAAAAAGAAACCAAAAATGGAAGAATTTTATCTCTGCGAAAGAACGTGACGATGCATGTTGTAAATTTATAGGGGTGGAAAAAAACCGATCCATCGAACATTCGCGTCAGATTCTCGTTGAATCAAATTAGGATCAGGTGCCTGTTATTTTTGGAAAATTTATCAAATCATTTTTCAAACTAATTTATTGATGCTGAATCCGAATTTTTTAAATTTTAATTTGGTGACGAATAATTTGTAGAACAAGTTCCAGGAACAATCGTTAACGTTTCATCTTTCACACCACTTTCAGAATTCAGGAAATAATTTTTTATACCTAAACCGTGATTGCAGAATATCTCACCTGAAATTCGAGCAACTTTGAACGGCTTGAACGTCAATTCTTGATTTCTTCTTAGTCTCTACAATTTTCCAAACTTTAAAGCGCTCTCGCACCTTTTTAAAGATTTTTTTAACGCTCATACACGCGCATTACAGAATTCGGAGGAACGGATTTCAAAATTTCCAAAAGAAGAATCGATTTTTCTTCTATTTATTAAAAACTATCATACAATGCACGCCGTGAACTTGGTATTCAGGGTAATTTATTATAAAATTCCTCAAATGACACACATGAATTGTTAAACAATATCATTTCAGTCCGGAAATCCAATTACATTGATACGAATATTCATTTTACTTCAGAATTCGATTTTCTTGACTGCGATTCTGTTTGATAAATTTATCCATTCATTTCTGATGCCTCCACATGCATTCAAAAAATCTTGATCACCATCAAAGTTCATACGAATCAAAGTTCCTCCGCATAAAAGTTGAAAAACAAACAGGAAGAAAAATTAAATTCCATCTAACGACAAGGTTTAAATTTAGCGATAGAAAATGAAAAAATTACATTCTTATAACCAAAAGTGAATTTTCACGGTTTTTGTCTAAAAAATGGTCTAAATCTGGATCTATTCAAGTTTATCGTCAAAATTGCTAATAAACATCATTACAAATAAAAAAAAAAATGTTTTTCTACAATCAACGATCCATACGGTTACGTTTTAAAGCTGGGTTACCAAAGCATGCGGTAAAAGATGAAAAAAAAAAAAGAAAAACTGGATCCATTCCAACGTGGTCAGAGTTTCGAACGTTTGATTGGTCTCAAATTGGCTGCACGAATCTCCCATGTAGTATAGAAACGGCGTGGTAATTCCGCGAGTTTTACCGTCAAACTTCACCGGTCATTACGGACTAAAGTTCGCGTTCCATTAATAGGTATATACCCTATGTATAATATGTATATAACAGAGGGCGAAACGGCCATCCAGAGCCACGTGTGCTCCGCGTTCCCTGGTGGCACACCATCGGCGAAGGATCTTTTGCAGCTCGCGTACTGTTTCTCTCAAGAAGGAGGAGATTAAATAATGGGACCCATGAGATCGAGCCGATTAGGACAGCGGCGTCAGCAGTGATGGGAAAACGTTTCGCGTTCGAAACGCGGATAGATTATTCACGGGAGGAATGTGTTCGGATTTCGGTCGGTATTCATGGATGATAACAATTTCATTCTTCACAGTTGCGTGGAAATTTTGGTGAAATGCAACGTGTTGTCGCAATGATTCAAACTTTCACAATATTGTTGAAATCGCAAGAAAATGCGGTACAAGTTATCTTTCAGTTTGATTATAGCTGTCGATGCAAAAATATCTGGTTATTGTATTCCTGAGTACGTTTGTTTAGTTCATCAGATTGTTATAGTTGAAAAAAAAAAGAATAATTATGTTCAATAGATTTTATGTATCAGAAGTCTCGATCAATCAAGTTTGAACTAAAACTTTTAATAATAAAAAAATATGGATCAGTCTCAAGTTCGTGCTTTCCGTTGATTGTAAAAACCAAGTATCTTCGCTTACTCTTCAGAACTCCAATATTGCAGTTTTCGATCAAGCTTGAACTACCCAAATTTCGGGTGCAATATATTCTCCGGTCACAGCTACGAAACGGATTTTCATTCCGTACCCAGAAGTGTATTATATATTATCTTTCGGTTACGGTAAGAAATGAACATAGTTAGGGATTACACATAGTGAGTATGTATATGGGCTATTCCGCGTCAACCGGATCAGTCATCTCTCAGATATTTTTTTAATTTGGCATGTGGATTGTGTGGGACGAGTTAGATTTTTGTGCCAAAGCGCGAATCTCATAATGCAAAATTCGATTTTTTATTAACAATAACAAATTAGACTCCCATTTTTTTCAAAAATTCATAACTTCGGCAAAAAATTAGATACAATATATTTTTTTTTTTCAAATTACGCGGAAAGCTCCATAGAATTTAAAAAAAAATACGAAATGGTAAAAACAAGTTGTTATCAATTGTTTATTTAACAATTAATTTTTCAAAGATTTTCAAAACAGTGACTGACACGATCAAAAAATTTTTTTAAAATTCTGACATGTTCCTTGAACTGTACTACAACCTGTGAATTAATTCCAGAGGGGTGTTTTTCTTCGTTTTCGAGTAAAAAATCATTAAAGGTGTCGATGCGCATGAAATTGCGGCCCGCCGAGTCTCTACGTCATGGCGGGCGGCCGGTTGCCGTCCACCGCTACACCGCGGTGGCGTCGCAGCGTTATTTTAGAGTCATTTTCACGATGTAGGACATGATTGAAGAATCTGAAAAAAATACTGTACCTTCACAAGGCCTGCTCAAAGCGATAAGTGAAGTTTCAGGAATGTGTTTTTCACCGTTTTTTTATTACAGAGATTCAAAATAACGGTTACACACCATGAGAGTGCACATAAATGATAATAATTACATAACTTGCTACTTATTTTAAAATAAAAACACATTCTTGAAACTTCACTTATCGCTTTGAGCAGGCCTTGTGAAGGTACAGTATTTTTTTCAGATTCTTCAATCATGTCCTACATCGTGAAAATGACTCTAAAATAACGCTGCGACGCCACCGCGGTGTAGCGGTGGACGGCAACCGGCCGCCCGCCATGACGTAGAGACTCGGCGGGCCGCAATTTCATGCGCATCGACACCTTTAATGATTTTTTACTCGAAAACGAAGAAAAACACCCCTCTGGAATTAATTCACAGGTTGTAGTACAGTTCAAGGAACATGTCAGAATTTTAAAAAAATTTTTTGATCGTGTCAGTCACTGTTTTGAAAATCTTTGAAAAATTAATTGTTAAATAAACAATTGATAACAACTTGTTTTTACCATTTCGTATTTTTTTTTAAATTCTATGGAGCTTTCCGCGTAATTTGAAAAAAAAAAATATATTGTATCTAATTTTTTGCCGAAGTTATGAATTTTTGAAAAAAATGGGAGTCTAATTTGTTATTGTTAATAAAAAATCGAATTTTGCATTATGAGATTCGCGCTTTGGCACAAAAATCTAACTCGTCCCACACAATCCACATGCCAAATTAAAAAAATATCTGAGAGATGACTGATCCGGTTGACGCGGAATAGCCCATATATATAACTGCACATACAGAAATTTATCACGGCGTAAGTTAATCCATACAAATAGCTTCCTGCTTTGAATTCTCTGCATCTGACGATTAAAGCTCGATAGTAATCCGTCTGCATTTTGCAGTGTCATTCAAAATTATATCTCGTCCCTTCAAGTCTTTGATTTTAACCAACGCACCGCGGGATTCCGTCGCATATATCCAGTATATATACATACGTGAAAATCTAAATTTAATCTTACCACGTGAATGAAGATATCGCGGTTCGTCATTTATTCAGCAGTAGAAAGCCCGAATAAGTTAGATGCAAAGTTTTTGTGATACAGGGTTCAGTGTTTTCACCATTTCGGTCTTCATCTTTTTCCCTCAATTTTCTACATCATCTGTTTCATTTAAGGTGCATGAAAGAAAGAAGAAAAACGTCGAATCCTTCGCATTACAATTATGCTTAAAGGACGTTTCGTATAGGTGGTATTAATACAACATCTTGATCAACGTAATAACTAAAGAACTTAAAAAAAAAACGCGATCATGGACGGTTTTAAAAATTTTCAACCGTTAAAATTTCTCTGAAAATTTTAGATCACACAATGTTAACAAATTCAAATATCTGTTTCAGAGCAGCGTTTTTAAACGCGGCATTTCGGTTAAATTCGCGCAATCTCGTACAGATAAGAAAAAAAAAACCGATAAAAAAAATCGATGGAAGCGAATGCGTATGTACTCAGGCGTAAGTGAGTAATTAGCGCAGTAATTAGTATGATTAGTGCCTGCATTACATACAAATTGACTCTGTACCATATAATCAGCTAGAATCTCAACCTCGATAAGTGCATATAAAGGCCGGAACGAAACCGCACAGATATGAAAATCGGTCGAGCATAATCTCGAGGTTGTTTCGTCCTTGTTGTTTATATTATACAGTTTCCACAAAACCAGACGAGAGTTCTTATCTGGTTCAAATCCAGACGTAAGCATACCTCAAACCGCTATTTCCTTACTTAACTAGCCCAATGGCTATATAAAGGAGTGGTAATTTATTGAATTTACTAACTATGACGAAAGAAATATTATTATTATTATTATTATTAAAATAAACGCAATGATTTCACCTGACAACCCAAACGACCCTCCTGTAGATTACTATTTACTCGAATCTCAATAAAACTTGTTTAGAAACATTTGCTTTTTATTTGAGTGCTCTAAAATAATATTTAATTGATCAACCAATAATCGCTAAACCCAACTAAATTTCTTTCTTTGAATGAAACGAACCGTGTTCCAAACAAACTATCAGACAGACTTTCGTTTTCTCAGTGTATGAAATTGTTTTTCATTTCCTGTTCACCTATTGGAAATTATCATTTATATTCTACATTCATTATAAGCATTATTTTGTGATCGCGATGTGAACGAAATGAGAAATGACATGATCTCCGAGCAATCGTGCAAGAATCTGTATTCATTTTGATCGTGACGAAGAAGATGGAAAAAGTCTTCGAGACTGATAAGTCTTTCCTGCTAATTTGTCAGTTTCCGAGAAATACAGTTATTGCGATCAATGAATTTTGAATCGAGTTATTATATTATAGTATTGCACGTTATAGAATCTGTTATGAAATCAAAACAGGCACATTATAGACCACATGGCCACGCGGTTCTAAAAGCGTTTCGAGAAAAACATCGTGTAACGAAACAAGAAATAAGAAATTTACAACTTTAAAAATACCCTATAAATGAAACCAGACCAGATCATCGCGGTTTGGATCAAAGATCGTATATATATACATATGCACGTTCAAAGATTGATGAGCCGTTTTTCAACGTATATGCACCGATGGTCTGGCCTCGTGCTATACATTTGCGGAGGCGAGAAAAGCTCGGGTGAAAAATTAAGCGAGGACTGGATATGAAAAATGGTTATCAGAGTTGCAAGCACGCGAAATTGAACCGCCTATCGAAAAGTGAGGATCATTTTTACGGAAATTAAGACGACGCGGCGTTGTTATTTAGTGCAATCGTGTTGCAATCCGGGCCGATTCCGAATATAAGTTGGATCGAAAATAAACCCGTGCAGAACAGTATAAACCATTATATGTATACAGTTTTGGAACACTGTTGTGGCATCGGACCTCAATTCGATGACTAACTCGTGTAAAATTGGCGAGTTAGAATTGCTGCCTACGGCTGAAACGACTCGAGATACACGTGGCGATAAACTGCAACCTAGTTTAAGGCGGACATGGAACATGTGTTTGATTCAGGCCTGCAAGCTTACAGTTTCTCGATTATACTTGATTAGAAAAGGTGGATCGATAGTTAATTCGCCCAAGCAAGTCATAAATTCAACAATTGGAAATTGCAATCCTTTCGGAGGAGCGTATAATTTACATTAAGCTTGTTGAATTAATGCACAAGAATAAAATTTTATTGACAAAATTCTGTCCATAGTTTTTCGTCCGATTACCGTTGTCATCGGATACAATTAATAGCGAGTGTATAGTTCCATTATTTTCATGCGTTTCAATGTACAATGGATTTGTTTTAGTCGAAAATGAACGTTTCAATCTTCATTTTGTTGTTATTAGTTGTAAATCGATCCAGGATATGTGAAAATACAATTCAAGATATTTAAATTCCGCGCCGTATTATCGGATTCCGGAAGCGACGTTTGTAACTTATACATTGTCGTATTTATCGTAAAATATCTTTTCGAAACGATCGGCCGTGTCAAGGCATTGTTGGAAAAATCATTATTCCAACCACCATTATCTCGTTTTTTGACAAAGCCTTTGGATTTCGTGAAATAACTGTGATAGCATTTGCGTTGAAAAAACGTCAAACGGCCATAATCTCATACAAAGCTAAGGACTTTGCATTGGCTAAAGAACCACCCTAAATGTCTGAAACTTTCTTTGAGATAACAAGGAATCAATGATAATATAATGGAATCATTCGCTTGATGTAGATAAACGAAGTTTAAAAAAATTTAAACCCGATTGGTTTGAACAAAGGTATCGTAGAAAAAGAATGTATGTATCGTATATTCATCTGTAAAAGTAGTTGGAAGTGAAAAAGCACTCGGATGAATCCACAGACTTGCAGGTGTAAAATTAACTCGTGGGAATCATTAAACCCACTTTCCCCATTTCGCATTTCGAAGTCAATATCGTAAGTTCGATAATTTGGGGAACTTAAGCGCTGTGCAAACACCTTTTTAACCGGAGTTCAATCTCTCATCGTTCGACCCTTCAAGCAAATACTGTCGGCATCGACATTTGCCTGAAACGCAATCCCCTGGAGGTGATACGCAGAATTAAAGGGGAAAGAAAATATGATTTGCTCCTTTCTTTTCTTCTTTTCCTCCAAATCTCGCCCGTCTTCGAAGCCTTTCAAGAGCCCAATCCACTAATGGAAAACCTCGAGGCGTACCTTCGATGCATTCATGCACACATTCCCATGCCGTCCTTTTTCTGATAAAAGGATCGGTCGACGCATCGAAACTAGGGGATGATATCGACGCGGTATCGAACCGGTGACGGATTTGTAAAAAATGTATGCAGATGAAACCACTTGCCGCTACCCAAGATTGAAGAATATATTTATTATAGGTACAGAAGCAGTTTTTCAATCTTCTTTTTTAAACAAAATTAATGACGATTATTGACATAATGGGAAATTATGAGCCTTTTATACCTTTTTGTTTCGAGCTTTTTAAAGCTAATAAGCGATCGTAGGTTATTTTCAACCTTTCGAGACTTTGTGCGATCGAATCATGAACGTATGATCAGGCTCAATTTATGGGTGAAACCGTGTTTTGGGCTAAAATCAGAGTCTCGAGATTCGTAGCCATATCAAGCTGGAACCGCCACATTCGAAAATCGAAAAATTTCCTATGGAATAATTAAGGGCTAATTAGATGCTAATTAAATGCTCTATTTTCGAATTAAATGCTCCGCGTTTTTTAAAAGAAACCTGTGGCGGTGCCAGCTTGACATAAACCTGGAACCGCCACACCGAAAAAAAACGGAAAACAGCTGAAATTTCGGAAAAGCGTTAGGGTCATAATTAAAGGCTAATTAAAGGCTCTTGGAATTGCTCATCTTTAAATTAATTGCTCGGTGTTTTTTGAAAAAAACCTGTGGCGGTGCCAGCTCGATATAAACCAGACTTGAAAAAAAACGGGAACGAGGTCAAATTTCGAAAAAGTGTAAGGGTCATAATTAAAGGCTAATTAGAGGCTCCCGGAAAAACACCCGCTCGAATTAAGTGCTCCACCCCCGAGGGGTGGAAACCACCCAAAAACTAGAAAAATCCGTGTAACTCTTGGACGGAACAACTTACAGAGTTCGTTCGAGTGTTAAAATTACTCCAGAATTAGAGGCTCCCGGAAAACCACCCGCTCGAATTAAGTGCTCCACCCCCGAGGGGTGGAAACCACCCAAAAACTAGAAAAATCCGTGTAACTCTTGGACGGAACAACTTACAGAGTTCGTTCGAGTGTTAAAATTAGTCCAGAATTAAAGGCTCTTGGAATTGCTCATCTTTAAATTAAATGCTCCGCGTTTTTTAAAAAAAACCTGTGGCGGTGCCAGCTCGATATAAACCAGACTTGAAAAAAAACGGGAACGAGGTCAAATTTCGAAAAAGTGTAAGGGTCATAATTAAAGGCTAATTAGAGGCTCCCGAAAAACCACCCGCTCGAATTAAGTGCTCCACCCCCGAGGGGTGGAAACCACCCAAAAACTAGAAAAATCCGTGTAACTCTTGGACGGAACAACTTACAGAGTTCGTTCGAGTGTTAAAATTACTCCAGAATTAGAGGCTCCCGGAAAACCACCCGCTCGAATTAAGTGCTCCACCCCCGAGGGGTGGAAACCACCCAAAAACTAGAAAAATCCGTGTAACTCTTGGACGGAACAACTTACAGAGTTCGTTCGAGTGTTAAAATTACTCCAGAATTAGAGGCTCCCGGAAAACCACCCGCTCGAATTAAGTGCTCCACCCCCGAGGGGTGGAAACCACCCAAAAACTAGAAAAATCCGTGTAACTCTTGGACGGAACAACTTACAGAGTTCGTTCGAGTGTTAAAATTAGTCCAGAATTAAAGGCTCTTGGAATTGCTCATCTTTAAATTAAATGCTCCGCGTTTTTTAAAAAAAACCTGTGGCGGTGCCAGCTCGATATAAACCAGACTTGAAAAAAAACGGGAACGAGGTCAAATTTCGAAAAAGTGTAAGGGTCATAATTAAAGGCTAATTAGAGGCTCCCGAAAAACCACCCGCTCGAATTAAGTGCTCCACCCCCGAAGGGTGGAAACCACCCAAAAACTAGAAAAATCCGTGTAACTCTTGAGCGGAACAACTTACAGAGTTCGTTCGAGTGTTAAAATTACTCCAGAATTAGAGGCTCCCGGAAAACCACCCGCTCGAATTAAGTGCTCCACCCCCGAGGGGTGGAAACCACCCAAAAACTAGAAAAATCCGTGTAACTCTTGAGCGGAACAACTTACAGAGTTCGTTCGAGTGTTAAAATTACTCCAGAATTAGAGGCTCCCGGAAAACCACCCGCTCGAATTAAGTGCTCCACCCCCGAGGGGTGGAAACCACCCAAAAACTAGAAAAATCCGTGTAACTCTTGGACGGAACAACTTACAGAGTTCGTTCGAGTGTTAAAATTACTCCAGAATTAGAGGCTCCCGGAAAACCACCCGCTCGAATTAAGTGCTCCACCCCCGAGGGGTGGAAACCACCCAAAAACTAGAAAAATCCGTGTAACTCTTGGACGGAACAACTTACAGAGTTCGTTCGAGTGTTAAAATTACTCCAGAATTAGAGGCTCCCGGAAAACCACCCGCTCGAATTAAGTGCTCCACCCCCGAAGGATGGAAACCACCCAAAAACTAGAAAAATCCGTGTAACTCTTGGACGGAACAAGTTACAGGGTTTCTAGAGGCGTCAAAATCACTCTTCAGTCAACGACTCTCGATACACTGCCCCTCCAAATCAAATGCTTCACAGTCCACCCACACGAGTGTGATTGAGACACGAACTTTACGAATCAACGTAGCAGGTGGATGAAACAGGAACCAGGATTTTCAATGCGAAAAAATGCTCGTGTCGCGTGAATTCGTTACAATTTTTGTGTCTTGTACTTTGATTTCAGCATCGTCACCAACGAACGTCATCCCAGCGCAAATGAAGCGTTGTTTTTGCAGTTATTGATTTCACTTGTGTGGATTGCAGGTGAGTGATGGAGATTATTTTCTATGTACCTTTCTTCACACTATAAACATTACTCGTCACCACCACCGACGTCACCATCACAGGAACTTAGCCCTTTCTTCTCTTTTCAGACGCTATCTAGAAAGATAGACACAATGGTCTAAATTGTGCTACAGGCTTGAGAAAGTGAGTGCGTTATATAAAGAAAACTCCTACTCCAAATTTCAAATCTTCAGAAGCTGCCAATTTTTTTTATGGCCTGGGAGTCAACGATAGCCGGGTCATTTTGGCAACATCAATTTATTTAATGAATCATCCGTGTAACGTATAATAGTAATATGAACATTCTCCAACGCACCACCGTGACGAGGGCTTACGGGAGAGCTTTATTGACGATTAAAAATCAACAAAAAAAATTCATAGACGCATAAGCGAAAGTGTTCTTACACATTGATTGGAACATAAGAATTTCACAAAATATCGTTTTCCGCCTGAATTTCACGACTGAACTCGTCTTTCACCCGTATAAGCAGGCGTAAAAAAATCTAAAAAAATTTGTATTATCAAGGATGAAATTAATTGCGATGCTTTTTTTTATAATAACAAACGCGAAAAGAATAGTTTTTCACCTATAAGATACAACGACGGTCGTCCAGGACTGTGAAACTGCGTTGGGCATGCGGCACATGAGCGACGAGGTTAGAACGCTGCATCTCTACCTGCCTTAAAGACGATCGTTGGTGTTCTGAATGATTGGAAGACCATCGTGAAGCTGTTTTTTCCATGTTATACGTTTACTCAGTGAATAAATTCAAACTCTGGCGGATAGTTGTAATAGATCTTTTACCGTAAGAATCGAGACTCAAATATACTGGTAAAATTCGCAAAATTCCACCACTTATGCGGGTGGACGACAAGCGTGTCGTGGAATCCAGGCGGAAGATGATATTTTTCTAAGTTTCTTATGTTCCATTCTCTACAAAAATATGTCTATGAATTTTCTGTACGGCGCATCGTTAGCTAGTGATGAAAATCAGAATGAGCCACAAACAATTTTCTCCCATGTAATCCTTATGAAAAATGGAAAAGTGCAATGCGCAACCTCTTAATGTTAAGATTGAGAGCTAAAATTTTGAAAGACGTATTTTCATGCTGAAATGGAAGTTCTCAACTTGTTTGGAAGTAAAAAAAATTACTTTTTTCATACTATCTAGCTGTACATTCAAAATAGTTGTAAAATTGATTATTCGATATTATTATGAATTTGACTTATAGTTAAGACCTCAAGAAACAAGAAGATATTTTTTCAGTATTTTGGGTATTATAAAGTTTTAAGTGGTTTAATGTGCCGCGAATGCAAACGGCTCATGTTTACCTTTGGTGAGGTACGAAAAAACGGAGTATGGTTTCAGGATGAGGGCTTACATAGCTTTACAGCACATGATGTGAATGCAAATATGTCGATATATTGTCGATTGATGTTCCCAACACAGAAGAAAAGTTAAAAATGGCAGTTTTGATTATTTCAAAAACTCTTGCAATTGAAATATTTCCCGAGATGTGCGATGCCATGATGGCTAACATCACGGTCGCCTACACACAATCCACATTCTACTGAAATCATACATGCTGTGAGTACCAATAGCTATTTTGTTGAGTAAAAATGATTTTTGCCTACCGATGAGATTTAATATTAACAATGTGTACTTATAACCAATTACCGGCGAATAAAATTGATGAGTTTTTGATACATAATGGAATTTAACACAGGTCAATTAAATGAATTTACTCGAAGCGCTTGCGCATTGACAAGCTTTTTTTGCTAATTGTCGAAATACCCTCTATTCGCCTGCATTTTTGTGATCATGATAAAGTCATATTTTATTATTATTATTTTTATTATTAATTATCACTGATTTACGATTCTGATTAATGGGTGGATTCAATTCAATGGATCAGGGGCGATATCGTCAGAAATGAACCGAGTCAACGTAGGGTGAAATATGAATTGGATGACTGTGACTGGCTTATACGGGCAGAATACATTATCGCAACAAATTTGTGAGCGATGAAAAATTTTCAGCAATGTTGACACCTTATCCAATAGCACTGCATTTTTATGCACCAGCACAAAGTTACGGACAAAACCAGAAATTACTCTATTTAAAATAGTCTCGGGAATCATGGATTGAAAAGGGGTATCGTGATTCCTGATAGCGACGAAGTAGTGAACTATACTGGGAAACAGTCCCGTGAAACTTGAATTATTTTGTACTACTGAGAGAGCAGAATAATCGGTTTGATCGTTGACAAAACATGAAATCAACTGAACACTTGAAAATTTTGCGTACCCTGAAATTCACTCAAATTTCTCTGCTGATTTTTACAGGGCTTGTGTTGTTGGAAATTATTCTGTTATCAGAGACAATTCAATAATTCACTGTTTTGAAGTGACCGAAATCTGGTAATTGGAATGGATTACTTCGACTTGAATGGATTTTCTGTGACACAGGCTTTTGAACTGTCCAGCGGAGAGCCTATGAATAGGAAATCAATGTAACGCCTCTAAGAACCCTCTAACTTGTTCCGTCTGAGTGTTACACCGATTTTTTGAGTTTTTTGGTGGTTTCCACCCCTCGGGGGTGGAGCACTTAATTCGAGCGGGTGGTTTTCCGGGAGCCTCTAATTCTGGAGTAATTTTAACACTCGAACGAACTCTGTAAGTTGTTCCGTCCAAGAGTTACACGGATTTTTCTAGTTTTTGGGTGGTTTCCACCCCTCGGGGGTGGAGCACTTAATTCGAGCGGGTGGTTTTCCGGGAGCCTCTAATTCTGGAGTAATTTCAACACTCGAACGAACTCTGTAAGTTGTTCCGTCCAAGAGTTACACGGATTTTTCTAGTTTTTGGGTGGTTTCCACCCCTCGGGGGTGGAGCACTTAATTCGAGCGGGTGGTTTTCCGGGAGCCTCTAATTCTGGAGTAATTTTAACACTCGAACGAACTCTGTAAGTTGTTCCGTCCAAGAGTTACACGGATTTTTCTAGTTTTTGGGTGGTTTCCACCCCTCGGGGGTGGAGCACCTAATTCGAGCGGGTGGTTTTCCGGGAGCCTCTAATTCTGGAGTAATTTTAACACTCGAACGAACTCTGTAAGTTGTTCCGTCCAAGAGTTACACGGATTTTTCTAGTTTTTGGGTGGTTTCCACCCCTCGGGGGTGGAGCACTTAATTCGAGCGGGTGGTTTTCCGGGAGCCTCTAATTCTGGAGTAATTTTAACACTCGAACGAACTCTGTAAGTTGTTCCGTCCAAGAGTTACACGGATTTTTCTAGTTTTTGGGTGGTTTCCACCCCTCGGGGGTGGAGCACTTAATTCGAGCGGGTGGTTTTCCGGGAGCCTCTAATTCTGGAGTAATTTCAACACTCGAACGAACTCTGTAAGTTGTTCCGTCCAAGAGTTACACGGATTTTTCTAGTTTTTGGGTGGTTTCCACCCCTCGGGGGTGGAGCACTTAATTCGAGCGGGTGGTTTTCCGGGAGCCTCTAATTCTGGAGTAATTTTAACACTCGAACGAACTCTGTAAGTTGTTCCGCTCAAGAGTTACACGGATTTTTCTAGTTTTTGGGTGGTTTCCACCCCTCGGGGGTGGAGCACTTAATTCGAGCGGGTGTTTTTCCGGGAGCCTCTAATTAGCCTTTAATTATGACCCTTACACTTTTTCGAAATTTGACCCCGTTCCCGTTTTTTTTCAAGTCTGGTTTATATCGAGCTGGCACCGCCACAGGTTTTTTTTAAAAAACACCGAGCAATTAATTTAAAGATGAGCAATTCCAAGAGCCTTTAATTAGCCTTTAATTATGACCCTAACGCTTTTCCGAAATTTCAGCTGTTTTCCGTTTTTTTTCGGTGTGGCGGTTCCAAGTTTATGTCAAGCTGGCACCGCCACAGGTTTCTTTTAAAAAACGCGGAGCATTTAATTCGAAAATAGAGCATTTAATTAGCATCTAATTAGCCCTTAATTATTCCATAGGAAATTTTTCGATTTTCGAATGTGGCGGTTCCAGCTTGATATGGCTGAGATTCGTATCAAAAACTAGGACATAAATATACGTGTATACCGGTTCCTCTGCTTTCGAGATAAGGAATAAAGAAATAGAATAAATCGGGTAAAAGGTGATGAAAATTCGATTTTATCCCGCTGCGTGTCACTTGCAATATATTATAAAATGGTTCGATAAAGATTTTCTTGGCAACCCCTTATAGCTGTGGGTATCGGAGAGACGGAAAAACATGGAGCTCGTAGTTTCGAACGAGGAACGAGGGCGGAGATCTCGATACACACGAGCTCAAGTATTTCAAAGTTTCCTTATCGCCTTGAAGGATTCTACGCTGCGACACACCCGATATGCCTTATCGCATATCTGCCTCGGCGTAAACGGACCCATTTTTCGCTGAAAGAAATTCTTCTCTCTGTGCAGTGATATGGTATAAAATGCATGAACTGTACGGCCTACGTGGAGTATGAAAAGATGATTCGCGGAGAAACGTTTTTTACTCGTCTCATAGTTTTACAAAAAGATTTTATTGCAGCGAAGTCGGAGAATGAATTATACAACAACGGTTTCAGGATGTGTCGAATCTACAGTCCAGCCAAAGAGCTGTAAAGAAAGAAATATGATGTAACGAAGGTTTCAAAGTGCAGCTGAAGTTAATCGAATCGAATTCAGTTGAAACAATATACCCTTGACACAGAAATTAATTTCAGCTATAATAACACAATTATTTTATAATCGAACCATTTCTGCAATGAAACAATTACGTTGTTTGAACAATTTTAATAATTGAAGTATCGTTTATCGAGGCACTGATTTACTATTCATTACTTATAGTGACTCGATTGAACTCTTTTTTTTTCTTTGTTTTTTTTCGGATCAAATGAGAATCCAAGTGAAAAACATAACTTTGCCGATACGTTAAAAATTCAATTACGATCAATGTGAGCGATAGTCCATTAAAGTTGTTCAAACGATGGGATTTTTTCATTGTTGAAATGATTCGATACTAGGATCTCTTCAAAGTCACCCATAATTATGGGAACATTGTTTCAACTGAATTCAACTCGTCGAGTTTCAGTCGAACTTCCAACCGTTCATCACACGATATTTCTGTCTTTACCACTCGTTGACTGGAAAGGTACGTTTGGTAAATCCTGAAACATAGTTGGATTAAGAAAAAAACTTATCACCGCTCGTTTACTGTTTCTTCTCGAATTACGTTGGGTAAGGTTTAGCAGCGCAAGGAGTAAAAAAAGAATTACAATCTCTTTGAATATATCCAAGCCTGTTGAAAAGGTATAAATATTTATAAGGAAGACCGCGCGAGGGTTAAACACGTGCATGCTTGTGCGAAAATCCTCGTTGCAACGTATTCGCGTATAACGAACCGTACAACGTTACACGCACCGCAAGCGCGATACATATCAAGAAATATCAGCACTCGCAGCAAGAGCCAAGATCTCGTCCCTCCCGCAACGAAACCCCTCTTCTTACATCTAAGGTATAATTTTATCGTCCATTTCTTATTGTCAAAAGACACGCGTCGAGCCGTCTTTGGCGTCGTACCTCACACCGTCATTTATCCAGTACCCGGGGACCGATGGTTCACCTGTCCCATTGGGACTGCATCATTATACAGGCATTAAGTATTCACCTTCACGCGTACGCCTCTGCGTATAGAAAAGAGGGACAGTGGCGTTTCATTTGATCACAATGTACACCCCTCCGTACGTGTGTATCCTTATTCTCCGATCTAAAAATAGAAACGGCACAGTGTCTCCAGGATGTAAATTATCATCCTCTTCGTAGATGGTCGAAGGGTGGAAGGTGCGAGAGTACAAGTCTCCAGAGTCTCACGTGCTCCTCGAACGTGTCACGAATGTCACTTGTAGTTATAACCAGTGTCACGATGTCCGTGCAGCTGTTATATCCACCGTACACTCGGTCTCGGGGATATCGGAAACGGGTATATGTGGAGGCTACACATTTTCATGCATGATTGTCGCCGCCGACGTTTGAAAATGCGTGGGAGAGCAAAATGGCGACAACGGAATCGCGTTAGAGACTATTTTCGACGCAGTCGCAATCGGAGATCCGTAACGCACTGACGTAAGACAACGGTTCGTTTTTATTTTCAAAACATCGTTTCATTACTTGTTGCATATTGGACTCGACGTTCATCGTCTCGCGAATTTTTGAAACCCGCCATGCTGGTGTAATATCGGTGACACGTTGAAATTGCGATCAAGCTTGATCGATCTAAACGGCTGATATATGTTACAGAGATCTACGTAACGGGTCAGATTCGATACGCAATTATTAACGTTTGTATTACGCAGAGGTAAATGAGATTGTTGTTACTATTTAATCTGTTACTTGGGGCTTCAAGTGTTGTAAGAGTACTTTTATTCGTTGTTTCTTCACTTAATTTGACTAATTCAATATCGATGAATAGTATTCTTTTTATCGCCAAGCTGACAATTGAAGGTTTCACACCCAAAATGAACAACTGAATAGTCAGCAATAAGTAAAAGTTCCCACTAATCGGATCAACCGGGAATGCGTTGGAGTCGAGTAGCTAACAGAGTACCACGAGTCAAAAGTAATATACATTCAAGTCGACTATTTTGTGACCTAAAATTTACAATTGACCATTTTTACACCAAGCAATTACTGCAACAATATTTCCATGTTTTTCGATGATTCTAATAGATAATATATACGTGTTTACTCAAGGTTGGAACTTTTTTGTAACTAAACATACGTGAAGCCCGTTCAGAAGTGATAGAATTGACAATCCTTAGGAAAATCATCGTGAAAACTCAGCGAGTAGTTTTATTTGAAAGTAATTGCACCGACGGTTAAATGGCTTGAGTTGTGACTATTTCGGATCGACTTGCAACTATTGACATAACAACGCACACATTCGGTTCATTCTGGTTCACTGCTGCATTGTTCCGTGATAATTTTAAAATAGAAATCGTTGATCAATATTATTTGTGCAGTGAAATACAGATAGTGATACCAAACAAATAGCCTATCATTAATCATTTGCACACTTACAGCATTTGTATCGTTAGCGACTTAGACGCAGTTTGAGACAGATCGATTCAAGCTTACTGATTGGTTGGTAAATGTAACAACGCAAAGTCGGAAATGACGAAACGCGGAATGCAAACAATACACGGTGTTAATCTTTCCAAAACTATAGGCCACGACCCGCGGCCATTAGCCTCGAAAAGTACAAACGAAACGTTGCTGTAAAAATGACGTAGTGGTTCTCGGAAAAGTGAAGACACGTTTCGTAATAACGATCAGAGTAATTTTCAAGAGTAATGGCATTCGTTAATTTTTTTGTTTTTCTCATCATTAGCATTCGGTGGGTTATAGGATACGATGGTGGTTGAAATTATCAACGTTGATATAGCGAAGTATCGAAGAAAAAATATTATTTTGCAAGTTTGGAATAATTTCGAAGTAGTCGAGTTGAGTAGACAATATATGAATATGATTGTGAATTGCAGATAATCCGGTATTTGCGAAATAATAATTTTCGCTAAAAACGCAACGTTGCACTAACGTTTCGAACTTCATAAAATATGATCCTTCTTGGTGTTAACGTGTTATAACTAATTTCGTGTAATTAATTTCCTGTCTGCGGCTTGGATTAGATCAAATTGGGTTAAATTAGGTTATAAGTTTTGTGCGAAATTAAAAGCAGATAACCAGAGAGTTATTATTATAGATATTCGATAATTAAATTGTTACGTAACCATACGTTATAATATAAACTGTAAATTTAAACGACTAAATTAGTGCTTGAATACTAAAATTGACGGACAATCGCGATTTTAAATCAACGTATGCCATTTTTTTTTAGGAAATTCATGGAAATGTGTATTTTTTTCACCAAGGTTGGTTTTGCAAGAAAAAGGAAGGTAAAAATTACTGATTACCTAATTTTTATAACTACCGAAAATCGCTGAGTGTGAAACGTATAATTGTCATACCATAAAACGCTCCAAGGGATTCGGTTAATTTGGAAATTTTCTAAATCACTTAGCGACGACTTCCCACAAATTATCTACGAACAGTATTTTCAGCTCTTGCACCCTCTTCGATCGTGATTTCAGGACAATTTCCCAGACACGCTTAAAGTCAATTAGGGAATCGCAAAATTATACTAATGCCAATTTCCTTTCGGCGGTGTCGAAGATCAATCTTTTTTGGTCACTTCACCACCCGCAGCTATTTGATAGTGAAAAATCAAGCGAGCGTATTCTTTCACACAACCATTTAACCTAGACAAACTTTTTAGGGGGTGGCATGGTGGAAAATCACAAATTATTTTTTTCTGAAACACTCTATATACATATGTGTACAAAAATCTACATACCTATATACAGGGTGTCCCAACTTAAACCGCGAAGCAAACTCAGCCATACGTGGCAAAAGTGCCTACCTTTAACGGATTGGGAATTGTGACTGTTCGAAACTCAGGAATTTATCGTATAATTCTTTTGTACCTTTCAACAATATTTTAACCGTTGTTGAAACGATACACGTTTTACCATAGAATTTTATAGTGACAATTAGTGGTGTACAATTGATCGATTAATCGCTCGGCACTGGTAACTGTACATATGACAAATGGAATCGTTTTCTTCTTAGCGTAACGATCATCATCACTCGTAAATTCGTCTTCATTATCTTTTCATTTCTTTTTTCCTTCTTTCATCCCTGCGATAAATCCGCGCCATCGTCATCGTGCCAAATTATGATTGCAACGCTCTTTCTCTCGTTCTCTCTCTTTCTCTCTCTGGCCATTGTCAGAAACACTTTTATAACGAGATCCGGTGGAATGGAATGGATTTCGTCATTCGGATAAACCAGCAGCTCCCCGCGCAACTTCGCCTCTTATAATTATTATTTATCACCCGTTCATCCTTGGCCCACTATCGCGCAACGATAACCTCCCTCTTCTGCTTCTCCTCCTCGCCCATCTTTTTCCTTCTCGCTCATTTTATTATATCCTCCCCATCTCGACAATCGTCGCCGAAAAATTCGCACTGCAATTTACATTCCTGATTGGAATGCAGCGTTTCTTCGAGCTTTCAGACATCATTTTCAACTCCTCCAATTTCATGAGACAATAAAGCAATTCGAGTTGCGGAAAAAACATGCAAACACGATTATGTTCATTGAATGTCATTTGAAAACATTACCATTTTCCGTAAATTAATTAAGTTTTCGATTAAAAATGACTACGAGTTCAACACACTATAATATCGACATTCATATAATAACTAGTTTTTTCAAACCCACGCTCGCTAAAGCTCGTTCGGGGTCGGATGCCTAGTGTACCTAATTTATTTAGAAAATTAGCCCGAAAGGTCAAAAGTCATCAGGTCAAGGACCAGGACAGCCAGAACTACGGAGCGCTCGTCCTGGAAGTCGAGTTGCACCAGGAAGCGTACCCGAGCGCAGGATCCAGAAGGTAGAGAACCCGGTACTCGAAATCTTCATCCTTCAAAATTTTCATCCGTCCGCTCTACTGCGCGGTTGTGTCCAAACTGAGGAATTCGGCTAGCTGATTTTGGTCGTTGCGATTACTGTAGATCGATGACGTCAAGAGATAAAAAAAAATTTTGGTTAACGTCACTTTCTGAAGATCCGAACATCCGAACATTCAAACTTTGGCTTCGAACTTTAATACTATGTATGATGTATGACGTACGATTTCAGATACATACATGATATATTATACATAATACAGACAAGATGTCGACAGCTCGAAAACGTCGTATTAACATCGTACAATCGATATGTATAAACTGCGCGATATAATTAGCACACGAATAACGAGATAAATATCTCGTCAAGCGGTCTAAACTTTCAAGAGATTTCGGATCTTGCTGATCGATTGAAGACTCGTGGATCCAACATTGGCATTTGTAGAATTGTTGGTAAGTTTTATACCCGCACACATTATAATCGTGGTAATTATAAGATCGTGAAACGGTTTATCTTCGATCAAAATTACCCAACATCCATCACTCCGCGTCCAGAGTAATTCAATGAAACGGTTCTTTCCTTATAAGGAACTGATCTTTGCGGAGTTGACGCGCTACTTAAATCCTTCGTCTCGCTCTTTCGTATCCTTCGTCCTTTCTCTCCGTCTCGCTCCTTTTCTCGGTATTGATTCAATCCGCGTACATACTTTCGTCTCGTGCCGCTGTTGCTGCTGCTGCATGCACCAAGGCAATAAAGATTTTTTAACTCACACCTTGGAAGGGCTCTCGAAGGGTCAGTGATTTTCTCCCGTTTGACGGATTTTAAACGGTCACCGAATTGGTCGTAAAAACTTCTCGAAACGAAACAATGTTTGTGAGAATAATTTGCAATTTGCTGCAAGTTTTATATCGAGGTGGAATTACGTAATAAAATTAGTGGATGAAACAAAAAATAAATTTAAAATGCACAGAACCGGTATCTATGTATAAAAATGTTAATATAAATGTAATATAACATAATTTGTTCCGTAGATTTCAACGATAAATTTTATGCGGACGAATAATGTAAAAAAAACTAGGTTATTGCAAATCTACTTACGTACAAGCCTTGGCATTTGATATGAAAAAAAAATGTTTTACGTATTCATTGATATTGTTTCCGAAAGTACATAAAAACTTAAAAGCATTCGTATAATAAATACCGAAAGTTTACTGGTCGCCCGGAAAGTTTCCGTTATACCTACGTGATTTACGTTTTGCTTATAACTCGCAGCCGCTAAAATTTATCGACTTTAATTAACGACTTTCGGTGGGTTATATTTTCGTCATGTAGGTACATAAAACTTCGTGCAACGCGATAAATAACGATTTACAGAACGAAATTCTACGTAAGAATCGTTCTGCTTTCATTATCCCGAAATTTTTTCTTACTTTCTACAAATTCACCTTCAAAGTTACATCTATGATTTATGATTTTTAGATTAGATGTAGCCTGTAACCACGAGAGAAATTCCTAGTCACGGTTACTCGAGAGCTACTCGACCATTATCACGTTGTAAAATAAATTTAGTAGCCTTTAGTAATTTTTGTTTTTAAACTCTATTCCAATTAAACTGATGTTGACAGCATAAATTAAATCAATTAAATGTTGCCCAACCATGAAACGAATATTCACTTGCGCCAAACTTTCTCTTCCAATTTCAACAATTCTCAGACTTATTGCAATTCATTTTACTAAACAGAATTTTCTCGCAATAACCGATAACGTTACAAAATATAATAAATAATCAAATTTCTCTCAACTTTCCGAAACGTTCTGCATACAGGCAGATAAACGCGTCCCTTGATCCCTTCTTCACCCCGCTCGGAACCCTTCAGGGGGTTGCAAAAGCACGCAGCCTGCCTGCATCCGAGGGTGAAGAGGAGGAGATCCGAGGCAACGTAACGCACTAAATCGCGACAGCTCAGCACAGTGAAGTGCAAGGGCGGAGGGCGCATCCCGTCTCTGTTCGAGGGTTGCCGCCTGGGGGGGGGGTTTAAGGTGGCGAGGGGGGGGGGGGGGAGGGATAATTTTTCCTGGGTGTCTACGCATACGGAGAACCGCATCCCGGTTGCGTTTTAGTACTGTGCGAAGAAAGCAAAGGGAATAGAAGGGAAGGGAAGATCGAGTGCGGTGTACGTCTCTTTACGACTTTTTCTGTACTTATACATAAACGAATTGCGTCCCCCTTTGTGCTATGCTTCGTTCTTTTACTCCCGATGCAGCAGCTTTTGCGCGTATATTTATTGTACGCGTGCTTTCGGAATTTACATTTTCTTTTATTACATTTGGATGATTTACTTATTTAGGCGACTCGGTGATCGGGAAAGTTGCGGGAGGGAATTTAATCACAGAATGTCGGGCAAAGCGTGTTATTACAGTTATTCCCGATGATGATATTTATGGCGGAATTTAGTATATTTCGAATGGAGAAAACCACGATGAAACTTGAAAAAATGGATAAAAACTGCAACCTCGAATCCAAGAAAATATTCATTTCGATTATAATTATTGTCAAATATTCTATCCACCTGTATTACGTAATACATGAATAAAAAAAATCGGTGTTTGATTTTATGAAAAGATTTAATTGTATTAATTTATAACGCCTCGTTGTATTCACAGTTGCGTGTTACGTATAAAGATTTTTTCAGAGTAATGAAAAAAAAAAAGCAGAATTTCACATGACCAAGTTTCAACACATTTATGTTATATACCCAATTCCTATCGTGAAAAAGCTGCTAAACTACACCCAATGCAGTATTATAAACTGATTGACAAATAATTATCTCACAGGTATTAGTTAACTTTCAGAACTTTACCACAATTTTTCCGAGACAAAAGCTGACGTAAAATAAAATTGAAAATAATTTTGTTCCACGTTTCCTTCTCCATTCCTAACTTTTGGCTGGTATCGGTAACTTTGGCGAGTTTAGCAACGTCGTAGGTACGCGTATCTATTCCTGACTAATTTGCAAAAGCGGTGAACTCGTCACCGGCTTTCGTTTCAAGAGTGAATGATTCAGAGGCTGCACGTTGGGCTATTTTTCATTCCAAGGGCGAGGACGTAAAAGTTCGGCCGAGGTGTCTAACGGCGTCTAAATGCTACTTCCGTCGATGGTGAAGAGCTGGAGAGCCTGCAGCGCTCGAGAAGCAAGAAATCCAAAACCCCGCGTTTAGGAATCGATAAACCCTCGAGGAAAAAAATCCTACAGATTCGACACGAAATTCGTCTTAAGCGCATCGTCGCGAGGAGGGATTTTCGCGCGTTTCGCTCCTCTTTTCACTTCATTAATCTGTCAAGCGCTCCTCGACACCCTCGTCGTTTTCTTGATACGCACGAAACGCTGCTGCACTCTTTCGCAATTTCGTTACTTTCAATGTAAATCAGCCTTGGGATCATTCCCGAATTTGATGAAACGAAAGAATGAAGAAAATTCGAGATATTGTCGGATGTGATGAATTTCTATAAGCGCTTCTTCATTTCAACGCGTAATCGTATTTCAAAAAAATCACTTAACATTGAATGTGTGAAAACAAAATCTGTAATAAAATCTGCTATCTGTAGTTGCTACTCAAGCAATTGTTTTCAACAAAATTATCGCAGATTATATCTTACGAAGCCAAGAATAACACCTTTTCAAGAATTCTGAAAATTACCATCCTTTTTCTACAGAGTTTCATACAGCACATATTTCGATTAGAATCTAAGGTAAATTGCGAAAAAATTAGCAGCTGGACAATCGTTTTTATTTTTTACATCTCTAAATTCTGATCCATGAAAATTCTTCAATATAATTTATAGAAATTACGTGTAAGTTCAAAGTGCGAATCGTTGTAAAAATATATCGGATAAGTATGGAAATCTGAATGATCCCCGTATGTAGGTTGAATTCAGCAAATGCTTGTTTTTAATAAAACGCACCCCTCGATATGACAAGCAGATTTTATGCGAAAACAAAAAAACGTATAAACGAATGGTATGATTGATCGTTTGTTCGATGAGATGCATAAGATTTCATTTTTCTTTTTTTTTCTTTTTAAATCTTTCAACTCAGGCGGCTGTGCAATGTATTATTTATTATAACCATTCTGTTATAACACTTTCTTGTTTGGATTTCCCCCTCCTGCATTCTCTCTTCTCTCTCATCCCCTTCCCGCGATGCTCTACCCTTGTCGGCTTAAGCCTGGATCTGGTTCTTTGAAAACCAGTTTTATCCCATTGCATTATTACACGTATATTACAATGTACAAGGTGTGTATATAGGTATACATATTTCCATTTAATACATATATTTATACCTGCAGTACGCATGCAATCGATATAAGTGTTCTGGTTTTTTTTTTTCCACCATTTTGATGATATTCCAGGCAAAAGTTTTTACGTTATCTTTGCGAATTTTTTTTATAGATACCTGTCGACTATTCTATAAATAAAAGTGTGTAAATTAAGCTTGTTCGTGTTTGAGGTGAAAAATTGATTCAGAGTGGAAATTATTACAAATAGTGTTCTTTATTTATAAATATTATATGCGGTTGAAAGGACTGAAATCAAGAGGCACGCGTATTGCTGTAGGTTTTTTTCCGCTTTCATCACATCAAATTAATAGTTTTTTTCGAATTGAGAGCCTCGAGAAAAAAAAAATCTGCACTCTTACTTATAACTGATCCAACAACATGTCGGCACAATATTGACCTGCCTTTCGAATTGACCAAGAAAAGGACAAAATGAAGAAACGCGACAGTTTAAAGTATAATTTTCAAACTTCACTGGAATAACACGGTCACCTAGAAAATGAGGTTGAAGTCGGTGACCAATGCATGTTTAGAAAAAACCGTCACTTGGCACAATTATAAAATTGCTTGAAATTTAGTAAGCCATACCAAACGAATAATGGCCATATTTCTAAGAGCCAACAACTCGAAAGTCGTTTTAACAAAATTGCCTGATAGTGAATTCCTCCCTGATGTTAATACTTTCAGCCTCCCCCTACAAACAGTTACAACTCTCGCACGCGAATTCTGCATCTTTAACCAGCAGCCCTTAGGTTCGATGTTTCGCATTTATGCATCGCGCGCCCCTCTGACTTACGCCGTCGAAAGCCAGAGCGCCCTTGCAGGGTCTGCACGCCACAATTAAACTACCCCAGACCCTCCCCTTCCCTCCCTTTCCCTTCTCGTCAGCCTCCTTCTCCACGGGTTTTGCCACTGCGCTGGCCCATCCAGTAGCAATAAGCAGCCTGAACCCTTGGGAAACGTTTGAGCTGCATGGTACGTGCGATGGAATGAGGCGGGCGGCTGCCTTTTGCGAGACGACGTCGTTAATCCTGATCATACTATTCTTGGATTAATCAGTTTTAATCTAAAACGTTGTACATTACCAGGAGGCTTTCCTTCTGCTGCCTCGACGAAACGCAGAAGGATATAACAATGCGATATATTATTATACGCGTAATTACGGAGCAAATGAAAATAACAAGTCTTGTGTAACAACACAGGTCGAGTTATCTCGGTTATCGTATAATATCGTTGTTCCTGTATCATTGCAACATCGCTGTGCGAATTACACTTGGATGTGAAATATTTCTTTGCACTTGAAAAAACATTCCGTCATTTTTGTACATTATATACAGTCGCCTGAAAATTGGTGTATAGTTACGATAACGGTTTAAATACTTTTACAATTGTCGAGAAACTATGAGACAATATTTATTCAACATTTCATCCTTTCGTTGTACAAATGAAATTCTACAATCAGCCTTTGATCATTCTGTAAAGTAACGTTCTCCCTTGAATGAACATTGTTGTTTCAAGTACCGTAGGATCGAAACTCGCATTTTCGAAAACTATTCTTTTTCAACCTAATTATATAGCTATACATATAAGGTCTGCTATAATTGCAGTTCAAATTTAAAGAAAATTACTTGTCAGTAATAATAATGTTGAGAGTAATTTTTGTCGCATGAAAAATCAAAAAAGAGATGTTTTAAAGATACGCAGTGAGTTGGATTTTTGTTTTATATTCGGATCTCTGTGTGCAACTGTTGCATCGGTTCAACTGCGGGAACGATCCGAATAATTAACCCAACACGCAGATACGTTCTGCGATTCTGATACGCGGCAATACGTACACCGATACTAATTTTACACGGTCGGTTAATTTCCATCAATTATATAATGGGGGAACGGTCATTGGTACAAGTTGGTTTTCGGCTTGTATGATTGCTTTCATAAACACACCGTCATCACGGATCTTGTTAAGGTTCAAAATCCACTCACAAATAACAAATTTTTACACAACGTATTTTCACAACTGCTGGTTTTTGATTTACTTAATTCGTGGAACGACGATCGGTACTTATACGTGATCGAACGATGACGATATTTTTGTCGTTTATGCCCGATTGCAAAATAGATGAACTGTAAATTCATTTGTAAATCACTGTACATTGTATATAGTAGGAATGATTTCCAAAATCAAAAAGACAAATGAGTGATGAATATTTGGAATAAGACTCCAAAAACGAAGGTCCGAGCTTATCGACAGGTTGCAGAATTAATTCTCGAATCAGGTATATAATATATAAGATACAATTTACGTCACGTGATATAACAATTTATCAAAATTTTTAACGAGAGAAAAATAGAAAGAAAAGATAGCGGATGTACAATTTCATGCTGTCTTGAGCAGACTGAGAATATGGAAATGCAAAAAGTAAACCTAGCATCGAAACTACTTCCTTCCATTTACAATATACGCGGCGTGTAGGATCTGATAACGCGAAGAACACGTTACAGGACTGCTCAATGGCCTCTCCACAGGTATAACGTAGCAGCTAGCTCTTATGCCTGGTCAGTGATACTCGATCGCCGCATTAATTAATCAGGCCGTTAATTGCTGCCTAAACCGGCAACGCGTATGTACAAGAAACGTTCGATTGACGTATGCAAATTAAAACGTAGGGAAATACGTTAATTCACAAGATTTTACAGATTACGTGAGAAAAATTGCAACAAGTTTGTACAGATATGCGTATAAATGCGTAGTGTCCGATTGTTACGCACAAAATACATAATAATATGGACACAATGTTCGATCGTTAAATAGTGACTAAATCGAGAATTGAATAGGTAGTATAAAATTTGAAATTTTTTCAAATCAAAGCGTTGTTCGGACCAAAGTTGTAGGAAAATTGAAAATCATTTGCACGAAGTAAATTTTGGATAAAATTTTACGTTCCAATTTTGATTCCAAAAAAGTAATTGTTCTCACAGTTTTATCAGCTGACGAAGCTGGAAGAGACGATAAAATCCCTGCCATAAATTTTCACGTCCTTGAAGCATTGATCGAAAAGAGTTGAATGACAATAATCGACTACGTCTGTGTAATATTTAGTCACAGTATACCAGTTTCGTACTCTCAAAAAATGTACAAGATTCCACAGAGTTTGCTTCATCCCTCAAAAAATTTACCATCGGAACAGTAGTTGGGCTAAGGCCTGTTTCTTTTTTATTACATACTCAAATATTGACCAAAAAAATAATTAGGTCAAATTTTTTTCTTTTTTATTTAGTTACGCACACAAATTTTTCAACTTTTGAGTACATACAAGTATTTCCAATAAAAAAATCAAAAATTATCGTCGACTAACTCCGAAATGACCCGACAGTCGTGTACATCGCACAAACAAAGATGCATCAAACGTATTCCATAGTAAAACGTAGTACGTATAGTAAAGTGGGCGACAAAAGATACGGAGAAGCGCAGTAGGAGTGACAATCGACGAACGGATGAATGACAAGTATATAGTAAAACAAGACGACGATAAAATCGAATAGAATAGAATCTTACCAATCTCATCGAGGCGTAACGTCATTCCGGGGATGTCGGTCAGGCGATGATATAAACCAATGGTAGAAACGCATATAATCCTATATCAACAAAACTGAGAACCAAATATCGCGTGGATCGTGAAAATTTGATTTTTTCTCCAATCGATCCAAAAAAAAAAAAAGAAAAAAACGAACGAAGAATCGTTGATACAAGAAAACCGATGAGAAAAAAGAAAAAAAACCTTCAACGTACAATAAATTACCCGCACAACGCGAACTCCGTAATTAATTATGAAACGTGCACGTATGCGCGTATCTCGCGTATTAAATGAAACGCCGACGAGACGTGTCGAACGCACATGCGTTGCACCTGCGGACGGAGTTTCGGCGCGACGACAAGCGACGCGGACGCGACGAGCACCGAACGAAGACTGCAGCCTGCGAGCTCTTTCGAAGTGAACGGGCGAGACGCCCGCGCCTCGACGGGACAACCGGGGCCAATCCGGGGGTGCGCCGAGTGCCAAAGCGCCGCGAGCTTAAGGGGGGAGGAGGCGAAACAGGGGTGGAGGTCCGCGTCTCCTCGTCCTCGTTGCACACCCACTGTCGGACTGACTGTCTTCTTATCGAGAAACGCGCGATACGCGCATACGGTTGGACAGGGATGTTTTTGGTTGTTGTTCGGTAATATCATTGTTTTCTTTTTTTTTCTTGGTTGTAGAACGTAAGGGTACGAGGATGAGCTGTCGCGTCGGTACTAATGCTGTGCGATTTATTGATCAATCGGCAGCTTCGATTGATCGACTTCATTCGATTGATCCTTTTCTTGTTTAATCGGTTATTCGAAAGTACTCGAAAGAAAGTTAATCTCAATAACGATCGACCGAAGTCGACGATTTATCGTCTAATCGGAATAACGATCGATCGAATTACTGATTAATCGATTAATCGCACAGCACTAGCCAATTACGAAATATCGAAGACGTTAGTATTCGCGAAGATATAATTAATGGGGCTTTGTTTACAAGTGAATTTGCTTAATGAGATGTACAATACTATACTTTTGTCAAAATATCCGATCGGCAGTTTTATAGACACATATCTTAATTTTTTTCCAATCCCAGAGGTTTTTTTGTTATATTCTTTTCTCTTTTAAAATAACAGTTTTTATCGAAACATCTACATTTTGGCACACCGAATATACCGTTTGAGAAATTCTTGCAGAAAATTTGTATATAATTTTCGGTACCAAAACCTACCCTAATGTATACGCATGTGCGGTACGTATCTACGTATATATGCGCGTGTATACCTATATACACATAATCTATACGTAGGTACATACGTTATTGTAGGGCGACGGGACGAGAGTCAAGAACGTAGTAGAAATAGGCACGCAATGTATCGCAGAAGGGTGGAAATCGTATTGAATTTTCAAAGAGTCATAAATCTCATTTATATGCGCAGAAAAAAATTTGGTGAATTTTGGCTAATGATAAATACGGTGATTAAGTAAATCGAAAGAAATGTTTCGCTGAAACAGAAATTTTGGTTTTGATGGTGAATATTCCGTAACCAAACAATTCTGATCAAAACTACTGCACTTTACAAATAACTGCGCAGAGTGCTGGAATTCGTTGATATCGAAACAGTTCGACATGTTTGAGAGTAAAAAATTTTCAGCTGCTGGTGCAATGATATGGTAATTGAAACAAATAAATTCTAGTTTAGAGCAACATTACATTATATAAATGAATCAACGAATATTTGTTTAATTTCTAATCTTGTTATCGTAGAAAAATTCTGCCACTTTTTCTCGTGATAAAAATAAATTTTGCTATAAAATGAATTGTTTCACATTTTATGTTGTACGGCTTATTGTTCCGAGGTATCGTCAGAGACTAAAAGAATCGGAGGATAAAAATATCGTCGTATTTGAAATCTCTATGCGACAAACCGTTTCGTTCATTTTGGATTTAAAATCATGAAAATACATTTAAATATTGTCTCAACGTGTCCGCAATACAATTTCTCCAAGGTCTTGTATAAGTGAAGTATGCGATGATGGAATGGAAAGGCGCGAAAGTATTATCTACCTTTGAAATCACCTATTTGTACAATATAAGTTGCGAAACAAGGTGAATTACATAATTTCATTATTATCGTGTATAATAAGTCGCGGCTTTCTCGCACCTTATTTTACTGCCCGGAATTTCGGACTTCTCTAGTTCGTTTAAAACTGACGAAATTGCGTGTTATACAATCGCATATCCCGCCACGGTATTTAGGATATTTCACCGAATAACAACACGCAATTGCAAATGCGAACATTTGACAAACGTCGCACATAGTGTAACGATTATTTTTTACATCCTCATGAAATGTCAGTGAAGTCCAGGAAAATTTAGCGGATAAGAATAGTGTTTGACAGTTTCATATTTAACAAATTTTTTCGTTATTCTGTCGATACCTCGTTTTTTCAATTGAGTCGTCATTCGACAGGGGTAAAATAATTTTTCCGACGTACCCCGATTTAATTTCACCTTACAGAGGCGATCCTTGCAATTTCTCTTCGTTATACAGTAATTTGTATCGATCATTTACGATTGATCAGATTATTTCATCCTTAGAAAATACGACGAATGAAATACCAAGCAATAACCGCGGAATGTTGTGACTCAATTTAGATTCTGACAAAGTATTAATAACGAACGATTGAATACCATATTTATTTTCAGTGACACTACCATGGAATTTCATGGTTTTAAGATACGATGCAAAGCCTGTGCCCGCATTAATTAATCATAAGAATAACGAAGGTCCTATAAGAAATTCACGCTGCAGGTAGGCCTGAATTGATCGCGGAGTAGCTTGGAATAAATCACGAAGATCACAATTGATCGTTAGTAAAAGGAATCGTTTGTGATTCTCGGTACGAACCCGATAAATCAACGTGGCAGTGCGTGCGGGACGAGTAGGACGAGTAGATCCATGCAACACGTAACTAATCCGGTCCTATGGTGTACACGTTGCATCTATCAGCCTACCAGAACACCCGGGTACCATGTCACCTAATAAATTAGGTAAATTTATGTACATACCTACGTACGCCCTTCATGTATTATCTCGGACCGGTAAAGTTGCTGCATCAACGTTAAAAAGTCAACCGAGTCAACCTTCGGTTTGAGCTGCGCAATGGCGCAAGAATATTGCTTCAAGTTTAATGCACTTTACACCGCGGATGGAGACAAGTTGAAGGTGGGATTTTCGATTAAATCGATTTTTTTCCCGATCAATCGAGTGTAATCGATTATTTTTCAAACTAGATTAATCGAACGACTCGATTGTTTTGCCTCGCAATCGGTTTTTATTTTTTACTTTTCTTTTGCAACATCAATTTATGTGATCGAAGTATGAATTATTATCGTCGTATAACTGACTAAGTACTCATTTGATATAATTAGTGAAAAATAAATGAATATTTTTACCTGGAATTGAAGAATATTTTTAATGAAACTATGAATTGTCATAAAACCTTTCCGCCATTAAGATCGCGCGCTGGAATATACGAAATATTCTATCAAATGCTTAAATACATTTTGTAACTGATTCATTTGATTTTGATTTTGACTTTGACTTTGAATGTAGCCAATGAGGAAAAAAAAGAATCGATCAGTTCGAATTTTCGTCTCGTTACGACTCTGTCGTTCAATTTTTGGTTTATATATCTTACAACTCACATATTTCACAAATTTTGTGGTTTGAAAATTTCAACTCATAAAGTGCTGAAATTTCTGATTTGTCAATTTAATAGTTGGCACATTGAAAAAAAAAATAGACCAACGTAAAGATATCTATTGCAATTCAATTTTGAGTTTGGAAAGAATAATTAATTAGCTGATTCTTTGTACATTTTTTTTTTTTTTAATTCATGTTCAATTCTTGAATTTTTATTAAAACTAACAATTTTTTTTCACACCTTTACGATTACTGAGAAATTTTAATAGTACACGTTTCATGTGATAACTTCCTCCTTGGTATTTAATGTTTGAAAGATTTGTGTACACCTCTGTTTTTTTTATTCTTGTCTCATTCATCGACCTGTATTTTCGTCCCCATATTTTTTTGCACACATGTTCCTACAGTCCTTATACCTTAAAACGTTTCAATCCATAGTTTGAAATTTAATTTTCAATAAAACGTAGCATATCCTAACCGGAGATCGAAGCACAGTGTAGATTTTTCTCCACTAGTCTGAGACGGGAAAAATCCAAAGAGTTGTACATTCAATTTTTCAAATTCGCCGATTACTTTTTCATATCATCATTTCTAAAACGTACCATGCACGTCTCAATTTATACGTACATTATACGGCCATGTACTTGAATTTCTTGTCAACATATACGCCGCAAGTTTGGAATTCGTCGCCTGAAAAATGAAAAAAAAAGCAAAAGAAAAAGAAAACCGTAATAATAACCGTCGGTAATTTTTTTTCTTCGCGACGAATTTTCCCTCAGCCCTTCAGTCATCGATTAGTCAAGCACGGAGAGGCAAGATCGAGTTATTGCGAGTCGGGCTGAGGCGCAGGACGAATGTGGAAGCCGATGTTCGACCCGAAGGCGCCGGTGTGAGTACGAGGTATACGCTCGACATATGTACGTATTTAAGTAGATGTACGGGGGGGTCGGGCGTGTTTATGTACACGTGTAAACACATATGTATTTATATATATACACGCGTATTAGGCGGTGAGAAAAGCGAGGAAGGTTTCCCTCGCTCGGATATGAAGACAAGAGGCGCAGCCTCTCCTCTGCATCGCCGTGTTTGCCTCGTGATTCGATGCTGCCCTGTTATAAGGGGTTTGCGCAAAGAGTGGCGAAATTTTGTGCTCCGATTTAACGACGAAATCGAGAACAACGACGTTCGAAACGAAAGATGGGCGAGGTGGAAAATCACGGGAAATTATATTTTTTTAACGCGAATGAAAAATGTTTCTAACATAATGTCACAGAACGGAAACTGAACAAATTTTAACAACGCGAACTGAGATATGAACAATTTTGCGAAGGTTTTTTTGCAATTAGAACGTTCAAAATGATTGCACTTTGACTTTTTTCGCACGATTATAATGTTTCGGGGCTCATTTTACACGCTGATCATATCTCGATTTTTGACGAACTTCTCTTGTGCCATACTTACACGAATACAGTTTTGTACGCTATTATACGGAGATAATTAATCGTTTGTAAAGTTTTTTTTCACACAATACTCGCAGATCTCTATGGTCCACGAAATAAGCCCGTCAAAATAAAAATCGGATAAGGAAAACTTAGTTTGGTTGAAAAAAAAAAAAAAAAAAATTGTTGCTTACAACATGGCCTATATTAATCGAATTCACTCAGAAACCATGCAAATATTTATCCTTCAATGCTTTCGAGATCCGAAAAATTATCGGCACTCCAAAATTTACCGTAATTGTGACATAAATTACATGTACAGACAATGGTGACAGTAAAAAAATATGCGTCTTTATTCCAGAAAATGATTTGGCTTGGTTTCAATTGAATCCAACAAAACACCTTACACTTACACATAACGTGAATTATTCGATTGATTGCTACTATTTTTTATAACATATTGAACATTCTTATTTTCAGTTTCATACAGTCACTATCTTGGCGATAAATTTGACCGTCATATTGAGTTTGATTGAATCGATTTCACTTTTCTCAATCCGCTTGTAAAGATAACATTGCAATAAAAGTTTTCTCTTGTCGTTTAAGTCACCATTTATCTTTTATTTCTTTGAACTTTTCCATCGAATTCCATCGTTTTTCGCGACAAAATCTGAAAACCGATTTAATTATAATTGCAAGTTGAATTACTGAAAGATTCACCGTAATTCTATTTCTTCAACTTTTTCTAAATATCGGCCATTTCCATGAATTATGTGCATGTTTTATGTAGCGAAGTGTATGTAACTTGGTTTTATCGAATGACCCGATTTCGTACTGAAACGTTGACGACAGTTTGAACCCAGCTGCTATTGTTCTCTTGTATTGTTGAGGAAAACGGCCACGATACGGACAAGTATTGTTTTTTAACACCTCAAAAATACAGCCGACTAAACCACGATTTGTTTTCAACCAGAAAAATACGCGAAAAGCGTGGCAACGTTATTGCATTACTACTGGTTAAAATTTTTTACGGTGTGAAAATATTTTTTTTTTTCCTTATTCCGGAATCACGTGTCAAATGCCGTGCAAAAGTAAAGCGTGGATATTTCTCTGTAAAATTATTGACGAGGGTTCGTTACCCTTAATCAAAATTTTCAGCAGTAAACAATAATTTTTCATAAACTTAAATTAGAGCATTTGACCTTGATGACCCTACCTTTACGCAGAAAACCCTTGGGTAGGAATTCATCCCCAAGTCGAGGGTTTTTGAGGTTTTATTTTTTCCCTCACATGGGTTACCATGAAACGGGAGTTATTACAGAGTATCTCCATAAAGTTTCCAAAGCAAGGATGTGGATCGAACAATTTTTTAATACTTGAGGTAAGAAGATTGTAGCTGTAAACTTTACGAAATATCGATACAACATTCATATATACGAATGAGAGTAAAAGAGTCGAAAAGTTTAAACCGTAGTACAGCAATAAATCAAATATGACTGATCGGAAAGTGGGCTTGCAGAAATTTCCAGACATTGGATCAAGCCTGTCGGCATTGTTGGAACAGGCTAACAGATTGCCAGCGTTTGTGGCGTGACTTCCAAGTCTGCGGTTACCGGTCACGATAATGACACCAGCATCCACGCAACGTGTATCACGAGTCTCTGTGGATACAGCACCACAAATTGGCGCCATCGTCCCGGTAAATATTTGCTCCGCATCGAGCTGTATTATTATACACCCATTAAACGTTAAACGTGTTAGAGACGCGTATAATCTGCACGTAATTAAACGTTATAACAGGCATAGAAATTGCACCGTAGATAGGGAAATCGATTTCAGCCAAAATTGAGGGGGGGAGGGATACCGATTTTCCAACGTTCGTTATATTATTCTATCCGCTTGCAAACACGAAACGAAAATAATAACAGTAACCTCGCGATGATATTTTTTTGTAAGTATCAAAATCAATCGAATAATAATTGCTTCCGTGAGATTGGAAAAAAATTTAATTGAATGAAATATACTCACTCGTACGAGACATTTTGATAATGATGAATTAAGTTTATTCAAATAATGCTCGTTCAATGATATTACGGAAATAATAACAGGCAATAATATGTTAATCCTGATATTTACTCACAGTAACACAACTTTGGTCTTCCCAATCGGTCAATAAACTGTATTCATCAATCGAGGGCGACGATACTTGCTGGAAAAATTCGATATCAGTTATTGCAGAGTTTGCGAAAGTGTTGAAAATCCGCGGGATTGCAAGGAGGATGAAAAAAAAGTTCAGTAATTACGATATATCCAGGCCGGTCGGAAAGAAGCCGTTACAACACCGCTAGAGAGACTTTATAAGCTGCCGTTCGTTCGCCCGTTCGGCTTTGGAATGTCGCCAAAACAAATATCAACTTTATGACGGTTTGAAACTCTTCTATTTGTCTTGGCAGTTCGGCTGATAGCCTAGCCAGCTCCCGCCGTCCGAATTGTCACGCGACGAGAAACGAGCCAGGGGGGTGCTTCGTAAACAGGTCACAAACATCCACGTCTACCTTTGCGCACCCCAAAAAGCTTCATTTTACACTTTCTCCATGAAAACTCCAACTCCAACAACCCTGTCCGAGTTTCTCTAGTTATACTAGAAATAGTGCAAACAATTTTCTTTGCGAAATAGCTCAAACAGACAGCGGAAACTTGAATTTTTATTGTCGACAGATTTCGATGCAACAAATTATTACACCGGCATTTTTACGCAGTCACAGTTGTTGTAACATGGTTAAATCATTTGGATGATTCCAATCGATTCGGAAATCCATGCGAGAATCGAACGTCCTCGGAATGACGTTCCAAGTCTTAATTCACGTTGGGTGCGAATTATTAGGTACTCGCTTGTCCACGAACGTTTAATGACCGCAGTTTATTTCAGGCGATTCGACGCATGCACCAGGGTTAGAATCCGTCCCCCTATGCACTTTCGTATTTTACGACATCGGATATATGTGTGGGCGTGGAATAATTGGAGCGGTAAATTTCAACGAGCCGTTGCCGTGTAAGACGAAATACTGTACCTGCTGCGCAATGTTGAAATCATCGGGCTAATCGTCAATGGAGAGGATTAACTCCTTTGACAAATCAACAGGCGAACATCGTCATTGAATTTTATAACGAGTGTAAAAGCGGAATTGAACCGGGAAAGTCGAACTAAAAATGAAGATAAGTTTTCCACACGCCACTGCTTCTGAAGTGACAGAAAATATCGTACAGATAAATCTTGAAAGAATTACATCAACGGACTGCAAATTATGTTTAGTTCCGAGACTGTTCAAACGCGCTTCTCCGTTATTCCTTCGCATTAGCAAAACGTAGTTTACTCCATTTTTTGCAGCTTCATTCGTTTCGTGAACCAGCTGTATAATTTACGCGTCAAGCCTGCGTATGTTCTTTTGCGGAGATACAATAATCAGCAGCTTTGATAGAAAGCTCTTAATCTTTCACACCGCGCCTACTAATTTTGAATGTTTCGCCCTAGCTGATTACTGCTGCATCATTCAACTCTGAATCGGCCAGCACCCTCGGTTCATAATGGATATCGGAATTTTGCGTTGTCTAATTTTCGGCGGTTCATTCGCGAGGAAGTATCACAGGTGTGTAATAATGCGTAACTTCTCAGGGGAAAACCGCTGGCAGCTATTAGTTTCCCAAAAACTCGGCACCCGAGCTGTCTCCCCAAGTTTCAAGGAATCCGCCCGTGAAAATTACCCCCATCAAACACTCCGCAGGGTGTTTCCATATCATTGTCTTGTCGGAACGGCGTGGGCTCAGGTGCGTATCAATCCACCTCTGGATTCTGCTGACATCTACCTTTTCCCTTATGCATATACACGCGAAGTTGTAACCGTCGTGCAAATACGCGTATTACATACATCCTCTCAGACGTGTATGGGTCATTCTCGTTCGAGTTGAAAGGGTTCTGAATTTCGACTCTTGGATGTGATGGAAATTTTTTTTAAATTGGGATGAGAATTTCTACCATTTCTCTCCTTTTTCTAAATATTATTCGAATCTGATACGGAGAATTACATATAAAATCAATTTACCGAACATAGTTGGAAAGTATGTATGGAATAATCGGTTTAATTTCAGAAGATCCGATTCGAAATATGAATAATAAATCAATAAAACTTCATACCAGATCGAATCAGCTTTGAAAATTTTGGTTTTTCCGCTTGTTTTTTGTGTTTTCAAAAAAAGAACATCAAAATTCTAAACATCATGTTTTGGGAAAGTTTAGTTTTGTACTTAAATTCGAAAATCTCACGTATGATTATTTACGATGGGGGTCGACATAATTATTGTTTTTGAAATAGAACGTTCGAGGTCTCATGAATTCTTTTTTTTTAAAGCAAGTCGTATATGAAAGAGGAACACCATCTTATTAGTTTTGACTCGCTAATCCCTAAAAATTTTCGATTCTTGATTAGTAAAAATCGATAAGTGCTAAGCGGAAAACTCTTTCGGAAATAATTTCATGTTGAAAATAGAAACTGTGAAAAATTTTATCGCGTCAAATCTAACGAGAGTACTAATTCAGAACCCTTTCTATTCGAGCAAAGAATTGCTCGTACATACATTATACATGGCCTCGGATAATATGAATTTCCATGTGCTGGCAGAGGGTGAAATTTCTGAAGGTGGCTCTCTAAAGCGGAGCTGCACATGCTCTCCTACGCATTACAGCTTCTAACGCAGGGCAAAAAGGGCTGTCGCTGTTTTTTCCAAACGGGCTTGCTGCACCGGCTCAGCTAATCAAGCATTCTCAGTTCGCGCCACACGCTGCATGTGCATTTTTGCGGTTAATTGCGTCACGACTGAGGTCAGACTCCGGAAGATCGACCAGTGAATACGACTTATAATTAATAGTACCTGCGTAACGTGCGGGAATGAATTTTTCAACACGGTTCACGTTACTTTGATGGTTTGAAAAAAAAGGAGAAAAAAAAAACAGACTGTTCCGAAAATTATTCAGAACAGTCTTGCCTCCGATTTAAAAAAATTATTTTCAGTTCAGCTGTAATCCTATAAAATAAGAGGATTATTCACGCAAATTTCACGATCCTCACAATTCACTACGCTGTTCGAGTTTTGCAAAAGCTCGCACCGAAGTGTAAATTTGTAATTTGAAGTCAGTAATGTATATTGGGACCTGTATTTCGCTGGAAATAAACTAAAGTCCAGCAACAAACAGTTTGATGAATCCTAAAACTTGGAGTTCGATAAAACTTTGCAATTCCCAATTTAAGTAATCTACCCACTCGCGCGTAAAATTACCATGCATGTGTTCATCCGGTTTCGTTTGGTCATCGGTGAAAGCCAGAAGTGTTTCTTTGAAGGCATTTAGGGTAAAGTAACCAGTAACGAAGAGCCTACGGTTACGACGAAATTGAATTGTTCCAGTAGTTCCAACCTCGTATTACGATCGTGGCTGGCAATTAACGCCAAGAATCTTAAAAGGGTTGGATAAAACGATAAAACGGACCTAATTCGATTTATAGAACTGGAGAATTTTAATAAAATAGGTGTCGTTACAGTAATCGTTTAAATGTAGATCGATTCACAAGTAAACGTGTCACAAGTAACCATTTAGTGCAATCGTAGTTGTCAATATTACATTTTGGATATGTAAACCCGTACGTTTTGAGTTGACTACATTTTTTCAGCTAAATACGGTCTCGATCAACAATTTGTTGCTGCCACCGTCAACAAGTCGTTGCAGCAGTTGCAAAAAAAAATCTAGTACAAGCAATACCCATGGTAGAGAAGAATACTAACATACCGAAAGTTTTCGATGACGTGTCGATCGGGTGTTAATTTGTTTTAAGATGTAACTTGGTGTACGAGTTACATAGCAAGAGTATATTACGCGGTTTTTCACGAAGCACGGATTTGAGGTTAGGTTCACGTACAGTACAGAAAAGACCACTTTTACTCCAAGAACTTGAACGTGGTTTTTCTGTACTCTGCGCATGCGCATTCGCAAACTTACTCGATCGTCATAACTGCGGATACTTTGCGTACGGAAAATACGCATGGAAAAAGGCGTAAAACATGCTCGCGTTGTATAAATTATATATTTTGATCGTTGTAAAAAATGAAAATAATTAAGGAGAATCAGTCACCGACGGTGCAACATTGCGGCGTTCGGACGAGCGTAATTGAGGCAATATCAGACATGCTCGACTAGCAGCCGTGACCTCTTCTTCCCTTGTACAAGCTGCACTGGTTGGCGGACCTGAACGCCCCCGTCTGGCGGAGCTTTGCATGTGTGCGTAGATGGGAATGAAAATTTATTACCGGTAGCTGAATGGTTCGGTTGGCTCGAGAACCTGCGTATGCAGGAACGCTTGCGTCCGCTCTAAGGTTTTATTAGCCAAATAATAAGGCCGGAATACTACATTGCAGCGACGTTCGATCCGTTTCACCGTCTAACTGCAATATTTACAACCTCTATTAATTTTCATCGTTCCGCTAGACGCCGATCGGTGATCGCCTCGGTTATAGACGCATGAACACCGAATGGTAATGGGTCGCAAATATGTGGGTATGAGGTTCCTGACAATGAAATCGTTCAAATGCCCAGAACCAATGCCATTTTACTATATCGCCGGTTACTGCGAATCACCAAAAGAAATTCTACGAGTCCGATATTCGTGTGACTGATCATTTTTTTACTTTGCCGCAATTTCGTTTCACCTGCTTTCGCTAGTTTTTTTTCAACTATTCATTCTTCGTATTCGATCGAGTTTTCTCTAACTTTGAAGCGATAATTGAACTGTTACAATTCTTTTAATCCGTTGGCTGATAAATTGTTGTGATGCTGAATAGGAACTTTGAAATAATTAAAAATCTGGTAGAATTTTTCGACTTCACTCTACGATAAATAATTTCATTCCGAAGACCATTTTCGAAAAATTGACGGAAACACTTTTCTCTATCATGCAAGCGTAGTTAAAAATTTAATTTTAGAACATTGTACCGATATTGATCGTGATCGACAAATATCAATACTGAATTGACAGGTGAAAAAAGTGGACGTCTGTTCGCGTGATACTGCAGAAAATATCCTTTTGAATAAAATGAGACATCGTAGAACAAAATCGAACGATTTAACTTCTCAAATTTTTAAACTGGTGTTTGACACGATATGAAAGAAAAAATCTATAGTTATCAATAAGCTTGTTTTTATGATTCCGGTGCCTTCTTTCCCGTTATTTTCAACAATTTCTTCGTAGCTTACCAATTTACCAATTATATTGACATTGATAAGTAATCAAAGCGAGACTGTTCCGGTAATGAAATTTATAAAACGCACCGATTCTTGAGCAGACTGTACGAGCCGACATCCTGAAATCCATTGAGATGAGAAAAAAAAGCTTCCCTGTGACCGATTGAAGTTCGCCATCTTTCTTCGGCAACCCGGAACCCGTTGATCGAGGAAACGTGATAAGTGAATCCGTTTTATTTGTCCAACCGCATACCTCGAGTCCTTCTTATCGTATCTCGCCGACGGGGAAAAGAGGCGAAGGAATCGAAGAAATAAAGAAGTATTCATTCCGACGGAGCGTTTCGGCTCGGATAAGCGAAGAGAGGCGAAACGCGTTTGTATGTAAGGGTGAAACGCGGAAGCCGGCCCGGAATGCAACCCCTGCAACCGAACCTTGGAGCTTTAGTCTCCGACTGATAACAAATAGAGGGGGAGCTATTTATTCCCTTCGCTTTCCTTCCCTTCCCGTCCTGGCGTACTCAAATCCAAAACCAGAGCCACCCTGCACCCGGCTTAACCGCAAGCCTCTCACGGCGCTTCGCACCCGTTTCTATTCCAGAATTTTATTGCCCCCGATGAACGCTCGCGCTCCCATTCCCGCATACAAAACGAACTTTTCAATATCTCCACGCCAATTCGTATCTCCAGTTGTCCGTCAATTTCTTCCGGATCTGTACATTGTACAATTTCCTTCAGAAAATTGCCACGGAGAACTCATGAGTCGAAAATATTTCAGACCAATCACCCTCAAGCTTTTTGCTCTGCGTTAAAAATTTTCAATCAGCAGACTTTGGAAGCATTGTTTTACTTCGGTGGAGCTTATTAATACAGGCACGTGTTGGGGAGTTTTTTTTTTCTTGAAATAATTCAGGTCAAAATCAACTTCTACAACTTCAACAGATTTTTAGAATAATACATTGATACCAATTCAATCATTTTCAAGTTCCGTTTAAAAAAATGCGTCGAATTTCGCTGAAAGTTTTCTGCCGTCGGTTTATTCTTCTGTTGAAGAACTCTCGAAATTTTCAATTGAAGAGCTTTGAAAGAAAAATTTCCACTTTGCAGGCTTGTGGTCGTGCATTCTTCACTTTCCCACGTCGATTCTATGCTGTGTTATTATTTGTGTTTCTTTTTTTTTTCATGTTTTACAACGACCACCGAGGCCGAAGCTTTCTGAAGAAATATATTATGTGGCATTCACAGTGTGGCACGGAAGGCCTGCGAAGGAAAAAGACACATAGAAAAACATAAAGGAAATTTGTAACTTCTTTGGCTCCACTGGGGAATGTCACGGATGCAGAATCCTCACCTTTGGGAAATCCCTCCGAATTCTGAGACAAGAGCAAAAAGTTGCTCCTTTCCTTCAAGTATCTGTATATGTCATACTACCTACATCGCACATATCTCTCTACAAATTGAAGCATTAGCCTCGTGAAGAATGTAAATATGATCGAGAATTCGTCGAGATTGAAAAAAATGGTACTCTTTCGTTCAATCGTTGTAAAATTCAAATTTATACACCGAATGGCCCTATTGGTACAAGATCACGTGGCACAAATAAATTACAAATTACCGAATGCTCATTCAATTAGTAATAAATTGGTCAATGAACGGGTCTTGCTCTGAACGTTGTTCAATTTCTATTAGACGCTTCTGGTTTCATCAATCCATTAGTGAGTAATGATATCCAACCACGTGCCGGCGATTATAATTCATGAAGATGAATGATGACACCATTTCTCAACTCTCAACTCTGCTGACTGCCATCGATTTAAACTTTCCGTACAACCAGCTTCCCGCCTGTCTTTCCATTAACTAGACGCGTACCTTATACGTACATATTGGCTTAGGGTGTTTCAGAAAAAAATAATTAACGATTTTTCACCATGGGACCCCCTAAAACGTTCGTGTTGGTTGAAAGAAAGATTCTGTCAATCACTGACACAACGATATATCAACCGCGAAATTTATTCTCCTAAATTGATAGTTTATATGAAATTATTAATATTTTATGAGATTGAATTAATAATGAAACAGTTGTCAGATACACATCTCAAAACGTCAAATGGAGACTTAATGTTACAAGTGTGGGTCTTCTTTGTGACGTAAATTGATATTACGATTGATGTAAGAAACATAAAAAAAAATGTTTGTTTGCGATTCTTCATGAATTTAAATAATTGTGATCTTACGCATAAATCGTAAAACGCTTGTATTAGGACAGAATCTTTATTGAAACCTGAACAATGAACTTTTTAGGGGGTACAAAATCGCTAATTATTTTTTTCTGAAACACGCTACTTGCTATATACATCGTTTACCCCGACATTCCAGGTTTGAGTTAGGCACAAATTTAACGCATCAGAATTTTACACAAACAGTAGATTTATGTCAATGTATTCGTAGATTACTTTTCCATTACAATGACTTTTATTTTGACCCAATCCAGCTAAACATGGTGATAATTTTTAAAGTTACCACTTCTTTTTACTATGTGGCTGTTTCATAGTTCACTTGAATTCTCACCTCCAGAAGTCGCGAAGGAAATTCATGAAATTGTTGGAATTGAATTATATCCTCGTTTAAAAGCCGAGTGTACGTGAGTATGAATTCTTTTTCTTTAGTACAAGTATAAAGTACATCAGAGAGGTGTTTAAGAACATCTCAGCGTCGAGATCGTCGAGAGAGTCGAATGTTTTTTCCAAAAAAACTTCAATCCATGATTACACTCACGCGTATGTCTCGACCCAAAGAGTAAACATTATCGAGTGAATAAAATCAAGTCAACTAACACGTAGGTCGATAATAAGTAATCGATAGGTAAAAACCAGTGAGGAAATTTTATGAAAAAATCACATCTGCAGAGATCTGAAATTGATCCACTGAAAAACGATATTCGTAAAGTTCAGGAAAATTTCAGGAAAACTTACGACCACGAGGGAGGGGAACGTGATGAGTAGCGGGTAAAATAAGGGAAGATGATAGAAGGTAGGAGGCACGGAATGGGGCAACATGTAAGAACCCTAATTCACCGATGCACCTAGCCACGAAACCCCTTTGACAAAGAACGCGTTGAAGCTCTCTCGTCTTTTGATTTATTGAAAAAGCTCGGACGGTTCTGAAGCAGCGAGGGTGCAATGGGCCAGAGAAAATGGGATCCCCCATAGATTGGAGAAAAGCATGGTTGGATGGAAGGACGTGACGGAATGCGACGAAGCCCAAGAGACGACGAAGGGCAGAAAAAAGTTTCGGCGAATTCCCCGGGCCCGCAAGATGAAAATTTCGCGAATACCACTCGCTCTCGCTGAGATACGGGATACGGAACATAAAATAAGCGCACGGCGATACTGCGGTGAGAAAAATTCCTCTTCATGTTACAGTTGTTATAAAAGTATGGTAAAATGCCGAGTATCGTTACAACAACGGTTTGAATATTGTTGGAAATGAAAGAAAATGTGGCGAAAGTAACTATTCTGTGTGCTTACAACAGTCAATGGCTACATTTTCTGGTTACGTTGCGAAGTTGTTGAGATTGCTATATTTCTTTAGTTTTGTAAGTAAATATTGTACAAGTGACAATAATCGATCGAAAAAGATATTACAATATACCACAGATTTTATGATTAGAACTGTAAAACTGATTTTCATTTCTTACTGTAAAAAAAATTATGTAAAAAATGGAAACAGTTGAGGAATTCCTTGAGGTTCTTCCTGTGAAATTTTTTTTCGCAAAAGGGGGAACTGCTGGCTCAGTTTGCGCAGCGCGTCGTTATAACAACCTGCGGACTCACGTCTGTCACATTTATCAGACAAATATCGGCGCGGAAGGCTGGATGATAAAGCAGGTACCTGAATTTCCCCCGGCATCGTGTAACGACCCGCTATACTACAAGCTACATTTTATTCAAAGACCGACCTCCGCCTGAACGTCGGAACTCTGCGTCTGCGCTCCGCTACGTCTAACAATAAGGGGTGGTTCTTCCTGGATCCCTTTATTCGGCAATTTCCGAGGGTTTTCCAATTCGTCCAGATTATAGAAATTCGCATTTCATTCGGATAGCCTCACCCCACGTATCACGCAATGGCAAGTTTACGCAAAGCAGAAATTATACGGATAAACAATCGATCTTTTGAATTGATTTTTCACGATTTCGATCTTACATGCTTAGAATAAACTTATGTAAACATTTTGCAATTTCACCGTTCTGATACAGTGTAGAAAAATTCTCTAGGACCGTTTTGACGCTTGAACAAAAATGTTGGCAAGTAATGCAGTGTATTGTGCGGATATTATTATACGTATTTTGAAATGCTATTGCTACATTTCATCCAACGCACTTTTATTTTCTCACCATTACAGCATCTTTAATGTGACTTTATCTAGCTCGCCAATAATTACTGTTTCAACTTTACCGATTTACGGATGGATTCACGGTAGACCGATTCGTTGTAGTCGCTTTTGAAATGAAATGAAACGTTTCTCCAAAACCTGAGTAAAAATCTAACTTCCCTGACTCAGAAAGTGCTTCTTGTAGGTTCCTTACGGTACGTTCGTGTAAGTTTTCTGGTTATTATTGCAAATGGTATAAAAAATAAATCACGACACCCTGTATAAGCGAATAGGAGCATTGGGCGTCTATCGCGTTGCGTTGGTTCGGACAAATGGGGTGTTCAAAGACGAGCTCGCTGCCAGGCAGACAGGCAGGTGTGTAGAAGTGTGAAAATGCAAAGTGATTCGGATCAAAGGAGTCGTGCAGCATGTACAACGCCACTGCGGAATACGTACTTATTTTTCAAAGCGAATTGACCGATGGGTTGAAAAGCGGTAATACGCCTCCACTTCACTCACCCTGTCTCGATTTAAATATTGGATGCAGCACTCGAGGCATTTTATCTATTATGCAACGTATAATAAATAGGATTTTTTTCCAAAACGCTATAATTTGCTTCATGCGCATTATTTGCTTCAAGTTCGTAAATGAATAATTTTCGTATCACGGCAGCTATAAAACGATTTCAACGTTGTGTTTTACTCGGGTGCAACAGTTGATAAATTATCTCGGAAAAATTACAATGTTGCAAATAAAAGAAACTGTTGTGCAAACTATTTCTCATATTCTGAACAGTAATTTTAAGATTATTTTTGAATTCCGCAAAAACCCGTAATTTTGACGAATTTTGTTTAAATCGAACCATCGTTTTAGTCATGTTTATTACAGATGCGAAACGCGTGTTTTCTGGAAAACCTTTCAAAGCACTGGGCCATGGGTCGTTGAAAGTTACATAATTCCGAAGTTACGAAGTGCGTGTAGGAAATTGAATTTCAAACTTTTATGTCACCCTCAAAGCACTTTTCATTCGCATACACGCGTACATTATACTTCGCCATGTGAGTACGGGGACGGTCTGCTGAACGTGACTAAAACCGAGTCACTGACCGGCTGCTCCCCGTTCCAACGCTTTGCAATATATTGTCAATTGTATCCGTTTCCATATACGAGAACCGTTCCTCCACCCTTTCCGAGGCAATATGCTTTCCAAGCGAGCCTGTATTATGGTGCATTCGAAGCCAGTTGATAGCCGATAGTTTTCCAAAATCCGATGTAATCCATAAAGTTGAAACTTCGTTATTGTACTTTTGAAGCGATCTTCGTAGCTCAAGAATACGATAATATGTTAAATGAATTATACGCAATGTACGAGTGTCTCGTAATAAAATTGATAAAGAGTATCGATTTCTGGCCAACCCAACCTCATTAAAACAACAACAGAAGCTGACGCATTCTAAGAAAATTCCCCCGTTGCTGTTCATCCATTTTCTCCTAACTTTTACGTCTATGTCTACAACTCGGTTGTCACGTATTCGAGGGGAGGGTTTGAGGTGAGGAAGTAATGGATAGGTAGCTACTAGCGGCGTTACTGAGCCGCAGATAATTCTCGGGTAGGAAGGGTGTGTCCAGCTGCCTGTCTTGGCTTCGTTTTTCCTCCGCCAGGAGTTTCACTTTCAAATATCTTGGATGCTTGCAAAGGAGATCCACGTCGATCCCATAAGAAGGCTAATAAAAAAAAAATTATATTCCTGCACGTTGCTTATGAGTTGAGGGAAATCTAATGGAATCGGTGAATCCATCCGGTGGTCCGTACAGGAGGTCGCTCGATTTAGCCCACATATTGTTGGCAATCCGTTTATAGTGAAGTAGATGTGCAACACTGTGCAGTTTCAGGCTCTGATGCTTCTTTTTACGAGTGCTGCAAGTATCTATAACGCTTTCTGCACTTATTCAATTGATTTCTGCACTTGTTCAATAATTAGTATCTTCGGTTATTTTTATGAAAATGCAGTATTGAATTTCCAACGTACAAATAAAATAAGAAATTTATTTGACAAGTCTTCTGCAGTCTACGTGGAAGGAAAATTAAGATTCTCGTTACTCCGCAACGGTACAAATTAAATGAGTTGTAAATCATTGATTCATTATGTGAACTTTTCATGCAAAACTCAAGACATATGACAGTCTTGGTAACAAAGTACACAAATTTCGAATATAATAACCAAAATTAAAATTTTTATTCAATGTTCAGTTCATGTTAAGTTTACCTTGTTAAATTTTTTTGGTATTGAGGAGTTTCACATCCTTTCGTTGTTGGCCAAAATGTGTTATACTAATGTTATGTTAATGCATTCTGTTAGATTTATTTTCGAAGAAATTAAAATAGTGCGAATCACCAGTTAATCAGAATAATTCATGCAACATTCTTAAGACCATTTTACACTCATTCACATAAGCTTCTGCAAAATTAATTTTTTATTTTTAAATTTTGTACATCTCGTTTGAGAAGCTGCAAAATAAAAAAAAAAAAATGGGTGCATGTACTTATGTACGCGCGTGAGAAGTTATACTTCTTTGGCATCATTAAATAATAAATATTCAACATTGATAATTTAATAATATTTAGTATTAATTATATTAAACAATGATATTTTAATTTATATCAATAAATAATACATACGGATAACTAACCTCAATTATATTGGAGCACTTGAAAAAGTATTTTAGCACAATTTTTTCACTAATATTCACAAATAGTAAATAATATTAATCCAAATATTCAATTTAAATCACTACTGAATAATTGCCACATATATAATTCGCACTTGTATGAAAATAAAACACGTGTTGTGACTGTAAAAACTAAAACCATGTGGATAAATATTTAGCTTTGTTTCGAGACTTAATGAATTCGGTTGAGTGGGCAACTTCATCCTGTTAATTTTGTGTTACAGTGATGCGCGCGCATCTTGAAATTTCATTCTCATCAGTTTTTCATAACGCGCCTAAAGAAGTATAACTTCAAAAGTAAAATATTGCGCATAATAAACAGCCGCAGAATGTTTACATGTATAGATCGCGGAAAACCTCATTATCTGATATCTCTTTTTTCCTTGTTCTTAACCAGATCGCCTTGCCCTTGCGATAGGTAGAATAAATGGGTTTGCAGTAACGGTCTGGTGACGTCAGGAGGTAGTAGGGACTGATTGTGAGCTAACTGCGCTTAGTTCAATTAATCGTCACCAGGCGACTTTCGAGCCCATAATTTCTCGCTTTAAAAGTAAGACCTCGATCATGCCTAGTCCTGAACGATTCACATATCGAATTACTCTGGTTTCTCTTCAACATACGAATAAATCTTTCGCCTTTTACTAAAGATTTCCGTGGAGAGGAACGACTTGATGAGTCTATAACTCGAATTTTTTTGCGTCCCCGTGAAAACTGGGACTATAAATTACGGTAAACAGAATTACAAACTTGATCGGGGCATGAAGTCCAATTGGGCCATATTTGCAGAATTGACTATTATAATTCCGCTCTGAGAAGCGGAAAATGTTGCTACATTGATTCAACGTCAAGGTTCTTGATTAGTTGATTTCGAAATAAAATCAAATTGCTTCCGACTATTTTTAGTTTCGTTCAAATTAGCTGAATATGAACCACTAAAAATCTAGAATTATTAAATTCAAATAGTCAAATGTAATAACACTGCAGATTACTTGGATAAAATTTCAACAAAATTTATCTCTCAGTATTTTTCTGCATTGTTTGAGTAATCTGTCAACTCATTCTGTCGTTATTCCCGAAAATATCACAGCTAATGGACTGCAGTTCTCAAACACAAGTGCTCGCATATTATGACATAGGCACGTATATCTACCATCGTAATACTCCACTGACCGTGAATGAACCTATTCGTAAGCATGACGCAATCTCACAACTTTACGGGCCATATACTCCACGTAGGTATCTTCGATCGGTAAGTAGGATGCCGGATGACAGAAACGCGGCACGGCAATCGTTGTTGGCACCACGGTAAGGCAGCCGACTCACTCAGGCTACAATGCTACTGCCTGCCACTAGAGGCTGAGTGCAGCTTTTGTCTCTCGCAACAAATATATGGCCTCGATACATATATCAACCTGCCTAGCTGCGACAATAGGTACTCTGGTTTCCCTTCAATATACGAATAAATCTTTCGCCTTTTACTAAAGATTTCCGTGGAGGGGAACAACTTGATGAGTCTATAAGACTAATTTTTGATAGACCCTGGCATACGCTAGGGCAGCAATACATTTGAAACACAATACTCAACTGCTTGACTGATTACTGTAAAGGATTGCTTCACGAGCTTTCACCGAACCACGTGTACGAACTATCTCTACAACGCGTACAGATTACCTATGATCACATGTAATTTGGCACACCCTAATGGCGATGATTACCACTGAGAAATCGACATGAAGTCGGGCGGTATTCAAAGTTATTCGTGAATGCACTCATTGTGTTATATTAAATCATATTTGCATTGTGGCTAAACAGAAAATAATAAAACCCAAGAAGCACCACCGATAGATTCTTCTCAATCTGCACATTGTAGAGACCATGACCTGGCGTGATCTAGAGTGATATGTCAATTACGAAAAAAAATGATGACTCTTGATTGCAATTTCTCTGGAACAAGGAAATCGAATACTGTTCGATAAATTGCAAATTAAGAATATTTTCGATCGATGTAAATATTTACTTCTGCCCTAGGATAGATTCTTGTGAATCTTACATCTCTAAAGGTCACCCCCACCGTTGAATGCTCGAGATTGTGTGATAAGACATTCCGAAATGAAAGTCGTGTTCGCAATAATGATTACTGAGCTGCTAGCGAGTGATGTTGGGTATATTCGTGTTGAAGGTAAGTAGGCGTAACTGCTGCCCCACCCAGAGTAGAAGCAATCTATCGCCACTCCAGCGAGGTATAAAGGATTCCAGCGAGGTATAAAGGATTCCGCCGAGCGCAATCGAAGGAAAATGATTGTTGATTTTACCAATCCGTCAACAAGAACGATGCTCAAGCTCCGAGTCGACTCAGCCTCCAGGCGGTTCGTAGGTAAGCAAAAGCAATTTCGCAACGAAAAACAACATTTTCGCAATGCAAATTATAAGGAAAATAGCCTGAATGGCAAACAAGGCAAATCTGACGAGATTCTGAAGTGCGGGATATTTTTTGAGTTTTTATTATAGGTATACTAATCACTCAGTTCACTTGAGGATACTTCCAATTACAGGAAATCCCCTTGAATTTATCTACTTTCGTGAAAATGGGTGGATCGCGTTTTATGCCACGAAACTTTCTAGCTGGGTTTTATAACCGACTGTGCAAAGTTTTCAACGCAAACCGTTGGGGTTTTCATAAGTCTTCACTGTCGAATTGATCTTCGAAGTACGACAGGGAACAAATAATTCCGAAGCCTGACACGAAAACTTAAAATCATAATTACGATAAATTCCTTCAACCTTCAGAGGGCCAGCATTTTTCCCTTGAAATTCGATATTTCATAAAAGTATGATTTATGTGTATAAATAGTCAACACGTCCGGTGGAGTTTCCGAGTTATTAGCTGACTCCTAAAAGAGCCAGGTCGCCAATCTAAAGATTACTATAATTGGAAACAGCATGAGCAAGAGATTTATCGTACGTAGAATTATATAAATTCCTATCTAGCTCATCCTCGAGGCCTCCGTGGCGCAATTGGCTAGCGCGTTCGGCTGTTAACCGAAAGGTTGGTGGTTCGAGCCCACCCGGGGGCGTTTATTTTTGAAAAATCAAGCACACCGGTAAATGACGGCGACGAGCTTTATTCCAACTACCTGCAAATTCGAGTGCACGGTAAGTTTCATTTTTTGTTCGGTCGTTTTTTCCTTTTCGTAAATATGCCTGCTAGATTGCGATACAATAGCCTATGGACGGATTGGTATGAAGCGTACGCTCGCATGATGCATGACAGAAAAGTATCTCTCTCTTATAACGAATTTAAATTTGTCAAATCTTGATCGCCTGGTTTCAAAAGTCTCCTTGATCGTGCGAATGCAATATAAAAAGAAAGACAAAAAATTAATTCGCCCAACGTGGGGCTCGAACCCACGACCCTGAGATTAAGAGTCTCATGCTCTACCGACTGAGCTAGCCGGGCTATTAACGTACATGTAATAAAATTTAGTATAACTTGTATGATTCAAGATTATTTGAGATGTATTCAATGTAACGTTCTGTGGAAAAATTCATCAAATAATGAAATATTCGAATCAATATTCAAAAAGTAAAGATTAGGTATATTGATTAGTTTTTAAATACCCCTAGTAATTGTTGCAAAAATAATCTTAAAACGGTAAATTAAATGAGGAAAATTTAGTTGTTCAAGGATTGTTCTGCTTCCTCGAACTCAGAACTGTGTTATTTGTAGAATTTGAAGGCATCAAGCGTCATTTTGATTATCAAAGTACATAGGCATTCCTTGCACTAAATTTTCACAATGTTAAAATTTTTTCGAACGAGGGATAAATTTATCAATTACAACCCCTGATGAACTAAAAATTTTTGGAAAAATTCGTCTTCCGATTAGAGAATTTATAGAGAATCCATTCCATATTCATTAAAAAATTGCACGATAATCTAATTACTTCAAAATTATTGATAATGGAGATTTTTTAATGCCAACACGTGCTTTTAAACATTCGTTTCCTCACTGAGACGACACAGTTTCAGTTAAATTGAACTTCTTTGTCTTTACAATGAGTTATAGCTTCTGAACCTTCAATTGACCACTGTTTTTAATTGGAAACTTTCGATATTTAGACTGTACAATTGATATATCCGTAAACAGATTTAATAAAAAGGATATGGAAAAATCGATGAAATTTTCGAGAACGAGACGACTGCTTGACACGTTGAGGTCCGTGACTTGCAGATCGTTGCAATGTAAACAAATGATGTAATGGTAAAACTAATCAGCCAATGAAATGAGGTTAAAATTGTTAAAGTATGGTACGACGCATTTTCTAATTCGGAAGAATGACAAAAAAGACAAGAACCAAATTCGACGAGGATGGGATTCGAACCCACGCGTGCAGAGCACATTGGATTAGCAGTCCAACGCCTTAACCTCTCGGCCACCTCGTCTTGTCGAACAATGATATCTCAAAATGGCCGCCGTACTTTAGATTCATTTTTATTACACATCAATCAGCAAATGAAATGATAATTGAAAATGTGAGAGCGTGATATGGGAGCGCGGTTGGAAATCCGAATTCGATAAGTTCCGAAAGGACAAAATGACGAAAGGGCATAAAAAATCAAGTTCCAAAAGTGAGAAAGTGAGAAAATTAAAAAATTTTAAACATCGAAATTCTGAATGGTCGAAAATTTTCAGTTCTTTAAATTTCTAGCTTGGTGAAATTTCACTACTTTGATCTTTGTTTATTTTGAATTTTTGATATTTTTACGTTCGGAATCCTGGTCATACCGATTTTCGGTTTTTCTGATTTTTTACGCCCATTCGTTGAGTGAACTTCTCTGTGTGAGTATATCTTGATATTCCGAATTTTACTCTATCGAAACTGTCTTTTTCGGAATTTTGCTCTATCGAAAGTTTACTTTTCGGAACTTCCCTCCATCGTAACTTGAATTTTTGGAACTTTGAGCCGTCGCGTTTCCGACTATTCGAAACATTCTTGTTGCGTAAAAGTTTGATTTCTTTACGTCAAGTTTGACCAATAAATAATTCGAAATCAGGGGTCTTCGAAACTTCAACCCCGCCCCATGACATGATGTATTTTCAATTTGGAAGAATGATAAAGCAATAAAAAAGAATTCGACGAGGATGGGATTCGAACCCATGCGTGCAGAGCACATTGGATTAGCAGTCCAACGCCTTAACCTCTCGGCCACCTCGTCTTCTTATCCAATGACATCTCAAAATGGCCGCCGTACTTTCGATTCACTCTCTTTATCACCTTTAGCTCAAAAACATCGATTACTCATAATATCAACATTAAACCGTGTTTGCCCGCCGGGTAAATATTTGGAAATGAGAATTCAATATCGCCGTCGTTTTTCACTTCGTCGACTCGTCGATCATGCATAAAAAATATCGGATCTGCCATTTCCACTTGTTTTCCTTTTGTTTATAATCCATTCCAGTGATTCAAAGTATACATTCATACATCAATGGCTCTGGCAGTAAATATTGCAGTGATTTCTAAGGCGATTGTGTTATGATGGCTGTAAGGCCGATATGATTAGTAGCAGGAACCGGTAGTAATTCGGTAAAATTGCATGTCATAACTGAAGAATTGGTATCCTAACGACATCATTGCGTGTGGAATGGCTTTTCAGTCTTTTATTCTTGAGAATATGTTAGCGGTTCGCAGCGAAGAAATAGCTATTCAGACCTCGGTACGTAGAGTTTCCAAATATCAATCTAACACGACCTTGCAACATTCTGTAAGAAAATTTCGTGATGTAAATCATTCAGAATTTAAATCACATTATAATTTATAATACGTGTTGTAAGGCTCCATAATTGCATTTTTATAATCAGGTATATCTACTCAGACATGGCCACTTGAATCTACAAAGATGCAATTGATACATGAAACAGTCGAACATTCCATTTGTTTAAGAAATATCAATACTGATGCTGACAGGCACACTTGTAATGACATTTCAGTCGAACAAAATTACAGGCTATATCAGTTAAAGTTGTTTTCAATAAAATTAAAGCTGGTTGATTTCAGACCTAGTTCTAAAACCACTGCTATGATTTTTCTATTTCAAAATATATGAGTCTGGCCTGTGAACTCTACGCATCTTCAATTTTGTGGGTTCTCACTCAAGCTTGAAAACCGTAAAAAATTGGTAGGTCATTTTTCATCGAGTGTATTTTTCAATCATCAAATAGAACAACCGCGTTGTGGTATTATGTGAAATTTTGTATTATTTAAATGGCCAATTCAATATTGCCATTTGCTGGTTATAAGCTACGTATATCGGCGCAGTGTCGTCAAATTATATTCAACAGTGCCAACAAGACAGAAAAAAAGTATTTCAGTCACATTGAATGGAATAATCTTCTGAATAAAAGAAATCGTCGTAGAGTAAAAAATCGAAAGAATCTAGTAGATTTTTCATCATTTCGAAGTGATTCGAAATATAACACTGATATTCAAAATTTTTATAATTCCAATACTTTTTATTTTTTTGCTGACGTAAAAAATGTTGTAGCTGAAGAATACATTAATTTGACGAATGCTCAATGTGCGGATTTTTCAGCCATTTTACGCATATTCATTGCCAGTCCCTGCAATAATATCCGAATTGCTGTTTATACTACTTGGAAATTTGTTCAATTCAACGGTTCACCGCTCAACTATCGACAATCGTACACAAACTAGAATGTACAGTATAGATTGGTTGAAACGCGGTTGCAACAGCTGGTGATTTTTCTGTTACGCCCTTGATAAGAACATATGTTTGCATAGCGATAAGCTTAAGTAGCGGCAATGGTACTTGAGTGTAGTGCATGTCTGCATGTATAAACACTGCAGTTGTAACGTGCAGTGTGCATGTGTAGGTTAAAAAACTCGTTCTCAATCACTGGCATCAAACGTTATACACATGTCAAGGATGCTAACGAGGCTGAAACAGCTGTGTAAACACGACGATATTTGCAATACCTTTTTCCCCAATCTTTCTAGATTTCTCATGCAAATTTCACTGTTATCTGATAAAGTATGTGGCGGCACTTACTCGCTCTCTTTATAGTTTTGCATACTACAAATTTAATAAAGTATAATTAACATGCCGAGAGTATAATTTTTTCGTAACATAATGCGTTTATTATCTCACGAAACTCATTTAAATTCCTCGCTGATGGTTATAGCTATTGGATATAAAATTTTTTTTTCTTCATAGATCTGGTTTTCGATTAGGCAATTAGTATTCCCATAACGCAAATTGTTTAACGTGCGTACAAACTGTAACGATTTTAGGTTGTTCTGAAATCTACGAGATGAAATCAAATAAATAGGCAAAGCAGGAAATCAAACGTTACGCCAAATGGTCTGTACACCGATAACCTAAATTGTTGTTCCGATCATTTTTTTTTGGTTTCAAACGACATTTCTCTCCTCATATTTGGCGAATTCAACATAATGCTGCTTACGCTACAGTTCTCGAAATCACGTCTGCTGGTGGATACGTTCACACCTGTCATTTCAGGTTCTTCAGGAGGTCAGGAAACTGAAGCGTCAGCGTTACAAGCTCTTCAACTGTCTCGTCCTTTTCCTTTTTGCCGCTCTTCGGTGCAACACGTGCCCCGAATACCATCGATCTCATCTTCGTATGGACCCGACTTTGAATCAGGGATCAACGGGCTGTCTGCTCCTCTTTTTCGTCGAATGACATGTCTCGTTGCTTGACCAGTTGCGTCAGTGGATTTCGTAATTTTTTGCTTTCTCAGCTTGTCCGTCTTTGTGAAATTGTTGCTTAGGAAACTTCAGTCGCTTTAGAATCAATGAATTATTGTAGGAAGTCGTTGATGATCCGCGGTCTTCCAAGATTCGGAGTTTTGGAATTTCTTACTTGCGAAAGGGTGAAACCCACAAGCTTTATATCCGATTGAGATTTTGGCACTAACTATATTGGTTGTTCGACTTGTAAAATCGACGTTTCAACACCGGGGGAAAAGATAAAAGTTGACACTGCTGTTTTATAGTACAAATAAGAAACATCTACGACTCTTTCGGAAGGTTCATTGCGTCACTTCGTTACACGATACTTACGCGCAGGTTAAAAATAAAGCCTTGACATCTGACAGTATTTACAGAAGTGGGAAAAGTGTAATAAGCTCTCGTTGGCCTAGTTGATGAAAGAAAAACAGCAGCAGCAGATTCGTCTTGGGTTGCATAACGCGTTTCAACGGCATGCAAAATGGACCGGATAAGTTTTATACCGCACGATAAAAATTCACGGCAGGAGAAACCGACAGCCAAATGACTTAGATTGACGCTAATTGTTCTTCATTAGTTTCGCGTTCGAATATCGATTAAGCGCACTGCTACATCAACTTCTCATCATTAGATCTTGAACAAACTTATATGATACTTAAGATTCCGAGACGATGGCTTTAGCCAAGCTATGATGAATTCCTAGTGCGCAAGTGTGAATGATAGATATACATTAGAGTGGCTCATTTGGAAACTTTTTTTTTTTAAAGTGCTGATCAAAAAGTTTGTGACTAATATTGAAAAAAACAAATTATCCTAAAACCTGGAGGAGGTAGAAAAATATTTATAGATCACTACCAATTATTGAAATATTTTTTACATATTTTTATATGTACACCTTACAGACTTGTATACATATATTAGTTTATTTTTTTCGTATCGAGGTCCGATTAATCATCCACCAAGCAACATCAAACTGCGCCCAACAATTCCGCAGTTGGCTGTTCGCGTCTTTTATCCGAAAGATTAATCGTCTCGAAGAAATTTGGACAACAGTTTTTCTTACCGAAAGCGGAGTATCACATCACCTTAATGTCCCTTTTTCGTTTTCGTTACTGATTTTGATGAACAGTGATTAATCGGTCCATGATACGAAAAAAATTAACTAATATAAGTATATATATATATATATAATACAAGTCCGTAAGGTGTACACATAAAAATAAATAAAATAATATTTCAAAATTGGTAGCGACCTATAAATATTTTCCTACCTCCTCCAGGTTTTACGACATCGTTTTTCAACATTTTTCGCAAATTTTTCTAGTAGCACCTTACGAAAAAAAAAGTAAAAAAATGAGCCATCCTGATATACATATAATCCACTCAGTGTGGGTTTGCCAAACGTAATTTTCATCTGTGACCATCCATTACATTACATCGAGGACAGTCATGGAAAGACCAAAAAACGAATCGGACCCACAGCGCAAAGATCCAGAAATCCTAGCAAGAAGACTAAAATGGGATTGGGCGGAAAATCCTCCGGTTCGTACGGGTCTGGAAATGGAGTTTCCAAATAGTAGCTCGACCCTTGAAAGGTCCTCATTGTTCGGGGTAAATTCGACGTTGATGAGATAGCGGGTACCTGAGTAATTATTTGAGCCCGATGCTTCAGTCGCCGCAGGCATAGCTTGGCTTAATCGAATTTAGGTCTACTGTCTACCAATTTTCGACGATAAACGGTGGCGCATAGTCGTGGAACTTTGAGCGCTACGTTTGCTCGACTAGGTACGAACAGTTCGCGATGTGAAAGCAATAGCGAAGTGAAGTGATTTCGGCCACTGAGAAAAATTCAATTTTTCATAGTCACCCGAAAATTGTGGCAAAATGCGTGTCGATACAACAACGATGTGAATGTTGTTAGAATTTGGTGCGACGATGGATTGTCAATGCTACATTTTCTGGTTGATGAAAGGTTGAACTTTTTGGTTGATTGATGACATTGTTTCAATTTAACGAAGCCTTAGCATGAATTTCTTGTCGAATCAAAATTGAATTGTCGGAATAGCTTATCCGAGAAAGTATAAAACGAGTGTGCATTACCAAAAAGAACAGTGACACATGATAGATTTTACGGTTGCAGCTATAAAATTGATTTTCATTTTTTATATGGAACCTTATTATTCGGTGAACGTAAAAAATGAAAATATTTAAGAACTCTAGGGTAACTGTAACCAGAAATTTCTCTCCATGTTTCAGTGTGCAATGAGACTTTGAAAGGCTATTCAAAAAGCAATCGGCCTTCGATCATTCCGCAGAAACGAACCGTTTGTTGCGTGAAAAATTGGTTATCAGAAATCGATTCGGTTGTTGACGCCACTGTTTCACGAGGGTCGTAATCACGGGATTATTTCTTCACTGGTACAATGGCGTAGCGGATGACTTGCGCCATATAAGCTGTATAAGCCAGAGCTTCCACTTCGGAAACTTCGAGATTAAATTCTGCAATTCTACCAGAAACGCGATGCCGGGACCTTCGCTGTTTCTTCTGTTTTCCTGCATTTTCATTCTTGCTGGAGCTGTCCTCTTCAGTAAGCTGAGATACTTCAACGGTCTTTTTATCCTCGAGCTTTATAAAGTCGCAAACATTTATTCCGCAAATATTCATGCGGATGAATCGTTTCGGTTTGAATTTTATAGATTGAAAAAAAATGATCAAATCATTCGCCCAATCGTCGCCCGTATTTCACCTAAAAATATTCGCTTCAAGAATGGTGTAATATGCATACTACCGAAAGTTAACTTACGAAGCAATGTAAGATTGACGGTAAAGAAAGCTTGAGTAATCTTCTTAAAACAGTTTACGAAGTTTTCTCGTCCAGGTGGAATGCGACGGGTGGCTATAGCTGTGAGGATTAGTGAAAATAATGAAACGAAACTTGCATAAGCCGCTTTTCGTATTGCGAAACTTTCACGAGTGCGAAACAGGATTGCGCTTAAAGTGCGTTAATACTTGACAGCGAAAATTTCGGTGTGCGATTCACCTTTTCACGCACACTAGTGCATAATCTCTTCATCACTTTCATCCGAAGCCAATAAGTCCTCAAGACAAGAGAAGGACGATCGTTGTCAATTACCGTCTTTTGACGCACCCCTATCTTTTTTATCAATCGACTCTTTTCCGTCAAATTTCATCCCATTAACGCCCAACTCTCGAACGAACTTCCGTAACTGACTTGCATCTAGAGAAAAAAGAAAAAAGAGAAATATCGTGGTGTTGTAAACTTCTTCTCCTTGTTTCCCACGAAATCAAAGTCCCGTGAAAATGATTCTCTAAAATCGCTGTACTTCAAACGCATCGTCTTGCTTTCTTTCTTTTTCTTTCTGACGATTCTTGCGACGCCCGCGTAATTCGTGACGATGTCGCTCACTTGGCACGCCTTTGAGATTTTTTCATGATCTTAAACGAATACAAAGGCCAGCATTGAAGAGAAGGATGAGAAATATTTTCTCCAAAGTTATAAGCTAACTGAACGTGCCAAAGAAAAAATTTCATACTACTTGTGAGAGGATAAAGTTAGCCATAAAAACTTCGTAATTGCGTCGAGTCCGTCATTGTTAAGATTCTCGTAATTCCTCTGAGTTGCTGTTCAGAAGTTGGTTTAATGCTCATCCTTTAATCTGGATGAACTCTATTTTCCACCACAAAGCATCGAAATTACTTCACCGCCATCTTGAGATACGGATGATATTTCGTTTCACCATTATTCGGCATACTTTATTTTCCCAACGTACAATTTTCATCCAAATTTCGAACCAATCACCTGAATTTAGCTTCAAACCGTAAAATTGTCAATTCCTTCATCTTTCGAGGCAAAAATATGTGCGGGAAAGTGCCGAACTGTGGGTTTAATAAGGAACCAGGTATACTGCCTGAGGGGTTGATTTCTCGAGGTATCGCTGAACGGATGTAGTAAAAGTGTAATAAGCAAGTCATGCCAAGCCCATGCATTAGCCGAGTCACGTCAACTCTGTATAATCCATAAGCCAGCGCATTCCAGGATCAATTGATATGGTTTGCTTCTGTTTTTTATTCTTGGTGCTTCAATATCATTTCAGTTATCATTTTTCATCTTCCGATGCGTTGGATGATGTAACATTATACGTGACACAATTATAATTATTATAATGTATAATGTTATATTAACAGGCGCATCAGAAGATGAAAAATATATCATATATTTCATGATATATGTATAATGAAAATTACTTTTTTAGAATCTTGAAATCATAGGATCTCATTAATTTTTACATCATGTAATGTTTCAGGTTTCATCAAAACGTTTTTTAAAATTCCTATGAAATCGTTTGAAGTATGACGATTTTCCTATAGAAAAATTCGAACTTTCCATCAATTATTTTTCTTCTTCGTTTTAAAAATTCATTCGTCTTCGAAATTGCAACGATTACAGCAAGAGATGATAAAACCGGCTCTATTGACATAAAATTCAAGCTGCAAGGGATAAGGGTACGAAAGAATGATTCGACGAAAGATTTCTTTATGAAGTAACGTTTCTACGAAAGCCGGACTTCCCGATTTTCAATTTTAGAACAGACACATTTGCTAAATTTCTCAGTAAATCACTCATAACAGCATTGTATTATGCAAAATCTTTAAATACGTATCGCTTGAAATCCAATACAGCAGTAAAGGCACACGTGTATTACAATCTGACTTTCTTCAATCTTTTCCTCGCACGCAAAAAGCACACCGTCAAGTTTTGACGAGTTGACTTGCAGACAGCCGCTCGTCAGGGGTACGTGTATTCAATTCTCGCGCATAGTTAGTAAGTCTGCACACTTGCAAACATGAGGCACCGAAGCAAGCTTCCCTTCCTCTACAGGACAAAGTCCTATACACACCAGCAGCCTGCAATGTTGTGTTCCTTCCAAGCCAACCAGGTTGGAGTAGGACGTGAATCGGTGTGTAATAGGCACATCCAAGCACTATCGACCCTTGGCCCAGCAGTCTGTTCTTCTTCTCCTCCTCTTTAAGAAGCTTGGATTCATCGCTATACGAACATCTCGAAGAAAGATGGCGCGCCCAGATTAGCGGAGTCGGTGTTGAGGGTGGTTTGCTACTTTAGGAAGCTTTCAACCTCGCCAAGTTCACGCTGCGTATTCCTAGTATCGCAATGTTTTATATCGCAATAATTAGTTTCAGCCAATCGCTCGTTACTTTTTTCCATACCCCTGCATTAATTAACCACTCAGAGACGGAGTAATTTAAATATGCAAGCCTGAAGTATCGTCGGGTCTGTCTATGGATAGCGGGAAACTTCGTTAGAAATCGACCGATGAACGAAGCCCTCGAAAAGATGCTCGGTCGTTAAGGTCAGGCTGAAATTCAATTGTGTCCAGACCAAATCTAATCCGAGAAGAAACAAGGAACCAGAATTGATGTGTCGCGTAAGAAGTTTGCCACAGGAAATCAGGAACAGGTTTCTCTATTGCGTAGAAAAATTTTTGTTTGTTGTTATTCGTCAATGTTCGTAAATAACAGCGCGAAAATTGAGCACGAAGGATTCGATTTTCTGTCCTGAGGTGAAGAAGTTTGAGACTCTTCTACCAGCTGTGTAGTGAAAAGCTTGACTGATGTCAACGCCTGTCTCAAAACTTTCCATATCGACGCGGTATTCGAAAAATATCGGTTTTCAAAGTTCAAAAACACGGCACTCAAGAGTATGCGGGAAAAACTTTTTCCGTGACGGATGCAAAAAGTGTCCGCGAACTTGTTCGCAATACGGATGATAAAAGGTTTCTGTAAGTCAAAAGTTGCAATGAAATGACCGAAAAAATGCGCGAAAAATTGAGTGCATAAATAATCTGTGTATCTTTGATTCACGTCGAAGCGTCGTCGAGAAGGGTTCAAGAGATATGATATATTAGACACTACGCTATCGATTAATATTCCCCAACGATTTGCCGATTGATAAATTTTCATATCAGTAAATTTATTGCAGAAAAATCACCACGGTAAAGTCGCACCAAATTATACCTTGATTGGGGTTAATTGAGTTTTCGAGTATTACGTTATCGTCTTTTGCACAGCTTTTGGCTTATCGTTCTCCGAGTCGGTTAAAGTTCCTTTTGGTAAAAGAAAGAAAGAAGATAAGTTGGAAAGTAGAGTGACCGTAATAACTACAGTGGAATTTTACTTTTCCAGTAATGCATTTTGTCAATTTATCAAACATGTGAATATTTAGCTACCCTTCACGAGACAATTGGTATTGCCCAGCTAGTGTACTGCGTATAGTTTCGCCCTCAGATTTTATCAAATATTAAAAATTCAATAAGCGAAGAGAAAAATAAAATTAACGAAAGTATGAAATCACGATCATTTGGCCAAGGCAAGATGGCGCGTGCATGGCAATCGGCTGATCGTTTCCACTGAATCACGCGTATCCAAAGGTACGGAAAACGTCGTGCGTGCTGTGAGACATTAATTACGTTACGCCGTGCGAAAGCTGAGTAAAAAATGAAATGAAAAACAACTTTTATAATAAACGCCATACGGCGTTTTTTAATATTATCGACGTATTACTCGGACAACAAGCGCATATTACAACGATGCGTAAAAAGAGAAGGAAGTTCAAAGAGCCGAAGGGCAGGATGAAGCTCAGGATCCTTTCTCATCGACTCGGAGGAGCCGCTGTTTTATCAAGTCAGCGAAGCGATACGGAGGAAGGATCGATGGCACCGAGAGGCGGAACAGCCGTCCGCAGCCATGCGGGACTCAATATTCATGCCTCTTCTTGTAATTGTATCTGCTGACGGTTAAATAACCGGTTCAAACCTCCTTCCTATGATCCCGATTTATGTGGGAATCCGTGCTGAAGCTCGCAAGGATTCGGTTTCACTGCGGATGAATTATGTCGTAACGAGGTGACAACGCCACTGGCTTTTCGATCTCGAACCGTTTTACCGGACCCTTAAAACTTTCGTATTGTAATTACCGAGTAGCCTAAAGGTGGACTTAATTGAAGAAATCTGTTCCCACGCGTGACTCAGTTCAGAATCTGTTATACATACGCTACAATTGATTTCGAAATTAGAGGGAAAAATATCTTGCAAGTGATCCAAAGTTTTCACCTCGTTTCTTTTTATAGGGTCGGTAAATTGGTTCTACGGTTCGAAAGATTAACGCAATGCTTTTATTCTTTTACGGACTTTTATTGCCAGTGCACCGGAATTTACCATGTGATAAATACTTGTCATTTCGTCCTGAATAAAGCTTGCGAACAATCTCGATCAGCCTTAATCGAATGTATTAAATAATTTAGATATCGCGAATCAAGAAAATTTAGCGATTTTTAGATTTAGAATCTGAACATCTATTGTAATGCATAAAGTCGAAGTATGAATTATTTAAACAGTCACTTGACAGTCGAAAGTAATTTGTTCCGTCAAGTGAAATCACAAATGGACTTATTCGAAGAAATTTCAAGATCCAAATAAATCCAATTGTATAATTACACTTTACCCAAGTAAATAGAATTTCGCGTTTACAATCGTTTCTTCTTTGCTTCACCAATTCGAATTCAACTTCTCACGTTGCACTAAAATCCCTCCATTAGATTTTTTTTCGTTACTAGCTATGCCAAAAGCGTGACGAGAATGATCATTATTTAGCAACTTATATATGGTACAAAGCTTGTTTATTTCTAACAGTAGCCGACGAAACTCTGATAAAAGCTCATTGTCATGTATCGGATGTGTGTTTGCTGCGTTCAATTTGAATTGTCCCAACGAGGCATAAAAATCGATATATATACCTCTGTAAATAAATGATATCCTTATAGGATTGAGAATTAATCGATGATCGGGCACAGCTCATTAATCGGAGTCAATTATTACACTCAACGTTTTTCACGTATACCTAAGTTGTTTCTGAACTCACAATCAGTTTGGGTTGGGCTACAATCCATTATACCCATGCAACTAGCAGACCACATAGCTGATCAGGTTTTCGAGCCGAAGGATCAAGCGGGCGCCAAGACTGTCAATCGATCAAAATTGCTTTCACCTCTCAACGGGATTCAATGCGAGTCCTGTTTAGCATTAATACAGATAACAAATTTAGATAAAGTGGTTTACGTATCGGACGCGGTTATAAACATCGTAACGATCTTTAATCGAACCAATTACTCGCACTTGCGATACAAATTTATGAATACGAGCGAAGCAGCTCTTTATTTATGTAATCCATTCTATGCTCGGGTTCACGAATATTTTACTTGAAATGTATTCTAGGTTCTTGAAGAAAGACTTTTTCTTTTTTTCGGTCTTCAACATATGCACAGCGATATCGCCTCGATCAATTGATTTATTACTGAAATTTATTCTCACTTCACGAAGCTGTGCTTTAGTCATTTCGACGATACGATCTTCGATGCGATTAATTTAGGCGTACAGGGCAATGTTGATCGAAAGTTTCTCGGTGCCAATCTGACGAATCAATGGATCGAATTAGGTGTCTGCAAGCTGTTTTTACACGTAGCACAAATTGCGTAAAATATGATCGTATAGTGTTTAATAACTTCGTAAGTTATCGAGATTCGAAAGAACGTCCGTAAAAGTCACGAGCACGCTGTAATTAATCTTTGATATGAACTGTTTAAACGTGAAAAAAATACATTTAAAACGATCTTGGCAGGCAGGCTTAAATTCAGTTGCGTTCATTTTCCCTTCTATTTTGTAACATATTCCGTTTGGTTTAAGGCTATTCATAGATATTCACGGAAGTTGAATAAATACTAATACCGAACGTAAATATTACTTGTCTACGAGTGACAGCGATACAAAAACATGTGAAAATAAAAGTCGAGAAATCGTTGAAAAGGATCCTTGAGTTGATTAAAATCGAATAAAAATTCTTAGACAAAACGTATGTCGATTGAATAAAATTGCGTTTAGGAAGTAGCTTTTACTTTATGCTCAGAAATTAAAGGGCGTTCAAAAGGCGAGGTCGAAAGTAGGTAAACCTTCAGGCAGAGATGCTAGTTTAATTTCTGTCATCCTAAGACACAATCGCAGTCTGGAACATTAACGGCGTTGATTTGTAGGCAATTTTTAATAACACCTTTGTACAATTTCAGGAGAGCGATGGCGCGAAGTCGGAATGAATGGCTGTACGAGATCTCGATGGTAGATCGTTAGCGAGTAGCCGCAGCACGTGCAGGGCAACCGGTAATTTCCACGATAGTAAAACATCCATTATTGCAGAGATTATACGATGTAAATTTACCGGCTGTTGCACAGCGTTCAACGATACGCCCGATACAGGTGTGGCTAAACACGTGAGAAGCAGCAGCCTCGGGTCGATATTTCACGACAGGTATGGGCTATTCCGCGTCAACCGGATCAGTCATCTCTCAGATATTTTTTTAATTTGGCATGTGGATTGTGTGGGACGAGTTAGATTTTTGTGCCAAAGCGCGAATCTCATAATGCAAAATTCGATTTTTTATTAACAATAACAAATTAGACTCCCATTTTTTTCAAAAATTCATAACTTCGGCAAAAAATTAGATACAATATATTTTTTTTTTTCAAATTACGCGGAAAGCTCCATAGAATTTAAAAAAAAATACGAAATGGTAAAAACAAGTTGTTATCAATTGTTTATTTAACAATTAATTTTTCAAAGATTTTCAAAACAGTGACTGACACGATCAAAAAATTTTTTTAAAATTCTGACATGTTCCTTGAACTGTACTACAACCTGTGAATTAATTCCAGAGGGGTGTTTTTCTTCGTTTTCGAGTAAAAAATCATTAAAGGTGTCGATGCGCATGAAATTGCGGCCCGCCGAGTCTCTACGTAATGGCGGGCGGCCGGTTGCCGTCCACCGCTACACCGCGGTGGCGTCGCAGCGTTATTTTAGAGTCATTTTCACGATGTAGGACATGATTGAAGAATCTGAAAAAAATACTGTACCTTCACAAGGCCTGCTCAAAGCGATAAGTGAAGTTTCAGGAATGTGTTTTTCACCGTTTTTTTATTACAGAGATTCAAAATAACGGTTACACACCATGAGAGTGCACATAAATGATAATAATTACATAACTTGCTACTTATTTTAAAATAAAAACACATTCTTGAAACTTCACTTATCGCTTTGAGCAGGCCTTGTGAAGGTACAGTATTTTTTTCAGATTCTTCAATCATGTCCTACATCGTGAAAATGACTCTAAAATAACGCTGCGACGCCACCGCGGTGTAGCGGTGGACGGCAACCGGCCGCCCGCCATTACGTAGAGACTCGGCGGGCCGCAATTTCATGCGCATCGACACCTTTAATGATTTTTTACTCGAAAACGAAGAAAAACACCCCTCTGGAATTAATTCACAGGTTGTAGTACAGTTCAAGGAACATGTCAGAATTTTAAAAAAATTTTTTGATCGTGTCAGTCACTGTTTTGAAAATCTTTGAAAAATTAATTGTTAAATAAACAATTGATAACAACTTGTTTTTACCATTTCGTATTTTTTTTTAAATTCTATGGAGCTTTCCGCGTAATTTGAAAAAAAAAAATATATTGTATCTAATTTTTTGCCGAAGTTATGAATTTTTGAAAAAAATGGGAGTCTAATTTGTTATTGTTAATAAAAAATCGAATTTTGCATTATGAGATTCGCGCTTTGGCACAAAAATCTAACTCGTCCCACACAATCCACATGCCAAATTAAAAAAATATCTGAGAGATGACTGATCCGGTTGACGCGGAATAGCCCGTATGCACACAGGGAAATTATGCGACGACGGGCGGTTAGCTGTTTGTCGCTGCAACGTCATCGAACAATGTCGAGGATTTTCTTGTGCCTCGGAAATTAATGAGAATGCAGGAATTATACACGCCTGGTTCCGCAATATGTTTGTCGAAAGTTTTTTCCCACGGTTAGTTGAATTAAACCATCATAACGATTGTTTTTTCACAGTTTTAAGCCGAACCTGTGAAACTCGATCGATTTAAAGAAAACTGGAAATTCAATATACGAAATCCATAAATATGAATTTATCATGCGATTCGTATTCTGATTATATGAATTTGATGACTTTGAGGCTATCTTTGGCCAAAAATTTCGTATCAACATAATTAGTCTTATTGAGAAAATGTGTTCTTAGATGATTCTTGTTTTTTTTTTTTCTTTTCTGTTTCTTTAGTTGGAAATTGAGCACTTGTTACATTTTTTATACTGAAATTATCAAAATCGTATGACATTACATTTCTGCGGTGCAGTTTAATGAAGAGCTTTAAAAAAAATTTCATACAATTCACCGAACAATTAAAATTTTTATAAACCATATAATTCGGTGAATGCATTTGAAATTCTACAAAGTTCTGGAATTATTTCTGCTTTCACAATATGCAGATTTACGAATTTAGAGTATCTATACCCGAAATACTTGAATTCGAAAAAAAACAGAGATTCCGGTGTGTTTGACCAGGTTAAAACTATCCGCCAAATTGATGCTAAAACTCTCAGTTGAGGTAGAATGTTTTCGATATAATTACACAGCACTTTGCAAAATGAAATATTGTAAAAGTTAGAGTGTGCGCAATATTACTGCTTCTATTTCATGTTTTGTGATCCATTAAAATACTCAGTACTGTAATTTAGCTTATTGAGTAGAAAAAAAAGTGCCGATAATTCTACGTATTTTCTCTGACTTGAAACAGTAACGTATCAACGTTATTACTCAACGACGAGCGAGTGGAACACGAAATTTCAGGTGACGATCCACGGAGGTAATAACTTTAAGTGGTGTTAAACCCGACTTGTTTTTTAACAGCGCAAGATGCACGGGGTGAAATCGGTTCTGGTTAAACATCATTTAAGAAAAGGATTAATGCGTACGTGAAATACCTACAAGTACGAGTGCGTTACAAGCGGAGCTCTGCAATTATCGATGGCCTTCGTATACATAAATTCAGTTATACGAGAGAACCCGCGTGTCCTGAACTTACATACGTCTCGTAGTAATTCATGAAATTTATCGCGGCGTATATACGCACGGCGTGCAGTTTGTACCTTGTGACAACACATTCCGTCCTTGCTAAATTGCGCAAGCTTTATAACTTACCCGATCCGATAAGGATCAACGGATTTCTGTCGCTTCTTGTATCAACATTCTGCTTTCTTATTTATTTCCGAAACATTTTCCAACACCCCATTTGTCCAAGTCGAACAAATTGCCTCTGCCTTGACCCGAATCACCGGATTTTCTGTTCTGGAACATTCATTTCGCGAATCCGACAAGCTTGGATTTTACTTTTAAAAATCTACGATACCTTTTACTGATAAATCAGAAGACACGAGGATGATCTGAATTTTCTGATACCCAAGGTTCGTATCCAAGTATCTGGTTAATTGTTTGTTTTCAAAAAAGTCACTCGTAGCAATTTGATTTTATTACTGCAAAATGAGCTGGAAATTTCAGAAAACCTCAACTCGACTCCCTTTTCTTAGCCTTTAACGCGAATACCTACATTCTACACGTGAGACCGGAACTTGATGCACAGTTTTGTTCGCCGCAGCTTCTTTACGAGAAGAGAAGAAGAAGTCAAAGGATCCCGATGCTTTCACGAGCGAGCAGGTAATAGACTGGTCGTGTGGCTCAGCTGTGCCTCGCAGAAATATACACGCGCTTTTGCCACACATACATGCCCACTTTTTTCTCCAGGCCGTATGACACTGTCGTACAATGTTTGCATGGCCAAGATGGAACGCTTTTTTCTCATAGAAGAGTAAAAAAAATTCTCTTTAACGCGGAATGGTTCATTCGGAAATTCATACCATAGGCGGATTTTTCAACCAGCTTCACAAAATTTTCGTTGCGTCAATCTTGTTTGTGTACCGTGTATACTGAGATGCGAACTTCGTGAGGTGTGATTAGGATTCATGAAATTGGGGCGAACAATTGTAAATTAATGCCACCAATAATAAATAATAAAATCCCTAAAAATTTGTGAAATCTACTAGAAATCTCGGGTCTTGTAGGAAGAGCTTTTTTACAATCATTGATTTTTTGTGAGAGAACGTATAACGCGGAAATTCTGGTTACGAAGAATTTGTCATTCTGAAAAAAAAAAAAAAAAAAAATACCATTCACATGCTGTAAGAAAAACTTTTCGTCTACGTAGAATTATCATTCAACTCTACAAAATATGACGAAAATCCATGAATACCGTTGAAACCGATGAAACCTCTTCAACATTTTCCAAGTTTCGTAAAATCTTTAAATTTCATATACCAAAGTTACTAACGTCGAGCTAAGTCGAAATGAATTACGTTTGCTGAAGTTAACTCAAGATTTCAGACTCATTTGACAACATATTTTACCGAGTTCTTTACGTTCTAATTAACGCATCATCAGTTTGTATGTAACGTATAATATTACCAAACGTGATTTTTACTCCTTCCGACCATCGTTACAACTGTCAGTTATCGCGAGTAATTTTTTCGCAAATTTGTTGTACATAAATTCAATCAGTTTCCAAAGTAATCAATAACACAAGACAATGAATTCGTCATTTGTACACCGGAAAGAACGTTGGTTGCAAAAATGACCAAAATCGATTATTGTAGACTACTAACCACACGAAACAACTTTTACAATCGATTCGAAATTTCAGCATCAGACGATGACAGATTATCCCCGATTTTCGTAATCTAAAGAACTACAGGTCGCATTTTTTTCTACAGTGTATTCTTGATTCTACGTCGGTAATCGGGAGATGCATATATTGATGGGTATCAGCGATTGCTCCAAAACAGGTAAAGCGAGTGCTCCGTTATATACCCGGAATAAAAGCACTCCAGCACCATGTGATAGAGTGACTCGGACAAGTAAACGCGACGCTGGTTGCCAGATACTTTCACCGTCGAGTCCTTTCAGGGTGAGGTACATTATACCTACGTACGTACGGTAGATGGGTTAAGAAGTGTGCGTGTATCCGACTGTTCGACATTATGCAGTACACCCGAGGAGATGCTGCGACGGCGCCATGCAGCGGTTGACACTGGCGCCGCAGTATTTCTCAACCTGTTTTTAAATATTCCACCTGCAGACGTCCTGATTTAGAACGTTCCCCTCTGCCCCGAACCATGTACGGTAGGTTGGCGCACCGCAAAAGGACCAAAGAGTCTGGCAGCGAGCTGCTTGTTCTACAACCAAAGACAAGAAGGCGGGGAAAATCTTATTCCCCGATTTTCGCACCACCGTCAGAGGAGCCAGAACTCGCAACTGCAAACTGTGAAACCTTCTCACCAAGTTCAAGTTTCGATTACCCAAGGCCAAGAGTTCCGAGTCACGTTAGCGGTTCCACAATTAGACGTTTACCGAGTGCTCGAAGTACCCACCTAAACGCGTTTTCCAGCTGTACCGATGTTTTCAATATGTATACATATACGGAACACGCTTACAACTTTTAAATGTCTGCGAGCAGGTGGTGAGTTTTTTCGAGTCAACCGTTCGCTGTGTTTCGAGACATTAAATCGTGGTTTAGTTTAAGAGGGTATCGTGAACACCCACCCTCGAGATTTCTGCTCGTACAAGGTGAAGGTTCCCATCATATTCCGACAAGACACCGCTGACAACTCTCCGAGAAATTTTCGTCACTACTAATGTTTCGGGCGATACAAATTCATCCGGAAGATTTGCAGTTCTTGACCCGTGGAAAGCTTAGGTGTGATAAAAACAGCCCACCTTATTATATTTTCGAACAAGCAACCGATTATGATTCGAATACCCCAGGTATGGTCGATCCAACGGAATAGACAACCAAGGACTGTATTTTCAAAGAATACAGTTGACCGGTGTCGCTTTCAGTATGTAATTCTGGTGCGCACCTCGCAACTTTTCCGAAAACACATCGTTGCAAGAATGACGTGAACTTTCTACGAAGAGATTTCATTCAAGGGGAAAACGTGGTACTCAAGTTTCACAATATCGGTCATGCATTATCTCGCTTGGGGTTGAATTCAAATTAATTTTTGGGTAATAAATTATTCACGATAGGTGCATAATAGAGGCTAACGGCACCGGTGAATAATACACTCGTTTCCGGTCTACGTCTGTAACAAGGTACCGGAAGCTGTTTTTCTAATGACACAGAAGAGGGATTGTTCTCTCTGTTCGATAAGACATTCTGACTCGCTACGTTATTATTAACGTTCGGTGCTTCTTCACGTTCGGTTAGACAATAGTAGAGAAGAGGAGAGACGAGAGGAACAGGTTTACATTGTCCGATGGGATTGAGGCGTAGGTATTCATCTAACGTTTCGACTCTGCTTCAATTCCCAAGGCTTCTTGGGCGATCTTAAGGGTCGGTATCTCTGACTACTCGTATCGACATGCGTAGACGTCTCCAGCTATGGTGAATTACCTTCGAGACCTTGGGATTCGAAGACGCCTCGTCCGATATCGGACCTTCTTTCAACCGAATTGCATAATTTGTCTTCCACTGATGAGAAATTGAACATTACATTTTTGAAGCGCGCATAAAATCCAGCAAACTTGCCTAGTTTTTGGATAACTACGGAGTGAATTGAGATGATCCTCGTAGCTCGTGTCACGTCTGGTTGAAAGGATCGAAGCCCTCCGAGGGAGAGGAACTTTAACCAAGGTTGATGCCGAGTCGAATCGATATTCGAAAGAGCGATGACAAGCTAATTAGAGGTGTCCACTGATCGTTAGAGGAAAACCGATAAACAATAGAGTAATTACCGGTAATTTTACGCCCAGGGTATAATAATCGTGGGATGAAGGACGGCCGTATCGGGACGGCAAGAATGGCGTAGGTGCGGAGTACGTCCCATTTATCAACTTTGTGTCAAGGTATTAAAAAAAAAAAGAAGGCAATTCTCCGTAAACTCTGCACGATCTCGTATAACCATTTTTGGCGTTTTGTTCACCGACCAGTATCAAATTAAATTCCCTGTACCGCATGCTGCTTCAGCAGTGGCTGTCAAAGCTATTCAGTTCTCGACATTGATCTGGACAAAGTAAGTGATGGAAATCCGCAGCGTGGTCAAGATTTCTATTAGGTACCAGTATGTAAGTTCAGCCTGCAAGTCTACCGCCTGGATGTTTTAATCCACCCATTTCGTCTCGTGTACATCTACGCATAAATTCATCGCGCTGTTCAACTTGTTGGTTTATCTACTCAGACTGTATTAGGAAAACGTATCAATCTCTCGACTCCACGGAGGTTCGATTCATCGATGAGGATCAAGATATACATTCATAATGGATTATTTTCACACCTTCAATAACGAAGGATCGAATCTTGATGAAAAACAAACAACAATTTGGACAGCAATAATTGAACGATTACTTCAAGTTCTAAACTGCACGGGAATAAGGTTTGCTTTATGTGTATAGCTTATGAACGGAATGGAACAGGGCGGATATACGATCTGAGAGAAGGAGAGAGTCCTAAAAATACAAGAAGATTAAAGCAATAGAAGGAAGGAAGGAAAGAAAGAAAACAAACGACACAAGTACTGCAACGAAAAGTTGAAAAGTAGGGAGCGGCGCATTTCTTTCCAAGAAGTACCTACAGACGCCAAGTGTCAACTGTCAACGTAGTTGGAACAGATGACCGCCACGCCTTTGCTATACATATACTGCGGTGATTGCTTATACTCACTCGGAACAATTCATACGTGGCACCCAACTACAACTGCTTTTCACAACAAGCCCTTTATCAGACTCGCTCGAGGTGAGCTGTGCGTTTAAATTTGGCGGTTAGTCACCTCACGGTCGCGGCTTCTTCATTGTAGGCGTGGTGCGGAACGACGAGCTGAAAGCGTTTAGGAGTGAACGTGTCCGTCTTAATAACGATTAGAAATTAGAACCAGCTCCCATCGTTCGAGGAAAGTACCTAATCGTGATTCAATCCTTGGAAATGTGGTCTAAAGGTCAAGTAAGATGCGGTAGAATTGAATTTTCATTTGACAAAGTGAGCTTGTATTTCTGATTTCTTCGCGTAAATTCGAACACGACTGCATAAACATTCCATTGTGCCCAGTAGTTTTCAATATTTGAGAAATCTCACGATTTATTAGCATATAATGATTGGCCTTTGCGCTCTACTTCCCGCCCTTTACTTCTTGTACATAATTTCCATATCGTTGAATTTATTTATACAGGCTTGAAAATCCTCTGGGAATTGTTTGTCAAGACGCTGATCAAACGGCGTCAAGTCGTTTGAAACGCTTCGGTTACTCGTATAGAAAATTATGTAACGAGATTGGTTGCTGGGCAATTTTGAAAACCAACAACGTTCCTCTCGATTTGTACATATGGATTAACAGACGAATGCATGTAGAATTTGAATCTCATCCTTCGTCGTCCTGAGTGTGATCCTATTGTCGAATAAATTCTCTAAAAAATTCCATCCATCGACGAATGCGAGGATCGATCGTTGCAATTATGACGACAGTGAAGGGGACGAACATTTTCCACCTTTTCCCCTTATCATCCAGGCTCGTTCAGCATTCGCAGTTTCGGTCAGAGTTCATGGCTTGGCGCGAGTAGATAATGGATTACCTAGAACATCGATAGAACTGACGGGTTTAGAGAAGCATGTGTGCGCCTGAATCGCGTCCGGCACAAAAGGACGCGTGCCTTAACACAATCAGCATTCGGTAGTATCCCGTTGGTACGCGATGCGAGACGAGATAACGTAGACGGGTTTTAAATTTAGACACGAATGGAGGGGAGAACGTGGTTCACAAACGAATACGAACACTCGTTGTATATCTGCACTGTTCCTCCTCCACCCTTTTCCTGCTGCAGTTGAATTTACATTTCATCCACACGCCTTGCAGTCCATCGGAGTCACGACGTTTCTTGTTCTAGTCGATGAAGATATCCGTGCATTGAGTTGCGCGTATTGCCTTGATTTTTCAATCACCTCGATCTAAATCCTGACCATTTTTATTTCCCAGAGGAAATTTCAGCACCCCAATATGAATGCGGGAAGCAACGTTGAACCTGCGTTGCAGGATCTGTCTGTCTGGTATTCGAAATTCGAGTTCAGCTCTTCGTTCAAACAAGGTAACGTAATTAAAACCGTTGATCGGATTTCCATGTCGTGTCAGGCGTCAACTAATCAGAATTAGATTCCCACATACCAGGATTGAACGACGAGCTTCTGCCACATCGGACTGCGTCGTATTATATTCGCGGAAATTGACACGTGCAGCGATCCGTGTCGTCAAGTCGAGTGTGTAAGAAGGCAAGTGTCATTCCAACGTCGCTAATCGTCTCATTACTCATTATTGTTAGTCCTCTTACGGTTCGGAAAGAACCGCGTGTCTCGTATATGTATACAGTACTTATGTTAGCATGTGCATTGGTACATTCCGGCCAAATTTGTTGCCAAACAAATGCCAAATGATTCCATTGTAAATTATGGAAAGACTTTCGCAGAGTGAATTTTTAAACATGATGATATATCGTCGCTGCAAGATTCAATTTTGGAATCTATCAAGAGAATGAAGTTACTTGAATCTTTGCATGGAATCCATTTGAATTTGGCAAGTAAGCCGGTCTGTTTAGCATAACGTTGACACAGATAAAGCTGCGTTTAAACACCTGCAAATATTGCGCTGG